>NC_062213.1:173306262-174522512 GCF_902686445.1 Sciurus carolinensis
TTTTCAAGCTCTGAAAGAAAATGGATGCCAACCAAGAATCTTATACCCAGCAAAACTTACCTTCAAATTTGACAATGAAATAAAATCATTCCATGATAAACAAAAGCTAAAAAAATTTACAAAAAGAAAGCCAGCATTACAGAACATTCTCAGCAAAATATTTCATGAGGAAGAAATAAAAAACAAAGAAGCAAATCAGCAAAGGGAGGAATTATCCTAAAGGAACTGTCAAATAAAGGAGGAACCAAGATGTGTCAAAAATTTTAAATATGAACCAAATGACTGGAATACAAATTATATCTCAATAATAACCCTGAATGTTAATGGCCTGAATTCATCAATCAAAAGACATAGACTGGATTAAAAAGAAAGATCCAACAATATGTTGCCTTAAAGACACTCACCTCATAGAAAGAGATACCCATAGACTAAAGGTGAAAGGATGGGGAAAAACATACCATGCACATGGACTCAGCAAAAAAGCTGGAGTATCCATCCTCATTTCAGATAATGTGGACTTCAAGTCAATGTTAGTCAGAAGTGATAAAGAGGGACATTTCATACTGCTTAAGGGAAGCATAAATCAGCAAGATATAACAATCATAAACATCTATGCCCCAAACAGTGGCTCATCCATGTATGTTAAACAAATCCTTCTCAATTTTAGAAACCAAATAGACCATAACACAATAATACTAGGTGATTTTAACACGCCTCTTTCACCACTGGACAGATCTTCCAAACAAAAATTGAACAAAGAAACCATAGATCTCAATAACACAATCAATAATTTAGACTGAACAGACATTTATAGAATATACCATCCAACCAAGAGCGAATACACTTTCTTCTCAGCAGCACATGGATCCTTCTCAAAAATAGACCATATATTATGCCACAAAGCTAATGTCAGCAAATACAAGAAGATAGAGACACTACCTTGTATTCTATCAGATCATAATGGATTGAAGTTAGAAATAAATGAAAGAGTAAAAAACAGAAACTACTCCAACACCTGGAGATTAAACAATATGCTATTATATGATGAATGGATAACAGAAGATATTAGGAAGGAAATTTAAAAATTCTTAGAGGTAAACGAGAACAAAGAAACATCATATCAAAATCTCTGGGACACTATGAAAGCAGTACTTAGAGGAAGATTTATTTCATGGAGCGCATTTAATAAAAGAAGTAAAACTCAAAAAATAAATGACCTAACACTACAGCTCAAAGCCCTAGAAAAAGAAGAACAGACCAACACCAAAAGTAGTAGAAGACAGAAAATAGTTAAACTGAGAGTTGAAATCAACGAAATTCAAACAAAAGAAACAATACAAAAAATTGACAAAATAAATAGTTGGTTCTTTGAAAAAATAAACAAAATTGATAAACCTTTAGCCACACTAACAAAGAGAAGACGAGAGAAAACCCAAATCACTAAAATTCGGAATGAACAAGGAAATATCACAACAGACACGACTGAAAAACAAAACATAATTAGAAGCTATTTTGAAAATCATACTCCAACAAAATAGAAAATTTCGAAGACATCAACAGGTTTCTAGAGACATATGAATTGCCTAAACTGAATGAGGAGTACATACACAATTTAAATAGACCAATTTCAAGTCATGAAATAGAAGAAGTCATCAAAAGCCTTCCAACAAAGAAAAGTCCGGGACCAGATGGGTTCTCAGCCAAGTTCTACGAAACTTTTAAAGAAGAGCTCATTCCAATACTTCTCAAAGTATTCCAGAAAATAGAAGAGGAGAGAACTCTCCCAAACTCATTCTATGAAGCCAATATTACCCTGATTCCTAAACCAGACAGAGACACATCAAGGAAAGAAAATTTCAGACCAATATCCTTAATGAACATCGACGCAAAAATTCTCAACAAAATTTTAGCAAATCGCATACAAAAACATATTAAAAAGATAGTGCACCATGATCAAGTGGGTTTCATCCCAGGGATGCAAGGTTGGTTCAACATCAGGAAATCAATAAATGTAATTCACCATATCAATAGACTTAAAGTCAAGAATCACATGATTATTTCAATAGATGCAGAAAAAGCATTTGATAAAATACAGCACCCCTTCATGCTCAAAACACTAGAAAAAATAGGGATAGTGGGAACATTCCTTAACATTGTAAAGGCCATCTACGCTAAACCCATGGCTAATATCATTCTAATGGTGAAAAACTGAAAGCATTCCCTCTAAAAATGGAACAAGGCAGGGATGCCCTCTTTCACCACTTCTATTCAATATCGTCCTTGAAACTCTAGCCAGAGCAATTAGGCAGACCAAAGAAATTAAAGGGATACGAATAGGAAAAGAAGAACTCAAACTATCCCTATTTGCTGATGATATGATGGTATACTTAGATGAACCAGGAAATTCCACCAGAAAACTTTTAGATCTCATAAGTGAATTCAGTAAAGTAGCGGGATATAAGATCAATGCACATAAATCTAAGGCCTTTTTATACATAAGCGATGAATCTTCAGTAAGAGAAATTAGGAAAACTACCCCATTCACAATAGCTTTGAAAAAAATAAAGTATTTGGGAATCAATCTCACAAAGGAGGTGAAAGACCTCTACAATGAGAACTACAGAACACTAAAGAAAGAAATTCAAGAAAACCTTAGAAGATGGAAAGATCTCCCATGTTCTTGGATAGGCAGAATTAATATTGTCAAAATGGCCATACTACCAAAAGTGCTATACAGATTCAATGCAATTCCAATTAAAATCCCAATGATGTACCTTACAGAAATAGAGCAAGCAATTATGAAATTCATCTGGAAGAATAGAAAACCCAGAATAACTAAAGCAATCCTTGGCAGAAAGAGTGAAACAGGGGGTATCGCAATACCAGATCTTCAACTCTACTACAAAGCAATAGTAACAAAAACCGCATGGTATTGGTACCAAAATAGAAAGGTGGATCAATGGTACAGAATAGAGGACACGGACCCAAATAAATACAATTTTCTCATACTAGACAAAGGTGTCAAAAATATGCAATGGAGAAAAGATAGCCTCTTCAACAAATGGTGCTGGGAGAATTGGAAATCCATATGTAACAGAATGAAACTAAACCCATATCTCTCACCATGCATGAAACTAAACTCAAAATGGATTAAGGATGTCGGAATAAGACCAGAGACCTTGCATCTTATAGAGGAAAAAGTAGGTCCAGAGCTTCAACATGTCGGCTTAGGACCAGACTTCCTCAACAGGACTCCTATAGCACAAGAAATCAAAGCAAGAATCAATAACTGGGATAGATTCAAACTAAAAAGCTTTCTCTCAGCAAAGGAAACTATCAGCAATGTGAAGAGAGAGCCTACAGAGTGGGAGAAAATCTTTGCCAATCATACTTCAGATAGAGCACTAATCTCCAGAATCTATAAAGAACTCAAAAAACTCTACACCAAGAATGTAAATAATCCAATTGACAAATGGGCTAAAGAAATGAATAGACACTTCACAGAAGAAGATTTACAAGCAATCAACAAACATATGGAAAAATGTTCAACATCTCTAGTAATAAGAGAAATGCAAATCAAAACCACCCTAAGATTCCATCTCACCCCAATTAGAATGGCGATTATCAAGAATACAAACAACAACAGGTGTTGGTGAGGATGTGGGGAGAAAGGTACACTCTTACATTTCTGGTGGGGCTGCAAATTAGTGCAGCCACTCTGGAAAGCAGTGTGGAGATTCCTTAGAAAACTTGGAATGGAATCACCATTTGACCCAGCTATCCCAGTCCTTGGCCTATACCCAAAGGACTTAAAATCAGCATATTACAGAGATGCAGCCACATCAATGTTCATAGCTGCTGAATCCACAATAGCCAGATTGTGGAACCAACCTAGATGTCCTTCAATTGATGAATGGATAAAGAAACTGTGGTATATATATACAATGGAATATTACTCAGCCATAAAGAATGATAAAATTATGGCATTTGCAGGCAAATGGATGAAACTGGAGAATATCATGCTAAGTGAGATAAGTCAATCTCAAAAAACCAAAGGAAGAATGATATCGCTAATAAGTGGATGATGACACATAATGGGGGGTGGGAAGGGTTAGTGTTGGGGTTGGAGTTGGGTTTAGGGAGGGGGGCAGGAATGGAGGAAGGAAGGACTGTATAGATGGAGGGGAGGGGTGGGAGGGGTGGGGGGGAAGGGAAAAAATGGCAGAATGAATCAAACAACATTACCCTATGTAAATTTATGATTACACAAATGGTATGCCTTTACACCATGTACAGACAGAGAAACAACATGTATCCCATTTGTTTACAATAAAAAAAAAAAAGAAAGAGAAATTAGGAAAACTACCCCATTCACATAAGCATTGAAAAAAATAAAATACTTGGGAATCAATCTCACAAAGGAGGTGAAAGACCTCTACAATGAGAACTACAGAACACTAAAGAAAGAAATTCAAGAAAACCTTAGAAGATGGTAAGATCTCCCATGTTCCTGGATAGGCAGAATTAATATTGTCAAAATGGCTATACTACCTAAAGTGCTATACAGATTCAATGCAATTCCAATTAAAATCCCCATGGTGTTTCTTGGAGAAATAGAGCAAGCAATTATGAAATTCATCTGGAAGAATAAAAAACCTAGAATAGCTAAAGCAATCCTCAGTAGCAAGAGCGAAGCAGGGGGTATTGCAATACCAGATCTTCAACTCTACTACAAAGCAATAGTAACAAAAACAGCATGGTATTGGTACCAAAATAGACAGGTAGATCAATGGTACAGAATAGAGGACATGGACACAAACCCAAATAAATACAATTTTCTCAGACTAGACAAAGGTTCCAACAATATGCAATGGAGAAAAGATAGCCTCTTCAACAAATGGTGCTGGGAAAACTGGAAATCCATATGCAACAGAATGAAACTAAACCCATATCTCTCACCATGCACGAAACTAAACTCAAAATGGATCAAGGACCTCAGAATCAGACCAGAGACCCTGCATCTTATAGAAGAAAAAGTAGATCCAAATCTTCAACTTGTTGGCTTAGGATCAGACTTCCTTAACAGGACTCCCATAGCACAAGAAATAAAAGCAAGAATCAACAACTGGGATAGATTCAAACTAAAAAGCTTTCTCTCAGCAAAGGAAACTATCAGCAATGTGAAGAGAGAGCCTATAGAGTAGGAGAATATTTTTGCCAACCATACTTTAGATACAGCGCTAATTTCCAGAATGTATAAAGAACTCAAAAAACTCTACACCAAGAATACAAATAATCCAATCAACAAATGGGCTAAGGAAATGAACAGACACTTCACAGAAGAAGATGTACAAGCAATCAACAGATATATGAAAAAATGTTCAACATCTCTAGTAATAAGGGAAATGCAAATCTAAACTACCCTAAGATATCATCTCACACCAATTAGAATGGCGGTTATCAAGAACACAAGCAACAATAGGTGTTGGCAAGGATGTGGTGAAAAAGGAACACTCATATATTGCTGGTGGGGTTGCAAACTAGTGCAGCCACTCTGGAAACCAGTATGGAGATTCCTCAGAAAACTTGGAATGGAACCACCATTTGACCCAGCTATCCCACTCCTTGGCCTATACCCAAAGGACTTAAAATCAGCATACTACAGAGATACAGCCACATCAATGTTCATAGCTACTCAATTCACAATAGCCAGATTGTGGAACCAACCTAGGTGCCCTTCAGTTGATGAATGGATAAAGAAACTGTGGCATATATATATACAATGGAATATTACTCAGTCATAAAGAATGATAAAATTATGGCATTTGCAGGCAAATGGATGCAGTTGGAGAATATCATGCTAAGTGAGATAAGCCAATCCCAAAAAACTAAAGTATGAATGATCTCGCTGATAAGCAGATGAGGACATATAATGGGGGGTAGGAGGGGTTAGCGTTAGGGTTAGGGTTATGTTTAGGGTTAGGGATAAGGAGTGTGGTAAGAATGAAGGAAAGAAGGACTGTATAGAGGAAAAGAGGGGTGGGAGGGGTGGGGGAGAAGGGGAAAAAATAATGAATCAAACATCATTGTCCTATATAAATTTATGATTGCACAAATGGTATGCCTTTATGCCATGTACAAATAGAGAAACAACATGTATCCCATTTGTATACAATAATAAAAAAAATGCAATCTGTAAAAAATAAAAAAAATAAATAAATTAAAAAAAGAAGGGATAAAGAAGGACAGTTCATACTGCTTAAGGGAGCCATAAATCAGGAATACATAACGATCATAAATATTTATGCCCCAAATAATAGCATATCCATGTACATCAAACAAACCCTTCTCAATTCCAGGAATCAAATAGACCACAACACAATAATTCTGGTTGACTTTAACACACCACTGTCACCACTGGATAGATCTTCCAAACAAAAACTAAACAAAGAAGTCATAGAACTCAAAAATACAATCAACAACTTGGATTTAACAGACATATGTAGAATAGTTCATTCTTCAACGAGCAAATACACTTTCTTCTCAACAGTACATGGATCCTCCTCTAAAATAGACCATATGTTATGCCACAAAGCAGCCCTTAGTAAATGCAAAAAAAGGGAGATACTACCCTGCATTCTATGAGATCATAACATAATGAAATTAGAAATCAATGACAAAATAAAAAACAGAAATTACTCCTAACACCTGGAGCCTAAATAATATGCTATTGAATGAAGCATGGATAACAAAACATCAGGGAGGAGATAAAAATCATTCTTAGAGGTAAATTAGAATGATGATACAACATATCAAAATCTCTGGGACACTATGAAAGCAATAATAAATGACCTAAGATTACATCTCAAAGCCCTAGAAAAAGAAGCAGAACAACACAAAAAGTAATAAGAGACAGGAAATAATTAAAATCAGAGTTGAAATCAATGAAATTGAAACAAAAGAAACAATTCAAAAAATTGACAAAACAAAAAGTTGGTTCTTTGAAAAAGTAAACAAATAGATAAACTCTTAGCCACACTAACAAAGACAAGGAGAGAGAAAACTCAAATTACTAGAATTCATGATGAAAAATCACAACAGACTCATTGAAAAACATAACATAATTAGAAGCTACATTGAAAATCTATACCCCAACAAAATAGAAAATCTAGAAGACATCAACAAATTTCTAGAGACATATGAACTAGGAAGGTATACACAATTTATTTATTTATTTATTTATTTATTTATTTATTTATTTATTTATTTATTTATTTTTTGTGGCTGGCTCTGTGTAGAAAGGCTCTCACTGGGCGGTCTGCTCCGAGAAGCTAGCCTTGAAAGGCGCCTCCCACCCCAGGGGGCCGGGCTGCTTGGAGAAGTCCCTGGCTGCCCTGTCCTGGTGCCTGAAGTCGCTTGCGGGCCAGAGCATGCCGCGCTGGCTGTGGCTTGGAGCTTGTTCTGATCAGAAAGGCCTTTCTTTATCCCTTCTAACTAACTGATCTGAAGTCCACTTTATCTGACATAAGGATGGAAACCCCCACTTTTTTACTGAGTCCGTGTGCATGGTATTTTTTTTCCCATTCTTTTACCTTTAGTCTTTCAATGTCTTTTTCTATGAGAGAGTCTCCTGAAGGCAGCATATTATTGGGTCTTTCTTTTTAATCCAATCTTCTAGTCTATGTCTTTTGATTGATGAGTTTAGGCCATTAATGTTCAAATAGGCAATTAATGTTGAAATATGATTTGTATTCCCAGTCATCTTGGCTTATTTTTGGTTTTAAACTTCACTTGGTTTCTCCTTTGATTTGCTTTTCCTTTAAGGTAGTTTCTCCCTTTACTGACCTACATTGTTGTTTTTCATTTCCTCCTCACAGAATATTTTGCTGAGAATGTTCTGTAGTGCAGGCTTTCTATTTGTAAATTCTTTTAACTTTTGTTTATCATGGAAGGATTTTATTTCATCTTCAAACCTGAAGATTAATTTTGCTGGGTATAAGATTCTTATTTCACAATCATGTTCTTTCAGAGCTTGAAATATGTCGTTCTAGGCCCTTCTAGCTTTTAGGATCTGGACTGAGAAATCTGCTGTTATCTGTATTGGTTTCCCCTAAAAAGTAATCTGGTGCTTTTCTCTGGCAGCCTTTAAAATCCTGTCTTTATTTTGTATGTTAGGCATTTTCATTATAATGTGCCTTGGTGTGGATCTGTTGTAATTTTGTATATTTGGTGTTCTGTTAGCCTCTTATATTTGATTTTCCATTTCGTTCTTCAGGTTTGAGAAATTTTCTGATATTATTTCTTTGAATAGGTTGTTCATTCCTTTGGTTTGTATCTCTGTGTCTTCCTCAATCCCAATAATTCTTAAATTTGATATTTTCATGCTATCCCATAGTTCTTGGGGGTTCCATTCATGAATTCTTACCATCTTCTCAGTTTGGTCAACTTTATTTTCAAGATTAAATATTTTGTCTTCAATGTCTGAGGTTCTGTCTTCCATGTGATCTAGTCTGTTGGTGATGCTTTCCACTGAATTTTTTATTTGGTTTATTGTTTCCCTCATTTCAAGGATTTCTGTTTGTGGTTTTTTTTTTTTTTTTTTTTCAGAATCTCTCTTTGTTGAAATGATCTTTTGTTTTCTGCAGTTGCTCTTCCAACTGCTTATTGGAGTGATAATTTACTGCTTGCCTTTGCTCTCTTATCTCATCCCTTGCTTCTTGAATCATTTTAATTATGTATATTCTGAACTCCTCTTCTGACATTTCTTCTACCATGCTGTCATTGGATTCTATTAGTATAGAATCTGGATTTTTGGGGGGACACTCTCTTCCCTTGCTTTCTCATGTTGTTCTTGTATCTTCTACTCTAGCAGTGCATATCTGGGGTATAACAGGTTCCCCCATATAGGCTTATAGTGACTTTGCAGGTTTCCATAACTTCTTCTTTAAGGGGGAGATCAATATTAGTAATACCCAGTACAGACAATATGCAGCCCCAAACCAAATAGCCCCTATGAAGATGTTAACATTATTGTCATAATAAACAGAGAGGATGAGTTCAATTATTATCTACAGTATAACAAATAGATTTGCAATGAGGTTTGCAGTTTCTAATGGAGGACAAAGAGGACGGTAGGGGTGTAGGATGTAACTGTTAATGGGATAAGAAAAGAGTA
This sequence comes from Sciurus carolinensis, assembly GCF_902686445.1. Lineage (NCBI taxonomy): Eukaryota > Metazoa > Chordata > Mammalia > Rodentia > Sciuridae > Sciurus > Sciurus carolinensis. Next base: position 173,315,438 of record NC_062213.1, read on the forward strand.
TTTAGAAGTTCTAGATCATAAGAAGAGTGAAAGTGTAATCAAAATAAGTTGGTTGTTAGCATGAGAAAAGGGAGAAAGAGACTCTGAGAAAACAGGTAAATAAATGGAAAACAGAGAGCAAGAAAAATAAATAAAAACTTAAAATTTTTCAAAAAGGAGTAAAAACTACACTATAACAGTCATATACTATTCAAACCTCCCAGGCTTCAGTAGCCTGATGCATGAGAGGTACCTGACAATGAGCTTCCGGTCTCCAACAGGCATCTCAGTATGGAATTTGCCCCACCTAGAGATGGAAGCTTCCACTTCCAGGATAATCCAAGATGGCCACACTGGCTTCCAAACGTGTTGGGAAATGGGGAGCTGCAGTGTGGGGCATGGGCACTGAGTGCATATGGGGTGCAGTCAATCAGGGGTCCTGCAGGTCCTGGTTGTTCTCCCAAAATGACAGCAGCTACATGTAATCAAATCTGCAGGTACTGTGACAGTGGAATTCCAGGCAACAGCAGGCAGCTGGCGATCCACTGATCGTCTGTGGGGGAGTTCTGCAGGGTACCAGAAGATGATTGGCAGGTGGACCTTGGGCAGTGGATGATGGGTAGGTGAAAGGCAGACAATGGGCTAACAAGAGGCAGGTAGATGGGCAAATGGCAGATGATAGATGGCAGTCAGTGAGCAATCTGCACTCAAAGAGTAGTTGATATGCTGGCAGACGATAGGTGATCAAGGTGGACAGATTGGGTAAAGAGCAGGGGATTGATAAGCAGCAAAGACTGCCTCACAGAGAAACAGATTTTCCTCTGCTCGAAACCCAAGTTACAGAGCAACAAGGAACACAGCCTCCCTCTAGTCCACCATCTTGGATCTCTCTACAAAGATTGTGTTTTACTGAGATCATTTCTTGTGTCTTCTGCTGTTGTTAGACATTAATTGCTTAGGGAAAAGAATCTTAGCAAAGCCAGGGTATCTGTTCTTTTTCAAGTTTATTTTTTATTAGCTCATTAGAGTTATACATAAAAGTGGGGTTTGTTTTGACATACTCATAATACTCCATTCTGAAATCCAGGAATACTCCCTTACTTCCACTACTCCTTTCCCCTGGCCACCTTCCTCTATTCTATTGGTCTTCCTTTTATTAATTTTTAAATTAATATCAGTTATACATAAAACTGGAATTCATTGCAATATATTCATACATGAACATAGCATAGTTTGATTATTTTTTTAAAAGACAAATTCAAAACATAGATCTAACTTTATTCACCATTATCATTTAAAGCTTGATTTATTAAGTATTTAAGAGTTCTGTATTACAAGAATTAAATTGTACGATTATCTGTTGCTTTGTGGGTTCAAGTTACATATATTAAAATCAAATACTAAGCATTTTTTCCATGTGGAAACTATACAATCTAATAAATGTCAAAGGACCCAAGAAAGTAGTATTTTTTTATTACTTTCATAATCTAAACAAAGATTCTTCATGTTCAGAGTTCTTTTGCTGTATTATTTTATATTCAAATATCTATCTATATTTTGAGTCAAGTACCTTGACCAAAACGATTCATAAAAGTAATTAGCTTTGTAGCAAAAGATTTTCCATCTACACTATCATGTTCAAAGGAGTTCATGTTCTAACAATAACAAAATCTGTTGACTGCTCTGGAACAATGCACAGAGTACTCACTACGTTAACTCTGCATCAGGTCACATGGATACAAACATGGAACAATTATGCACCGTTCATCCTGGATGTTACTGGCTCCCCAGCTAAAACTAACTGATGAAATGCAACACATGAACTGCAGTTGGCTTTGTTTCAGGAAAACCACATTTGAGAATTATCAAACAATCTTCCTCATCTCACCCTCAGTCATTGACAGGAATTTTGTAGGCCACCATGCTGTTTCCTTTGAGGATTGTGGTAGTAAATGAGCAAAGACGGACTTCCTCAGAATTGGTAATGAATTGTGGTTCTGTAGCTTCCCATTTTTCAGGTACAACCAAATCTTTGTAGAAATCAGTAGATCAAATGAACAAGGAACTTCCAACAGTGGTAGAAATGTCACTCTCACTGTGCCCTGTCTGATCGTTGAGTGCATTCCATCCTGGATATCTTTCTGAGATCTCTCTGGGAGTACTGTTGTTTTTTGTGGTTTTGTCACACTCAATATCAAACTGCCACTTTTCATGGACCTCCCTGCTTTCAGTGTTCGAGGTGACCACCACCAGCTTCTGAACTGAGCATTTTAACAGCCACCCTTTCAGTTGTTCCAACACACGGTTGAGGTACTTTATGAGCTCAGGGTCAGTAGTTACCAGCAAGGTAAGTCCACACTTCTGCACTCGAGTGAAGGTTTCAGAGGGATATATGCATCACTGATACAGAATAAAAAGAACTTGGTCCTGATCTCCATGCTCCTGTGGAGGGTGATGCCTGGCTTTGGGGACAGCTGCTGGGCCATGGTGAGGCACTCAGGTTGGTCCATTCTTAAATGACACTTTGAAAATCTGGTTTATAATATGGTTAAATGGACAACTACTCATTTAGGATACTATGATGTATTTGATACCCTATCATATCTCTGTCTAAGATCAATTTGAGGACTAAATATGCTATATATTTGGACTTTAAGTATTATGCAAAAGTTTGTGGAGTTAAAGCTATATAGATGTAATGCATGAAAAATGACTAATGAATAATCTCTTTTATGTAATGTGGATTGTACCTTAAATATGTAAAATAGTCAACAAAATTTTGGCATTTCTGTCATTTGTGTTGAGGAACAGTCAGATGGAAGAGAAAAGTCCTGTCATTTAAAACCTGGTTTGCATCTGTTTGCTTAGATGGAATAAGCATTTTGTTTTTGTGTGTGTGCGATGCACTTATACGTCAGGTAATAAGTCTATTTGGGATAATGAGCAGTATTTCCTAAACTTATAAGAAGTCTAAAGCCGTTCTTTGATTTTTGTCCATGCTACAACCCTTTGTAGATCTGCTGGAGGCATAACCACATAATTGCTGTTATCTTTCTGAGCAATGGACTAATTTTGCTTCCAAAGTAAAAGCTAAATTAGCATATAAAGAACTTTTGTATAGCTGTGATGCTAATTGTGACTGACTTCTTTGTATGCCAAATGTATTTGTGTTCCCAAAGTGTATGAACCTTCTGAAATACAATGCTTACAAGAATGCTTCACCAAGTTGGTGTCCTCTAAACACAAATTGTCTTTTTCCAGGCTTGTATTTGCGTGTTTCTGATTATGATCATTATCCAAGCAACGGCAACTAGACTTCCTTAATATTTTGTATTCTAAGGAGTGACACTCTGATAATTAAAAGTATATGATTACACAAATGGTGCAACTTTCTACTTCATGTACAGCCAGAGAAACAACAGTTGTACCCATTTGTTTATAATGAATCAAAATAAATAAATTATAAAAAAGTTTGGACATTAGTCACTTAGGGAATCATCTATGAATAAGAACACTTTACATTGTTTTAAAAAAGTTTCACTTATCCTTGAAGAACAAGTTCAAAAGGGAATGTATTTATGTCACTTAATGTTTTGTGATTGGATAAAATTGGCCTGTTGTTGACGGAATGAAGATTTGGATATATTTCTGGAGAGGTAATAAGGAAAGTCTAATGGCTCTGGAATAATACCATCACTCATTATTGTTATCTAAAAGTGTTGTATACAATGGAAATAACCAAATTTTCTTATCATTTGCTAAACTTTCCTCAAAATTCTAACTGTGTTTTGCTATTGGCTTATTTCACTTAGCATGACAGTCTCCAGTTTTATCAATTTACCAGCAAATGTTGTAAAATCATTCTTTTTTATGACTGAGTAATATTTCAGGGTATATATATATATATATATATATATATATATATATATCACATTTTCTTATTATTTCATCTGTTGAAGGGCACCTAAGTTGGTTCCATAGCTTAAGTATTGTGAATCTAGCTTCTATAAACACTGATGTGGCTGCATCACTGTAGTTTGCTGATTTTAACACCTTTGGATATATACTGTGGTGTGGTATAACCGAGTCAAATGGTGGTTCCATTCCTAGTTTTTCAAGGAATCTCCATACTGCTTTCCAGAAGGATGGAACCAATTTGCAGTCCCATCAGCAATGTATGAATGTACTCTTTTCCCCATATCCGCGCCAACATTTATTATTACTTTTATCCTTGATAATTGCATTCTGACTGGAGTGAGATTAAATATTAGAGTAGTTTTAATTTGCATTTCTCCAATTGCTAGAGATGTTAAACATTTTTTCATATATTTGTTGACTGATGATACATCTTCTTCTGTGAAGTGTCTGTTCAGTTCCTTTGCCCATTTATTGATTGGGGTTTTTTTTTTCTTTTTTGTTGTTAATTTTTTGAGTTCTTTCTATGTCCTGGAGATTAATACTCTCTCTGACCTCAGGTAGTGAAGATTTTCTCCCATTCTGTACATTCTCTCTTCATGCTCTTATTTCCTTTTGCTGTGAAAAAGCTTTGTAGTTTGATCCAAACTACAAATTTATTGATTGATTCTTGATTTTACTTCTTGCACTTTAGGAGTCTTGTTGAGGAAGTCAATTTCTAAGCCAATATGATGGAGTATTGGGCCTACATTTTCATCTATGAGGCACAGGGTTTCTGGCCTAATGCCTAGGTCTTTGATCCACTTTGAGTTGAGTTTTGTGCAGGATAAGAAATAGGGGTCTAATTTCAGTTCATTACATATAGATTTCCAGTTTTCCCAGCACCATTTGTTGAAGAAGCTATCTTTTCTCTAATGTATGTTTATGGCACCTTTGTCTAGTATGAGATAACTGTAATTCTGTGGGTTTGTCTCTGTATCATATATTCTGTTTCATTGGTCTTCATGTCTGTTTTGGTGCCAATACCATGCTGTTCTTGTTACTAAAGCTCTGTAGTATAACTTAAGGCCTGATATTGTGAATCAATTTCCAACTGATTCTCCTGATATTGTGATGCCTCCTTCTTCACTTTTCTCACTAAGGATCGCTTTGGTTATTCTGGGTCCCTTATTTTTTCTAAATGAATTTCATGATTGCTTTTTCTATTTCTATGAAGAACATCATCAGCATTTTTATGGGAATTTCATTAAGTCTGTATAGCACTTTTGGTAATAAGACTATTTTGACAATGTTAATTTTGCCTATCCATGAACATGAGAGATCTTTCCAACTTCTAAGATCCTCTTCAATTTCTTTCTTAAGTGTTCAGTAGTTTTCATTGTAGAGGTCTTTCACCTCTTTTGTTAGATTGATTTCCAAGTATTTCATTTGTTTTGGGTTATTGTGAATGGGATAGTTTTCCTAATTCCTCTTTCATCTGATTTATCATTTGTGTATAGGAATACAATTGATTTATGGATGTTAATTTTATATCCTGCTGCTTTGCTGAATTTGTTTATGAGTTCTAAGAGCTTTCTGGTGGATTTTTTGGGATCTTCTAAATATAGAATTATGTCATCAGCAAATAGTGATAGTTTGAGCTCTTCTTTCTTTAAATTATTTCTTTTGCCTAATTGTTCTGGTTAGAGTTTCCAGGAATATGTTGAATAGAAGTGATCAAAGAGGGCATCTCTGTCTTTTTCCAGTTTTTAGAGCAAATGCTTTTAATTTTTCTCCATTTAGAATGATGTTGACCTTGGGATTAGCATATAAAGCTTTCACAATGTTGAGGTATTTTCCTACTATCCCTAATTTTTCTAGTGTTTTGAACATGAATAGATGCTGTGTTTTGTCAAATGCTTTTCTGCATCTATTGAGATAATCAGGTGATTCTTTTCTTTAAGTCTGTTGATGTGGTGAATGGCATTTATTGATTTTTTGTATGTTAAACTAAACTTGCATCCCTGGGGTGAACCCTGCTTGATCATGGTGCACTATCTTTTTAATATATTTTTGTATGTGATTTGCCAGAATTTTATTGAGAATTTTTGCCTTTAAGTTCATCAGGAATTTGGTCTGATGTGTCTTTGTCTGGTTTTGGTATCAGAGTGATACTAGCTTCATAGAATGAGTTTGGGAGGATTCCTTCCTTTTCTATCTCATGAAATAATTTGAGGAAGATTTGTGTTAGTTCTTCTTTGAAGGTCTGGTAGATCTCAGCTGAGCATCCATTCAGTCCTGGCCTTTTCTTTGTTGGTAGAATTTTGATGGCTTCTTCAATTTCATTGCTTGAAATTGATCTGTTTAAGTTTTATATGCCCTTCTGGCTCAATTTGGGTGGGTCACATGTCTCTGGAAATTTGTTGATGTCTTCAAGATTTTTTTATCAGAGTATAAATTTTCACAACAATTTGTGATTATTGTCTGTGTTTCAGTGGTGTCCCTGGTGATATTTCCTTTTTTGTCATTAAGTTTAGTAATTTGAGTTTTTCCTCTCTTTTTCTTCCTCTTCATTGGCTTGGCTAAGGCTTTATCAATTTTATTTATTTTTTTCAAAGAACCAACTATTTGTTTGGTGACTTTTGAAAAATTTTTTGGTTATTGTTTCAATTTCATTAATTTGGGTTTTGATTTTAATCATTTTCTCTTTTCTACTGCTTTTGGTATTGATTTATTCTTCTTTGTCTAGGACTTTGAGATGTAATGTTAGGTTATTTATTTGTTACATTCTATTCTTTTAATGAATGTGCTCAATGCTATGAATTTCCTCTTGGAATTGCCTTTGTAGTGTTTCAGAGATTTTCATACATTGTACACTATTCTCATTTACCTCTAAGTATTTTTATTTCACCCTTTATTTCTCCTGCTATTCATTGATTGTTATTTAGTTTCCAGGTATTAAAGTAACTTCTATTTTTTATTTTATCATTGATTTCCAATTCCATTTCATTATGATCTGATAGAATGCAAGATATTATCTCTATTTTTTGTGTATTTTCTGAGAGTTGCTTCATGACCTAAGATATGGTTTATTTCAGAAAATAATCTGTGTGCTGCTGAGAAGAAAGTGTATCCACTCATTAATGGATGAAATATTCTGTAGATATTTCTTAGGTCAAAATTATTAATTGTATTTTTTAGTACTAGAGCTTCTTTATTTAGTTTTTGCTTGGAAGATCTATCCGGTGGTAAGAGAGGTGTGTAAAATCACCAACTATTATTATGTTGTGGTCTATTTGATTCTTGAAATTGAGAAGGACTTGTTTGATGTATGTATATTCTCTATTGTTAGAGTATCAATACTTAAATTCATTATTTCTTCTTGTCATATAATTACCTTAAGCAGCATGAAATGACCTTCTTTGTCCCTCCTGATTAACTTTGGCTTCAAATACACTTTATCTGATATGAGGTTAGAAATCCTGCTTGTTTATGCAAGCCATGTGAGTGATATGTTTTTCCCCATCCTTTCACCTTCAGTTTGTGGTTGTCTTTGCTTATGACGTGAGTCCCTTGGAGACAGCATATTGTTGGGTCATGTTTTTTAATCCATTCTGCCAGTCTATGTCTTTTTTTTTGATGAGTCTAGGTCATTTACATTCAATGTTATTATTGAGAAATAATTTTTATTCCCTGTCATTTTGATTTATTTCTGGTTTTTAATTTGAATTAGTTTCTCATTTGATTGACTATTCTTGTAGTGAGGTTTCTCCCTTTGCTTGTTTTTAATTTTATTTTTAATTTCTTCTTCATTAAATGTTTTAATTAGCATGTTTCATAGTATGGGTTTTCAAGTTCTGAATAATGTTTATCATGGAAGTTTTTGATTTCATCATCAGATCTGAAATTTAATTTTGCCAGATATGGTATTCTTAGTTGATATCCATTTTCTTTTAGAGTTTGGCGATATCATTCAAAGACTTCCTACCTCTTAGGCTCTGGGTTGGAAAAAAAAAAAATCAGCTGAGAACCAGATTGTTTTACCTCTAAATGTGACCTGTCATTTTTCTCTAGCAGCCTTTAAATTCTATCCTTATTCTATATGTTAGGCATTTTCATAATAATGTGTAGATCTGTTGTAATTTTGTATATTTGAAGTCTGTAAATCTCCTGTATTTGATTTTCAATTTCATTTTTAAGATTTGAAATATTTTCTGACATTATTTCATTGAAATGATTGTGCATTTCTTTGATTTATTTTTCAGAACCTTCATTCATCTTGATAAATCTTAAATTTGGACTCTTTATGTTATCCTGTATTTCATGGAAGTTCTCTTGATGGTCTCTTAACATCTTTTATTTTCAACATTATATATTTTTTCCTCCTTCCCTGAAACTCTGTCTTCCAAGTGGTCTAGTCTGCTGGTGATGCTTTCCCTGAGTTTTATTATTTTCTTCATTTCAAAGATTTCCAATTGATTCTCCTTCAGGAATTCTATCTCCTATTGAAGTGATCTTTTGCTTCTTAGATTTTCTCTCTGATTTCACTCCTGACATTATCTTTTATCTTGCAGATTAGTTTAACTATGAATTTTCTAAATTCCTTCTCTGACATGCCTGTATCACTGTGATACCATTGGATTCTGTTAATGAGATATTCTGATTTGTTCAGGTTAGTTTGTTCTCCTGCTTTTTCACACCCTTTGTATGTCTACCCATTTATCAGTAAGAATATGAGGGATCTGAGCTCCTACCCTACAAATTTATAGTGTCCCTGAAGGTTTCTAGTACTTCACAGTTTAGGGAGAGTCCAATAATAACAACAACCATTGTAAACAATATACAGCATTACACTAAATACTTAGTTCCTATTATGATATCTACACTGCTACTTGGCACTATAAAAAGAAATGGTATGGTAAGTAATTGCCAAGAGTAGAAATGGGTTTGCTATTTCAAACAGGTGAAGAGGGAGAATAAAAAAGAGATGTAGGATGTAATAATTGTGAGGGAGGAGGAGACAGAGTGGTAGTAGTAAAGAGTTAAAGAAGAGTGAAAGACAGAATAATAGAATTCAGCTGTTAGAGAAAGAAAAGAGAGGTAGAGAATCAAGAGAAATAGGAGAAAAATAGTAAAACAAAAAATATGAAAAACAAAACCCAAGTATACCAAGTAAAAACCCTAGCCCTCAAAAGATAGAGTCCAGAAAACTAACTACCTCCAAGTATTGCTAGAAACGAGAAGCATGAAACAAATATGAATATGTACAAATGTCCATGAACCATTAAGCACACAAACAATTTAAGAATAAGGTTCTTAATGGAAGAGTAAGGAATTGTTTCCATTGTGGTAGTCAAATATTGTCAATAATATCATATATTGGTTGTCTGTTTCCAATTGTCTTTCCATTTTTTCTTGAGGAATGTATTGCACATGAGAATAGTAGCTGGAGGCTGTCAAGTCCTCTTCTTTTTTGTGGAGTTCATCAAGTTGCCCATTCTCAGCTTCCCTTGTTGGCAGAATGGGATGGGATGAGTCAGAGGGTGTTGTCTGCTCCACTCATAGCTTGGGGTTGCTATAGAGTTCTGTGAGAGGAGTTCCCATAGCACAGGTTTTGGAGGTCAGGTTTGGGTCGAGCTAGACCCCTCTTCCCATGTTTTGCTGAATGACGATTTGGCTGAAGCTTTTAAATCAGCAAATCTCCAATGCCTACAGGATCCAATCTGTACTGGAAGTCTGCACCCCTGGAGTCTCCCCTGGGTTTGGAGGAGGCAGTCCTTCACTCCCTCCACCACCTGTGGATCCTGCACTTCTCAGTCTCCTGGAATCAGTCCCAAAGCACACATCCACCACACCCCCTCAGCCAGATCAAGTTCCTGGTCCTCCCACATGGTTCCTGTAAACCACCAGACTCAGTGGGTGAGAAGTACCCTGGATCTCTTCAGTCTGAATGTCCTGAATTCCCCTGAGTACAATACTTTCCATGCCTGAATTTCACCTGGTTTTCCTGTCACACTCTGGTAGCATGGCAGGCCTCTGCCAGTCAGGTTTTCAGACCCAGCTGGAAATACACAGATCTGGGGGTCTCAGTTTGGACCCACACCCACCAGCTGATGTAGCACAGTGGGGAATACTGGTGGCTATCTTGGCTCTCCATGGGCTATGCACAGTCTCTTTCCCACATGTGACTCTAGTGTAGCCTACCCACTTGATCAGTAGCAAAGTCCTTGATCACTGATCTCTTCATTTCAAGACACACCACAGTGCCAGCTGAAAACCAGGTTTTCATAGTTCCCCTCTCCAATTTGCCTGTGGTGGGCCTGCATCAGCAGATGTCTGTGCAAGCAATGAGCATTTTCTTTCATTATTTTTTATTTTTTTTATTTTATTCTATCCAAACTTCTGAGTCCCTAGGCTGTTCTGAGAGTCAGCTATTGAATACTGGTAAGGTTTCTCTTTTCACCCACCTCAGTGAAAAGCTATTTGTCTCATTCCACAGAGCAGATTGGAAAACAACCTCCTCTACTCTGCCATTTTGACTTCCCCTAGAATTGTCATTTATAGTTTTGATTCTTATTTAAAGCATTTGCTATCAGACTCATGGAAGAGTACATTAATAAGTACAGTTTTTGACAAACTAAACTTATTTTATGGACTAATTAGTTTTCCTTTAATTATTATTGGCAAAAAATGGTTTTTGAAAAATTAGGTTACTGGTTCAAAACTTCTGTACAAACTGGATTCCTTTTGCTTTTGTTTTGGTTTGTATTCTCCTTGTTAGACTTTGGGACTGTTGCCTGTTAACATTCTACAAAATTCACAACTCTGAGAGAACAATCTGAGCAATATTTTAAGATGATAGCCATCACTTAAAGGACAGATTAGGGCACTGACTCCCAATTCCAGGATTAACCCTGATTCAGTAGAATAGTGAGCTGTAAAATTACAAAGATTAGGGTTAGAATCCACTACTCCACTTGAAGACTGGTGGAACTGACCTTTTTCTCCAACTGAGACTTGGAGTCCAAAACCAAGGAGGATAAAAAGGCTAAAGGACAGACAGGATTTTGGCCCTTGCTCTCCAAGTTCAACCAGGACTCAGGGGATGATGGGACCCCTCTAAAAGGATCCTGCAACCTACTCTCCCAATCAGGGGACTGCAAAGGCCCCAGATACCAGGAGCCCAACCAAACACCATTCTGTGAAGAGGAGAGTCATGGGAGAGGGGAACTAAACCTTGAAAAAATGGATAAAGAAACTGTGGTATATATACACAATGGAATATTATTTAGCCATAAAGAATAATATTATGTCATTTGCAGATAGATGGATGGAATTGGAGATTATCATGCTAAGTGAGTAAGCCAATCCCAAAAACCAAAGGCCGAATGTTTTCCCCAATAGCAGATGGTGATATATAATGGGGGTGGGGGTGGGGGTGAGAGAAGGGAGGAACTTTAGATTACATAGAGGGAAATGAGGTGGGTATGAAAGATGGTGGAATGAGACAGACATCATTACCCTATGTACATGTATGATTACAGGAATGGTATGAATCTACATTAGGCACAACCATAGAAACGAAATGATGTACCCATTTGTGTACAATGAATCGAAATGCAGTCTGTATAAAATAAAAATAAAAAAATTAAGATTTTTACAAATCAAAATAACTGTCTGCATTTCCTTTCAAAGTATTTTAATTATCACTATAGTTAAATAAATGACTTATTTCATGAAGATCTGTGATTTGCTTTTGATTAAATATTTTAACATTTTTGACATCTTTGGCAGGCTTCCCCAGGATCCAAAATTGAAATTAACTTTTTTTGTCCTATAATTAATGTTGAGGTTTTCCAGTCAGATCCCTGGGGATCCTTACAGGACACATATCTTATTTCCCAGAGATGATAAGATACCTATGTTTATTTGGTATATTGGCTTGTAGGAGAAGCATTGTCAAATAATAAAGGGAAGCTGAATCTTGCCTGTGTTATATTTGTTTGGAAGTGCTGCTGATGTGACTCTTCTAAAAATTTTGTAAAATTAGCCCAATGGTCTTATTGTGATGCTGTCAGTCATGATTAGAATCTTAAAATATATGAAATGAAAATAACTGAATTTTCTTATTAGTTACTAAATTGTCACCAGAATTTTCATTGGCTATTCCAAGATTTTTGCCATCTACATTTTTGTTTCTTCTCTAAATGCATCTACAATCAGATTTATGGGGAGGGAAAGTCTAATACAGGCTTTTTAAATTTTATTTTTAATACATGGGAATTGTACATGTTAATAAGTTCAGTGTGATATTTTCTTATACATATAACAGCATATGGTGATCTAATCCAATCACCATTTTCTACCCTCCACTCCCACTTTCCAAACTCTAGTATTAGCTATTCTATTTTGTGTCAACTATTTTGGCTTTCATATACGACAAACAACATGCTATACTTATCTTTCTGTATCTGCCTTATTTTACTTAACATTAGGTCCTCCAGTTCCATCTATTTTGCTGTAAATGCCAGGCTTTTCTTCTTCTTTATGGCTGAATAACACTCCACAATGTTATGTGGTTTTCTGGGGGGTGGAGATGTGGTATCATATTATCTTCCTTTCATATTTCTTTGTTCTCATGTTGGGATTTGCACATCAGACTGATCAGATATCTGTACCATGCCTATAGGGTGGTCTTCTTAACAGATGGCTTTCTCCCAATGATGTGCGTTGGGGTGCCAGTTTGTTATGAAATGTTCTCTTTGATTGTAGCTTTTTATTGTGTGTAGCGCCCTATAGCTCTTTGACCGTGATCAGTGTCTTTGGGTATAATGCCTACTGTGGCAGAGTTGGAAAGACTCATTGTTTCCACAGGCCACGCAAAAGTAGGGACCCTAACTGTTCAGCCTGGCTTGGTGCAGACAGTAGTGAGAATGGGGTGCTCACTATGTGGCTACTAATACAGTGGGAATGGTGGCCCCTGTCAGGGGATGGGTGGGGTTTTCTTCAGGCAGTGTTACTCAGCTACTGTCAAGGGCCTCTGGAACTGGGGGTCCCAGCCATGGTGGGGGCCCTAGTGACTCGATCTCTGATTGGTCAGATGCTGCATGGTTAGATGTGTGGTGGGAACCATAGCACTCCCTCTGTGATGTTTACACGCAGTCCTGACACTCAAGCATGATGAGACCCAGTGCTGGACTGGGGTAGTGGCAGCAGGAGATGCATGGGTGGGCTGGCAACAGGGACTCTGCTTTTCCTCTCTGCCACTCCTGTGGCAGTGCCTACCCTGGAGCAGGACCATAACCAGGGCCTGGCAACTATCTGCTTGGGGCCCCCTTTGGTCATGCATGTCAGGGGACAGAATAGTGGCTGGAGCCACGGAATTACACGCAACTCCTCAGCAAACCCTGGTGGGCAGGCTTGCTGGGGGAACAATGTGTTCTCCTCAACACCTGTAACATGCCTCCAGGTGCAGAACAGGGTGGAGAGGTGGCAGGGACCGTGGGAGCACCAGCCTTCACTTTTGGCACTGGTGTAAGTCCACAAGCTGCTGGTTTTAGAGGGTAAGCACCATGATCTCCTGGTCCTTGAGGAAAGTGTCCTTTGTTCCCCGCTGAGTTACAGTGCAAGGTACCTGGTGGGCTTAGTCACAGTCACTCTGAGCTAAATTGGGTTCATGAGGCAGATTCCCTCTAAGACAGTGCAGTGGAACGTCTGAGGAGTCACAGAGATTGGAGTATGCAGGGTTTTCTTACCCCTAGAGCAACCCAAACTCATTTGATATCTTACTTCTCAAGATGGCTCCTGGTACAGCACCCTGGGGATTTCACTGGAAAATGATGAGAGATCCCTTTCCAATGTCAGACTACTGTGCCGATTTCAGGTTACTTATCTAACTAGACTGTGAACCTGTGAGGACTGTCAGACTTTTTGGTAGCTAAGATTTCCATCATCGGCCCTTGATAAGAGTTGCTGGAAACTATCTCTTTCACTTTTACCTTTGGAAAGGAGAGACTCACCCTCCCATGAATGTGGAGCCAGAGTGGCAGAGGTTGGGGCGTTTCGTTTTTTCTGACTATGTGGTTGTCCCAGGTCTCTGAATCTTGCAAGATATCAGCTATCTTTTGCACACTGATTTACAGTGTTCTCTCATGGTTACTCACCTCCAAATGCAACTATAAACCTGCTACTTTGGTTCTTCTTTGTGGAGAAACTGAGCACTGAGCATCTTTGTTCAGCCATCTTGAGTCTCTTCCCACAAGTACTTTTGAATACAGATTTCTGATACCTTCAAGATCAATGAACTAAATAAAAATGTCCAGAACTGTAGTAAGAAACTGATGGCTTATGCAATTGGTAGCAAAGGTCAAACAGAACAAGAATTAGTTATAGGAGACTGACAGAACTGATAACGTTTATGGCTATTTTTTATCTTTTATTTGGAACACTGCTACATGCTAAACATTTTTTGTTTTTTAGATTAAGGACACTTCTTCCTTAAGCTATGTATACTTTACAGCAATTTGGCAAAATATACTTTTGTGAACAAAGGTGGAAGCATTTACTTCTTTTCTTCCTATTTGATTCCTTCAAGACTCAGAAACTATCAGGAGTAGTTTTTATTTTTTCATGGCAATATAGCCATTTGGGTAAGTTGAATAAGAATCCATTCTATTTATAACAGGATATAGCTGGAAATAGTATGTTTTAAAATATACATTGAAGGACTGGCTTCCAATGTCCCCAGACTTATAGTGAAGAAATCAAATTGTCACTTCCTATCAGGCCCAGGAAACTCAAGTGATTAGATACTACAGGTGAAATCTAATGTCTCCCTTGTTTGCCTTTCTATTTATAGGAGATTTTTAAGTCTGAAATTTCTATATGCTAAGTTGCTGTTCTTGATAAACTTATGTAAATAATCATGCAAAAAGTGATAGAACTAAAAGAATAATTGTCAACAAATTCATTTTTCTTTCATTATCCTTGGTATTCTTTTATTATTATTGGTATGGCTGCCGAGAAAAAATATCTTCTAAAGAAAAATTATAATACACATTATTAGATTATAATTATGTTTATTGTTTTTAAGCTCTTAACAATTATCTACGTGCAGATTAGACTTGATTCTCAATTGTTCTGATTTTCTCTGATATCTGGCCACAGCAATCCAACTAAGAATTGGAACTCCTCTTTCTTAAAGCTCTCTAAGCTGAAGATGGACAATTTGATGTAAATTTCAAGGAATAAGCCTCATGTCTGATGAGTGAGTCCCCCAGAGAACTCATTGAACTGCCTGAGGCTATAGCTAGAGACATTTGAACAGCAGGATGAAAAACTGCTATCAAAACAAGACTCCATGTCTTCATGAGACTCTTGCTCCTTTCAAATTTTCCTTGCCTTTTTTTTTTCCCACTTGGTAGGATGATGGTGTAGTAAAAATTTCACAATATAGATTTTTGAACAAAAATGGAAGACTAGAGGGAGTCTGCACTCTCCCATTTCTCTGCATCTTGGAATTGAAGCAGGGAGATAACTGTTTCTCCTTGAGGTGGGTGATGAGGGCATTCACTGGAATTCAGTAGTAGACATGGAGACTCAGGCAGACCTATAAATGTTGGTGCTGCCAACAAAGGCCAAGAAAGAACACATGAGATCCAAGCCTGTGGCATCAGTGTGGCTGGGTTGGCATAGAAATGAGAGGTGACACGAAGGGATAGAGAAGCACAGCAGAAAAAAATTGGCACAGGACAACTATAGATCAGAATGACTTTGTGAACTTAACGGATACAAAGTCGGCTTGGTGAGCTAGTGTTTGAAAAATTGCTCCATCCCATCAGGATAAATCAAGAACCAAGTTCAACCACCAGTAGCACTTTGAGGGGAGAGAGTAACTGCCAGGAACAGTGGTAACTTAAGAGCAAAGCATAACCACCTATGCTTAAAAAAATTGTTACTGATTATCTCTACAACTCTATTAACCAATGAGGAAGTGGGTGAGAAGTAACAGGGAATCAACTGAAAATAAAGGCATTCATGTTAGCATCCTCAACACTAACTTGTATTGGGAGAAGAAGGAAAGTGGAGAAAAACAGAAAAAACTGGGTGGGGCAGGGAAAGGAACAGAAGACCAATGAAGAGAGCGGAAAGGATGAAAGAGATGGAGTTGAGAAAGAAGAAAAGAGATATTGAGGGGGAAATCCAGTTAATTGAAAAGATACACAAAATTAGATAAACTATGAAAAAGATATTGAGGAATACACTATAAACACTTCACAAAATAACCACTAGGATAGGCAACCAGAAAGATTCAACTTCTCCATGCTGTGGTTTTATAGTGGAGCAACTTTTTTCTAGGTTCACGATTTTAGAATTCTTCAGCTATTTGAATGTTTGTGGGATACAATTATTGTACTATTTGCTTGTTCTTAGCTCTTTTTTATTTAGCTTTTAATTTTTTACAGACTGTGTTTTGATTTATTGTACACAAATGGGAACATAATTTTGTTTCTATGGTTGTAAACAATGTAGATCCATACCATTCGTGTAATCATACATGTACGTAGGGTGACGATGTCATTCCACCATTTTTCATACCCCCCTCCCTCTCATTTCCTTCTACATATTCTTAAGTTCCCCCATTATTCTCAAAAATAAGGAACACTTCACAAATTTGCATGTCATCCTTGTGCAGGGGCCATGCTAATCATCTCTGTATCATTCCAATTTTAGTATATGTGCTGCCAAAGCGAAGCGAGCACTCTTTTATAAAATTTATTTATTTTGATTCATTGTAAACAAATGGGGTACAACTTGTTCCTCTGGTTGTACATGAAGTAGAGTTGCAACATTTGTATAATCATACATGTACATAGGGTAATGATGCTTCTCTCATCCTGTTATTTCTCCTTCCCGCCACCTCTCCCACCCCACTTTTTCCTCTATACAATCCATCTTTGCTCCATTCTTGCCTCCATCCCACTACACATTATGTATCATCATCCGCTTATCAGAGTGATCATTCGTCCTTTGGTTTTTTGAGATTGGCTTGTTTCACTTAGCATGATATTCTCCAACTGTATCTATTTGCCTGCAAATGCCATAATCTTATTATTCTTTACGGCTGAGTAATATTCCATTGTATATATATATACCATAGTTTCTTTATCCATTCATCAATTGAAGGGCATCTAGGTTGGTTCCACAATCTGGCTATTGTGAATTGAGTTTCGGTGAGCATTGATATGGCTGCATCTCTCTAGTATGCTGATTTTAAGTCCTTTGGGTATAGGCCAAGGAGTGGAATAGCTGGGTCAAATGGTGGTTCCATTCCAAGTTTTCTAAGGAATCTCCACACTGCTTTCCAGAGTAGCTGCACTGATTTTCAACCCCACCAGCAATGTATGAGTGTACCTTTTTCCCCACATCCTCACCAACACCTGTTGTTGCTTGTATTCTTGATAATCGCCATTCTAATTGGGGTGAGATGGAATCTTAGGATGGTTTTGATTTGTATTATTACTAGAGATGTGGAACATTTTTTCATATGTTTGTTGATTGCTTGTAGATCTTCTTCTGTGAAGTGTCTGTTCATTTTCTTAGCCCATTTGTCTTCTACTACTTTTGGTGTTGGTCTGTTCTTTTTCTAGGGCTTTGAGCTGTAGTGTTAGGTCATTTATTGTTGAGTTTTACTTCTTTTATTAAATGTGCTCCATGAAATAAATTTTCCTCTAAGTACTGCTTTCATAGTGTTCCAGAGATTTGACATGATGTTTCTTGTTCTCATTTACCTCTAAGAATTTTTTAATTTCCTTCCTGATATCTTCTGTTATCCATTCATCATATAATAGCATATTGTTTAATCTCCAGGTGTTGCTGTTATCCATTCATCATATAATAGTATATTGTTTAATCTCCAGGTGTTGGAGTAGTTTCTGTTTTTTATTCTGTCATTTATTTCTAATTTCAATCCATTATGATCTGATAGAATACAAGATAGTGTCTCTATCTTCTTGTATTTGCTGACATTAGCTTTGTGGCATAATATATGGTCTATTTTAGAGAAGGATCCATGTGCTGCTGAGAAGAAAGTGTATTCGCTCTTGGTTGGATGGTATATTCTATAAATGTCTGTTAAGTCTAAATTATTGATTGTGTTATTGAGATCTATGGTTCTTTGTTCAATTTTTGTTGGAAGATCTGTCCAGTGGTGAGAGAGGCATGTTAAAATCACCTAGTATTATTGTTTTATGGTCTATTGGTTTCTAAAATTGAGAAGGATTTGTTTAACATACATGGATGAGCCACTGTTTGGGCATAGATGTTTATGATTGTTATATCTTGCTGATTTATGCTTCCCTTAAGCAGTATGAAATGTCCTTCTTTATCCCTTCTGACTAACATTGACTTGAAGTCCACATTATCTGAAATGAGTATGGATACTCCAGCTTTTTTGCTGAGTCCATGTACATGGTATGTTTTTCCCCATCCTTTCACCTTTAGTCTATGGGTATCTCTTTCTATGAGGTGAGACTCTTGCAGGCAACATATTGTTGGATCTTTCTTTTTAATCCAATCTGCCAGTCTATGTCTTTTGATTGATGAATTCAGGCCATTAACATTCAAGGTTATTATTGAGATATGATTTGTATTCCCGATCATTTGGTTCATATTTAAAATTTTATTTATTTATTTATTTATTTTTTGACACATCTTGGTTCCTCCTTTATTTGACAGTTCCTTTAGGATAATTCCTCCCTTTGCTGATTTGCTTCTTTGTTTTTTATTTCTTCCTCATGAAATATTTTGCTGAGAATGTTCTGTAATGCTGGCTTTCTTTTTGTAAATTCTTTTAGCTTTTGTTTATCATGGAAAGATTTTATTTCATCGTCAAATTTGAAGGTAAGTTTTGCTGGGTATAAGATTCTTGGTTGGCATCCATTTTCTTTCAGAGCTTGAAAAATGTTGTTCCAGGTCCTTCTAGCTTCTAGGGTCTGGATTGAAAAATCTGCTGATATCCGTATTGGTTTCCCCTGAATGTAATTTGGTTCTTTTCTCTCACAGCCTTTAAAATTCTGTCTTTATTTTGTATGTTAGGTATTTTCATTATAATGTGCCTTGGTGTGGGTCTGTTGTAATTTTGTGTATTTGGAGTCCTATAAGCCTCTTGGACTTGATTTTCCATTTCATTCTTCAGATTTGGGAAATTTTCTGATATTATTTCTTCAAATAGAGTGTTCATTCCTTTGGTTTGTTTCTCTAAGCCTTCCTCAATCCCAATAATTCTCAAATTTGGCCTTTTCATGATATCCCATAGTTCTTGCAGATTCTGTTCATGATTTCTTACCATTCTCTCTGTTTGTTCAACTTTGTTTTCTAGGTTAAATATTTTGTCTTCAATATCTGAAGTTCTGTCTTCCAGCTGTTCTATCCTATTGGTTATGCTTTCTATGGAGTTCTTAATTTGGTTTATTGTTTCCGTCATTTCAAGGATTTCTGTTTGGTTTTTTTTCAATATCTCTAACTCTTTATTGAAATGATCTTTTGCTTCCTGAATTTGCTCTGTTAACTGTCGATTGGTGCGATCATTCAATGCCTGCATTTGCTCTTTCATCCTCATCGTTGCTTCCCTAATCATTTTAATTATGTACATTCTGAACTCCCTTTCTGTCATTTCTTCTGCCATGCTGTCGTTGGATTCTATTGATGTAACATCTAGATTTGTTTGGGGCATTTTCTTTCCTTGTTTTCTCATATTGTTCAGGAATCAGTGGGTCATTAAGATATTGCAGATTTCCTCTATCGACTTATAATGTCCCTGAAGATTGCTAGTATATGCCCTCTTATCCTTCAGTAGCCTGAAGTCTTGGAGGAAGTTGATAATGCGGAGCTCCACAAAGAAGCTGCCTCTCTAGGGGTGGTGACCCTCAGGTGGCGTATATTCCCTGCTAGTGGGCAGAGGTGCTTCCACTTGTTGACCAATGGTCATCCAATGGGGAACTAGGCTGCGGGCTGAGGCAAGGCCTGTTTGTGCCTGTGTCTCTGGTTTTACCGTCCCTGTGGGAAAACCTCTCCCGGCAGGGAAGACTCACTCGGTGGGGATGTCTCGCTGGTCAGTTCCCCTCCTAGAGGTTCCCCTCAATGTACAACTACCGCCTGGGCTGGGCTGTCTTCCTGTGCAACGTTCCCAGGGGCCCGGACCTACCTCCTGGGCCTGGGAGCCTCACCCTCTGCAGGTGAGTGTCCTTAGGCTGCCTCTCCCAGAGAATCTGCCCGCAGTTCTGGAAACTTCGCTCCGCCCCTAGGCGTGTCTCTGTGCGGCTCTTCCAGCAAGAAGCCACCTAGCTCCTGGGACCCTGCTCTGCACCTAATCGCCTGGCTATGCGGCCCCTCCTCTGAGCCACCACCTGGAGCCCCATACAATAGCTCCAATACCCAGAGACCCGCACACACCTCCTCCTCCAGACAGCGGCCCGGTTTCCGACGCAGTCACTAGGAGTCCAAGCAACTCACTTCGCGTCTCCTCCTCCCGCCAACCGCCCGTAGCCCTAGGCAGTCACTCCAAGCCCAAGTGACCCGCCCTGTTCCTCCTCCTCCTCCTTGGGATAGCCCCCCAGGTGTTCAGGAGTGGTGGCTCCGAGACCAAGTGACCCACCACGCTCCTCCTCCAGGCAGGCCACTGGTGTTCAGGAGCAGTCGCTTTGAGTGCAATCAACTCACCACTCACCTCCTCCTCTGGCAACCGCCTGTGGCTCTGATGTAGTCACTCCTAGACCAAGCGACCCGCCGCGCTTCTCCTCTTCCTCCGGGTAACCCCCCGGTGTTCGGAAGCTGTCGTTCTGAGTTCAAACAGCTCGCCACACAGCTCCTCCTCTGGCAACCGCCTGTGGCTTCTAATGCAATCACTCCTAGACCAAGCGACCCGCCGCGCTTCTCCTCTTCCTCCAGGCAACCCCCCGGTGTTCAGAAGCGGTCACTCTGAGTCTAAACAGCTCACCACGCAGCTCCTCCTCAGGCAGTCACCTGGAGCCCCAGTGGTTGCTCCGAGACCAAGTGCTGTGCTGAGTCACCTCCTCTATGATGATCCCAGTTGTCTGTGTTTATCGCTCCAGCGGGGGGAGAGGCGTCTCGCCAGGCAACTCTACTTCACAAAGTTCCCTGCGTTCCGGGGCTACCGCCCATCTGGGACGCCTCCCCAATGGGAGAGACTCACCCGGTGGCCTTGAGCTGGTCCCAAGTCTCTCACTATCTCCTCTTTTGAATCCTGCGTCCTGGAGCAACATGAAATGCAGCCGCCCTCTAGGCCGCCATCTTGAAACCCCCAATAATTCTTATATTTGGTCTTTTCATGATATCCCATACTCTTGGTGATTCTGTTCATGATTTCTTACCATCTTCTCTGTTTGGTCAACTTTGTTTTCAAGATTAAATATTTTTTCTTCAATGTCTGAGGTTCTGTCTTCCTGGTGTTCTATCTTATTGGTTATGCTTTCTATGGAGTTTTTAATTTGGTTTATTGTTTCCTTCTTTTCAAGAATATCTATTTTTTCAGAATCTCTATCTCTTTATTGAAATGATCCTTTGCTTCCTGCATTTGCTCTTTTGACTGTTGATTGGTGTAGCATCTCGGTTTGTTTGGGACACTTCCCTCCCTTGTTTTTTCATATTGGTCAGGTATCTTCTCCTCTTGGAGTGCAAATGTGAAGTATTGCAGTTTCCCCCCTATAGACTTACAGTGTCCCTGCAGGTTTCCAATAATTCACCTCCTAGTCTTCAGTAGCCTGAAGTCTTGGAGGAGCTTGATAATGCAGTGACCCCAAAAGGATGCTACCCCTCTAGGATGGTGGTCTCCAGGTGGGGAATATTCCCTGCTAGTGAGCAGAGGCACCTCCACATGTTGACAGATGCTCAACTGCAGGGACACTAGACTGCTGACTGGGGCCTGGCTGGTATGGGCCTGGGTCTCTGGGCCTACCCCCCAGCAGGGAAATCTCACCTGGCAGCTCTTGTTCTCAACTCTTACCCAAATTAGCAAAACTTGTCAGGGGAGTCTGTGTGCTGATCTCTACCCACTGCTTGCCAGTCAGCATTTACTGGGAAAGTGTTGTCCCTTTTACAGAAGAATTCACCCTCAATGTGACTGTGCTTTTGTACCAAGGGTTGGGAGTGTCACTTTAGCAGGAGCTGCTGGCCAAGCCTCTCACTGAGAGTCTGTAGCCAATCCAGATTGCATTGCAGCATTCATTTAAAAAATGCAGACTATACACTAGGCGCAGTGTGTTCAATGAGCCCAGCAGAGTTTCCAGTTACTTCTGGCCATGGGGGAGGTGGCCAGGCCCTTAGTAGTGTGCTGTAGGTAGAACTTTCCACCCAACCCACACCTGACACACTTCTACATCCTGTCAGTCTTGCTCCTTCTCATAGAGTTCAGAACATCGGTTTCAAATGATGTTCTCCACTCTAAGGCCTGGCAATTCATAGTCCCTGGTTCTGTCCCTTTTGCACTAACTATCTCTGTACTTGGACTTCAAGGAAACCCTAGTACCCCTAACCTTCTTTTATTCCCTTTTTTTCCCCCTTACATTAGACTAAGATTAACTCTGTCCCTGGACAGAATTTTCAACAAATATTCACTCTTCCACATGAACTCATCAATTCCTTCATGCATTTATCAATTTCTATAAAAATAAGTCATGATTACTGTAAGCCCATGCTGTATACTTGTCTCTAAGAACACGGAGATGACAGATAATGAAGACAAGCTGCCAGCACAGGGCCAATGATTAAAACATTGAATTATATCACAATACAGAGATACTGGGAGGAATTAGAACCCGGGGAAAGAACATTCTGGGGTCAGCAGGTTAGGGTTTAATTCAATCCACGGGCATTGTTCTAGAATCATTTTCCTCATCCCTTCAGTAAAACAGGAAAAACTATAATCCCTTCATAACCACAGGATTGCCTTGAGCATACATAATTGTAACAGTTGCTAGAATTTCTATGAATAAGGATTGTTAAGTAAGAAATGTATGTCCCACAGTGTGGAGACTAGAAATCCCAAATCATGGTGTTGGCAAGGCTATTTCCTTCCATGGGTTCTAAAAGAAGCACCTTTTTATTTTTTGGCTCGTATAAGTCATCTTCTCCCTATGTCTCTTCACATTGTCTTCTCTCCATGCTTATTATGGAGATAAGCACATGGTAAAAAATATTCTTTCTATAAGCTTATGAGTCACACTGGATAAGGGCACACCATAACAATCTTATGTTACTTTGATTACTTTTATAAAGATCTTCTGTCCAAATAAAGTCATATTCTGAGTTACTAAGGGTTAGCACTTCAACATATAAATCCGGAAAGAACACAAACAACCCATAACTCTAATATAAATGTGTGAAAGACTTGTACAACATGGAGGCCATCACTGAACATCGATCAAGCATTTACTATGTGTAAGAATCTTAAGGTAGCTCTGAGGATGGGCCCATAGAAGTTCAGCAGAGAGGAAGAACCTGACCTTAGGTCAGGTCCTGGAATGACAGCTAGAGTCTGGATCAGAATGCCACAATCTCCATGACCAAACCCAAGAAACCTAACACACAGATATTGAGAAAAACTGGGATCAGGTGGAACATTGCAATCTGATGGACAAACATGTCCGAAGAATTGGCCCAGCAAGTTTATTTATACGGGGTCTCTTAATCAAGAAGTTAAGGACTATAGTGGCATTGTTCTTTGTGCACCAGAAATTTGGAGGGTTAGAAAGATTCTTGCAGCTATTTCACTGTTGCAATGCTTGGGACTTCCTGTGGCACCCAGGAAGCCCATTGTTCAGTCTCTACCTAGCCAACAAGACTGAAAGTTATAGCACTAGCGAAACATTGTAGTTACCTTGCTATCTATCCCTGGGAGCTGGTGTTTGAACTCAAAGCTATGAGCTAAAAAAAATTCTGTGTCAGGCACAGAATTCTCCCTCTTTACAGGGTTCACCATCAATCGGGCAGTTTTCAATTAGCAGCTTCCCACTGAGAAATTTCCAAGAGTGGCGTCATCTCTGTCCAGGGTCAGTTCAAAGTAGTAATTCATCACTCACTCCTGGCCACCAGAACCCAAGTTCTCTCAACAGTCTAAGTTCTTACTTGTCACCCCTACTGAAAGAACTAGATTTAAAAGGAAGAATATTACCGATTTTATTTACTTGGTGGCAGCATCCAAAAGATTCAGGCACTGAAACAGATGTGGAAATGAGTAGAGAAATTCCAATTCCATGTTCTCACTGGCTCTAATAGAGTGAGCTCTCATCCTGGCTTAAAGCCCTGACTACATGGCGGTGATCTGGGTAGATCAGAGGAGAGGGAAAACCTCATCCTAGCAGTGGCTGTAGTTTTTCTCTTCTGGGTACATAGCTATGTCTGCAAAATTCCAGAGAAAGGGTGACATTTCTAATGTTGATGTGTGAACCCTCTTTCAGCCCTCCACCCAGCCCACAACCCAGACCAAAGGCAACAATGTATTATTCTGATTACTGAATATTTAAGAAAACAGCTGTTCAGAGCTAAACATTTAAAAGTTGTTTTCTCTTTTTGTTGTTCAGTTTTGTAAACCAAATTGAACTCTGTAATGTAAATGGCCCCAGGTGTTAAAAATGAACCTCATATGCACACTGATGTGGGTATACACATCTGATACTTGCTTGTCCTGGGTCACAGGAAGACTAAGTGTCCACTCACTGTAGAAAAAACCATAAGGCTCTGCTCTTGTCATTGAGGTCATGTTCTATGACTTAAGTCTTTGTCACAGCCCTGGGGGTATTCTGTTACTAATCCACAGAGCCTGCCTTCCTGAGTCCAACTCACAGTCAGGGCAGAGACCAAAGGGCTTGGGACACAGTAGGAAGTGACATAACAAACTGCAACTGTCATCACGAACCCGTGGCAGACCATAGCCTCAATCACACTTGCCTACAGGTTACCTTATTTGGTCACTGCTACTTTCTCAAAAGTCCTTCCTTTCCTTTTGGACCCCAAAGCTCACGGTAGTGTGGATTCTTGGCTCCCTAGATTGGCATATATATCTAAATGTGGTCACTCCCCAGTTAGGGTTGCCAAGATCTATTTCTCTTTATGACTGTGATGACCCATCTCTAAATCAAGCCTCATTTCTTGTAACCAGGCCCTCACCTCTTCTTCATGTTGCTATTTGCCCTTCATCTCCTTTGGTATTTCCCCCTAGATGTATCCAAACATTCTCAACTTGATATTTATTTACGTCACTCTTGCTCTGCCCTGAACTCTATCCAGCCTCTATCTCACAGTTGTCATAATCACATCAAAGGTAACAACCCAAGTGGGAAATTTGCATTCCTGGAAATTACATCATTATTCTTTTTGTCCAAAAAAGTTCTGCAATCTGGGTTTTCTCCTTCTATTGTTACCTCCATGTGGTTACACAGATTTTTTTTTTTATTCTAGCACCCCAGGTTTTGATTCTTGACTCAAAGATTAAGCACACACATGGATTTCTGTCTTCACTTTCATTTTTCTTGGAAAACATCCTTATATTTGATAGAATGTGTAGATAACTCCATTGTGATACATGCAAAGGAAATACACATCAGTTAACATGATGATGACTCAATCTTCAGAACCTCCTCCACGTGGATATTCACAGTCTCTGGGTGTGGTTTCAGGACTTGAGCCCAAAAATTCTCATTCCCTGAGAAGTGGAGGACTGGAGAAGGAATCAGAGAGAGACAGAGGGAAACATGGCTCTTTCCTTGGGCCAAGGCAAGAATGGAATCCCACATCATGAGTCAGATACAGTCCCGTGTCAGAAGAGCCCTACAGTGGATGGCAGAGACCAGCAGATGGCTATATCTGAGTCCCCTCTCATGGCAGAAGGACACCATTGCCTCAGTTGCCATTGAGGGGGGTCTCACCTCTGCCCTGGCACACCATAACTGTGTGATCATAGAAATGTCACTCAGCCTCTCCAAGTCTATGGCCCCCCTTTGAAAGATGAAGATGTACATCAGCTTTCCTTGGTAGGCATTTGCATTGAGCGAATTAATTTATGTTGTCCAATGACTCACAGGAGGCATTTGACGAATGTGAGTGGTCACTTGAGTGAGTTCTTACAAACTGTGAGCCTCCAGTACTCTCTTGTTTGTCATTCCCGATGGAAGTTTTCTGCTTCTCACCTCAGTTACTTTGCCAAGCCCTCTCCTCTCCAACTCCCTGAAACAGTATCATTCAGCTCCAAAGACATGACTTCTGGCTCCAGGCTTTTGGGGCATGCAGACCCCCTGAAGACTGAGGGACCAGAGAGTCACTCCACGTGCAGGATCAGTCTTCTCCTCTGTTTCCAACCTGGGTCACAGGAATCTTGGCCAACCTCTTCATTCATGCCCTTCACCACAACTTGAAGAGGTGACCAAACCCAGAGGTATGGCATTTAGGAGGGTAGGGGATAATCTCTGAGGATGACCTTTCCTCCTATTCCCACTCGGGGCATAGTGTCCCTTCATGGTTTAGAAGCAATGGATTGATCCCTACTTGTCCTGGCTCTACTGCTCTCTCTGCCGGTGTCCGACCCTTCCTGGTTTGCACCTGGTTCTGCTCAACACAGCTCCTCCTTCCTTTTCTTCTCAGGAGGATGTAGGTGAGGTGTCTTACATTGGTAATGGGGTAGGGGAGAGGAGAAGTCGTCTCTGGGAACAACCCTGATGTATGTTTGTCATTCCCTATGTTGCCTTATAGCTTATTTTAGGTGGTAGTTGTGGGAAAGAAGCCTTTGGTGGGTGTATCTCTGCCCCAAAGCAGGTGCCATTTCAGATTATGCCATGAAGACATTGTCTCACTGCCTTTCCCAAGATCCAGACAAATTTCAGCATCAGTGGGTTTTCCACACTTCAGTGCGTTTTGGTGTTTTCCTCACTTTAAGTACTTGACTTTATGAAGAAGAAATTCTCCTATAAATTTAACCTCAGGTATTATGCCCTTTGGTTGCCAGGATTTTTACAGGGTAGATTCTTCTCTCCCACATATTCTCAACCCTCCCACTGCTTTTTACATTCAAGTTGCTAATCCTCAGATCACGGAAGCAAGGGATTAGTTGATTGGGTTAGTTTTCAAAAGCTTGGACTGTACCAACGGTTCAGATATCTTAAAGGTGGTAACCCTTTGAAGACAGCTTACAACAATGGGCATTCTCTCCACATTTTCAGTCTCTCCCAACATGATTTTTGACTGCATGTGAATGGTTCATGTTCCTCTTGTAGCTTTCCAAGTTGTAAAAACTTGAAAGATCAAGTATGATCTATTTACCTTGAAATTACACTTAGAGTCCAGATAGTCCAATAGGGACAAACTGGAAAAGAATTAGAAATCTAGTTTAACTCAACAATTCCAACTGGCCACTCTGCTTCTAACTGACACATGACACCAACTGCCTCTCTGCATTGCACCCAGGGGGAACTTCCTTCTCAACATGGAAAGGTTTTCATAAAAACAGTAATATTTGTTTATCGTGCAACACAGAAAATGCCTAGATCCTCCCTCTTGTGGTTGTTCAATATATGTTTAATGAAACCTAAATGTGCAAAGCTCAGTTCAACCATCTTGGTGGGGAGGGAGGATGAGAAAGACAGGATCCTTCCCTTCGTTTTATGTGAAAGGGGAAAACAGATAGGTAGACAATTAAGTGTAATTGTCACAGAGAGCAGGAAGTGCAGGAAGAAATAAAGATGCTGTCACCAGAGAGGACCTGCTAGGAGAGGGCGCTCTCAGAAAGCTTCTTGATGGAGAGAAGGTTGAAGGTGAACTGCAAAGTTGATACAAGGTCTCAGTGGGTGAAGAGTAGGGGCAGAGCAATCTGGGGCAGGGAAGCAAGCAGAAAGGCTCTGGGGTGGGAAAAATCTTGATGTCTTTCAGGAGCTGCCCATGATGAGACAATCATCAGGGAACAGGTTGGAAAGATCAAGGGAGGGTGTTGGTACTCCATGACAGTCTCACTAAGGTGAAAGAAGATGATATGGAAAAGCCTCGTCTGCATGCCCAGAACAAAGATAGTATTGCACTAAATAAATGGCAGTGCAATTATCACAGAAAACAGGAAGTTCAGGAAGGAAATAAAGAAGGTGTTACCAGAGAGGCCAATGGAGAAGACCTGCTTGGAGAGGGACCTGGGGAAGGCTTCTTGTTGGAGAGGACATTGGAGATGAGCCTGGAAGGGTGATAAGGACCTGGCTGTGTGGCGAGTTGGGGGAAGACATTGTGGAGGGAGGGACAACAAGCACAAAGGCTCTGGAGTGGGAAACTCACGATATCCCAGAAAGCAGCCCATGATGAGACAGTCCTGAGATGAGGTTGGAGAGGTCAGGGCAGGGTGGTGTGTGCTCCATGATATCAGCAGAATGAAGAAAGAAAATACATGAAAGCCCTTGCCTCATGCTCAACATGCTGCTGGTATTAGAGTAAATAAATAATACTCAAGCAGTAGAAAGACAGGGGTTAGATTTGGGAGATGATGCCCCTGACTCTGACACTCACGTCTTTTGTGACGTTGAGAAGATCAATTGCGATCTCTGGCATTAGTTCTCTTGTCTGTAAAATAACATTAGCAACACCTGGTAAACTGAGGCACAGGTGTGTTTTTCAACGTCTAGGCACTGTGCAAATATGGAGGAGATATTTTTGAAGCTTGTGTGCTAACACTGTGCAGGGTGCTGAGGGGAGCAGCCTCACTTTCTCAGCTTGACCTCTATCCATCATGCCAAGACAATTGGAGGTCTGGAATGTCCCCAACCAATAAACAAAAACAACAAACACACAAAAATCCACAAGAGTTCTGTGCCTTCCTTCAGTCAGGAAAATCAGCAACATTTAGGCTTCAAGGGTGAATGTCTGGAATATTCAGCCTTTGTAGATGAATAAATGTAAGTGAGAAATGTAAAATGGCATCACTATCAATCTCAACTTTATGAAAATCCGGAAAGTAGGAACGGCCCAGGGTAACCTACCTCTGGAGAACCTGTTCGAAGTTGCCACCTCAGGACCTGTGGCCTATTCTCTGCTTTCCTTCACTTATAAACTGAAACAGGAAGCACCCAGAAATATTAAGAAATATCAGTTTATCTTTTAAAATGTGGCATCCAAACCTGACCTGGTTTGAGGAGGATGGCGATCTAACCAGTCTCGAGTTACTCACTTCCTCTCTCGCTCATCAAATCAGGAAGTATAATTGAGATCATCAGTGTGTGCAGGTCTCTGCCTCATGCTATGGGGAAATTAGGAAATACAAAGCCCAGGAACAGCATTCCAGGAGTCTTTGGTTGGGGTGTACATATATAAAAAAGATTGGAAAAAATATTTAGTGGTAAGTAAATCTTGACATGCCAAACACAGTTTTCCTAAAACATCAGCTCACACTGCACATGTAGCTGTGTATTCTGCTCCTTGTCAGTTTTTTGGAAGCATTGCTCTTATCCTGTTAGGTTTTCCATAAGAATCATTTGCAGTGACTACGTGCATCTAGCCACATGGTTCTCTCTACATATTGACACACTATGTGGAGCAGATGATCTGTGGTGTCTCCTGCTACTTGGAAACACTAGATGAAACATGATAGACAAGACATGCTCCCTGCGACCTTGGTCATGTTGTAGGACTGTACCTCCAGCTAATCTTAATTCACATTAATGGTCAACAGCAATGTCTCTGGGTCAAGGTGATCTTTCCTTTGTCCAGCTGGTTGAACCTGGGCAAGTAGCTAAATTTCTTCCTTAGGTTTCCTAACTATGCTATGAGATGTTTTGTGTTTAAAACCATTTTTAGGAAACTGAAAGCATTCCCCCTAAAAACTGGAACAAGGCAGGGATGCCCTCTTTCACCACTTCTTTTCAATATCATCCTTGAAACTCTAGCCAGAGCAATTAGACAGACCAAAGAAATTAAAGGGATACGAATAGGAAAAGAAGAACTCAAACTAATCCCTATTTGCTGATGATATGATTACATACTTAGAGGAACCAGGAAATTCCACAGAGAACTTTTAGATCTCATAAGTGAATTCAGTAAAGTAGCGGGATATAAGATCAATGCACATAAATCTAATGCATTTTTAAACATGTGATGAATCTTCATAAGAGAAATTAGGAAAACTACCTCCGTTCACAATAGCATCGAAAAAAATAAAAATACTTGGAATCAATCTCACAAAAGAGGTGAAAGACCTCTACAATGAGAACTACAGAACACTAAAGAAAGAAAGTAAAGAAAACCTTAGAAGATGGAAAGATCTCCCATGTTCTTGGATAGGCAGAATTATATTGTCAAAATGGCTATACTACCAAAAGTGCTATACGATTCAATGCAATTCCATTAAAATACCAATGATGTACCTTACAGAAATAGAGCAAGCAATTATGAACTTCATCGGAAGAATAAAAACCCAGAATAGCTAAAGCAATCCTGTGGCAAGAAAGAGTGAAGCAGGGATATCGCAATACCAGATCTTCAACTCTATTACAAAGCAGTAGTAGTAAAAACGGAATGGTATTGGTACCAAAAATAGACAGGTAGATCATGGTACAGAAGAGAGGACATGGACACAAACTCAAATAAATACATCTTCTCATACTAGACAAAGGAGCCAAAATACGCAATGGAAAAAAGGATGCCTCTTCAACAATGGTGCTGGGGAGAATTGGAAATCCATATGCAACAGAATGAAATTAAACCCATATCTCTCACCATGCAAGAAACTAACTAAAAAATGGATTAAGGGACCTTGGTATCCGACCATAGACCTGCATCTTACTAGACTAAAAGTAGGTCCAGAGCTTCAACATGTCGGCTTAGGACCAGACTTCCTCAACAGGACTCCCATAGCACAAGAAATAAAAGCAAGAATCAATAACTGGGATAGATTCAAACTAAAAAGCTTTCTCTCAGCAAAGGACACTATCAGCAATGCAAAGAAAGAGCCTACAGAGTGGGAAAATCTTTGCCAATCATACTTCAGATAGAGCACTAATCTCCGATCTATAAAGAACTCAAAAAACTCTACACCAAGAATGCAAATAATCCAATCGACAAATGGCTAAGGAAATGAATAGACACTTCACAGAAGAAGATCTACAAGCAATCAACAAACATATGGAAAAATGTTCAACATCTCTAGTAATAAGAGAAATGCAAATCAAACTACCCTAAGATTCCATCTCACCCCAATAGAATGGCGATTATCAAGAATACAAGCAACAACAGGTGTTGGCGAGGATGTGGGGAGAAAGGTACTCTCATACATTGCTGGTGGGGCTGCAAACTAGTGTAGCCACTCTGGAAAGCAGTGTGGAGGTTCCTTAGAAAACTTGGAATGGAAACCACCGTTTGACCCAGCTATCCCACTCCTTTCGTCTATACCCAAAGGACTTAAAATCGCATGCTACAAAGATACAGCCACATCAATGTTCATAGCTGCTCAGTTCACAATAGCCAGATTGTGGAACCACCTAGATGTCCTTCAATTGATGAATGGATAAGAAACTGTGGTATATATATACATGGAATATTACTCTGCCATAAAGAATGGATAAAATTATCCATTTGCCTGCAAATGGATGAAATTGGAGAATATCATGCTAAGTGAGATAAGCCAATCTCAAAAAACCAAAGGACGAATGATATCGCTAATAAGTGGATGATGACACATAATGGGGGTGGGAGGGGTTAGTGTTAGGGTTAGAGTTAGGTTTAGGGAGGGGGGCAAGAATGGAGGAAGGAGGGACTGTATGGAGGGAAAAGAGGGGTGAGAGGGGTGCGGGGGAAGGGAAAAATAACAGAATGAATCAAACAACATTACTCTATGTAAATTTATGATTACACAAATGGTATGCCTTTACTCCATATACAAACAGAGAAACAATTGTATCCCATTGTTTACAATAAAAAAAAAACATTTTTAGGGTTGTTGTGAAAGAAGGGAGATAAAGATTTGAGCATTGCCCTGAACATAGAGTGCTCACTACTCTAAAGAAGACTTAGGGATGGAAAGGAACCTCAGAATGAGGGGAAAAGTTGAGAGGAACGTGGTTTAAAAAGTTACATGTTCCTCTGCCTTTGGGTTCTGAGAGGGCTCAGGATCAGAGCAAAAAGAGGAAAGAACTCTGGCCCCACTCTTGATTACAAATCACGTGTCATGACGATTCCACTAGTTATCAGTGACCAGTTCTGCTTCCTCAAATGTTTATATGAACTTTAGATAAGTGCCACCTAGATAAGCGTCAAAAGCAGGATTTGTTTAAGAAAACAGACTTCTCCTGGGATGGAGAAGTGGTCTATGGCTGGTGCTCTGTGTCACCAGAAGTGAGAGCATCCTGTCTTTTTGTACATTTTAGGTTTTCTTTGGTCTCCTGCCTCTTACCCCTTATCTCTGTCCTTCCTGTGTACAATGCTAGGCCAAGGAGATGTTGGTGGGAGGCCAAACGTTGAGAAGCAGATGCCTGGAAGGGCCAAGGTGGAGGTGACTGGGGGCAGGAAGGGAGTAGCAGCCAGGGGGGGCATTAACTAGCAGCTCTCTCTCTGTTCAGGGGGTGGTTCTTTAACAACCTTCTGGAAGGGGCAGTATAGGCAGGTAATCTTGGTAATCAAAGGGTCTGGAGGCTTAACATTCCACACTCCAGACTCCGAGAGGTAGTGCTCCCACTTCCAGGTCCCAAAACCAGCCTCCATTTATGCGATCCAGCCCCATTACCTATCTACACTGAATGCCAATCTTTAATTCTTGCTTCAATGATGTAAGGGGATAAAAAAAAAAGGTGGTGGAAAAAAAATCATTTGGATGAGTGAAGTGGTCAGGCCAGAAGGAAACTTGCAGCCCTGGGAGATCCAGGTTCCAAGGAATTCTTCCTGAAGTATCTTTTGTGTTTACTCTCTGAATGCTGCATGTTTGGTTTGATCTTGGAGAATTATGAGAAGTGAGAGTGAGGGACCTTCAGATAGACAAGTCCCTTCCATTATTCTCCTTGGTGTGTTGGTGATGACCTTCCACAAATCACCCTCCCCTCAGGTGGTCTCCTATTCCTTCCCCCACACCCTATTCTTAGTGTTTTCCTTGCCTGGCGGACATTTTTTTCCTCCACTATGGCTTTATCATATTTTACTATACAAATGTCATTTTCTACACTCACTCACAAGACAGTGAGGCTGAGAAATTTTCTTGAATTTGCTGAAAGACTGAAAGAATGAGCTGAGCTCAAGGGTAATTGAGAAAAGGATTAACAGGCTCCTTACAAAGAAGACACTGAACTCAGAGAGGACAAGTTGCTGGCTACATATGTAATGAGGTGGATCTGGGCCTGCAGCCTCCTGAGTCCAACTCTAGTGCTCCCTCCACCAGCATGGCCACCCTGGATCTTAAGACCACAGTGAATACGGTGTGTACCAGGGACTATTTCTGAGGCAGCTGGGACTCAGATATTGGAATCCAAAAATTGGGGTCAGATTTGGAGACCAATAGGAAAGGATTCCAGTTCCATCACCCACATTCAATGGCCAATTTCCTTGAATATCTCGTCACCTCTTAGGAATAATAAATTTTTCATCACTAAAATCATGGTAGTAGTACAAGCAATCACACCTACTGAATGTTTGATGAATTAGGCTAAGAATTCCTTGAAGTCTGGGTTTATTACTGTTTCTTAAGTAACTTGCCTAGCCCATAGTTGGTACTCAACAAATATCTGTGTGCAATATGTTGAAGGGAAAGTGAGTACGTGCATGAACTTTGCCTCTGTCAGCTGATGAGACATGGACCTCACTGTTTCCCAAGGTTATCTTTCAGGTTAATTGACTCTATACTCAGGTCCATTTCTGTCTCAAACTTCTCCCTCCCACATGTAGATGAAGCAATTATCCCAGACTTAGGCAGCACTGGTAAGAATCTCTCAGTGATAGTGAGGGAGAGTGTGTGATCTAGAAGCTTCTGCACCATGAGCAACTTAGCCCTGAGCCCCCTCACCTGCTTTGAAGGCTCTTTTCCTACAAACACCTCAATTTACTTCTTTATAACAATTAATTCTTCATCATTAAATAATGGTATTAGTACAAACACCGATACCTACTGAATGTTTGATTAATTACCTAGGAGATTCTTATTTTTGAGTTCATGTCTGTTCTTCAAGCAGCTCTGTCACACCAACTAGAATGTAGCCTAGCACATAATTGGTGCCCAAAAAATATATGTAATCAATATGGAGAGGGGAAAGTAGGTGTGTGCAAGGCCATTGCCTTTGTCAGCAGATAAGGTTTTAACCTCACTGTTTCCCAAGGTGAAACTTTCAAGTTACTCAATTCTGTACACTCAGACTAAGCTTTGCCCTCACCCTTCTCCCTCCCACAAGTGGGTGGGACCATCCTCCCAGACTTAACCAGGGGCCCTCAGTGACAGGGAATAGTGAGTGATCCAGAAGCTTCCGCACCATGAGTGTCTCTGCACTGAGCCTCACCAGACTCTTGGGTGGCAACTCTGGGTTCCTCCAGCTGGCCTCCCTGCTTGGCCTGCTTCTGCTGCTCTTCAAGGCTGTCCAGTTCCTCCTGCACAGGCAGTGGCTGCTCAAAGCCTTCCAGCAGTTTCCATCCCCACCTTCCCACTGGCTCTTTGGGCACAAGGTAGGAAGGAATGGAAAGGGGAGTAGGAGGGAAGGGAGGCTACAGCCCAAAGACTGGCCAGGAAGTCCACAGGACAAAGCCTCTTGCATGCACTCGGCTCCTGAGGAACACCCAGATTACCTCCCAGCTGGGCTCATCCCAGCGCCAGGAGCTCACTCATTGAATAGAAGCCTGTCCTGCTATTACTCAGCTCTGTCACTTGATCCATCATCATGCAGATCTGACATCTGTCCTGGCAGCCCGGCATGATAGAGGGCTGTGCTTGGTTCTTCCTGAGTCTTTGCCACTCCAGACTAAGCACACCTAGACCCCTCAGAGAACCCCCACTCAGAACCGGCCTTCTGCATCCTTTCCTGCCCCAGTCACTGAATGTCATACTATTTTCTGGTCCTGAGTTTTCTCTGAAACTCAGACATTAGTGTGATGGAGTCACTACCTGAGGGGTGCTTGCTGGGTGGTAATGAGAGACATGAGTAATGAATATCAGGACATGTCAGGACACAGGAAATCAGTTACCTCTGCTCAGAGGGAAGGATCAAGTGGCTCTGTTGGCTGCAAACTAAAGCTGTTTCCAGAATGTGTGTTTTGGGGGGCAAATGTATGTCATGGGTAGAGGTGAGGAGAATGGCAGCACACTTTCTGCAGGTGAGCGTGACTGGTGTTAGACTTGCCCCCAAGAGAAGATTTGTTTATCTCTCCTTCAACACACCTTGCACTGTGAGCTCTTTGGGGTTGGGCACACCAACACTCTCTTATACCTCAGTGCCCCCAGCAAAGCCTGGCACCTTGCATAGAGTGAGAGGAAGGAGGGAAAGGAACAGCCTTAGGGCAGAGGAGGTACAGGTGAACTTCCTGCACTTCCAGCCTGAGGAGGGGCACAGAGCATGGTAAGGGGCAGTGGGAAGGGAGCTCTGCAAGGGATTGTGTTCTGAACACACTTAGGAGGAGGTGGAGGACATGAAGCTCATGCAGACAGCTGAGCTCTCACCCCCACAGCTCCACGGAGGCACACAGCTCTATCCTACAGGGCCACAGGATCCAGCTTAGGGCAAGTTCTGGGAGACAGAAAAGGTCTGGAGACAGCACAGATCAGTCTCTAGACACAGTCCCAAATCTCTAACTTCTGCTGAAAGATCCAGAAATATGTCCCTATGGTTCTGCTGCCCTTCACTGCAGTCCCAAAAGCAGAAAAAGTGAAGATTTTTAAAGATTTGTCTTTCCCCTGATATCAGATCCCAAAGGACCAGGAGCTGAAACACACTCTGACATGGGTAGGTGAATTCCCGAGTGCGTGCCCACAGTGGCTCTGGGGCAGCAAAGTTCGTTTCCTTGTCTATGACCCTGACTACCTGAAGGTGATTCTGGGGAGATCAGGTGAGTGAAGCCCCAATTCAACAGTTTCAGTTCTTCTCTTCAGAGAACATGCCCCATGTCTGTGAAAGTCCAGAAAAAAGGTGGCAATTCATTAAAAAATATCAAAATAATCTACATACTGTTCTCCCTGGACACACCTAGTATATGGGCAACAGTACTTACTTCAGAGCAGATATTTACAACAGCTTGTGACCTGATTATTTTTGTCTTATTTTTTTACTCTCTCTTCTTTAAACTCATCTGTGGTGATTTGTTAAGTAGACTATTGTTTGTTAAGTAGACTATTTGTTAAGTAGACTATTGTTAAGTAGAGGTGATCTGTTAGGTATATTGACCTGTGTCTGAAAAGCAAACTTCATATCCACAGTGTCTTTGATTTGAAACCTCTAATTTCCCTCATTTATGTAATGGGCTTACTAAGCCATCACTCATTGTGAAAACACTCCAAGGCTCAGTTGTATTCTTTGGCATTGAAAACGTGGCCTATGTTCCTTGCCAGCTCCTCTACAGTCCTGCTGGTTTATGGAGCCTGTCTTCCTGAGTGAGCCCTTCCACTGTCCCTGTGAAAACAGAATGGGATATGAGGCAGTGGGAGGTGACATGGATCAAAATGCCTATTGACAGTCATCAGAACTCATGACAGCCCATAGCCTCAACCACAGTTGCCCTGAGTCTGCATTATTTGTCTCTCCTTTGCAACTAATCCTGTTACTTATTTTTCAGATCCGAAAGCTCATACTATCTATAGACTTGTGGCTCCCTGGATTGGTATGTATACTAAACGTGGGCACTCTGAAATTAGGTTGTAAAATCTCTCTCTGACTCACAGAGAACAAGAGTTATCGTGATAGACCCTATATGAAACCTCATTTCTTCTCTTCTATCCAGAATCCCACCCTTCCTCAAGCTGTTGTGGGCCCTCCTGAGACTCACTCCTTCCACCTCTCCTTCTAGGTATATCCAGTCTCAGCCTGACGTGTACTTAGGCACCTCTTTCTCCTGCCCACAAATCCTTTCCACATTTACTTTGCAGCTGTCATAATTACTTTAGATGTCACAGCCCATTTGGGAAATTCATATTTCTGAAAATCACCAATCATTAATGTATTATCCAAAGAAGTTTAACCCTTGGGTCTCTTCCTCCAAGAGTCCCAGCCTCAGGCTCTCTCAAATGGTCCCAGTCTCCCTCTCATCCCACTGCCCACTCATTCCACACACATGACCATGTATGGCCCAGGGTACGGTTTGCTCCTGTTGAATGGGCAGAGGTGGTTTCAGCACCGCCGGATGTTGACCCCAGCCTTCCACTACGACATCCTGAAGCCCTACGTGGGAATCATGGCTGACTCTGTCAGAGTGATGCTGGTGAGTCTCTCTCTCCCTTTCATTTCCATTCACTCACTCGAGGCACACACTCAGATTCCTCACTTGAACACCCATCAGAAACAGTCACACAGAATTACAGTCTCAGGCCTTTAATGTGAGAGTCAGGTCTTCAAAAGTTGGAGGGACAGAATAAACACAGGCATCAGGAAAGAGTCACTATTTTATGGTCCAAGACAGAGATCATCATGGTGAATATAGATTCTTCTTTCAACTTCCAAGTCTTTAGAACAGTGGACTGGAAAAGGAGTTGATCCATTTTGTCAACAGGAGTACCTGTCCTCCACTTGCCTGGTCAATGGCATCTTCAGTAGTGGTGCACCTCCCCTGGTATGATTCATTCCTGGTGGACCTGAGGGCTTCCACATGGACTTGAGTGACCCATGTATTGATATTGACACCAGGTCCACATCTCACAGCAAACCATCAAAACTTATCACACCCATCAAAATTCAGCTCAATGATCTGACAATGCTCAGCAACTTTCATGAAGAATAATGAATTGAAGTATTTTCAATATGTGGTTCATATACACTACAGGGTCTATTTGCTTGTCATGATCTTGTCCTCATATTTGGTATTCTGACAGTTTTTAAGTCTAGCTCATAAATTTCAAACCTAAAGGGTGGCCCAGGGTCTTTTCGTCAACTGAATGGTCATAACTGTTTCCCCCAGATTCTAAATTTAATAAGCTATTATGTAAATATTTGTTTAATTCTGTATGAACATTTCTGAGAAAGAGGAATCAGAATACAAATGTTTGCTTTACACTCTTAATTTGCTAAAATGCATGTGGCCCAGGGATTCAGGAAAGTATACCTGGAGATGCAGAGAAAGAGGGTGGCCTAATTAGCACAGGCGTTCTGGGGAACTGAGAAGGGCAATGATCTTCTCCCTCCCCAGGACAAATGGGAGCAGCTCATTGGGCAGGACTCCCTTCTGGAGATTTTTCAGCATGTCTCCCTGATGACCCTGGACACCATCATGAAGTGTGCCTTCAGCTACCAGGGCAGTGTCCAGTTGGACAGGTTAGTGCCAAACCCTCAGCTGTGGGATCCTTGTTCTTACCAACTGGTATAAATTTACAAGAGTTGAGTGATGCATCTTGGATGCTCACAACTATCAAATAGGAGATTTGTACTGAAGTCCCAGGCCAGGCCCTAATTCCTGACCAGACCCAAATGTGCCCCAGTCACAGGTCCCTGATTCCTGAATGGGGTAGAAGCCTGTTTGCTCATGCCATCTTCTACAGGCCAGATGCTCACAAGAGATGTGGCACAGATATATGGTGTACCTCAGTGTTGTCTGTTCCCATCATTGAGGGACTCTCCACAAAATCCACTCGGCTTCCAGGTCATGTCTCTCCATAGAACAATCTGTTCTGCCATCTCTCCATCAGGAATTCCCAATCCTACATCAAGGCTGTTGGAGATCTGAACTACTTCATTTTTTCTCGTGTGAGGAATGTCTTTCACCAGAATGACACCTTCTACAGACTGACCTCTGATGGCCGCTTGTTCCACCAGGCCTGCCAGCTTGCTCATGAGCACACAGGTTCTGTCTCTAATCCTGTCTCCCTTCCTCTACCTGGCTGTCTAAAAGATAGGACCATGGCCCCTGAGACAGAGGCAGGACCCCTGCTCACATGCAGAACCTAGGACACCTCATGCTGGGCACTAGAAGCTGAGACGTTAGTGTGTCAGGTACAGCATAATGCCAGTATTGTCACATTATTAATGTTGAATGAGACCCATCCCACCAGCATTCAACAGGGATTCCAGTGGCTATGCTCCTGAGGGAGGCCTGCCCTGGATCAGTTAGTGCTGGCCTCCCACATGTCCACACACCTGTGCAACCTAAGTTCTTCAGGGCAACCAGATTGTCATAGAGGGTACACGACTTATTAGGGGTTGCGGCAGCTATGTGTTCTGCCTTGTAACTTCTTTCCTGGGACAGATAAAGTGATCAGGCAGAGAAAGGCTCAGCTGCAGGATGAGGGAGAGCTGGAGAAGGTCAGGAGGAAGAGGCGCTTGGATTTCCTGGACATCCTCCTGTTTGCCAAAGTGAGTGTGTGGGAAAGAAGTCTGTGACTTTCCCCAGGAGCAGAGCAAGGGACAAACCCTGCTCT
The DNA here is from genome assembly GCF_902686445.1 of Sciurus carolinensis. Classification (NCBI taxonomy): domain Eukaryota; kingdom Metazoa; phylum Chordata; class Mammalia; order Rodentia; family Sciuridae; genus Sciurus; species Sciurus carolinensis. The sequence continues at coordinate 173,354,868 of NC_062213.1, forward strand.
CTCATCCATGGCCTCCCCAGATGGAGAATGGAAGCAGCCTGTCTGATGAGGACCTGCGTGCAGAGGTGGACACCTTCATGTTTGAGGGCCATGACACCACGGCCAGTGGTATCTCCTGGATCTTCTATGCTCTGGCCACACACCCTGAGCATCAGCAGAAGTGCAGGGAGGAGGTCCAGAGCCTCCTGGGGGATGGAGCCTCCATTACCTGGTGAGTGAGAACTCAAGAGGTGGAAAGGCCCTGCCTCTGATAAGGACAAGTGCATGTCTTCCTAGGTTCTGCCTGCCCATCAGGATGTCTTTCACTTCAGGGACCACCTGGACCAGATGCCCTACACTACCATGTGCATCAAGGAAGCCCTGAGGCTCTATCCACCAGTACCAAATGTGAGCAGAGATCTTGGCAAACCTATCACTTTTCCTGACGGACGCTCCTTACCCAAAGGTATGAGCTTTGTATACTCACTCTCGTAAGCTTTCCCAGGGAGAAGAGGCATCAGAAGTCCACCTGTGTTTTAGCTCTTATGAACCTCTCAGTCTCCCTTACCTCCTCTATGGAAAGGATACTTTGAAATTTGGATGAGTCTTATGAAATTCTTGACATGGAACTTGAAATTAGAAAAATCTCAATAAAAAATGTGAGACTCTAGATTAAATATCGACCTCCAGATATTAGCCTTAAAATTGTCAGTACTTAAGAAGTACAAGGGAGAGAATCATACAGATCTGGGAGATGTGACTTTTTTCCAAGTGTCAGGGCAAAGGAGGGAGATCCTAAAAACCCATGGTACAAGTCAGGTGGTCCAGAATCTAAGGAACATTGAGAGGGAGAGAAAAGAAAAGCTGGTATTCCTGCCCTGATAGGAAGCCACCCATTGTCTCACCCAACATTGAGTCTGCCACATCCCAGCTGTGTGAATGTGGAAAAGATAATCAACCTCAGTGAAACTCCAGTATATCTTATGAAAATGGGAGTTAACCAGTGTGTTCTGAAGGGTCCCTGGGAGTGTTGGGTGAGAGCATGTATACTCCCACTGGTTCACGCAGGGTATTGGATGACTGTGTGTTGTCACTTCATTTACTGTAGCAGTGAGTCTCCAACATTTTCTTGCTCTCAATCCTAGGCTCATGGTTTTCTGGTCCTCACCTTTGCTCAGGTGCTTTGCCATGCCAACATTGCCTTCCTGTAGTAAAATCATCCTGCACAAAGTGATGACTTCTGGGATTCAGGCAACTTATGCATGCATGTTTCTTCTGGTTGAGAGACCAGGGCTCTAGCCCACTGGCATAATTAGTCTTCTGTCTCCTAACCTCCCACAGGTATCATGGTCACACTCTTCATTTATGGCCTTCACCACAACCCGAAGGTGTGGCCAAACCCAGAGGTATGAGGCCCTGTGGGGATGGAAGGGTATTGTCTCCCAGGACCAACACCTCCTCCTGCTCCCACCTTGTGGATCCTGTCCCCTCGTGGTTGAAAGCAGGGACTTGATCCCAACTTGTCCTGGCCCTGCTGCTGTCTCTGCAGGTGTTTGATCCTTCTCGGTTTGCACCTGGTTCTTCTCGACACAGCCACTCCTTCCTGCCCTTCTCAGGAGGATCAAGGTGAGATGTCCTCTGAGTGGCAATAGGATGGGGAGAAGGGAGAGTCTCTGTCATGTACGTCCCCAGTATGTGTAATCCCTAGTTTTCTATGTGGCTTCTTCATGTAGGCCCTTGTTTGTTGGTTTTTGTGAGTAGACGGTGTCGTGTGTTTGTGTCTGTGTCCAAAAGACAGGACACACTCGGAGAGTCTGACCCACTGCCCTTCCCATGGCCATCTTGTTGGTGACTCAAACACCAAAATACACAGAAGTCTGAGGCACAAGTGTCATTGTGTCTTGGTGCTTTCTTCATTTTGGAGAATGAATTTTCAGAATTAGGTTTTTATGTGCAAACTTCCCTTCAGGTGTTTGTTTTCCTCAACTGTCAGATATGTTAAGAGGTGGATTTCTTTTTCTCCCCACATTTCCAGTGAACTCACCACCTTTTCTACTGAATTCATCAGTGGTCACTGTGATGCATCATTGAAGCATTTCCATATATTGAGCATCACACACTGTTGTTCTTACTGTAGAAGCCCTATGTGTGAAGTGTGCAGCCTATTGTACAAGAGTGAACACTAGTGAGTGTGATTTCATGCAGTATTGGCTTCTGCCCTTCAATTTTTGGTCTCATTCTAATATTCACAATTGGTGTCCATGTTGCTAGTCAGTAAAATGCTGCCTGTGGAGATGGATCTCTACCCCACAGTTCATGGTATAGGATGAGGAAGCTAAACTTCCTCTGAGAGAAAACTCACTATTAAATTGACACAGAGCACATACAGTCTTGTACACTCACAAACACACCTGAAGTAGCTGTTGAGCTAAATAGGACCATGCAAAAGGGCTTGCTGTGAAAACCCAACAAGACTTCAGGAATTGACTTGTGAAATACAGATTGTTGTAAATCTACTAAATAATTAATAGGAAAATTTTTCTGAGTCCAAAATCCTGTGACTTTTACAATGCCCAGTTAACTTTCAGAGAACAGGCATTAAAAAATTTTCTGCAGAGAATTCATATCTCTCAGAAATATTTATCCTGTATTTGATTCCTATCAGATACTAGCTACAAATCATGGCACTGACCCTGGAGGGCAGGACAGTATAAGGTAGATCACTACTATGTAGAAATGCTTTTACTCTGGGGGTCCCATTGCATTCATTTTATTTTTACAGTTCAATTAATCTAAATCAAGTACAAAAGTATTAAAACATTATTTTTCTCTGTGCCAAGCCCTGTGCTCTGATGCAGTTTTCCATTCTTGGTTCAGTAATAACAGAAAGGCGATGTTCAGAATCAGACACCTACCACTGAAACAGATGAACTTTTTTTTCCTTTTTGTCACACTCTCATCACTCATTGAAGATCTCATGCAATGTTCTGTGTCCCTGGCACTGTCGGAAGCCCTAGGCTGTGGTGGCTACTTGAATAAAACAGATGGTAGCTTAGGGACTTGGGAGAGAGAAGGACAGCCAGGAGAAGGTTGGGGGTCAGCTGGCCATTGTCCTGAGCCTTGAGGATGTTCAGGGAGAGATAGAGGGAGGACATCATTAGTAACCTCAAGAAGATGAGCTGAAGCAGGAAGTAGGGCTGGACAGGTAAGAGGTGTGTGAGGCAGCAGCCCACAGAGGGTGTGCAGGGAGCCCAGGCCTTGGATACGGCCATGACTGGTGGAGGGCATGAGATTAGGGAGGCAGAGGGGCAGAGAGACCAGTGAATCTTGGATAGAGAAACTGAAGATGCCAAGGAGGGATATTTCTGGAGTGGAAGTCTAGAGGTGCTGGTGGACCAACGGTGTGCAGGGGAGGCTGGAGCCTTGACCCCTGGGTGGGAGGAGATGGATCCCCAGCACAATGTCCTAATCAGGAGCTGCCACTGACATCTGATTCTGCTGTCCTTTGTCTCCCCAGATAGGATCCCAGGGAGTGTGGGCCTCACCTTCCCTCATGGCCCAGACCAGTGATAGCCACACTGAAGAGTCAGGAACCATTTGTAGAGAGAATAAACAAGTCAATGACTAATTCTTAAAATGAGAAGTGTTATTCGATTTCATTGTTCAGTGTGCCAGCCTTTTCTCAGCAGAGATTTCATGCCTACGAACGTACAAGTAGGGCCAGAGCTTCCCTGCAGGAGTAGGGGTCTTGTCAAAGGGCAGGAGAGTGTGAATCAAGGCCAGAAGCAGAGCGTCTGCCAGCTCTCGTTGTAGGAGGTTTCCCAATGCTCAGCTCTTTTCAGGAGCTCCGGGCTCAAGGCCTCTGCAGCTCAGAACGGGATCTGAGACCACTTTCTCTGTCCCTACCTGGTTCAGGAACTGCATTGGGAAGCAATTTGCCATGAATGAGCTGAAAGTGGCCGTGGCCCTGACCCTACTTCGTTTGAGCTACTGGCGGATCCCACCAGGGTGCCTGTCCCCATGGTACTCCCTGTGTTGAAGTCCAAGAATGGAATCCACCTGCATCTCAAGAAGATCCAATAATTCTGGTGGGGGGAAGGACATTTCTGCAGGCCAGCTATTTGACATCTTGTGTTTGTGTCACCTGTTCCTGTACATCACCTTTTGCCCACATCCTGCTTTCTATCTTTTCACTTGCCCTTCTTCCCACCTGCCTGCTCTCCTGCCTCCTGGCCTCCTGTCTGTTGGCCTCCGTTTCTCATCTTGCTCCAGGCTCCCTACCTGCCTCTCTTTCCATCTCTACCCTCCGGCCTGTATCTCTCTCCCCTCGCCACCCGCCTGCCCACCACCCTGTCTGCTCCTTAACCAATCATTTCCCTTGTGTTGCCTGTCTGTCCATCTGTGAGTTTCCTGCGGCTGCTACAATAAATGACAACAACCTCAGTGGCTCTGTATGACAGAAATCTACTTCCTTGTGGTTCTGAAGATCAGAGTTCTAACCTGGGTCTCACAGGGATGCAGCCAAGGTAACTGCACTCTCACAACACATCCTGGGCCATTGGTGTGCCTCTGCCTTTGTCATCTCCATCATCTGGAGCTGCATTGCTGGGCTTCAGAGCCATGATCACTATTCAAATCCAGGACACCTTTGAATCTCTCCATTTCTGTCTTCACAAGAAATCTCTATTGTAAAAATATTTGTGATTACATTTTGCCCACTGTAAAAATACCGAACATTCAGTCATCCCAATATTAGGACGTTTATATATTATTGTACATTATTCACCTTAACACACTTTTTTCCTATCACTCAATCTGTTCATCTATATTTCTCATGAAAATGTCTGTCCTAATGTCTTTATCTTCCCTCCCTCTTGCAATAAAGTTCACAAAGTTGGATGAAGTGTCCATCTTCCCTTGGAAGGAGATGAAGGGAAAATAACGGAGAATGGGGGAAAAGAAAGAAACAGGTCCCTTCTGAGGAAGGAAGAAGATGACATCTTTCTTGTGATGTCAGGACTCTGCTTTCCAGGTGCAGCCCACCCTCTACAGGATGGGACCTGTCTGTCCAGGGATCATGGGACCCCCTGATGCCCCACAACTGCCCAGTTTTTTATGGTTCCATGTAGCTAAGTTTAGGCAAAGATCTCTTCCCTTAGAGTTAAAAGAGCAAAGTTCACACTTGTTTGGAAAAGAGAAGATGCTCCTCTTTTTTATCCAAGGGGTAATGCTTCACATGCTAGGTTTTAAAAAATATCACAAGCTAGAGTTTTGAGCTGAGTATGAGGGCCACCTGATGGTGCTCTGCACCCTATTTGGACCTACGGAGCGAGGTGGGAATCCGCTGACCCTGTCTCTTGCCTGGCTGCTGATGCTCCTTACTTGCCTCATATGAATTATAACTTACTTCTATTGCTAGTTTGTATCGCAGGATCTACTGTCCCCAAACCATTCCAAACCTATGGCCCTGGATGCCATAGACCAGCATCCCTAGATCCCTTTGTTCATGGTTTGACACCATCTTATCCACAAATAGGCTTCTCCCCAGAGTGCCAATAGCCAGGGCTTCCTCCCAGGCCCCTGGATTCCCAGGTCACTGGATGAGTTCAGGCCTGCTCTAAGAGAAACTACTGAGGGCAGGATGAACATGAAGTGCCTGATCCAAGGATTAAGGAAGGAGAATGAATGAGAATGGAAATGACCTGGACAGGCTGTACAGCAGTTATTCTTCTGGCCTCAGGTGGGACAGGAGGGCTCATGCTGGCCATGCTCAGAGAGCAGAGCACAAGAGGCGCTAACTACCATTATGACACTCATCATCATGGAGCTGCACCACATGAGAGCAAGTGTCAATGTCTGAGTCCCAGAGGTGGAGACCTGACCCTGACCCAGGAGCAGGAGAAGGTGGGGCAAGAGGGAGAAGTAGGAATGTCCACATGTAATAGGTGACTTGGGTTCTTGCCTCTTCCATACATGTAAAATAACCAAAATGGTTTGGAGAGTTAAGAGATAGCCCACAGAAAGGCAGAAAAAGTTTTCAAATTAGGTGACTATACACCACACACCACACACACACACACACACACACACACACATACACTATTATATATAAAGTATTCATTCAACAGTAAAAATACAACCATCCTATGCAAAAATAGATACAAAACTTCAGTAGTCTTCTCCCTGAAGAGCATGGCTTTATGGTCAATAGAGGAACATGAAGATATATTCAACATTATTAGTTGTTATAATAATGGCGCAAATCAAAACCACAATGAGATACCCTTAGGGTGGCTTAAATTATTTTTTAAGGAACACAAGAAATATTGGATATAATGTGGACAAATGGTAACTTTTATGCATTATAAATGAAGGTAAAATTGTTTTAATCAATTAGGAAAAACAAGGTGGTGTTTCCTCAGAAAGCTAGAAATCGAGTTTATAGTATAGAATTCAGCAATTCCACTACCATGTGTTTATCCCAAACATTTGAAAACTGTACTACAACAGATCTATTTATTTTCATTTCAGCTTGTTCATAGAGTTACGAGATAGAGCACACCCAGCTGTCCCATTGACAAATGAATGTACATCCAAAAATGTGGCGGGTAACCTACAGTTGATATTATTTTGGTTATAGAAAGTCAATGGGCTCTGACACCTGGTATAGCATGAATGGTACTGATGAGAATAGGCTCATGAAGAGAGCCAGACACAAGAAGACAAGTCTTGTAAGCTTCCATTCATAGATAGTACAATAGGCAATTAATTGAACAGGTACAGAAACAAAACTAGAAAAAGTAGAAATTCGAGGTTAGGAAGAAATGGGAAAGAGAGAATGGGGTTTTGCTTAATGGTTACAATATTTCTGTTTGAGGTGATGAAAGGTTTTGAAATAGTGGTGATGACTGCAAAAACATAATGAATGTAATTAATGCCTGTAAATTGTAGAATTCAAATTGATCAAATTGTCAAACTTTTATACTATATGTTTTACTCTTCTTTTTTATTGGCTCTTTTTAGTTAGACATGATAATAGAATTGATATAATTATAAAAAGCATAGAATATAATTCGTTCTAATTCAGTCCACAGTCCTTCCCCTGCCCCTCTCTTCCTCCCAACACCTGTTCTCTCCTTTCTTGCTCTACTGATCTTTCTGCTATTAACTTATAGGTTTTTTTAATGTTATTAAAATTTGTTCTGTTTCATTATACATGACAACAGAATGCAGTTTGACACATTGTACACAAATGGAGCACAACTTCTCATTCCTCTGTCTATACATGGTGCAGAGTAACACCAGTCTTGCAATCATACATGTATATATGGTAATAATGTCTGTCCCATTCTACCATCCTACCCATCCCCATAACCCTGCCCTCTGCTCACTCCCCTCTGCCCAATATAAAGTTCCTCCAATCTTCCCTATCCACCCCCATTATGGATCAGCATCTGCTTATCAAAAAATACTTTGGGCCTTTGGTTTTGGGGGTTTGGCTTATTTTGCTTTGGTATGATATTCTCCAGCTCCATTCATTTCCCTGCAAAAGCCATAATTTCATTCTTCTTTAAGACTCAGTAATATTCCATTGTGTAAATATACCATAGTTTCTTTATCCATTCATCTGTTGAAGAGCATCTAAGTTGAATCCATAATTTACTGTGAATTGAGCTGCTATAAACATTGATGTGACTGCAGCACTGTAGTATGCTAATTTTAAGTCCTTTGGTATAAACTGAGGAGTGGTATAGCTGAGTCAAATGGCAGTTCCATTCCAACTCTTCTGAGGAATCTCCACACTGCGTTTCCAGAGTGATTGCACCAATTTGCAGTCCCACCAGCAATGTACGAAGGGTACCTTTTCCCTCACATCCTCGACATCACTTATTGTTACTTGCCATAATTGCCATTCTGACTGGAGTGAGATGAAATCTAAGAGTAGTTTTGATTTGCATTTCTCTAATTGCTAGAGATGTTGAATATTTTTCATATATTTGTTGATTGATTGTATTTCTTCTTCTGTGAAGTATCTGTTCAGTTCCTTAGCCCATTTATTGATTGGGTTATTTGGTTTTAGGTTGTTAAGGTTTTTTGAGTTCTTTATATATCCTGGAGATTGGGTAAGTCATATGTCTCTAGAAATATGTTGATGTCTTCAAGATTTTCTATTTTATGGAGTATAATTTTTAAAATAGTTTCTGATTATCTTCCATATTTCAGTAGTTTCCATCATGATATTTCCTTCGTCATAACCAATTTTAGTAATTTGAGTTTCTCTCTCTTATTCTCCTTAGCATGACTAAGGGTTTTTTATTTATTTTTCAAAGAACCAACTATTTGTTTTGTCACTTTTTTTGAATTGTTTCTTTATTTTCAATTTCATCAACTTCATCTCTGTTTGTAATTATTTCCCATCTTCTGCTTTTGATGTGGATTTACTCTTATTTTCTAGGGCTTTGAGATGTAATGTTGGGTTATTTATTCATTGACTTTCTATTCTTTAATGAATAAACTCAATTCATTGAACTTTCCTCTTAGCAATGCCTTCATGATTCCCCAGAGATATTGATATGTAGTATCACTATTCTCATTTACCTCCAAGTATTTTTTATTTCATCTATTATCCATTCATCATTCAATAGTATATTATTTAGTCTCCAGATGTTAGAGTAGTTTGTATTTTTTATTCTATCACTGATTTCTAATTTTATTCCATTATAATCTGATAGAAAGCAGGGCATTATCTCAAATTTTTTGTATTTGCTAATTGTTGGTTTATGGCATAAGATATGGTCTGTTTTACAGAAGTATCTATGTACTTCTGAGGAGAAAGCGTATTCGCTCATCGATGGAATGAAATATTCTACATATATCTGTTAAATCTAAATTACTGATTGCATTATTATTTCTATGTTTCTTTGTTTAGTTTTTGTTTGGAAGATCTATCCAGTAGTGAGAGAGGTGTGTTAAAGCCACCCAATATTATTGTGATGTGGTCTATTTGATTCTTGAATTGAGTAGGGTTTGTTGATATACATAGATGCTCCATTGTTTAAGGCATAAATATTTATGATCGTTATGTCTTCTTCTTGTATCATTTCCTTAAGTGATATGAAATGTACTTCTTTGTTCCTTCTGATTAACTTTGGCTTGAAGTCCACTTTATCTGATATGAGGACAGAAATTCCTGCTTGTTTACACAATTCATGTAAGTGATATGTTTTTTCCCATCCTTTCACCTTAAGTCTGTGGATATCTTTGCCTATGAGGTGAGTCTCTTGGAGAAAGTATATTATTTGGTTCTTGTATTTAAATCCAATCTGCCAGTCTTTGTCTTTTGATTGATAAGTTTAGAACATTAATGGTCAAGGTTATTATTAAGATATTATTTGTGTTCCCAGTCATGTGGTTTATTTCTAGTTTTTAATTTGAATTAGTTTCTCCTTTGATTGACTGTACCTTTAGTGTAGTTCCTCCCTTTGTGGGTTTTCCCTCTTTTTTATTTCATCTCCATGGAATATTCTGTTGAGAATATTCTGAAGTGCAGGCTTTCTGATTGCAAATTCTTTTAACTTTTATCATGAAATGTTTTTATTTCATCTTCAAATATGAAGCTTAGTTTGCTGGATATAGGAGTCTTGGTTGGTATTCATTTTCTTATAGAACTTGGTATATGTTATTCCAGAATCTCCTACCTTTGAGGGTCTGGGTTGAGAAATCAGCCGAGATCTGTGTTGGTTTCCCCCTATATGTAATCTCTTATTTTTCTTTCATAGTCTTTAAAATTCTATCCTTATTCTGTATGCTAGGCATTTTCACTATAATGTGCCTTGATGTGAGCCTGTTGTAATTTTGCACATTTGGGGTCCTGTAACCCTGTTGTATTTGATTTTCCATTTTATTCTTTAGATTTGGGGAATTGTCTGATATTATTTCATTGAAAGGATTGTTATTCCTTTGATTTGTATCTCTGAGTCTTCTTCTATCCTGATAAAACTTAAATTTGGTCTTTTCATGTTATCCCGTAATTCTTGGAAGTTCTTTTCATCATTTCTTAGCATCTTCTTTCCATGGTCAACTCTATTTTCAAATTATGTATTTTTTTCTTCATTGCTGGAGGTTCTGTCTTTCAAGTGGTCTAATTTGTTGGTGAAGCTTTCTATTGAAATTATTAATTTGGTTAATTGTTTCCTTCATTTAAAGGATTTCTATTTGGTTTTTTGTTTGTTTGTTTGTTTGTTTTTTGGAGAATCTTTATCTCTTTATTGAAGTGACATTTTACTACCTGTATTTGCTCTCTTACATCATCCTTTACTCTGCAGATCAGTTTAACTATGTACATTCTAAATTCCTTCTCTGACATTTTTTCCACCATGGTGTTGATCAATTCTGTGTTTGGAGTATCTTGATTTGCTTGGGGTTATTTGTTCCCCTGCTTTTTCATGTTGTTTGTGTGTATATCCATCTAACAGTATGAATCTGATGCAGTAGAGTTTCTACTCTGTAGACATATAGTGTCCCCCGACTATTTGCAGTACCTCACTATTCAGAGTGAGACAAATAATAACAACAATGAATGTAAACAATTTATAGCATTAAAGTAAGTAGTCCCTACTAAAATGTCTACAATGTTAATTATCACAATAAACAGAAATGATATGATCACTTATTACCTATAATAAAAGAGCAAGTTTGCAAAAGGGTTTACATTTTCAAATGGTGGACAGGGAGAGAACAGAAGTGATGTAGGATGTGATGATTATGAGGGAGAGGAGGGAGAAGACAAAAAACTGAAGGAAGAGAGAACAATAGAGATTAGCTAGTAGCAGAAGAAAAGAGAGAATCAAGGGAACAGACCAGAGAAAAGATATATATATAAAGCAAAATTGTTAAAAAATTTGAAAATAAAAGAGTACAAAATAAATATACTAACCAAAACATTAGGATGTAATGTTCAAAAAAACTAACCCACACAAAATAACTGACTTCAAAACTGCTATAAGATAAGAAGAAAAATAATAGGAAACTATATAAATGTCCATGTACCATTAAGGTAATAATTAAACAGTGAAAAAAAAAATCTTGATGAAAAGTTAAAGAATTCTTTTCATTGGGGTTCAAAATATTCTCAGATTCTCTTCTAAGTAGTTTTAGGTGGGGTCTTCAGACGTTGCTGAATGCTAATTGGTCTGGATATTTCAAATCAGCACACCTCCACTACCCAGTACATGTTGGTCCACACTGGAACACTTTATACCAGGGATCTCCCCTGGGGTTCCACTCATATCATGGGAGAACCAATTTTTAGTTCCCTACATTACCTGCAGACCACACATTTCCTGGTCTTGGGTTTAGTCTCCAAATAGTTTCTCCTGACCCTGCCCTTCTGAGTTCCCAGTCAGATCCATTTCTCCCAGTAAGTTTTGCAAGCAGTCAGATTGGAGGGGAGGGGTAGAGCCAGTGGGGTTTCCATGACCAGTATGTCCCCTGTGTAAACCTCTCTCCATGTTTGGTTTACTTCTGGTCACTTAAGCACACTCTATGTCGTGGAAAATGTGTTTACTGTACTTGTATTTCGGGTGAAACTCAGGTTTGCCAGAAATTGGCTTCCTCAGTTGCTGGCCTCTGCAGCAGAGCTGCAAAATGTTCTTTCCTTTGTCCTCTACACGTGGACTGGAGAGATGGTGACTTTCTTTCCCCACACATGACTATCGTGCAGCAAGTCCTTCGGATTTGTTGGGAAATGTCCTTGGTCTCTAAATGCTCATACCCAGACACACCTTGGCCTCCCAAAAAATGTGGGTTCCTTTAATTCCCTTATCCCTCTATAGTGCTCACAGAGGAACCTCTCTGGCTGGAGCTTCTGGCCTGGTTGTGGTAGTGGCTGTGCTGCTGGGGATTTTTTTTTTTCTTATTTTATTACATCCAACCTCCTATGTCCCTGGTCTGCTTTGAATGTCCAGTTTTATGTTCCAGTAAAGTTCCCCCTTTTTGTGTTCACCCACCATAGAGAAGTTGCCTGTCTGCTTTCTTGGTTGCATGCCATGGAGCAGCCAGGAACGTGACCTCCTCGTTTCTACCATCTTGAATCTTCACCCTTCTCTTGCAACTTCATGGAATAATTTGAGAAAGACTGCTGTTACTTCTTCTGTAATGGTCTGGTAGAATTCAGCTGAGAATCCATGAGGTCCAGGTTTTTTTCTTTTTTGGAAGGCTTTTAATTGCTGTTTCAATTTCATTACTTAATATTGGTCTGTTTATTTTCTATATACTCCTGGTTCAATTTAGGCAGGTTGTATGTGTCTGAAAATGTGTCCATGTCTTCCAGATTTTCTAGTTTTTTGGAGTATACATTTTCAAAATAGAATCAGATAATCCTCTGAATTTCAGAGGGGTCTGTGGTGATATTTCCTTTTCCATCTCTGATCTTGTCAATTTCCTTCTTCTCACTCTATTTGGGTTAGTTTGACTAAGGTTTGTCAGTTTTATTTATTTTTTCAATGAACCAACTCTTCATTACATGAATCCTGTGCATTGTATTCTTTTCTTTTTTTTTTTTAATTTGTTCTTTTTAGTTATACACGTCAATAGAGTATATTTTGACATATTTATACAAAAATGGAGTGTAGGCCTAGGACTGCAGCTCAGTAGCAGAGCACTTGTCTAGCATGTGGAGACACTAATTTTGATTCTTAGCACCACATAAAAATGAAACAAAATAAAGTCTTGCTGTTCATCTACAACTACAATTTTTAAAATGCAGAGTATTGTTTTCTTATTCTCAATTTCATTGATTATATCTCTGATATTAATTATTTATTGTCTTCTATTGGTTTTATAGTACGTTTTTCTTTTTCCAAGGCCTTGAGGTGGAGCATAAGCTTATTTATTTGGGATCTCTTTAATTTTTTTTAATGTACAGTACTCAGTACTGTAAATTTTAATGTACAGTACTCAGTACTATAAATTTGCCTTCCAAATCTGCTTTCATACTGTCCCAGAAATTTTGATATATCATTTCCTTGTTCTTATTCATTTCTAAGAATTATTGATTTCTATTCTCCTTTCCTCTTTATCCATTCTTCATATAAGAGGAGTACTGTTCAATCTCCATGAGTTTATGTGTTTTTATTATTTTTCTTGCTGTTGATTTCTAGTTTCATTTTATTATGATCCAATATGACAGGATCATATCAAATTTTAAATATTTGCTAAGATTTGCTTTATCACCTAGAATATGAACTTTTTTCTATTTTGAAAAAAGTTCCATAAGCAGCTGAGAAGAAGGTAAATTCAGTTACTTGGGGGTGGAATATTCTGTAGATGCCCATTAGGTCCTATTGATTTTTAGTATTGTTTAGGTTGGGGGTATCTTTGTTGATTTTTGTTTTGATAACATATCCATTGGTGATAAGGGTGTATTGAAATCCCCAATATTGTTGTATTGGAATCTTTGTGGACTATTTTTTCATATAATTGGGCACATTAACATTTGGAGCATAAATGTTTATTATGATTATACCTTCTTGTTTGCTTGTTCCCTTTACTAGGATTTAATCTCTTCTCATTAGTTTTTGCTTAAAATCTGCTTTGTCTGATATGGAATAGCTAGCCTTCTTGTTTTGGGAGTCCATTTGTGAGGAATACCTTTTCCATCCTTTTACCTTCAGCCTGTGGGTGTGCTTGACTATGAGTTTGTTGTAAACATCCTGTAGTTGGAACTTGTTTTTTGATCCATTCTGCTAATCTGTGCATTTTAATTAGGAAGTTGATACCATTAACATCAGCAAGTGTATGGATATGTGTTTGTGTTTCCTGCCATTTTGGATTTGTTGCTATATTTTATCCTGTTTGATTCTTCTATTGAACTTCCTGTTTATGGACTTTGGGAATTGTTTTTTAGTTCTTTGATGTGCAGTTTATCTTTGAGTATTCTTTTAGTGCTGACTTGGTACTCATAAATTCTTTTAGTTTATTCTTCTTGTGCAAAGTTTTTATTTCCCCTCTTGAATTTGAAACCGAACTTTGCTGGGAATAGTAACATTGGCTGGCAGTTGATTTCCTTTAGGGCTTGGAACATCTCTTTCCAGTCCCTTCTTGATTTTAGGGTCTAAGCTGAGAATCAGAAGTGAGTCTCTTGGTTTGTCTCTAAATGTGATCTGACATTTCTCTCTTGTGGTTTTAATATTCTTTCCCTGTTTCTACAGTGAGTAATTTGATTATGATATGTCTAAGCAAGCTTCTCATTTGACTTGGTCTATTTGAGGTCCTATAAGTCTCCTGCATGTGCATGTGATCTCATTTCTGATATGAGAGAAGTTTTCTATAACTGTCTCATTGAAAATGTTCTTTATGCCTTTAGCTTGTATCTCCATGTTCTCCTCTATCCCTCAGGTTTGATCTTTTAAAGTTGTCCCAGAGTTCTTGTGTATTCTTGTCATGTTCTATATTTTTTTCCTTTTTCCTGCCTCTTTGTACTCAAGATCATATAGCCTGTCTTCAATGCCTGAAGTTCTGTCTTCAAGGCTGAAGTTATATTTTCTACACAATCTAATCTGTTAGTGTTGCCTTCAAATTAGTTTTAATTTGATTGATAATATATTTCATTTCTAGAGATTCTGCTTGGTTTCACTTCACTATTTCTATGTCTTTGTGAAAGTGGTCTTCCATCTCCTGTAATTGCTCTCTTGATGTGAAAAGATCAGGAGTTGATACCTAGCTCACATCTGCCATCTTCACCTCCATTATATTTCACTCTTTTTAAAATTAATATATGCCAGGAATGATGGAAAAATAAAAGTGTACACTTTAGGGTATGTAAATTGTATATCAATGAAGATATTAATTTTAACCAAGGAAAAGAGAGAAAATCAAGTAAGTAAAACCAGAGATGAAAAAGGAGACATCATATCAGAACCACAGACATACAAAGGATCTTTAGGTACTATCACAAACAACTCTTGGAAACAAATGAAAAATCTAGAATAAATGCATAAATATCTGGATACATAAAACTGAACAAAATTGAATTTTTAGGACATAGAAAGCCTGAACAGATCAACACAAATTAACAAGTGTGATCCAATAATAAAAGTCTTCCCAAAATGAAAAGACAATAACTAGTCATTCTCACTGGTGAATTTTACCAAACTGTTAAAAGAAGAACTAAGGCCAGTTCTCCTCAAACTATTCCAAAGTATTGACAGGGAAGGAACTCTTAGAATTTCATTCTGAGAGGCCAGAATTACTTTTACCAAAAGAAGACAAAGTCATTACAAAAGAGGAAGAAAAAAACAGATCAATATCACTGAGGTACATAGATACAAAAACTCAACAAAACCCTAGAAAACCAAATATAACGCCACACAAAAAGATTGTACATCATGAGGAAAAGGGCCTCGTCCATGGGGTATAAGGATGTTTCAACACACATAAATGAATGTATGTAATACATCACATCCACAAAATGATGGATAAGAGTCATAATCATGTAAATAAATGGAGAGAAAGGCTTAAAAAAGCTCTCAACTAGTTAGAGAAGGAATGTACCTCAGTTCAATAAGGACTATATTAAAAACCAAAAGCCAAGATCAAACTAAGTGGGGAAAAACTGAAATGATTTCCTCCAAGATCAGGAACAAGACAAATATGTTCACTTTTATCACTGTTAAACAACTTGCTACTGGAAGTCTTAGAAAGATCAAAGGACAAGAGAAGGACACTGTAGGTCAAATTATCCTATTCGCAGACTATATGATTTTATATGTAGAAAAACCTACAGTCTCTACCCCAAAACTGATAAAACTGACAAATGAATTCAGAAAGGTTGCAGAATACAAAATCAACACAGAAAAAATTAGTAGCTTTTTAATACACCAATTAAAACTTCTTTTTATTTATTTATTTTTTTTAATTTTTACAGTCTGCATTTTGATTCATTGTACACAAATGGGGTACATTATTTCATTTCTATGGTTGTGCATGATGTAGATTCATACCATTCCTGTAATCAAACATGTACGTAGGGTAATGATGTCTGTCTCATTCCACACTTTTTCATACCCACCTCATTTCCCTCTGCATAATCTAAAGTTCCTTCATTCTTCTCTCACCCCCACCTCCCATCCCTATTATATATCATCATCCAGTTATCAGGGATGGCTTATTTTGGGATTGGATTATTTCACTTAGCATGGTGTGGATGTGGGGGAAAAGGCACACTTTTACATTGCTTGTGGAGTTGCAAATTAGTGCAGCCACTCTGGAAAGCAGTATGGAGAATCCTCAGAAAACTTGGAATGGAACCACTGTTTGACCCAGTTAATCCCACTCCTCGGTTTACATCCAAAGATTTTAAAATTAGCATACTACAGTAATGCAGCCACATCAATGTTTATAGCAGCTCAAACTTCTTGATAGAGAAACCAGGAAGCATTCACATTCACATTAGCTACAAATAAGGAAGGAGAAGTAAAAGAAACCTAGAACTAAACTTAACCAAGGAAGTGAATTATCTCTGCACTGAAAATTATAAAACATTGCTCAAAGATATTGAAGAGGAAACAAAAAAAATGCAAAACATTCCATGATTGTGAATTGGAAGAATTAATATTGGCAAAATGTCCATACTACCTGAAGTAATCTACAAATTCAATGTACTTTCTGTAGAAACACCAGTCACAGAAATGGAAAAATCATTCCTCAAAGTTGTATACAACCACAAAAGACTCCAAAGAACCAAGCAACAAAATAAACAAAGCTTGGAGGCATTACAATACCTGACTTCAGAATGTATTACAAAGCTATAGTATTCAAAGCAGTATGGTACTGGCATTAAAAAAGAAAATGGAACTGAATAGAGAACCCATGGATACCACATATTTGCAGTCAACTGATTTTATACAAACATGGTAATAACATACACTGGAGGAAAGAGATTCTCTTCAATAGGTGGTGCTATAACAACCAGATATCCATGCACAGAAGAAAGAAATGAGATCCCTGTCTCTCAGCATGTACACAAATCAACTCTAACTGGATCTAAGACTTAAGTGTAAGAACTAAAACTATGAAACTACAAAAAATATATAGGGGAGATTCTTCAGGACATTGAACTGGGTCAGGATATTTTAGATATGACCCCAATCGCACAGGCACCACAAACAAAAGCAAAAATAGACTTAATAGGATCCATCAAACTAAAAAGCTTCTGTACATCAAAAGAAGCAATCAACAGAGTAAAGAGACAACCTACAGAATGGGAGAAAATATTTGCAAATTATCTGACAAGATATTGATTTCCAAAACATATAAGTAACTCAATACCCAAAGGAAAAATAATTAATCTCATTTTAAAATGGATGAATGACCTGAATAGACTTTTATTCAATGAGGATATGCAAATGGTCAACAAATATACTTTAAAATGCTCAATTTCAGGACTCATTACAGAAATGTAAATTAAAATCAGGATGAGGGAGAAAAACATCACAGGAACCCACAACTATAGCAGCTGAATTAAAACAACAGTTCTGTGGTGATATACTGAGGTAGGAGTCTTTCCCCAGCAGGGAAAGCTGGTTGACAATTCAGAGAGGTAACAGCCAGGTGAAAATAAAAGATATTACTTTGTAGAACATGAAGAGAAGTAATTATTGTGCAGCAACAGGTGTGCAGTAGCTCAGTGGGGGGTGGAAAGGAAATTCTTCTCTAATGAACCTCATGGGAGGCTGAAGCAGGAGGATCGCCAGTTCAAAACCAGCCTCAGCAACTTAGTAAGAACTTGTCTCAAAATAAAAAATAAAAATGCTGAGGAAGTGGCTCAATGGATAAGCTCCCCTGAGTTCAATCCCTGGTATACCCCCAACAAAAAGGATGAATGACCTTGAATGACCTGAATATATCTTTCTCCGAAAAGGATATGCAAATGGCCAAAAAGTACTTTTAAATGTTAAATTTCAGAATCATTAAGTAAATGTACATTAAAACCAGGATTAGGTAGAAAACATGACATATCAGAGGAACCCACAATATTATAGCAGTTCCCCAATATTGAAAGCTCTGCCACAGCATGTTCAGGTAGGAAGACAGTAAGAGGAAGTTGGCTGGCAGCTCAGAGAGGCAGCAACCCAGTGAAGAACCAAAAATACTGCTTTCTAGAATAGAGGATCAACAAAAGGAAAAGCTTGATCAGTGACAGGCACAGGAAAGTTCATTGAGGGAGAAGTAGCTCCCCTCCAATGAACCAAAAGAAATTATTCCACTAAGTAGAAGATAAACAGGCACTGCTGTCCATAAAATTGACAATCTGAGCAGAAAATGTCAGACATGGCAAACTGAGCTGGTGCAAGAGAAAGTTCTAACACTCTGGTGGAAATGGTGAAAGCAGGTAAGTGGTGACAAATTTAAATGACTCTTCGTTTTGGACTTTTGTGGTAGGAGACAAAGAAGTTACTGCAGTTGATCTTGGTTTTTCATATTTCAATCTCTATTTTTGTGTTTTATTTGTCATGTTCTTAGAATACTAGTTTTTCAAATACTCAAGACAGAACCACCAGACTATCAGTGGGTGACTATCATGAGTCATTCTAGGCATAAGAGTGAGACAGAAACACGGACTTGGAAGAAGTAAAGGAAGCCATAGATGCTGGTCTATCAGGATGCAGAGCAGAGAAGAGCAAAGGGTGCTTTCATTTTAAACTGGTGATCTGATCTCTGGGATAAGGAATATGGTTGACAGGGAGGGAAATAGGATGAATCAGGGTTGGATAGAAAGTGGTTATCCCACTACATGCTACTGTGGGTCCTGCACCACCTACCCCATGCCCAGAAAGTCCTAGAGGGTAGGCTGATATCCCCCCCCCCACCACCACACACACACACACACACACACACACACACACACACAGCTCAAGGACTAGGCTCTCACACCAAGGGTGCAACACAATTCAGATCAGTCCAGTGGATGCAGGTGAGAGGCCTGGCCTGCAGCCCAGCCAGACTTACACTCCCACCCCTGTTCACAATAACCAAGACACGTGGAGGGTGCAGTCCCCACTGAATCAGACCAGAGACTGCCAGACAAGGAGGTGGTGGTACTCTACATGTAGACTCCCCAGAAAATATTGGTCAGTTTCCATCAGTGCCAAGAACAAATAAACAGCATATTTTGTCAAGTAAACTTCCTCTTAGTTGGGAGAATCTTAAATTGAAATTCCAGAAAGAAAGCTGTCCATGTCCAAAACCTCAGCAAGAAGAAACCAAATCTCTCTATGACAGTTATGGCACTAACTGTTTGACAGAAACTATCTACCCAGTATCTACCCACATTTTGTACTTGCCAGAGTTCTAAATTTATATAGTTTGTCAATTAGTTGAATCTTCTCTAAATACCTCTTTTCTTCTGTCCCATCTCCATCTCCTTCCCATATTCTTTGTCTGTTTTTCTTCCCTCGTTTTATCTTGTCTCCCTTCCCTCTTCAATTTTTCCCCCATTTTCTCAATTTTTATTTCTTCTTCCAAGTCAATTTAGTCCACTATCACTCATGCTTAAACTTTTCAGTCTATTCTATATTATTTCTCACCCATTTTTCTCTTTAATAGAACTGTAGAGATTACTACTAACAATTTTTAAAGCATATGTGAATATGCTATATACTTTCACCTTTTATCAAATGCATAAATGCATTCTGTCATGTATAACTAATTAGAACAAATATTTTTTTTAAAGTTGCACAGGTAGTTGAAATTTAACTTGTTGATTATGCTTATTGGATATGTTAAAACTAGGGTATATCTCCATCCCAGGACTTGCTATAAATACTTAACTACACACTAAAAGCTCAGAAAATAAAATCAAAACTTAATAATTGCTATTATGCCAAATTAAAAAGCTTCCTCACAACCTAAGAAATAAGAGCTTAAGAGAGATCCTCCATAAAGAGAAAAATCTTTGCCAGTTACTTTTCTGCCATAGGATTAATATCCAGAATATATAAAGAACTCAGAACACTCAACACAAGACAAACCAATAACCTGATCAAAAATGGGCAAATAAACTCAACAGACATTTCTCAAAAGAAGAAATACAAATGGTCAGCAAATACACGAAAAAAATGTTCACCATCTTTAGCAATTGGGGAAACACAAATCAAAACTACACTGAGGTTTCATATCACTCCCTTCCTAATGGCAATCATGAAGAATACAAATAATAACAAATGATGGCACAAATGCAAGAAGTAAGGAACACTTACACTTTGTTGGTGGCATTGTAAATTAGTATAATCACTCTGAGAATCAGTATGGAACATTCCTCACAAGACTAGGAATGGAATCACCATGTGACCCAGCTACTCTACTCCTTGGTATTTATCCACAAGAATCAAAATCAGCACATAATAGTACATGCATACCAATGTTTGTAGCAGTTAAATTTACAATAGACAATTTATCAGATCATCCTCGGTATTCATCAACAGGTGAATGGATGAAGAAAATGTGAGATACACACACACACACACACACACACACACACACACACATGTTTAATACAACCATAAAAAGGAATGAAAGTATGACATTCGCTCATAAATGTTTGGAACTGGAGAACATCATCTTAAGTGAAAAAAATAAACCTCAGAAAATCAAGAGTGGAATGTTTTTTTCTCATTATGAGGAAGCTAGAGAGTAAAAAGGAAAGAAAAGGGACCTCAGGAAAAAAAGAACAAGGATCAGTGGAATAAAGAAAGGGGATCCAGGGAGGGAAAAGGGATGAAAAGGGTAGAGAAAGGGGAATAAATTAGACAAATGTATGCTCTGTTCATATAAAAATATATCACAATTAATTCCAACATTATGTATACTTATAATGCACCAATAAATTTTTAAATTAAATATAACTTTGGTGTGCTTATGATAAACGTCATCTTGAGAAAAGGTTTTGCATGAGAAATTCAATTTTTGAAGAGAATTAAAATGGAAAAGAGAAATGTGAAATTGCATCAGCATCAAAATTCACTTCATTAAAATCCAGAAAGCAAGAAGGGCCCAGGAAGCTTTCCCCCACAAGAGTACTTGCTAGTACTTGCTTCCAGCTGTCACCTCAGGGATCTACATCCTATCTTCTGCGTTTCTTTGCTTATAAACTGAACAAGGAAGTATCCAGAAATATGAATCATTTCTGTTTAAAAATGTAGTACCCCAATCTGAGTCTACTCTGAAAAAGATGGAATCTAGCCAGTCCCAAGTTTTAGTCATTCCCTCTCTCCCTCATTCATCAAACCAGTTAGCATTAGCTATCATCAACAGTCGCAGCCTCTGCCCCAGGCTACGGGAAGCATAACAGACAATGCCTGCTTACAACCTTCCAGGAGGCTTTAGTACAGGTGTCTGAATAACAAATGGATCAAAAAGATGTTTACTTGTTAATAAAGCTGATAATGCCAAGCTAAATTTCTCTAAATTCAGATTCATACTTTTCATATAGTTCTACAGTCTGCTTTTATCGTTATGCTATAAAATTTGCTTACAGATTCCCAAGTTCCTTTGAGCATATTTTTCAATGACCGTGCTACACCTCACTACATGGTTTTGCCTCACACCTTCTCAGAGGAGCTTCCCTGGATAATGAGACTTGCATTCATGCCATTATGTGGTGTAGATAGTCTGTCACATCTTCCCATTCCTTGGAAACACTGAGAATAAAACAAAACAAATGTGGAATACCACCTGGAACATTTGGAATCTGCAATGTATAGACAGGAGACTCAACCTCATCCTCATCTCCACATTGATGTTTCACGTCTAAGCCTCTGAATCCATACTGGGGTAGAAACTGGCCACACCTCTGATTAACTGGGTGATGCTGAGCAAGCAACTAACCTGTTCCTGCCTCAGATTTCCATCTATATTATAATTTTAAAGATAAAACTATTGTGTCACATGGTGGTATTGTCAGGGGAAGCTGTGAAGTTCTTCGTTCCAGGCCCTGAACATAATAACTGCTCACTCAGAGTTGGCTTTTACTACATATGGGTCAAACTATATGGGACTCAGGATTCAGAGAGGGAAAGAAACAGTCACAACCAGAATTCAAAGCCAAATTCTCACTCCAAAGCTCTTTCCATTATTGTCCCTTGTGATATGGATGAAAAGTGTGTGTGGAGCCATGGTCAAGGTCCAAGAGTTCCTTGTGGGAAAGTAGAGCAGAATATTCCCTTCCCTAAATTCTTCTTGGGACTGTTCATTATTTCAGACACTCAACAAATATTTGAGGGTGGAAAGTAACCAGAGAATAAGGGGATAGTTGAATGGAATGGGATGCAAATATTGGCATTCCTCTCTGCCCTTGGTTTTCAATAGGGCTATTGATTTTTGAGAGATAGAGAAGAACTCTGGACCTATGGGTTGTGTAATGAATCCCCTCTCATGAGGTAAAACAGAAGGAAGATGGTGGGAAAGAGTTTGGATGGAATGATTTGGGAGCAAACCTGTAGCTTCAGGAAGAGCTGACCTCAAAGGGATTCTTCCTGAAATACCAGTTTTGTTTTCCTCTCTACCTTCTGCACACTGAATTTGACCTGGTGGGATTGCTTATGATGAAAAACATGAAGATGAGGATCTTGAAGATGAACACGTTTCTGTCCTTGTCTTCCATCAATTTGTTGATGCCCATTCCTTTACCTCGCCCCCTCTGCCCAGTGAACTCCCATTCATCCTTCCAGACCCTGTTGCTCTGTTTCCATTTTCTCTTCCCCAAGTGGACATTCCTCCAGAATAGTTTTATCAATTTGGTTTTCTGCCTTTACCTACTATGTCGTGAAGTCAAGAAACTTTTGTTGAATGAATGAATGACTCAAAGAAGGAACAACCCTATAAAGTAATTAGAAAAAAGATAATAAATTCCACCTTATGAAAGAAGACACCGAACTTAGGATACGCTGCTGCCTACATGTAGTGAGGCTGACCTGGGTTTTGATCCTCCTGAGTCCAAGGCCAGTTCACCATTCACCAGCACCCTTACCTGGGTCACAACTGCAGGGTGGATAGGACAAGTCCCAGGGACTATTTCAGAGCAGCTATGGCAGAGAGTTTTAGAGTTCAATTTAAAGTGATTCTAACTCTACCAAGAATTTTCAGTGGTTCTTTTCCCCTGTGTGATTGATTTTTCATCACTAAAATTGAGGAAACATCACAAGCAACCACACTTGATAAACTGGATCATGTAATCCTTGAAATCTGGTATATGTTTGTAATCTTTGCAGCTAAGCAGTTGTGTGCGTGACTATTACCACTTTTAGCTAGTAAAGCTGTTCTGTTCGCCAAGGTGGATCTGTCAAGTTAATTACCACTGGACTCTGAGAACAAAGTTCAGCCCCTCTCCACAAGTGGCAGGGGCCAAAGAGGGCAGGCTGGACACTCAGTGATTTGTAGTGGGTTAAGGAAAGAAAGTGAGCTGGGAATGTCCTGGACAGGGTGTTTGGCAGTTTCCCTGGCATCAGGTGGTACAGAAGGGCTTGTGCTAGCCAGAATCAGATAGCACAGGACAGGGGAAACACATTTCAATTATGTACCACCCCTGTCCTGTGGGTGAGAAAATCCTAAAACCACATGAGGAAAATCTCAATATCTGCATCCCAGAGGATGGAGAGGGGGAAGCCTAACACTGACCTAAGAGATGGAAAAGGGAGCAAGAAGGAAAAAACTGTAAGTCCACATATAAAAGAATTGGACCTGTGCTGATACCATATACACAAAGAAACAAAAACTGGATAGAAGAGTTGAAAGAGCACCCAATGAATGACAGAAAATGTTCCCAGATCAAATGAAAATACATAAAGAACTCCTATACTTAATAACAAAAATACAACCACCCAAGGAATAAATGAGTAAAAGATTTTAGGGTGGACACTTCCCCAAAGAAAATATGTGAATGTCAATAAGCAAGACATGAAAAGAGGTCCAACATCACTAGTTCTTAGGGAAAAGAAAAAAATCAAGACCACAATGAGGTACTCCTTACAGTGGCTGTAACAACTTTTTAATGGAAAATAACAAATGCCAAACAAAATGTGGAAACATAGGAAGGTAATATAGTGTGACTAAAAGCAGTTTACTTATAATGGCACAATTTGGAAAGCACGGTGTTGGTTCCTCTAAAAGATAAAAAGGCAAAAAGATACAGAAATTCCACTCCTAGGTTTAGATCCAAAGGAACTAAAAGCAGGGACTCAAACAGGTTATCTGTGATGCCGAGTACAACATGACGCACAAGAGGCATAAGGTAGAAAGAACCCAGTGCCTATCAACAGATGGATGGGTACACAAAATGTGGTACATACTTACAACAGAATAATATTCAATCACAGAAAGGAATAAAGTTCCGATACATGCTACAGCATGGATGACTAAGCAAAATAAGCCAGACACAGAAGGACAACTATCACATGATTCCACTTAGAGTAGTAAATAAATTCAGGGAGACAGAAAATATACTGAGAAAACAGGTTGAGTTAATATGAACTGGGTGAAGAGTAAATAAGGGAACATTGCCTATTGTTTACAAAATTTCTCTTTGGGATGATAAAAAGGGTTTGGAAATAGATAGTGGTCATGCTTGGAAAACATCCCAGATTTCATTAAAACCACCAGATTATACAAAAATCCAATGATTACATTGTCAATCTTATGTCCTATATATTCCAATAATTTAAAACAATTAATATATGTCTATATCAAAAATCCATGTAAATTTTATGTAGGTAAATAATATTGTAAAAGCTATGTTTTTGGTATCTTTGTCTAGTATGAGATAACTGTATTTGTGTGGGTTTGTCTCTGGGTCTTCTATTCTGTACAATTGGTCTTCATGTCTGTTTTTGTGCCAATACCAAATTGTTACTATTGCTCTGTAGTATAGTTTAAGGTCTGGTAAACTATACTACCTCCTGCTTCACTTTTCTTGCTCAGGATTACTTTGGCTATTCTGGATCTCTTATTTTTCCAAATGAATTTCATGATTACTTTTTCTATTTCTATGAAGAATGTCATTGAGATTTTAATAGGAATTGTAATAAATCAGTATGATACTTTTGGTAGTATGATCATTTTTTTTTTCTTTTTTTTTTTTTTTTTTATTTATTTTTTTTACGTTTACATAGGGTAATGATGTTTATTATATTTTTCCCCTCCACCCCACCCCTCCCACCCCTCCCACCCCTCCCACCCCTCTTTTCCCTCTACACAGTCCTTCTTTCCTTCATTCTTACTGCTCTCCTTAGCCTAACTCTAAACCTAACCCTAAACCTAATGCTAGCCCCTCCCACCCCCCATTATATGTCCTCATCCGCTTATCAGCGAGATCATTTGTCCTTTAGTTTTTTGAGATTGGCTTATCTCACTTAGCATGATATTCTCCAATTTCGACCATTTGCCTACAAATGCCATAATTTTATCATTCTTCATTGCGGAGAAATATTCCATTGTATAAATATGCCACAGTTTCTTTATCCATCCATCAACTGAAGGGCATCTAGGTTGGTTCCACAATCTGGCTATGGTGAATTGAGCAGCAATGAACATTGATGTGGCTGTATCTCTGTAGTATGCTGATTTTAAGTCCTTTGGGTATAGGCCAAGGAGTGGGATAGCTGGGTCAAATGGTGTTTCCATTCCAAGCTTTCTGAGGAATCTCCACACTGCTTTCCAGAGTGGTTGCACTAATTTGCAACCCCACCAGCAATGTATGAGTGTTCCTTTTTCACCACATCCTCGCCAACACCTATTGTTGCTTGTATTCTTGATAATCGCCATTCTAATTGGGGTGAGATGAAATCTTAGGGTGGTTTTGATTTGCATTTCCCTTATTACTAGGGATGTTGAACATTTTTTCATATATCTGGTGATTACTTGTACATCTTCTTCTGTGAAGTGTCTGTTCATTTCCTTAGCCCATTTGTTGATTGGATTATTTGTATTCTTCGTGTAGAGTTTTTTGAGTTCTTTATAGATTCTGGAAATTAGCGCTCTATCTGAGGTATGGTTGGCAAAGATATTCTCCCACTCTGTAGGCTCTCTCTTCACATTTCTGATAGTTTCCTTTGCTGAGAGAAAGCTTTTTAGTTTGAATCTATCCCAGTTGTTTATTCTTGCTTTTATTTCTTGTGCTATGGGAGTCCTGTTAAGGAAATCTGATCCTGAGCCAACAAGTTGAAGATTTGGACCTACTTTTTCTTCTATAAGATGCAGGGTCTCTGGTCTGATTCCGAGGTCCTTGATCCATTTTGAGTTGAGTTTTGTGTAGGGTGAGAGATAGGGGTTTAGTTTCATTCTATTGCATATAGTTTTCCAGTTTTCCCAGCACCATTTGTTGAAGAGGCTATCTTTTCTCCATTGCATATTGTTGGAACCTTTGTCTAGTATGAGAAAATTGTATTTATTTGGGTTTGTGTCCATGTCCTCTATTCTGTACCATTGATCTACCTGTCTATTTTGGTACCAATACCATGCCGTTTTTGTTACTATTGCTTTGTAGTAGAGTTGAAGATCTGGTATTGCAATACCCCCTGCTTCGCTCTTGCTACTGAGGATTGCTTTAGCTATTCTAGGTTTTTTATTCTTCCAGATGAATTTCATAATTGCTTGCTCTATTTCTGCGAGGTACATCATTGGGATTTTAATTGGAATTGCATTGAATCTGTATAGAACTTTAGGTAGTATAGCCATTTTGACGATATTAATTCTGCCTATCCAGGAACATGGGAGATCTTTCCATCTTCTAAGGTTTTCTTGAATTTCTTTCTTTAGTGTCCTGTAGTTCTCATTGTAGAGGTCTTTCACCTCTTTTGTGAGATTGATTCCCAAGTATTTTATTTTTTTCGATGCTATTGTGAATGGAGTAGTTTTCCTAATTTCTCTTTCTGAAGATTCATCACTTATGTATAAAAATGCATTGGATTTATGAGCATTGATCTTGTAACCTGCTACTTTACTGAATTCACTTATGAGTTCTAAAAGTTTTCTGGTGGAATTTCCAGGTTCCTCTAAATATATAATCATGTCATCAGCGAACAGGGATAGTTTGAGTTCTTCTTTTCCTATTCGTATCCCTTTAATTTCTTTGGTTTGTCTGATTGCTCTGGCTAGAGTCTCAAGGACGATGTTGAATAGAAGCGGTGAAAGAGGGCATCCCTGCCTTGTTCCAGTTTTTAGGGGGAACGCTTTCAGTTTTTCACCATTTAGAATGATATTAGCCATGGGCTTAGCGTAGATGGCCTTTATAATGTTTAGGAATGTTCCCATTACCCCACTTTTTTCTAGTGTTTTGAGCATGAAGGGATGCTGTATTTTATCAAATGCTTTTTCTGCATCTATTGAAATAATCATGTGATTCTTAACTTTAAGTCTGTTGATATGGTGAATGACATTTATTGATTTCCGAATGTTGAACCAACCTTGCATCCCTGGGATAAAACCCACTTGATCGTGGTGCACTATCTTTTTAATATATATTTGTATGCGATTTGCTAAAATTTTGTTGAGAATTTTTGCATCGATGTTCATTAAGGATATTGGTCTGAAATTTTCTTTCCTTGATGTGTCTCTGTCTGGTTTAGGTATCAGGGTGATATTGGCTTCATAGAACGAGTTTGGTAGGGTTCCCTCCTCTTCTATTTCATGGAATAGTTTGAGGAGTATTGGAATGAGCTCTTCTTTAAAGGTTTTATAGAACTCGGCTGAGAACCCATCTGGTCCTGGACTTTTCTTTGTTGGTAGGCTTTTGATGACCTCTTCTATTTCATTGCTTGAAACTGGTTTATTTAAGTTGTGTATGTCCTCCTCGTTCAGTTTAGGTAGTTCATATGTCTCTAGAAATTTGTTGATGTCTTCAAGGTTTTCTGTTTTGTTGGAGTATAGATTTTCGAAATAGCTTCTAATTATGTTTTGTATAATAAAACATCTGTTGTGATGTTTCCTTGTTCACTCCGAATTTTAGTAATTTGAGTTTTCTCCCTCTTTCTCTTTGTTAGTGTGGCTAAGGGTTTATCAATTTTATTTATTTTTTCAAAGAACCAACTATTTATTTTATTAATTTTTCCGATTGTTTCTTTTGTTTCGATTTCGTTGATTTCGGCTCTGATTTTAACTATTTCCTGTCTTCTACTACTTTTGGTATTGGTCTGCTCTTCTTTTTCTAGTGCTTTGAGCTGTAGTGTTAACTCGTTTATTTGTTGATTTCTACTTCTTTTTTTGAATGCACCCCATGAAATAAATCTTCCTCTAAGTACTGCTTTCATAGTGTCCCAGAGATTTTGATATGATGTGTCTTTGTTCTCGTTTACTTCTAAGAATTTTTTTATTTCCCTCCTGATGTCTTCTGTTATCCATTCATCATATAATAGTGTATTATTTAGTCTCCAGGTATTGGAGAAGTTTCTGTTTTTTATTCTGTCATTTATTTCTAATTTCAATCCATTATGATCTGATAGAGTACAAGGTAGTATCTCTATCTTCTTGTATTTACTAACAGTAGCTTTGTGGCATAAAATATGGTCTATTTTAGAGAAGGATCCATGTGCTGCTGAGAAGAAAGTGTATTCATTCTGTGTTGGATGGTATATTCTATATATGTCCGTTAAGTCTAAATTGCTGATTGTGTTGTTGAGATCTATAGTTTCTTTATTCAATTTTTGTTTGGACGATCTATCCAGTGGTGAGAGAGGTGTGTTAAAATCGCCTAGTATTATTGTGTTGTGGTCTATTTGGTTTCTGGAATTGAGAAGGATTTGTTTGACGTACGTGGATGAGCCAATGTTCGGGGCATAGATATTTATGATTGTTATGTCTTGCTGATTTATGCTTCCCTTAAGCAGCATGTAATGTCCTTCTTTATCCCTTCTGAGTAGTTTTGGTTTGAAGTCCACATTATCTGAGATGAGGATGGATACTCCAGCTTTTTTGCTGTGTCCGTGTGCATGGTATGTTTTTCCCCATCCTTTCACCTTTAGTCTATGGGTGTCTCTTTCTATGAGATGAGTCTCTTGCAGGCAGCATATTGTTGGATTTTTCTTTTTAATCCAATCTGCCAGTCTGTGTCTTTTGATTGATGAATTCAGGCCATTAACATTCAGGGTTATTATTGTGATATGATTTGTATTCCCAGTCAATTGACTCATATTTGTTTTTGACATGATTTGGTTTCTCCTTTATTTGGCTATTCCTTTAGGCTAGCGCCTCCTGTTGCTGATTTGCATCGTTGTTTTTCATCTCTTCCTCATGGAATATTTTGCTGAGAATGTTCTGTAATGCTGGCTTTCTTTTTGTAAATTCCTTTAGCTTTTGTTTATCATGGAAGGATCTTATTTCATCGTCAAATTTGAAGGTAAGTTTTGCTGGGTATAAGATTCTTGGTTGGCATCCATTTTCTTTCAGGGCTTGGTATATGTTGTTCCAGGCCCTTCTAGCTTTTAGGGTCTGGATTGAAAAATCTGCTGATATTCTTATTGGTTTCCCTCTGAATGTAATTTGATTCTTTTCTCTCGCGGCCTTTAAAATTCTGTCTTTATTTTGTATGTTAGGTATTTTCATAATAATGTGCCTTGGTGTGGGTCTGTTGTAATTTTGTGTGTTTGGAGTTCTATAAGCCTCTTGTACTTGGTTTTCCATTTCGTTCTTCAGATTTGGGAAATTTTCTGATATTATTTCATTGAATAGATTGTTCATTCCTTTGGTTTGTTTCTCTAAGCCTTCCTCAATCCCAATAATTCTCAAATTTGGCCTTTTCATGATATCCCATAGTTCTTGGAGATTCTGTTCATGATTTCTTACCATCTTCTCTGTTTGTTCCACTTTGTTTTCAAGGTTAAATATTTTGTCTTCAATGTCTGAGGTTCTGTCTTCCAGGTGTTCTATCCTATTGGTTATGCTTTCTATGGAGTTTTTAACTTGGTTTATTGTTTCCTTCATTTCAAGGATTTCAGTTTGGTTTTTTTTCAGTATCTCTAACTCTTTATTGAAATGATCTCTTGCTTCCCGTATTTGGTCTTTTAACTGTTGATTGGTGCGATCATTTAATGCCTGCATTTGCTCTTTCATCTCCTCCTTCAATGCCTGCATTTGCTCTTTCATCTCCTCATTAGCTTCCCTGATCGTTTTAATTACGTACATTCTGAACTCCCTTTCTGACATTTCTTCTGCTCTGCTGTCATTGGGTTTTATTGATGTAGTATCTAGGTTTGTTTGGGACATTTTCTTCCCTTGTTTTCTCATAATGGTCAGTTGTCAGTGGGACCCTGAGATATTGCAGTTTTCCACTATTGGCTTATAGTGTCCCAGTAGATTTCCAGTGTATCACCTCCCAGCCTTCAGTAGCCTGATGTCTTGGAGGAATCTGATAAAGCAGCTCATTCGAAGAATACTGCCCCTAGCCCCCTACTGGTTCCACGTTTTGGAACTGGCTCTGTGCGGAAACGCTCTCACTGTGGGCCTGTACCGTGCAGCTGGCCGTGTGGGAAGAGCCCACTGCCGGAGTGTGGAAGACTACCTTGGGAAGACTCAAGCTGCCCTGCCCGGCTCTGCTAAGCCACCTCTATCTGGGCCTGCCACCCGGGCTGAGCTTTACCCAGTGGGCAGACTCACCCGTGGCTCCACTTCAGTCCGAGTCTCTCAATGCCTCCCCTTCTTAACTCCTGGGTTCTGGAGCGACCGGGGGTGCAGTCTCCCTCTAGGCCGCCATCTTGGATCGCCCCGTGAAGAGAGCCCGCAGCCGGAGTGGGCAGAGCTGCCTGAAGAGGTCTCCGGCTGCCCTGTCCTTATCCCTGAGGCTGATTGCAGATCGAGGCTCTCCGCTGGTTCTTTGCAGGAGTACACTGCACTGCAGGGGCTCCGGGACTCGGAGCGTGCTCTGTTCAGACAGGCTCTCACTAGCGGGCCAGTTCCGTTCCGAGAACCTGGAGAAGCTGGCTGTGTGGGCGGGGCCCACCGCCGGAGTGCGCAGGACTGCCTGTAGATGACTCTAGCTGCCCTGCCCGGCTCCGATAAGCCACCTCTATTTGGGCCTGCCACCCGGGCCGAGCTTTACCCAGTGGGCAGACTCACCCGTGGCTCCACTTCAGTCCGAGTCTCTCAATGCCTCCCCTTCTTAACTCCTGGGTTCTGGAGCGACCGGGGGTGCAGTCTCCCTCTAGGCCGCCATCTTGGATCGCCCCGTGAAGAGAGCCCGCAGCCGGAGTGGGCAGATCCGCCTGAAGAGGTCTCCGGCTGCCCTGACCTTATCCCTGAGGCTGACTGCAGATCAGTATGATCATTTTGACAATGTTAATTCTGCTTATCCAAGAGTATGGGAGATCTTTCCATCTTCTAATGTCTTCTTCAATTTCTTTCTTTAGAGTTCTGTAATTTTCATTGTAGAGTTCTTTTGCCTCTTTGGTTAGATTGATTCCCAAGTAATTTGCTTTTTTGAGGCTATTGTGAATGGGATGATTTTCCTAATTTCTCTTTCAGTGGATTCATCACTGATGTAGAGAAATGCATTTGATTTATGAGTGTTAATTTTATATCCTGCTACTTTGTTGAATTCTTTGATTAGTTCCAGAAGTTTTCTGATGGAATTCTTTGGATCTTCTAAATATAGAATCATGTCATCAGCAGATAGTGATAGTTAGAATTCTTCTTTTGCTATTCGTATTCCTTTAATTTCTTTCTTCTATCTAATTGCTCTGACTAGAGTTTAAAGGACTATGTTGAATAAAAGTGGTGAAAGAGGGCAACCTTGTTCCACGTCTTACAGGGAATGCCTTCCATTTTTCTCCATTTAGAATGATGTTGGCCTTGGGTTTAGCATATATAGCTTTTATAATGTTGAGGTAATATTTCTAACTATGCCTAGTTTTTCCAGTGTTTTGAACACAAAGGGGTGCTGTATTTTGTCAAATGCTTTTTCTGCATCTATTGAGATGATCATATGATTCTTGTCTTTAAGTCTATTGATGTGATGAATTATGTTTATTGATTTTCATATGTTGACCCAACCTTGCATTACAGGGGTGAACCCCACTTGATCATGGTGCACTATCTTTTTAATATGTTTTTGTATGCAATTTGCCATAATTTCATTGAGAATTTTCACATCTATATTCATCAGGGATATTGGTCTGAATTCTTCTGTCCTTGATGTGTCTTTGTCTAGTTTTGGTATCAGGGTGAAACTAGCTTCATAGAATAAGTTTGGAAGGGTACCCTCCTTTTCTATTTCATGGAATAATTTGAGGAGTATTCATTTTAATTCTTCTTTGAAGGTCTTGTAGAACTCAGCTGAGAATCCATCTGACCCTGGGTTTTTCTTTCTTGGTAGGCTTTTGATGGTGTCTTCTATTTCATTTCTTTTGAAATTGATCTGCTCAAATTGTGTATGTCCTCCTGATTCAGTTTGGGTAGGTTATACATCTCTTGAAATTTGTCAATATCTGTGGAGAGCGGTAACAAAGGATGGGAGAGCAGTGACTGAAATTGGGGGTGTCTCTGATAACCTGATGGCCTTGGCATGCCCGGTGCCTGGGAATGTTTCTGTGCAAGAGCATAGGATGCTTAGCTGCTGTGGCCCTGCATGAGGAGGCTCTGTGCAAGAGTTCTATCAGCTCTGACTTTGATCTCAGGCACTCAGGTCCTGGGAAGGAAGGAACTCCTATGCTAGATAACCACAACGTTTCACCAGCTCTGATTCTCCAGTTCCTGGACTTTCTTGAGAGCTACACAAAGCTCCTAACATTGCACTTTGCAACTGTGGATTGCAACTGCAGAAAAGCTACATAGGCTGTCCTAGTTTCTGTAACTTTCCTGGACACAAAGAATAATGGTTGCATAG
Organism: Sciurus carolinensis; assembly: GCF_902686445.1. Classification (NCBI taxonomy): domain Eukaryota; kingdom Metazoa; phylum Chordata; class Mammalia; order Rodentia; family Sciuridae; genus Sciurus; species Sciurus carolinensis. The sequence continues at coordinate 173,387,710 of NC_062213.1, forward strand.
TCTTTACCTGATAATGAGACATATATAAATAAAGATTGCTGGTGTAACTCTTTAGATCTGCATCTCCATCAGAGAGCAGAATGCCAACTGATCCTAGCTTAATCTTCAAAATCTGTGTCTGTGAATTTTTATATTCCAATCCCTCTTTGCCCCTTGCTGGACCCACGAGTTTGGTTGCATTGATCACAGCAATTATCTTGAAGATTTTCTATTTTATTGGAGTATAAATTTTCAAAATACTTTCTAATTATCTTCTGTATGTCAGTAGTGTCCATTGTGATATTTTCTTTTTCATTATGAATTTTAGTAATTTGAGTTCTCTCTCTCTCTCTCTATTTCTTTTTGTTAGCTCAGATAAGGGTTTATCAATTTTATTTATTTTTTCATAGAACCAACTTTTTGTTTTGTCAATTTTTTGAATTGTTTCTTTTGTTTCAACTTCATTCATTTCACCTCTGATTTTAATTATTTCCTGTCTTCTACTGCTTTGGGTATTGATTTGTTCTTTGTCTAGGACTTTGAGATGTAATATTAGGTCATTTATTCATTGACTTTCTTTTCTTTTAATGAATAAGCTCAGTGCCATGAACTTTCCTCTTAGCACTGCCTTCATAATGTCCCAGAGATCTTTATATGCTGTATTGCTATTTTCATTTACCTCTAAGTTTTTTTTTATTTCATCCCTGATTTCTTCTACTATTCATTCCTTATTCAATAGCATATTATTTAGTCTCCAAGTGTTAGAGTAGCTTGTTTTATTATTGTATCAATGATTTCTAATTTCATTCTATTATGATCTGATAGAATTCAGTACATTATATCTATTTTTTTGTATTTGCTAAGAGTTGATTTATGGCATAAGATATGGTCTATTTTAGAGAAGGATCTATGTGTTCCTAAGAAAGTGTTTTTGTTCATTGATGGATGAAATATTCTATATATGTCTGTTAAGTCTAAATTATTGATTGTATTATTTAATTCTATGGGTTTTTTTTTTTTTGAGGATCTATCCAATAGTGAGAGAGGTGTGTTAAAGCCAACCAGGATTATTGTGTCGTGGTCTATTTGATTCTTGAAATTGAGAAGTGTTTGTTTCATGTACATGGATAATCCATTTCGGGCATCATAAGTATTTACAATTGTTATGTCTTGTTGTCTAATTCCCTTAAGCAGTATGAAATACCCTGCACAAAACTCAACTCAAAGTGGATCATGGACTTAGGCAATAGAATAGAGATCCCTGCACCTAATAGAAGAAAAACCAGGCTCAAATCTCCATCACATCAGCTTAGGAACTGACTTCCTTAACAAGATCTCTAAAGCACAAGAAGTAAAATCAAGACCAATAAAGGGGGGCTTGGACTGTGGCTCAGTGGTAGAGTGCTTGTCTAGCATGTGTAAGGCATTGTGTTCGATTCTCAGCAACACATTAAAAAATATTTAAAATAAAGTTATTTTAAGCCAGGCATGGTGGCACACACGCAAAAAGAATCAACAAATGGGATGGAATCAAGTTCAAAAACTTCTTCACAGCAAGGGAAATAATCAATGATGTGAAGAATGGGAGAAAATCTTTACCACATGCAGCTCAGATAGAGCATTAATCTCCAGGATATATAAAGAACTCAAAAAATGTAACACCAAAACAAACAAATCACCCAATCAATAAACGGGCTAAGAAACTGAACAGACACTTCATAGAAGAAGAAATTCAATCAATCAACAAATTTATGAAAAAATGTTCAAATATCTAGCAATTAGAGAAATGCAAATCAAAACTACACTAAGATTTCATCTCACTCCTGTCATAATGGCAGTTATCAAGAATACAAGCAACAATAAGTGTTGTGGAGGATGTGGGGGAAAAGGTACACTCATGCATTGCCAGTGGGACTGCAAGTTGGTGCAGCTTTCCCACACCTCTGTTTTTACCCAAAGGACATAAAATCAGCATTCTACAGTGCTGCAGTCACATCAATGTTTATAGCAGCTCAATTCACAATAGCTAAACTATGAAACCAACCTAGGTGCCCTTCAACCAATGAATGGATAAAGACAATGTGGTATATATACACAATGGAATATTACTCAGTCTTAAAGAATGAAATTATGGCATTTGCAGGGAAATGAATGGAGCTGGAGAATATCCTGCTAAGGAAAATAAGCCAATCCCAAAGAACCAAAGGCTAAATGTTTTCTCTGATATGTGACTGCTAACTCACAATAAGGGAGAGGGGGCTAGGGAAGAATGAAGATACTTTGGATTAGACAGAGGGGAGTAAAGGGAAGGGAGTAGGTATCGAGGTGGGAAAGACAGTGGAATATACGGGATATTATTACCCTATGTGCATATATGGTTACCTGACTGGTGTAATTCAACATCATGTACGACCAGAAGAATGAGAAGAAATACTCCATTTACATGTGATATGTCAAAATGCATTCTACCGTCATGTATAACTAATTAGAGCAAATAAAAAAACAGAAAAAAGTTATTTTTTAGTTTCCTAAAGCAAACAAAAAGACTTCTACCTGAGATTCAATCTTCAAATAGGAATAAAATTAAATGAGAAATGTAAAATTGTCTCAAACTCAACTTGATAAAAACCAAGAAACCCAGAATTACCTGGGGTGATCTATCCACAGGAATACTTGGCTTCTGCAGCCACCTCAGAATTCACAGACTTCTCTCTGCTTTTTATGACTTACAAACTGAACAACACAGCATTTAGGAATATTAAGAAATACCAATTTCTCCTAAACTGTGGCATGCAAAACTGAATCTAGTCTTATTACAAAGATGACCTAACCAGTCCCATTCATTCACCGAATCAGGATGTATTTTCTTGCCATTATCAATAGGCACAGACTTCTGTCCAAGAAATGGGAAGAATAAGAACATATAATGACCAGTTATAACGGGTTATTGTATACATGCCTGGAATTTAATTTACTCCATTTCAGCACCTGTGTTCCCCTTTTCCCTCCCCTCCTCCCTACCCCATTGTCCTTCTTCTGCTCTACTGTTCTGCCTTGCACTCATTTATATATTTCAATGGTGCATTATAAACATATATTAAGGTGGAATTCACTATGGTATATTTATACATACACAAAGCACATTTTTGCCAAATTTATTCTGCATTTCCTCACCTTTCCTGTCCCTTTCCTCTCCCCCTCAATCTCCTCTGCTAATCTTCCCTCTGTCTTTTTGATATCTGATACACACACATTCCCTTTCTTTCCCCTTACTTCTTACTTTCTTTCCCTCTAGTTTCTTCATATGAAAAGAGAACATTTATTTTTATTTTTTTATTTAGCTTTTAATTTTTTACAGGCTGCATTTTGATTCATTGTACACAAATGGGGTACATAATTTCGTTTCTATGGTTGTACACAATGTAGATTCATACCATTCATGTAATCATACATGTACATAGAGTAATGATGTCTGTCTCATTCCACCATTTTTCATACTCCTTCCCTCTCATTTTCTTCTACATATTCTAAAGTTCCCCCATTATTCTCTCATTTAATCCTTGATTTTCTGAATCTGGCTTATTTCACTTAGCATGATATCCTTTATTTCCATTCTTTTACTAGTAAATGACATAACTTCATTCTTCCTTATGGCTAAGTCAAACTTCATTGTATATATACGCCACATTTTCTTGAGCCATTCATTCATTGACAGGCACTGGGCTGTTTCCATATCTTGGCTATTGTTAGTGGTTCTGCCACAAACATTGAAGTGGATGTATCAATATAGTACACTGATTTTAGTTCTTTGAGATAAATACTGAGGAGTGGGATAGCTAAGTCACATGGTTATTCCATTCTGAGTTTTTTGAAGAATCTCCATACTGCATTCTAGAGTGGTTATGCTAATTTGCAGTCCTACCAACAATGAGTGAATGTACCTGTTATGGTACAGACATGTGTCCCACCAAAGCTCATGTTTGAGACAATGGAAGAGTGCTCAGAGTAAATTATGAAAGTTGTAACCTAATCGGTGGATTAAGTCACAACCAGTTAACTGGTTGGTAACTATAGGCAGGTAGGGTGTGGTGGTAGGAAGAAGCTCATGGGGGCATGCCTTTAGGATTTATATTTTGTCCCTGATGTGTTGAGTTCCCCCTCTACTTCTGGCTGCCATATTTTGAGCTGCTTTCCTCCTCAACAATGTTCTGCCTCACCTCAGGCCCAGAGTAATGGAGTCCACTGGCCATGGCTGAACCTCTGAAACCATGAGTCTCAATAAACTTTTTCTTATCTAAATTGTTTCTGTCAGGATTTTTGTCATAGCAATGCAAAAACTGAATAAAAAAGTGCCTTCCCCCCAAACATCCTCACCAGAATTTATTAATATATGTGTTCTTGATAATTCCCATTATGACTGAATTGAGATGAAATCTCAGTTTTTATTTTAATTTCCCTGGTTGCTAGGAATGTTGAACATTTTTTCATATATTTGTTGACTTTTTTTATTTCTTCTTTTGGGAGATGTTGATTCAGTTCATTTGCCCATTTATTAATTTTGTTTTATTATTGTTAAGTTTTCTCAGTTCTTTAATTATTCTGGTTAGTAATCCTCTGTCAAAAGAGTAGCAAGCGAGGGCTGGGGAGATAGCTCAGCTGGTAGAGTGCTTGCCTTGCAAGCACAAGGCCCTGAGTTCAATCCCCAGTACTGCAAAAAAAAAAAAAAAAAGAGTAACAAGCAAAGATTTCCTCCCATTCTGTAGGTTCTCTCTTCATGTTCTTAATTGTTTCCTTGACTGTGCTGAAGATTTTAAATTTGGTGCCATCCCATTGATTAACTTTAGGCTTTATTTCTTAAGTTTTAGGGGTCTTATTGAGAAAGTTGTTGCCTGCACTTATATGTTGGAGAGTTGATCCTATGTTTTTTCTGGAAGTTGAATAATTTCTTGTATAATTCCTAGGTCTTTGATCCATTTTGAGTTGACTTTATTGCAGGGTAAATGATAAGGATCTAGTTTCATCTTCTACATGTGGATAACCAGTTTTCCAGAACCACTTGTTTAAAGAGCTCTCTTTTCTCCATGGTATGTTTTTAGAACATTTGTCAAGGATCAGATGCTTGTATTTGTGTGGACTTGTCTCTGTGTCTCCTATTATATACCTTTGGCCTATGTGTCTCTTTTTATGCCAGCACCATGCAGTTTTTGTTAACATAGCTCAGTAGTATAATTTGAAGTCAGGTGATGCCTACAGCATTGCTTTTGGACTAGAATTGCTTTGGCTATTCTGAATCTTTTATTATTCCAAATGAATTTTAGGATTGCTATTTTTCTAGTTTAGTAAAGAATGTCATTGGTATTTTGATGGGAATTGCATTTAATCTGTATATTGCTTATGTTAGTATGGCCATTTTAATATTAATTCTGCCTTTACATGAACATGGAAGGTTTTTTCCATATGCTTAGGTCTTCTTCAGTGTTCTATATTGTAGAGGTCTTTTACCCACTTGGTTAGATTTATTCCTAGGTATATTTTGAAACTATTGTGAATAGGATTCTTTTCCTGGCTTTTCTAAGCAAATTCATTGTTGGTATATAGGAACATTTTAATTTTATATGTTGAATTTGTAAGCTGCTACTTTCCAGAATTTGACCAAACACAATTTGACTAAAACACAAATTCAGACTCCCCATGTAGCTCTATATTCTGCTTTCGCTGCTTTCTTGAAAGCGTTGCTCATATCCTGCTATGTTCTCCATAAACATAATTTTCAATGACTACATATATGTAGCCACATAGCTGGCCTTGTGCCTTCTCATAGGAGCTTCCCTGGGTAGTGAATCTTGCATATGTGCCAATATGTGAAGCAGGTAATCTTCCCACTACTTGGAAATATTGGATGAAACAAAATAGACAAGAAATGCTCCCTAAGAAGTTGAGGCATGCTGTAGAACATTAAGGTCAACAGCAAAGTCTCTGGATCCAGATGGCCTGAATTATAATCCTGGCTGAACTTCTCCTCAGCTGGTTTATCCTAGGCAAACAGCTAACCCCTTTCTTCCTTAGGTTTCCCATCTATGCAAACAACAACAATAAAAACAATGAACTTATGAGAAGGGCTTTTTTTTTTTTTTTTTTTTTTTTTTTTTTACTGTTTTTAGGGTTGTGAAAGAAAGCAGGAAAAGATTTTTCTATGAACCTACAGTGTCCACTACTCTAAAGAAGATCTAGAGATGGAGGAAAAGTTGAGTGGAAATGTGGTGTAAATAGTTGTATGCTCTCTTTCCCTTGGTTTATAACCAGGCTCAGAATTCAGAGGAGTGAGAAGAAAACTCTGGTGGAGGTTTCAAAATGGCAAAATAGAGCAGTTTGCTTTCCTGGTTACTCATGGAATAAAGCCAAGAAAGTATACCAGCAGCTTCTCTGCAAGGTGGGTGAACACTTGCAGAGAATACTTTACTGGAATTTAATATCACTCAAAGCAGATGAGGGACTCAGGAGGTTGGATATAATAAAAGGGAAGAAGTGCCCAGTGCCACAGCTGCAGCAGTGAAGGCGCCAACCAGGGCAGTCCCTCTGTGAGCACAGTGGAGGCATAAGGGAATTGAAGGAACCAGCATTTTAGGAGGACTGAGGCATGTTTGGGTACAGAGAGTTTAGAGATCAAAGAAACTGACTGACTAAACTGAAAGGTATGCTGCACAATAGCCTCATATGGGAAAGAAACTGCATGTCTCCCTAAGTTATGTAGAGGACAGAGGAAGGAAGCATTTTGCAGCTGCAGCAAGGGAAACAGCAACTGAGGAAGTCAAGTCCTGGAAAGCCTAAGCCTAGTCTAAAATACAGACCTGGAAAACCCACACTGTATGACATAGAATGTACCTAAGTGACCAGGAGAAAATCAAACATGGAGAGAGGTTTATGCAGGGGACCACTGGTCACAGAAACCCACCTGGCTCTCCCCCTCCAATCTGGCTGCTTGCAAGACTGACTAGGAGAGAGGCATCTGGTCAGGAATTCAAATGTGCAAGGGTGGGAGAGACTGAGTTTGGAGACTGAACCTGAAACCAGAAAACTTTGGGTCTGCAGGTGATGTAGTTGACTAAGAATTGGCTAGTTCGCCAAATGAGTGGAATCCAGGGGGGATCCCAGAGTACAGTCTCCCAGTGTGGACAGGCAAATGCTTGATCTTGGGGGTGCAATGGTTTAAAATTTCCACACCCATTGGCATCCAGCAAAGAGCCTGGAGCCTACATAAGCCTAAACTGCACCTCCAGGTGTTCTGCCTATGGGATTACTTCTCTCACCATAGCAACTCCACCCTGAGGGTGGAGCAAGCATCACACTCCAGACAACCCCATCTACCTGCTGAGAAGGAATGCTGAGAATCTTTTGAACTACAACAGAAACAGTTCTTTAGATTTTCATTGAGTTTTTTTCTTCTTTTTTTCTATCTTCTGTTTAGTAGTAACCATAATGGTTCATGGACATTTTTACAAATTCATATTTGGGTTTTTTTTTTCTTTCTTTATCATTTCTAACATTTTTAAACCAGTTAATTTTTATAGATCAGTTTTGTGAGGACTAGGAATTTTGATTTGTATATTTAAGTTTTGTTTTCTATTATTTTATTTTTTGTTATTAATTTTTAAAAGTTTTTACTTTATATATTTTTTCTATCACTTATCTGCTTGCCTTGAATCTTTCTCTCTTTTCCTCTGTAACAGTCAATCTCTATGGTTCTCTTTTTCATTCTTGCTTTAAATTTTTACTTCAATCCTCTCTCCTCCTCCTTTGTAATCATCACATCCTACTCACTCTGTTCTCTCCCTGTCCACCATTCACAATTGTAAACCATTTTACAAACTTACTGATTGTATCATTTCTGTTTATTATGATAACATTTTAGATGTCATAGCAGGAACTATTTTGTTTAATACTGTATGTTGTTTGCATTGGTTGCTGTTAATCATCTCCCCCTAAATGGTTAGGTACTGTAAACATTCAGGGATAATATAAATCTACTGGATAAAAACTCTACTGCCTCACATCTATACTGTTAGATGGGCAGTCACACAAACAACTGAAAAAACAAGGGAACAAATTGCCCCAAACAAACCAAGATACTTCAACAACAAAATCCATCACTGCTACACTGGAGTAAATGTCAGAAAAGGAGTTTAGACCGTACATCATTAAACTAATCAGTGATGTAAAGAGTGATATCAGAGAAAAAATATAGGAAATGAAAGATCACTTCAATAAAGAGCTACAGATCCTGAAAAAAATTGGGCAGAAATCCTCAAAACAAAGGAATCAATAAACAAAATTAAATGATCTATGTAAAGCATCACCAACAGACTAGACCACTTGGAAGACAGAATTTCAGGCAATAAAGACAAAATATATAATCTGGAAAATAAAATTGATCTTGGGGAAAAGATGTTAAGAGACCATTAACAGAACTTCCAAGAAATATGGAATAACCAGAAAAGACCAAATATAAGATTTATTGGGATAGATAAAGGGTTGGAGATACAAACCAAAGGAATGCATAATCTTTTCAATAAAATAATATCAGAAAATTTCCCAAACCTAAAGAACTAAATGGAAAATCATATAGAGGATGCTTACAGTACATCAAATATACAAAACTACAACAAACCCACACCAAATCACATTATTATGAAAGTGCCTTACAGAATAAGGATAGGCTTTAAAATTCTTTGTAAAGCCTGTCAAAGAAAAACAATAAATCATCTTTAGAGGGAAACCAATCCAGATCTCAGTCGATTTCCCAACTCAAACCTCAAAGCTAGGAGGTCTTAGAATAATATATACCGAGTTCTAAAAGAAAATGAATGTCATCCAAGAATACTACAAAAAAGTCCCAAAGATAAATTGCACAGAAGAACCCCCCAAAACCCCAAAACTCCCCAATAAATGAAAATCAATTAGAAGACTAATCAGCTAAATGAGAATCAAGACAGAATTAAATATAACAAAAAAATCTAAATGGCAGCATAGATTGCAAGAGACTCATCTCATAGGCAAAGACACTCCCAGGCTGAAGGTAAAAAGATTGGAAAAATACTCCATACAACTGAGTCCAAAAACAAGTCAGAGTAGCTAGGAGCTAGTATTATGTCTGACAATGCTGATTGCAAACAATAATTAATCAGAAGAGACAAAGAAGGCCATTACATCATGATAAAGGAAACAATTCAACAAGAAGATACAATGATAGTAAATATTTATGTCCCAAATATCAAAACATTTAAAAATACTTCTTGACATAAAATCCCAGATAGACTCCAATACAATAATACTGGGTGATTTCAACACACCCTTATCACCAAAAGCATAAAATCTCTAAAGGTAAATCCAATCTAAATAATATTACAAATTAAATGTGCCTAATATATACCTACAGAATATTTAATCCCAAAAAAGCTGAATTCACCTTCTTCTCAGCAGCTCATAGAACGTTTTCCAAAATAGACTATGTCCTAGATCACAATATAAGTCTTATCAAATACAAAAAGATCAATATAATGTCATGCATCCTATTGTACTGTAATAGAATGAAATTGGAAATCAATAGCACAAAAATAATAGAAACCACATAAATAAATGGAGGTTGAACAATAATTTAAAATGAAGAATGGATCACATGAGAAATGAGAGAAGAAATCAAGACATTCTTAGAAACAAATGAAAACAAAGATATAATATCAAAATCAGGGCAGTATGAAAGTAGTCCTAAGAAGAGAAATTATTGTATTGAGTTGCTACATTAAAAAAATAGAGGGCTGGGGAGATAGCTCAGTTGATAGAGTGCTTGCCTTGCATGCACAAGGCCCTAGGTTCAATCCCCAGCACCACACACACACAAAAAAAAATAGAGAGATGTCAAATAAATAAGTTTATACTCCGTCTCAAAGCCTTTGAAAAAGGAAAAAAACTAACCCCAAAATCTGTAGGAGATAAGAAATAATTAAAATCAGAACCAAAATTAATGGACTTGAGAATAAAATACCAATACATAGGATAAATGCAACAAAGAGTTGATTCTTTGAAACCCTTATCCAAACTAACCAAAAGAAAGAAAGAAAAGACCCAAATCAATAAAACTGTAGATGAAAAAGGAGATATCACCAGACACTTCTGAAATAAAGAGAATAATTAGAAATTATCTTGAAAATGTATACTCCAATAAACTGCAAAAAGTAGAAGCCATTGACAAATATCTAAACATATATGACCTGCCTCAATTGAACCAGGAATACATAGAGAATGTAAACCTACCAAGACCAAGAAATGAAGTTGAAACTGTAATTAAAAGGTTATCGATAGAGAAAAGCCCAGAATCAGATGGATTCTTGTAGCTTCTCTTGTGCTGGGCTAGCTCATACGTGGGATAAGTGGTACGGAGTCAAGACCCAGACTCCAGGAGTTGGGTGGAAGCAAGCTTGTGGTGAGCAGCTTGCAAACTTGTTTATTGTGAGAACATCTATACATTTTACAGGTTTCTTGCCCAATCACAATATGCCATGGGGGATCAGACCACCAGGTTCCTATACAGGTTCCCTTGGTAACACTGAGTCAATTTGGGGGAGTGTGTACTTTCCTAGGTGGCCAAAGCGGAACACTCCTCCCTGCCGGTTTACACATTTGACACATTTACTGCTGCCAGCCAAGAACTAAGATTTCTCCCAAAAGATTCTCAGCTGAGTTCTACCAGACCTTTAAAGAAGAAATAATCCCAACCTTTCTCAAATTATTCCCTGAAATTGAAAGGGAAAGCACACTTACAAACACATTCTATGAAGCCACTATAACCCTGGTATCAAAACCAAAGACAAATTTTGGAAAGAAAACTACAGACCAATATCCCTTATGAAATTAGATGCAAAAATCCTTAATAAAATATTAGCAAACCACAATCAAAAACATATTAAGAATAAAATACACCATGATCAAGTGGGTTTTATCCCAGATTTACAAGTTTGGTTCAATATGTGCAAATTAATAAATGTAGTTCATCACTTAAATAGAATTAACAAGAATCATATGATCATCTCAACAGATGCAGAAAAGTCCTTTGATAAAATGCAGCAACATTCATGTTAAAAACACTAAAGAAACTAGTAACAGAAGAAACTTACCTCAACATTATAAAACCTATATATGACAAACCCAAAGTCGACATCATGGCTGAATGGAGAAAAACTGGAAGTTTTTCCTCTAAAATCAGAAACAAGGCAAGAATGTCCACTCTCAGCACTTCTATTCAATATAGTTCTTGAAACTAGCCAGAGTTATCAGCCAAGAAAAGGAAATTTAAGGGATGAAATTGGAAAAGAAGTCAAATTATCATTGTTGGCTGATGACATGATCCCATATTTAGAAGACCCCAAAAAATTCCAGCAGAAGCAAATCATCTGAGACAGAAATCACGAAAACCATCCCAGTCATGATAACCTCAAAAAATAAAATAAAATACCTGGGAGTTAATCTAACCAAGGAGGTGAAAGATCTCTACAATCAAAACTATAGAACATTGAAGAAAGAAATTGAAGAGAAGAAGCTCCTATGGGTCCCACTTTTTATTGGTAACACTATAAATAAACCAAAGGCAGGGTCCATTTCTTGTTAGAAGTAGACCTTAGCATGGCTCAATCGGTCATGCCCCCTCTGATTCAAAAGACAGATTGTCTCCTATGGTTTTCTATTAAATAAGTTTCTTAGTCATTAACCTACAGTCAGCCCACCCCTCCGACAGAAACCCTTTCCCTGGCCAATGCCAGACATGTGAGGAGACTCAAGAGACTCAGGATCAAGAAGAGGAGGTATTGAGAGTCTTGGGATCAGCTCAGAGTCGCCAGGTGAGTCTTCTCACCGGACAAGACTCCCCAACCCGGGCAGTAGATTCAGATGGCAGGAAACTTCGTAGAGGAGAGCTGCCAAGCAAGACTTCCCCCACCTGGGGGGTGGATCCGAAGAGCCAGGAACTTCATGTAGGACAGCTGCCCGGCAAGGCTACCCTGCCAGATGAGTTTTCCCCACAGGACGAGTCTTCCCTGCCCAGGTGGTAGATCTGGACACCAGGGAACTTTGCATAGGAGAGCTGCCCAGGGAGACTTCCCCCGCTGGAGAGGTAGAGCCAAAAACCCAGGCCCAGACCACCCAGGCCCCAGCCTGCCGCCTAGTGCCCCTTCAGCTGAACATCAGTCAACATGTGGAGGCACCTCTGCCCACTAGCAGGGAATATACCCCACCTGGAGGCCACCACTCCTATAGGGGCAGCTTCCTTTGTTGATCACTGCATTATCAAGTTCTTCCAAGACTTCAGGCTACTGAAGGCTAGGAGGTGAGTTCTTGGTAACCTACAGGGACACTATAAGTCATAGGGGGAAAACTGTAATATCTCAGATTTTCACTACAAGAGGGGAAGATACCCAAGCAATATGAGAAAACAAGGGAAGAAAATGTCCCAAACAAACCTAGCTGCTACATCAATAAAATCCAATGACAGCGTGGCAGAAGAAATGTCAGAAAGCTTTTAATTATGTCAGAGTGTACATAATTAAAATGTCAGAGAAGCAAATGATGAGATGAGAGAGCAAATATAGGCTTTGAATGATCACACCAATCAACAGTTAAAAGAGCAAATGCAGGAAGCAAAAGATCATTTCAATAAAGAGATGGAGATTCTGAAAAAAAAATTCTTGAAATGTAGGAAACAATAAACCAAATTAAAAACTCCATAGAAAACATAACCAATAGGATAAAATACCTGGAAGACAGAACCTCAGACATTGAAGACAAAATATTTAATCTTGAAAACAAAGTTGACCAAACAGAGAAGATGGTAAGAAATCATGAACATAATCTGGGATATCATAAATTATGGGATATCATGAAAAGGCCAAATTTAAGAATTATTGGTACTGAGGAAGGCTTAGAGAAACAAACCAAAGGAATGAATAATCTATTCAATGAAATAATATCAGAAAATTTCCCACATCTGAAGAAAGAAATGGAAAATCAAGTACAAGAGGTTTATAGGACTCCAAATATACAAAATTACAACAGACCCACACCAAGTCACATTATAATGAAAATACCTAACATACAAAATAAAGACAGAATTTTAAAGACTGTGAGAGAAAAAAAATCAAATTACATTCAGGGGAAAACCAATACAGATATCAGCAGATTTTTCAACCCAGACCCTAAAAGCTAGAAGGGCCTGGAACAACATTTTTCAATCTCTGAAAGAAAATGGATGCCAATCAAGCAAAACTTACCTTCAGATTTGACGACGAAATAAGATACTTCCATGATAAACAAAAGCTAAAAGAATTTACAAATAGAAAGCCAGCATTACAGAACATTCTCAACAAAATATTCCATGAGGAAGAGATGAAAAACCGATGTAAATCAACAAAGGGAGGAACTACCCTAGAGGGATAGCCAAATAAAGGAGAAACCAAGTCATGTTAAAAAACAAAAATAAGCCAAATTACCAGGAATACAAATCATATCTCAATAATAACATTGAATGTTAATGGCCTCAACTCATCAATCAAAAGACATAGACTGGAAGATTGGATTAAAAATGAAGACCCAACAATATTCTGCTTTCAAGAGACTCATCTCATATAAAGAGATAACCACAGACTAGAGTTGAAACGATGGAAAATAACATACCATGCACATTGACTCAGCAAAAAAGCTGGAGTATCCATCCTCATATCAGATAAAGTGGACTTCAAGACAAAGTTAGTCAGAAGGGATAAAGAAGGACATTTCATACTGCTTAAGGGAAGCATAATTCAGAAAGATATAACAATCACAAATATCTATGCCCCAAACAATGGCTCATCCATGTACATCAAACAAATCCTTCTTGATTCCAGAAATCAAATAGACCACAACACAATAATACTAGGTGACTTTAACACAACTCTCTCATCACTGGACAGATCTTCTGAACAAAAATTGAACGAAGAAACACAGATCTCAATAACACAGTTGATAATTTAGACTTAACAGACATACATAGAATATTCCATCCAAAAATGAGTGAATACACTTTCTTCTCAGCAGCACACGGATCTTTCTCTAAAATAGACCATATACTATGCAACAAAGCTAGTGTTAGCAAATACAAGAAGATAGAGATACTACCTTGTATTGTATCAGATCATAATGGATTGAAATTAGAAATAAATGGCAGAATAAAAAACAGAATCTACTCCAACACCTGGAGATTCAATACTACACTACTGAATGAGGAATGGATAACAGAAGCCATCAGGGGGGAAATTAAAAAAAAACTTAGAGGTAAACAAGAACAAATACAATATATCAAAATCCCTGGGACACTATGAAAGCAGTACTTAGAGGAAAATTTATTTCATGAAGAGCTTTCAATAAAAGAAAAAAAATCAACAAATAAACGACCTAACACTACAGCTCAAAGCCCTAGAAAAAGAAGAACAGATCAACACCAAAAGTAGTAGAAGACAGGAAATAGGTAAAATCAGAGCTAAAATCAATTAAATTGAAACAAAAGAAACAATTGAAAAAATAAAAAGTAGTTGATTATTTGAAAAAATAAACAAAATTGATAAACCCTTAGCCACACTAACAAAGAGAAGGAGAGAGAAAACTCAAATTACTAAAATTCAGAATGAACAAGGAAATATCACAACAGACACGATTGAAGTACAAAACATAATTAGAAGCTATTTTCAAAATCTATACTCCAACAAAATAGAAAATCTCAAACACATCAACAGGTTTCTAGAGAATATGATCCACCCAAACTGAATCAGGAGGACATACACAATTTTTTTTTCACTTTTTATATTATTTTTTATTTTTTATTTTTTTTTATTTTTTTTACGTTTACATAGGGTAATGATGTTTATTTTATTTTTCCCCTCCCCCACCCCTCCCACCCCTCTTTTCCCTCTACACAGTCCTTCTTTCCTTCATTCTTACCGCTCTCCTTAGCCTAACTCTAAACCTAACTCTAAACCTAATGCTAGCCCCTCCTATCGTGCTCCCCGCCCGCAGAGAGACACGACACCGGATCGGAGCAAGTTCTTTATTTTCTGCTATCTGCTACTTCTGGCTGGCCATGCCGGCCGCTCTTGCAAGGGCCTTACATTACATACAACAACCAATCAGCTTATAGATCACGAGGAGAAAGCATGGACAGTAATGGAGCATAATAGTGTGCATATAGCAAGCATGCAGTGTCCACGAGGACCCATGGCCAATCACATTAACTTCCTCAAATAACGCCACTTGTTGCACAGAGAATTAGTCTGCTGGAGGTACCTGGTTTTGCTCTCAGCACTTCCTTGGCACATTGCCAGGCGCCATCTTGGCCGCACCGTAGGGCTGGGGTCCGCGGTACCCTGACAGCTCCCCCTTTTTTATTTATTAAAAGAATGCTGGCTCGGGACCGTGCCTGACTTAGGCGAAGTGGTCAACCATCGTCCTTACCCGTCATCGGATAACTGCAGAGCATGCTACAGCTCCTGTCTTAGGTCGGTACAAGGTTACCTCCTTCCTTACCCGTTATTGACTACCGGTCCAGCATGCTCAGCCAGACTTGAGGAGAGCTGCCAGCCTCTAAGGCCATCATGGCTTGATGGAAAATGATGCGATCTCTGGCATGAACTTGGCGTATACGCATGATAAAGCGTGTGAGGAAGATAATTGCAATAATCATTAACATACACAATGCTCCCATTCCTGCCCATTGCTTTACAAAACTGAAAGAAGAGGATAACCAACTTTGCATTTCAGATATAGGGGCTATATTAACTCTAGTAGAATTAAGGCTAACAATTTGTGATCTAAGAATGGCAGTAAGATTATCAAATTTATAAGACCAATTGGCACGTAGCTGAGTAGATATGATTTTAGACAAATTTGCTGCATAACTAAGATTATGATAAGCTACAGGTGTAACGCACAGTCCCGGCAGATGATAAATACACCCCACGTTTAACAGTTCCTGTAAAAGGTCCATCTGTTCTTGAAGTAAGTCCACACGCTGGTTCACCAAAAGTAGTCCTGTTTTTAAGTGTTGATCCACTGTTTGTTGAGTAGACAGAGCAGTAGCTGTCTGCTGGACCACATCATTAAGCTTAGTTGCTGACTGTACTGATGTCGTCAAGGCTACAGCTGCTGCAGCGGCTGCTGTTGCTGATGCAACTACGGTGGTAATGACTGCTACGGTGATTCCAAAATCCCTCTTATTTCTGGAAAGCAATACTGGCAATTCATCATCTGTAACAGAAACTGGCATAGGCAGAAAAGTAGGGATTCGCATGATGACCGCTCGGGAGAAATTGGCAGCATTCCAACATTGAGAAAGGTAGCATCTAGATTGAGAGCGATTAAGGTTTGTGCTATTAGTATTAGTTAGTAAAAACATAAAAGGAGGGAACACACAGACTGGGGTGGACAAGAATGAAAGATTTTGAGTACAATTAGTAGTAGTCTTGGCTCCACTCCTGTTAACTCCAGTCCACTTCCTAGAATTCCATTCGCATTGTCTGAAAGATCCTCCTTTAAGAGCAAAAAAAGGTTGTAAGTTAGTATATCCTGAAGTCGAGGTAAATAGCAACCAGTTATCAAAAGGATTAGTGCGCCTTTCGCCAAATTTGCCGTCATAATCATCAAAGTCATCAGTGGTACGCTGAGAAGTAAAATTTGGTGTGAAGAAAAATCCATGTTGAACTGGGGCTGCTTGCTCAGCATTTTGACAACCTGTCCAGGTAGGAAGTGTGGAAAATTTTGGATTACATGGAGGAAAAAGTCTGGGAGTTTTAAATCCATTAGTGGGAAGTGGTAATTTGTGAGGTATAAGTCCTGTAATCAAGGTGGCTGCCCCTTCCCAATATTCCTTTGATATGGTTATGTGTGTACCATTAACAAATTGAAGACCAAGCGTACCGTAGCCTTGGGGTGGAGCATCAGGAGAATCCCTGGATGTAAAGAAACCCTGTACCTGCTTTTGGAGAACAATACAAGGGTTAAAGTCATTACTACTAATAGCATTATCCTCAGGTATATCAAAGCACAAGGTTCCAGGGAGGGAGAAAGTGGAAAAATTATATAGGTGAGTATCTGGATCAAAAGACGTAGTGGGTAATCCTGTAGCCGCCTTGGTGGTGAACAACGGAGGAAGTAAAGAGGAAGTATTAGTTAACGGTAAAGGATATGGCCAGGCTTTAACTATCACCCATAATTCTCGTGTCTTCACCAGTGTCAACATCATCATTAGCAGGGCGCTTATCAGCACGATGTTCTTCATCGTTACTTTGATGCACCAGTCTGGTCAACCTTTCAGGTATCCAAATTGGTGTTTGCTGATCCTGTGGGAAGACACAAACAGACCCTCGGACCCACCGAAGAACTGGATCTGGACCTTTCCATGTACCTGTGAGAATATCTTTCCACTTTACCCACATTTGAGTACTTGTGGGATTAGCATGTCTCTCTGCAGCCATGCTTCCATTTTTGTCTACATTTAAAAAATTTAAAATAAAGAGTACTAAATTTAGTTTGTCTTTAGGTGCTCTAAAGTCAGCACCTATTCCCCCTTTTTGTCTTATTAAACAATTTTTTAATGTTAAATGAGTGCGTTCCACTATTCCTTGTCCTTGAGGATTATAAGGAATTCCTGTGATGAGCTGTATACCAAAATTTTTGGTGAATAGAAGAAAACTTTTGGATGTGTAAGCTGGCCCATTATCAGTTTTGATGATTTTTGGAACGCCCGAGGCTGCAAATGTTTGTAAACAATGTTGTATAACATCTTTAACCTTTTCACCAGTGTGAGCTGAGGCCATGATTACCCCTGAAGCGGTGTCTACTGAAACATGAATATACTTGAGGTTTCCAAATTCTGAAAAATGAGTAACATCCATTTGCCAAATATGATTAGGTAACAGTCCTCTGGGATTTACTCCAACAGACTGTACTGGCAATAGGGTGGCACAATGTTGACATGTTTTAACAATTTGTCTAGCAACAGCTTTAGAAATATTAAACTTTCTTCTAAGAGTAGTAGAATTAACATGAAATTGTGAATGAAACATCTTAGCTTGTTCTAATAGTGTAAAAGCAAAGATGGTTTTTGTGGCTTTATCAGCCTTAGCATTTGCTTTGGCAAGTGGTCCTGGTAGGCCAGAATGAGCTTTAATATGTCCTACATAAAAGGGGTATTTGCGGTCTAAAATTAGGGCACGCAAGGTTCGAAAGTAAGGAGCAACTGTGGATCCATCGGGAATATAAGGCACAGTTTCTAAACAAGGTATTGATTGTACTATATAATAACTGTCAGATAACAGATTAAAAGGTTGATCCATCATGATATTAAAAGCTAAGACTACTGCAGCAAGCTCCACTACCTGGGCAGACGAGGAAGGGAGAATAATGGTTTCAGTTTTATCTCCAACTATTACTGCTCCCACTCCATTTTTAGATCCATCAGTAAATATTGTTTGGCAATGACGCAAAGGCTGCGTCTTTGTAATTTTTGGAAATATAATTGGAGTATTTTTACAAAACTGTATCCATGGATGTTTAGGATAATGGTTATCAAATGTTGCTGTAGTTGAGCAATATAAAACAGCCCAATCATCATCATGCTGAATCAACCACTGCATTTGTAGTTTAGTATAGGGAATAATAATGACCTTAGGGTGACTTCCAAATATGGTAATACAGGCCTCTAACCCTTTATATATCAACTGAGCTATTGCCTTAGGAAATGTTTGTAACTGTTTTGTGGGCGATGCTGGGAGATTGATACTCTGTAAAGGTCCTCCTTGCCATAGAATTCCATATGAGCTATGTTGTTCTGGGATAATAATCAACATTAGAGGTTGGGATGGATCACATCTTTCTGTATGATCTGATTGCAATCTCTGTTCTACCAACGTGAGAACCTTTTGTGCTTCCGAAGTAAGGACTCTCGGGGAATGGAGATTAGGGTCTCCTTTAAGTATATTAAATAGAGGTTTCAGGTCTCCTGTGGTAATCTTTAAATATGGCCTAATCCAATTTATATCTCCAAGGAGTTTTTGAAAATCATTTAGATTTTTAAGCTTATCGGTTCGAATGGTTAATTTTAAAGGCTTTACCATAGTAGCTGTAAGCCTAGTGCCTAGATATTCTTGAGTTTCTCCCATTTGTAGCTTTTCTGGAGAGATGTTTAAGCCATATTGTTGTAGAGTGGAAATTAAAAATTGTAAAGCCTTTTCCAAGAATTGTCTGTTTTTGTGGCAGATAAGGATATCATCCATATAATGATAAATCAACAAATCTGGAAAATTGTCTCTTGTAGGTTTTAAGGCTTTATCTACATATATTTGGCATAATGTGGGACTATTAGTCATGCCTTGAGGCAGCACGGTCCACTCAAATCTTTGGTCAGGCTGTGCATGATTGAGAGAAGGTAAGGTAAAAGCAAACCGCCAAAAATCCCTTCTATGTAATGGGATTGAGAAAAAACAATCTTTTAAATCTAAAATGACAGTGGGCCAATTTTTAGGTAAAGCTGTAACTAAAGGCAATCCCCGTTGTATAGGACCCATAGGGAACATCTGTGCATTAATGGCCCTTAAATCATGTAATAGTCTCCACTTTCCAGACTTTTTCTTAATGACAAAGATAGGAGTATTCCAGGGAGAAGTAGAAGGTTGTAAATGTCCTGCCTGTACTTGTTCTTGTACTAGTTTATGAGCCGCTTCTAACTTTACTGTAGTAAGGGGCCACTGTTGAATCCATTGTGGCTCATCATTTTTCCAAACTATTGGAATTGGTGTAATAACAGTGGCCCCTACATAAAACCCAGCCCTCTGAAATCATTTTTTGGAGGAGGTAAGGGCAAGGGTTGTAGTGATCCCTGTTGTTCTCGACCTAACCCTTGACTTTCTGTATATTGCATCTTTTTCATCATATGTGTCACAGGTTTAGAATTAATATTTGTTGTTAATTTAGCATTCATTTGAGTTAAGACATCTCTCCCCCATAAGGAAATAGGTATTTTACAGATATATGGTTGAAAAATCCCTGAATGGCCCTCATTATCCCTCCAGGACAGCGAAGCAGCACTCTGGTTAGGTGATTGAGCCACACCCAAACCTTGTAAATTTTGATTAGCTGTAACTACAGGCCAACCTTTGGGCCAAACTGCCTCACTTATTATACTTTTATCAGCTCCTGTGTCCAGTAATCCTATAAAAGGTTTATGTCCCACTATTAACTGCATTATGGGCCTATCTTGGAGGTCCATAGTAAAATTAGCCCAGGGTCCTCCTGTAGACCCAAATCCATTAGTTCCCCTTATTGTCTCCTTACTAGGCCACAAGGAATGCTGACTAGGTAAAATTAACATTTGTGCTATCCTATCTCCTGGAGAAATGACTGTGATTCCTTTGGGTGAAGAAACCATAGCCTTAACTTGTCCTTGAAAATCAGGATCAATTACTCCTGGGTGGACTGTAAGACCTCTTAAGGTAGAAGAACTTCTGCCTAGAAGCAATCCTACTGAATTTGCCGGAATATTTCCCTCCCAATCTGTGTCTATCATTTGTACACCCATATCAGGGGTTAATACGAGTCTGGAGGTGGCACAGATGTCCAATCCTGCACTTCCTGAGGTGGCTCTTCTTTCCTGAGCTTCATTCCTTTTTCGGTTGGAGGATACCACTGTCGTGGCACTTGTTGAATCACCCCGTATATTTGTTGTGGGCCCTGGGGCGGGCCCCTCACCCCGTTTTTTTGTAGCTTGGGGTTAGTTGGTAAAGGATTCCCTTCTTTGTCCCTAACGGAATGACATTCACTAAGCCAATGATTTCCTTTTTTACACCGAGGACATAACCCGGGCCCCTTTCCTTGGCCATTGTTCCTGGAAGGGCAACATGCTCTCAAGTGTCCCATTTGTCCACATATGAAGCAGGAACCAGGAGGTCCCCCTTTTTTACCTCCTCCTCTTTGTGCTAATGCTGTGGCAAGAACAGAGGTTTGTCTGTCGAGTGCCGCAATAAATGCAGCACTATTTCCAGAGGCCTCATTAATGTCTTTGCAGACTCTTAAATAAGTAGACAAGTCTTTATTTCTCCATGGCCTGATGGCATCTTTGCACCATTTATTGGCTTGTTCATAAGCTAACTGTTTTATTAATGGCATTGCTTGATCAGCATCTCCAAAAATTCTAGAAGCTGTTTGAATTAATCTATCAACGAAGTCTGCATAGGGCTCATTACTTCCCTGGGTAACTTTTGACAACTGTCCTTGTAAATCTCCTGACCCTTGTAGGGTTTTCCATGCTTTAATAGCAGCCACAGCAATTTGAGCATACACTGCAGGATGATAATTAATCTGTGCCTGGACTCCCTCATAAGGCCCTGTTCCCATCAACATGTCTCTGTCTACCTGCGGATTCCCTGAAGTTGCATTGCGCCTTGCAGTGTCCATTGAAATTTCCTGCCAAGCTGTTTTCCACATAAGATACTGTCCCCCTGACAAGGTTGCTCTAGCTAGATTAGTCCAATCCAAAGGTAGCATATTTAAGGACATCATGGTCTCTACCAGTGAGACTGTAAAAGCCGATTGAGGCCCATAAGTGCTCACTGCTTCTTTCAGCTGTTTAACAATTTTAAAATCTAATAGCTGATGAAACCTTTGATTTTGGGCATCCTCAAATACTGGATATGTAGCATTTTGTAAGGAGGCCCACCCTCGATGTCTGCTGTGGTGTTCCTTTTTCTTAAACTCCATAGGTGGTGCACTAGGGGCAACAGGTGTACTAAGCAGTCTAGGCGCTAGGGGGCGCTCAGGTTGTACGCTTAACTTTCCCATAGCTTCTTCAAGTTCTTCCCCAGTGAGTTCCTCTTCGGAACTCTCCCTTTCCGTATAATTTTCTCTTTCTGAATTCTGAGAACATGATCGTTCCTCTTTAATTTCTTCTAAGATCTGACTTCCTTCTTCTAAAGGCCCCTTTAAATCCCTAAAAGGGTTTTTTGATTTACTTTGCTGCATCAAACAAGATTTAATAAGCGACCATATGGCCAGTGTTCCCATTGGCAATGGCTCTCGTCTCTCCGCATCGCGCAAATCCTCTCCTAGCTGCTCCCACTGAGGAAGATTTAGTAGCCCTTCGTCTAAAAACCACGGAGAGACTTTCTCTACAGTATCAAGAAACTTCAGAGCCGTCTTTGCCTTCAATGGTGTTCCGTGATTTTTTAATAGTTCTCTAAGAGGCTGCTGCATTCTAATCTTAGACAGTTCCGTTCCCATGATTAAATCTTACAGCACTACGAGCTAGTTTAAACACACAAACAAAAAGACAAGCGCGTGCACGCACACACACACGCTCACGCACGCACACACATACACAGTTTGGTACCACTGTATAAGTCTGTATTTGGCCACTTCACTCGTCCCTCCCACGGGGATCCTTTTGTTATGAATTGTCGCGGCTCCGCGATCGTCGAGACGTCTCACCTTTTGTACCCTCGGACTAATTTTGTCTTGATTTGAGAACTTATGTGAACTTACCCTTATGTCTTTACTCGATCCCGGCTTCTTTCGGCACCATTTATCGCGCTCCCCGCCCGCAGAGAGACACGACACCGGATCGGAGCAAGTTCTTTATTTTCTGCTATCTGCTACTTCTGGCTGGCCGCGCCGGCCGCTCTTGCAAGGGCCTTACATTACATACAACAACCAATCAGCTTATAGATCACGAGGAGAAAGCATGGACAGTAATGGAGCATAATAGTGTGCATATAGCAAGCATGCAGTGTCCACGAGGACCCATGGCCAATCACATTAACTTCCTCAAATAACGCCACTTGTTGCACAGAGAATTAGTCTGCTGGAGGTACCTGGTTTTGCTCTCAGCACTTCCTTGGCACATTGCCAGGCGCCATCTTGGCCGCACCATAGGGCTGGGGTCCGCGGTACCCCGACACCCTCCCACCCCCCATTATATGTCCTCATCCGCTTATCAGCGAGATCATTCGTCCTTTAGTTTTTTGAGATTGGCTTATCTCACTTAGCATGATATTCTCCAATTTCGACCATTTGCCTACAAATGCCATAATTTTATCATTCTTCATTGCGGAGAAATATTCCATTGTATAAATATGCCACAGTTTCTTTATCCATTCATCAACTGAAGGGCATCTAGGTTGGTTCCACAACCTGGCTATGGTGAATTGAGCAGCAATGAACATTGATGTGGCTGTATCTCTGTAGTATGCTGATTTTAAGTCCTTTGGGTATAGGCCAAGGAGTGGGATAGCTGGGTCAAATGGTGTTTCCATTCCAAGCTTTCTGAGGAATCTCCACACTGCTTTCCAGAGTGGCTGCACTAATTTGCAACCCCACCAGCAATGTATGAGTGTTCCTTTTTCACCACATCCTCGCCAACACCTGTTGTTGCTTGTATTCTTGATAATCGCCATTCTAATTGGGGTGAGATGAAATCTTAGGGTAGTTTTGAATTGCATTTCCCTTATTACTAGGGATGTTGAACATTTTTTCATATATCTGTTGATTACTTGTACATCTTCTTCTGTGAAGTGTCTGTTCATTTCCTTAGCCCATTTGTTGATTGGATTATTTGTATTCTTCGTGTAGAGTTTTTTGAGTTCTTTATAGATTCTGGAAATTAGCGCTCTATCTGAGGTATGGTTGGCAAAGATATTCTCCCACTCTGTAGGCTCTCTCTTCACATTTCTGATAGCTTCCTTTGCTGAGAGAAAGCTTTTTAGTTTGAATCTATCCCAGTTGTTGATTCTTGCTTTTATTTCTTGTGCTATGGGAGTCCTGTTAAGGAAGTCTGATCCTAAGCCAACAAGTTGAAGATTTGGACCTACTTTTTCTTCTATAAGATGCAGGGTCTCTGGTCTGATTCCGAGGTCCTAGATCCATTTTGAGTTGAGTTTTGTGTAGGGTGAGAGATAGGGGTTTAATTTCATTCTATTGCATATGGTTTTCCAGTTTTCCCAGCACCATTTGTTGAAGAGGCTATCTTTTCTCCATTGCATATTGTTGGAACCTTTGTCTAGTATGAGAAAATTGTATTTATTTGAGTTTGTGTCCATGTCCTCTATTCTGTACCATTGATCTACCTGTCTATTTTGGTACCAATACCATGCCGTTTTTACTACTACTGCTTTGTAGTAGAGTTGAAGATCTGGTATTGCAATACTCCCTGCTTCGCTCTTGCTACTGAGGATTGCTTTAGCTATTCTAGGTTTTTTATTCTTCCAGATGAATTTCATAATTGCTTGCTCTATTTCTGCAAGGTACATCATTGGGATTTTAATTGGAATTGCATTGAATCTGTATAGCACTTTAGGTAGCATAGCCAATTTGACGATATTAATTCTGCCTATCCAGGAACATGGGAGATCTTTCCATCTTCTAAGGCTTTCTTTAATTTCTTTCTTTAGTGTTCTGTAGTTCTCATTGTAGAGGTCTTTCACCTCTTTTGTGAGATTGATTCCCAAGTATTTTATTTTTTTCGATGCTATTGTGAATGGGGTAGTTTTCCTAATTTCTCTTTCTGAAGATTCATCACTTATGTATAAAAATGCATTGGATTTATGAGCATTGATCTTGTAACCTGCTACTTTACTGAATTCACTTATGAGTTCTAAAAGTTTTCTGGTGGAATTTCCAGGTTCCTCTAAATATATAATCATGTCATCAGCAAACAGGGCATACACAATTTAAATACATCAATTTCAAGTAATGAAATAGAAGTGATCAAAAGCCTACCAACAAAGAAAAGTCTAGGACCAGATGGATTCTCAGTCAAGTTCTACAAAACCTTTAACGAAGAGCTCATTCCAATACTCCTCAAAGTATTCCATGAAATTGAAGAGGATGGAACCCTACCAAATTCATTCTATGAAGCCAATATCACCCTGATACCTACACCAGACAGAGACACATCGAGGAAAGAAAATTTCAGATCAATAACCCTAATGAACATAGATGCAAAAATTCTCAACAAAATTTTAGCAAATCACATACAAAAACATATTAAAAAGATAGTGCACCACGATCAAGTGGGTTTTATCCCAGGGATGCAAGGTTGGTTCAACATCAGGAAATCAATAAATGTCATTCACCATATCAATAGACTTAAAGTCAAGAATCACATGATTATTTTGATAGATGCAGAAAAAGCATTTGATAAAATACAGCACCCCTTCATGCTCAAAACGCTAGAAAAAATAGGGATAGTGGGAACATTCCTTAACATTGTAAAGGCTATCTATGCTAAGCCCGTGTCCAATATCATTCTAAATGTGATAAACTGAAAGCATTCCCTCTAAAAACTGGAACAAGGCAGGGATGCCCTCTTTCACCACTTCTATTCAACATTGTCCCTGAAACTCTAGCCAGAGCAATTAGGCAGACCAAAGAAATTAAAGGGATACGAATCAGAAAAGAAGAACTCAAACTCTCCCTATTTGCTGATGACATGATTATATATTTAGAGGAGCCAGGAAATTCCACCAGAAAACTTTTAGAACTCATAAGCGAATTCAGTAAAGTAGCAGGATATAGGATCAATGCTCATAAATCTAATGCATTTTTATACATAAGTGATGAATCCTCAGAAAGAGAAGTTAGGAAAACTACCTTATTCACAATAGCCTCAAAAAATAAAAAATAAAATACTTGGGAATCAATCTCACAAAAGAGGTGAAAGATCTCTACAATGAAAACTACAAAACATTGAAGAAAGAAATTGAGGAAGACCTTAGAAGATGGAAAGATCTCCCATATTCTTAGATAGGCAGAATTAATATTGTCAATGGCCATACTACCAAAAGTGTTTCAATTCAATGCAATTCCAATCACAATCCCAATGATGTCACTCACAGAAATAGAGTAAACAATCATGAAATTTACCTGGAAGAACAAGAGACCCAGAATAGCTAAAGCAATCCTTAGCAGGAAGAGTGAAGCAGGGGGTGTTGCAATACCAGAACTTCAACTATATTACAAAGCAATAGTAACAAAAACGGCATGGTATTGGCACCAAAACAGACAGGTAGATCAATGGTACAGAATAGAGGACACAAAGAAAAAAACAAATAAATACAGTTTTCTCATTCTAGAGAAAGGTGCCAAAAACATGCAATGAAGAAAAGACAGTCTGTTGAACAAATGGTGCTGGGAAAACTGGAAATCCATACGCAGCAGAATGAAACTCTCTCTCACCCTGCAGAAAAATCAACTCAAAATGGATCAAGGACCTTGGAATCAGACCAGAGACCCTGCACCTTATAAAAGAAAAAGTAGGTCCAAATCTTCATCATGTCAGCTTTGGATCAGACTTCCTTAACAGGACTCCCATAGCACAAGAAATAAAAGCAAGAATCAATAACTGGGATAGATTCAAACTAAAAAGCTTTTTCTCAGCAAAGGAAACTATCAGCAATGTGAAGAGAGACCATACAGAGTGGGAGAAAATCTGTGGCACACATACTTTAGATAGAGCAATAATCTCCAGAATCTACAGAGAACTCAAAAAACTTTACACCAAGAATACAAATAACCCAATCAACAAATGGACTAAGGAAATGAGCAGATACTTCACAGAAGAAGATCTACAAACAATCAACAGATATATGAAAAAATGTTCAACATCTCTAGTAATAAGAGAAATGCAAATCAAAACTACCCTCAGATTTCATCTCACTGTAGTCAGAATGGCAATTATCAAGAATACAAACAACAACAGGTGTTGGCGAGGATGTGGGAGAAAAGGTACACTCATACATTGCTGGTGGGGTTGCAAATTAGTGCAGCCACTCTGGAAAGCAGTGTGGAGATTCCTTAGAAAACTTGGAATGGAACCACCATTTGACCCAGCTATCCCACTCCTTGGCCTATACCCAAAGGACTTAAAATCAGCATACTACAGTGATGCAGCCACATCAATGTTCATAGCTGCTCAATTCACCATAGCCAGATTGTGGAACCAACCTAGATGCCCTTCAATTGATGAATGGATAAAGGAACAGTGGTATATATGTATGTATGTATATATATATATATATATATATATATATATATATATATATATATATACACACACACACAGTGGAATATTACTCAGCCATAAAGAAGAATAAAATTATGGCATTTGCAGGAAAATGGATGAAATTGGAGAACGTCATGCTAAGTGAGATAAGCCAACCCCAAAAAACCAAAGGATGAATGCTTTCGCTGATAAGCAGATGATGATACATAAAGGGGGGTGGGAGGGAGACAAGAATGGAGGAAGGATGGACTATATAGAGAAAAAAGAGGGGTGAGAGGAGTGGTGAAAGGAAAAATAACAGAATGAATCAAACATCATTACCCTATGTAAATGTATGATTACACAAATGGTACGCCTCTACTCCATGTACAACCAGAGAAACAAATTTACCCCATTTGTTTACAATAAAAATTAAGCAAAAAAAAATAAAAGGAATTGCAGAGGACCTGAGAAGATGGAAAGACCTCCCATGTTCTTTGATAGGCAGAATTAATATTGTTAAAATGCCCATACTACCCAAAAGAATATACACATTCAATGCAATTCCATCAAAACATTCTTCACATAACTAGAAAAAACAGTTCTAAAATTCATTTGGAAGAATAAAAGACCCAGAATAGTCAAAGCAATTCTGAACAAGAAAACTGATTCAGGAGACATCATGTACCTGATCCCAAATTATACTACAGAGCTACAGTTGCAAAAACAGCATTGTATTGGTATCAAAATAGACAAGATGACCAGTGGAATGGAATAGAAGCCACACAGACACACTCACATACTCACAGTCATCTGACATTTGAAAAAGGTGCAAAAATATATGTGTGAGAAAAAACAGCCTTTCTAATAAATGATGCTGGGTAAACCAGATATCCATACATAAAGGAATGAATTTAGATTCCTGTCTTTCACCTTACAAAAAAGTCAAATCAAAATGGATCAAAGCTTAGAAATTAGACCTGAAATTAGGAATTAGAAATCCTGAAATTGATAGAATGAAACATAGGGTCAACACTCCATCATGTAGGTGTAGGCACTGACTTCCTCAACAAAACCCCTAAAGCTCAAGAAATAAAATCAAGAATCAATAAGTAGGATGCAATCAAATTGAAAAGCTTATGCACAGCAAAGGGAACATTTAAGAGAGTTAAGGCCCTATCAAATGGGGAGAAATCATCAGCTACTTCTCTGACAGGAGATTAATATTCAGAATACTTAAAGAACTCAAAAAACTCAATGTCAGAAAACAAATAGCCCAGTCAATAAATGGGAAAAACAACTAAACAGAAATTTATCAAAAGAAGAAACACAAATGACCAACAAATATGTGAAAAAATGTTCAACATCTCTAGCAATCAGGGAAGTGAAAATCAAAACTACACTGTTTCATCTCACTCCAGTTAGAATGGCAATTAACAAGAACTCGTTATAATAAATGCTGGTGAGGATGTGGGGTAAAATGTACACACATGCATTGTTGGTGGGACTGCAAATTAGTACAACCACTTGGAAATTAGTGTGGAGATTCCTCAAAAAACTAGGAATGGAACCACAATATGACCCAGCTATCCCACTCCACAGCATTTATCCTAAAGAACTAAAATTGGCATATGTTAGCAATGTATCCACTATGATGTTTATCAAGGCTACTGTGAATTGTGCCTGTCAATATATGAATGGATCAATAAAATATGGTATATATACACAATGGAGTTTTACTCAGCATAAAGAATAATGAAATAATGACATTTGCTGGTAAATAGATGGAAATGGAGAAAGTCATGAGTGAATTAAGCCAGAATCAGAAAAACCAAAGATTGAATGTTTTCTCTCATATGTGGAAGCTAGAACACAATGAAGGAAAGGTGGTTGGGAGGGGATTTCATATCATAAAGATACAGGGAAGATCAGTGGAGTAGAACAAGGAGAATGAAAGGGAGGGAGGGAGGAAGGAAAAGGGGAAGAAATATGGAATGAATTTAACAAAATCATGTTACACTCATATGTAAAGGTAGCAAAGGGACTTTCACCTTTATGTATATGTAGAAAAGTACCAATCAAAAATAAAGGAGTGAAAGGAAGATTGGAGTTGAGGAGAAAGAATAGAAGGAGAAGATTAGAAAAAGGTGGGGATGGGTATTAAAATCAAATTACTTGTATGTATGATCTTGTCAAAATGAACCCAGATACTATGTGTAATTCTCTAATAAAAGAGAAAATGTAGATTTCTCTTTTGACTTCTCCATTGTCCTAAACTGAAAGCATTTCCCCTAAAAACTGGAACTAGACAGGGATGCCCTCTTTCACTACTTCTATTCAACAGAGTCCTTGAAACTCTAGTCAGAGAAATTAGACAGACTAAAGAAATTAAAAGGACACGAATAGGAAAAGAAGAACTCAAACTATCACTATTTGCTGATGACAGGATTCTATTTAGAGGATCTAAAAAATTCCACCAAAAAAATTCTAGAACTAATAAATGAATTCAGCAAAGTAGCAGGATATAAATAAATCTAAATGCATAAATATAATCATAAATCTATTATCTAAATCATAAATCTAATACATTTCTATTCATAAGTGATGAATGCTCTGAAAGAGAAATTAGGAAAATTATCCCATTCACAATAGCCTCAAAAAAAAAAATTTGGGAATCAATCTATCAAAAGAGGTGAAAGACCTCTACAATGAAAACTACAGAACACTAAAGAAAGAAATTAAAGAAAATCTTAGAAGATGGAAAGATCTCCCATGTTCTTGGATAGGCAGAATTAATATTGTCAAAATGGCCATACTACCAAAAGTGCTATACAAATTCAATGCAATTCCAATTAAAATCTCAATGATGTACCTCTTAGAAATAGAGAAAGCAATCATGAAATTCATTTGGAAAAATAAGAGACCCAGAATAACCAAATCAATCCTTAGCAGGAAGAGCGAAGCAGGAGGCATCACAATACCAGACGTTAAATTATACTACGGAGCTGTAGTAAGAAAAATAGTGTGACATCAGCACCAAAATAGACAGGTAGACCAATGGTACAGAATAGAAGACACAGAGACAAACCCACATAAATACAGTTATCTCATACTAGACAAAGGTGCCATAAACAAACATTGGAGTACAGATAGCCTGTTCAACAAATGGTGATGGGAAACTGGAAATCCATATGCAGCAAAATGAAATTAAACCCCTATCTCTCACCCTGCATAAAACTCAACTCAAAATGGATCAAGAACCTAAGAATTAAGCCAGAGATCCTGATAGAAGAAAAAGTAGGCCCAAATCTTCATCATGTCAGCTTAGGACCAGACCTCCTTAAGAAGTGCAAGAAATAAAAACAAGAATCAATAAATGGGATGGATTCAAACAAAAAGTTTGAATCAATAACATGGAGAGAAAGCTTACAGAATGGGAGGAAATCTTTACCACACACACTTGTCTTGTTCTTTAAATTCATTCAATCAGTCTGAATTTTTTACTTGGGGAATTTAATCTGGATAATTCAAATATATTATTTTTATCTTTAGTGCCTTATGGTTACATGTAACAATGGAGTTCATTTTGACATATTCATAAATGCACATAACAGTTTTCTCCATTTCAATCCCCAGTACTATACCCTTCTCTTCCCTCCTCTCTCTACCTGATCCCCTTCCTTCGCTCTCTTGGTCTTGCATTTATTTATTTATTAATAAATTTAATATATATTTATAAAATCTAGTTACATATAAAATTGAAATGTATTGTAATACATTCACATATGCACATAGTATAATTTGGCCAACTTTATTTCCCACTTCTTTCCCTTTTCCTACCTAACCCTTGGTCCTCTGCTTCTATGCACCTATTCTCCCTTCTATTTTTGCAAGATCCCATTTTTTAATTTCTTTTTTCTCTCTAGCTTCTGCATATGAGTAAAAACACTTGACCCTTGACTTTCTGAGTTTGGTTATTTTGCTTAGCATGATGTTCTACAGATCCATCCATTTTTACCACCAAATACCATAATATTATTCTTCTTTATGACTAAGTAGAACTCTATTGTGCATATGTATCACATTTTCTTTATCCATTCATCTACTGATGGGCACCAAGCCTGGTTCCATAACTTTTTGTCATGAATGGCACTGCTATAAAAACTGATGTGCCTATATCACTATAGTATGTTGATTTAAATTCTTTTAGATAAATAACAAAGAGTGAGATAGCTGAGTCACAGGGAAGTTCTGTTCCTAGTCTCTTGAGGAAGCTCTGTACTGCCTTCCAATTGTGCCTTGCCCCTCACATCCTTACCAGCTGCTATCATTATTTGTATTCTTGATGGTAGCCATTATGACTGGCATGAGGTGAAATCTAAGTATAATCTTGATTTGCATCTCCTTGACTGCAAAGAATGTTGAACATTTTTTTTCATATATTTATTAGCCATTTGACCTTTTGGGGGGAAATGTCTCTAGATCTTTTACCCACTTATTGAGTGAGTTATTGGTTTTTTGAGTTCTTTATATATTCAATTTATCAATCCCTGTAAAAAGAGTAGCTGGCCAAGTTTTTCTTCCATTTTGTATCTTAATTGTTTCCTTGGCTAGGCAGAAGACTTAATTTGGTGCTGTTCTATTTATCGATTCTTGATTTTATTTCTTGAGCTTTTGGAGTCTTATTAAGGAAATCAGTGCCTACACAAATACATTAAATTGTTGACCATATGTTTTCTTATAGAAGTTTTAGTAAATTTCTTGTCTAATTCCTAGGTCTTTGAATCCACTGTGAATTGATTTGTGTCCAGGATGAGAGATAGAGATCTAGCTTCATCTTCTACATAAAGATATCCTGTTTTCATAGCATCATTTGTTTAAAAGGCTATCTTTTCTCCAACCTATATTTTGGACACCTGTGTTGCAGATCAGGTGATGGAATTTGTGTGGGTTTTTCTCTGTGTCATTAGTCTGCTCCCTTGGTCTTCTTATCTGCTTTTATGCTAATACTCTACTTTTATTCTTACCATAGCTATGTAGTATTATGTGAGATCAGGTAGTATTATTCTCATGTCTCCAGCATTGCTTGTATTGCTTAGAATAGCTTTGACTATTCTGGGTCTTTTGTTTTTCCATATGAATTTTAAGACTGTTTTTTCTTTTTCTGTGAAGAATGCCATTGGTATTTTGATGAGGATTCCATTAAATATATAAATAGGATTTGATAATATGACCATTTTGACAATAAATAATTCTGCCTGTCCAAGAACATGGTAGGTTTTTCCATCTTCTAGAGTCTTCTTCAATTTCTTTCTTCAGCATTCTACAGCTTTCATTATAGACTTTTGCCTCATTGCTTAGATTTATTCCCAATTATTTTTAGGCTGTTGTGAATGAAATTGTCTCTTGATTTCTTTCTCAGGAGATTCATTATTGGGAAACAGTAAAGTTATTGAATTTTGTATGTTGTTCTTGTATCCTGCTACTTTGATGAATTTTATCTTTGAAGTTGGATTCTCTTAACTCTACATATTGCAATTGCCTTTGAAGAAGACAATCATGAAAAAAGTGAAAGAAAGGACCCTGAAGAAGAATGTGTACCCATGCCTTACTTCATTAGGTATTATCCTCATAACTATGCTGAAACCCATCTCCATTTGGTGAACTACTAATCCTTCAAGAGCTTAAATTTAGTTTTCTTCTTCCTGGGGGGACATTTAATCTCTCCAGTAAAGCCTTGACACATTTTGTTATACTGATTTCTTTTTTGAGACTTTATCCACTTTGAGCTGAAAAAAAAATCTGTTGAATTAATGAATTACTGAAAAACTGATGAGTACTTTGAAGTATTTGGGAAAAGGATTATTATCTTACCTTACAAAAGAAGATAATGAGCTCACAGAGGATATGCTGCTGGGTACATATGTAGTGAGTCTGACCAAGGCCCTGAACATGCTGAGTCCAAGTCCAGTGCTCCATTCACTAGCATGGTTCCCTGGGTAATAACTGAAGAGTGGTTCAGACAATCCTTGGGAAACATTTCAGAGGCAGCTAAGAAACATCAACTTGGAGTCCAACAGAGAAGAATTCCTATGCAAACTCACACTCTTGATAACTATATTCACCTGACAACTTTAATTTGTGTCTGTGTAAATTATTTTTTCCATCCCTGAAATCATAGTAGTACAGACAACCACACCTATTGAACATTTGATAAATTAGTCTATAAATCCCTGGATATTGAGTTTAATGTCTATTCTTTTTGTAGCAGTCCCTACCACCTAGGATAGTCTCTAGCACATAATAGGTACTCAATAAATATCTGTGAGCAATATGGAGAGGAAAAGTAGGTGTTATGGTTTGAGTGTGAGGAATCCCCAGAGTCTCAGTAGAGACTTTCTCAGAGGTAAATGATTAGATTTTAAGAGATCTACAACCTGATGAATCAATTAATCTATTTGAAGGATTAATAATTGGAATGGCCATTGTATTGGGAGATAGCTGTAAACAGTAGGGTATAGATGGAAGAAGTAGGTCACTGGGGCCTGACTTTAGGGTTTATATCTTGCCCCAGCTCCCTGCTTGCTCTTTCTGCTTCCCAGTTTCCCTGATGTGAACAGTTTTTTCTTCTCCATGCCCTTTTGCCATGATGTTCTGCCTCACCTCAGAACCAGGGCAATAAAGCGTGCTATGAACTGAACCTCTGAAAGCTTGAGCCAAAATAAATTTTTCCTCCTCTAAATTGTTTTTATCAGGTGTTTTGATCCCAGCAGTGGAAAATTAACTAACACAGCGGGTGTGTATGTGGCCACTGTCAGCCAATAAACCTTTGTTCTGTTTCCCAAGGTGGATAGTTCAGGTAAATCAACTCTGGACTCAGGTCAAACCCTCTCTTGATCCTTCTCTCTTGCACAAGTGGGTGAGTCAATATCACCAGGAGGTAGGCAGAAGTAGTCAGAGGGGTCAGTGAGAGTCAGGGAGTTATTGATCTACAAGCCGTTGCACCATGTGTGTTTCTGCATTTAGCCATACCAGATTCCTGAGCAGTATCTCTGAGCTCCTCCAAGTGTCCTTCCTGCTCTGCCTGCTTCTGCTTTTTACAGCAGTATGGCTCTACCCTTCATAGGCAGTGGCTAATGAAAACCATTTCCCATCCCTGCCTTCCCTCTCGCTTCTTAGACACCACTTAAAAGTAGGAAGGAGAGGGAAGGGTAGTTGAAGGGCAGGAGAGAAAGGCTCAGACTGATGAGCAAGTCCACAGGACAAAGTCCACTGTGTGATAAGAATATGCCCTCTGAGAACACTCAGCTTACCTCTCAGGCTGGGCTCATCCCAGCAACAGAGAGCTCACTCCTCCACAAGGAACCCATCCTGATGTTACTTATCTGTCACACACTCCCTCCTAATGCAGATCTGTCCTGGTAATCCTGCACTTAGAGGACTGTGGTTGATCCTTCCTGAGTCTTCTCTTCTCTGGGCTAAACTCTATTTCTCTCAGCTGTTTTTAAATGACCTGCTTTCCACATGCTTCCCGCACCAGTCACCAAATACTATTCTTTCTCAAGCCCAGAGTTTTTGTGTGAACACAGATATCATTGTGATGGAATTCCTGCCATATGAGCTTCACTGTGTTTGGTGACAATAGACACAAATATCAGGAGGTATCAATAAACATTTAAAGATCTATCCTCAGTGGGGTGAATGGATAATGTCAGGTGGAAGGACCAATTGGCTAGGTTTACCCAAGACTGAGAGAATTTCCAAAAGGAGTGATTTGGGGGACTAATCCTGAAGGTAATGAGCACTCGTGAGTGGAAGGGCAGCAAGATGCCTTCTAGGTGAGGGGGACTGATGTTAGAGTTCCCCATAAACAAGTTCTGTTTAGCTCCCAGGTCTCCTACCTACCAAACATCCTGGACTGTGAGGTCCTTGGAGTTAAGCATGGCATCCCCTTCCTGTACCTCAGTGCCCAAAGCAGAGCCTGGCATGATGTGTGGAGTCCCAGAGGAAGAAGAGAAAAGAGCAGCCTGAGGGAACTGGAGGACCATCACTGGCCCCCTGAATCCCTGAAGTGGGGCACTGAGCATGGTAAAGGTCAGTGGGAAGGAGCTCTGCAAGGGATTGTGTGCTGAACACACTTAAGAGGAGGTGGAGGACATGAAGCTCAAATAAAGAGCTGAGGCTCTGACTCCCACAGCTCTTTTGAGGCACACAACTCCATCCTACAGGGCCACAGGATCCAGCTTAGGGCAAGTTCTGAGAGACAGCAAAGGTCTGGAAAATATCATGTTTAGGTCTGCAGAGACAACCCCAAATCCCTAAGTTCTACTGAAAGACCTAAAACTATGTCCCTGTTGTCATTTGGACCTCGAAAACCTTGAAATAAAAGATGATTTTTAAATTCATCTTTCCCCTGATATTAGATCCAAAAGTACCAGGAACTAAATATACATTCTGTCATGAGTAGATGACTTCCCAAGTGCCTGCCCATAGTGGCTTCTGGGGAGTAAAATGCACTTCCTTGTCTACGGCCCTGACTACATGAAGGTGATTCTGGGGAAATCAGGTGAGAGTAAAACCCCATCCCAACAGCAGCAGGTCTTCCATCCTGGTTATGTGCCCTGGGTTCTGTGAAATTCCAGAACAAAGTGGCAGTTCAGCTATCGATGCCAAAACAATCTACCTGCCATTCTCCCTAGACACAACCTAGCATATGGGCAACAGTAGCCACTTCATAGTGGACTTTTAAAACAGCAGTGCAGAACTGAATTTCTTTGTCTTTCTCTCACTTTTTGAAAACAAAATTGAAATGATCTATTATGCAAGTTGCCCCACATCTGAAAAACAAACTTCATATCTACACTGACTTGGCCATCCTGGATTTTAGGATGACTAATGGCATAGTCATCCATTGCCCATTGTAGAAAAATCAGAAATGAGTGCTCTTATTCTTTGACCTTGAGGATATGGTCTGTTTCTCATCAATTCCTCATCCTAGTCCAGAGGGTGTTCTGCTGCTGGTCCATGGAGCCTACCTTCCTGAGTCCAACTGACTGTCAGAACAGAAGTGGGTGGGAGGCAGTGGGAGGTGACATGGGACAAACTGCCAACTGAAAGTATCAAGAATTCATTGCAGCCCAAAGTCAGAACAATATCATGCTCAAGAATGCCTGATTTGGTCTCCTTACATACCTTTCAGATGCAAAGGATCATGGAGCCTACAAATTCCTGGATCCCTGGATAGGTATGTATGTCTAAATCAGGACTGTGATGCACCCCTTCCCCCAGTTATATTTCCCCAGTCTTATCTCTTGGGCTTACAGAGAACAGTAGGTGACAGTTCAGTTATGCCATCCCTCAATCAAGTCTCATTTCTCTTTCTCTAGTCAGAACCTCACTCCTTCCTAATAATGGCATGAGCCCGCCTGAAACTCAGCTTGTGTCACATCACTTCTCCAAACCTTCCCAGCTTGAAATTTATTTATTGACCTGCACCCAACACTTTTCAACCTTTATCTCACATATGCCATATTTACAGCAGATGCATCAGCCCAATAGGGAGATTTACATTCCTGAAATATACCACATCCATTCTGCCTTGGTACAAGAAATTCCACCTTCTTTAGAACTTTCTTCCCTAGTTCCATCCACAGTTCATCCCAAATTATCCCAATGATTCCTCTGATTCCATCTCCCCCAGACAGGTAGACACAACCATCTCTGGCCCAGGATACAGTGTGCTCCTGTTAAATGGGCAGCTATGGTTTCAGAACCAGCAGATATTGAGCCCAGCCTTCTACTATGACATCCTGAACCATGTAAAATTCTTTGTTTAGTGCACTAAACACTGCAACTGTTAACTACAAGCTAGCTATCATCACATCATGAGCCCAACTTAATGAGGAACTAGGATTCAGAAAAGGAAAGAACAATCACAACCGTAATACAAAGTTAGCCTCCACATATCTTCCCACTATTGTCCCTTGTACTGAGAAAATGAGTGCTGAGTCAGGTAGGGCAAGAGTAAAGGTCTAAGAGTCCCAGGTGGGAGAGAATGGACAGAACAATATTCCCTTTCCTAAATACCTCACAGACTGCTTGCTATTTCATTCATTCATTTTTCAACAAATATTTGGGCATGAAAAGTAACTAGGGAATATTTCAGAGCAGACAGTTTTGTAGGCCAATAGGTAAGATTTCTAAACCCTCCATGAACTTTCAATGTCTCTTTTCCCCTGAACACTTCACTTTACCAGACTGCAATTAGTATCATATCACTGAAATTGAAATTATATTACAACCAGCCACACCTAATGAACATTTGGCAAACCAGACAATGACTCCCTTAAATACAGGTTATATCTCTATTCCTTGCAGTTTTTTCCCACCAGCAAACATACTAAGTGGAACACAGTAGTAGTTCATTAAATATTAGTAAAAAGAGAGAGGGGAAGAAGGGCATGTGTCCATTACAATGATCAAATGATAAAACTTTTTCCTTTATTTCTCAAGGAAGATGCTTCAGGTTTATCACCTATGGACCATCCAAGCTCTGCCCTTACCCTCTATTCTTCAACTATGGCAGGGGAAGGGAGGGACCACTTAGACATTCAGTTTTGATTGAACATCACAATATCATTTATAATAGACACAAGATAGAATATAACCTATTGTCCTTCATAGATAGATGGGTACACAAAATGTGGCATACAATACAATGGAATAATATTCAGTTGTAAAAAGGAATAAAGTTCTGACATAGCATAAATGGCCTTGACAAAGTTTGCTAAGTGAAATAAGCCAGATGTAAAAGGATAAATGCTGTATTATTATGCTTCATTATGCTTCTAGGCAGTAGAATAGAAAATGCATAGAGTCAGAAAGTAAATCATAAAAAGCAGATCAGAGATTACAAGGGGCAGGAGGGAAGAATGGGGGGTTATCCCCTATGGGTGCAAAGTTTCTGTTTGGGTAATGAAAAAGTCTTGAATATAGTGGTGATGGTTGTACAACACTCTTATTGCGATTAATGCCATCAGAATATACAATAAAAATTGGTTAAATTGTACAGTTTTATGTTTCTACATATTTCATTAGTTTTTAAAAATTAATATATTAAAAATCATTAAATGATAAATCCATGTTTTATAACATATGTATTCTATCTGAAAAAGCCATTTGTATCAAAATACTTGCACCTGGGACATTCAGTCTTGGTATAGGATTAAAAGTAAACAACATATGTAAAATTATATCAGCATCAAACCGACTTTAAAAAAAAAAAAGGCAAGAAGGGCCTGGGGCCATCTACCCAGAAGAGTAACTGCTTCAAAATGCCACCTTGGGAATCCATAGCCTCTCCTTTGCTTGACTTTGCTTATGAACCAAATCAGGAAGTTTCCAAGTATACATGTATTAATCTCATTTTTTAAACTATGGCACCCTATTGTATACCATGGGGGCTCCTGTAATGGGGGGTGAAGGGCACAGTGTCAATAACCACACAAACACCAGGAGCCAGGTAAGAGCAGGTGAGCTAGTAGCTGCTGACTCATTTATTGCAGAAGCTTCTTCTTCTTTTATTGAGTACCTATCCAATCAGCGCTTCAATCAGCGCGTCACACCACTCGAAACCACCAATCATTTAGTCTCCTAGAATCACCAATCATTTGAGGGTTTTGTATTTTGCACCAATGGGGAAATATGACTCCACATTTCCCTCTCTTTCTTTCTTTCTTTCTTTTTTTTTTTTTTTTTTTTGTGCATTGTTAAGTGTCCTCTGGCCAGGAATAACACTATAACACCACCAGGAGGCCAACCTCCTAGACACTGCAGGAGATAGGCAGCTGTGCCTGTCTTAGGTCGTCTTCCTCTGGAGATCTTACCCGTCATTGACTACCAGCCATCATCAATCCCGAGTGTATAGCACATATTATAAAGGTAACATGTTGATGTAGGGGCTTGGGCATCCTCTGTTTTTTCTTATGATTTTTTTTTTCTTTTTTATACCTGATGTCTTGGAGATCATCAGAAGTTTGTTCTGGTTCCTGTAGACGAACATATTGTGGCTCGGTGCTTACCAACATTGCCATCGATTTGCTGATGTTATCAGTTTGTACCTGTAATGAATTTCTACAACATTTTATTACCACAGGGATCAAACATAGTAACATACATATGATAATTATAGGGTCCAACAGGGTAGATCCCGAAGTTCTTAACCATGGATTAAACTCATATAGTCTTTCATACCAAGGCTTAAAGAGCTCTAACTCCTTTTTTCTCTCACTTATGCATGCATGTAAAATAGCTGCAGAGTCTTTGATAATGCCTGAATTATTGGTATAGAAACAGCATTTTTTATAGTGGTAGTGACTCCCTCCCAAACAAGTTGTTTAACAAGAATATCCTTGTAAAGTGACCATCATGAACCTCCCTTTTTCGGGCCAAAAGAAGGACCCACATCCAGATTTGTGGGTTCCAAATATTTTCAGGATTAATCCAAGGTGCCAGAACTATAGTCTCATCCCAAAACTTACCAAGGTCAGAAGTTTTTACTTTAAGGCCTCTCTGGGACAGAAGAATTTGTAAAGCAGATAATTGAGGCATTTTCCAGGTAGAAAGGAGGTTGCCCATGTTAAGGGGACGCAGAAGAGAATAGAATAGAGGAAAAAAAGAGCGAAGAAAACAAAGAGGCACGACAGAAAAGAAAAGTGAAAGGAAATCATAAGAGAGAAAGTGAAAGTTAAAAGGGAGACAAAGAAGGGAGCCCTAAAAATGTGACGGATCCATGTAAATGCTTAAGCAGGGGACTTGCAACGTTTTTTAGGTGTTGCCCATATGCCTGCCACAGTGTCTCAGATTGTTCCCAAGCCAATTCAGGCAAGGGTGGTTCAGCGTTTAGGCGTGATCAGCGCCCAAGTAAACGCCCCGGATGAACAGAAAATGTTGCTGCTCAATGAAACTAGGGAGAATATGACAAGACAAACACAAATGGGGGAAAAGAAGGAGCCTATCTTACCCTATAGGTTCCGTATAACACAAAACATAGAACGAAACCCCGAGAGACACATATAGTGTTGATAAGGGCCCTTACCTGAGGGCCAAAGAAAGGGGCCAACCAACGGCACTGGCCCCACGTTGGGCACCAGATATTGTGGGGTGAAGGGCACAGTGTCAATAACCACACAGACACCGGGAGCCAGGTAAGAGCAGGCGAACTAGTAGCTGCTGACTCATTTATTGCAGAAGCTTCTTCTTTTATTAAGTACCTATCCAATCAGCATGTCAATCAGCGCAAGTTGCACCACTCAAAACCACCAATCATTTAGTCTCCTAGAACCACCAATCATTTGAGGGTTTTGTATTTTGCACCAATGGGGATATATGACTCCACAGTACCCAATATCAAACTTAATCTGTTCAAGATGAAGATGCAACCACTTCAAAGGTTTATTCTTTCCCTCTCTCTATCATTTATCAAATCAGTCAGTATTTACTGAGGCATGATCAGTAGGTACAGCCTCTTCCCCAGGCTATGGGAAACATAAAGACATGCACTACCAGGATCATTGATTAAGTTGTTTGTA
Source organism: Sciurus carolinensis (assembly GCF_902686445.1). NCBI lineage: Eukaryota > Metazoa > Chordata > Mammalia > Rodentia > Sciuridae > Sciurus > Sciurus carolinensis. The sequence continues at coordinate 173,428,375 of NC_062213.1, forward strand.
CCAAATGAATGGGGAGAACATTCATTTGTAAATAAATTTTGAAGATGAACAAACACATTTTTTTCTAAGAGTTAAGAGAATTATCTTCATGTAGTTTGATGTTGTGTTTTTATCACTTTATTGTAAGCTTTTCTTATTTCCTTAAAAATTCTCAATAAATATGTTCATCAGGGATATTGGTCTGAAATTTTCTTTCCTTGATGTGTCTTTGTCTGCTTTTGATATCAGGGTGATATTAGCCTCATAGAATGAGTTTGGGAAGGTTCCCTCCTTTTCTATTTCAGAGAATAATTTGAGGAGTATTGGTGTTAATTCTTCATTGAAGGTCTTGGAGAACTCAGCTGAGAATCCGTCTGGTCCTGGACTTTTCTTAATTGGTAGGCTTTTAATGGCGTTTTCTATTTCATTACTTGAAATTGTTCTGTTTCAATCATGATGACTTCCTGATTCAGTTTAGGTAGGTCATATGTCTCTAGAAATTTGTCAATGAGGGGGGGATAGGGAAGAACAGAATTACTTTATACTAGGTAGAGGGGAGTGAAGGAACAGGTAGGGGTATGGGGACGGGAATGATAGTAGAGTGAAACAGACATTAGTACCTCATGTACATGTATGACTGCATGACCGATGTGATCCTGCAATATGTATAATCAGAAAAATGAGAGATTACACTTCATTTATATATGATCTACCAAAATGTATAAATGCATTCTACTGTCATGTACAACTAATTAGAACAAATAAATTTTTAAAAAATTTTTAAATTCTCGATAAATAAATACCATTTTCAATGGTTATGTACATATGGCCATATGAGGTACTATTCACTTTTTCAAAGGAGCTTCCCAGAGAGTGAGGCTTGCCTTTATGCCAAGATGTGTAGCTGATAATCTGTCACATCTTCCTGCTAATTGGAAACACTGGGTAAAACACAGCAAATAAGAAATGCTCCCTGGAAACTTTGGGAACTGTCATATTAACAGTATAATAAAAAAGGATAATCAACTTATTCACCATCTCCTTAGCATTAATTGTTAACAGCAAAGTCTCTTGAGCAAGATTGACTGAAGTAGAATCCTGGCTACCTTTCTTACCAGTTGAGTGATCCAGGGCAAGCAGCTAACCTCTTTCTACCTTAGATTTCCCCTGTACGATATGGATAAATTTTTAAAACTGTGTTTTTTAACTTTACATGGAATCTTTGTTCAGTGCTTTAAGCATACTAACTGCTCACTAAATATTAGCTGTTACCACATTGTGCACCCACTTGTAATGAATGACTCAGGATTCAGAGAGGGAAAGAAATAGTCAAAACCACAATTCAAATCCTGGTTCTGAATACAAAACTCTTTTCCCTATTGCCTCTCAGGCTGTGAGGAAAAACAGGGACTGAGCCAGGTAGGGCAGAGTTCTGGTCCAAGAGTCCCAGATGGGGAAAGTGGAACACAATGTAGGGATAAAAAGTAACCAAAAAACTGGGGGAAAGTTCAGTGGAATGGAATGCAAATTATTGCACACCTCTTTACTTTGATTTTTGACAGGGCCCAGGATTTAGGAAAGAAAAAACATAAAGAACTCTGGCCCCAGAGGTTGTGTAAGGAATTCCTTCTTATTAGGAAAGACAAAGGTGAAAGCTGTTGGGAGCATTTTGAAAGTAGTTGGGAGAGGTAATTTTATAATCCGACAGAGAAGGATTCCAATCTCACCTTGGACCCTCAATGACTGTTTGCCTCTAAAAACACCACTTTGCCTCTCTGTCATCAATTTATATCACAGAAAGAAGGGCAATAGTACAACCAACCACATCTGCTGAACATTTAGTAAACTAGACTGTGAACTCTTTTCAGTCAGGGTTTATGTCACTGCTATTGTGCATCCTACCTACCACCCTGCCTGGTGACACAGTAAGGGCCCAGTGGAATGTCATTAGCAGGATGCTAGACACACTTCCCTCCACAAACAAGGACCAAATCAAAGAAAAAAATAATTATTACATTGGAGTGTTTGAGGGAGAGTGAGGAAGCACAGTAGGGCAGTGACATAAAGCACAGACACCCAGGAAGCCTTTGTAAAGAAAGAAACAAAGCACACAACATCTACCATCATATTTTCCCAAAGGAGATAAAAACCTAAACTCCACACAGTAGGAAATGAGTAAGTAGGAGGCCCCAGAAATAACAAACCTACAGACACCTGAAGTACTTGCTACTGAAGAAGCTGGAAAACTTCACTGGCCCTGAGGCCAGTTGATCAAGGTATTAGGGTATCCAAATTGCTTCATTAACTCAAAGAAAGAGCCCAGCCTATGTTGTGCCCCCCATCACCCAAGCTTCTGTGACACAGCATCATCTTGAGGACCATCCTCCTGTAGTTTCTCAATGCAGCCAGTCAGCCCAACCAAATTCCTATTCAGGAAGCAGTTATGGGGCCTGACCTGAGCAGCCCAGCTTGCCAAGGCCACAGGAAGCAGCCAAGTGGCTCCTCTCATCTAAACACAGTCCAAGAAAGCAACTTGCCAGTCAACCCTGAGAAACTCAGTGAGTTAAGTCCCCATGAAGGCAAGTGTGCAGCCAATGGACTTTGACTGGCACCCCATCCAGGTTGACCATTGTGTCTCAGCTCCCACATGGCTCCTACAAAGTTCTCAGACACTGACAGCTACACTGCACTCACCATTGGGCACACAACATTGTACCTTCTGGGACCCAACAAAGTAGCTCTGCCCTCTTGAGACCCTCAGACACAGACCAGCACCTTCTCTCCACTTCTGTGCCAGTCTTACCTGACCTACCTTGGCCCATCAAATCAGCCTCACCTGAAGCAACCTACACAAACCAACAGATGCTCGGCACATATGCAACAGCATGCATTGCCTCCACAGCTGCCAGTATACCTGTCCTCCTAAGAAAGCTGCATCCAACTGTCAGAGATATCCCACAAAACCCCATAGCCCAGGCCATTGACATACCACAGGCATCACAAATGTTGATGAAGCTATGAAGAAGTCACTGAAGAAGCTATGTGGAGATTTCACTATTGTTCCATCCTGGAACCAAATTCAATGTAACCTGTCCGGCTGAAACCCTAGGACACATCTTTTATCACAAAACTATCCTGTAAAAGTGGTAGAGGAAACTGATATACCATATACACAAGTGTCAACAAAGAGGAACACACACACAAAAGAAAGAGCAAGGTAACATGGTGCCTCCAAAGGAATATACTATCTTTCTAGCAGGAAAGAAAATTAAACTGATAAATTGCCTGAAAAAATTCAAAATGTTGATTTTAAAGAAAATCAATTAGACACAAAAGAATATAGACTATTGATTTAACAAAATTAGCAAAACAATTCATGATCTGATTGAAAAATTCAGCAAAGAGATATAGATCATGAAAATCAACCAAACACAAATCATGGAGATGAAGAATTCAATAAATAAATAAATGAGATAAACATACAGTCAAGAGTTTGTTAACAGACTAGATTATGCTGAAGAAACAAATTCCAACCTTGAAAACACGTCTTTTGAAGATATCCAGTCAGACAAAATGAAATAAGTAAATAGGAAAAAACGAAGCCAACACAACTTATGAGATACCATTGAGTAAACAAATTCTCACATTATGGGAGATACTGAAGAAGAAAAGAAAGTCATTTTTAAAACTGTTTAATAAAATAATAGCTGAAAGTTTTCTGAATTTTGGGAAATATGCAGACATCCAGGGCCAGAAAACTCAAAAAGCCCCATTTAGATTTAATCCAATAGGACCTCTCCACAACAAACTATAGTCAAATTCTCAAGAGTCCAAGATAAAGAAGAAATCCTAAAAACAACCAGAGAAATGCATCAAATCACATACAAGCAAATTCTCATTAGACTAACAGCAAATTTTATAAGAGAAATATTTAAGGCCAGAAGAGATTATGAGAATATATTCAAAGTCTTGAAAAAAAAATAAAACAAACAACCACCCCCTCAAAAAAAAAGAAAAAAAGAAAAACCTACCTGCCAAGAATACTGTATCAGAAAAGTTATCCTTCAGAAAGGATGAGAAATACTTCCCAAAGAAAGCAGAATCTGAGGAAATTCATCGCCACCAGACCAGTCTCACAAAAAATGCTTTAGGAGCCCTACATATACTAATGACACAAAAATAAATGTCATCATGAAAACACATGAAAGTATAAAACTCACTAGTAGAGCAGATTCATAAAAGAGAAAAAGAAAAGAATCACTCAAACCTTATCAATACAGAAAATACCAGATGAAAAAGACAAGTAACCAGAGAAAAAGGAACAAAGAATACACAAAACAGCTAGAAAAAAATTAAATAAACAACAGGAGTAAGTACTTTCCTATCAGTAATAACCTTCAATGTAAATGGAGTCAACTTTCCAAATAAAAAAACATAATTGGCTGAGTACATTTAAAAAAAAAAAACTAGATCCTATGATATGCTACCTATAAAAATTCACTTCACCAGTAAAAACAAATGAAAAAAACACAACATACCAAAATCAATGGGATACAACAAAGGCAATCATAAAAGGGAAATTTATAGTAACAAGTGCCTACATTTTTTAAAAAGTAGGTAAATCTCAAAGAAACACAAGGAACTAGAACAAAAAGAACAAACTAATCCCAAAATTCATTGGAAGAAAGAAGTAATAAAGAAAAGAAAAGAAATAAACAAAGGAGACTAAAAAATATAAAAGAGCAACAAAATAAAGAAGTGATATTTCCAAAAGATAAACAAAATTGAAAAACCTTTAGCTAACCTAATCAAGAAAAAAAGAGAGGAGATGAGTAAAAGATGAATAAAGTCAGAAATGAAAAGAGAGATTATAACTGATACCACAGAAATATAAAGGATCATTAAGGATTATTATGAACAACTAACTGTATGTCCACACATTTCAAAACCTAGAAAAATGGATACATTTCTGGACATATATAACCTACCAATATTGAACCAAGAAGACACAGAACTACTAATGCTAACAAGTAACAAGGTTGAATTGGTAATTAAATATTACCCGAGAAAGAAAACACCACTAGCAAATGATTTAATTGCTGAATTTCACCAAGTTTTTAAAGAAGGAGTAACACTAATTCTTCTCAAACTACTCCAAAATTGAAAGACAGGGAACTATTCCAAATACATTCTACAAAGTCAGAATCACCCTTAACATAAAACCAGACAAGAACACACACACACACACACACACACAAACACACACCCACACAGCAATAGCCTTTTTCAAAAAGTTTTATTTGTTCTGTTTAGGCCAATATCTTTGATGAACATAAGTGTAAAAATTCTCAGTGAAGTGCTAGAAAGTCAAATACAATAGCACATCAAAAAAATGGGATATTTTAGTTCACAGATACAAGGAAGTTTCAAAATATGCAAATCAATAAATGCAATATTTTAACAGAATGGACAAAAATCTTATGCCACCTGAATAGAGGCAGAAAAAAACATTTGATGAAAGTCAACATCCCTTTGTTTAGAATATCCTCAAAAAATTAGGAATTGAAGTACCTCAACACAGTAAGGGCTTTATGTGACAAACCCATGGACAACATCATACTGAATGAGAAAAAGCTGAAATTTGTTTCCTCTAAGATCTGGTGCAAGACATAGATGTTCATTTCCACCACTCTTATTGAACATAGTATCACCAGTCTTAGCCACAGCAGAGCAGTAGGCAAGAGAAAGAAATGAAGAACATCCAAATAAGAAAGGAGGGAATTACATAATCCTTATTTGCTGATGACATGATTTTATATCCAGAAAAGCCTAAAGATTCCACTAGAAAGTGTAAGAGCTAATAAACAAATTGAGTAAAGTTGCAGAATACAAAGATCAGCAAATAAAAATTAGCAACATTTTTATATACCAATAATTAACTAATTCAAAAGAAAATCAAGAGAAAATTCCATTCAAAAAAACTACAAAAATAAAATAAAATGGCTAGGAAAAAATTTAACCAAGGAAGTGAATGAGTTCTACAATGAAAATTTTAAAACACTGATGAAAGAAAGGAAGATGTACCAAAAAAATATGAAAACATCCCATGTTTGTGAATTAGTAGGATCAATGTGCAAAAATGTCTATGCTACCCAAAGTAATTTACATATTCATGCAATATCATCAAAATATCATTAGCATTCTTAACAGAAATAGAGAAACAATTCTAATTTTTTACAAACAACAAAAGATGATGAATAAACTAACCAATTTTGAGTAAAAAGACCAAAGCTGGAGCCATTACAATACCTTACCATAAAACATACTACAAAATTATAGTTAACCGAACAGTCAGTTACTGGGATAAAAACTGACACAGGCAAACAACACAACAGAGAACCCAGCAATGAATCCACATATCAACATTGGTATTAGTCAGCTTTTTGTTGCTATGACCAAAACACCTGACAAAACAACTTAGAGGAAGAATAGTTTATTTTGGCTCATGGTTTCAGCAGTTCAGTCCATGGTTGTTCAACCCCATTGCCCTGGGGCCGAGGTGAGGCAAAACATCATGGCAGAAAGGCATGGTGGAAGAAAGCAACTCAGCTAATGATACCTGGGAAGCAGAGAGAGTGTGCACAGGAGGAGACAGGGACAAAATATATGATCCTCAATGCATGTCCCCAGTGACCCACCTCCTCCAGCCACACTCCACCCATCTGCCTATAGTTACCCCTCAGTAATACATTCAAATTATCAAAATGTCAAATGAATTAATCCAGATTAGTTCATGGCTTTCATAATCCAATCATTTCACCACCTGCATTTATATAGGAACCTTGAGGGGATACTTCATATCCAAATCATAACAACATTCAACTCACCTTCAACCAAGGTGCCAGAAACATACATTGGAGAAATTTTAATAAATTAGCCTAGGAAATTTTAATAAATTAGTCTAGGAAAACTGGATATCCATAATCATAAAAATGAAATTAAATCCTTAAATCTCACCAGGTATAACAAATCAACTCCAAATGGATCAAGGACCTGAGTGTAAGACCCAGAACTATAAAAGCATGGTAGACAATCTAGGGAAAACACTTCATGACATTGGTATAGGCAATGACTTTTTGGATAAAATCTCAAAACCACGAACAACAAAAGCAAACATAGCCAAACAGGATTTTATCAAAATAAGAAGCAAAGGAATAAGTCAACAATGTGAGAAGACATCCTGAGATTGCAAGAAAATATTTTCCAACTATTCATCTGACAGAGGGTTAACATCCAGAATGCACAAGGAGCATTTATATGTTTGTTGATCAATTGTATTTCTTCTGTGAAGTGTCTGTGCAGTTCCTTGGCCCATTAATTGATGGGATTAAAACTGAGAAGTTGATTTCATAGAAGTAGAATGTAAAACAGTGGTCACTACAGGTTAGAAGAGTGGGGTAAAGAGGGACAAAAGGAGTTCCAGTCACAGATACCAAACTACATTTAGGAAAGAGGTTTAAGTGCCACCACGACACAGTAGAGTCACAACAGTTCACAAAAATTTAATATATATTTTATAAAGAAGTAGAAGAATTCAAAGCTTCCAAAAGAAAGAAACAATAGCTTGAAGAGTCAGACTTCTAGTGGAAGAGGGGATTCTGAGGATTCCCCAGGTTGCAGCTGAGCAGCCTTCCGTGATCTCTTCCAACATCCTCACTGGCACCAAGACAAAAGGAAAAGAGTGCAAGATCAGAGAATGGTCGAGTGTCCTTACTTGCAGTACAAGAAGAACATGACCCAAAAGGCTCCTGCAGCAGAGGGGTTAAAAACCAGTGGAAGGTGAGCAAAGGCGGAAGGAAACCCGACCTGCTCCACAAAGGCAAAGAAAGCATGGGATGGAGAATAGCCTCACTCAGTTCAAAGAAGAGGCACAAAAGAATTTATTGATAATGTGCCAAGGAAGGAGAAGTTACAGGAAAAGGCTTGTGAGCTGAGGCTAAGACTTCTATCAGAGGAAGCAGGAGGTGGCAGATGTGCCCAAAGCCCTCTCAGGCAGTGGCTAAATGCTTCAAGGAGCAGTACAAGACATTCATTCCCCACAGCCCTGGACACCAGGCAGCACCAGCTGCCCATGAAGTGGATACACCTGGAGGGAGACTGGCAGCAGTAGTACTAAGGTGCTGTGAATTAATGATCACTCACCACCTACCAGGAGAACTTGGCATTGGCAATTCAGGTGTAAATATGCAGGTGCTGGACTTGCTGAGTGAACTCAAGGAACTCTCTGCTGAGGCCAGGAAAGCAGCAGTCATAATCATGAAGTCAGGGAAGAGGTGCAGGGCATGGTGACCCCCACTTTAGATAGTGTGTTAGCAGAAAAGCTATTTTTGCATGATAAACTTGTTTGATATTTAAAAAATAAAACTTAAGTCAATGGTAAAGAGAAAGAAAAGATAAATGTTAAAGGGGACCGGAATGATAATTAGCCTGATTGAATCAGTACATGATGTATCCATGTGCTGAAATATCACACTGTACCATTAATGTGTACAAATAAAAAAGATAAAATGATTTTCAAATTAAAAAAAGAAAAAACAGGGAAAGTGGTTAACAGATAAATGAATAAATAAATATTTGTGAGTGAAAGGAAGAAGGGAAAATGAGTACATGCATGACCATTACCACTGTCAGCTGACCCAAATTCCTGTCTCCCACCGTGGATCTTTCAGGCTGACCAACTCCACTGTAAAGTCCAGCTCTGCCCTCATCTTTCTCCCTCCCCCAGGTGGGAGGGACATATTTCCAGGATCTAGGCAGAGTAGGTCAGTTGGGTGTTCAGTGACACTAAAGGACAGTGAATGAACTAGAAGCTTCTACACCATGAGCGACTCTGCACTGAGCCTCTTCAGAGTCCTGGGCAGCATCTCTGGGTTCCTGCAGCTGACCACCCTGCTTGGCCTGCTTCTGCTGCTCTTCAAGGCTGTCCAGTTCTACCTGCACAGGCAATGGTTGCTCAGAGTCCTGAAGCAGTTCCCATGCCCGCCTTTCCACTGGTTCTTTGGGCACAAGGTAGGAGCAAAAAGGAAGGAGAGAGGGGGCAGGGAAGCCAGAGCTCTCAGAGCCTGGTCAGCAAGTCCGCAGGGCAAAGCCTCTTGTGGACCAGCATCACATGTCCTCCAAGGAACACCTAGCTCATCTCTCAGGGTGGCCTCATCCCTCACAAGAGTCCTGTATTGCTGTTACTCTGATCTCTCACATGCTCCTTCCCTATGCAGATCTGCCATCTGTCCTAGAAGCCCTGTGCTTGGAGGCCTGAGGTTGGTTCTTTCTGAGTCTCCTCTTCAGATTGAGCACCCTTACTTCACTCACTCAAAGAATAAGGCTTCTAGATGCTTTCCTGCCTTGGTCACTCAATGCTGTCCTCTATAACTGGCCCTGAGGTTGCCTGGGATCACAAATATTAGTGTTATGGAATCCCTATCCTGTGGGTGTTCTTGGTGTGTGGTGGCAATGGACATGAATCTCAGAATGTGTCTAGACACAGGAAAGTAGTCACTCTTCTGGTGGGTGGGTGTTGTCCAGTAGAAGGACCAACTGATTTGGTTTGCCTAAAACTAAGGAATTTTTCAGAAGGGACAATTTAGAGCTGAAACCCTAACAGTGGTGCAAATGCAAGAGGGAAACAGGATGACCTGCAGTTGAGCAGTACTGATTTTTTAGTTATTCATTACACATAGTCTGTTAACCTCTCCAATCTCCTCCCACATACCTTGGACTGTGATATCCTTAGAACCAAGCCCATCACCCCCTCCCTGTACCACAAAACCCTTCATAGCCTGGAACAGGTATGGAGTCACTAAGGAAGAGAGAAAGGAGCAGCCTGAGGGTTGGGGAGTGACATCATAGACCCCTGTACTGGCAATCTGGGAGGTGGGGCACTCAGAGCTAGGCTGTCTCTGTGAGGAGGCCAAATGATTATCGGCATAGGGGAACCAAATATAGAAACTATTAGAATTGGCCATAGAGAAATAGTCAGTTTGATCACGCAAATTGTTATACAAATAACTTCTAGATTATTTGTTAATTTTGAAACATTGTGAACTTTTGTTTGATGTAGGTGTCACCAGCTGAATGATGCTCTTGTCAGAACTAATTAATGACTTCTCTGGTGAAATTTCCATTACACTGATGTACATTAGATTATTTGTAGACTCGACAAATAGATAATATCTGTTTACGTAAATAATATTACAGTGCTAAATTACCTCACAACTTCCATTAACTAATAACAGTTGCAGACAAATATTTCTAGTCTTATAGAGATTTTCATTTATTCACTAGCTCTACTACCTAAGTTAGGAATTTGAGTACCATGTGTAGTTAGGGTTAACCAATGGCAATACTCAGGAGCAGCATTAGCAAGCAGCAGGGGACAAAGTCATATAGCAGGAAGTTAAGGGCTCCCACTAACCAGTCCCTTTACTAGATTAAAGGACAAAGGAAGCTTCTATAATGGACATGACAGGAGAATATAGAATACCCTCATTAAGGAATTTAAGCAGGACAATTCTTAGTTCAAGTCGGAATGGACTGCCCCAGACCCAACCCACTAGACCAGAAGCTGCATGATAGCAGGAACTGTATTTGTTCACTGATTATCCCTAGCTCCCAGAAGGCAATTCATACAAAATAAGTTCTCATAAAATAGTTATCAAATATACAAATGAGTGAATCCATTCTTCCTTTTACTTTTCATATATTCACTCATTGACTGTAGAAAAAAACATTTGCACACCTCTACCTTGCTCCCCCTTCTTTCAGATTTCTCTTTCCCCCCAATAGGTGAACTCTAAAAGCTCTCTGCAATCCTAGTCACACTTGAAAGGATTAGGTGGACACTGTGGCCATGTTGTCACACTCAGATATTCAGAAAGAACTCAGCACACCACACAGACCACAGACATGACCTATGGAAACATGGAGATGTGTCAATATGGGAAGGGTAGGAATGCCCTGGCCACCTTGTGAACCTGAGCTGCACAAAAGCAAGGAGTGTTTCTGCTGATTCATGGCTTCATCATCAGTTTCTAGAAGTCATGGTTCACAGCAGGGCCTCAGTGAATATTTTCTGGATGAATGAATGCAAGAGAAAGAAGAGATGCAGAGGCCTGGCAGCTCGGTCCCTGGTTCTGTCCCTCCTCCATGCTGGGCTCTGAAGGAGGTTCCTGTTGCAGACCGGAGTCTCTGGTCATCTTCTCCCTATGTTCCTTCACATTGTCTTCTCTCTACACATATTGCCGTGTCCAAAATTCTTCTTTTTATAATGACCACAGTCATGCTGAATGAGGGTCCACCCTAACAACCTCACTTTACTTTGATTACGTCTATAAAGATCCTATGTTCAAATAACACCACTTTTTGAGGTATTAAGGGTTAGCACTTTAACATATGAATTTGGAAAGAACACAGTTAAGCTATAACTCCAATGAAAGTGTGTGAAAGAGTTTGGTGCACCATGGAGTCCAACCCTGAATATTTATCAAGAAGTTCTAAGAGAAGTTCTGAATGAGGTCCTATAAGTGGGGAGACCGCAAGGGTCTGGACTAGAACCCAGGTCCTCACAAATAGTCTGACTCTCTGATCTCTATGGATGGATCCAGCACTACCTTCCCATAACTGTCAAACCCTTCATCCCTACTCCAAAAATTGAATTTAAAGGAAAACATATTGATTTTATTTCACTTGATGGCAGATCCAAATGGACGAGGAACTGCAAGAGACACTGAAATGGACAGAGAAATTTCCAAGTGCCTGTCCTCGCTGGCTATGGGGAAATAGGATCTTCTTCCTGGTTTATGACCCTGACTACATGAAGGTGATTATGGGGAGATCAGGTGAGAGCAAAATCCCATCCCAGCAGCAGCAGCAGCAGCTCTTTTCTCCTGGGTACATGTGCTGTGTCTGTAAAATTCCAGAAAAAAGTGACATTTCAAATGTGCGAACCCTCTTCCAGCCTTCCACCCACCCCACAACCCAGACCAAAGAGAGCAATATATTATTCTGACTACCGAATGTTTATTTAAACAACTATGCAGAACCAAAATTTTTTTTCTTTATTGATTTTTAACTTTGTAAACCAAATTGATCTGATCTATGACACAGATTGCCGCAGATGTTAAAAATGAAACTTATATCCACAATGGCTATATCCCTCTCTGTCCTGTGTCATAGGAAGACTAAGTGACCACTCACTGTAGAAAAGCCACGAGGCTCTGCTCTGTCTTCTTCCTTGTCATTGAGGTCACGTTCTATGCTTCAAGTCCCTGTCACAGTCCAGGGCGTGTTCAGTTACTAGTCCACAGAGCCTGTTTTCCTGAGCCCAGCTGACTATCAGGACAGAGACCGAAGGGCTTGGGACCCAGTGGGAGGTGATGTAATAAACTGCCAACTGACAGTCACCAAGAACTCGTGGCAGACCATGGCCCCAATCATACTGCCCTACAGGCTACAGTATTTTGTCACTGCTACTTTTCTGAAAAGTCCTATCTTTGCTTTCAGACCCCAAATCTCAAAGTACCTACAAATTTCTCGTTCCCTGGATTGGTATGTACATCTACACATAGTTTCTCCCCAGTCACTGTTACCAAGATATCTCTCAGACTAACAAAGAACAAGAGTTGATGTGATATGATGACCCCTCCTTAAATCAAACCTCAATTCTTTTCTTCTAACTAGACCCTCACCACTTCCTCATGCAGCTGTGTTTCCTCCTGAGCATCAGCTCCTTGGACATCTCTCCTAATTATCTCCAAATACTTTCAGTGTGATATTTATTCTTGCCCCTTCTTGACCTTTTTTCAACTCCTTTCAACAACTACCTCACAGCTGTCATAATCACACTAGATACACCAGCCCAATTGGGAAATTCATGTTACTGAAAAGTACCATTCATTACTGTCTTTGTCTAAAGAAGTTCTGTAATCTGGATTTTCTTCTCCCACCATCTGTCTCTCTCAAATTGTCCCAGTCTCCCTCTGCTCCTATTGCCCACTCACTCATGCACATGACCATGTATGGCCCAGGGTATGGTTTGCTCCTGTTGAATGGGCACACGTGGTTCCAGCACCGTCGGATGTTGACCCCAGCCTTCCACTATGACATCCTGAAGCCCTATATGGAAGTCATGGCTGACTCTGTCAGAGTGATGCTGGTGAGTCTCTCTTTCTCTTTCAATTCCATTCATCCATTCACAGGACATGTTCAGATTTCACTCCTACAGCCATCAGTCACACGGAGAAACTCTCTCAGACCATTACTGTGAGAACAGATTCCTCAAAAGTAGATCACAGAGGACCCATAGATCAGGATAGAATCACACTTTGCTTATGGTCCAAGGCAGACAGCATCAGGGTGGATATAGACCTTTTCTAAGCCTTCAGCACAGTGAACTAGAGAAGTATTCAGTTGTGCCAGACAGCAGTTATACCTGTCCCTGGCATCTTCAGTGGCACGTTCACTTCCCAGGATACAATTCAGTCATGCTCTGGCCTGGGTGCCTAGGACTTCTGTATGGCCTTTGCATGTACTTGCATAATGCATGCAGTGAAATGGATACCAGCTCCACATCTTACAACCAACCTGCTGTGCCATCACCTTTCACCAAAGTTGTTATTTTATTACCCATATATGTTCAGCAAAAGTTTGCCAAAGGAAAAGGAATTGAAGTTCCTGACTGTGCTTCCTTGGAAGTCACATCCTGGCTCTTTAGGATTCATAATGCTGCAAATGGTATCTTGCCTGGCCCTCTGGACTAGCTCAGGTCTCAGAATATCAGGGTACTCCTCCTCTTTGTTCTCCAAAAAATAATGTTTTCTGACTTAACAAAAAACAATTTGTATAATAACTTCTTCCTAAAATTCAAACCAAAGCAATACCAATATAAGAACACATTTAACTTTATTAAAAAAAAGTTTGTGATAAAATGCAAATCACTTTAAAAATGCTTTCATTTGAGCCTAAACTTTCTGTCATATATCTGCTTTATAAAGTGAGGAAACTCCATCAGACTATTAAAACACACAGAGGGCTGAGCCTCACAGCACAGGCTTTCTAGGAGAACTGAGATAAATGTTCCCCTCCCTCCTCAGAACAAATGGGAGAAGCTTATCAACCAGGACTCCTGTCTTGAGATCTCTCAACACATCTCTTTGATGACCCTGGAAACCATCATGAAGTGTGCCTTCAGCCACCAGGACAGTGACCTGTTGGTCAGGTCAGTGACAACCCTTCAACTATAAGATCCTTGTTCTTACCAATTGGTGTGGACTCACCTGAGAGGCAGGTGGAAAGTCTTGGAAGCTTACCCTCACAAAAAGACAGATTCTGACCCCAGGCCAAATTCTAATTCCTAAGCAAGCTCATCCCTGTCCCAGCCACAGAACCCTGACCCCCAACACAGGTGGAAGCCTGAATGCTCATGCCACCTTCTAAAACCCTGTGCCTCAGTGTTGTCTGTCTCTACCACACAGTGAATCTCATCTCAGAGTCCATTCTGCCTCCAGGTGAGACCTCCCTGTCAACAGTCTGTTGTGCATGCTCTCCCTCAGGAATTTCCAGTCCTACATCCAGGCTATTTATGACCTGAGCTACTTGATACCTTCTCGTTTGCGGAATGCCTTTCATCAGAATGACACCATCTATAGACTGACCTCTGCTGGCCGCTGGTACAACCACGCCTGCCAGATTGCCCACAAGCACACAGGTTTTTGTCTCCTCCTACTGTTTCCCCTCCTTTACCAGGATTAGCCCAAAGGAGCTGGGCATGACCCCTCAGGCACAGCCAGGTGCCCTGGTGCCCATGAAGGACCTGAAACACATTCATGCTGGGTAGTTCCGTAGTGCAAGTGTTGGGAACGGAAATGTTAGGGGGTAAGGCAGCGTGGAGGTGGTAATGTGAAATGAGACCCATCCCAGCGACTCATGCAGAGCCTCCATGTGCTGTGCTCCTGAAAGTGGTGCTAAACTCCTGCCACTGGCCCACACACCTGCTCCAAATGCATCCTGAGCTCTACAGGCACCCAGATTGGGGAAGGTGGCTCACATGGCTCCTAGCGGTTGCTACAGCTCTTGATTTTGCCTCGTAATTATTGTCCTGAACCAGACCAAGTGATCAGGCAGAGAAAGGCTCAGCTGCAGGATGAGGGAGAGCTGGAGAAGGTCAGGAGGAAGAGGCGCTTGGATTTCCTGGACATCCTCCTGTTTGCCAAAGTGAGTGTGTGGGAAAGAAACCTGTGGCTTTGCCCAGGAGCAGAGCAAGGGACAAACCCTGCTCTCTCATCCATGGCCTCCCCAGATGGAGAATGGAAGCAGCCTGTCTGATGAGGACCTGCGTGCAGAGGTGGACACCTTCATGTTTGAGGGCCATGACACCACAGCCAGTGGTATCTCCTGGATCTTCTATGCTCTGGCCACACACCCTGAGCATCAGCAGAAGTGCAGGGAAGAGGTTCAGAACCTCCTGGGGGATGGAGCCTCTATCACCTGGTGAGTGAGAGCTCAAGAGGTGGGAGAGCCCTGCCTCTGGTAAGGACAAGATGCTGGTCATCCTGGCCCTCACCTGCCCCTCAGGATGGCCTTCGCTTCAGGGACCACATGGACCAGATGCCCTACACCACCATGTGTATCAAGGAAGCCCTGAGGCTCTATCCACCAGTACCAGGTATAGGCAGAAAACTCAGCAAACCTATCACCTTTCCTGATGGACGCTCCTTACCAAAAGGTATGAGCATCTCAGACTCAACTCACCTAAGCTCTTGCCAGGGACAAGGGAGGATCTAAATCCCCATGTGTTTCAGCAGTTCTGAATCTGTCTGTGTCTCCTGTTCCTTACCAGTAAAATCAGTGCCAATTTTGCAGTTAGAATGATGCATATAAAATGGTGTCACCTACCTGGACCACAAGAAAATTTAATAAAATTAGTTCCCTTTCAACACCAAGAGAACTTTATATCTGGGACATTGGCTTAAATTACCCCTACAGCCCCTTTTGGTTTTTTAATTTCACTGGAAACGAGTCATGAGCTTTCTTCATTCTCCAGGGTTATCCCTCAATCACCTTTAGAGTCTATGGTCTCATCACTATACTTACCTCCATTTGGGTTGCACTGATATTTTTTATTCTGACACTCCAGGTTTTGATTCTTTTTTTTTAAATTTGTTCTAATTAGTTATACTTGACAGTAGAATGCATTTTGACACATTGTACAAAAATAGAACACAACTTCTCCTTCCTCCGGTTGTACGGGTTTGATCCTTGATTCAACAATTACAGTGCACATATATAATTTCTGTCTTCATTTTCACATTTTTTTTGAAAACATACTTCATATTTGATAGAATGTGCAGGTAACTCCATTGTGATACATGTAAAAGGACACACATCAGTTGGCACGATGATGACTCAATCCTCAGAACCTCCTCCACATGGATATTCACAGCCTCTGAGTGTGGTTTCAGGACTTGAGCCCTAAAATTCTCATTCCCTGAGAAGTGGAGGATTGGAGAAGGAATCAGACAGGGACAGAGGGAGACGTGATTCTGTCCTAGGGGAAATGCAAATGAATAAAACCAGGAATCCCATGTCATGAGTCAGATACAGTCCCATCTCTGAGAAACCCTCAGGTGGATGGCAGAGACAGTGAATGGCTACATCTGAGTCCCCTCTCATGGCAGAAGGACACCATTGCCTCAACTCCATTGGGTCTCACCTCTTCCCTGACCCATGCTAGCTGAGTGAGCATAGAAATGTCACTCAGCCTCCCTGAGTCTCTGGTGCCTCATCTGAAAAATGAAGATAAAACCTCCCTGTCATTTGCATTTCACTGCCGCTCAGAAACTGTGAAATTGCCTCCCACTGGTAAGTATTTGTGAATATAGAGTGAATTAGTTTATGTTCTCCAAAGACTCATGGAAGGCATTTGATGAATGTGAGTGGTCACTTGAGTTCTATAAACTGTGAGCCTCCAATATTTTCTTGCTTCTCTTTTCTGAATTATAGTTTTCCACTCCTAACCTGTGCTCAGGTACTTTGCCAAGCCCACTCCAACTCCTTGTACCTGGGTCATACTGCCCAAAGACATGATTTATAGCACCAGGCTTTTGGGGACCATGGCCCTACTTCATGGATACAGTAAGTCTTCTCTTTATCTCCTACCCTCCTGCAGGTATCATTGTTACACTGTCCATTTATGCTCTTCATCACAACCCGAAGGTGTGGCCAAACCCAGAGGTATGGAAGTTCTGAGGGAAGGGAAGGGAATAATCTCTGAGGATACCTCCTCCTGCTCCCACTTCTGGGAATTCTGTCCCCTCATGGGTTGGAAGCAGGGACTTGACCCCTACCTATTCCGGTCCTTCTGTTCTCTCCGCAGGTGTTTGACCCTTTTCGATTTGCACCCAATTCTTCTCGACACAGCCATTCATTCCTGCCCTTTTCAGGAGGACCTAGGTAAGGTGTCCTGTGTTGGTGGTGGGATAAGGAAATAGAAGTCTCTGGGTACAAACCTGATGTTTGTGATCCCTTTGTTGCCATGTGGCATCTCTAGGTATGCCTTTTTAGATGGTGGTTGAAACAAAGAAGACTTGGTCGATATATCTGTACCCAAAAGCAGATGGCAGTTCAGGTTATGCCACAGAGACATTGGCCCACTGCCCTACCCAAGGGCCAGACAAATTTCAGCATCAGTGTGTTCTGGTGTTTTCCTCACTATAGGAGTATGACTTTATGAATTAGGAATGCTCACATAAACCTAACTTCAGGTTTTATGCCCCTTAGTTTCTAGGATCCTTATTGTATTGATTCCTCTCTTCCCACACAATCTCAGCTCCACCCACCAACCTTTTTGTTCAAGTCACGAATCCTTGGATCACTGAAGCAAATGATGAGTGGATTTGGGTTTGTTTTCTGGAAGCTTGGCATGTGCCAGCTGTTCAATACCTGAAAGGTTCCCGTTGCCCTTTGAAGACAGCTTACAGCAATGGGCATTCTCTCCACATCTGCAGTCTCTCCCAACATGATTTTTGACTGTATGTGAATGTTCATGTTCCCCTTGTAGCTTTCCAAGTTGTAAAAATTTGAAAAACCAAGTAAGATCTGCTTACCTTGAAATTACACTTAGAGTACATATCGTCCAACTTCAGACAAAAAGGATAAAAATGAGTACGATAAATTGGCCTGGAGGAAAAATCCACTATTTTGTATATGACATGTTGCTTGAAAGTCACCTGTTGTATACAATATAAAACCTTGAAGGAGCCATGAAGCTGGATAAGCATACTCCAGAGGGCTGCTATGGCCATCCACAAACACTCAAGGAATTGACCTCTGGAATATACATTGCCATAAACCTTGTAAATATTACTAGAAACAGGATTTTCTGATTTATGATTATGTGAATTCTTCAAGTGCTTATCAACTTTAGAAAAGGCTTTAAGCAAATTGACAAATCATAAATTTGTTTTCCAAAATTTGATTTTTTGGGCTACTTCTTCCTAGACATTGACTACAAATAATGTTGCTGACACCAGGGGATAGGAAAATCTAGGTACATAATTTTCTTGGTAGAATTAAGATTATTTTTAGCATAATACTGAGTGCTTTTCAATTTCTTTAAATTAATTCAAACACAAAGATTGAAAAGGTATATTTCCACCAAGTCCTATGCTAAGAGATAGAAACACAGAGATGTAGAATACCACTCCTGGTTCAGTGACAAAAAACAAAATGGGTGGTACAGGATCAGACACCTACACCCAAGATGACCATCATTCCTTCCTTCATTTTTTCACTCATTCATCAGTCATTGAACAGTTGTGAAATGTTCTATGTCCTTGAAACTTTCAAAGACCCTGGACTGTGGTGTGTCCTTGAATAAAACACTGATGGTGACTTGAAGGCCTAGGAGAGAGAGAGGTGAAGTCCTGAGTCTAGAAGATGTGTAGACAGAGGGGAATAGAGGAAATCCTCAGTGACCTCAACAACAAGAGCTGATCTTAGAAATGGGGCTGGACAGACAAGAGGTAGGCAAAGCAGCAGCCCGTAAAGAGTGGAGAAAAGCTGAGGTATTTGGACAGTGTCCAAACTGCACAGAGTGCATGGTAGTACCTGAGTTGGGTTGTTGCTTCCATGTAGATGGAGGGGAGCCAGGGACACAACACAGGTCCAAGAAAGGAGACATGGATATGACTGGTAGGAACATTTCTGGAATAGAATTAAAAGGCAGCCAACCCTGGTAGAATGAGGGGTAAGAGAGAGACAGGAGCCTAAACGCTGAGATGGACACAGGCATGGCTGCAGCTTGAGGATCCTCAACCTGATGACTCCTCCAGAAGCTGCTCCATTGACATGTGTCTCTCCCTTCAGGAACAGGTATTCTTTTTCCCATAGATGGTGAACCCTGAGAGTGTGACCCATTGCTCCCCAGGCAGCCCTGACCAGTGGTATCCACACTGGGGAACCAGAAACTATTAGTGAAGGCAGTGAACTAACCAATGACTAGCTGTTTAAAAGAATCATGTGATGACAATCTGCCTTAGAGTTCTGACATTATCCTAACAAATTTCATGCCACTGAGAGTAGAAGTAGGGTCAGGGCTGGTCCTGAAACAATGGTAGGCTATATCAAGTTCAAGAAAATGTAAGCTAGGCTGGGGGTAGATGCATAATGGGCCTATAAGGAAAAGCATTGGTCTGGGCCCTGCTCTAGGCTGGGGCTCAGGGCCAATGCCTTGCCAGCTCAGGATGAGACCTGAAGTCACTTTTTTTAATCCATTGTCTCTTCCTGGCCCAGGAACTGCATAGGAAAACAATTTGCAATGAATGAAATGAAGGTGGCTGTGGCCCTTACACTGCTCCGCTTTGAGCTGCTGCCAGATTCCACCAAAGTCCCCTTCCCCATACAACGTCTTGTGTTAAGGTCCAAGAATGGAATCCACCTGCATCTCAGGAAGCTCCACTAATACTGGTAGAGACAAGGCCTGATCTTTGCACCTGCTGCCTGCCATTCTATCTTCTTGTTGCTTGCTCTTGCCCTCCCATATGTCCACCTCTCTGTATCTCACCTGCCTGCAGGCTCTATCTGCTTGTCTGTCTACCTGTCTCCTACCACATCTTTGACTGTGCACCCAACCTCTGGTCACCTGCCTGACTGCTCTCTTCTGTCTTTTCCCTTTGTCCTGTACCTGTGTATCTTCCTGTTTTGTTTTAATGAACTACCACCACTTTAATGACTTAAAACATGTTTATAGTCTTACAGCTCTGGAGATCAGATGTCTGATCAGATGGATTTCCCTGGACAAAAACCAAGCTGTTGCAGAATGTCTCAGGAAGAAACTCTTTTCTCCACCTTCCAGCTTTGCTCTTGAGATCTCCTAATGGTTGGATAGGTCCACCTACGAGGGATCATCTCCTGTACTTGAAGTTGACCAATTGTACATGTTAACCCCAAACAAAACATTTCTTCACAGCTACAACTGGACTAGCATTTAATTGAATAAGTAACTAATTCAACCTTGTCAAGGTGAATCATAAACATCGCACTTCATCTTTGGCAAATTATCATTTATATACATCCCCATAAACTTACTTAATCTGAAAATAAAGATTTGCGATGTAACCAAACCACTCCAAGAGTGTTTATAGCCTTCAGATATAAAACAAAGTCATGTTTCTGCCAACTACCCTGAATAGTATTAAAAATACACTAACATTTTCCTCCCAAGTACAATAAAAAATCGGTTCATGATGTTTCCTTTTCTTGATGTTCTGACTGTCATACTGTGACGCAATACAAAGTAAATATTATAGATACCTCTCATGTTAGATGTGAATGTGGCAAGAGGGAAGGAAATTTTTCATATATACACACAAACATACTTATAACAAGAGGAAGAGATAACCCTACTCAATTTTGTCCTTGTTTCTGCCACTGCCCCCATGGTCCCAGAAGCATTCATAAGTCTCTTCTACTCCCCATTCCACTCTCCTTTTGTCTTCAGCAAGCACCTCAGTAAGTCATGTTGTCTTTCCCTGGAAGGGTGACCCAAACCTTCATCCTTGCAGATTCTTGGACATTCATGGTCTTGCCTAAATCTAGTGATTGTATTTTTCCACTTACTTTAGTCACAATGTGCGTTAGTAATAGGAGATACTCTATAATATCACTTGCGTTCCAGACATCCTTTCCTCAGTTTTACTAGTAAGGACCTTGCCTTGTTCAGTATGAGATTCTGGATCAATCACAAGCTAGTACAGCACCTTTCTTTGATTTGGAGACATGAGGAGCACAGAATAGCCCATTAGCAGTCTTCAATTCAAGGTCAACAGAAAATTACTGTGTCTAGGGACACATTTCTCTCTTTGGACCTAAGACCTCTAGGTCAACAGCAAACAAGTTTACAGGACAGAAAGTAAAACTTTTGCTGTTGGATTACTATGAGTAATGGAGGTGCTACCATTTTTATTTTCATTTCTTGATTCCCTGGACTCAGGAGTCCTGGCTATGAAAGACACAATGCCATGATCTTCACGTAATTTTTAATGTATGCCCTTCTAGAGAAACTTACCTCTGCCCTGTAAGGTATTACCTAGCTGGTACTGTATATCAAAACCATTCTGAGTTATTTCTCTGGTTCAACAATGCATAACAGAAATAGAGATCTCAATTGTTAAGGTGATTCAGAAGAGTTTAGAAGGTTGATGTCTCTAGTTTCATTGGAACTTCCCTAAGACCCATTCTAGATTTCAAGCTCCCATTACTTCCCAATCAGTGATCTCATTTTAGTAGAAGACACTCCATAAGGTTGGAATGTAATTTGTGCCATAATTAAGATAATAGTAGAATGAGACTCAGGGTTTAGTATTTAGAAATCTCAGCCCAGATGTGATAGAAGATAAGGGTTTCTCTCAGGACAGAGGGAAGCTTCCAGGTCAGGTATGCATGTCTCTGATCTCATCTTTTTCTTTCCTCACTTTACATAGTCTAGTTAGGAGCAACCAACCTGAATATACTCCTTATTTTAAGTAAAATCTTCCAAGGTATCGAATACATGGCCATTCAGAATCTTGCCTTTTTTGATGTTCCCCTTTATAGGACATTTGTTTAGTAGTGAGAAGTGTCATATTGTGCTTATCTCTATTGCCATATCATGCCACAGACTACCAGTGTTTTCCTTAACACTTTTATATCTTTACATATAGAGCCTCAGTGACTTTCAAATTATTCATATTTTGAAAACTATTTATAGAAAACCCAGAACCAATTCAGAAAACTCATCCTTAAGATTCTGTTCCTCACCTGAAATGTCAGCCATTGTATGGCTAGGAACCAATGAACTTGGCATTAATAGATCTGCCATTGCTGGGGTGTGAGTGTGGACTTGATGCAGTGAGGACAAATCATTGCATAGAAGTAATGTTTTCTTTTTTTTTTTTATTATAAACAAATGGGATACATGTTGTTTCTCTGTCTGTACATGGCGTAAAGGCATACCATTTGTGTAATCATAAATTTACATAGGGTAATGTTGTTTGATTCATTCTGCCATTTTTTCCCTTCCCCCCTCCCCTCCCACCCTTCCCCTCCATCTATACAGTCCTTCCTTCCTCCATTCCTGCCCCCCTCCCTAAACCCAACTCCAACCCCAACACTAACCCTTCCCACCCCCCCTTATGTGTCATCATCCACTAGAAGTAATGTTTTCAAATGTGCAACTCTAGTTTTTAAAATGAAATTTGGTTTGTTACATTCATTATTTAGTTTTGGTTTCCATTTAGTATTTAATGGTCTTTGGAGAAAAAAATAATAAAACAGTGTTTTATATATATATATATATATATTGCTGCAAGATAAGATTTTCTGTTTTTTGAAATAAGTCTGTAGCATAAAGGTTAAACTATTTTAAGACAAAATAAAATAGAGTGTATTTAAACAAAAAAAAAAGATTCTGTTTCTCCAGAATTATTCTTTGTACCAAAATTTTTATCAGTCAAGACTTCATTAGAAAAATAAGATCAGTATGATACAGCCTGTCCAGGGTAGGAGATAATCCAGCAAGAGAAGGCTGGGCCCCTCTTCCCCTCCAGCTAAGATATCCTCTTCTTTACCTCCTGTCTTCCCAGAGAGAAGCTAAAATTACCACAGTCACATGGGGGTCAAGTTGTCCAGGTGATGGGATAACCTACTGAGTTGACAGAAAAGGATCCTGGTCACCCAGCACCAAGGATGAGAAATATAGGGCAGCAAAGGCAGGTGCTCACTTACCAATTCACTAAAGAAAGAAATCAGACATATCTGGGGCCTTAGATCTGTAGGTAAAAGTCAAGAAGAGGACATGTGGAGACAAGGCATTTCCAGAGAAGGCTCACTGATGAATAGAGTAGGACTTTCAGTTGTTTTCTTCCCAGACTTGGGACAAAGCCTCTTCCCCATATTCTACCCTGACTATTTCCTCTAAGGCCTAATCTCTCCAGGGCACACCTCACCTTTTCAGTCATACACAGTTTTGGCATAGATAGACTCAAAGAGTTTCAAGAATCCAACATACTCCAAAGCACAGTGGGTAAGTGTTAGGGTTTGTATGTGAGGCATCCCCCAAAAGTTCATATGCAAAACAATGCAAGAACATTCCAAGGTGAGACGATTGGGTTATGAGAGTCTTAACCAAATCAGTGAAGGTGGGTAGGGTGTAGCTGAAAGAGGTGGGTCAATGGGGTATATATTTGGTAAGCTGAGTGAGTTTCTTTCTACTGCCTCATCATCATGTGAGCTTTTTCCCTCCACCACACACTTCCACCATGATGTTCTGCCTCACCTCAAGTCCTAAGGAATGGAGTCAGATGTCTATGGACTGAGACCTCTGAAACCATGAGTCCCGAATTTATCCTCCTTAAAAATGTCCTTGTCAAGTCTCTTATTCACAGCAGTGAAAAAACTGACTGAAACAGAACTTGGTACCAGGGGTGGGGTCATTGCTGTGACTAACCTGAATATGTGATTCAGAAGCTTTTGGAGCTTTTAGGATTTGGTGGGAGTATTTTTGAGATATTTAGCAGTGCAAGTTGGAAATGCTTTAGATTGCTGTAAGTGGAGCTTAATGGCCAGTTCTGGTAAGAGCTCAGAAGATCAGAATGCCAGTAAAACCATGGACAGTGAAGATAATGCTCAAGAGGGTTCAAAGAAGGACTCTATTAGAATTTGGACTAGAGGTCATTTGTGTTATGTTCTGGCTGAGAAGTTGTCTGCATTTTGCCTGTGTCCTGAGACTTTCTGTGAGTCTGATTTTAAAAGTGATGAACTTTTTAATCTGGTGGAATAAATTTCTAAGCAGCATAGTATTCAGGTGGTGGCATAGATATTGCTGGTGACTTTTAGCCAAGTATATCGTGACATACAGGAGCAGAAAGAAGAGCAGAAAGATTTGAAAAACTTGGACTTGAAAGGTGGGAATAAAACTGAGGCTAAGGAAGTTGCAATTGTTAAAGACATTAATGCCACTAAGGAAATGCTAAGGACTTTGCCCAGAAATAATAAGAAAGATGACTTGAGGACATCTCAGGAACTGGCAAGACCACACCCATCTCAGGCTCGAAGGAGAAAAGTGCCCTTGAGAAGAAACCAGTGAGTCTCCCTTCCTTCACAAGGGGGCCTACGAAGTGTTTTCAATGCACACATCCATCCAGGCACTCAGAGGCTGCTGCAGCCAGCATTCCTGGTAGCTTTATTACTGCTTGAGATGGCAGCAGACCTTGGAACCAACCATGTGATATTGGTTCAGCAGGAATGCTGATGCTGGAAGGGGATCACAGAGGCTTCCACCAAGATTTCAAAGAATAGCCTGGGAGACCAAGTAAAGTGTCCCAGGTTGGAGTCCCTGTGGGAAACCCCTGAGAGGGTGAAGTGTGGATACGTGAGGAGGAAGCCAAAACTGCAATGGAGACTCCCCGAGATTAAGAAATGCCAGAAATGTAAGACATCATCCCAGCAAAGTTGCAGGAATTAAGCAGAGACAAGCCAACAGAGAAGCCTGTTGGTTCCAACCAGCAAAGACACAGGGGCAGAGCTACATGAGCCTTTTAGAGAGAACATCACAATGCCATGTGCTCCAGATGCTGCACAGAACTACAGAACTTGTTTGTCCAGCTGGGTTTCAGTCTTGCTTTGGTCCCATCCTTCTTTTTATGCCCCTGTTTCTCTGAATGAACATATTAACTCTGTACCTTCATTTTTATTTTTTATTTGTTCTTTTTAGATGTACATAATAGTAGAATATATTTTTGATATACTATATACACATTGAATGTAACTTATTCTAATTAGGATCCCATTCTTGTGGTTGTGCATGATGTGGAGTTTCACTGTGGTGTATTCATATATGAACATCGGTAAGTTGAGTCCAATTCATTCCACTGTCTTTCCTCTGTACCTTCGTATATTGGATACTTGTAAATTGCTTTTGATGTTTATAGGAGCTCAAACTGTGAGACTGCCTTGAATTTCAGAGAGCACTTAGGACTTGAACTTTTCTTGGACAATCTTGGAACTGTTGAGACTTATGGGAACTCTAGGAAATGGACTAAATGCATTTTGCATTGTATATGGTCATGAGTTTTGGAAGGCCAGGGACAGAATGCTGTGTTTTGAATGTGAGGTGTCCCCCAAAACTCATGTGTGAAACAATTCAGAGGTGAAATGATTGGGTTATGAGAGCCTTAACCCAATCAGTGAATCAATCCCCTGATAAAGATTAACTAAGTGGTAACCAAAGGTGTTACCCCCCACTTATCCTCCTTAACATTGTTCTTGACAGTTCTTTTAGTCACGGTAGTGAAAAAAGCTGACTAAAGCAGTGGGCATAGTGGAACTGGTGGTCCCAGGACACTTTCTTGTTCAGGCTCTCTATCTACTGCATAGGATATGGTGATAGAAGGCCAGGACCTCTCAGGAACACAGTGTCACCAGCCAGGTGCAAAGTCTCCAGGCAGAGAGGGGAGGAGGCTCATGCAGGCCCTGGGGCTTCCCTCCCTCATTCTGCACACCCTCAACAGCTCTGCCACAGTGCCATCTCCAGTCTCAGTCACTACTCTAAATCCAAATCACCTCTTCTCACACCTAGGTTAACTCAACAGTGCCAACTGCTCCTGTTGGCACCTAACACCAACCACCTCTCTTCCTGTAACTCAGGGAGAACTTCTTTCTCAACCTGGAGAGGTTTTTCATAATAAGAGTAATATCTGCTTATTGTGCAACAGATAAGCCACCCAGATACCCACTCCTTTTGTTTAAAAGTACCCCTCATCCTTTGTATTTAGAACCTACATGTGCAGGGCTCAATTCTGGCCATCTCAGGGGAATGAGAAAGTTGTGGCCCTGCTCTTTCATTTTATGCAGAAGAGGGAAAATAGGCAAGTAGTCAATTAAGGGTAAATATCACAGACAATAGAAAGTGTAGGAAGGAAACAAAGACGGTGTTACCAGAGAGGTCAACAGAGCAAGACCTGCTTGGAGAGGACAACTGGAGAAAGCTTCATGTTGGAGAGAACATTTGAGATGAGCCTAGAAGGATGATAAGAATCTGACTGTATGAAGAGTATGGGAAGGACATTGTGGGAGGAGGGAACAACAAGAACAAAGACTCTGGGGTGGGAAACCTCATGATATTTCATAAAGAAGTCCCGTGATAAGACAGTCACCTGAGATGAGGTTGGAGAGGTCAGGGCAGGATGATGTGTACTCCATGACAGGATATAAGCAGAATGAAGAAAGAAAATATATGCAAATCCTTGTCTCCATGCCCAACATGTTGCTGGTGTTAAACTAAATAAATGGTACGCAAGTATTTGAAAAAACAGAGATTGGATTTTGAAATTATATGAGAAGTAGGAAATCCCAGTGGCCCATTTCAAAATACAGTATTTAGCTTTAAATGTAAATTATTTGAGACGTAAGGAAGGAAGCTGGAGGGGAGAGCAGAATGGAAAGTTACAACCAGCTAAAAACTTCACACTCCCTTGACAAGAAGGTGAGAAGGGACAAGAGAGATAAACTGCCAAAAGGCATTCAAGGCGATCCAAGATGGTGGACTAGAGGGTGACTGCATCTCCAGTCGCTACAGAACCCAGGATTCAAGAATGGGAGGCATTGAGAGACACAGACTAAAATAGAGCCACAGGGTGAGTCCCCCACTGGGTGAAGCTCGGCCTGGGTGGCAGACCCGGATGGGGCGGCTTCTCAGAGCAGGGAAGGGCAGCTAGAGTCTTCCCCAGGTAGCCCTGCTCACTCCGGCGGTGGGCTCCTCCCACACGGCCAGCTTCTCGAAGCAGGCCCCCCAGTGAGAGCCTTTCTGCACAGAACCAGCTCCAAGTCCCGGAGCCTCCAGCCCCCAGGCAGCTTCAGGGACCAGGACAGGGCAGCCAGAGACTTCCGCAAGCAGCCCTGCTCCCTCCAGTGGCAGGTGCCTTTCACGGTCAGCTTCTCGGAGCAGACCGCCCAGTGAGAGCCTTTCCGCACAAAGCCAGCTCCAAGCCCTGGAACCAGTAGCGGGCTAGAGGAAGCTTTCTTCGGAAGCACTGCATTATCAGGTTCCTCCAAGACTTCAGGCTACTGAAGGCTGGGAGATGATACAGTGGAAATCTACAGGGACACTATAAGCCAATAGCGGAAATCTGCAATATCTCAGAGTCCCAATGATATCTGACCAATATGAGAAAACAAGGGAAGAAAATGTCCCAAACAAACCTAGATACTATATCAATAAAACCCAATGACAGCACAGCAGAAGAAATGTCAGAAAGGGAGTTCAGAATGTACATAATTAAAGCAATCAGGAAAGCAAACGATGAGAAGAAAGAGCAAATGCAGGCATTGAAGGAGGAGATGAAAGAGCAAATGCAGGCATTAAATGATCGCACAATCAACAGTTAAAAGACCAAATATGGGAAGCAAGAGATCATTTCAATAAAGAGTTAGAGATACTGAAAAAAAAACAAACAGAAATTCTTGAAATGAAGGAAACAATAAACAGAGTTAAAAACTCCATAGAAAGCATAACCAATAGGATAGAACACCTGGAAGACAGAACCTCAGATATTGAAGACAAAATATTTAATCTTGAAAACAAAGTTGACCAAACAGAGAAGATGGTAAGAAATCATGAACAGAATCTACAAGAATTATGGGATATAATGAAAAAGCCAAATTTAAGAATTATTGGAATTGAGGAAGGCTTAGAGAAACAAACCAAAGGAATGAACAATCTATTCAATGAGATAATATCAGAAAATTTACCAAATGAGAAGAATGAAATGGAAAACCAAGTCCAAGAGGCTTATAAGACTCCAAATACACAAAATTACAACAGACCCACACCAAGGCACATTATTATGAAAATACCTAACATACAAAATAAAGACAGAATTTTAAAGGCTGCGAAAGAAAAGAATCAAATTACTTTCAGGGTAAACCAATAAGAATATCAGCAGATTTTTCAATCCAGACCCTAAAAGCTAGAAGGGCCTGGAACAACATTTACCAAGCCCTGAAAGAAAATGGATGCCAACCAAGAATCTTATACCCAGCAAAACTTACTTTCAGATTTGACGATGAAATAAGATCCTTCCATGATAAACAAAAGCTAAAGGAACTTACAAAAAGAAAGCCAGCATTACAGAACATTCTCAGCAAAATATTCCATGAGGAAAAGATGAAAAACAAAGAAGCAATTCAGCAAAGGGAGGAACTATCCTAAAGGAATTGTCAAATAAAGGAGGAACCAAATCATGTCAAAAAACAAAAATGAGTCAAATGACTAGGAATACAAATCATATCACAATAATAACCCTTAATGTTAATGGCCTGAACTCATCAATCAAAAGACAAAGACTGGCAGATTGGATTAAAAAGAAAAATCCAAAAATATGCTGCCTGCAAGAGACTCATCTCATAGAAAGAGATACCCATGGACTAAAGGTGAAAGGATGGGAAAAAACATACCATGCACACGGACACAGCAAAAAAGCTGGAGTATCCATCCTCATTTCAGATAATGTAGACTTCAAGCCAAAACTAGGCAGAAGGGATAAAGAAGGACATTACATACTGCTTAAGAGAAGCATAAATCAGCACAAAGCTACTGTTAGCAAATACAAGAAGATAGAGATACTACCTTGTACTCTATCAGATCATAATGGATTGAAATTAGAAATAAATGACAGAATAAAAAACAGAAACTTCTCCAATACCTGGAGATCAAATAATACACTATTATATGATGAATGGATAAAAGAAGATATCAGGAGGGAAATAAAAAAATTCTTAGAGGTAAATGAGAACAAAGACACATCATATCAAAATCTCTGGGACATATGAGCACAGTACTTAGAGGAAGATTTATTTCATGGGACGCATTCAAAAAAAGAAGTAGAAATCAACAAATAAGCTCCTTAACACTACAGCTCAAAGCCTTAGAAAAAGAAGAGCAGACTAACACCAAAAGTAGTAGAAGACAGGAAATAGTTAAAATCAGAGCCAAAATCAACGAAATTGAAACAAAAGAAACAATCGGAAAAATTAACAAAATAAATAGTTGGTTCTTTGAAAAAAATATACAAAATTGATAAACCCTTAGCCACACTAACAAAGAGAAAGAGGGAGAAAACTCAAATTACTAAAATTCGGAATGAACAAGGAAATATCACAACAGACACGAGTGAAATACAAACATAATTAGAAGCTATTTTGAAAATCTATACTCCAACAAAACAGAAAACCTTGAAGACATCAACAAGTTTCTAGAGACATATGAATTACCTAAACTGAACCAGGAGGACATACACAACTTAAATTAATGAATTTCAAGCAATGAAATAGAAGAGGTCATCAAAAGCCTACCAACAAAGAAAAGTCCAGGACCAGATGGGTTCTCAGCCGAGTTTTACAAAACCTTTAAAGAAGAGCTCATTCCAATACTCCTCAAAGTATTCCATACAATAGAAGAGGAGGGAACCCTACCAAACTCATTCTATGAAGCCAATATCACCCTGATACCTAAACCAGACAGAGACACATCGAGGAAAGAAAATTTCAGACCAATATCCTTAATGAACATCGACGCAAAAATCTCAACAAAATTTTAGCAAATCACATACAAAAACATATTAAAAAGGTAGTGCACCATGATCAAGTGGGTTTCATCCCAGGGATGCAAGGTTGGTTCAACATCAGGAAATCAATAAATGTAATTCACCATATCAATAGACTTAAAGTCAAGAATCACATGATTCTTTCAATAGATGCAGAAAAAGCTTTTGATAAAATACAGCACCCCTTCATGCTCAAAACACTAGAAAAAATAGGGATAGTGGGAACATTCCTTAACATTATAAAGGCCATCTACGCTAAGCCCATGGCCAATATCATTCTAAATGGTGAAAAACTGAAAGCATTCCCCCTAAAAACTGGAACAAGGCAGGGATGCCCTCTTTCACCACTTCTTTTCAATATTGTCCTTGACACTCTAGCCAGAGCAATTAGAGAAACCAAAGAAATTAAAGGGATACGAATAGGAAAAGAAGAACTCAAACTATCCCTGTTCACTTGACATGATTATATATTTAGAGGAACCTGGAAATTCCATGAGAAAACTTTTAGAACTCATAAGTGAATTCTGTAAATTAGCAGGTTACAAGATCAATGCTCATAAATCCAATGCATTTTTATGCATAAGTGATGAATCTTCAGAAAGAGAAATTAGGAAAACTTCCCCATTCACAATAGCATCAAAAAAAAAAAAATACTTGGGAATCAATCTCACAAAAGAGGTGAAAGACCTCTACAATGAGAACTACAGAACACTAAAGAAAGAAATTAAAGAAAACCTTAGAAGATGGAAAGATCTCCCAAGTTCTTGAATAGGCAGAATTAATATTGTCAAAATGGCCATACTACCTAAAGTGCTATACAGATTCAATGCAATTCCAATTAAAATCCCAATGGGTGTTGGCGAGGATGTGGGGAGAAAGGTACACTCTTACATTGCTGGTGGGGCTGCAGATTAGTGCAGCCACTCTGGAAAGCAGTGTGGAGATTCCTTAGAAAACTTGGAATGGAAACACCATTTGACCCAGCTATCCCACTCCTTGGCCTATACCCAAAGGACTTAAAATCAGCATATTACAGAGATACAGCCACATCAATGTTCATAGCTGCTCAGTTCACAATAGCCAGATTGTGGAACCAACCTAGATGTCCTTCAATTGATGAATGGATAAAGAAAATGTGGTATATATATACAATGGAATTTTACTCAGCCATAAAGAATGATAAAATTATGGCATTTGCAGGCAAATGGATGAAACTGGAGAATATCATGCTCAGTGAGATAAGCCAATCTCAAAAAAAAACAAAGGAAGAATGATATCGCTAATAAGTGGATGATGACACATAATGGGGGTGGGAAGGGTTAGTGTTGGGGTTGGAGTTGGGTTTAGGAAGGGGGGCAGGAATGGAGGAAGGAAGGACTGTATAGATGGAGGGGAGGGGTGGGAGGGGAGGGGGGGAAGGGAAAAAATGGCAGAATGAATCAAACAACATTACCCTATGTAAATTTATGATTACACAAATGGTATGCCTTTACGCCATGTACAAACAGAGAAACAACATGTATCCCATTTGTTTACAATAAAAAAAAGAAGAAAAAAAAAAGATTATTAAAAGCAAAAAAAAAAAAAAAATCCCAATGATGTACCTTACAGAAATAGAACAAGCAATTATGAAATTCATCTGGAAGAATAAAAAACCCAGAATAGCTAAAGCAATCCTCAGTAGAAAGAGCGAGGCAGGGGGTATTGCAATACCAGATCTTCAACTCTATTACAAAGCAATAGTAACAAAAATGGCATGGTATTGGTACCAAAATAGACAGGTAGATCAATGGTACAGAATAGAGGACATGGACACAAATCCAAATAAATACAATTTTCTCATACTAGACAAAGGGGCCAAAAATATGCAATGGAGAAAAGATAGCCTCTTCAACAAATGGTGCTGGGAAAACTGGAAAACCATATGCAACAGAATGAAATTAAACCCCTATCTCTCACCCTGCACAAAAATCAACTCAAAATGGATTCAGGGCCTCGGAATCAGACCAGAGATCCTGCATCTTATAGAAGAAAAAGTAGGTCCAAATCTTCAACTTGTTGGCTTAGGACCCGACTTCCTTAACAGGACTCCCATAGCACAAGAAATAAAAGCAAGAATCAACAACTGGGATAGATTCAAACTAAAAAGCTTTCTCTTAGCAATGGAAACTAACATTAATGTGAAGAGAGAGCCTACAGAGTGGGAGAATATCTTTGCCACTCATACTTCAGATAGAGCACTAATTTCCAGAATATATAAAGAACTCAAAAAACTCTACATCAAGAATACAAATAATCCAATCAACAAATGGGCTGAGGAAATGAACAGACACTTCACAGAAGAAGATGTACAAGCAATCAACAGATATATGAAAAAATGTTCACCATCTCTAGTAATAAGAGAAATGCAAATCAAAACTACCCTAAGATTCCATCTCACCCCAATTAGAATGGCAATTATCAAGAACACAAGCAACAATAGGTATTGGCGAGGATGTGGGGGAAAAGGTACACTCATACATTGCTGGTGGGGCTGCAAATTAGTGCAGCCACTCTGGAAAGCAGTGTGGAGATTCCTCAGAAAGCTTGGAATGGACCCACCATTTGACCCAGCTATCCCACTCCTTGGCCTATACCCAAAGGACTTAAAATCAGCATACTACAGAGATACAGCCACATCAATGTTCATTGCTGCTCAATTCACCATAGCCAGATTGTGGAACCAACCTAGATGCCCTTCAGTTGGTGAATGGATAAAGAAACTGTGGCATATATATACAATGGAATATTACTCCGCCATGAAGAATGATAAAATTATGGCATTCGCAGGCAAATGGATGAACTTGGAGAATATCGTGCTAAGTGAGATAAGCCAATCTCAAAAAACTAAAGGACGAATGATCTCACTGATAAGCGGATGAGGACATATAATGGGGGGTGGGAGGGGTTGGCGTTAGGGTTAGGGTTAGGTTTAGGGTTAGGGATAAGGAGGGTGGTAAGAATGGAGGAAGGAAGGACTGTATAGAGGGAAAAGAGGGGTGGGAGGGGTGGGGAAGAAGGGAAAAAAATAACAGAATGAATCAAACAACATTACCCTATGTCAATTTATGATTACACAAATGGTATTCCTTTACTCCATGTACAAATAGAGAACCAACATGAATCCCATTTGTTTACAATAAAAAATAAATAAATAAATAAAAGAAATTAATGACTAATTAAAAAAAAAACTAAAAACACCCAGGAGGACTTTCCTGTCCCAAGGGAACAAAGGGAGGTGGAGACAACTAAGATTTATATTTATTTAAATAACCCAATAGGAGATAGTGAAGTCACTGCAACCAATGAGTAGTGTTCGAGTACCCTCTTTCCTTCTTGCCAAAGATTATGAAGTCAGCCCTGATCAATGGGCAATGACCCGGTATCTTTGCACCAGGGATGAAGGCTGAGCAGACTGCCTGCTTGGTGCACCTGCTTTGATTTTGATTGCTCGGCACCCTTCTGCAAGTGGAAGTAAAATTCTTACCCTTCCCACAGAACTGATTAGTCTCTAAGTATTTATTTTGGCTTCTGTGGTGTCCAGGACCCCAAATATTCCCAACAATGATGCTCCTAACTCTGACACTCACTTCTCTAGTGACTTTGAAAAATATCGTTTAAAATCTCTGGACATTAGTTCTTTTGACTGTAAAATAAGATAAGTTAAAATCTGGTAAACTGAGGCATAGATATGTTTTGCAAAGTCTAAACACTGTGCAAATACAGAGGAGACATTTTTTAAGCCTTCCTGCATGCCAGCATTGTGCAATGTACTAAGGTGGAGGATTCTCACTTTCTCAGACTCAACTTTGCCTATAATGCCAGGGAGAAGTGGAGGTACAGAGCATCCCCAGTCAAAAAATAAACATGACAGTTCTGTGCCTTCCTTTAGGGAGGAAAAGGAGCAAACATTCAGGTTTCAAAGGCATATGTCTGGCAAAGGCATTTATCTGCCTTTGTAGCAGATAAATATAAGTGAGAAATAGAAAATGGCATCACTATCAAACTCAACTTTATGAAAATTCTGAAAGGAAAAGAGCCTGGAGTAACCTACCCACAGGAGAACCTGTTCCAAACTGCCACCTCAGAATCCATGGCCTCTTCTCTGCTTTCCTTCACTTGTAAACTGGATCAGGAAGAATGCAGGAATATTCAGTTTGAACCTGTGACTAAATGAATGAATGAATACTAATTTATTATGAATTTTGAATATACGCAGAAAGAGGAAATAAAATGGTTGCAATGGTATTAAAAAAAAGAAATAGAAACTTCTATAAAATAAGGCATCCAAACTGAACCTTGTCTGATTACAATGATGATCAAACCAGTCCTTAGTTTTATTCACTCCCTCTCACTCATTCATCAAATCAAGAAATATTTTGGGAGCATCACAGTAAGTGTCTCTGCATGCTATGGGAAGGAGAAGGACATCTGCTGCTCAGGGATAACCTTCCATAAGTCTTTGGTGTGGGGTGTCTGGATACTGAAAGATGGGGAAAATGTTTACATCTAAGTAAACATTGACATGAGATCAAAATTAGACCCAGAGCAAAGTGGGAGCCCCTGGGAGAGCAGATTTCCAAGGGACTCTTTCTGAAATATTTTTGGTGTTTTAGTCTGAATTCTGCACTTTGGATTTGACCTTCAGGAATCATAAAGAAGTGAGGGTGAGGATATTAAAGATGAAAATGGCTCCATCCCTTGCCCTCCATGATTTTCATTAGCGATTGACCCTGAGTGTTTCTAAGACATCAGCTCACACTTCACATGTAATTCTGTATTCTACTTTTGTCACTTTCTTGTAAGCATTGGTCATATACTGCTATATTCTCCATAAGAATCATTTTAAATGACTACATGCATCTAGCCACATGGTTGACCCTGTGCCTTCTCACAGGAGCTGGGTAGTGAGTCTTGCATTTGTGCCATTAAGTGGAGTAGCTGATCTGTTATGTCTTCCAGCTACTTGAAAACACTGAATGAAACTTGGTGGACAAGAAATGCTCACTGCAAAGTTGGGACATGCTGTACAGCTGCACCTCCAGCTAATCATTGCCTCCTTCACACGAGGATCAAGAACAAAATCTCTGGATCCAGACTGCTTGGGTTAGAATCCTGGCTGTGCCTCTGACCAACTGGTTGACCCTGAGCAAGCAGTCATCTATGCTTAGGTTTCCCATCTATGCTATGAGATGGTTTGAAGTTTGGCAGGGGGGTTGTTTTTTTTTTTTTTCTATTCTTATGATTGCTGTGAAATAAAGCTGGTAAAGATTTGAACATTGCCCTTAACATAGAGTGCTCACTACTCTAAAGAAGAATGCTGGGATGGAAAATAACCTCAAAATGAGAGCAAAACTGAGTGGAATGGAATATAAATAGTTACATGCTCCTCTGCCCTGGGGTTCTGACAGAGTTGAGGATTCAGATAAGAACAAAAAGAATTCTGGCCCCAGGGGTTGACTAATATATCACTTGTCACAATATAAGACAATGAAGGAGGGATTAGAGAAAGCATTTGGGTAGGTAAGGGGTCAGGCCAGGAGACAACTTGCAGCTCCTCAAATATCTTTTGTATTTTACTTTCTGAATTCGGCATGTGGGATTTGACCCTAAGGAATCATGAAATTGTGAGAGTGAGATTCTCAAAGATGAGCATATCCCCCTGATCCTCTATAGTGCACCCTACAGCCAGGTAAATTATTCCTCCTTTAACATCCTAGCATTTTAATTTTCTTCTTTCCTGGAGACTTCATTCCTCCAGCATAGATTCATCATATTTTACTATACTGATGTCATTTGCTGCATTTATCCACTCTACTGAGAGATCAGGAAATATTTGTTGAATTTGTTGAGAGAAAGAATGAGGTGTTCTATGGGGTAATTCAAAGGGGATTATTATCCCACTCTGCAAAAGAAGACACCATACTCAGAAAGGGTAAGTGGATGGCTACAGATGTAATAAGGTTGGAACCTCCTGAATCCAACTCCAGTGCTCCACAGTCACAATGTATAGTGAATAGGGCAAGCAGTTTGGGAGTCCAGTAGGAAAGGATTCTAATCTTGCCACCTACTTTCAATAGCTATTTTCCTCTGAGCAACTCAATTTACCTCTTGAGAAAATTTTTTCATCACTAAAATTATGTAAAGAGAACAAGCAATCATGGACTGAACATCTGATGAATTACACTATGAATTTCTTGAAGTCTGGGTTCGTGTCTGTTATTTTAGTAGCTCTGCCCCACCACTAAGATATTGACTAGCACATAATTGGTACCTAACAAATATTAGTAAGCAATATGGAGAAGGGAAGGTGAGTGTTTTCAGGGTCCTTGCCTCTGTCAGTTGAAAAGACTTTGACTTCACCGTTTCCCAAGGTAAATCTTTCAGAGTAACCAACTCTGGACTCAGATCAAGCTCTGCCCTCACCCTCATCCCTCCCACAGGTGGTAAGGGTGATCCTCCTAGGACTTAGGTGGGGTCACTTAGAGGGCTCAGTGATACTGAGGGATAGTCAGTCATCTAAAAACTGCTGCACTGTGAGCATCTCTGCACTGAATCCCACCAAACTCTCAAGACGTATCTCTGGATTCCTCCAAGTGGCCTTTATGCTGGGCCTGCTTCTATTGCTATTCAAGGAAGTTCAGCATTAAATGTTGCAGGCAGTGGCTGCTCAAAGCCCTCTATCAGTTCCCATCCTTGCCCTCCTTGGGCACGAGGTAGGAAGCAGGAGGAAGTGGAGTTGGAGGGCAGGCAGGTTTTAGCCCACAGAGACTGGCCAGCATATCCGCAGGACAAAGCCTCTATGGAACAAACATGAAGTTTTTGAGGAACACTCAGATAACCTCTTGGGCTGGCTAGGCTCATCCCTGTGAAAGAAAGCTCATTCCCTCACAAGCAGCTGGACCTGCTGTTATTCTGCTTTGTTACACACTCCTTCCCTGTGAAAGACTGTCACCTGTCAGGGCAGCCTTGTGCTTGGAGACTGTGGTTGGTCTTTCCTGAGTCTCCTCTTCATGCTGAGCATCCCTAGCTTCCTCAGTTTTCACATATATGGCTTCAACCATAGAACAAGTGGTTTCTTACAATTCTAAATACGTGTATATTAGTCAGTTTTTCCTTGCTGTCATAAAATAACTCAGAAAATCAGCTTAAAGGAGAAAATATTTATTTGGACTCATGGTTTCAGATATTTCAATTCATAATCACTTGATCCCATCACTTTAGACCTTTGGTGAGACAGAACATTATTGCATATCAATCCTATGCTAAGTGATGTAAATAGATAAATGATACTGTTCCTACCTCCAAGAGCTTAGAGTCACAGACAAAGTAGGGTGTGCAGAATCAGATACCTATATTTAGACAGACATCATTCCTTCATCCTTTCACTGGCTCAATATTTTTAACAACCAGTTTGTAGAATATTCTATGCCCATGGCACTCTCCAAATCCCTGGACTGCAGTATGTTCTTGAATAAAACTCATGGGGCCTGGAAGACCATCTGATCATTGGCCTGATTCTTGAAGATACAAAGGCAGAGGTAAAGGGAGGACATCTTCAGTGACCTCAGCAGCTTGAGCTGAGCTTCGAAGTGGAGCTGGACTGCAAGTAAGAGGCAGTCAAGGCAGTAGCCCACAGAGGGCATGCAGGGAGCTAAGGCATTTAGACACCGTTCTACGTGATGGAGGGCAGGGCAGGTTTAGTGTGGAGGAGGGGAGTCAGGGACACCAGAGAAGTCCAGGTGAGGGAACTGAAGTTGGCAAGAATGGACATTTGTGGAGTCAAATTAGAAAATTACAGATGCTAATGAACTGAAGGAGTGAGATGAGGCAGGAGTCTGACCACTGAGTAGGAGGCCAAAAGAGCAACTGAAAGGTGAGGGAAGGTGACTTCCAGGATCCCTACCTGTTTTAATCAGTTCTTTAGCTGTTGTGACTAAAAGATCTGTCCAGAACAACTGTAGAGTAGGAAAAGTTTATTTGAGGACTCACAGTTTCAGAGATCTTAATCCATAGAAGGCTGGTTTCATTCCTCAGTGCTTGAGGGGAAGCAGAACATCATGGCAGAAGAGTGTTGCAGAGGGACATGGTTCACATGATAATCAGAAAGCAGAGAGAGTCATCTCCACTTGCCAGATACCAATATATACCCCAAAGTCATGCCCCCAATGCCCCATCTGCCTTCAGTTACTACTCAATTAATCCCATCAGGTGATTAATTCACTGATTGGATTAAGGCTCTCACAACCCAATCATTTCCCCTCTGAACCTCTCATATTGTCTCACAAGTGAGCTTCTGGGAGACACCTCACATCCAAACCACAATACTACCCTTCTGTCCACAAAGCTTTCCCCATGCCCTTCTAATGTCCCTTTCTTACCCATCCTATCCTTTTTCTGATAAACTGAGTCCTTGTGTGTCCTTCTAATGGTGATATTGGAATGTGGTTCACCCTCTCCATGACAATAACCAATGGCCTCCACACTGAGAAATCAGAAACTGAGTGAAGGGAGTGAAGGCACCAAGGATTAACTCTAAATCTTCATGTCATTGGACCCTGTCCCTTAGATTTCTGGTACTAACCTAACAGAGATTTCATTCCTCCAAGACTAGAATTAGGGTCAGGGCTTGTCCTGAAACTGTGGTAGTCTTTATCAAAGGTCAGGAGAGTATGAGCTAAGGTTTAGGTTAGATATGTGTGTGACCTATAAGGAAGGGTAAGGCAGGCCCCATCAATGAGGACCCTGAATGCCCAACTCTGGGTGGGGCTCAGGGGCCAGTGCCTGCCCAACTCAGAATAGGGCCTGAGGTCACTTATCATGCCATTGGCCCTTCCTGGCCTAGGAACTGCATTGGGAAACAATTTGCCGTGAATGAGCTGAAGGTGGCTGTGACCCTGCTCCACTTTGGCCTGCTGCCAGTTCCTACCAGGATCAACTTTCACATCTCTCAAGTTGTATTGAGGTCCAAGTATGGGATCCACCTGCATCTGAGGAAGCTCCAATAATCCTTGTGGGGATAAAGACAGTTCTGTGGGCTTGCTGCCAGCAATTCTGTCTTGTCACCTGCTGCTGTCACCACCTGTCTGCCCACATCTTGCCTTCTATCTGCTCAGTTGCCCTTCTTCCCACCTGAAGGCTGTCCTTCCTCCTGCCTCCTATCTGCCCTTCCATCTCTCACCTTCCTCCAGGCTCTCTACCTGCATTTTATCTACCTGTCTCCCAGCTGCCTGTATCTCTGACTGTCCACCTAATGCTTGATCACTTGCTGGCCTCCAGCCTGACTGCGCCTCTCCTGTGTTTAATTGCAGAGTTGAGACCTTTTATACTAAATGTCATTACAGAGAGATGATTTTTTATCTACTGCCACTTTTATTTATTTCTAATGTTAAATGTGATCCAAATTATCATATGCTTAACTACTCTTCTAATGAAATTCATTATTCCAAGCCCTTCTGGACTTTGGGGTTTCTATTGAGAAATAATATGTTACTCTGATTGGTTGACATTTAAATGTGACCTGACCTTTCTCTCTTGAGGCTTTGAAAATCCTATCCTCATTCTTTATATTTGACAATTTAATTACAATGTGTTGTGGAAAGATTCTTTTTTGATGTCATCTCTTTAGAGATCTAAATGCCTCCTATATTAGGATGTTCATCTCATTTCCAAGACTTGGAAACTTCTGCTATTGTTTTACTAAAAGATAAGCAATGCCTGCATTTTCTGTTCCTTTCATGATGTCAATGATACATAAGTTTTTTCCTTTCAATGTTGTCCAAGAGTTCTTGCATATTCTGATCATAGTTTCTCAAATTTTTCTCTAATACTGTCTGTTTTAAGTCAGCTTTTTCACTGTTATGAACAAAGGACCTGATGAGAACAATTCTAGAAGAAGAAAAGTTTATTTGAGGGTCATGTTTCAGAGGTCTCAATCCATAGATGGTCAACTTCATTTCTCAGGGCCCAAAATGAGGCAAACATCATGGTGGAAGTGTGTGGCAGAGAAAAGTAGCTGGGACATGGCACCAGGAATCAGAGACAGAGAGTTCCTCTCACATATAAAATATAAACCTGAAGGGCATGTTCCCACTGACCCACCTTCTCCAGTCATACCCTACCTACCCACAATCACTATTCAGTTGATCCCTATCAGGAGATTAATTCACTAATTAAGTTAATGCCCCAATGACTCAATCATTTCACCTTTAAACCTTCCTGCATTGTCTCACACATGAGCTTTTGGGGGATGTCTAATATCTCAACCATAACACTGCCTGAATATTCAAGGCTGGTCACCTTGTCTTCAGGCTCTGAGATTCTAAATTCTACTTTAATCTATTGATGAGACTTTTAATTTGAATTTTTATTTGACTTATTGAGTCTTTTATTTCCAGGACTTCTGTTTGGTTCTTTTTCAGAATCTCTCTTTGTTGAAATGCTTTTCCTCATCTTATATTTTCTCCCTTAATTAATTTCTTATATTTTTAAATTTATTAATAATTTTAGCAATAAACTTTTTTAATTTCCATAGATAAATTTGTTTAGAATTACAAATATTAAGAATAAAAAAAAAAAAGATTTATGCTAGCAATAAACTTTAAACTCTTTTTCCAGGATTTCATCTACTTCATTGTCTCTGGAGTCTGTTATTGAAGAGTTATAAATTTCTAGAGGCATC
Source organism: Sciurus carolinensis (assembly GCF_902686445.1). Taxonomy (NCBI): domain Eukaryota; kingdom Metazoa; phylum Chordata; class Mammalia; order Rodentia; family Sciuridae; genus Sciurus; species Sciurus carolinensis. Next base: position 173,469,265 of record NC_062213.1, read on the forward strand.
TAGTTGGTATGTTTCTGAGGTCCTATATTATTTGCACATCTGATGAGATGGATTTTTCTATCTCTTTTATGTGAGGGTTGTTTAGTGAGTAGTTATCTCTGGGGAGGAGTTACATCCTAGCCTCAACACATCTGATCAGAGTAAAAGTATTAAATTTAACCAATAATGCCACAGTGAGAGGAAAGAGTAACTGCCAGTAAAAAGAGTAATTTAAGAGCAAACTGTACATCAGCATTTGCTTAAAAATTGTTACTAATGATTCTCTGACAAAAGAGAAAAATGTGTGAGAAATAGAAGAGGCTGAGAACATTAAACCCTAATGACAGTACACTAAATTGAATTGGAAGAAGGGATTGAAATAAGGAAAGTAGAGAGGAAAAGAGAAAAGAAAAAAGAAAAGGCTGGGGAAGGGAAGGAAGCCATTGATAAAATGAGAAAAGAAAGAAGGATGAAAGAGAAAGGAAGGGTATGAATATGAGAAAGAAGAAAAGAGGCATTGAGAAAGAATCCAGTTAATTGATAAAATATGCAAAATTAGGTAGAATTCTGAAAAAACTCAGTGTGGGATGACACTGGGAACCAATTTACATCAGGTGCTAATACAATGCCAGACATAAAGAGATTCCATTTTCTTGCTGAGTTTTTTTAAATGTTAACATTTCTTTCTAGCGTTTCAATTCTAAAATCTCCTAGCTATGAGGAAATTTGTGTGCCACAGATATGTTGTTTGTTTGTTCTCATCTTAGACCCAATCCAGTCACACTTCTTAGTTGAGTTTGTATGCTGAGCTCTTCCACCTCCTTGCCTGGCAGCATCTGTTGGTGGAACACTATCCATTCCAGAGTAGACTTCATCTTCAAAGTGGTTATGTTATTTTGACCTGGGGTAGAGTGTAAGCCTGGCAGCATTATTAGTCATCTTTCTCACCATCACAACCTGTGGACTGACCCAGGTTACATTACTACCCTTGTTCTGAACCTCCATCCATGCACAGCAAGGGGTGTGTGAGACTCTGTCTATCATCCAGACCTCTCTGGGTATGGGGATGGTTGTGCTTGGCCTGCAGTAGATGTTTCAGGGTTACTGACTTTCACCAAACTCCGATCTGTCCCAGTTCCACCCCTGTCAACACCATTCCTTAACCCAGTTCAGACTGTCAATTTCAAATAAAATTCCCCTGGTTCTTTCCCACTCTGCAGGCGTGTAGACTGGACACTGTGGTTCCCATCACTCGGACCTTCCCCCAAGTCTGTTGTATAGTCTCACCTCCTGTTTCCAGACTGACTCACAGCTTGCTCACTGACTTAATTAGTGAAAAGTAAAACCTAAGTGGCTGTTTGGTCTTGGGTATTCAAAAAGCAAACCTACCAAGAACAAGACAAAAAAATTTTTAATAGGAAAAAATTAAAAATAAAGGTACATTGCAGAAATTTCTAGTCTCCCACTCAGGAAATTCAGTCTTTGTAAGCTGACATTACTTCCCCACTTTCACTAACTTCACTTAAGAAGTGATGGGATTTTTTCCTGAACCATCTTAGCTCACCATATCTGAGTTTATTTTCTGCTCAGATTACAGATTTGTTGGACGGCTGCACCTGTTATTCTTAAATTTTCAGGGAGAATTTTCTTTTAGCTCAATAGAGGCAAACATCCCCCTCACTGAGCCACTGAGCACCCTGCACTGCATTGTCTATTCCTCTTATTATCTTCCTCTTCTAGAAACCAATATTTCTGGTTTTCACTGATTTCAGACTCTGAGTTGCCTACAGCATTTTCTCACAGCCTTCCCACCTCAACATGCTGCCACAGAACTTATTTTTATTCAGTCTCTGGGAGATACTATGATATTGTTCATTCCTCTAATCCACTATTTTTCCTCTTCCATATGAATTTCAGGATTGTTTTTTCTAGTTATGTGAAGACTATATTGGTATTTGGATGGGGGTTGAATTGAATTTGTGCATCACTTTGGAAAGTATGAACATTTTAACAATACCCATTCTTCCAATTCATGAACATGAAAGGTCTTTGAATTTTTTTGTCTTCTTCAGTTTCTTTATTCAGTGTTTTGTAATTTTTTATTGTAGAATCCTTTATGTCCTTTGTTAAGTTTATCCCTGGTATTTTAATTACTTTAGTTATTGTGAATGGAATTTCTTTAATGATTTCTTTCTCAGAAAATTTGTTATGTAGAAAGGCTACCAGTTTTTGTACATTGGTTTTGTATCCTGCTACTTTACTTAACTTTTTAACAGTCATAATAGTCTTTTGGTAGAGTCTTTAGATTTTTCTGTATATAGAATCATATCATCTGCAACAGGGATAATTTAACTTCTTCCATTTCTATTATGCCTTTTCTTTCTTTTACCTAATTGTTCTAGCTAACACTTCTAGTACTATATTGAATAAAGGCAGTGACAGTAGATACCACTGTATATTTTCTGGTCTTAGAGGAAATGCTTTCAGTTTTCCCTATTCAGTATGAAAGTAGCTGTGGGTTTGTCACATATAGCTTTTGTTATGTTAAGGTGTGATCCTTCTGTTCAAATTTTATCAGGAAGGAATGCTGAATTTTGTAAAATGCTTTTCCTGCATATTCATAATCATATTCATATGATTTTTGTCCTTCATTCTTTCAATGTGGTATATTATATTTATTAAATTGTATATGCAGAACCATTTTTTATGTCCTCATGATTCAATTTTGTTAGGTCATATTTGCCAAATTTTGTTCCTTTCTTCTAGGTTTTCTGATTTGTTAGCATACAGTTTTTAAAAATAATCTCAAATAGTCCCATTTTCCTTATCCATTCATTCACTGATCTTGTATTTTTGTGACTTCAGTTGTAATGGCTCCTTTTTCATCTCTTATTTTATTTGAATCTTCTCTTTTTTTCTTGGGCAGTCTTACTAAAGGTTTGTTGATTTTATTTATCTTTTCAAAGAACCAACTCTTTGTTTCATTGATCTTTTACATTTTATATTGTATTCTTATCTTTGCTTGTGCTCTGATCTTTGTTATTTCCTTCTGTTAATTTTGGGCTTAGTTTGTTCCTGATTTTCTAAGTCCTTAAGATGCATCATTAGGTTGTTTATTTGAAATTTTTCTGTTCTTAATGTTGGTACTAATCCCATCAAACTTCCCTCTTTGTACTGCTTTTGCAGCATCCCACAAGTTTTGATATGTTATGTTTCCATGTACATTTGTTTCAGGAAAATTTTTAATTTTTCTTATGAGTTCCTCAATGACCCATTTTTTTCAAAGATATGTTGTTCAGTCTCCACGCATTTGTCTAATTTCTAAAATTTCTTTCATTGTTGACTTCTAGTTTTATTCCATTGTGATCAGAAGATACAGGATATAATTTGATTTTTTTTAAAAATTGTTAAGAGTATTTGTGTATGTGAACTAATGTATGGTCAATTATAGAGAAAGTACCATCCCTTGATGAAAAGAATATGTATTCTTTGTGGGTTTTTTTGTTTTTGTTTTTGGTTTTTTTTTTTTTTTTTTTTTTTTTTTTTGGTCTGGATGATTTGCCCATTGATGAAAGGGAGTTGTAGAAATCCCCCACTATTATCGTACTGGAGCCTATTTTTCCTTTAGGCCTAATAGTGCTTGTTACAAGCTTTGCTCATATCCTTCAAATTCCTCCATATACATCATTTTCAAGTAGTGTCTATATTTTTTCACATGGTTTCCCACGCACCTTCTCACAGCAGCTTCACTGGATTGTGAGGCTTGTATTTATGACAAAATATGAAGTTCATAATTGGCCACATCTTCATGCTTCTCAGAAACTTAGAAAACATGTAATGCTCCCCAGAAATTTGGGGAGTTATCATATTGACTTAACCCAATCATCAACTCTTTTACACTAATGATTTTTAAATCATTAAAATTTATAAGTCAAATTTCTGGAGGCAGACTAACTGGATTAAACTCCAGTCTGTTCCTCTTAACCAACTGGGTGATGCTGGGCAAGCAGCCATCCTCTTTCTACCTTAGACTTCCTACCTATGCTATGAGAAATTTTTTTTTTAATTTTTAAGGAAACATCAGAACTAACTAACACGATAAGTCAAATGTTCTTAGCAGATAATTACAGAACTTTACATTCAACTACTGAAGAATACACATTCTTCTCAACAGTGAATGAAATAGAATAGACCACATATTAGGTCACCCACAAAAAAAGAGTTCTTAACATATTTTAAAAATTCAAATCTTATCCTGTGTGGATATGATTTTGTGATATATATATATATTATAATATATATATATGATATATATATATTATATATTGTATAATATATATATATATTTGTATAATATATATATATTTGTGATATATATATATATATTTCCCACTCACTAAATGATAGCAATTACCCCATTATAAGCCAAACTAAAAGGAACTGAGGATTCAGAGATTTTAAAAAAGAGCCATCAACACAGGTGAAAGTCAGACCCTCTGACTCCACATAACATTCCACTACTATCCTTCATGCAGTAGGTGGAAAGCAAGTATAGAGCCAAGTGGGGCAAGAGTCGATGTTCAAGAGGCCCTGGTGGGGGAGGGTGGGCATGACAACATTCCCCTTCCTAAATACCTCATGTTTCATTATTTAATTCATGCAACAAATATTTGGGGATGAAAAGTAACCTCAGAACAAGGGCAAAGTTGAGCAGAATGAAGTGTAAATAGTTGCATGCCCCTTTGCCCTCTGGTCTTGAAAGGGCTCAGGATTCAGGAAAGAGCAGAACTCCAGGCCCCTGGATTGAGTAATGAATCACTCGTTGTGAAGTAAGGCAAAGATGGAACGTGATAAGAAAAAGTATGCTTATGGGTAAGGGATTAAGTAAAAGCAAACTCAGCACCTAAGAAATCTAGCTTTTATGGAATTCTTCCTGAAATACACTTTCTGTTTTATTCACTTCATTCTGCATTTGGGGGATTTGACCTTTGGGGGTGATAATCAGGAGAAAAGTGATGGTGAAGAGCTTGAAGAAGAACATGACCCCATCCTTCCTCTCCATGACTTTGTTGTTGACTGTTCCTCCATCCAGCATCCCCCACTTGGTGAATGCCTATTTGTCTTTCCAGACCCCACTGTAATTTAGTCTTCTCTATATCTGGTGGACATTTCATTCTCCCAGTGTACGTTTATCCTGTCTAATTGTATGGTTATTTTGGCTTTTGGCTTTTTTTTTTTTTTTTTTTTTTTTTTTTTTTTTTTTTCCTTTACCCACTAGACCATAAGGCAAAAAAAAAAAAAAAATGATGTTTGTTAAAGCAGTAAGTTATTGGAAAAAGAGCTATTCTGGGGTATTTGGGAAAGGAATTACTACCCCATGTTATAAAAGCAGACACTGAGGTACAAAGAGGATAAGTTACTGGCTACGTATGAACTAAGAAGCTGACCTGGGCCTTGAGCCTCCTCAAGTACAAGTACAGTGCTCCATCCACCTACCCTGGGACATAACTGGAAAGTGGATAGGACAAGTCCCAGGGAATATTTCTGAGGCCAGGCTCAGAGAGCACAGGACACTGGAAGCTCACTCCCATTACTACCCCTAGTCCTATGGGTGAAAGAGGGAGCTCAAGTTCAATCCTACAAGCAAAAATGTCAATGTTCAGGTCCCAGAAAGTTAAGAGAAGTGGAAACCTGACATTGATCCAAGAGAAGGGCATTGCCAGCTAGAGGGAAAAACCTGAATGTCCAAATGTAAAAGAATGATATTGCATTCTTGCCTACATGAACACACACACAAAAAGAACAAAACTGAGAGACAGCCCACTGAATGACAGAAAATAATTTCAAATCTGAAGAGGATATATAAAGAACTCCCAACTTAACAAAAGTATAACCCATTGAAAAAATGTGCAAAGTTCTTGATAGCCACTTTCCCAAAGGTGACATGTAAATGTCAATAAACAGCACATTTTAAAAATGTTCAACATCCTTACTCATTAAGGACATGAGAAGCAAAATCACGATGAGACACACCTTGGAGTGACTGTAATTATTTTTTAATGGAAAATAATAAATGTTGGGCAAAATGTGGAGAAATTGGAACTCTGATGCATCATTGCAAGTGAATATAAGTTGGCATATCCAATTTGAAAACAGTTTGGTGGTTCCCAAAAAAGCTGAAAATAGAGTTTCCATATAACCTGGCAATTCCAGTACGAAGGAATTCCAACGGGATTGAAAGCAGAGATTCAGACACTTGTAAGCCAGTGTTCATTGCAACATTATTTACAGTAGACATAAGATAGAACACACCCTAATTTCCATGACAGCTAAATGAACACACAAAATGTGATACATACATACAATGGAATTACATTCAGTTACAAAAAAGACTTAGGTTGTGATACATGCTGCAGCATGAATGGCCTTGATAACAGTATGCTAAGTGAAAAACAGTCAAACATAAAAGAACAAATATGGCATGATTCCACCAATAGATAGTAGAATAGGCAAATTCATAAAGCCAAAAAGTAGACTGTAGAAAGTAGACTGGAGATGGCCAGGGACTGGAGAAGGGAAGAACAGGGGGTTTTGCCTTACAGTTACAAAGTTTCTGTTTGTTTATAATGAAAAATTTGAACTTTTCATGGTTGTATAACATTGTAATTGTAATCAATGCCATTGGGCTATACAATAAAAATTGGTAGAAGCATCTAATTTATGTTCTATATGTTTCCTATAATTAAAAAATTTAAGAATTAATATAAAAAGTGTAGTAAATGAATACATTTTATGGCATATACATTATATCTGAACAAAGCTGTTTGTATAAAAATGTTTCTTTCTGCTAGATTCAGCCTTTGTAGAGGATTAAGAGTAAGTAATATAAGCAAAATTGTATCAGCATCAAACTTGGCTTTAAAAGAAAACAAGTAAAGCCTGGGATGAACTTCCCAAAGCAATACCTGCTTCAAGATACCCCATCAGAATCCACAGCTTCTCTTCTGCCTTTCTTTGCTTATAAACTCAACCAGGAAGCTTGTGAGAGGGAAAATATTGATTTCATTTTACTATAAACCACGGCATCCAAATCTGAATTTAGTCTGGTGGAGATGGAAATCCAGTCACACCAGAGTTTTATCCATTCCCTCTCTCCCTCATTCACCAAATTAGTCAGTATTTATTTCCCAGGATCAGTAGGCACAGACTTCTGTTCCATGCAGTGGGAAACATAAGGACATACAATACCCAGTAACAACTTTGCAAAAGTCTTTGGTTGAAATGTCTGAATACAAAATAAATGATCAAGGTATTTATGTATTAATAAATAGTGATGATGAAAATCAAAGTTTTTGTAAGAGTTAAGCTCATAATCTATATACGGTTTTATATTCTTTTTATCACTTTCTTATAATCTTTACTCATCCTTCAAAATTCTTCATGAACACCATTCTCAATGACTATACATGTTTAATCACATGATTTTCCCTACATCTCACGGGGGCTACCTTGTATATTGAGGCTTGAATTTATGCTCATATGTGGACTAGATAATCCATCACATCTCCTGCTACTTAGACCACTGGATAAAAGATAGCAAACACAAAATACCTCCTTGAACATTTGGGACCTTCAGTGAAAGGTAAGTGCCCAGTGGAGTGTAATGAGGCTCAACCTAGGCCTCATCTCCTTTGTGTTAATGTCTAACAGCTAAATCTCTGGATCAAGACTGATGGGTGAGTTCTAACAGCACCTCTTATCAACTGGTTGATGCTAAGAAAGCAATTAACCTGCTTCTGCCTCATATTTCCATCTATAATAGGAGGGGTTTTTTTGTTGTCTTTTTAACTGTTCTGTTGTTGTGAGGAGAAGCAGGTAAAGTTCCTTGCTCTGTGCCCTTAGTATACTCTCTTCTCACTAAATGTTAGCTTTTATCATATTATGAGCTCAACTAAAAAGAAGAATTTGGGATTTAGAGAGGGCCAGAAACACCCACAACCACAATTCAAAGCCAGACTCCGACTCCACATGTCTTCCCATTACTGTCCCTTATCCTGTAGATGAAAAGCAAGTGCTGAGCCAAGTAAGGTACAAGTCAAGGTTCAAGTGTCCCAAGTTAGGGAAGAGGAACAAAGATAAGGATGGAAAATAACCAGAGAATTAGAGGAAAGTTCAGCAAAATGGGATGTAAATAAATGCATGCCCTTTTACCCTTGCTTTTTACAGAGCCCAGGATTAAGAAGGAAAAAAAAACCAAACAAACAAACATAAAACCATCTAGGCCCATGGTTTATGTAATGGATTACTTGTTATTAGGAAAGATAATGGTGAAGGTTGTTGGGGACATTTCACAAGTTGTTGGGGGAGGCAGTTTTATAGTTCAATAGAGAAAGATTCTAATCCTGCCACAGACTATCAATGGTCATTTGCCTTTTTAAAAAAATCACTTTGCCACCCTGCCATCAATTTCTTATCACTAAAATAAGAATGATAGTTCAACCAATCATGTTTACTGAATATTTGGTAAACTAAATTATGAATTCTTTTAAGTCAGGATTTTTGTCTATTTTTATTACTGTTGTGCCTACTACCTACATCCTACCTGGTTCTCAGGAAGTGCCTGGTGGATTGTTATTAGCAGAATGCCAGATTAGAGGTACTGGGCACACTTCCCTCCATGAACAAGGATCAAAGCAAAGAAAACAATACTCCCATTTCACTGGAGTGTTTAAGGAGAGTGTAGGAGTACAGTAGTGTCATGATGGAGACCACACAGAGCCTATATACCCAGGATGGCTTTGTAAAAAAGGAAGTGCAGCACACAGTTCCTACCACCATATCTCGCCACACAAGATAAAACCTAAACTTCACACAGTAAATAATGGGTAAATAAGAGACCCACAGCAGTCCCCACTAAACCCTCTGACACCTGAAGAATTTGCTACTGGATAAGCCTGCAACCCTCACATGGTGTCCAGAGCTGTCAGAGAATCTGCACTGATTTGTTGCCCCAAAGAAAGAGCCCCTCCCATTTTCTGTCCTCCACTACACAAGCTTCTACTGAACAACAGCACCTTGAGCCCCACTCAAGTGTAGTCCCATGATGCTGCCAGTCACCACATCCAAATTCATAAGGTACCACAGAGCAGTCAGGCAGCCTTCCCTACGTGGCTGAGCCAAGACTACATCCCACCAAGAACCTTGGTGGCCTTTCCACCCACCAGCAGCCCTGATAAGCACCCAGGAAGCTCCCTCTGAATAACCCACTGGGCTAACTCACCATGAAGGCATGTGTGCAGCCCTTAGAAATTGACTGACACCACACCTGTGCCCGTCAATGCATCTCACTGGTGATGTATATTTTCAGGACCCTCAGAAGCTGAGAGTGCCCACTCCTCCTGCTGTGAATATTCCATACACCAGACCTGCTAGAGGGGCCTGACTCTAACATTGTCTCACTCAAATGTGAAAGCTAAGAAGCTGGCTTCATAAAAGTAGAATGTAAAACAGTGGTCACTACAGACTAGGAAGGGTGAGGGGAAGAGGGATACGAGGGAGTTCAGAACCAGGATACCGAACTACAGTTAGGAAAGATGGTACCACTACAGCACAGCAGGGTGACTATATATTTTATAAGTAGAAGAGTTCAAAGGTTCCCAAAAGAAAGAAACAATAGCTTGAAGAGCCAGCCTTCTAGTGGAAGAGGGGATTCTGAGGATTCCTCAGGTTGCAGCTGAGCAACCTTCCATGATCTCTTCCAACACCCCCACTGGCACCAAGACAAAAGGAAAAGAGTGCAAGATCAGAGAATGGTCGAGTATCCTTACTTGCAGTACAAGAAGAACATGACCCAAAAGGCTCCTGCAGCAGAGGGGTTAAAAACCAGTGGAAGGTGAGTAAAGGCGGAAGGAAACCCGACCTGCTCCACAAAAGCAAAGAAAGCATGTGATGGAGAACAGCCTCACTCAGTTCAAAGAAAAGGCACAAAAGAATTTATTGATAGTGTGCCAAGGAAGGAGAAGCTACAGGAAAAGGCTTGTGAGCTGAGGCTAAGACTTCTATTAGAGGAAGCGGGAGCTGGTAGATGTGCCCAAAGCCCAGAGCATGCTCGGTCCTCCCAGGCAGTGGCTAAATGCTTCAAGGAGCAGTACAAGACATTCATTCCCCACAGCCCTGGACACCAGGCAGCACCAGCTGCCCATGAAGTGGATACACCTGGAGGGAGACTGGCAGCAGTAGTACTAAGGTGCTGTGAATTGATGATCACTCACCACCTACCAGGAGAACTTGGCATTGGCAATTCAGATGTAAATATGCAGGTGTTGGACTTGCTGAGTGAACTCAAGGAACTCTCTGCTGAGGCAACCTTAATAAACCATGAAGTCTGGAAGAGGCCCAGGGCATGGCGACCCCCTCTTTTTAACAGTTTTAGCAGAATAGCTATTTTTGTGTGATAACCTTGTTTGATGGGTAAAATATAAAACTTTTGCAGTAGAAAAAAAAAAGAAATGATAAGTATGTAAGAATAAAGAAATGATAATTATCCTGATTTGATCAGAACATGCTGTATTCATGTACTGAAATATCACATTATTCCCCATAAATATATACAAAAAATAATATAGAGAGGGGAAAATGGATGTGTGCATGACCGTTACCATTTTCAGCTGACCAAAAATTTCTGTCTCCCAGGGTGAATTGTGTGAATGGTTCCAGTTAACTCTGAACTCTGAGGTCAAACTCCGCCTTCATCTTTCTCCCTCCCCCAGGTGGGTGGGGAGATCCTCCCAGAATATAAGTAGTGGAAGTCAAGGGTTCAGTGACAGTGACATTCAGTGACTGATCCAGAAGCTTCTGCACCATGGGTGTCTCTGCACTGAGCCTCACCAGACTCTTGGGTGGAATCTCAGGGTTCCTCCAGCTGGCCTCCCTGCTTGGCCTGCTTCTGCTGTTCTTCAAGGTTGTCCAGTTCTACCTGCACAGGCAGTGGCTGCTCAAAGCCTTCCAGCAGTTTCCATCCCCGCCCTCCCACTGGCTCTTTGGGCACAAGGTAGGAAAGAATGGAAAGGGGAGTAGGAGGGCAGGGAGGTTGCAGCCCAAAGACTGGCCAGGAAGTCCACAGGACAAAGCCTCTTGCATGCACTTGGTATCTGAGGAACACCCAGATTACCTCCCAGCTGGGCTCATCCCAGTGCCAGAAACCCACTCCTTCAAAAGAAGCCCACCCTGCTGGGCATGGTGGCACATGCCTGTAATCCCAGTGGCTCAAGAGACTGAGGCAGGAGGATGAAAGCCAGCCTCAGCAATTTAGCGAGTCCCTAAGAAACTCGGCAAGACCCTGTCTCTAAATAAAATATAAAGTAGGGCTGGGGATGTGGTTCAATGGTTGAGAAACCCTGGGTTCAATTCCTGGTACCAAAAAGAAGAAGGAGAAGGAGGAGAAGGAGGAGGAGGAGGAGGAGGAGGAGGAGGAGGAGGAGGAGGAGGAGGAGGAGAGGAAGGAGAAGAATAAGAGGAAGAAGAAGAAGGGGAAGGGGAAGAAGAAGAAGAAGAAGAAGAAGAAGAAGAAGAAGAAGAAGAAGAAGAAGAGAAGGAGGAGGAGGAGGAGGAGGAGGAGGAGGAGGAGGAGGAGGAGGAGGAGGAGGAGAAGAAGAAGAAAGGGGAAGAGGAGGTGAGGAAGGAGAAGAAGAAGAGGAAGAAGAAGAAGGGAAAGGGGAAGAAGAAGAAGAAGAAGAAGAAGAAGAAGAAGAAGAAGAAGAAGAAGAAGAAGAAGAAGAAGAAGAAAGAAGAAGAAGAAGAAGAAGGAGAAGAAGAAGAAGAAGAAGAAAGGGGGGAGGAGGAGGTGAGGAAGGAGAAGAAGAAGAGGAAAGGAAGAAGAAGAAGGGGAAGAGGAAGAAGAAGAAGAAGAAGAAGAAGAAGAAGAAGAAGAAGAAGAAGAAGAAGAAGGAGGAGGAGGAGGAGGAGGAGGAGGAGGAGGAGGAGGAGGAGAAAGGGGAGGAGGAGGAGGAGGAGAAGGGAGGAGGAGAAGAAGAAGAAACAACCTGTCCTGTTGTTACTCAGCTCTGTCCCTCACTCCATCACCATGCAGATCTGACATCTGTCCTGGAAGCCTTGAATTTGGAGGACTATGGTTGGCACTTTCTGAGTCTTCTCCTCTCCAAGCTGACTACCCTATCTCCCTCAGCTGTTCTCAAAGAATCAGTCTTTTAGATGCTTGCCTGCCCCAGTCACTAAATGCCATCAGTGCCCAATCCCAATCTTACCTGGATTTTTATGGAACCCCTCCCTTGAGGAATTATGCTGTCTGGTGACTTTAAAAGAACCTCAGGAGGCTTCAGACCACAGGAAAAGAGCTCACTTTGCTGCAGTGGGCGGGTAATGTCAACTGGAGGGACCAACCAGCTAGGTTTGCCAAAGACTCGGAATTTTCAAAATGGGTGATTTTAGGGCCTGAAACCCTGATGATCATAGAGTGGGACAGAAGCACTACGCCTTCCGGATGAGGGAGACTGATGTTTGAGTTGCCCTATTAAATAAGGTCTGTTTAGCTCCCACTCACCCTGCACTGTGAGGTCCTTTGCTGTACCTCAGTGCCCAGCACAGAGCCTGGCACAGGTATTCAGAGTCACAGGAAAAAGGAGAGAAAGGAGAAACCAAAGGGCTGTGGAGGAGCAGTACCAGCCCCCTATACTGACAGTCCTGGGGGTGGAAGGCACAAAGCCAGGAGCACAGAGAGGGGCTCAGCAAGGGATTGTGCATTAAACACACTTAAGAGGAATAGGAAGAAATGGAGCTCTTGTCAAGAATGAGGCTCTGATGCCAACAGCTCCATCCTACAGGGCCAAAGGATCCCAGCTTTGAGCAAGTCCTGGGAGACACCAGGGTTCTGGAAGACAGCACAGATAGGGTAGCAAAAAACAGCTCCAGGTTCCATTGCTATGTCCCTGTGGTCATCCAGATCATCGCTCCATTGCAAGGACTAGACCTAAACAAAATATTTGGCTCATTTTTCTTTCTTTTGGTGACAGTTCCAAAAGGACCAGGAGCTACAACAGACTCTGTCATGGGCAGAGAAGTTCCCCAGTGCCTTTCCCCGCTGGTTCTGGGGTAGCAGAGCTCGCATCGTTATCTATGACCCTGACTACATGAAGGTGATTCTTGGGAGATCAGGTGAGAGAAACCTCATTCTGGCAAAAGAAGCTCCTCCCTCTTTTGTATATGCCCCTTATCTGTCAAATTCCGGAGCAGAGTGATGCTTCAACCATCAATCCTAGCCACTGAGAACCATTTACCCAGGCCACAACCCAGCATATGGCCAATAATAGTCCGTACTGAAGCTTTAACACAATTGTGTGGAGCCAAATTTTTTCAACTTTTTAGTCTTTCTTTTTAAATCAAATCTTGAGGCGATCTGTTAGGTTAATTGCCCCAGACCCAAAAAATAAACTTTATATCCATACCAACTTGGATTTGAAATCTCTAAATTGTCACCTGTCTTGGGTCACAGGATGACTAAGCCACTATCCATTGAAGAAAAACCATAAATCTCTCTCTTATTCTTTGGCATTGAGGACAGGGCCTATTTCTTGACTCTTCATCACAGTCCTGGAGGCGTTCAGCTGCTGATCTATGGAGCTGCCTCCCTGGACCCAGCTGACTGTCAGCACAGAAAAGGAAATGGGAGGGAACAAATTGCCAACTGACAGTCATTGAGAACTTGGGCAGCATACAGTCTAAACCGCAGCTACCTTGGGACTGCACTGTTTGGTCCCTGGTTTCCTATTAAACCTTTACTTTAAATCTTTCAGATCCAAAGGCACCTGGTACCTACAGATTCCTGGCTCCCTGGATTGGTATGTATGTCTAAATTAGGTTTCCCAGGGCCATTCTCTGACTCGCAGGAACACCAGGCCAAGGAATATTCCATCCCCAAATCAAGTTTCATTTCTTCTAACCAGACCCTCATTCCATCCTAATGCTGGTATGATACCTCCTCAACTTCTGTCACATCTCTTCTCCAAACATCCCAGGCTGACATTCAATTACATCCTTCCTTTTCCTGCTCCCAACACTTTTTCAGCCCTTATCTCACAGTTTTCATGATCATAGCCAATGTACCAGCCCATTTAGGAAATTCACATTCCTGAAATGCACCATGCCCTTCCTGCTTTTGTCCAAGAAATTCAACCTTCTTCAGTGTTGCCTTCTCCAGCTCTACCCCACAGTACCTCCTAATTATCCCAGGGGTATCTCTTATTCTGTCTCCTCTGTACACATATACACACCTATCTCTGGTCCAGGGTATGGTTTGCTCCTGTTGAATGAGCAGACATGGTTCCAGCACCGGCGAATGTTGACCCCAGCCTTCCACTATGAAATCCTGAAGCCCTATGTGGGAATTGTGGCTGACTCTGTCCGAGTGATGCTGGTGAGTCTGTTCTTTCTTTCATTTTCACTCACCCACTCAAGGCACACACTCAGATTCCCCTGTCTAACACAGATAGTAATCAGACACAGTCACATGAAATAACACTCTCAGGATCTTACTGTGAGAGTAGGTTCCTAAAAAGTAGATGGGACAGAGAGGACCCAGGCATCAGGATAGAGCCACACTTTGCTTATGGTGCAAGTCAGAGAGCATCATGGTGAATACAGGCCCCATCTCCCACTTCCAAGTCTTCAGAACAATAAACTGGAGGAGTAGTCAATCATGCCAGACAGCAGGACTGGCTGATCTGGGTAATGGCATCTTCAGAGGCAGTCTAGAACTGCCAGGATGTCACTCAGACAGGTTCTAACCTAAGGCCCAGGGCTTCTGCATGGACTTGTGTAATATATGCAATGAAATGAACACCAGGTCTGTATTCTCACTGCCAACCTGCCATGCCATCAACTCCAATCAAAACTCCAATTTCTTTTTATTCTTTTATTAGCACAATATAGTTGTATGCAATAGTTGGATTCATTTGGCAAAATCATACTTGCAAAGAATTTAATTTACTCCATTTCAGTGACTGGTGCCCCTTCCTCTTCCTCCCCTCCTCCCTCCCCCTATTCTTCCTCTTCTCTACTGATCTTCCTTTTGCTCATTTATTTACTTATTTTGATTGGTGTTTTATAGATATGCATAAAGGTGAAATTCACTATGTTGTATTTATACATGCACATAGCATGATTTCATCAAATTCATTCCGTATTTCTTCCCCTTTCCCATCCCTCCCCCTCCCTCTCAACCCCTTCTTCTACATCACTGATCTTCCCTATATCTTTTTGATATCTGATGCCCCCTCCCCTTTTTCCTTATTTTGCTCTAGCTTCTGCATATTAGATAAAACACTCAATCTTGATTTTCTGAGTCTAGCTTATTTCGCTTAGCATGCTATTATCCAGTCCCTTTCATTTACCAGCAAATGTTATAATTCTATTCCTCTTTATGGCTCCAAAAAACTCCATTATGTATATACACCACATTTTATTTATCCATTCATCTGTTGACAGGCATCTGGTCTGATTCCATATCTTGGTTATTATGAATCATGCTGCTATAAACTATGAAGTGGCCACATCACTATAATATGCCGATTTTAGATCTTTTGGATAAATACCAAGGAGTGGAACTGGATCATACAATAGATCTATTCCTATTTTTTTGAGGAACCTCTATACTGATTTCCAGAGTAGTTGTGCTAATTTGCAGTCCCACCAACAATATATGTGTGTACCTTTTTCTCCACATCATCACCAGATTTTTATTGTCATTTGCATTCTTGATAATTGCCCTTCCAATGGGATTGAGATAAAACCTTAATGTAGTCAAAACTCTGATTTCTGACCCAATTGTTGTCAGCAAACTTTCATTAAATAAACAGAAATCAAAGTCCCTAATGGTCCATTGGAAGTGCCCATAGTGGCAACCTACATTTTCTTTGGCCTCTAGACATTTGTCCCCTAATATTACAGTCCCACTAAGTCTTCAGGTGGAGCTCAGCTCTATATTTTAATGGTCAAACAAAACATTATAACTGGCTCTCAAAATTCAAAACATTACAGAATGCTATGCTTAATTTTTAAATAATTTGTGAGAATATAGGCACCATTTAACAAACATTTATTTTAGCTATTTTGAGTGCATCTGCTCTCTAAAGTCAGGGACAAGGAACAGGTTATCTGGAGATGCACAAGCCTTCTAGGGAAAATGAGATCATTGCCCCTATCCCACCACAGGACAAATGGGGGAAACACATCGACCAGGACTCCCCACTGGAGATCTTTCAACACATCTCCTTGATGACCCTGGACTCCATCATGAAATGTGCCTTCAGTTACCAAGGCAGTGTCCAGCTGGACAGGTCAGTGACCACCCTTCAGCTACAGAGTCCTTGTTTTTACCAATTGTTATGGACTCACCTGAGAGGCAGATAGGGCAGTATGGATGAACACCTCCACAAAAAAGAGAGTTTCTGACCCCAGCCCCAGGCTGAGCCCTAATTCCTGACCAAAATCAACCCTGTCTCAGCCACAGAACCCTGATCCCCAATATAGGTGGCAGCCTAGTCACAAGGATTGTAAGGCAGAAGTAATGTGTATCTCAGTATTGTCTGTCCCCACAATTCAGGAAAACCCCACACAAAGCCCACTCTGCCTGCAGTTCACATCTCTTCACAGTCCAATATGTTCTGCATGCTCTCCCTCAGGAACTCCCAGTCCTACATCAAAGTCATTGGGGACATGAACAACCTGTTTTTTGACCGCATGAGAAATGCTTTTCACCAGAATGATATCATCTACAGTCTGTCCTCTGATGGCCGCTCATTCCGCCGTGCCTGCAAGCTTGCCCATGAGCACACAGGTTCTGTCTCCTCCTTGCTTCCTCTTCTTTACCAGGGGCAGCCTATGTAGCTGGCCACAACTCCTCAAGCAGAGCCAGGTCCCCTGGCATTCCTGCAGGACCTTGGACACACAAATGCTGAGCACTTTCCTAATGCAAGGGTTGGGAGCTGAGATGTTAGGGTGCAAGACAGTGTGCAAGAGATTACTTGTGCCATCACATTGGTGATATTGATGAGACCCATCCCGAAAGCTTATAGAGATACTCCATGTGCTGTATTCCAGAGGGGAGGTTTGACCTGCATCAGATGGTGCTGGACCCCCTGCCCCACATACCACACTCATCCTGAGTTCTACAGGGCACCCAAATTGGTGCAGGGAGGCACATGGGGATTCTGGGGGTTGCTGTAGCTCTCAGCCCTGCCTGGTAACTGCTCTTGTGGAACAGATAAAGTGATCAGGCAGAGAAAGGCTCAGCTGCAGGATGAAGAAGAACTGGAGAAGGTCAGGAGAAAGAGGCACTTGGATTTCCTGGACATCCTCCTGTTTGCCAAAGTGAGTGTGTGGGAAAGAAGCCTGTGACTTTCCCCAGGAGCAGAGCAAGGGACAAACCCTGCTCTCTCATCCATGGCCTCCCCAGATGGAGAATGGAAGCAGCCTGTCTAATAAGGACCTGAGTGCAGAGGTGGACACCTTCATGTTTGAGGGCCATGACACCACGGCCAGTGGTATCTCCTGGATCTTCTATGCTCTGGCCACACACCCTGAGCATCAGCAGAAGTGCAGGGAGGAGGTCCAGAGCCTCCTGGGGGACGGATCCTCCATCACCTGGTGAGTGAGAGGTCAAGAGGTGGGAGAGCTCTGCCTCTGGTAAGGACAAGCTGCTGGTCATCCTGGGCCTCACCTGCCCCTCAGGATGGCCTTCGCTTCAGGGACCACATGGACCAGATGCCCTACACCACCATGTGTATCAAGGAAGCCCTGAGGCTCTATCCACCAGTACCAGTTGTTGTCAGAGAACTCAAAACACCTGTCACCTTCCCTGATGGACGTTCTTTACCCAAAGGTATGATCTCCACAGACTCATTCACATAAGATTTTCCCAGAGACAAAAAGATCAGAAATCCACATGTGCTTCAGCAGTTCTGAACCTGTCTCTGCCGCCCTTTTCTTGTCAGCAAATTAGTGCTTCTTACTCTTAAACTATATTTTCCCAGTATGGGACATATGCCCAGATGACCTATAAGTTTCCTTCTGATTCTAATAGTCCACAAAAGTAGCATCCTAAGCTTCTTTTGTTCTTTAGCTAATGTTCCTTCTTCTTTAGAATCTCTAGTCTTATGATGTTCTAGTTAATTCTAGTTTGCTGGCACTGTTGTTCTTTGATTCTAATACTCTAGACGCTAGTTCGACACTGTAGGATTCATGTGCATCCCTGTCATTCCATGTCCTCATTGTCACATCATTTTTATCATCCTCTGTATTTGGTATTATGTGTAGAAAACTTGATGAAATGCAAATAATTGTAGGTACATATCTGTAAATGTTAGCCTCTGGATGTGGTATCTCATGACTTTAGCTCTAAAATTCTATTTCCTGAGATGTGGAAGGTAGAGAAGTATCAGACAGAGGCTAGGGAGAGGTGGTTCTTTAGTCCTGTCAAGGCAAATAAAGAAAGTTAGCAAATTCCATGTCATGGGTCAGATGTGACCCAGTCTCTCAGGAGCCCTCAGATTGATGGCAGAGAGCAGCTGATGACCAGATATGAGAACCCAACCATGGTAGCCAACCATCTGTTGGCTCACACCTCATTAGGTCTGAATCCCAGCCCTGCCACATCCTACCTATGTGATCATAGGTAATTCCTCTCTGAAATTTAGTTGCCTCATCTGAAAAACAGGGATCCAACCACCTTCCTTGGAGGGTTGTTGTGAGAACCAAATGAATTAATGTATACTCCTCAGTGGGAATCTTTCAAAAATATAAGCTCTTCCTACATTTATTCCAAAAAGAAAGGTACAGTGCTTTCTTGCTTCTCTCTCTTGGATTCGTGGTTTTCTGCTCCTTGCCAGTACTCAGGTGCTTTGCCAAGTCCTCCAACATCTTTCATAACAGGAGCATCCTGCTCAAAGTCATGACTTAGAGCACCAGGCCTTCTGTACATGCATGTCCCCTGCTGGCTGAATAACCAGGGCTTCACCCCATGGGCATAATCATTCTTCTGCCCCACAGGTGTCCCAGTCGTACTGTCCTTTTATGGCCTTCACCACAACTCAAAAGTGTGGCCAAACCCAGAGGTATGGAGGTCCTTAGGGGATGGGAGGGGATGATCTCTGAGGACACCACCTCCTTCTACACCCACTTCTTGATATCCTGTCCCTGCATGGGTTAGAATCAGGAGCTTGACCTCTATCTATCCTGGTCCTGCTGCTCTCTCTGCAGGTGTATGACCCTTTCCGGTTTGCACCCGATTCTACCCGACACAGCCACTCCTTCTTGCCTTTCTCAGGAGGAGCCAGGTGAGGGGTCCTGTACTGGTTGGTCATGGGATGGGGAAAAGAGGAGTCATGTCTGGGCATCTTCTCAAAGTTTATGATCCCTTAAGTTACTGTACAGCATCTTCAGGTATGGCATTGTTTGTTGGTATTTATGGCAAAGAAACCTCATTTGCATGTTTCAGTGCACAAAAGAACCACGGCAGGCGCACCACGGAGATGTTGATCCACTGCCCTTCCCAGGAGTCAGACAAATTTCATTGTCAGTGGGTGTTCCACACATCAGCATGTTCTGGTGTTTTTCTCACTTTAGGGTTATGACTTTGTGAATTAGAAATTCCCTTATAAATTTCACTTCAGTTGCCAGGATTCTTACCAGATGAATCCCTCTCTTCCCACACATTCTCAATTCAGCCCACCACCCTTTCTGTTTTGGGTCACCAATCCTCAGATCACTGAAGAAAGTGACTACTTTGCCAGTGTTTGTTTTCCCAAAGCCTGGAATGTGCCAACTCTTCAGTTAGATACTTGAAAAGTTAGCTATTTGAAGAAAGTGTCACACCAGGGTGTATGGTTTCTTAGCCTCAGCATTTGCAGTCTCTCCCAACACAATGTTTGACTGCATGTCAATGTTCATGTTCCTTGTACAACATTCCCAGTTGTCACAATTTGACAGGTGAAGTAAGATCTGCATACCTTGAAATACTTATAATCCAACTTCAGACAAAAAGCATAAAAATGAGGACAGTAAACTGCCTTTGAGAGAAAGCCACTCTATTTGGTATGTGGCACATAGCATTTGAAAGGTTCCCAGTGTGTGCAACATAAAGCCCCCCTGAAGCAGCAGGACAATACACTCCAAAAGGCTGCTGTGGTCATCTACAAAAGCTGCCAAAATCTTCCAGTGAGACATAAGATCATATAAATTTTATTAAAAGCTAGTAAAAATGGGCTTTTCTCAGCTCATACTCCTATGAATCCTTCAAATGGTAAATCAGCGGGCTGGGGAGATAGCTCAGTTGGTAGAGTGCTTGCCTTGCAAGCACAAGGCCCTGGGTTTGATCCCCAGCACCATAAAAAAAAAAAGGTAAATCAGCTTTCACAGAACAGGCTTTAAGCAAATTGTTTTTCCAGAAATTGATTTTCTGGGATTTAATTCCAGGATTGAATACTTCTTCCTACAATAACTGCAAGTCATGTTGCTACCACTAGAGGGCAGGAGAGTGTCGCATAGTTTAATTTTTAGGTCAAAACCTGTATTCCCTTTCATTGTATTCCATTCTATTTTACATTCTATTATTAAACTCAAGTGAACTGAATTTTTAAACTCAAGCGACATTAATTAACTTAAGTCAGTGTAAAATAAATCATTAAGCCAGCCTCTATGTGTCAGGTTCTATATAGGCTAGGTGACAGGAACATAGAGATGAAAGATACTGTCCCTGACTCCAAGAATTCAAAGAAAGAAAATGCAATCTCTAGAGACAAATAAATACCTATGCTTAAGACACATTTTTCCCTTCTTCATTCTTTCACTCACTCATCACTCAATGAGCAGTTTGTGGAATATTCCACATCCCTGGCACTGTCCAGAATGGCCCCGAACTATGGTGTGTCCTTAAATAAAGCTTGGATGGCACCTTGAAGGTCTGGGAGGGAGAGGGGCAGCTAGCACAAGGGTGAGGGCAAACTGGCCACTAATCTGAGCTTTTAAGGTATGCAGGCAGAGATGGAAGGAGAACATTCTCTGTGATCACAACAGCATGAGTTGAACTAGGAAGTGAGGCCAGAGAGGCAAGAGGTGGGTAAGGCAATAATCCAGAGAGAGGTGTGGAGGGAGCCTGGGCATTTGGACATGGAGGGCATGATGGAAGGCATGGGAAGTTCTGAGTTGGGCTGAGGCTTCAGCATGTAGGGAGAGAGGCAGCAATACCAGAGGAGTCCAGGAGAGGACTTCAACCTTCAGATGAAGATGGCAAATGGGGACATTTCTGGAATGTAATGAGAAGGCTACAGATCCTAGTGGAATGAGGGAGTTAGAGAGTGGCAGGAACCTAACCAGTCTGTGGGAGGCAGATGGGGCTGCAGCTTGAGGATCCCCAAACCATTACCCACTCTAGGAGCTTCTTCACTGATATCTGGCTTCCCTATGAGGAACTCAGTTCCTGGATCCTCCTAACTGGAATGTACTAACCAAAAACTAATTCTTTAAGTTATTCATGTGCTTGGACTCTGTCCCTTAGAATATTAGCACTGTCCCAATAGAGACTTCATGCCTCTGAAAGCAGAAGTACGGTCAGAGCTAGCCCTGAAACAGTGGTAAGCCTTGTTAAAGATCAGGAAAGTGTGAAGCAAGGCTTGGGGGTAGAGGTATGTGTGACCTGTAAGTAAAGGTGTCAGACAGGCCCCATGGAAGAGGACCCTGAATGTCCATCTCTAGGCTGGTGCTCAGGGACCACTGCCTGCCCAGCCCAGAACAGGGCCTGAGACCAATGCTCACTTCATTGTTCCTGCCCTGCCCAGGAACTGCATTGGGAAACTATTTGCCATGAATGAGATGAAGGTGGCTGTGGCCCTGACCCTGCTCCGCTTTGAGCTGCTGCCAGATCCCACCAGGATCCCCTTTCTCATACCACAACTTGTATTGAAGTCCAAGAATGGGATCCACCTGCGTCTCAGAAAACTCCACTAACCCTGGTAGGTCAAGAGCAGGCTCTGAAGGCCTCCAAACTGCCATCTTTTATCACCTGCTCCTGTTCCCAGCCTATCCGCCCACATCCTGCTTCCTACCTGCTTGCCTGCCTTTCTTCCCATCTGCCTGTCCCCTCTCACCTGCCTCCAGGCTCCCTACTTATCTGTCTGTCTGCCTATCTCCCACCTGCCTGCATCCCTGACTGCACCTAACTCCAGCCTGCCTGGCCCTCCACCTCTTTCCCCTTTCCACCTGCTCATTTTTCTCTTAGTTTCCTATTGCTGCTATAAATGACCACAACCTTAGTGGTTTAAAATAATGGAAAGTTATTCTTTTACAGTTTTGGGATCAGAAATCCAAAATGGGCATCACGGAGAGAAGTTGTGGATGTGACCAGCCTTCCTCTGCAGGGTTTAGAGAGAATCTTTACCCTTGACTTCTCAGTCTCAAGCTGCATTCCTTGCTTTCCTCTGTACTGGATCCCTTGTCCTTCTTTGAAGCCAGCATAGTTTTCAAACTTCTTTCTCTTACTGTTTTCACATTTCCTTCCAGTTTATATGGAACCTTGTAATTATATCAAGCCCATCCAGGTGATCCAATGTAATTTCTTCATCTCAAGATCCTTTACTTAATTAAAACTTGAGTTCCTTTTGACGTATGGGATAAAATATTCATGGGTTCTAAAGTTTAGTACTTGAGCAACATTAGAAGCCAGTAATGAACCTAGCAGAGTCCTTCCCCAAATGGCACCTCACCTGTCTATCTAAACCTCTCCTGAATGCTTCCTATCTACCTGATTTTCTTTCACACATGCCTCTCCATCTCCCTGCAATAAAGTTCCCAATGTCACATTTAGTGTCTTTCTTTCCTTGGAAGGAGATAGAGGGGAAGAGAGAAGGGCAGAGACTGGTCTTTTCTGAGGAAGGAACAGGAGATGACATCTGTCCTGTAGTACCAGGACTCCTGCCTGGCCCACCTCTCCAGGCAGTCTCACCCATGTGACCCCTGGTGCCCCCTAGCTGCTGAGGATCCCATGTAGTAACTGAGTTTAGAAAGGTTCTCTTGTCTGGGAGCTCAGAGGGACAGGCTTAAACCTACCGGGAGAAGAGACCAGGCCTCTTTTCAAGGTGTGTTCCTCATCCTAGATTTTTTCAGGAATGGTCCCAGCTAGAGCCCTTCTTGAGCTGAGCTGAGCAGGAAAGACTTGTAGTCCTGGTCTGGCATGAGACCTGGGGGACCTTTTTTGTGTCTTCTTCTTTTTTTATTATTTTTATTTTCTTTTTGTGGTACTAGGAACTGAACCCAGAAGCACTTTATCACTAAGCTACATCCCCAGCCCTTTTTATTTATTTGATGTTGAGAGAATCATCAAGTTGCTGAGACTGGCCTTGAACTTGCAATCTTCCTGCCTTGGCCTCCAGAGTAACTGGAATCATAAGTATGCACCAACACACCTGCCTGGGGACCCTGCTCTTCACAGACCCAGTGAGATGTGAGAAGAGAGCCCAGCCAGGCCATGGCATCAGACACCTGATGCCCACCAGTCCCAGCCTCCATCTTCACCCATAGGAACTAAAACCTCCTCAGGAGGCTCAGGAGTGGACAGTTTTCCAGCAAGGGCCGGGAGGAGTCCAGATTAGCAAATGACTGGCCATCCCAAGGAGAGGCTTCATTGCCCCTGCCCACATCTGGTGACTGCCTGGGTGCTAGTGTTCTTCACCCTGGGATGACCCCTGTGTGGTGCCCACACACAGCTGCATCTGCTTCCCTTATCTCTGGATCTTCAGCACCCATATCCCCACGTGCTCCCACCATGTTCCCTGGGCTGGTGTCCCTACTTCAGTCATCCTCTCTCAAACCAGACTGTGCCTTTCTTGCTGGATCTGAGCACAGGTTCCCATTTCCTTGAACCGTTCCTAGTTCAGGGCTCTGGATGCCACAGACAGACCTCCCTGGAGTCCTCTGCTTCCTCACTATCCAGTGTTCTGCTTCCTGGAAGGGGTTTTCCCCAGGTTGCCTTCCTCGTTTCTGAACCTCCCAAGTCACTAAACTGTTCAGTCCTGGTCTGAAGAAGGACAGGAAAGGGCTGGACATTTGGTGTTTGACTAAGGGGATAGGAGAGAGTCAGGGCAGGAGAATGAGCTGGGAATGTCACAGTAGGATGTTTAGCAGGTTCCCTGGTATCAGGTGATACAGAGGGTTCATACTGGCCATACTTAGAGAGCACAGGAAAACAGAAGCTCAGAATTCTGGTTTGCCAACCATGGACAGGTGTTCTACCCACAAGATTCCAAAAAAGTGTGTTACCAAAAAAGTGACCCTGATCGCTTCAAGTAATAGGCAAGACCCAGGCTGAGTTCACATTCACGTACACATCTCCCAGAACACAAACACAGAGACACTCGTGTAAACCACTCCTACACACACCCGTTACACACTCCACACTCTACCCACGCACACATGCAGATGGGTGCCCGGGATTACAGGAGACAGAGGGGTACGTTTGGAGAACTAGATGGACTAAGTAGAAGTCAACTGTGAAGCCCATCAGCCCCAGCCTCCATCTTCCCTCCCCCACGTAGCCTCTCCTCCCCTCTGGCACCAGAGCTCTCAGATCAGTTTTTCACAGACGTACTCTCAGGGAGACTGTCAGTACTAGTAATGGAGTCTTGGTCAAAATATGCCTGAGTCAGGAGGCCTCAGCTCATTTCTCCCAGATAAGCATCACAGGTTCCTCCCCTTAATATTGAAATGGGACCAGAGTTTACTGCCATCAGAGGGTCATCAACCCCGCTGACACCAGGTAACTGTCTGAAAGCTAAAGATCCAGAGATAAGTGAAGTGAATTGAATTAAGCTTGGGTGCCACCCAGGGGTCTTCATGTGGTTCCCAGTTTGAGGTCCTCCCTGAAAGTCCTTCTTGGCACCTTCATATCTCACCCATAAGTCAACACCTGATTCAAGAAGGACTTTCTTTCTCCCAGAAAGTCCCTCCTTCCCCAGCCTCACTCTGAATGCTCAGAGCATTGTGAGATACCACTACTGAAAATGGCAGGGATGCCTCAGGGACCCATCCTAGGAGTCCCTGTGGAGAAACCATCTTCCAAATTCTTCAATGTCCGTGGGAGAGTTTCCTTTAGAATCATCCATTATTTTGTTCAGTTTTTATTTATGATTTTTCTTTATGTCTGTTATATTCCAAACACACACACACACACACACACACACACACACACACACACACAAAAACACATCTCAATGAAGGGACAATGCCCCGAGTCATGTGTTACCATGAATCTGGAGGCAAAGCTTCCATTGCATCACTGTGAATTACTAAGGCTGGAATGTATGTTTTGTTACATTTTAGAACAATTGCCAATTATGGGACACAAAGTTCCTCTAAGCAAATAGGTGCTGATTTTGTTGAGTGAATGAATCAGTTCTAGAATACATGCATAGCAAGCATTTGTAGACATACATGTTGATGTGGCACTGTCCTCTAGGAGGCTGTCTATGTCAGTGCCTACTCCCCTCCCAAACTATAAGCCTCCCGAAGCCAGGGAGCCTCCACCACTCCACATCAACCCTGAAGGGAGTGGCCAGAGAGAACCCACTGCCTAGGTTATCTCGGGCCTTGCTCTCTACAGAGCTACTTCCCAGGCCCACGACTAAGAGACTTCAGGTGGAGATGGATACCATTCTTGGAGCGCAGGATCAGCTGGGGCATCTTAATGGGTAGCCTCGAGGGATCCAGAGAGAACTCAAAGCGGAGCAAACAGAGGGCTGTGACCACCTTTATCTCATTCATGGCAAACTGCTGTCCGATGCAGTTCCTACAGTGAGCAGCACAAAGAGACATTGCACTATGGGGCGTTGAGATTGGTGAAATTCAGTGCTCCTAGCAGCCAACAAATATCAATAACTATTTTTGGCTGCATGACTGGCTGGTGGATTAATTGGCTTCAATTTAAGAAACAGATCTTGGGAGAAGGATAAGGAGCCCATGCTGAGTAGATTTACACTGGGGATTCTAGTTTGGGGTCTCTCCTCCCACCCACTTCCCCAGGACAGGAATACAATAGCAAAAAAGTCCCTGGAGCTTACCCTGCATTACAATATCCACACACCCTGCATGGCCCCTCTCATTGTAGAGTACCCATAATCATGCCTCCCCCATGATGTCCTCCACCCTCCCTCCACAGCCCTGAGAGCCTGAAGATACCAGGTCTCTCCCTACCTGGGCCCAGCTGAGAAGGGCATGAAGGCGAAGGGGTGGCGTCCAGACATATTTTCAGGAGAAAAGCGTAGGGGGTCAAAAACCTGAGGGATCAAACTTTGCTTAAATATCCACCAGGTCCTGGCATAGTATAAGCCCCATAGCCACTCCCACCCAGTCTGACCCCCAAGGCTCGGCGATGGAGTACCTCAGGGTCAGGCCACACGGCGCTGTTCCTATGGAGGGCATAGATGTGCAGAGAGATCAGGCTGCCTGTAGGTGGAACAGAGGCCTGGTGATGAGGTGTTCTGGGACAACCAGGCCAACCTCCACACAGGGCCTAAATCCTCTACTACCTCCCTATCTGGGACACTAGCCCCTGCCTGACCTCTGCCAGTGACAGTGAGCTCATGTCCACACTCACTCATCAAAGTACCTTGATCATCATAATGCCTGGTTCCTATAGTCCCAGCACTGATACGCTCCTGACACAGACATTTGTGGAAAGAAATAAAGGAGGAATAAACCCACCCTACCATTAAGTAGGACAGACAGGGACTTAATATCCTTTCTGCTTTCAATGAACTCTCAGTAAGTTTCTTATTCGTAACATTATATTATCAATAGTAATAGCTACCACTCATTGGTATGTACTACGTGTTGGGCTGGGTGGAGGGCTACACACTCTTTACAAAGTCATCACAGATTGCTGTATATGTTGTATGCTGTACAACATCATAGTCTATGTAAACCTTGCTCCCTGAAGTTGTCTAGAACACAACCTGGGTATGCATGTTGGTACTTGAGAGCTCTGATGAACATTGTCTCTTAAATCCTGTCAACAACCTTGAAAAGTAGCTATTCTCCTCACCCCCATTTTACATAATAAGAAGTGGAGGCTTAGAGGTAGAGGAATTTATTCATATGTTGTGAAGCTGGTTTGACCCAGGGCTCTGAATGCAAAGCCTGAGTTCTTTCCCTTTGATGCAAAGATTTGACCAATGATATAGGAGGCTTCGGAAGAGGATCCAGAGGACTCTGGTTCTACCACCACAAACCCACCCCATCACACCTGCAGGCAGCGAGCGGCCATCCACAAAGTTGACAGGCTTGCTAAGCTGGCGGTACACCTGGGGCACAGGTGGGTAGAGACGGAAGCTCTCCTTGATGCACATAGTCAGGTAGGTCATCTTTCCCAGATCATCCCTGCCAGCAACACAGGACACTTGGGAATGGGGAGTAGTGGAATTCTGGAAGAAGACAGGCCCCAGCCCAAGCTTCCCATCTGACCACCAACATCCATCCAAGAGTCAGAGAGGGCACAAAAGCTTCAACTGCCCAACCAGATCAGGTACAGGTTGGCCACTCAGACCCAGAAATCTGGTCCCACTATTTTCCATTCCCTCCCCATCTTTGCTGCTAGGAGAGAAAGACAAAATACCCTAGAAATATATGCATCCGGCCGTCGAAGACAAGGTCAGATCTATGTATATATCTCAGTACCCCACTGAAGCCCACAAGGGACAATTCTTTAGGTGCTGCTAGCTTCTGCTGTAGACTTCGAATGGAAAGGATAGAAGCTTGTGTTGATTGAATTAGCCAATCATTATTCATGAATTGTTCAATGGGTGCAGAATGGCAGAATGATAAACTGATAAATCGCATACACACACACACACACACACACACACACACACACCTACCAGAAAGCTCAGATACAAATGTGAGATCCAACTATAACTACTGTGCAATACCTTAGTACAAAGCTCCAAACCCAAGTTATTTTCCCTCTGGTCCTGATTTTTCATTTTTTTGCACTATTTTATTGACTAAGTGTCCTCTAAGTTGCTTCAAGTTCTAAATGGAATAAAGTGAAAATAAAATGTTTGAACAACCTGCCTCAGGCTGTGTTCACATTGTTGCCCAGCCTAGAATGCCTGGCCTTCTCTTTGCCTGAGTTTTAATCCTCCTTATAAAGTCAAGTCAAGCCCCACCCCTTCTGATGCCTCTCCCCTCAATATCCAGGCCCCTCAATCTTACTCCTCCCTGTGTTTTTTCTGAATTTTCAGTTATGTGAATTTGTCTCTCTAAAAACCTCCCAAACACAGCAACTTGGCTTCTCCTCCTCTTGCCACTTGCACCCCATATAATAACCTGGCACCTGACTGGACACCCTGGAAGCTGGAAGGTTTCCAACATTCAATAAAAATGAATAATAGAGACTCTTCCAAGTCTCCAATCCTGGAATTATAGGTCAGACCCTTCTAGTGAATCCAAAGTTCCTCCACTGACTGAACATTTTCTGTACCCCTGCTATGTGCCTTGTCTATTCTGTTTGTCTATTCTAATTTGTTATACATTACAGTAGAATGCATTTGACACATCATACATAAATGGAATATAACTTCTCATTCTTTTGGTTGTACATGATATAGAGTTACATAGGTATATAATCATATATACACATCGGGTAACAATGTCCAATTCATTCTAATGTCATTCCTACCCCCATACCCCTCCCCTCCCTTCACTCCCCTCTGTTTAGTCCAAAATACCATTATTCTCTCTGACACACCTTATTGTGAATTAGCATCTCCATATCAGAGAAAATGTTCAGCCTTTGGTTCTTTGGGATTGGCTTATTTTGCTTAGCATAATATTCTCCAAGTCCATCCATTTTCTGGCAAATGCCATAATTTCATTCTTATTTAAGACTGAGTAATAGTCCATCCTGTGTATACCACATTTTCTTTATGCATTAATCTGTTGAAGGGCACCTAGGTTGGTTCCATAGTTTAGCTATTGTAAATTGAGCTCCTATAAACACTGATGTGGCTGCATCACTGTAGTATGCTGATTTTAAGTCCTTTTGGAATAAACCAGGAGTGGGATGACTGGGACCTT
The DNA here is from genome assembly GCF_902686445.1 of Sciurus carolinensis. NCBI lineage: Eukaryota > Metazoa > Chordata > Mammalia > Rodentia > Sciuridae > Sciurus > Sciurus carolinensis. Next base: position 173,498,377 of record NC_062213.1, read on the forward strand.
GTCTGTTCTATAGGCAGTGTAGAAGCCCAGAAAGTTGAGGTGCCTGGCAGGAGGGGAGGAGGCAGTCAAAGGAGAGGAGAGGCTGTGAGAGATTCCTAGAGATCACACTGCAAAAAAATGTTGGGACAAATCAGCTGTTGTGTTTAGGACTTCAGTCTTTAGCCAAGAAACAAGGTGGAACATTTGGCAGTTTTAAAGAGATGGAGTTTGGGAAACAGTCTTTTGTCCCTCACCAGGGGAAAGATGTAGGAGTCCAGAGGCTGTGTACTACCACCCAGAGGCAGGTGGCAAAGTCTTGCTCTCCCTACTGCCCTATCTGCTTCCTCCTCTCTTTCTCTCTCTCCTAGCCCTCCCTACTCTGTCAGTTTATAAAAATCAGCCTCTGTGTGACACTGAAATGACTCCATTTGGGGGAAGTAGGCTCAGGGGTACATACACACTCAGCCGCCCACAAAAGCTACACCAGAGGGAACAGGTCAGTCGCCTCACCTCATCTCCAGGATGGTGCTGTGTCATGCTCAGATGGCACAGGACAGGATGGGCACAGCCTCTCCCTGGGTTGAGCAGGACAGACTGGGCTCACTCTCAACCTTACTCACCACTGGATGGAGTCCTTGTCCCCTAGGATCTCACGGACCTCCTCTCTACAGCGCTGCTGGTGCTCAGGGTACAGGGCCATGCAGTAGAGAAACCAGGAGATACCACTGGTGGTGGTGTCGTGGCCCTCAAACATGAACGTGTCCACTTCAGCCCGGATGTCTGTGTCTGACAGCCTGAGCCCACTTTCATCCTGGGTTAAGGGGTAACAGGACAGCTCAAAGCATTTGAGATAGATATTAAGCAGAACCTGAAACAGTAGTTGTCAAATGCAGGTGTGAGGTAGGGAGAGAAAGCTGCTTCGCAGACTGGGAGTTAGAGACATGTCCCCCCAGTCTTATCTTTCAAGCCCAGCCTGGATGCCTCCTACTCCACGAAGCAATCCCTGATCCCTCTCACCAAATGACCTGTGACCTTACCCTACCCCAACTGTCAGCTCTGCTCACTTGACACACAGAATGCCACCTGGCAAAGGAAGACATCTTTGTCAATGACCACCAACTATATTCCCTCCACTAGACTACAAGAACCTGGAGGGACGGGCCAGATCTTTCCCAGCCCTGTACCCTAGTACAGAAACAGAGTCAATGCAGGTACTCAATGAGTTTATAGAACCCGGAAATTAAAGACTGAATGAATGAATGAAGTCTAAATTCTAAATTATAATATTGTACAATGCCAAGATTCTTGGGGCTTTTAGAAGTCTAGAAATGTCTTCAGGCTTCTACCAAGTGACCCAAACTCTCAGGTCTCTGATGCCACAGCATAGCCGACACACCCTGAACCTTTGCAGCTTTGTTGATATGTGTGATAGGACAAGGAGCAGGTTATATTTTCCGGGTAAAAAGGTAAGGGGTGCTTAAAGCCTCTTCTGCTGTGCAGCTGGCCCTAGGCAGAAGACCCCTCTGCAAACAGCTCTCAGTGGGTGTGGGCAAATGCACACTCACTCGTGCTTCCAAGAGAATATCCAGGAAGTCCAGATGCTTCCGTTTCTGCATCTTCTCCCGCTCCTTCTCATCTTTCAGGGCTTCCTTCCGCTTCCTGATGACCTGGTCTGGGCCAGGAGCACAGGTTGTCACTGCCTGGGAACCCATCCTCTGCCCAAAAGGGAACTGAGGTCCTGTAATAGGAGGCATGCAGAGGGGCAGGGAGGAAGAACCCAGGTTACCTGGGAGTGGGCCCTGCAGGGAAGACCCACCTGTATGGTCATGGGCGATCTGGCAGGCCCGCAGGAAGCGGCGGCCATGTGGGGTGAGCCAGTAAATGAAGTCATTGTGGTACTGGAAGGACTCGAGGCGCTGCTGTGTCAGTAGTGTGAGGTCACTGACTGCCAAGTAGTAGTTGTTGTCCCTGCATAGCAGAGGGTGTACCAAGGGCAGAGCCCTGAGCAGCTCCCTTCCAAGCATCCAGCCCAAGCACAGAACCTGCTGCTCCTCCCCTCCCTTCTCTCTAAAGCAAGCACCAGCAAGACCTGGCTCATCCCAGCAGGGCTCTCTAGGACAGGGCACTATCTACTCTCCAGTCAGGGCCCAGGAGCCCTGCCACCTCTCCCCTCTGAGCTAGCTTGGGATGGGAATTAGGGGGCCTGTCCTGAGGTACCCCCTGACCTTTGGCTTAGGCCTTTTTCTCCTTTGCCAAAGGTGCATTTCATAAGTGTGTCCAGTGCCATGTGGCCCACATCGCAGAAGATGTCAAAGCTCTTATCTTCATGAGCCTTTTTCTCCCACTTGTCCTGGAACCCAGACATGGGAGACAATGTGTGGGTCAGCTGGGCTGGATGCCCCTCCCTCCCCTTCAGGACCCATAACCTCCCCTCTGCCACCAAGTTTCCTTCTACATGAACACCCAGTTACTGCCCTGCCCTGTATCCTGCTAGAATGTGGGGTTTGGTAGCCTCTGGGCATCAGGTCCAGAAGGCAGGACCCAGAGGCAGATCTTGCACAGCACACAGACACTTCCTACCAGTCAGGGGCAGCCTATAAGAGAACAGGCGTGCCAAAAAGAGGGGAGGTCCCCAGCACACCTGCAGCACACCTGTGCACATCAGGCCTGCAGTAATGCTGGAGAGGAGTTTTCTACAAAGGAAAAGATTAGTGTGGGGAGGCTCTAAGAATTCTCCAGCCCTGAGATTCCAAGCCTGACTTTACATCCATCTTAGAGATAAGTTGTAGCCACATCAGTGTTAGGAACTGTGATAGCAGAAAATGAAAAGGAGACACTTTACATGTGAAGGGCTTTCCCGATACTTTAAAATATAGGCAGCCCTCAAATCTGCTCCAGTCGAGCCTTTATTGAGGCCTCCAAGAGCCCTTTGGTCTGACAAGAAAGAGGGCTGGATCTACTGGTAGGGACAAAACCAGGGCTACCAGGACCCTTGGTGTTTCAGCAACTAGCCAATAGTGTCATGCAGTAGGAAGGCAGTAGAGCAGGGCATTCGTATTGCAAGCAGAAGGTAGACTCAGAGACTTAGGGGATCTCCCTGCTACCGAGCACCTGACCTCCCCCAGGGCAAAATGAGGGTGCAGAGGGCTGACCCAGCCACCCACAGCTCCAGGAGCCTGCCATAGGGAGCTCACCAGCAGGGCATGTGTGCATTCAGCAAACACAGCCACATAGGGTTTCAGCACATCATAATGGAAGCCAGGTGTGAGCAGCTTGCGGTGCTGGTACCACTTGGGCCCGTGAAGAACCAGCAGGCCTTTCCCTGGGAGGAGATGGAAGATGGAGGGCTGGTGAATCCAGGCAATCCTGCTCTCCCCCTGGCAACCTGGGATCAAGCACTCCCCATCTCTGATCCCCTAGTCTGAAACCCTCTAGGGTGGGCCACTAACAGACCTGATATTGCCCTTTGTATCCCAACCAACTAGGGACACAGAGGCAGCAGCAGTTCTTAACTGAGTAAGTGTCTTCTTCCGGACAAGATGACACAATTTCTGTCCCTCAGTAGCACTTACAAAGTCAGGGTTCATAGGACACTGAGTTCACACAAAGGAGATCTGGCTCCCTAGGAACAATCAGGCAGGACGAAAGCCAGCTGGGTCTAGGCTCTCAGTTGCTGGGACTGTGGCCGCAGCTTCAGGACCTGGGGGACAAGCTGCCATGTCTGTGCTTTGTGGCCTCAGGTGGAATCCTATCCTCCCTCCCAGTCGCTGACCCCTACCACTCACACATACCCAGCCATGGAAATGCATTCCTATCTTCAAAACTGCATCTCATTTTCCTAAGCCTTTTGTCTTTTCTTTTTATCATCCCTTTGATAGTTGAAAATAGAGTAAGAATCACTGAGGTCCACAAAAAGATGTCCCTGTGTTACTCTGCAAGTAAATAGTGTTGGGACTGTTTTCTTCCTCTTGCCCTGCCCTTCTCAGCTCCAGGGAGCTCCTGAGGATACCTGGGGACCATAAGTCAAAGGACTTTGGAAAAGCATATGACCTTGTTTCAAGAATACTCAATGACTTCTACCTGTTCTCAACATCAATCCACAGCCCTCATCCTGACAGCCCAGGGTAACCAACCCTCCCTGCCCAGCCTCATTCCTAATTAAGGTCTGCCTTCCAGTCTCTGAGAGCTCTTTGCCTCTGGTGACACCAGCCATGGTCCTATCACCATAACTTTCCTCTGACAGCACAACCTACCAAAATGTCCTGAAGGAGCAATTCTAGAGCCACGTTCTACAGGAAGTCATTCTTCACACCCACACGTATCCCAGAGCCCTACCCCTGCCTGGAAAGGAGGCAAGATAACAGGCCCAGTAAGGGCAGGTATCTGGTCCCACTTTCCCTGCCAGCCAGGAGCTTCTGATTCTCCCACTGAGCAACTGAGCCAGAACAGGCACATTGGGGCTGGTCTGTCCAATGGATGGGATCAGTGACTAAATAAGGCACACAGGATAGGATCCTGGCTACCCAGCACCAAGGGTGCGAAAGGAAAGGAAGGGAAGGCAGGTGCTCACTCACCAATCCACTGGAGAAAGAAATCGTACACATCTGAGGCCTTGGGGTCTGCAGGAGAAGTAGAAGTGGGTCAAGCAGGGGTGGGGGTTCCCAGAGGAGGCTCATTGATGAATGGGATCAGGACCTTAGCCATCCTCTTCCCAGACCTAGGACAGAGGCCCAGGCCCTGAGCCCTTTGCTCTCAGGAAGCCCCACCCTGCCCCTGGGGTACCTCACCCCCACGGCTGTACACAGCTTTGACATAGTCAGGTTCATAGATGTTCAGGAAGCCAAGGAACTGTCCAAACCAGAGTGGATGGGCATAGGGGAACTGGTGGGCCCAGGATACCACCTTATCAAGGCTGTCTGTCTGCTGGATCTGAAATGGTAACAGAAAGCCAGGAACTCAGTGTCACTAGCCAGGCCCCAGGTCCCTAAGCAGAGAAGAAGGGAGGCAGCGCATGCAGCTGCAGGCTCTCTCCCCTCTTCCCTGCACACCCTCTCCTCAACAGCCCAGATGCAGTACCCTCTCCAGTCCCTCAGCCACTGCTCTAAGTCCAGGGATCCTCATCTGACCCAAGCCACTACCTGCTCAGGTTCCTGAGGATTGGGACTACTTTGGTCTCCAGTCATCAGCTGTGCCTTCTCTGGTGTTCCTCTCCTCCCAGGCCCTCTGCACAGTTCGGTGTTTTCTCCCAACAGGTTCATCCCTCAGGATCGAGCTCAACCCAAGGTGGTTGTAAGAGTTTTCATTACCCTTGAGCACACATTGCCAAAAAGCACAAAGTGAGGGAAAGGGGAGCTACTGGGGAATTAAATTGACCAAATTGTGTGCATGTACAAATACTATTATATATAATTATAATGCCAATAAAAATATTTTTAAAATATATATACATACATATGTACATATGTGTGTGTTTGGTTTTATATATATATAAAACCAAAAACAACCCACAAAGTGATAAAAATCATCTTTACCTACAATTAAGAGAGAAAATTCTAGTATGCCTTTCAAGCTATTATCCCTGGAAGGACTCCCTTCCATCCTGTCTCTTTTCTTTCCATCCGCCCTCCTGGGTTTTCCTAATCAGTTTTCTGATCACCAGGGCCACTCCCCTTTCCCCATTCTCCCAGGTCCAGGGAGCCAAATTGGATGTGGCAGGAAAAGGCTTAAGTCATAGAAAAGCCAGACTCAGTATCCCATTGAAAAGAGCCGATGGTTCATCTGAGCCCTGCTCCCCTTCTTGTCAGCCACGCTTGTGTCCTTCAGCACCCTGCCACAGACAGGAGACCCTGACCTCATGTGACCCTGACTTCAATCATAGTCAGCTTGCCATAGTCTCCCTGTACCACTGACTGCCCAAGGAGCCTAGGGTGAGTGTGACAGCTCCCAGTTCTTAGCCCCTGTCCTGCAGCTGCAGCCACTCCAAGAGTGCTGGAATGTCCTCCTTCTGGGGTCACCTATGACTGCTGGCCAGTTCTAGATTACACAACAGGTTGCATCAGACTTGTCCTCAGATTTCCGGAGCTGGGACACTTACTGGGAACTCTGGGACAGCTTGTTTTTCTCCAGAAGGAAGGAAGCAGGGGAAAATCAGGATATGGAGATAATTCACCGAACCCAGCTCCCCGGCCCCACCCACCTCATCCTCTCATTTGTACTCCTGTTGACCCTAATAGAAATAAACAATCGGAGGAACCAGGAAAAGCAGGCGTCAGTCATCCCTCCCTGCTCTACTCCCCAAGAGTCTGAATAGGTTTTGCTCCAAGAATCAGATCAGAAGGAGACGTCAATATTGCCTAGTCAAACCATGATCTCTCTTTATACGTGGGAACAATGCAGACCAAAGACCAAAGGGAACTTGTGTGGAAACAGTCCTACATAAGTTAGAGTCAACCAAGAATCGTGACTAAGGTTCTTCCTGCTGTCTTTCTTGTTAATAAGATTTCTTAGGCCACCAACCAGTTGTCCTGAGCTTAGCTGGCCAATGTCCAAGGAACAAACTCCCTGCTTCTCCAGTCTTCTGTAGCCACAGCTCTCCCAGGGTGTGCTTGAGAACCAAAATAAATCTGTCACAAAATGGTGATGGACATTTAGGAAAAAAGACAGTTGGGAGGGGAGAAGACAGAGATTTCCTCTTCCCCAGCATGTTGCAGCCCACTGAATGCAGGTCATGTTGATCTCAGACTCTCAACATCACAGTGGCCTGGCCCCAGACCTCCAACCTGTGAGTATCCCTGCCTTGACAGTTCAGAAACCTTTAGCAATAGGAAACTCACTGCTTTTCAAAACAGTCATATTTAGGACTGTCAGAATTCTTTTTTTATTTATTTATTTTTATTGCAAACAAATGGGATACATGTTGTTTCTGTTTGTACATGGAGTAACAGCATACCATTTGCATAATCATACATTTACATAGGGTAATGATGTTTACTTCATTATGTTATTTTTTCCTTCCCCCCCACCACTCCCATCCCTCTTTTCTCACTATACAGTCCCTCCTTACTCCATTCTTGCCCCACTCCTACCCCCCATTATGTGTCATCATCTGCTTATCAGTGAGATCATTCGTCCTTTGGATTTTTGAGATTGGCTTATCTCACTTAGCATGATGTTCTCCAATTTCATCCATGTACCTGCAGATGCCATAATTTTATTATTCTTTATAGCTGAGTAATATTCCATTGTATATATATATACCACAGTTTCTTTATCCATTCATCAATTGAAGGACATCTAGGTTGGTTCCACAGTCTGGCTATTGTGAATTGAGCAGCTATGAACATTGATGTGGCTGTATCTCTGAAGTATGCTGATTTTAAGTCCTTTGGGTATAGGCCGAGGAGTGGGATAACTGGGTCAAATGGTGGGTCCATTCCAAGTTTTCTAAGGAATCTCCACACTGCTTTCCAGAGTAGCTGCACTAATTTGCATCCCCACCAGCAATGTATGAGTGTACCTTTTTCCCCACATCCTCTCCAACACCTACTGTTGCTTTTATTCTTGATAATCACCATTCTAATTGGGGTGAGATGGAATCTTAGTGTAGTTTTGATTTGCATTTCTCTTATTACTAAAGATGGTGAACATTTTTCCATATATCTGTTGATTGCTTGTAGATCTTCTGTGAAGTGTCTGTTTATATCCTTAGCCCATTTGTTGATTGGGTTATTTGTATTCTTGGTGTAGAATTTTTTGAGTTCTTTATATATTCTGGAAATTAGTGCTCTATCTGAAGTATGAGTGGCAAAGATATTCTTCCACTCTGTAGGCTCTTTCTTCGCATTGCTGATAGTTTCCTTTGCTGAGAGAAAGATATTTAGTTTGAATCTGTCCCAGTTATTGATTCTTGCTTTTGTTTCTTGTGCTATGGGAGTCCTGTTAAGGAAGTCTGATCCTAAGACAACAAGGTGAAGATTTGGACCTACTTTTTCTTCTATAAGATGCAGGGTCTCTAGTCTGATTTCAAGGTCCTTGATCCATTGTGAGTTGATTTTTGTGCAGGATGAGAGATAGGGGTTTAGTTTCATTCTGTTGCATATGGATTTCCAGTTTTCCCAGCACCATTTGTTGAAGAGGCTATCTTTTCTCCATTGCATATTTTTGGCCCTTTGTCTAGTATGAGAAAATTGTATTTATTTGGGTTTGTGTCCATGTCCTCTATTCTGTACCATTGATCCACCTTTCTATTTTGGTGCCAATACCATGCCGTTTTTGTTACTATTGCTTTGTAGTATAGTTGAAGTTCTGGTATTGCAATACCCCCTGTTTCACTCTTCCTGCTAAGAATTGCTTTAGCTATTCTGGGTTTCTTATTCTTCCAGATGAATTTCATGATTGCTTGCTCTGTTTCTGTAAGGTACATCATTGGGATTTTAATTTGAATTGCATTGAATCTGTATAGCACTTTTGGTAGTATGGCCATTTTGACAATATTAATTCTGCCTATCCAAGTACATGGGAGATCTTTCCATCTTCTAAGGTCTTCCTCAATTTCTTTCTTCAATGTTTTGTAATTTTCATTGTAGAGATCTTTTACCTCTTTGGTTAGATTGATTCCCAAGTTTTTTTTTTTTTTTTTTTTTTTTTTTTTGAGGCTATTGCAAATGGAGTTGTTTTCCTCATTTCCCTTTCAGTTTTTTCGTCGCTTGCATATAAAAATGCTTTAGATTTATGCGTGTTGATTTTATAGCCTGCTATTTTGCTGAATTCATTGATGAGGTCTAGAAGTTTTCTGGAAGAGGTTTTTGGATCCTCTAAATATAGAATCATGTCATCAGCAAATAGTGACAGCTTAAGTTCCTCTTTTCCTATTCGTATCCCTTTAATTTCTTTAGTCTGCCTAATTGCTCTGGCTAGAGTTTCAAGGACAATGTAGAATAGAAGTGGTGAAAGAGGACATCCCTGTCTTGTTCCCGTTTTTAAAGGGAATTGTTTCAGTTTTTCTCCATTAAGAATGATGTTGGTCTTAGAATTCTTAACAAGACTTCTTAGTCACTGGACCGAAAGTCACCTGCCTGGAACCTTTCCCATCCATCTCTGCTCTACTCTCTGGAACCACTTAGGCTCCCCACTGTCCACGGAATTCTAGTAGGGATTGGTCTGTGTCTTCTATCCTCCAGGATGGACATCCCTAGGTGCCTGTAGGTACCCTAGATCACCTCAGTCATCTTCCCAATGCGGGCATATTCCCTTCCACAGAAAATTGTCAGGATTCAGTGTATGTGTGAGCCCAAGTCAGCAACAAGATTTTTTTTTTAGATTTTTTTTGTATTTCCTCATTTTTATTGGTGCATTATAGTTCTACATATTGATGGGGTGTGTTGATATGCATTCATAAAGGCACACAATATAACAAAATAATTTGGCCAATATCACTCCCCAGCATTTCCCCCTTCCCTCCATACCCCCCATTCCTTAGTCCCTTTCCTCTACTGATCTCCCTTTGATTTTTAGAAGATTCACCCCCACATTTTTTTTTCTTTTTCCTCTCTAGCTTCCACATGAGAGAAAACATGCGATCCTTAATCTTCTGAGTTTGACTTATTTTGCTTAACATGATGGCCTCTAGTTCCATCCATTTTCCTATAAATGCTGTAATTTCATTTTTATTTATGGCCAAATAAAACTCCTTTGAATATATATACCACATTTTCTTAATCCATTCATCCAAATAGCCAAACTATGGAGCCATCATTGAGATTTCAAAGAAAGTTGAAGAATTAAAAACACCTGCCAAGAAGAACCAACCAAAAGCAAGAAGTAGCATCATTTCTGAAGTAAACATAAGACTCAATTTACACAAACTTATCAGGGATTCAACAACAGGGTTGAGCAGAGAATCTGGAGAGAAGGGATAGAGTGCATACTGATCCAAGGAGCAGAGAAGTGGCTTTCTCTCATTCTTACTAACAGTGACTTCCTTCTCCATCCCTCCTTTCAGGGACAAATGCCCATGTCAACACATGTGAACACACATGTCACAGAAAGAACCTCCTGCTCAATGACAGAAGCAAATAGACTTAGGATGAGATTAACATGGGTTACCAAGACTTTCCTAGTCATCACATTTTGACTAAGAAATGACAATGACCTCGTCCAGTGCCATGCAACTAACACCATATCCAGGGTTTTAGATTCCAAAGCCTGTGCTCTGACTCCAGCACCCCTCCTGTCTTCAGCATCCAAAAATAAACTTCAACCTCAGGAATGACCAAGTTGGAGGGGGTGTGGAGAGCATTCAAACACCTAAGACTACAGGAGATCAAGGGATCCCTGAGATGCTTAATAGTCCCAGGGGATGTTGTCATTGCTGCTCAGCCTGGGAATGGCTTTGCTCCTCTGAATTGAATCACCCAGGGATTCATTCATTCATCCAAAACATGGGCATTGAACCCAGCATTTTGAAATTTAAGTGCACACATATGTATTTATACATATCATATTTTCCCCCAAAATCTGCACCTAGTCCTGCCCATGGAATGGAACCACCACCAATCTCAGTGCCAGCTAGAAATATGGAATGCGATTTCTTTCCATGGTGTATAGTGATAGGAAGGTCCCTGCTATCCTGTGTGGAATCTGACCCTCCTCACCGCAGGTTCTCCAAGTGACTTTTACAATGGAATTAGCAAAGTAGAGCTAATAGAACCAGAACTCCCAGGAGGAGTTTCCCGTCATGAAACTCTCCAAATCCATACCCAAGGCTCCCACACCCTGACACTGACATGTGCTGCAAACCCTGAGCCTCTTCTTCCTGGGCCTCAGATCCACATGTTTGAATCTGGACAGAAATTCATTCCTCGGGTTACAATCTTCCAAATCCCATTCATGTGCCAAACCCCACTATGATTGAGAATGGATGCTTCAATTTGACAAAGCTCCAAGGGCCATCTTTGTCACCTATTCCTAGTGGTGAAGGGGATACCTTCACATCTGTGGCAGAGGCCTTGATGCCCCCTCTCCTCTGCCCACCAAGTCAAGACCTGGCCTACTCTACCCCTCATTCCTCTCCATCCCACTAACTGCCTTCTCAGCATCTGCCTGGATTATCTCCACCTAACTCTCCTGGCCCCCTATTTGCCCTGCACCCTGACCTTCCTACCCACCATTTTCCCTCCACCCTGGCCTCTTGCCTCCTATTTGCTTTCTACCCTGGCCTCTCCCACTCCTGTTTGGTCTCTGTCAATCTATGCACCATGAGCTTTGTAATCTTTCTCAAACACAAGTCTGACCTCAGTAACTCCCTTACTTCAATCCCTATGGTTGTCCTTGGGGAAAAAAACAAAGCCTCTTGGCATGACCACAAGTATCTATGTGACCTACCTCTGCCCTCTCTGGCCTCATCCTCTCCATTTTTGTCCCCTCTCTCACCTCCCAGAAGTGCTGAACTACTGACACAGGCACATACTAGACCTCACAAATTAAATTAATAATCTAAGCAACTTGGGAGGCTGAGGCAGAAGAATACGAGGTTCAAAACTAGCCTTGGCAACTTAGCAAGACCCTATTTCAAAATAAAAAATTAAAAGGGCTGTGAATACAGTTTAGTGGTTGAGAGCCTCTGGGTTCAATCCCCAGTACAAAAAAAAATCAAATTAATGTCCTAAACACACAGTGCTCTTTCCAGCATCTGTTCCTATGCCCAGGTAGCCTCATCTAAGACAGATGAGGCTGCATTTCAATGGACTTCTGCTTCCAGACCTTGTAGGAGTCACCTTAACATCACCTCCCTGGACTTCTTCTGACTCCCAGGCTGAGAGTTCCCTTCTTAAGACTTAGGATCCATAAACATGTTGTGTTAACCATCTCCTCCTCAAATCCTGTTCCTCTAGTCTTCACCCTCAGGTCTCAGCTCAGGATCAGACATGGAGTTGTTAGTCAAATGTTTGTTGCATGGAAAAAGAAGGACCAAAGACTGGATTTATTTGGAAGGAAAGATGAGGACAAAGGAAGCAAATGTCTTAGGGTGTTTTGCATCAAGAATCCCTTTACAATGTTTCAACATGAGATATTTATCTGCCCAGCAGTTTGCTAAGACTGTACAGTATTCCCTTTGATATTCTTCTGACTCCAATACAGCAAGTTGAAGGTGATCATCTCCATTTTATGAATAAGGAAATGGAAGCATAGAGAGGGGAGTGACTTACCCAACAAGGCACAGCAAAGGCCCTTGGTCAGTTTTGTTGAATAAAATGGGCCAGTGTCTTTGCTATCCCATACAGGGTCAAGAGGACTGTTCCAGTGATGGGTAGGACCAGAGATGAGGGCTCAAGGATCTCAGAGGAAACATACATGCTCCCCTCCACACATACACACATCAAATTTGTCAGCCCCTTCCAGAAACCCCAACCTTAGAACCACAATTAACACTTAATATGTGCAAAGTCCTCCTCAAGCCCCAGAGAAAAATGAGGAAATCCTAGAATAGGACCTGACCCACCTCCAGGGAACACATTCTGAGAACTGAGTAGGATGACAGGTAGACACTCCAGGGCCTCATGATGGGAGACCAGAAGGGGAGAAGTCCATCCTGGATGGACAACTCTTCCACACCCCACACCCTTCAACCACCAATCCTCTTCCTTCCCGTCCTGCTCCCATCTGCACCAGGGAATTTGTGGTTACTCTTTATGGCTCAATCATGTTCTGAATTAAAAAACAGAAGTCCAGATCCCAGGCTTGACTCAATTTCTGAGCCACTGTATGGATTTTGGCAAATATTTTTCTCCCTCCAAATCTCAACTTCCACATCTTTACACTAGGGAAATTAATCTTCCTCCCTCCCCACCCTCCCCATTTCTCAGATTCAGGTGTGGATCCAAACAACAGCAGAGGTGCCAAGAACTGAAGATATGCAATGGTTCTATGCTTGCCATGGTTCCCCAGGAAAACTTTCTAATGTGTATCAGCAACCCCCCCTCTGATCCTCGCATGCCCTTCCTGGTGCCAAGAAAAAGTCCTTCAGGTAGTTGTATTGGAGATGAGAAGCCAGGGCTGGGCTGTTTTCCAGTGCTCCTCACACTCCCAGGTTTTGGGAGAGGGGATGGTTAGGAGAGAAGAGGACAGTCAGCTCTGGCACGGAATTGTGGAAGGGACAAGATCCCTATCCTGGGGAAGTCCACCATCTGAAAGCAAACCAAACTCTGATGGAAAGAGGTAGAATGGGGGGTGGAAGGTGGGTTGAAAGTCTCCCTAAATGCCTCTCGTATTCACTTCATTAGGGTTAGACCTCAACCTTCCCATGACCCTCCTTCCATACTTGGCAAAGATTCTCCCAAGCCCTCCTGACCCCTGCATGTATCTTCTTCATCACTCTCTCTCTCTCTCCTCTTTGGATACTCCTCATTACTTTCCAACATTCCCTGTCAGCTCATTTGTTGATGGCTGGTCTGTGCCAGGTATTGTGCTGAACCTTGGAAGCCCGGGGATGAATCAGAATAGATCTCCATCCTCCAGACTAGGGGAAAAGATGGAAAATTACTAAGACAAAAAGAATGGACCTAATGTGGAATCCTGTGAAGGTACTTCACCCAGTCAGGGCTCTGGTGTCTGCCTTCCCCTCTAGATAGTAAGCTCCATGAGAGCCAGAGAGGTTCTGATTTTTTCCCCAACCCACCTTTATTTTTTCCTAGATGTCCCCAAGATGCACATAGGTTACTTGGCTACCTCCAAAGGATTATCTATAGAGGCAAGAATAAACCTTGCGGTCAAGCTCATTCCTGGTGTCACTAGCAGAAGAGAGGCCATTTCCTAGATGGAAGATGAGGAAAGATGATTCAAGAGACAAGAGGAGAAAATATGTCCCTGAGCCCTAATCACTGGCATCCACACCTGGGCTCCCAAACTTGGCTGCAGATTAAATCACGGAGGGAGGTTTTTAAACTCAGATTCCTGGTCCTAATCTGACAAATTAGAATTTCCAGGTGCTGGAAACCCAGAAATCTGCTTCTCTCAGGTGATTCCAATTCCCTATCCTGTGTTTAGAAATATCTAGTCTAGATCCTCATGACAGAAGACATTTCTAAAAGTGGGTGCTATGGTGGTCCCCACCACACAGCAGTAATGGGAGAATGAGCCAGGATCTGAACCCAGGAAGATGTCATGTCTCCTCAGTTTCCCATCACCAAAATCTCGAACACTCTGGAATGTCTCTCATGGCAGCATTTATTTCTGTCTTCACTTTCATTTTCTGCCTTGGAGATGGAAATCTTTATACTACACAGAGCAAAGAGGATATGGATGATGCTCTAACCCTGATAGCCTAGTTCTAGGGCACTATTGGGGGCTTTTGTTCCTTTCCGATGTCATCGCCAAGCCTTTGGCACAAACTTTTCTGAACCTTGGGTCTCACAATGGTGGGAAGGAGTCTGTAACCTGATTTGGTCGCAATTTGAAGCACTTGCTCCTTCTGAAGCCAGTTTGAGGCATGAATGAGGAACCAGTCCCATTAGGAAAACTGAACAGAAATCTTGGCTCCCAGGACATCCTTGCCTAAGCTGACAAGTCTCCCACCCCAGCCCTCTAGGGGATTAGGCCTGATTCTCTGAAGAAAGGGAGCTGTCTCCTTTCTCCACCCCTCCCCACATACCTCAAGGGCATGCCCGAAGAGCCAGTGGGTGGGGGGCCCAGGGAAGCTGTCCATAGCCCTGGCCAACTTCTGCTTCCTCAGCAGCAGGCGAAGGAGCTTGAGGAAGCCTATAACCAAGATCACTCCAGACACCCATAGTCCCAGTCGAGAGAAGCTCAGGGAGAAAAAGCTGGGCACCATGACTAGAGTTGCAGCACCCAGATCCAACCTGCCTCCAGTTGGCCCTGGGTTCCCTTATATTCTGGATCCAGGCATCCTTCCAGTTCCCACCCCCAACCACACCCTGCTGCCTGTAGCAGCCCAGGCTGGGCTGAGTGCCATAGGGTGGAGACAGCAACCTCCAAAGTTGTGGAAAACAGAAGAGAATGCCTAACTGACTTCTCCCAAAACTTGACTAAAGAGAAACCAGGTAGTGGGCTCAAAAAAAAAAAAAACAGGCAATGGGCATCCCACCTTGGATACATGGTAGAGCAAAGAGAAGGCAAATCTTGGTACAGTCATTGTCATAAAAACTCCCTTTTCCCACAAGCACCTTGTGTGTTTCCAGGATTTTTTTACATCTGTTCTCAATTAGCCCAGAAAACAAGGAGATTGTTTCCTTTTACACTGATTTCCCTGATAATGAAATCAAGACTCAGCTGGTCTGTGCTCTCTTATAATAAAGTTTCCACTGTTCCCTTTGATGTGGACCTTGTACTTTGGTCAGACCCATAATGCTTTGAGGATTTTTTGGTTTTTGTTTTTGTTTTTTGTGAGGCACCTTTATGGATGATGTTCTACCCACAGAACACAGAAAAGAGATCCTGAGACAGAAAAGAGTCAGCTGTACCCTCCAAAAAAACAGAACAAGTTTGACATTTAAGAACATAGCATATCATCCTTTCAGGATGATGAAGGGAGATCATCGAATGCAAGCCCTCTTGGCTGGATGAGCTACTTGGACCCAGAAAAGGGTAAGGAAATGTCCAAAGCTGCACGGCAAGGCAGTGGCCACTTCCCAGTGTCCTAGTCCAGGATTCTCTTGAAGAACAAGCTTGGCCCAGGCACCTGCCTTGCCTGGGGATTGTCTGTTGCTTCTTCCTCCAATGTTGTATCAATTAGGTTGTATTAATTAGGGCCCCAGCAGCACACAGAATTCACTGCAGATGTTTTAGATGAAGAGACTAGGATGCAGAGTTCTATTCAGAAGGGTAGGCAGGGTTAAGGCATCAAACAAGATATGCTGTGGCATCCTGGGACTAGCAATGGCAGGAAATCTATCAACACTCCCAAGCTGGAGGAACAGTGTTTCCAGAGCCTGGTGGAAGCTGTATTTATGAGGAACAAAAGTATTATCAGAAAAATGATGCTGAAACTGGAAAGTAACAGAGAAAAAATAGCCCAAATCCTTTCCTTTCCCACCTTCCAGTCTCACCCAAACAGAAATGAGATGATGAGGAACTGGGAAGTCAGTTGTGGAAGTCAGACTCCAAGAAGGGACAGAAGAGCAAAGACTGAGTGTGGGAGTGAGGTGGCAAGGGCAAAGGAGAACACAGGTGGACTTGGAACTCAGAGCTCAGAACACAGACAGCAGGTACTGACATAGAGAATGGTGAGGTGTTGATAAGGCCTCCTTATCCCTTCTGGCAGAGAAGATCAGGCTACTCCTGATTGGGAAGAGTGTATCCAGTTCTACTCATAAGAAGAAAAGCCAAAAAGAGAATACAATGAATGGAACTCCAAAAGTGTCTTCTCCATTAACCTGCTACACTTCCTCAAATTCCACAGTTGTACTTCATTTATTAGATTAATACACTGAGTGCCCCATTTAAAATGCAAGTCATCCAAGTCAGAGAACAAGGGAACATGATAAGCTACCTGCAGAATGCCGTACTTTATCATGAATACATTCATCAGCCTGGCAGTGTGATAAATGGAGTGTCTGGGGGAAAGTCTAAGAAAGCTCCGTCCTGATGAAGGAGTCATGCCTACTGGCAACAAGTATATGAGATTTACCTAAAAGTGAATAGGGCTGGACCAGAAGTTGTTAGATGGGTAGAGTAGACACTGGTTGAACAACTTCCCAACATCCATTTCCTGATTCCCCCTTCTACACAGTACCATGAATTTACTACCTTTGGGATGCACTGGGATTGCCCTCATCCTTGACTCCAGTAGGGGCCTATATTTATGTAATATTTATAGTCTATTTATCATACACTGCTGTCCACTCCCTGGCTATAATCTGGTAGGGCAAAAGGCAAGTCACCAAATAACTAGAGTCATAAGCTGGACAGCAGCCAACTCTCAGATCCTGGTCCTACTAGATAGCTACGTGGCCATCCTGATAGTGTGGTTAAGACAGATTGCATTCATCTTGCTCACAGTGATTGATTATTTCCAAGATAGGCACATGATCAAAGTCAGACAATCAGAGTTAGTTAAATTTAATTTCTTGTCTTAAATTAAGCTGTCTATAAACAGACTCCCTCTCTTCAATATTGCATTTGAACCTAGATGGATATAGTTTCATGAGCCATCAGTGTAGAACAAGATGGGCAAGAATGTACTGAAAACCAAAGGAATAGAACTGAGAAATAAACCCTGTTTATTTCTCAGTTCTATCTAGTAGGACCAGGATCTGAGAGTTGGCTGCTGTCCAGCTTATGACTCTAGTTATTTGGTGACTTGCCTTTTGCCCTACCAGATTATAGCCAGGGAGTGGACAGCAGTGTATGATAAATAGACTATAAATATAGTATAGTAATAGACTATTAATAAACAGAATACCAGTTTATTAGTCCATTTTCCATTGCTACAACAAAATGCCTGAAGCTGGTAATTCATAAAGAAAAAGGTTTTGCTCATAGTTTGAAAGGTTCAAGAGTATGCTACTAGCAATGGCTTGGCTCTGGTGAGTATGAATGGCATAATGAGAGAAGCATGTGAAAGAGGGAGAGATCACATGGCAAGACAGGAAGACTAGGAAACTAGTCTTTGAGAGTGATTTCAGGGGTCAGGCTTGCTTTTTTACAACAACCCTTTTGCAAAAACTAACCAAGGTCTCACGTGAACTACATCAATTTCTTCTGAGGGCCGTGCCCTCGATGACTAATCACTTCTCACTAGGGCCCACATTTTAAAGGTCTCTTCACCTCTTAACTTCACCATACTGGAGACCAAGCTTCCAACACATGAATCCTTGGGGGGACTCATTCAAACCATATCCAAACCTAAAGTTAGGATTACCTTTGAACCTTTTATTGAGCAAATAAATTCTCTTTATTATATAAATTCTATTTGAGTTGGGTTTTCTCTTGCTTGAAACCAGGGATTGCTACATGATACACTTAGGAAAGCTCAGAAAGGTGGGAAAGTTTTGGTTAAGTAGGGCTGAGACATATTTAGGGAGTCAACCTGGGACAAACTGACTGGAATTAACTTGAAACAAGACAAGGAGGATCAACCTGGTACATTTTGAGCACTAGGACTTGCCAGGGAAGTACTGAGGGGGTTCATAGAGGAGCCCCAAGTGACATTAGCTAGACAAAGCTCCATAAGAGGGGAGCAAGCAATGATCTGGGTATGAAGAATGTGAGGGGCACAGTTTGCAGAGGAATCACACACCTGAGACATGAAACAGAAAACACAAAGGCAAGGGACCTGTCAGCAAACTGGAGCATCAAGAGCAGGGTTAACATGGAGCTTCCAACAGAGGGATAAGGAAACCAGTCTTTGTCTTCTAGGCTGTGAGAGGACCTGGAGGGGATCTTAAGTTGAAGAACCGTTCAGAGATGAATTCCAGAAAGATCACACCTCTATGCGTGTGGTGACCTTGGCTACAGGGGATGAAGATCTAGAGAGGAAAGGAAGCTATCAAAGCACTGGTTCTTTGAGGAGGTGACAAGCTTTACAGGAAGGTAGCAAAGGACTTGATTCTGGTGGAAGGGGCCTGAAGTTCTTCTGGGATTGGAAGCCCAGGAGAAAAAGTCAGAGAGAATGAGCAAAATGGATACCACTCACGGCCTCTGAAGTACTGCACACCTTCTCCTGGCAGAAGCACGGCCCAGCACTCACGGTCTATTTATCACACACACCCACTCTCCATTTCCTTATTAAAATCTGGCACTCATCTATACTTCTAAGGCAAAAGTCAAGTAACCACATGACCAGAAAGAGAGACTGAGTAGTAGCCAACTCCCTGATTCTATCCCACTAGCTACCCACATCCAGTCACTTTGGAAACATGATTCTTTGAAACCCAAATGTGCCTCTCTGAAATTTCCACCCACTGGTCTTAGTTTGGCTCTCAAGGACCTGATAGAAAACTTCTACTATTAAAAAAAAAAAATGGCCAACAAATATATGGAAAAATGTCCAACATCTCTAGTAATTAGGGAAATGCAAATCAAAATTATACTGAGATTTCATCTCATTCCAGACAGAATGCCAATTATCAAAAACACAAATAATAACAAATGTTGGCAAGGAAGTGGAGAAAAGGAACACTCATACATCGTTGGTGGGACTACAAATTAGTACAACCACACTAGAAGGCAATATGGAGATTCTTCAAAAACATAGGAATGGGACCACCATATGACCCAGCTATCCCACTCATTGGCATGTATTCAAAAGATCTAAAATCAGCATTCTATAGGGATGCAACCACATCAATGTTTATAGCAACGCTATTCACAATAGCCAAGATATGGAACCAGTCTGGATGCCCATCAACAGACAAATGGATAAATAAAATGTGGTATATATACACAATGGAGTTTTACTCAGCTATAAAGAATGAAATTATGGCATTTGCTGGAATGGATGGAACTGAAGAATATCATAATAAATGAAATAAGCCAGACCCAGAAAGTTAAAAATCAAGTGTTTTCTCTCATATTCAGAAAGTAAATCAAAAAAAAAAAAAAGAAGATATTTTAAAAGGTGTGGGAAGGAATCCCATGAAAATAGAAGAGAGACTAGTGGAGTAGAGGAAAGGGAACGAGGGGGAGAGAAGAGGGATGAGAAAAGGAAGGAACAGTAGAATGAAACTGACTAAACCATCCTTTGTACAGATATGAATATATCACTATGAAAGTCACCTTTATATAATGCCCTAATTTAAAAATAAATACTGTATGGGGCACAACTTAAGAACAGACCGATCACCACTGAGAAGTCCAAATTTGAGAGTCTTTATTAAGCCGGCCGGTAGACTGTCTCACACAATGCCCCAAAAAATGGCTATTGGGCAAACAGCCCCGACCACAGGGTTGTAGGAGTTCTTATACCAAAATCACATTAATCATAAGTGTCTGTTGTTATGATTTGAAATTACACATTAACATCATGAGATCATCAACAGAGGGGGAAGTGGGTCAAAATGACCCTTCCTAGGTACAAACTAAAGAATGATTACTAACATCCACACAATCACTGTTCACATGGTACATTGTTTGGGAGCAATAGGAATCAAAACAGAGCAATTCTTTACTACATAGGAGTTTCCATTGTATATTATTAAACATGTTAAACAAGTAACTGACGATGGGTACAGAGGTGGGGTGTTCCCATGGGAGAAGCTTATTTCCTACATAACATGGAGTCTCAGAGCAAAATGGAGTCTGTTTAGTCATTTCCCTTAGAGTCTGGCCTATAACATTCTCATGGAGTCAGATCTGTCAGCCCATCACAAAAACAAAAATTGAAGGAAGATCAGTCGAATAGAGGAAAGGGAACAGGGGGAGGGAGATTGAGAGGGCAAGGAAAAGTACTGGAGACTGGACTAGAACAAATTCTATTCCATGCTTGTATAATTATGTCAAAATCAGCAGTATTACATATAACTATAATGTACTAACAAAAAATTTTTAAAATAAATGAATAAAATGTGAAAAAACTACTGTAAAGAGGCTTAGAAATAACCCTCTATACAGTAATGTGCTAGAAAGAGCTGGCACTGGCTCTCAAGAGCAGATTATGAGCATCATTTCCAACTTACAGTTCAGTGACATCATACTGGTAGCCTAAAATTGGCCATCATGTGATTATTTACACCACAGAAATTGGCGAATGCTACAAATCAAGACTTCCTCCCCCAGAAAACCAGGTGTTAAACATTTTCCAACATACCATTTCCCCAAGCCCCTAGCTTAAGAGTAAGTGACCCTACTTGACCAGTGGTACTTGCCCAAGAGACCATCGTTATGCAGGTTTGTAGGACAAGACTGGAAGGCACCTTTTCAGACTCCTGGGAAAAGAAAATAATCAGTCTTTAATCCCCATTCTGCACTAGGGAATACGGAAGAAAAGGTGTTAAACAGATGGAAAGGAGATAGATTGACTTTATCCAAATCCTTTCAAATAAATCTTCTCCTCCAGGAAGCCTTCCTCCATAGCCTTCTGTTGTGTGGGGGCTCTGTCCCAGAAAACAAAGTTCAGGGCTCAGCAGATGGGAGAAGATGCAAGATGTAGTTAGGATAATAGATATGCTAGATTCAGAGGTGGCAATAGTCTCCAACTTTGACTTCAGCTCCAGGCCAGTTTTATTTTTGCCCCCATTTTGCCCCCGAATATTTTCCATAGGCCCTTTTTATATACAGGACTAAAAAAGCACATAGATTGTCTCAGTGGGCACATGCTCACAAGCAAATGTTAATGACCTCAAGCACATACAATGAATCAGAGTGTTTCTGGCCTTGACTAACAACAACATAGTCAGTTAGCCCTGGCTACACATTAAAAACATAGCATAGTCTTCCAGAAGTCTTGGGGAGGGGGCCTAACTATAGCCATTTTGGGCCTGACCCAGCAATCCACCCCTTTAGGATTCCTCACCATGCAATCCATGCCATCTTACATCTTCTTCCACCTGCAGAGCCCTGAACTTTGCTTCTTGCATCAGTGGCCCCACATGATATCTTCCTCTCCAGAAACACCAATTAAAGTCAGTCTTTGAAATCTGCCAACTTTCTCTACGACTCTTCTGGCATACGTTGATTTGGTTTCTTTGTTGCAGCCATTTGAGTGCTTGGCTCATCTCAAACCCTTCCATAAGTCCCATCTCAAACCCTTCCATTCTGCTGCAAGTCAGAGACCAAGCTTGTATTTCCCTGGTTTTGCATGGGATAGACAAGATAGAAGCATTCAGTAAACCATGACCAGGTGCATGAATGAAGGGTTGTGCAGGCACTGAGTAGTGTAACCATGGGCATCCACAACACAGCACAGCTCTCACTCACAGCTCCATAAACCTTCAAGGGACATTCCGGGCTTTCTCCACTTCCCAGCACACAGTAGATACTAAATCAATAACCAACAAGTAGATGTTGAAGGGATTGACTATTCCAGTGGGGAGAAGACAGCGAGGAAATGTTTACTAACCAAAACAAAATATATTGGAAATGGGCTATATTGATGCCTTCTGGGGATGCGTTTGGCACTTCTGTGGCTAGGTCCCAGAATCCCTGCTCCCCGAAGGTCCCCACCCTTCTGCCTAAGATGATGTGATTATGTTCCTTACTGAAGCTTCTAGCAATCCCAACCAGCTAGTATGATTGATGAGGAGGTATGGGTGAGAGGACAGGCCAGACATAAACAGGGAGTAACCTGAACGCCAGGCTGTTTCCATAAACAGGGAGTAACCTGAACACCTTTTCCTGGTTGCACCAGCCAGGCCCCTGAGGAGGAAAACTATTGAAATTCTATGAGTGGGAGATGTTAAACAGGGCAGGGATAGACAAGGCACAGGGGAGAACTGTTACAGTTTGGATATGAGGTGTCCCCCAAAAGTTTATGTGTGAGACAATGCAAGGTTTAAAGGAAAATTATTGGGTTATGAGAGCCTCAATCCAATCAGTGAATTAATCCCTGATAGGGATTAACTGAGCAGTAACTGAAGGTGGGTAGGGTGTGTTTGGAGGAGGTGGGCCACTGGGGGTATAACTTAGGGGTATGTATTTTGTATCTGGCAAGTGGAGTCTTTCTCTCTCTGCTTGCTTTCTGATCATGATGTGAGCTGCTTCCCTCTCTCACACTTTCACCATGATTTTCTGCTTCATTCTAACTCTGAGAAATGGAGCCAGCTGTCTATGGACTGAGACCTCTGAAACCGTGAGCCCCGCAAAAACTTTTTCTCCTTAAAACTATTCTTGTTGGGTCTTTTAGTCACAGCAGTGAAAAGGCTAACTAAAACAGAGTCCATGGACAGGAGCTGTCCTCTTAGGGAAACATCCCCCCTTGCCTGGATTCTTCAAGAAAGAAGAAGCCCTACCTGCCAGAGGTCACACTACCAACCCATCTAGCTGACCCCCAGGAGAGTCAGTCAGAAAAATTGGTGAGTCATGGTCCCTAGGGAAGAAGGGAAAGGAAAAAGAGGAAAGAAGAGAAGGAAGGAGGGAAGGGGAGAGAGATGAGGAAACAGTTCCTTTTGAAATGCCAGATAGAGTTTTTTTGATATGCCAAATACCCTCCTTCTCTGCAGGTCTGAAGCAATTGAATAATACCCATATCTCTTTTCTTGGTTTATGGGACACTGAATATTCATGTGGGGGTTCCCAAGCTCCAAGGTTCAATAGGTAGCTCTTACAGCTCTCCCCTCCTGCCCTACCTAGCCAACCTCTTCATCAGGCACACTAGCTGCCTGGGACTGCCAGGACCTTCGTTAAGACCATCATCTTGGATTTCTGTCTGACCTCAGATGCAAACCCAGCCTCTCTAAATCTCAGGTTGCTTATCTATAGAATGAAGATTAAAATAGTATCTACCTTGTAAGGTGTTTGATGGATTAAGGGAGATAATGTGTGTAAAGTACCAGCTGTCACATTAAGAATAGTTTAATAGTTTTATATTTGTTTTTGGATGGGTGGTTATCAGTAAAAGGAGAATGGTTGAGACAACATTGAGACTGGACTCTGGGGCTTCTTTGCCTTCTCAACAGCTTCTCCCACTGAAATAGACTTGCTTCAGAGTAATCCCAGCTGCACCCGTCTGGTGTCTGAATCTGAGTATATGTGAAATGGATGGGGGAAGAAGGGGACTGTGGAATGTGGGTAGGGTAGGCAGCATCAGGAGGCCCAGAAGCTGGTATGTTGCATTCAGGTATGGTCTTAGTAAGGCAAGCCTGGGTCCTTCTTCCAGAGCAACCAGAGGGTCTTTGGATAAGAGGCCAGGAACAGGTCCCCAGAATGAACAGGTTGGGGTAAACTGGGCTGCATTTTGGGTTGGAGAGCTGAATTCTGGACCAACCTCTGCCCTGAACTCCCTGTATGATCCTGGGAAAGTAGATTCCTTCTCAGATCCTTAGTCTGCTCATCTATTCAATGGGACGGTTGATCAAGATCCTATCTTGCACTAAGATAATGTTTTGGAAAAGATCTGATGACCAAGAAGGACAGCAGAGTTAACACAAAATCATGAGTGGAAGTCTGGAGGCAGATGGGAGAAAAGTATAAGTGACTTTTTCTCTTTTAATTCCCAACCTCCGCCTATCTAATTCCTTATGTTCTTTACCCAGTGCACTTCCTCCAGGAAGCCCTTCCCAAGCCATACCCACCCCAAACTGCTGAGTTTGGCTGTTTGTGATTCCCTTCCTGTGAGCTCATTAGTCTGTTGTCCATGAACCTCATTCCCTTCATCCTCCAACCACTCAAGGTCATTTAAGAACTCTGTCCCTCCTCAAAGGCAGGAACTTCTCCATTTCAACTCTTCAGTGACCATGGCTCAGCATGAAACCCTGTGACTGACCATCCCAGTATGCCTAGGACTGAAAGTTTCCCAGGACACAGAATTTTTAGTGATAAAATCAGGATAGTCAGGCACACAGGGATGACTGGTCACCAGTTGATACTCTGTTGGTTCAGAAAGTGCTTATTGAATTATGTTAAAGGGAAAAATGCATGGGAAACTTGTTAGCAAAAGGTGTGGCCCATTTCTAATGAATTTTTATCTCAGGAAGATAGAAGTCAGAAGTTGGTTGGTTCTCATAATGTACCAAGGCTACAACAAACATGTCCAGAACTACAGACTTTGGAAGGCATTTTCTTCAGCATAATCTCCATGGATTCTCACAAAACTCTGTGAGCTCATTAAAGAAGGAAATCTAATCCCCGTCTCACAAGTCACTGAGGTGCAGAGAAGTTAATGCATGGGGAAATATACCAAATCCACAGAGAAGATTCAGTATCAAAAAGATGGCCCTTCTTCCTAAAGTAATCTGTAACTTCAATGCCGTTCCAAAAAAAAATCCCAATAGGAATTTTCATGGGACTTAATAAGCTAATCCTCAAATTCTTATAGAATAATAAAGGGCTAAGTATAGCCAAAGAATTTTAAAAAGATTAAGAGTGGACCGGCCTTCAAAGATATATCAAGACTTATTTTAAAGTTATAATAATATTGAAAAGTGTGGTAATAGCACAAGAGGAACAGAAATACTATTAATGACACAAAAACTTCATGTGACAAAAGTACCATTACAAATCAGGAAGCATAAATGAAATAATCAATAGATGATGCTGTGATGACTGTCCACATGGAAACAGGGAAAATTAGACCTCTGACTTAAGTAATACACAAAAATTCTAAATAAATTAAAGACCCAAACATTAAATTTTTTAAAGTTTTAAAACTTTTAGAAGAATAGAAACCATAAAGGAAAAATTGATGTATTTGATCACATAATAAAGTTGATAAATTTGGCCACATTAAAATTTCAAAATTTGTGAATGCAAAGAAAGATATATAATAAGAAAAATAAAAAAGCCAAGTCAGATGGAATCATATTTTTTTTTATTGTAAACAAATGGGATACATGTTGTTTCTCTGTTTGTACATGGCGTAAAGGCATACCATTTGTGTAATCATAAATTTACATAGGGTAATGTTGTTTGATTCATTCTGTTATTTTTTTCCCTTCCCCCCACCCCTCCCACCCCTCTTTTCCCTCTATACAGTCCTTCCTTCCTCCATTCTTGCCCCCCTCCCTAACCCTAACTCTAACACTAACACTAACCCTTCCCACCCCCCATTATGTGTCATCATCCACTTATTAGTGATATCATTCGTCCTTTGGTTTTTTGAGATTGGCTTATCTCACTTAGCATGATATTCTCCAGTTTCATCCATTTGCCTGCAAATGCCATAATTTTATCATTCTTTATGGCTGAGTAATATTCCATTGTATATATATACCACATTTTCTTTATCCATTCATCAATTGAAGGACATCTAGGTTGGTTCCACAATCTGGCTATTGTGAACTGAGCAGCTATGAACATTGATGTGGCTGTATCTCTGTAATATGCTGATTTTAAGTCCTTTGGGTATAGGCCAAGGAGTGGGATAGCTGGGTCAAATGGTGGTTCCATTCCAAGTTTTCTAAGGAGTCTCCACACTGCTTTCCAGATATTTACAAAGTATGTAACTAACAATGAATTCATTAGTATCCAAAATATATAAAGACTCTAAATAATAAGTAAATAACAAACATACCAATGTAAAAATGGACAAAACATATGAAAAGGTAATTCATAGAAGAAAATAGAAGTGGCCAAAATTCGTACAAGTGGCCAAAAACATGGAGAAATGTTCAACCTCACTAGAAATCAAGGAAATGGAAATTTAATCCACGGTGAGAGACCATTTCTCATGCAATAACTGAGCAATACCAAATGTTGGTGTGGACCCAGGGAAACCTTTATCTGTTTCTAGTCAGAGTGTAAGCTGGACAGCAATGTGTCAATGCTTGGAAAAGCTGTAGAAGCGCAAACCTCACCACCCAGCAATTCTTCTTCTAGCCACAGATCCATTCCCACATTTGTACCCAGGGACCATACATGGGTGCTGTGTATTCCTTGTGGCTGTGCTTATAAAGGTTAAAAGAAAATAAGTAAAAGTAGAAACTTTCCATTTTCCCTCAGTAGGAAAGTGTACACATAAACTGAATAATCCCTACAATGGAATATCATAAGCCACTTAAAATGAATCAATTAGTTTACACAAATCAATGTGAACAAATATCAAAAAAATAAAAATAAAGCTGAGTGGGGTGGGGGAGAAAGTTACAAAAGCAAATAATCATTTATGTAAAAAAAAATTAAGATGGGTCTCACTATATTGCCCAATCTGGCCTGGAATTCTTGGGCTCAAGTAATCCTACTTGAGATTATAGGTACACTCTACTTCAACTAGCTATAAAAATCTTAAGACACAAAGAAACTATATTATGTATTGCATACAGACACACACACACACACACACACACACACACACACACACACCATACATGGAAAGATATAAAAACCTGCATAGAAATAATACATGTTAATTTCTGATTAGACTTTTGTAGAGGCAGAATAGAAGAAAAGGAAAAATGGGTGATCAGGGTAGGGTTTTAGCTATAGCTAGCTGAGGGTATAATTCATGGTAAAGCCTTTGTGTAGCCCTTGTTCTGGATTTGATATCCAGCTCCACACAAAAAAAATACAGTGACATCAGAAAGAAATATGACAAAATATTCACACCTGTTAAATCTGAGAGATAGGTTTGTCAGTTTCTGGTCTAGTCTTTCTGTATTTTCAATTTGCTTAACATCTTGTCTCAAAATTTAAAAGTCAAATTTAAAACTCCACCTTGGTAGAAGTGATGTATTCAGGAGCCCCATGGCAGACTTGGAGCACTGTGCCAGGAGCAACCTCAGATAGGACGTGACTCAGGGACAGGTTGCAGTGGCAGCAGCAATGACAGCAAGGTGATGGTCTACTGAGTTTCTGGGGACAGTTATAGTGTCCTCCTGGATCCAGAGGACCCATCTAAGCAAACATAACTAGAACTAGTCTTTTGACCCCAGCAAGCCCCTGGGGAATTTCTTGAGAATCAGGAACCCCAGAGAGGAAATGAGGCACAACTAGAGATAGAATTCAGAGTCTATCTCCGGGCAGACCCACAGCTGCCATTGCAACATCTCCCAGCATCTCACAGTTCCAAGGGTCAGGGAGGTTTCCAATTTGGCAGTGTGATGGGATTGTTGCCTAGAGTTGCAATAGTGCTGTAGAGAAGCAACAGCTCTCTTTGCCTCTAAGTCCCTGAAGCCTCCTTCAGAATCTGAGATCCTCCCCTCAAAATTGCTGTGTCTCCAGGTGCACACAGAATCCCCATCCTCATCTCTTAGTTCTTCAGCCTATGGTCAGTTTATTGGCTTTCTCCCACCAGAATTACAGAACTCAGTTGAGAACCTCAGAAATATATCTTTTAGTCTATGGACAAGAAGACAAGGTTAGCAAGTCAGTGAAAGAGCTGGGAGAACAACTTCAGTCTCGAGATGTGCATAGTCATCAAGAAAGCTCCCTGGCAGAGCCAGAAGACACAGGGAACAATTACACAGAGAAGAGAGACTCTGAGCCAATCCAGTGATGGAACTCAGAATGAGAGACAAAATTCATGGCATAGGGTCCCTGGTAATTGGGAGTAGTCAGAGGGTCCTGAACTCTATAACCTTTTGGCAGGATCCTAAGGAAAAATTCCTGGGCTTCCACTAATTCTGTAGGTCTGCCCAGAGGATACAGCCTGGAGACAAAGGGCAAAGCAACCCCGAGCTCCAATAAAGCAATGAGGAGGTGAGGACAGTGGGAGGTAAGATGGTGCCTGAGCCAGCAGGAGTTCATATGGCCAACCTCAAAAAGCTGACAGGAGGCTGTCACAGCAGAGTCTGGAGGGGTTGATCAAAGTGGCTGGCTACCGCCACTCAGCTTTATCTTTTCTCCAGTTCTATCCATGTTATCCTGATGTAATGGAGAAGATGCAACCTGTAATAGTCAGGGTTCTTCAAGGAAATAGCACAAATAAGATGAATATAGAGAGCAAGAAAGAGATTTCTTAAAAGGAGTTGAGTCAGGGCTGGGATTGTGGCTCAGTGGTAGAGCTCTTGCCTAGCATGTGTGAGGCACTGGGTTCAATCCTCAGCACCTACAACTAAAAAATATATTTAAAAAAAAAAGGAATTGACTCAGCCAGGTGTGGTGGCACATGCCTATAATCCTAGCAGGAGACTGACAAGTCCCAAAATCTACAGAGAGCAACCTGAAGACCCAGGAAAGCGAATGGCAGAGTTTGCCAAACTAAATAAAAAACAATCAGAGAGAGGTCCTCCAAAGAATAATGGTATTTATTTGGAAATAGCAGAGTATTGCAAGGCAAACACATCTGCAATAGTAAATAAGGGCATATTCAAAGAGGTTGAGACAAGGGGAAGTTTTCAAAAAAGAAAAATGAGGATTATGTCAGATATTTTGAAACCATAATCCTTGGCCACAGTGACTAATAACAAAAAGTTGTGTCAATATGAGTTTACCAGACAATTCCTGGGCACATGTTCTTGTGGAAGTACTTTTTGCGTAAGATTGTGGTACCCTCTGTATGCTTGTCATCTGGAAGAGTCTTTTGTGATGGTTACTATCAGGCAGTCCTGTGTAAGAATGCTTCCTTCATAATTCCCCAGTTTTATTTACTTTCGTTTCATGTAGAGTTGACACCAGCAACTCCACTTTAATTCTGACAACTTTCATGTCTCTTTTACATGCCCTCGTCCAAGTCTGAAGGCCTGAGAAACAGAAGAGGTATCATTGTATTTCCAGTCCCAAAACCAGTAGACTCAAGACCAGTTCAAGTCCAAAGGTAGGAAGAAAGAGGTTTCCCAGCAGGCAGCAGGAGTCTCCTCTTTCTCAGCCTTTCCATTCTGTTCAGACCTTCAGCTGATTAGGGAAGGCCATCTGCTTTACTCACTCTACTGATTCAAATTTCATCTAGAAACACTCTCACGGACATGCCCAGTATAATGTTTGACCCAACATCTGAGCAGTTCATGGTCAAGTTGTCATAAAATTAGCCATTGCACAGCTTCTCTATCCAGGAGCTCCAGATGGCTGTGGCAGCCAGCCCCACTCAATCCCCTTGCTGTCTCCTTTCCCTCCATAGTATCTATCTGTTGCCAAATAATACATTATCCCAAAACAGCAGCTGGAAACAATAAGCTTAATGTCACACTGTTCCTGAGAACTAGGATCTGGGGAGGAGTATAAGTAAATTTTGGTTAGGTCTCTAATAGGGTTGTGGATAAGCTCTTGGCTGAGAGCTTATCTGAAATGGCTGGAGGACCAACTTCTAAGATCACTCATATGCCTGTCAGCACATGGTCCCCTCCCTGGGGCTTTCCACAGTGTGGCAGTTGACTTACCTCTGAGCAATAATCTGAGAGAGAAAGCACAAGAGAGCAACCAAAAAGGGAGCCCAGAGTCTTTTCATCATTTGTCTCAGTAGTGACATCATCACTTTCATCGTTTTCAATTGGTCACACTGACAGACCTGATACTGTGTGGCAGGAGTTACACAACAGTGTCAATCCCAGGAGACACGACCACTGAGGGTCACCTAGAGATTGACCACCAAACCCTCTTCCAGACCATTAGATGTTGGTGATGTCACAGTTCTGTCTCAAACCCCCTGCCCTTTCCCTCTTTATTCTCTCTGGAGACAATTCTCCACTCCCATCTGTATTCCAACAATCTCCAAATTTATACCTTCCACCCAAACCACTCTTCTAAACTTCAAATAAACACATCCTGACTTGACATCCCCACCCAGTTGTCTCCCAGGCATCACAAACTCCATATGTCCAACATTCTTTCCCTGCAACAAAACTTATTGCCCACTTGTGTGCTGTACCTCAGTAGATGGCTCCACCATCCTCCCCTTTTCTCAGAAGTAGACTGTGGATTACCTCCAAATCCAATGTCAGCACATTCAGTAGACTGTGCATTCCAAAGAACTCTCAATCATTCACTTCTTTCCACCCACTACCACTTCCTAAGTGCACACCAAATCATATTTACATGAACTGGTCCTCCCAAATCCACATATCTCCCTCAAAGGCATTTTCCATGATGCAATTGATAGCATTTCCAGAAAGTAGATTTGACAGCATCACTGCTCTGCCTAAAACTCATCTATGGATTCCTTTGCCCTTAAACTAAAGGATGAAATCCTTACTTCGGCCCCCAATCCAGGGTCCTGCTTCCCCCCTCAGCTTCATCCTCTCCCACCACACTCCTAGGATGCTGACATTAACTTCCCTTTTAGTCTCCCAGGACACTGACTCCTGCTTGCCTTCAGGTTTTTCCCACATGCTCTTTCCCCAGTCAGAAAATCCTCTTTCCCCTCTTTGCTAAGTCTTGGTCACCTTTCAGTATAAATAGAACTTCCTCCAGGAAAAGGTATATGAATTCCTATACAAAATTGAGTTCAGTTGTTTCATACTCCACAGGGGCTTTACACTTGTTTTTCATTCCTTAGTATATTTTCATTTGCTTATTCAATGTTTATCTCCCTGACTAGAATTTCAGATCTCTGAGAGGAGGGACCATGACTGTCTTCCCCACTGTTCTCTCTCCAGCACTTAATAAATACTAGTTGAATGAAAGGAAATAAAGAGAACTGAGTGTGGCACCACCAAGAAATCTACAAGGATAGAAGGTATCCTGATGGTCCAAAATCTTGGAAAGTCTTGCATCAAGGGAGCAATGGAGGTAGAAACATGATTGCAGGATGTTGAGATAGAAAAGAAATCAGGGAGCATACCCGACTTTTTCAAACCCTATAGAAAAGAAGTGTAGGCCAAAGATTCGGATGGTGTCTGAAAGGAATGTGGTGTCAAGTGTCAGATGAGGGTGTTTTAGGGACTTGGGAAGGACTTGGACAAGTAGATAGACTGAGGAGAAGATAGAAAATAGAAGAGAGGGGATGATCGAAGACAAGCTGAGTTGTAGGAAGGATGGAGTCTATGGCACGTTTGAAGGTTTGCTCTCAAACAGGAAGGGGGACTCCTCACTCTCTGAAACTGGGGGATATAGGAGAGGATGGGTGTGGACATTCACAGGTTTGTGGTTGAGGATAGAGATAGGATCTTGAGAGAGTCATTACTAAATACTAAGAAAAAAGAAAGCATTGGTTTTAATGACTAAATTAGAAGATGATAAGAAAAAGGAAAGAATTAAGGATGTTTTAAAAATTACTAACTTGAATACCTGAGTTGGTGCTGCTCTCTGAGGAAGAGAAAAAAAAGCCAGAAGAGCAGCAAGTTTGGGGAAGAGGTTGGAAGGAAGAGGGTTAACGGGGGGAGAAGTTAAGATGAGAGCTGACTGCAGTGAGTGTGAGGTGCTTGTGGGAAATCCAAGCAGAGACACACATTATGCAATTCTTAAACTGAGACCTGGAGCAGCAATAAAGTTTTAGAAGCAGCAATCAGTCATAAATGAAAATAATCAAAGGAACTCTGGGGATCCAGGTAGCAATAACTAGTAGCCAGTCTCACTGGGACATACTGACAGGTGAATCATCTCAAACTTCAGGTTCCAGAAAGAACACCCTGTTGGTCTCATGTGTCACTCCTTCACCTGGGTAGGGTAGGCATTCTGATTATACCTTGATCATAAGAAGGACTTATGCACACAAAAACCTAGAAAAGAGGAAATGGAAGCTTCCAAGGAAGAGCCAGGCACGTCTCCTTCAGGAACCCACCGCCCAGGTGGTAACATGAAAGTGTTTCTATGGCTAGGTCCTGAAGGTTGAGTAAGGTGCAAAGGGGAACAAAATGGATAGACAGAAGCTTCAAAATTCATCTTTAGGGGTTAAATGATGACAAGACACGATTTATCAACAACATACATGACCAAGCCTGAGGCAGGCTCAGCTCAGCAAGAGTCAAGGCAGAACCCAGCCAGATGCAGCACATTTAAAGAAAGATCTCTTCTTTGATTTTTTTTTTAGCCCAGCACTTTGAACCATAAAGTCAAGGAAATGGACAAGACCCTATGAGTTGTGTAGGTGGAGTAAAAAGAGAAAGGGGTCAAGGAGGAGTTGAAGGCATTTTTTTTCCCTGATGTTCCCTCCACTCACAGAAGTCACTTGCACTGGAAGCCCACTCAGTCCTCTGACTTAACTGCTGAGGAAATGGGAGACTGATTTCTCCAAAGGAACTGAAGGGGACACTGAGAATAACAGCTGTGGTTTCTTCCTCACAGGAATCTAATTTTCATCAATCGTTTTGCACCACCTGGTATTCTTCTATGAAGTTGTTCACCAGCCTAGGGATGATTTTGTCCCATTCCCCAATGGGCCACATGCCTTTCCCTTTCAAGCAACTGGGGACCACTCCGGGAATACAAGGGTTCCCTTTAGTCATTCCCAGATATCTCCAATCAAACACATGAACACACACACACACACACACACACACACACACACACACACTCATCCCATGGCAGAGCGTTTATACCTACCTTGCTTTGCCCCCTATCACACTAATTGGGGAAGACACATCTACTTGAGGGAGGCACAGCACTTACAGTCCAGTACTTTTCCAGTATGAAAAGACAGACGACACCCTTTAGGTCTCAAGCAATCAAGGGAAGAGATACGGTGGGAAGTTTCTGCCACCAGCCATTTGCCTCTTCCTTTCTGCTTTGGAGTTATTTCTGAAAGATTAACAACTGGATTTAGGGGAACTCATGCCCAGACACATTCTATCTCAGCTCAGGCAGGATTTACCAGGCAGGTATACAACCACCCAGATGGATAGGGAAGATGGGAGACAGATGATCACAGGACTGTCACGCCCAATAGGGTTGGTTCCCATGAGTTTGGATTTCAGAGCTCAAAGTGCTGAGCTAAAAATCAAAAAGATCTTTCTTTAAATGCTGCACCTGGCTGGATTCTGCCTTGGCTCTTGCTGAGCTAAGCCTGCCTCAACCTTGTTCACGGGTGTTGTTGATAAATCATGTCTCTTCATCCCTTAATAGCTAAAGGTGAACCTATGAACCAAGCTTCTGTCCATCCCTTTGTACTCCCTTTTACATCTTATTCATCCTCTAGGACCTCGATACAGAAACACTTCCTCCTGCAGCACTGCCCAGGACCTCTCTTTTCAGATCATTGAGTTGGAACCCTACAATTGCTAAATGAGCATAAAATGCAGAAATAAAATTTTGAATAAATATCTTTTTTACCTAGATGGATGATGAATTTCTAATTTTTATTTATAAAACATTCAAATACATACTTCAGATGAAATTGCCAATTCAAGAATTTAGGAATGAATTATGTTGAATGAAATTTACCTTCAAATTTTTCAGAAAATATATATATGTGTGTATACATACATATAGATTACATATGTGTATATATGTAGAGTGTGTATATGCATGTATACATATATTATATATATATAATATCTAAATATATGTGTGTTTACATAATGAAATCAAATGGGACTCAGTCACTTGTGTCAACTTTAACAAAATAAATAAACAAAACTGAGATGTTATGAAGGAAGGGTTCTCATGCACAACTACTTGATAGTAACTATCACAAAAGACTCTGCCAGCACCACAACTTTTCTTTTTTTTTTTTAAGTATCTTCTCATAGTTGGCAATGGACCTTTATTTATTTGTACGTGGTGCTGAGAATCAAACCCAGTGCCTTGCACATGGTAGTAGAGCACTCTGCCACTGAGCCACAACCCCAGTTCCAACTTTTCATTTTAAAAGATTGTTGCAAGGACATCTACCAAGCAACTGTCTTTTTAATCTTGGACTGGCTCCACCCTTGTTATTATTCCCTGTAGCCAAAGACTTTTTTTTTTTTTCCCAAAGTATCTCATGGATGGTTATGGGAGTCTTCATGGCTTCCACCAAGATTTCAAAGGAAAGTCTGGGAAGCCAGGCAGTGTGCTGCAGAACTGGAGTCTCTGAAAACATCCCCTGACATGGCAATGCCTAGATTGTAGGAGTGAAGTCAAAGCTTTCTTGAGTGGAGACCCCAAAGAGAGAGGTGCCAGCAATATGCACATCTGCCAAGGTAAGTTGTAGGCGGCAAGTGAATTCAGCCTAACAGAGACCACGAGGGCTACAATAAGCAAGGCCATAAGTGCAGGACTTCCCAAGTTCTTAAAAGTCCACCTGCCACCACAATGTGCCCAAATCCCAGATATGGACTTCAAGACTTAATGTTTGCCTTGCTGGATTTTAGTCTTGCTTCAGGTTGTTCCCTCCTTACTATTTTCCTATTCTACCTTTTTGCAATAAGAATATTTACCCTGGGGCTGGGGATATAGCTCAGTAGGTAGAGTGCTTGCCTCGCATGCACAAGGCCCTGGGTTCAATCCCCAGCACCGCCAAAAAAAAAAAAAAAAAAGGAATATTTACCCTGTACCTGTCCCACTTCCATATCTTGGAAGTACACAATTTTCTCTTTTATTTTTACAGGGTCTCATGACTGAGTTTGCCTTGAATCTCAGAGACTTCAGATTTGAACTGGGGATGGACTGAATGCATTTTGTCTTATGAAATGCACATAAACCTTTGGGGTCCAAGGCAAAATTTTATAATTTAGATACTGAATGACCCCCAAAGGCCCACATGTTAAAGATCGGGTCACTAGGGTGGCATTATTGGGAGATGGTAGGATCTTTAAGAGGTGAAGCCTACTGGGAGGTTCTTAGACCATTGAGGGTATGCTCTTTAAAGGGATTATGAGATCCTGGCCACTTCCAAGAGCATGTCCCCTTCCTCTTCCTCTTTTGCTTTCTGGTCATGAGGTGAATAATTTGCTCTACCACATTCTCCCCACCACTGCTGTTCAGCACCCCCACAATAGCCTAAAAGCACCGGTCCACCTGATCATCAACTGAAACCTCTAAAACCGTGAGCCAAAATAAACATTTTCTCTTTACAAATTAACTATCTCAGATATGCTGTATAGTGACAGAAAGCTGACTATCACAAGGAGAAGAGAAACATTTTCAAGTACTTACTAGTGCTAGTCTGAGACATCAAAGGTCTGCATCATCTGTTTAAGAGCTCACTAGAAATTATGCTCCTCCAAGAAGAAAGCAAGAAATATTATTAATCTCAAATATTAATGCTAGGAAAGTTGTTTCTTGATCTACTCAGAGAATTCATAACTATAAGATGAACCAAATCTGGAATTGAATGGTCTAAAAAACCTCAAGCAAAGGATTTAGAGTAGTCCTGAGTTTGTACAGCTCCCCACCCATTCTGGTTCTTCACAAAAGCAAAACCAAATCCTATTTTGAGGAACTATGTTCAACATAGCTTCAAAGAATTCCCACAGAGAAAAAGAAAATCTATGAAAAAAAAAGTACCTTTAATCAAAACTCACAAAACACTAAATGAAAGAAGATACCACGTGCAAGAGCCAAAAGAAACAGACAGTAGAATCAGATCCACAGAGACTCAGGTATTTATAATTATCATTGCCATTTTAAAAAATAAATGCACTTTAGCCTAAAGAAAAATGTTTAAAGATAAAAAATGTAAGTAAAAAGCAAAAAACTATAAAGAAGATCAAAGCATACCTGAAAAGAAATTAAATACAACTTCTAGAAATGAGAAATATGCAAATTAAAAATTTAAATTTGAGTGAATAAATTTTACAGAGTTAAACTACACTATGGAGAGAATTAAAAACTAAAATAGAAATGAGAACTTTTTCAATCCTACAGCCTGAAAAGACTTTTTAGAAGAATGTATAAAATTGGTTGATAAACATGGAGAGAATAAAGTAAAAAAAAATTCTAACCTATGTTTGGTCAGAGTCCTAGAACAAGAGGACAGAGAGAATGAAGGAAGGATAATTTGAAGAAATAAAAAGTGAGAATTTTCAGAACTTATGAAAGACAAAAATCCTCAGAATCAAGAACTTAATAAATTTTAAGTGAATTAGATAAAAAGGAAATCCACATGTCAACATATTATAGTTACTCTGCATAACAGCAATGACAAAAATGGCCACCCATAAATGAAGAAAAACTAGACTAATTACTTACTTATCAAGAGCAGCATTGAAGCTATAAGATTCATTAATATGTTCAAACTCTAAGAAAAAAAAATAATAGTCAACCTAGATTTGCATACCCAGAGAAATTATCTTTTAAGAATGAGAAGGAAATTAAAACATTTTCGCACAAATAAGAACTTTCATTTTCAGACAAAGAGTTTGTCACCAACAGAACTTCATTAAAGAAAAGCCTACAGCATATACTTAAAACTAAGCCAGGCATGGTGGTGCACACCTGTAATCCCAATGACTTGGGAGGCTGAGGCAGGAGGGTTGCAAATTCAAGACCAGCCTGTGAAGCTTAGTGAGACTCTGTCTCAAAAAGGGCTGGAGATGTAGCTTGGTGGTAAAGCACTCCTGGTCCAATTCCAGCACTGGAAGAAAAAAAAATAAGGAATGTAAATCCCAAAAGGAATGTCCAAATTGCAATGGTGAGTAAAGAAAGTGGCGAGTGCATGGGTAAATGAAAATAAACACTGCGTGCAACAACAATAATGCCCTGTGGAAGGTTTGTAAAATAACTGAAAGTAATAATATATAGGGCTAGGGTGGGGTGAAAAATAAGAATTAAAGTGTTCAAAGGTCCCTGAATTACTCAGGAAAGGATTAAGTATTAACTTTATTTAACTTCAGACATTGACATGGGAAGTATGCATATTAAAACTTACAGGTAGACACTTAAGAAACATAATTTAACAACTCTTAAATTTGCAGATTGAAAATAGATTGAAAAAATATACACTCAATCAAAATAAAAACTCACAAAAAAGGAAATATATAAAATATGGGGCACACCTTCCAAGTAGAATTCACAAAGGGCACTATAGAACCAGATGCATGGCAGTGTCTGGCTTCCATCTGACCCTGGGAGTTCATGGAGCAAGTCACTCCAGGATGAATTTCAGTTGGGAGAACCTTGTTTTCTGCCATAATTCCAACTGGTGAACAGCCAACTAAGAGCTATTCCAAATGACTCTGGGCCAACACCACTCCTGCTCGTTGCCAGGCAGTCAGGACAAAAGAAGTTTGGGTGAACAGCCCCAACCTTTGCTCTACAAAGAAGTGCAGAGCCGAAGAAGACAGGGAAAGAAAAGCTGAGGGCACAAGTAACAAACATCCACTCGTGTCTGTTCCATTGACCACCTCAGTAGTACCAACTGACAGATCATCCAGACCAAAATATCAACAAAGAAACCTCAAAGTTAAATTGCATTATAGATCAAATGAATTTACCAGACATCTACAGAATATTCCATTCAATGGCTGCAAAATACACATTAATTTCATCAGCACATGGAACTTTCTCCAAAAAGATCACAATTGAGGTCATAAAGCAGATCTTAACAAATGCAAAAGAGAAAGAAAGAATTTCCTGCATGATGGAATGAAATTAGAAGTCAATAGCAAAAGAAACATCAGAAATTATACAAAAATGTGGAGACTGAACAATGCACTTTTGAAAAAGCAGTGAGTTGTTGAAGAAACTGGAGAGAAGGGGATTTAAAAAGTCCTAGAATCAAATGAAAATGGAAACACAACCTACAAGAACTTGTAAGACACAGCAAAAGTTGTTTTAAGAGGGAATTTTATAACTATTAGTACCTACTTTAGAAAAACAGAAAGTTAAAAAAAAAAACAAAGATGCATCCCAAAGTCTTAGAAAAACAAAACCAAAACAAACCCAAAATTAATAGGAAAGAAATAAATATGAGAGCAGAAATAAATGAAAAAAAGACTAAAAGAATGCAAAAGATCAATTAAATAAAGTTGTTCATCTTTGAAAAGATAAACAAAGTTCACAAACCCTTAGCTAAACTAACCCCCCCCAAAAAAGAGAGAGAGAGAGAGAAAGAAGACCCCAAGTAAATAAAATTAGAGCTAGAAAAGAGAATATTACAAGAGATACAACTAAAATCCAAGGTATCATCAGGGAATATTTTGAAAAAATATTTGAAAAAAATACACCATTATATGCCAATAAATTAGAAAACATAGCAAAAAACATTTTTCTAGAGATACATGACATATCAAAATTGAGCCAAAAGGATATGAAAACCTAAACTGATCAATAAAAAGCAATGAAACTGAAGCAGTAATAAAAATTCTCCCAAATGAGAAAAGCCCAGGATTGATGTATTCACTGATGAATTTTACCAGACTTTTAAAAAACTGTATCAATGCTCTTCAGACTATTCCATAAAATAGAAAGGGAAGGAACTCTTCCAAACTCATTCTATGAAGCCAGCATTACCCTGCTATCAAAACCCAATAAGAACACAACAAAACAAACTATAGACAAATATCCTTGATGAACATAGTCACAAAAATCCTCAACAGAGGCTGGAGTTGTGGTCAGTGGTAGAGCGCTTGCCTAGCACATGTGAGGCACTGGGTTCTGTCCTCAGCACCATATTAAATATATATATATATATATGCACACACATACACACACATATGTATATATGTATATATAAAATAAAGCTTTAAAAATCCTTGATAAAATGTTTGCAAACTTAATTCAACAGCACATTAAAAAGCATACACTATGATTGAGTTGATTTCATTCCAGTGATGCAAAGTTTTATAAAAAATCAACTCAAAATGGACCAAAGACCTTAATTAAGTCCTGAAACTTTGAAATACTAGAGGAAAACAAAGGGAACACACTTCAAGATATTGGTACAGGCAACAATTTCCAATAAGACTCCAACAACTCAGAAAATAATAATAAGAATTGACAAGTGGGATAACATCAAATTAAAAAGTTCTACACAGCAAAGGATACAACAGGGTGAAGGGACAGCCTACAGAATGGGAAGAGATCTGTGCCACCTTCATCTGATAGAGGATTAATATCCAGTATATATAAAGAACTCAAAAGAATTTAACACCAAAAGAACGAATAATCTGATCAATAGATGGACAAATGAGCTGTACAATTCTCAAAAGAAGGAACACAAATGGCCAATAAATATATGAAAAATGTTCAACATAGTTAACCATCAGGCAAGCACAACTTAAATCCACACCAAGAGTCCATCTCATCCCAGTCAGAATAGCTTTATCAAAAAGAAGAAGAAACACTGGTGAGAAAATGCTGTGAGGATAAAAAGAACTCCTGTGCTTTGTTGGTGTTAATGTAGATTAGCACAGTCACAAGGAAATTCACAAGGAGGTTACTCAAAACACTAAAAATAGAACTACCACGTGATCCAGCTACACCACTTCTGGGGATACACCCAGAGGAATCAAAATCAACATACTATAGAGATAACTGCATACTCATGTTTATTATGTATCATGGCATTACTCAAAATAGCCAAGTTATGGGACCGGGGTTGTGGCTCAGTGTTAGAGCACTTGCCTAGTATGTGTGAGGCATTGGGTTCGACCCTCAGCACCACATAAAAAAATAAATAAATAAAATAAAGTTATGTGTCCTTGTACAACTAAAAATATTTTTAAATAGCCAAGTTATAGAATCAGCCTACATGTCCACCAGTAAATGAATGAGTAAAGGAAAAAATAATATTTATATTTATATTATATATATATATATGTGTGTGTGTGTGTGTGTGTGTGTGTGTGTGTGTGTGTGTGAGCTATGAGATACTAAGCTCCCATCACTGGAAATGAGCAAGCAGAGGCTAGGGCTCTCATCCATGAGGGAACTAAGTCAATACCCTCTGAGACTCCTTCCTCCCTAGTTCAGATAATAGGACTCCACATTAGCAAAACAGACCAGATGGTGAATGGTAGCCAAATCTCTAGCAAGCCAAATCTCTAACTGTGGATCACTAACAGAGGTGCAGGTCAGGGCAAGTAATCAAATTACAGTAATACCATCCTGTGGGTCCTACCCCCTGCCCTTTGGAAGTTTAGGTTTAAGGTGGCTTTTGAGAACTCAAGAGCTTGCTAAGTACTTTTGTCTCCCTGCTTCACCTCCAACCGTTCCCTGGGAACAACTACCTGACTCTCAGACCTGGTAATATTTGCTGAGCAGGTTTAAAAAGGTCAAGTGGATTAAGCAGGAGGGGTAGAATAGTGTTGATGACCTGGGCCAGAGCCATGCCCCTGGAGCTAGCAACAAGTACACAGTGGAAAGAGGAGGGAGTGGGAGGTGAAGAATGTGCACAATACGGGCCAAGAATAAACTCTTCCGAGAATTGCTGTGCAGGGGAGGGGCACTGATGGGCCCAGGGAAGGCTTCACTACTTTAGAATGGGGAGATGTGAGCATTTTAAATACTGAAAGGGACAGGGTTGAAGGTGCAGGACAGAGGGAGGAATGAGATGGGTCCAGCTCCCAAACATGGAGGAGGACATGAGAGTTATGGTGCAGGACTGGCCAAGTCCAGGTGGAGCAGGGGCATGAAAGCAGGGGAAGGGAAAGATAGGTTCTGAGGAGCCAAACAAAGGAGGACACTACCTTCTTTTCAGGGTAGAAGGACCCATGCATTGGGTAGGGAGAAGGCTGCCAACCATGAGCAGGGAGAGATGGGCAGGAAATGGTGGACAGCAGAGAAACCTGAAAACAACCACAGAGAAGGACATGGAAAGAAGCAGGAGCTGGGGCCCAGCAGAACTGAGGGACTGAAAGCCACTTGGAGCAATATGGCAGAGCCTGGGAGCCTTACAGCAGGCCCTGCGGTCCATGATGGGGGGCTGTGCCTACTGTGCCCCTATAGCTCTTCCTCAGGGGCTCCTCTTCATCCTCCAAGGTCCAGACTGGGAAGGTTCCTCATCCACCTCCACTTCAAGCAGAGTGAATCCCTACCTCCTGAGAGACCCCACAGACCTCTCTTGATCTCTGCAATCCCTACGATAACATCAGGAGCACCAAGTTCTTTAGATATGGTTGTTGGGTTATTGAGGGGCAAGAAGGTTTTAACCTTCATAACACACCCTTCATAGTGAGGAATTATTATCCTCATTTTACCAACAGGGAAAATGAGGCTCAGGGAGAAACAGACAATAGCCTAAAGCAACTCGACCAAGACTTGCCCAGGTGATTCTAAGCACAAAGCCTGACCTTTCCTCCTTTACCACCGTGTTAGGAGCATCTGAGTGTGAACATGCCTCCCTGGACTGTGCCCTCCAGGAACACAGGGGTGGGTGCCAGCTTCATCTGCACAGCACAGGCAGACCCAATGCAGCATTCATGGCAAACATTTGTGGAGACCCCATACAGATCCTCTGGCTCAAACTTTCACGTTACAGATAAAGATATTTCTAAGATCCTTACATCTATCATAAATAAGAAAACAGAGACTCAGGAGGAAGGTAGGGGCTTGGGAGGGTCACACAGCAAATCAGTACTGATGCTGAGTTAAGATGCAGGCCATCTGGCTCTGAAACAAGTTAGCTTCATAGAACTTAAAACACGGTTTGTGTCCCTCCCTGAGATTACTCCCTTGCTTGTAACCGCCTAATCATTTGCTCACTAATCCAATTATGTTCTATACACCTTGAGCCTTGAGTCAGAAATGGGCTTCAGGCACTGAAAGCA
Source organism: Sciurus carolinensis (assembly GCF_902686445.1). NCBI lineage: Eukaryota > Metazoa > Chordata > Mammalia > Rodentia > Sciuridae > Sciurus > Sciurus carolinensis. Next base: position 173,540,400 of record NC_062213.1, read on the forward strand.
GTGCCAACTCCACCTGCCTCCCTCTCTGCCAAACCACCCCAGAGAGCAACTCAGCCACCTACCTAGGCAGGTCTGGGCTGGGAGTTGAGCCAAAGTTGAGGCTGGGGTTCTCTTTGGGGCACTAGAGAAGACACAGATTAGAAACATCATCTCTGTGCAAAGAGACAGCCTTGGTTCAACCTAGAGGCCTGCATGTGATTCGAGGAGGTAGCTACAGAGTTGACACTGAAAGGAAGAATAACAGAAAATCAGATAGAGAGGAGCAGGAGAAGGGTATTCCCAGTGAGCAGCAGGAGCAAAGGCTTGGAGGTGGAAGAGAGAAGAAAGTTTTCAGAAGCCCGCAAGTTCAGGGTGCCATAAGAGGCAGGCAGTAGAGGGGAAGGAAATAGGGCACAAGTTTAGCAAAGCCAGAAGCCTTCCCATATAAGGAAGAGAATGGCACTGGGCACTTCGGGTGAGGAGAATGGAATGAGCACATACCAAGAAAGAGAGCAGAGAAGCAACAATTTAAGTTATGACACTGCCCTGCCAAGAACCTTCTGATGGGCTCATACTTCTTCCCCTTAGGATGGGAGCCAGACCCTTTATGTCCCAGACCTGGCACAAACTGACTCCCAAGAGTCAACCTAGAGCCCACCTACACCCTGCAGTTCCTCCTCAACTTCTGTTCATCACACCCTGAAATGCTCTACCCAGCTAAAATGGCTAGTTCTGTAATGGGCCAGGCTACATGGGCAATGACCAAACAGACTCCATTTTACCTGAGACTCCATGTTATATAGGAAATGCTTCTCCCATGGGAACACCCTGCCTCTGTTAGAAAGCAGTTTGGGTCCCTCCCTGAGGCTACTCCCTCGCTTGTAACTGCCTAATCATTTGCCCACTAATCCAATTATGTTCTATACACCTTTGCTATACAACCGTTCTATACAACTGTTGCTTAGCATAACCTGTTTGGCAACACAAAATGGCAATTCTTATATAAGGTAAAACTGTTCTCTTTTTGGTTCCTATTTTTCTTGGATAATGTACGCTGTCAGAGAATGATTGTCTGGATGTTAGTAACCATTATTTAACTTGTACCCAACTAAGGTCATTTTGACCCACTTCCCCTTCTGCTTATGATTTTAGATCTCATGATGTTAGTCTGTAGTTTTGAATCACAGCAACAAACACTTATGATTAATGTACCTACATGCTTTACTTATGGTATAAAAACCCCTGCACTCCGGGCTGTCCTCCCAATAGCAATTGTGGGCACTGTGTGAGACAGTCAGCCGGCCAGTTAATAAAGATCCTCAAATTTGGGCTTCTCAGTGGTGATCAGTCTGTTAAGTTGCACCCCACAATGCTTCCTCCAGGAAGTCTTCTGCAGCCCACTCTTACAACCAGTCTCTCCCTTGTCTCTGTCCCAAGTTCCCCATAGTTCCCCATGCTGGCCTCTACCATAGTTCTGATTACACAGTTTTGTAGTTTTGTAACAGAAAAAAGGAGGGCGTCATTTTAAACACTAGACGCTGACAGTGTGGCTCCGTGGCAGAGGGATTGCCTAATGTGTGCACTAGGGCCCCAGGTTCAATCCACAGTATTGAAAAAAAAAAAATTATATTAAATAGTCATCTGCAATCTAGACCAATTGGCCTAGGAAGAAAGTGGAATTGTCCTTAAGAAGAGAATGTTTTCTTGGTTAGAAAAAGACAATAAAGGGTAAATTTTGAAACGAAATTACCTCGGCCACAGGTTAGATGTGAACCAGCTTGCCTACCTAACACCCCATAGACAGTGATCCCAAAATCCTCTGGCCTGGGCCTGTGCCCATGTTACTGACAGAGTTATCCAGGGCAACAGGGACTCTATGGGGTTTCAGTTTCCAAAGGGTGCATACATTTGGACTAATTTAACAAATGTGTAAGATTTCTGATGCTCAAAGAAACATCACTACAAGAGAGGGTACAGCAATCTTAAGACTTAGGAATGTTATCTGGAATTTATTCCGGGACTTGACCAGAGCTCTAGTAGACACACCTAGAGGTGGATAATGGTTTCTCCAGTGATCAGAATGCGTCGACTAAACAAGGCAGTTGAAATCAGCATAGATGGACAGAAAATGAATCCCTCCATGGCATGGTTGGTGTCTAATAATAAAATAAACATGTCTGTGAGTGGGAGAGGACAAGACAAGGACAGAAAACATGAATCAGTTCTCTAAAAGATGACAACAAAATATGGGATTGAGGGATCTGGCAACCTGCACAGACCTTCCCTCAAGGAGATGCTGAGGTTCCCCACAGTGAATTATCCATTCATTTCTGAGCAGCAAGTGCCAAAGAGGAGAAACTACTTTTGCTTAATCAGTACTGTCACTTCCCGAAAAGATAGAAGCCCTGGAACATAAAGGTATTTCTCACCTTACCCCATCTCTCTCCCCCCGTCTCCCTCTCTCCTGATAAATGACAGCAACAGTGAATGAGTGATGCAGGAGGCCAAGAGCCGTGTCACATTTTATAGAGACTCAAAGACAGACTGCTGGAGAGAGAAGTGGTTAGTGGAGAAGGAAGGAAGGAATGTGCCCAAAGCTTGGGCCAAGGTGGAATTCCACTCTGTCTTGATGTGAAAGCAGGATCTCCCTGTGGCCATGATGGGAGGTGTGTCCTAATTATGAAAGGGTGTCTGGAGGAAGGAGGAGACTGATCAACAGGGAAACTGAGGCTCTTTCTTCATGCACTTTGTAAAGTTTTCCCATCGCCTAGGAGGAAATTGGAGCAGTAGGAACCTGAAACCACAGGCCTGAGCAGTGAAGCCATACAAGGTCAAGATCAGACATTCAATAAACGCCCACGAAGCTACTCCTGTGTGCTGGGCTTTGCTTGAGGGCTATGGACACAGAGGTACCTCTGACATGGTCCCTGCCCTGCAGGAGCTCAAAGGTAAGTGGAAGAGAAAGACAGAATAGATCAAAGTAGACAAATATTTTCAGTGCTGGGACATGAGAAAGGGAAGGGAAGAATTTGTTCCAGTTGGGGTCATAGAATCCTTCCCAGAAGAAGGGCCACCAGAGCTAATGAAGGATAAATGAGCTCCCTCTAGCAGAGGGCATAGTGTGGTTAAGAAAGGTCACAGAGGCAGAGGACAGCCTGCCTTGGATAAATCCAGGGCAGTGAACATGAGGACAGTGCAGATTGAGGGAAGGTACTAAAGAGACAGAGGTCATACCTGGTCTTACAGGCCCCATTAAGGAATTTTCTAGGCCATGGGGAGTACTAGAAGATTCTAAAGGCATTGAGGCATGGTTGGTGAGGTCCACATTGGCCATTATGTGAGGATTAATGTGGGGAGGTAGAAAGAACTGGAGAGTGGGAAATCAGTGTGGAGGGTTGACGAGAGAGGATGGAGGTTCATGCCAGGACATAGTCACTGAGGAGCATGTAGGTGCAGATTAAGTAGCAGAAAGACCTGATCAACAACTGCAGAGACCAGAAGTCGGGGTCCAATCCAGTTCAGTGTCCAGACTCTACCCAAATATTTGGTGTCTGTTCTGGTTTTGGATGGAAAAGAAGTACTGGAGGCAGCTTCAGAAAAAAGAGAGGAAGCAACATGGAGACACTGGGCATGGATAGAACTGGGAGGTGGGAAGCAGAAGCAGTAACTTCTTCCTTGTGCTGGGGATCTGCACTCAGCCGGATATGGAGTTGACATGAAGAAACAGGATTTGGGGAAGGAGGAGGAACATTCCCTGACTTCATTCCACAATTTAAGTCATCCAGCACTTGTCCTGGGCCCACTAATGGAAAGGCACCAATTCTTGGGAACCAGGAGTCCCGGTTTAAATCACATGCAAAATATTTACCAACTCCATGACCTCAGTGATTTCATCTCTGAGCCAGTTTCCATCTGGAAAATGGAGGTAGTCGTCCCTGCCACGCAGAGTTGTTTAAAGATTAGAAATACTGCTTATGATAATGATTTAGGCACCTAGTAAGTGTTCAGTAAATGGCTGCCATTATTATTCACCTAGAACTCTGCTGAAGCTTTGATACATGGAGTGAGGATGAATTTAAACCAGTCCTAGGCTTCAGAAATTTCTGTGTTTCAGTGCTTCCCTCTGCTGGTCAAAGGGGGTAAACACCAAAGGGGAGAGAATCACAAGAAGCCAAGACCAAACACAACACCCTGCCCTTCTAACCAGACTAGGAATCCCCCTACACTGCAGAGGGCATTAGCTTGGCGTGGATTTTTCCAGAGGCAGCAGACATATTGCATATAGAACACCAGCTACTCACCAGAAGTGTGAAGTTGCAGGCAACCCTTCACTTCTCTGAGCCTATTTTCTTAGCTGTGAAATGGGGTGATGATCCTTGCCGTGTTTCACAGAGTTGCTATGAATCCCAACTGAGATTCTGTCTATGGAACATTTTGGAAAGCCTGAGCCATCCCATGAATATTAGTGGTCAAGCAATTTTTTATGCCCCTTCCCCACCATTCTGAGTAGTGGGAACTCCTGGAAAATCTAGGAAGCTGCCCTTTACAAGCTCCATTTTCTAAGCTCCAATCAGTCTTCCTTCAGGTAAGTATTGAGGTGGACTGTGTGTGTCCTGAAGAGTCAAGGAAAAGCCTGGTTTTCTGCCACTCTACTCCAAAAACCCCAGTTTTTCAGTCCTAAAAGGGCAAAGGCAGAAGCCAAGTCCAGGAGGACCAATCACATCCTTTTCCAGCATAATCCTTCTTTCTGCTCCTCAAGTCCATTACCTCCAAAGCAGAGAAAAGGGAAATGTAGAATAGAGTCACCAGAGTCAACCAACTGAAACCACAGCTGCTTCCAAGTACACACCACCTCATATTTGGCAAGGCTCTTGAGATGCTGCTGAACTTTCCCACACAATGCACCAGGTTTTCTGGGCCAACTCCTGATGGGCTTCCTAGCTACTGTCACCTCCAAAGCTCTGCTTTGAATTCACCCTACTGAATTTGTTAGATCACAGTAGGTGGGTTTCCACCTGGGGAATTTATCTTGCCCCCCCACAACCTATAGAAATCCCCAAGCAGGGTTAGGGATATAGCTCAGTTGGTAGAGTACTTGCCTCGCAAGCATAAGGCCCTAGGTTCAATCTCTAGCAATGCGAAAAAAGAAGAAGAAGAAAAAAAAAAAAGGAGCCTGGAGATCCCCAAGCACATGGATACTGACAAAGAATCATAGAGCTAGAGGGAGATTTAGACAGACAGACAGAGACAAATTGGCAGAGAAACAGATATGTGCCTGAACCTCCCTTAGAATTTAGAATCAATCAGGAAAAAAAAATTTTTGTCTGTTGAGAAAAACTATATAACTAAACATTTCCCAAAATAAACTACTCAAAACCCTAGTTTCTTGCAAGCTGTTAACAAATTTTCCATGAGAAAAGAGGCTTCACAATCAATCAAATTGAGAAATTTGAGTAAAAATAAATTTCACTAAAAGATATCTCTGAACCTTCATTATATAATGCCACTAGAAATCTTCAAATGGGATGTGGAGTGTAATGTATGCAGTGTTTATCAGGTCTATTTGACTAAGAAACTGCTTATTCATGACACACTTAATAACATCTTATGGGACTCAGCAGAATTCATGAATTGAATTGATATCCATTGTGGTTTCCTTTGTGCCTTGGTTTCCAGGAAACTCAAGGCAAACATAATAGTCATTTGTAATTGCAGGAAGCAAGTAAATTAGGTCTGAGGTGTAATTATCCTTTCCCCAATAATATATTTCAGGACTTCTGGACAAAACATAGTTGTCATTCCGTAGCAATACAGGACATAGATAAGGGAGCACTTCCTCCTATCTCTGACCACGGCTAGGCTCTAGACCAGGCTTACTAATGTGATCCCCTGTATCTTAGAATTGTCTAGTCCCAGCCCTATCAAAGTTGCAAAGTCTAAGATAAAAGCAGTCCAAGACTAGGAGCCAGGGACTGGCCTGGAGGGATTGATCCCTGGGAATTCTCAAGTAGAAGACCCCCTACCACTGCTGCCAAATCTGTAACTTGCATAGATGGAACCATGTAATCCCTGAGGAATCAAGCTACCTGTCACTCTTTGGACACAGGAAAAAGTCTTAACCTACAACTCAAATTGCTTAAATTTGTAAGGGCTGTGCTACAATAGCAGCCCCTGTGATGCCTCTGCTAGATTATGGTTCCCTAGCATTCTGGAGGAACCCCCAGAATGTAAAATGGACCTCACCGCATTGGCAGGGATTCCACTATGACTTTCCAAGATAGCCAGAACCAGCAGCCTGTGCTCATAGTTCTCCAGGGAAATAGAGACAAGAAGAGAACTTCCTAAACTCCCTAGAATTTAAAGGGAGCACCCCAATCTTTCCTCCTACCAATTCACTCATTAATTCGCTGGGAAAGCCGTGAAAAAAAAAATTAAGAGAAAAATATTAGGACTTGTTGAATCTGAGTTCAAATTCAAGCTCAGCCTCTTTCTAGTATGTGACCTTTGAAAGTTTGTTTAGCCTCTATGAATCTGTTTGCTCATTTTAAAAAGGAGATAAATTCCAGTCGCCGGGATCGCAACGCCGGGGTGGCGAGGGTGCGGCGAGAACGCTCGCCTTGCAGATGCAGCGCTCTCGGCACTTCGCTCCCTTGAGCACCTGGGGCGACCGCCTCCCACAAACCACGTTCCTGCAGTGCCTGACTTTCCAGCTGGTCAGGTCTCTTCCCCGGGCAGGTTGCAGTCGGCCCCGGCCTGTCTCAGGGGTGCTGGGCAGCCATGCCTGCTGGCCACCATACACCTTGCCACCCACTGGCCAAAGTAGGGGTGTATCCCTTCCTGGCAAGGGGACCCAGTTGGAGCTTGAGGAGTTGCTGGTCCCCAGGAGGAGACCATCAGCCCTCTGGAGAGCTGACTGCCCGCTACCTCTTGCCCAGACTGGATACGGGAATTCCAATGTCTGCTGCTCGGACCCAGCCCTTCCAGTTTCCACCCAGTCAGGTGGAGGCCGGGGCTAGGCAGGGGCACGAGGAAATTTGGGATGCCCCTCACATGCAGTGCAAAAATGTGCTGAAGATCTGCCGGCGAAAGATGAACCACCACAAGTACTGCAAGCTGGTCAAGAGGACCCGGTTCCTGCGGCGGAAGAACGCCTGAAAAGGAAACAGGTCAAGTTCGAGAGAGACCTGAGGCGCATCTGGCTGAAAGCGAGTCTGAAGGTGGCCCCTGAGGGCTGGCAGACACCCAAGATCTACGTGAAGAATAAATGAGACAGGGATCTTTTCTCCCCAGCCCCCCATGTTGCTGCACGTGACCTTTGTAATAAATGTTGGGAGGACTCCACTGTCCCCATTTGTCCTGGGGAAAAAAGGAGATAATAATTGTACCCACTTTATAATGTTGTTAGGAGAATTAAATGAAATTAGTTTTGCAAAATTCACAGCATGGCACTCAATAAATATTTGTTATTATTCCCAAACATTTTCTCTGGGTCAAGACTTACTGTGTCTATGTCTTCAAAGAATTCTCATACTAACAAAAGAGATAGACAAGTGATCACACAATAATAGCACTGTACTGTCAATGCGATGAGGGGAGTTCAGGGGCTTAGAGAGAACAAAGGAGAAACTTTAACCATAAAAAGTTAAAATAAAACATGTTCGGGCATAAATGGTTGGAAAAGGAGAAATAAAGCTGTGAATTTGTACACATAATATGATGGCATAAAATGAGACAAAACAAAAAATCCATAGACCAATGGTTAGAGTTAGTAGGAGTATAGCAAGGCAATTGGATGTAAGGTTAATATACAAATGTCATTGCATTTCCATACATCAACAACAAAACATTACTAATGAAAACAATATCAAAGTCAGGTGAGTGGCACACACCTATATCCCAGTGACTGCGGAGGCTGAAGCAAGAGAATAGCAAGTTCAAGGTCAACCTGGATAACTTAAAGAAACCCTATCTCAAAATTTAAAATTTTTAAAAAGGGCTGTGAATGGAGGTCAGTGGTAGGGCACCCCTCGGTTCAATTTGCAATATTGAAAAAAGAAAGAAAGAGAATAAGAAGGAAAGAAGGAAGGAAGGAAACAATATTCAAAAGACACCATCAATGCAGAAAAAGCATTTGACAAAATACAACACCCTTCATGTTCAAAACAGTTAGAAAAAAATAGGGATATAGTAGGAACATACCTCAACATTGTGAAAGCTATCTATGCTAAACCCAAGGTCGACATCATTCTAAATGAAGAAAAATTGAAAGCGTTCCCTCTAAAAACTGGAACAAGACAGGGATGCCCTCTTTTGCCACTTCTATTCAACATTATCCTTGAAACTAGCCAGAGCAATCAGATAGAAGAAATTAAAGGGATACAAATAGGAAAAGAAGAGCTCAAACTATCACTGTTCGCTGATGACATATTTAAAATATCCAAAAAATATTCTATATTTAAAATATCCAAGAAATCCACCAGAAAACTTGTAGAACTCATAAATTAATTAAGCAAAGTAGCAGGATATAAAATTAATACCAATAAATCAAATTTGTTCCTATACATCAGTAATGAATTCACTGAAAGAGAAATTAGGAAAACTACCCCATTCACAATAGCCTCAAAAAAAATAAAAGATTTGGAAATCAATCTAACAAAAGAGTTGAAAGATCTCTACAATGAAAACTACAGAACACTAAAGAAACAAATTAAAGAAAACCTTAGAAGATGGAGATCTCCCATGTTCTTGGATATGCAGAATTAACATTTTCAAAATGGCCTTGTTATCAAAAGTATTATATAGATTTAATGCAATCCCTATTAAAATCCCAAATGACATTCTTTATAGAAACAGAAAAAGCAATCATGAAATTCATTTGGAAAAATAAGAGATCCAGAATAGCCAAAGCAATCCTTAGCAAGAAAAGTAAAGCAGGAGGCATCACAATACCAGACCCTAAATTATACTATAGAACTGTAGTAACAAAAACAGGATGGTATTGGCACCAAAACAGACACATAGACCAATGGTACAGAATAGAAGACACAGAGATAAACCCACATAAATACAGATATCTCATACTAGGCAAAGGCACTAAAAACATACACTGGAGAAAAGGTAGCCTCTTCAACAAAAGTTGCTGGGAAAACTGGAAATCCATATGTACAAAATGAAGTTTAACCCCTATCTCTCACCCTGCACAAAACTCAACTCAAAGTGGATCTTAGGCACTGGAACAGAGACACTGCACCTAATAGAAGTAAGAATAGGTCCAAATCTCCACCATGTCAGCTTAGGAACTAACTTCCTGAAGCACAAGAATAAAATCAAGAATCAATAAACGGGATGGAATCAAACTAAAAAGCTTCTTCACAGGAAAGGAAACAATAATGTGAAGAGAGAGCCTACAAAATGGGAGAAAATCTTTACCACATGCCCCTCAGATAGAGCATTTATCTCCAGGATATATAAAGAACTCAAAAAACTTAATACCAAAAAAACAAATAACCCAATTAATAAATGGATTAAGGAACTGAATAGATACTTCACAGAAGAAGAAATTCAATCAATCAATAAACATATGAAAAAAAAATGTTCACATCTTTAGCAGTTAGAGAAATGCAAATCAAAACTACACTGAGATTTCATCTCACTCCAGTCAGAACGGCAATTATCAAGAATACAAGCAACAATAAGTGTTGGTAAGGATTTGGAGAAAAGGTTCACTCATACGTTACTGGTGAGGCTCCAATTTGGTGCAACCACTCTGGAAAGCAGTATGGAGATTCCTCAGAAAACTTGGAATGGAGCCACAATTTGACCCAGTTATCCCACTCCTCAGTCTATACCCAAATGATTTAAAATCAGCACACTACAGTGCTGCAGTTACATCAATGCTTATAGCAGCTCAATTCACAATAGCTAAACTATGGAACCAACCTAGATACCCTTCAACAGATGAACGGATAAAGAAAATGAGGGGCTGGGGAGATAACTCAGTCGGTAGAGTGCTTGCCTTGTAAGCACAAGGCCCTGGGTTCGATCCCCAGCAGCCAAAAAAAAAAAAAAGAAAGAAAGAAAATGAGGTACATATACACAATGGAATATTAGTCAACCTTAAAGAAGGATGAAATTATGGCATTGGCAGATAAATGGATGGAACTAAAGAATATCATGCTAAGCAAAATAAGCCAATCCCAAAGAACCAAAAGCCAAATGTTTTCTCTAATAAGTGGATGCCGATCCATAGTGGGGATGTGGGAAGATAGGGAAGAATAAAGGAACTTTGGATTGTGCAGAGGGAAATGAGGGGAGAGGTGGGGTGGTGGGAATGGGAAGGATGGTAAAATGAGACAGACATTATTACCTTATATACATGTATGATTGCACCATGTACAGACAGAGGAATGAGAAGTTATGCTCCATTTGTGTACAATGTGTCAAAATGCTTCCTACTGTCAGGTATAACCAATCAGAGCAAATTAAAAAAAAAAAGAAAAATGCATTCTACTCTCATGTATAACTAATTAGAACAAATTAAAAATTTAAAAAATTTTTAAAAGATGCCATGTATAATAGTAACAAAATTACAGTCATTCTTCAACTTACAGTGGGGTTACATCCCAACCAATAAATCCATCATATGTTGAAAATATCATAAGTCAAAAATGCATTAATACACCTTACCAACTGAATGCCACAGCCTAGCAACACAGTACACTGCACAGTGTCAGTTATTTACCCATTATAATTACATGACTAATTGGGAGTTGGGACTTGCTGCCACTGCTTTGCATCAAGAGAGTATTGAGCTGCCTATCACTAGCTCTGGAAAAGATCAAAATTCATAGTATGATTTCTATTGAATGTGTTTCACTTTCTCACCATTGGAAAGTCAAAAAATCCTAAGTCAAACCTATCCGAAGTTGGGAACCTTCTGTATAGAGTAGTTAGGCATAAATATGACACAAAGTTGCATAAGATCTATATGCAAACAATCATAAGACATTACTGAGAGGTAACTCCTCAACCAAATGATCAAACATCACAAACAATTAGATGATGTTGTGTGCCCTCAGATGTGATACATGAGTTACTGATACAGTACTCCTAACCCATATGCTTAATCTGAATCTATCATGAGAAAACAATTACATGACAATTGCTGGTGGGATTGTAAATTGGGCCAGTCATTTTATATCAAATTTAAAAACAATTTTTTTTACAAAAACTATCCTATGCTTTCAAAAATATCATGAAAGGCTCTAACTAAATAAATAAAATAAATATCATGAAAGATAAAATTCACATAGATCAATGACAAGCTGTAGAATTGCTCTAGATTAAAGGAGAAAAAAAGAGGCAAGGCAACTAAACACAGTGTGAGAACTTTGATCCTGAAGGACATTAAAGAGACAAGTGGAGAATTTTTAATATGAAGTATATATTAAAGAATAAATAATGTATCAGTGTTAAACTTCCTGAGTGTGGTAATTATGTTGTACTCATTCTGAAGAATTTAGGAGTTAGATATAGAACTATTGGGGAGTAAGTTTCAAAATTTGATTTGCAATTCAGTCTCAAATATTTCACAATGAAAGAACATGAATACTTATATAATAGAGCACTAAAGCAAATATTGCAAAGGTATATAGATGTTGATTTACTACTTTTGTGAATATTCTATAACCCTGATATTTTTTATGGAATAAACAGTTGGGGAAAACAAGACTTTATTGAAAGGTATTGAAGAAGATGAAAATGACCAGGCTTGGTAACCCATGCCTGCAATCCCAGCTGAGGCATAATGATGGCAAGTTTGAAGCCAGTCTGGGAAATTTAGTGATACCCTGTCTCAGAAATAAAATAAAATGGGCTGGGGATGTGACTCAGTGGTAGAAAACTTCTGCAAGGCCCTGGATTCAATCCTCTGTACTGCAAAAAGAAGAAAAAGGAGGAGGGGAGGGAGGAAGAAAAGGAGGGGGAGGTGAAATAAATGGAGACAATATTTATCTCATATTCATAAATACCTATACTTATTACGGTTAAAAGGTTGATTTTAGACTGAAGGCAACCCCAGTTGAAATCCCCGCAGGGCTTCTTAAAGAGAAACTTGGCAAGTTTATGGTAAATTAACAATGAACAGGAAGAAGCCAAGAATATCCAAGGTATTTCTGAAGAATAAAAATAGGGAGGAAAGATTTGTCTTACCAGCTATCAGAATATATTATGAAATAATGGTAACTAAGACAGTGTGATGGTACAAATTGGCCAATATGGATTAAAATTGTCCCCCAAAAAAGTTATCAAATGATATGACAGTGATGAAAAAATGAAATTAGATCCCTATTTTTCCCCTACATATACAAAAAGTGTCATCTTAAAATAGACTAAGAACTAACGGAAAAGAGAAAACTTTAAAGCATTTAATAATAAATAAAAGCATTTATTATTAAATGCTTTAGTAGGTTAATATCTTTATAACTGTGACCTAGGAAATGATTTCTGAAACAATTTATCACCTAAAAAGAACTAATCATAAAAGAAAAGATTAATAAATTTAACTGTTAAAATAATTACTTCTGTTGACAAAAGGCAAAAAAGAAAGAAAAGAGAAATTTACCAATGGGGGAAAAATCATTACAACAGATAACCAGCAAGTGATTTATATCAAGAATCTACAAAATGCCTCAAATCATCCAGAGAAAGAAAAACAACAGGAAAAATGAACAAAAGTCACAATCAGACATTTCATAGAAAAGGAAACCATATCTTCAATAAGCATTGGCTGTACTTAATTAGTAGGAAGGGACATAAAAATAAAAGGCTACAATGAAATTCAAATTGACCCATTCAATTTACCAAGATTAAGAAGACTGGCGAAAGCAAAAGCTAGAGAGAATGTGAGTCAACCATTCTACTATACACACTAATTTTGAAAAACAACTTAGTATTATCTTGTAAAGCTAAATTTTCACATACTGTACAAATCAGAAATTCCATTTCAGTCTTATGTGTACATGTGTGTGAAAAGCATGTACAAGAAGACGAGAGCCAGGATACATGTATGACAATATTTTTAGCAGTTCTATTTGTAATAGCAAAATAATGGCAACAACTCCAATGCCCATGGAGAGGGAAATGGATGAATAAATTGTGACATATTTACACAAAATAACATTTTATATAAGCCAGCAAAATTGAGTGAACTATAGCCCATGTAACAATTCAAATGAAACTTCAATGTTATGTTGAAATAAAATACAAGTCTCAGAAGATTGCATACAGTATATCCTTTGTATAAATTCCAGTAACAACTAAAATAAAAATTAGCTATGTATTTATTTTTTTAATTTTTTTTAGTTGTTGATGGACCTTTATTTTTTTTATTTATTCATATGCGGTGCTGAGAACCGAACCCAGTGCTTCACACATACTAGGCAAGTGCACACTACCACTGAGATCCAACCCCAACCCCAAGCTATGTATTTATTTTTAATCAAGAAAATTACAAATACTAATTTCAGGAGAGAGTTTACCAGGGGATGAAGAAAGGGGATGGGTGCTAAAATGTAAATTAATGTTGATTATTATTTATTGAATTGGGTTTGGTTGTGAGTTCCAGAGCAGAGTGAGGATGGAGAGGGAGGGAAGAGAGAGGGAGAGGGACAGAGAGAAAGAAGAAGGAAGGGGAAGAGGAAGGGAGGGAAGGAGGAAGGGAAAAAGGGAACAGGTCGATAAAAGGATCAGTAAGGACAGTTGTCGGGAGCCAAGACTATTAGTCAATTTTGTGCATAGTGTCAATTAAGAAGAGGTGAAGGGGGCTGTGGATTTAGCTCAGTGGCAGAGTTCTTGCCTAGCTTGTGCAAGGCCCTGAGTTCAGTCCTCAGTCCTGGCGGGGGCGGGGGAGGGGGGGCGGAATGATATACCTAAGCAACCTGGGAAGGATCCATGAAGGCTTTCTGGAAACAGGTACACCTCATTTGAATTGGGATTATTCGTATGAAGGAAGCATAAAGTGACTTTTCAGGAAAAGTTAACATGCAAAGACAAAATGACAAAATGTTTGGGCCTACAGGTTACACAGATGAGCTATTGAGCAGAGAGGCAACTAGGCCACTATGAGAAACAAGACTAAGGAGCCAGGCAAACCCTAAGCCACCTCCATGTGGTCAATCATAGGGGTGGTGTGGAACCTTGGAAAAAGACTGGGTCAGAGCCCTCCAGTTCCCTAGATATGAAGACTTTCTCAGTGTGTCTGGTCAAACAACTACAACATGGGAGATCTAAACAGAGGTGAAGCCAGCACACATCCCCAAGCATCTTTTACCAGAACCTAACACCATACGCGAGATGATGCTGGGCTTAAGTCTTCGTTAGCCGTGAGATCTGAGATGGGAATGTCAGTGTGCCCTCCAGAGGTGAAAATGGGAACTAACACGTAAGCACCATGGACAGAACCCTCAGCAAATTTCCCCCCCACCCCCACCCCCTTTTCTTTTCTTTTCTATTTTCTTCTCTTTTCTTTTCTTGGTTCAGGCCAAGCCAAGAAGATCCAGATGGAATCTTTAGAAGAAAAATCCCTGGAGACTTCGATACTGGAGGAGCCCAAGGACAAAGAAATCCCATATCAAGAGACCATTGGCTAGTATCTAGCCTGATAAAATGACCTCATACTTGCTCTTGCCTATTGCCTGGTTTTCCTGCCCAAGGGCTCTAACCCCACCCTAACCTCCATCTCATCCCCTCAGTGCTGCCCGAGCAGCCTTTCTAAATTATGACTCTGAGTCAGGCATGGTGGCACACACCTATAATCCCAGTGACTCGGGAAGCTGAGGCAGGAGGATTGCAAGTTCAGGGCCAGTCTCCACAACTTAGTGAGGCCCTAAGCAACTTAGTGAGACCCTGTCTTAAAATTAAAAAAATAAAATAAAATAAAGGGCTGGGGATGTAACTCAGTAGTAAAGTGCTTCTGGGTTCAATCCCCATATCCCAAAAAATAAATAAAAAATAAATTGTGACTCTGACCATGATTCTGTCTCTTCATAAACCCTTCAGTGATGTCCCTACCCTGGCATTTGAGATCCTTCATGACCTCCACATTCTTAGTTTAAGCAGTGTTGATAGTGTCTGTCCCTACACACCTTTGCTCATGCCCAAACTACCTACTTCTGTGATGGTTTCTCCCAAGAACCTAAGCTAGGGATTGGAGGATCCCCAGGGCTCAGAACTCTTGTTGTATTTCCACTCATCGTATAGTGATCTAATCTAGTCCTAAAACTTTAAACCTAAACCCCTACCTTGAACTTCAGATTCAATATCTCTAACTACTTACTTTATAGATCCATTTAAATGTCCAATAGGCATCTCAAACTTAATGTGTCTATAACAAAATACTTGATCTACTCCTCCCAAAATGACTTCTGCTATCTTCCCCATCTCAATAATTAACAACTCTGTCTCCCACTTGCTTGGCCTTAATTCTCTTTCTTCCTTTCCTTCTTCCTTCCTTCCTTCCTTCCTTTCTCCTTCCTATCCCATATCCAATTCATCAGTCATTTTTTGCATGTATTGTGATGATTACATTGTTTTCCTCCTTTATTTGATAACATTGCAATTACAATGATTTTTCAAATGCAAAATCAATCTTTCATTTCTAGGATGAAGCCCATTTGGTCATGATATGTCCTTTTTACATATTGTTAGTTTTGATTTGCTAATTTTCATTAAAGACTTTTGTACCATTGTTTTCTTAAGAGAACACGTTCATCTGTAGTTTTCTTTCCTTGTAATGTTTTTATCGGGTTTTAATGTCAGGATAATACTGAACTCAAAAAAATCAGTTGGCAAATTTCCTTCCGCCCATATTTTTTTAATTAATTTGTGTTGGGTTGGTGTTATTTCTCCCTCGATTTTTAAAAATTTTTTAGTTATAGGTGGACACCTTTATTTTATTTATTTATTTATTTGTTTGCTTGTTTATTGTATGTGGTGCTGAGGATTGAACTCAGTGTTTCATACATGCTAGGCAAGCACTCTACCACTGAGCCACAACCCCAGCCCCCTCTTCCTTGTTTTTTATTTTCGGCCTGGCTTTTTTTTTTTTTTTTTTTTTTTTTTTTTTTTTTTTTTTTTTTTAATGTGGAGAGATTCTAATTACAGATTTAACTTACTTAATACATATAAGGCTATTTAGATCATACCTTTTTTCCTTTTTCCCCTTGAGTAAGCTTTGGCAGTTTGTGATTTTTAAAGGAATTTGTCCACCTCATCAAACTTATTGGAATAAAGTTTTTCAAGATGTTACCTCTTCATACTTTTAATGTCTGAAGGCTATGTCATGAAATTCCCTCTTTCATTCCCATATGGATAATTTGTGTCTTCTGTTTTCCCTAGATTGATCTAGCTAAAAGTATATCAATTATATTGATATTTTCAGAGAACCAGCCTTTGGTTTAACGTATTGTTTCCTTTTTAACTGATTTCCACTCAGATCTTCATTATTTCCTTTCTTTTATTTATTTTGAGTTTAGTGTTCTCTTTTTTGGTAGCATGTTAAGATAGAAATTTATACACATGATTTTCAACCTTCTTTTCTAACACAAGTTTTTAACACTATAAATCTTTTAAGTAATTTTAGCCACTCCCTCAAATTTCAGTTTGTCCTGTTCTCTTTCCCTTCCTTATTTTGGATTGACTATCTTTTACTATTTTACTTTAACTCTGCCATTAGCTTATTAGCCATGAATCTTTTATTTTAGTAGCTTCTCCAGTGTTTACAATATTCAATCTGCCTTCAAACCAAAGTGTACCACATCACACATATTGAAAAAAACCACAATATGCTTCAGGATTCTCCATTCTTCCTTCTGCATATTATAAACCCCATAATACATTCTTCTGGTTGTTGCTTTAAACAGTCAATTAAAATTTTTTAAACCAAGAAAAATAGGTCTGTATTTAAAATTACCAGTGCTCTTCATTCCTCTGTATAGATCCAAATTTCCAGCTTTGTTATTTTACTGTAGTTCAAACAATTTGTTTTACATACAATACAGAACTGTTGACATGAATTCTCTCAACTTTTGTTTGTCTAAAAGTGTATTTATTTTGTTTTCATTTTTGAAGAGTATTTTCACTGGATGTAGAATTACAGTTTGGCTTGTGTTTTTGGTTTTGATTTTGTTTCTGGTTTTGGTTTGTTTGGTCTTTTTTTCCCCCTGTGATAGAGTTTGAATATTTTCAATTGTCATGTCTTCAAGTTCACTGATCTTTTCTTTGCTATCTGATCTGCTGGTAAACTGCATAGTGCATTTTTAGATCAGATATTATACTGTTAAATTCTAGAAGTACCGTTTGGTAACTTCTACTTCTTTTCTCGTTAGGTTCATGTTTTCATTTAAACCTTTTACTATGTATTTGGAATAGCTGCTTCAAAATCTGTCTGCTGATCCCATCATTTCTGTCATTTTGGCAACTATTTCTACAATCAGGAGTGATTTTTCCTCCTGATTGTAGGTCATAATTTATGGGTTCTTTACATTTTTAATCATTTTATTGGACATTGAACACTGTAAACGTCCCATTGTTGAGAGTCCAAATTTTCATTTCCTTCCTTTGAAGAATGCTTCGATTTGTTTCATTTAGGTAGGCAATTAAGTTACTTGTGAATCAACCTTTTTCCTTTTGAAACTTATTGTTAACCTTTATTTGGGCGATGCTAGGATCTTTACTGTAAGGCTAGTTTAGCCCTACTACCATGACCCTTTTGAGGTCTCTACTGAATATTCCAAGTGTTCATCAAGTTCTCTCCACTCTGTCAATTGGTCCTTGAATGTTTCTCAGCCCTGACTGAATCTCACAAGCTGTTCTGCTTACAGCTTCCCAGTAGTTATTTGCTTACACTCATGAATTTTCACCCTACATATGCATAACTTTTTAGATGGATTCAGGGAGCTCTTTTTTTCCGAATAGCTCCTTCCTTTTAGTACTCTTCCCAGAAAATTCTAGTGTCTCAGTCTTTCCAATGCCAACGTGGGTGTCTTCTACACAAAAAGGGTCCCATTCTCTACTTGGGTTCCCCTCCCTGCTCTGCCAGAATGTGCCTTCAGGCAAAATGGTCATCAGGCTCATTTTTGTTTGTTTTCTTTCTCTCAGGGATCACAGTCCTGTGCTAACTGTTGTCCCATGTCTAAATAGTTGTTTCTCATATCTGTCCAGCTTTCTAGTTATTTACGTGGGACAGAATTCCAGTACCAGTACTCAATTATGTTCAGAGGCTAAATTTTCTCTCCATTGGGTCTTTATTCAAATGTTACTTCAGGAGTTGTGATCATCCCCAAAGTACTCCCTTTCCTCCTTCCCTGCTTCATTTTTCTCCTTAGTACTCATCCTTCAATACCATATATTCAAATGTCTTATTTATTGTTTCCCTTCATTAGAATGTAAACTCATGCAGATTCTTGCATAATCTCTCTGGTTTTGTAGCTCCAGAACAAATCTTAAGGCTTGCAACACCATTAAGTACTAAATAAACATATGCTTAAAAAATTTGTGAATCAACGAATTAATTAAAGATCATCACCATTTGAAAACTTTTCCTCATTCCATTCCTATCATTTTTGCAACTTATTTCATGGTGATTATCACAATTTTATTGTTCGTGTGTATATGTCTGGGTCTCCAGACACACACGCACACGGGACTACCTGTGTTGGACCTAACACAGAACTGAACAGGGAGGAGGATCTCTGTGGGTGAATGGGAGGAGACCCATGTATGAAGTGTTGCTGTTCAGGAACCAGCAGAGGGCAGCACAGGCTGCACTTGCCTTTACTGTCTCCCTGACACCAGTCTTCTCCAGTGAGGAGGGACACATATCGATTGGGTCTGGATACCACTGGACCAGAGCTGTTCCCTCAGAAGAGAACTCCAGGAGGGCCCAGGTAGCCTTTCTTAGGATCCTTCACATGACCTTGCTGACTCAGAGTCTCCCATTCACTCCATCATTCACAAACACTGAGGCTTGTTGGAGGGAGCAGCATGCACAGAATGAGCAAACACACACACACACACACACACACACACACACACACACCAGGCCCTTCCTCAGTGGGCCCTTCCTCCCTTTCTGATCCAGACATCTCTCCAGACTGTGCTAAGTTCCCTGGTTCAAATGGGATTTCTCCAAGGCCAGTCTCCCAGTACAATTAGTGCACTTAGCAATTTCCTTGAAACCCTTTAAAGCCTGCCACTTAAAAGTAATCCTTATCACAGATACTGACATAAGGTGAACAATTGTTAGTTCCAATTTACAGATGAGGAGCTGGGCTCAGAAAGGAAAAAGGAATTTGCCTAAGGTCACACAGCTAGGGAATGGAGAGACTGAAACTCAAATCCAGTGCTGCCAGCCTAGGGCTCCTTCCAGGGCCTTTTGAAGCCTTCTCTCCAGTTCAGACCCCAGAGGAAGAAGGCCAGAGTGGAGGCCCAGGTTAGGTGAGCTGGAGGGCATGGTAAGGTCATTTCATTCCAGGATAATTATTCTTATCCTAAAATAAACCTAATCATTCCTGGCTTGTGTTTTTCTACAAGCCTTTCTGAAACATTTACCCTGAGAGGGTGGGGATGGACACTGCCTGCTTCCTTGGAACTCTTGCTGGGTCGAGTCTAAGTATCTTTGTACTCCAGGACAGCACACAAGGCCTTGAAAGTAAATAGGGGGTCTCTTGGGGACAGATGAATGGATTGTGATGGAATCACCAAGAAAAACAATGCCTGAACATTTTTTTAGTCTGATCAAATCCAATAGTTCAAGTCAGCAAGCAACCCTTCATTTTCCCCAGTCCTGGGTTCTGTTCTGGACACTAAAGACACAGTTTATAGATGGGGAAAACAAGGATTCAACTAAGCAGTGGCACAAAAACTTGCAGCAGTTCAGAGGAGGCTGTGCCTAGAATAGGAGAATTCCAGCCAGGGGTAGTCTCACCCCTTCCCACAATAATGCTGGGAACCAGTTGTTGCTTCCGGCTTCTTGGGACCCATGAGGGGAAAAAGTCATTGTTCATCTTGGTGCTTGGCCCCTTTCTTACCACCTAATCCTTCCCCTTCCCATTGTGCTCAGACCCCTTCATCAGGGTACAGGATGCAGCTGCTGGTGCAGCAGCAAAGATGGGAAGGGGCTGGGGGAAAACCCATAAGGCATCTCAGGAGAGATGAGAGGCTTCAACTGGCAGGCCCTTTTCAAGTGAGCTACGGACAAAGTCACCAGGCAATGGGCTCTGCCACATGGTGCTGGGCACTGATGCAGAAATCAGGCTTCAGAGGTGGACAGATCCAGATTCAAGCCACAGCATCTACCACTGATTTATTATGTCTACCACTGATTTATTGTGTGTCCCTGGGTGAAGCCTCTTTCAATCTCCAAGCATTAATTTCTTTCTCCATTAGAGCAAGAATAAGATGCATACCTAGTGAAAATTAACTTATTGCAGTGAGGATTAACACAAAACTGCCTGATACCTAAGTATGTAAAAATGCTCACTTCTGTTCCTTCCTCCCACTTCAACCATGGCAAAGAATCAAGAAAGATAATGCCAAAGAGGCATCTTCTAGCAAGTATAAGCAGCACTTCCTACTAGATAAATGGAGATGTATTCCCACAACTGAAGCATCATCAAAATCACAATTAATAAATCTATAAATCATATTTAATAATTTATGATTGCATTAATGGAACAAGTGACATTTACTGGGCATTTACTTACTATGTGTCAGGCACATTACTTCTGCACAGTTACTCTGTGAACCCAGTACCACTGGGGCCAGTTTGACAAGTATGTGACCAGTGCAGCTGCATAGAGTGCACCAGTCAGAAGGGAGCTCCACAAGTGCGGTTTAATGCTCCAGGTTAGCCCTCTTGAACTTCTTGCTTTGTATGTGAAGTCTGATGGAATAATAGAGCATACACTGGGTATCTGGAGCCTCAGTTCACACAAGGCTGTCTCTTTTCTCCTCCATACCTCCCCCTTCCTAAATGGATTCTTAGCTGTCTGTCTTCCAGATCCCCTGCCAGGCTCTATTCCCTGTAATCCCCTGATTCTGTGGGGGTCTGGATGCAGGTACAGGAAGAGGAAGGGAAGGTGTGCATGCCGAGTTATGGGACAGGGACCTACACCCTTGTGATGGTCTACACTCACCTTGTACTACCAGGCCCAAGGGAGAACAGGCCTGGGACCTGGGTCCCAGGTCAAAAGGAGGAGACCAGAGAGGCATACTAGGTCAGCAGCATTTGAAGAGTGACTCAGCATGCTGGGAGATACTTAGCCAACACAGGTGAGGCTTGATCTGCAGAGCATAGACAAACAGGCAAACAGACGGACTGAGGGACAGTCACAGCAGAGGCTTTCGCCTCTCCACTCAAGACCAGTCCACTGGCCAATGCTGGGGAAGGTTTCTGTTGTGAGTGAGTTATACAATTAACATAGACCAAACATGTTTGTGTCTTTCCACAATGTCATAAGTTATTGAATAACCAACCATAAATCCATAGCTACACCACTTTCAGGAGTAGCAGTTCACTAAATATGAGGGTGGTCACCTGATAGTCATAAGTCAGGCAATCACAGGTACTTTTATTCCAGTCTTAACTACTTATATCTACACCATTCAATTCACACATGAGACAGGAAGAGAGAGAAGGAAATATCTTATAGAAAGGCTAAGAAAGGTTAAGGCAGTCACAGGAGTTCAGGAGGCTAAACTGAAAGCAAAGTCAGAGAGCAAATACAATGCAAAGAATCACTGTAGACGATCATATTGAGATCACTTATTAAGAGTGAAGAGCTGTCAAAGTGCAGGAACTTATTCTAGGCCAGGTTCCAGAGGGCACTTTCAGAGTGTCAGCTTAGAGTTTCAACCTGAGATGTCGGTTTGGAGTGAGCTGTGTACGGCCTTTATGAGCAGCAGCAACCAGACTGTGCTGAAGCCCCAAGACAGAGAATTGGAGGTTCATCACTGTGGCGATTTTCCTGGGCAAGGCTCTTGATAAGTGACCAAAGGACAGGGTCAGTGTGCCACTGTGTCCTATCTTGGGGTGCTTCTCCTTTTATAGACCTTAGGTGGGGATAGTTGTTTCATTTGGTGGTCAAGTGTTTTGATAAGCTCATAGGCCTGGTTTTTCTGATATGAGTTTGAGACACCCATGCATCCATGTGCTTCTGCTTAATTCTGTAAGTTCACAGGCGATCATTTTTATTAGCACAATGAATTTACCAGTTTTATGGTTGTGCTAGGAAGACAGTGGTTGTTTACTTGAACAAACAAGGTATAGCTCATTCTACCTCTGCACTTAACCTCAGAATGGAGTAAGTCACGGCAAATTACTGCTTTTTAAAATAGAGTAACTCTGGGTTAGGCACAATCTGAAAACTATTGTTCTGTACATCATGAAGTAACTCAGAGCAGGGCACAGCCTGCTTTCCACAGTCTCCACCTATAGAGAGGGTGAGGTCATAGCAGCCTGGTGGTGCATCCTTGGCCCTACCCCTTGCCCCTGGGTTACTCAGTTCCCAGTTCCCATGGTAAGGACATAGCATTTGCAACACAGGACCCCTCCCCCCGTCAGCCACCTCTTTTGCCTGGGGTTTCAGGTGACTACAAGATGCGTCCGTGAAATGGTTCCTGAAATCACCTGTCCATTTCCAGTCCTTCAAGAAAGCACAGTACAGAACTGCCCAATAAACTTTCTGAAATGATGGGATCATAAAATTCATATTTCACTTTAAATAAGTCAAATGTATATTTAAATTGTCAAATGTAGCTAATGGCTACTGCATTTGGACAACACAGCTTTACAAACAGGGACAATAAAATTGGAACAAATGCACCATGATTTGGGGCTTCAAAAGCACTGTCACAAACACCTTCTCACTGTCTGTCCTGCAAAAGAGGTATTTATCCCCATTTTACAGAGAGGGAATATGAAACTCAGGAAAGTTAAATGACTTCTATACCAACAAAGTTAGTTTAAAATAGGATATAATCCCAGATCTCGATTC
The DNA here is from genome assembly GCF_902686445.1 of Sciurus carolinensis. Classification (NCBI taxonomy): domain Eukaryota; kingdom Metazoa; phylum Chordata; class Mammalia; order Rodentia; family Sciuridae; genus Sciurus; species Sciurus carolinensis. The sequence goes on from NC_062213.1 coordinate 173,563,433, forward strand.
CAAAATTCTGCCCATACCTCTGTGCAACACTGCTCAGTTATGCAGTCATCACATATTTATGGGTCATTGTTATTAGGTGTGTACCTTTGAGCTAAATACTTAAAGACAAATCAGACACAGCTCAGACTTTGGGTGGAAATCCCTGGACAAAGGCAGTACAATTGCCACAAAATGAATATGGGTGCAAAAAGTATTTTGACTTTCAGGTAGGTCAAAGCACTTTGCTTTAAATGCCATTTATGCCTCATGACTCCCTAGTTTATATTTCAGGTCTCAATCTCCACCCAGAATTCCCATTGAATACACCAAGCAGCCATATTGTACATTCCTAATTGAATATCCCCTGGCTTCTCAAGCTTGTCCCAAACCCTCCCCTCAACACACACACCTCATCTCAGTAAATGGAAATGCCCTTCTTCCAGTTGTTCCACCTCAAGCTTCTGGAGTCACCCATGGCTCCTCTTTTTGTTTTTATTTTTTTTTCATGACTTTCATTTAACCCATCATCAGATATTGTTAGCTCTGTCTTGAAAAAGCATCCAGAATGCTTGCCATCTCCACTGCTGCCATCCTCACCTAGCATCATCATCTCTAGTGAGGCTGGAGTAAACTCATTTCTTGTGTCCCTCATTCTCCCTGATCCTTTTTTCCACACAGTAACCAAAGTGATCTTTTCTTTTAAAACTAAAAAGTCAGAATATGTCTCCTCTCAGCTTAAAGCCCCCAATGGTTTCCTAAGGTCCTTATGTAAGGTCCTAGGGGGTCTAGGACTAGGCTAAAATGTCTCTTCAATCTTACTTTCTACCAGTCTCCCTGCTTTTCAGGTCCAGCTACAACAGGTCTTCCTGGTCACTCTTTCCTGCAGCTGTTGCCCACCTCACTCTCTCCCTTCTTCAGGACCTCTAACCAAAGATCTCCTTATAGCAGAAGCATAACACTCATCACCTCCTGACGTGACTATGTTTGCCGGCCGTTGCTTTCCTCCCACTAGAATGAGGGCTACAAGGATAGACAAGATATACAAGATATCTAGATGAAATTGAATTTCAGATTGGCAATGCACTTTTCAGCCCCAGATGTTGTTTATCAAAAAAAAAAAAAAAAAAAAAAGTCCTGTTTATCTGAAATTTAAACTTTACTGGGTGTCCAGTATATTACTTGCTAAATTCTGGCAACCCTGTTCAGGACGACAATGACAACGGTTATTTTGTTCACTGCGGTATCCCCAGCATTAGAACAAGCTGTTGAAATGTCGCCCTCAACAAATATTGAAGAATGAATGTGTTCAGCTGGATCATTAATCCGAAACACGCCCAAAGTCTTAATGAACTGCTTTAGAGTCAGAGGGGTGGAGCCTACAGACTAGATTAGTCCAGTTGGCTACCGAGGGCCTGGACGGCTGAACAACTTTCCAAGCAGGTCTAGCAGCCGGGTGCTTCGCCTACCAACGCCCCTGCTCCTTCGCAAACAAAATTCCACCCCCGCTCAGATGAGCGGCAGATTCATGGTGGCCTTCCTGGGGGCGGGGCCTCCTTAACCGGCAGGCCGGACCCAGCCATCGCCTAGAACCAGGACACCTCTAACGCCCCGCCTCCCTGCCGTCATTCGCACCCGCTGCGTGACGTCACCCAGCGGACGACCAATGGGAGCCCAGCTTACTGGCAGGCGGTGCCAGGGGCCACTGCCAAAGGGGAAGTGAGCTGAGGCTGGAGCGATGGCCCGGGTCTGGAGTCCGCGGCCGCCGCCGCCGTCGCTACCAGCGCGTTGGGAGCAGCCGCGGCCGGAGCCGGAACGAAGGCTGAAGTCGCGGCTGGAGTGGGAGCGGCGAGTGTGAGTTACCCAAGTCGCCCGTGTCGCAACACCTCAAACTCAGCCGGAGCGCTTCAGGCGGGCTGAGCGACGGTCACCCCCTCAGCACCGCGCCCCCAAGGCCCAGACAGCAGGGCTGGGGTCTCCCAGGCACCGGACTACCTGCTGTCCCGCCAGGCCCTCCGACCCGGACTCCCTTCAAACTCAGGAAGGAGGCCAGAGAACGGTGATCATCCTAAACCCCCTCCGGCTCGGCGCCCTGGCAGTGTTCCGGGTTGTAGTGCGGCTGGGCAAACCTCCCTCCTGCTGCCACCTCTCTAACCAGCGAGTTCCCACCGTCTTGCTGTGCATCGCCTCTTCCCCTCCCTTTTCAAGAACAAGTCCTGTCCCAGATGTTCAAAGTACCTATTCTGTGTGTCTTTCCCCAGCTCCTGGAGCACACTTAGAAATATTGCCTATTTACCAGGGCTGAGAATCTCTCATTCTTGACTTAGCTTTCTCCCTTTTGGGAGATAAAGTTTGCCACCTTTCCACTCTCTTAACCTACACTTCATGACCCGAGCTTTATCCATTTGGATCACCAACACCTTGGCCTTCTTTATGTGACTTCCCCACCCATTTGAGTTCCAGTATCCTCTGGGCTCCATTCTCCAGCCCCCAGCGGATCTGGTCAGTCCCGCCCCTGGGTGGGAGTGACCAGGGGGCTCTGGCCCAGGATTTCCCACCCTGGAAGGTAGCTCCAAAGCAGCAAGAGAATTGGGCGTCGGGTACGAACCTGGCAGCTCAGGAGTGGGTGCTCCACCCACCCCACACAAGAAGATGAAAAAGCGCAAAGAGCTTAATGCATTGATCGGTTTGTCTGGGGACAGCCGTAGAAAGAAGCCCAAGAAAGGCTCAAGCAGCCACCGCCTGCTTCGCACTGAGCCTCCTGACTCGGACTCCGATTCCAGCTCAGAGGAGGAAGAGGAATTCGGTGTGTTGGAAATCGCTCTCGCTTTGTCAAGTGAGTAATGCTGTGATGAGGGATGGGTAAGAGCCATCTCCTTGTATTACCAATGGGGCAAATCAGTGGGAAGGAGAAGGAAGTTCATAGGAAGAAAAAAGAAGGTAAACCTTGGAAAGCAAAGAAGGGGAAAAGGTGTTCAGATCCTGAATGAAGGATAAGTTGGAGGTCAGTCTTTATGTGTTGAAAGAAGAGCCCCAAGTATAGGGTGAAGATGTGGACTTGGGGAATGTGCCAAGGGCCCTGGAAGACTTAAAGAGGCTAAGAATAGAGGGGCAGAAAAACTTTTGGGATTAGGCCTTTAAATAAAAAATGTAGGAGAGTCTAGGACCTTCCAACTGCTAATTGTTTTTTGTACTCATGGTGAGTCTAAATCTTGGTGATGGTGGAATATGGTGAGGGAATACTACAGAAAGTATGAGACTTGAGAGAAGATGGAGGATGAAGGATGAGAAAACAACTTTTCCCCAAACTATATAGTTGGGGCAGTCACTGAACAAATAGTGCACTTTGAGCGTGTTGGAAATTGGAGCTGAATCTAGGAAAGGGCTAAAGGGAAACTCAAAGGTACCCTTGGATCCTGTTAGAAGGCACACTAAAAGAAAAGGAGATTCTGCTGAGGATATGGAGGCAAGAGCTAGGCAGAAATTTGGTGTGCCAAAAGAGATTGGATCCTTTGTGTGCTTCTTTAGAATGTCTACCTATCTTTATTTGTTAAAGAAGAGTTTGATTTCTAGTGACTTTGTCAGATTTGGTACTTAATTTTGTGTTTGGGGTATGAAGGTTTAATGATGGGTTAATTTTGGAATAGTTACCTTACTGGGTTAGTTTAGACCTTGAGGTATGGATGAGTTTGGTGTGAAATCTAGCCTATTTCTGTTTCCTTCCTTCTGAGCCAATAAACTAGAGCGCACCAGGTGTCCACTTAACCCTACAGATCCTATTTCTTTCATTCCATTTGCAGTAAAACTTGTTAAAAGTTTGTGAAGTTTCAATAAACTGAAACAAGGTCCCCTGAAGTGAGTGAACATATATCTAAGAAAGAAAAATAGGTAAATTACAGTGCAGTAATAATTGAAGAGAACTACTGGTTTTACACTTTTCTTACTAAGCTTTTCTCCAAAGACCTCTTGCCTGAATTGATGTTGATGGCAGTGTTCTTATGATAGGGGAGACTACTTACGATGCTGCAAGATCTGTTATCCTCTCTGTGCTTTTGTCATCCTCGCGGCCTGTGTCGTTGCCTGTGTTGGCTTGGTGTGGATGCAAGTTGCTCTGAAGGAGGATCTAGATACCCTCAAAGAAAGATTTAGAACAAGTAAGTGGTCACCCTTTTCTGAACTTAATCTCAAACTCTTTTCCAGATTCAAGGACAAATTGGATCAAGCTGTATTAAGTTTTGCCCACTCTGGTAAAACAGTTGTACATTCTTTTTAGCATGTTTATACGCTTTTTCAACTGTCAACTTGAATGTTTATAATAATTGTTTTTTGGTTTTGGGGGGAGGAACTGGGGATTAAACCCAGGAATACTTTACCACTGAGCTACATCCCCAGTCCTTTTTTATTTTTTATTTTGAAATGGGGTCTCATTAAGTTGCTGAGACTGGCCTCAACTTTACAATTCTCCTGTCTTGGCCTCCCAGGTTGTTGGGATTACACCTGCCCAATTATTTCTTTTTAAACCCATAGACTAAAGACAGTACTATGCACCACCAGGACAAGTAGCATCTGAAATACATTGCAGTTGGTTAGAATACAGAAGGGAAGAGCAGCTTTGAGCCTTGGTTGATCTCTGCCTGTGACTTAAACTTCACTAAATGAAGTGGCAGTGGAAGGCTCTTTCCTTCCACCTTACAGGACCAGTTGAGGAGGAGTGTAGTTGTTTATGTCAAATGATTTTCCGGTAAGAAAAAACATGTAGAAACACAGGAATGAGCAATGATAATAATCAACATTTATGGAATGCCTACTGTATGCCATGTCACAAATAATCATTTTATTCTCAAAACAGCCCTATGCAATAAGTATCATTTTATTTTTAATGTGCTCTTAAAAGCAAAGAGGCTTAGAAAGATTAAGTAACTTGTTCAATGATTAAGTGTAGCAGAGCTGACATTTGTACCTGGTCCTCTTGCCCCCTTGCTGTCCAGGTTCATGTATATAACCACTAGTATACTGAATCACTGTTGTCAGTGGTTGTTTAAGTCTACACACATTTCTCCAAATGCCCATAGATTTCTTTGATGTTAATTTTAGTCAATAATCTAAGAGAAGTTTAGTAGAAGTACTAGAAGAGCTGATTTTCTGCATATTTATCAGTGTTCAAGCATAGAGCAAAAACTAGCAGATTTCTTTATCTATGCTTGTTGTGATGACATTCTGTTTTAAGGAAAAGACTTCAAATACCAGTGATAATGAGTTTTATCATTCTAAAGTTTTAGGAAACCTTGTGATTCTTTGAATTAAATTACATATTCATGAAGAACTTGCAATAACCATAATAGTGCCTACCTTGAACAATATACAGCTGGCAGAATACATGTCTCATGAATGAGTGTCAAGGTTTAAGAGACTTTTCAAGTTACCAAGCATTAATATATTATACTTGTGAAGTTGTATTTTACACATTCAAATTATTTTTCTTTAAGTTGTGTTTGCATGGTAACTTCCACCATATTTAACCTCAGTATCTTTGTTTAGCAACACTGAAAGTTTTGGTTCTAGATTTCATGGGTTAATTTTCTAATTAAGGAATTAATCTAAACTTAAGCACAAATACCTAATCTTGATAGCATTAGCACACTGGGAAACTGATCGGTCTTTCTCAAGGTCACAAAGAAAACTGGCTTCAGAACTGGAATTAGAGTTCTTATTCCTATCTTAAGCCTAAGCGATCACAACATCTGACCTTTCCTTCACCCCAACTTCTCTTTGCTGCCTGCAGTTACTCAAGTTCTGAACCTGATCTAAGGACAGCTAACTCTTAGTGTGCTAGTTATGTGTCTAGTGATTTTGCTTGGGAAAAAATGTTCAAATGCTCACTTTGGTTTTCTTCAGATTCAGGGAATGCATTGGGTAAAACCACAATTTTCTGCCAATATCATCCTGACCTATATGTTTTATCAACTAGTTGAATAATAGAAGAAAGAATGAGAGTTATACCCTATGTTTGTTTTGTTTTGTTTTGTTGTTTTTGTTTGTTTGTTTGTTTTCTGGCTTAATGGTTGTCCTTGCAGTATTGCAAAGTGTTTCTAAGGCCAGTGTTTTCTTTATATGTAAGTAGTAATCAGAAATTGGAAACAAGGTTCTCAGAAACAGTGTTTAACCATAAGTAACCACTGGACACTACTCTCTGTACCATCATCTCTCCATAATTGGACTTCATAGGCTTGTGCCACAGCTTGTTTTGATCATGTATTGCAATTATATATTTATACATGTCAAAACATTACTCAGTTCTGCCCTCTAGGGATTCCTTTCTCTAACTACTCTATGTCTCTTATTTGTAAGATACCCAAGGTAACTTATACCTTAGCTGAGCTTTTCAGGGAATTTCTTAAGTTTGGAGAATGTAGGGCATATGGTAGGCCTGACAGTAAATTAGTCAACAAATATTTAGTGAACACTTGTTAATACCAATCTCTGGAAATAGTGTATTTAGGAGATGCCAAGAATTGGATCCTGGACCCTGGACCCTGGAGCTGGCTTTCTCACAGTGAGCAACATTCCCCTGGGATCCTGTCTACATTTGTCAGCCAGCTAAGTGAAGCAGATTTGGATTTAGCAATCCACCTCTTTTGATGTCTTTGATTTGCTACAACAGAAATGCCATCACTTCAATATCTGAAAGCAGGACTTCCCGAGAGAGGATAGAGAAGAGGTTGGGGCCTAGAGCAGTCAATCCATAGGCTGGACCATTGTAGACTGCTTGCCCAAGAGTTTTTTGGTGAAAACCAATTATCTGTGGTTTCAAACCAATTATCTATGGTATCCTGACTAAATGGGGTCGCTCTTATGAAGCTTAAATAATCTTTCTTTGAATTATGCTTCTACTTTAAATATGTTTCAATAAGTTAATTTACTTTTTAGTTTTCAAGGAGACAGTGGAATTCACTGACTTGAATAAGATCACCATCTTACCTGGATTTAATACTTTTTTGAGAAATTCAGAGCACCTCATTCTTTATTTCAATAAATTTCCCAAAGTGCTTGTGAGGTAAGGAAGTGGGATTGCTAAAATATCTGAAATAGCAAAACAGATAGGCTTGGCATTTTCCTTTGTGGTCAAGGAATAACTTGATCCTTGAGTTAAAAGTACTGGCTGACCTTAAAACGCTTGGCTCAGTGTCCTTTTTCCAGAAGCAGGTACTTTGAAAGACCTCCACAGTTATTCTAAGAAAATTCTGTTCCCAGCCATCCTCCTTTGTCACTTAAGTGTGAAACATTAGAGTAAAGGGAAAGAATTTGGAAGAGAAGGATAGTATTAATGTGTTAGGTATCTCCTTTTCTGGCTATACAGGCAAGTAGTGGCTTCATATTTAGTATATAGACCTTAAAAATGATCTTATGCTAATGAGGGCATTAGGATGTGTCTGTGACCTCTGGAGTATACTCGAAAGAGTATTGACCCTTGGAACAGAAAATTTGTTTGAATCCAGGTTTCTCATTACTAGCTGTAAAATTTAAACAAGTCACTTATTCCTTCCAAGTCTTCGTTTTCACATAAAAATGTATATGTGCCACCAAGCACTTTGGGCATTCCTCTCTTACAGCATTGTTCACACTATATAGTAATGCATGCCTCACTTCCCCTCTAGATCAAGAACTAAAGGGTCTTTTGTATACAGTGGTGCCAAGTGCAAGACTGGCTCATGGTAGAGGTTCAATAACAAGTTGTTTGATAATGGTTACACAAAGTTTATTGCAAATTGTAGCATTGTATAAATAAAAAATATTGCTGTCAGCATTATGTATGTTCTGCTTGAAAGTATGTGCAGAAATTTCCATCTCCTAATCTTATATATTAAAAAATCAACTGGGTAAATTCTTTTGAAAATTAACATATTAAATTTTATTTTTATTTTGTTTTTTTGCAGTGCTGGGGATTGAACCCAGGGCCTTGTGCTTGTGAGGCAAGCATTCTACCAACTGAGCTGTACCCCCAGCCCCCATATTAGATTTTAAATGAGTTGCTTTCCATGTTGAAAGAACATGAATTAGTAAGTATAAGTTGTTTGTTCGTTACACTTCCTCCCACTTATGTAGTAACGTATGTCTGCTTAGCTTGTATCTCCTAAAAAGCCCAAATCAGATAATGACTATGATTCCCTCTTGATTCAAACAAGCCTCAGGACACAGTATTTTCAGGACTTATCATTTTTATATATTTGTTAGTTAATAGTTGTAATCCAGGTTGTTATGTGTCTATATTATTTTCTGTTCCACTTTTAACTCCTTAATGCATACAGACTTCAGAAAAGAAAGAAAACTCACCTTCTTTGGAATTTTCAACCACCTGAATATGAACATTCATGGATGGGTTTTTCTTTACAATCTTACTGAAAATGAATAAGAAATTCAGTAACATGCTTCATTAGTTTAGACTAAATAGTATAAAATTCTTACTATATGAGATGGATGTATTCCTACAAACCATGTGTAAATCAATGCCACATTAAAGGTACTTAGGAAAGTCTGTTACTTAAAATCCTTTGGCAAGTATTTTGAAAGATAAATAAAAATACCTAATTTCATTATTCTAAATTTTCCTATATTGGGCTTGTATGAAATATCTACTACCACCCTCAGTTTTTTGTGGGAGTTTTTGTTGTTAAGTATGTTTGTTTGGAAGTTTTTTGTTGTTGTTGTTGTTGTTATTGTTGTTTTGTGCTGGGGATTGAACCCAGGGCCTTGTGCTTGCGAGGCAAGCTTTCTACCAACTGAGCTATATCCCCCACCCCCTGGAAGTTTTATTTGTTGAAGTTTTCTTTATTAGATTGAAGAGGTAGAATAGACTCAGTGGAGTGCCTGAAATGTGCCAGGTGTATTTTTAAGAGTTGACTCTCTTTTTTTTTTTTCTTAATACCTTTATTTCTGTTTATTTTTATGTGGTGCTAAGGATTGAACCCAATGCCGCACACATGGTAGGCAAGCACTCTACCACTGAACCACAACCCCAGCCCATGCCAGATGTATTCTAAGTGCAGAGTACACAGAAATGAAAAGACCCAACCTTGGAGTTTACATTTTAGTAAATTGTTTAGTATTGGTACTTTGTATCTGTTTTTGGTTTAAAAGAAAGTATGTGATAACCATCAGGTGGTTTGTGACTTAAAAAAAAAATGTATGTTTTATTCTGGTGGACCAACCATTATCAATATTTTATTTTCCATTAGAAGGAAGAATGCTTTTTAAAGAAGAGAAAGCACTCTCTCGGGCCTCTGCCTTCAGGCTGGTAAACCTCTCAACCATTCAGGAGAGAGTGTTTCCTAAGGAAAAGACCAAATATCACCCTGTACTTCACCTATCATGTCCTTTATCTTCTACTTCATCTGGAACTTTCGGGTTGATGTCAGATTTTAGAAAACACTTTGCTATTTATGAAAATATTGAAAACCTCAGCCCACATAACAGTTTTTGAAAAGTGATAATACCCCTTGCAGTTGACTGATTTGAAATAGAAAAATAGATTTAAGCATTTAAAAATATAATTTATTTGGTATCACTTGAGCATTAATGGAGTAAGCTTTATAAATCTTCATTGAGTAATTGAAAAACTCCTTAACTGAACTGGTCAGTGTTTAACATTTATGTATCTCTTCTTGTATGCTTGGCCAGCTGTGTTAAGTGCTTAATATCCATTCTCTCACTTAATTCTAACAATCCAGGGAAGTACATCTTATCACTGTATTACAAAAGAGAAAACTGAGTTCAAAGAATGTTAATAATTTGCTCAAAACCATAATAAGTTACAGAGTTTCAAATCTAACTCCTCTGCTCATGATTTTTTTTAATTTTTAGCCACCTGACTATTAAAAACTGCAATGCCGGTAGTGAAATAGCTCCAGTTAAAATGGGGGCTTAGTGTAAAGATATGCATTTATGTAAATAAAATAACAGTGTAGTTGGTAGATATGAATTTGATCGTTATCATCCCAGAGTTAATTTTTATTAATTCGTCTTCTTTCCAACTGTGTGGCTATTTTTTTTCATCCTGGGATCATGAGGGAAGCCTGGGTCTATTATGTTTTGTTTTGTTTTTGTTTTTGTTTTTCCTGTTAGTGGAATCTAATCAGAAAAGCTCATTCCAAGAAATCCCCAAACTTAATGAAGAACTACTCAATGAACAGAAACAACTTGAGAAGATTGAATCTGGAAGAGCTGGGCTTGAGCGACGTCTGGCTCAACATCACAGAAATGAATAAGCAGGTAGCAGTGATTTATTTCTGTATTAACTCTGAGGGAATAGAAAATTCACTTCAGGTTGTTTGACTTTTTAAATTGGGGTTTTGCATAGTATGATCCCAATACATTAAAATACATATTAGTTATATATTTACCAAATATTTAAAATGTTAACCCTTTCTGTAAATGAACAGAGTTCCTCCAAGTTAGAGCAGTGTAGAAGGAGTTAGAAATTGTTGAGTTGGCTTTTCCTATGAGGCAGTATAGGTATAAATAAAAAAGGAATGTCATCCAACTCCCAAGAAAATGGATAACTTGTTTTTAGTAGAACTTTATTTCATTTAATAGAGTTGATAAACTTACAGTTGCAGCCTTGGGATGTAGTGCTATATACTATGCTAAACCAAATCTGGAAATTGTAACTAATGGTGGTCATTCTAGAGCAGCTTAGGAGCAGGTGGTAAAGTTAGCTAAATACCTTGACCGGGCAAGCAAATCTAGAATATACTTTTGCAGTCTCTAAGTTGGCTAGAGCTCAGTAGACCTTACTTCCAAAAGAAGGAATGTGCTAGAGAAAAAGGACTTATTCTAAGGATGTTGACCATGCGTTTCATATATTTAAGGAGCTATTATTGCCACTGGATATCTATAGTCCCTCTCTGCAGTTTATTCAGTTTATTTAGGAAAGATGTGGTCATTGAAAAGAAAACTCAAGTAACAAATGAATTAAAACTAAAAATGAGCAGTTTGACCAGAGATGATATCAGGTGAAAGCAGACTACACTGAAACCCTGAGAGATAATTAGCATCTCTCCTGAGACAAGGATGAGATTGTTTAGTGTGAATAGGCAAAATGCCTAAAAATAGGTGTGTCATCTTTGTGGAACTAAGAGTATGTTCTTTCCTTCAGAGGGGAGTTACAAGGGTCAGAATGAGCCAAACAGAGGGAATTTGCTATGGAAGAGAGTACTGTACTAGAAGAAGTATTTGAGATTATTTCTGAAGCTACACCTTTCAAGAGTAGTCAGGAGCCAAGTAGTTCAGTACTTAGTACCAAAGATCAATGGCCTAGGCACCACATGGCTTCCAAACTTTTGCCTGGAACCCACAGTAAGGATTGTTTTACATCATTGCTCCATAAACACATACATACGCATATGCTGTAGTTTGAGGATGTCCCCCAGTAGTTTGTGCATTGGAAACTTAATCACCATATTCAGTGTTAATTGTATATGGAGTTACACTTTTGGAGAGGTAATTAGAATTAAATGAGGCCATGAGATCGAGCCCCTTATGATCATATAATAAGAAGAGAAAGAGAGAACTAAGCTGGCACACTGTTTTATCTCATCATATTCATTTGATGTCCTCCATTATGTTACCATGCAGCAAGAAGGCCCTCACCAGACACTAGAAAGCTCTTGGGCTTTCCAGCCCTCCAGAACCATGAACTAAATAAACCCCTATTCTTTTTAAATTGGTGAAAAAATTGGTTTTAAATTGGTGAAAGAATTGTTTAAATTCTTTTAAACACCAGTCTCTGGTGTTCAGTTATAGCAACAGAAAATGGTCTTAAGACACTATATGTAACTGATAAATGTTTCTGAAAACGACACACTCTAAATACATATGATGCCTTACAGTGTGTTATTTCCTATTCAATTCCATTTTTTTAAATTATTTGTGAAATAATTGATAGGCTATAGCATCTACTATTTACTAGTTACCATTTATCCTTGGACTCTTAGTAATTAGGGACAAGCAGGTATTCACTCCTTTCATGCAAAAAGAATAGGATAAACTGTGACCTTGCTTATGTTCACACAGAAAATGAGCAGTTTGGCCAGAGATTACATCAGGTGAAAGTAAACTACACTGAAACCCTGTGAGATAATTAGCATCTCTCCCGAGGCAATCTGTCAATTCCAGTAGCCAGTCATGGAATTAACTATTCTGAGATGAGAAAGAGATTGTTTAACATGAAAAAGCAACATGAGCTATTTCCCATCTCCTTATAAATGGCATTATAGGAAGAATCAAAGGGGGATTGGTTCTTAGTATGAGAAGACATGGATTTTTCACATCTTTGGAATATATTTTGATTTCCAAATTCTATTTAACCAGGAATCTGGACACAAAAGAATCACTTTTATTTCTGACCTGGCCATGATTTTTAATGCAAAAAGTACCTGGGAAGACAGGTATATAGAGAAGTTTACTTCAGTCCTGGGGTTTTTTATATATAAAACTGGGGAATATTGAACTTCAGCCTTTTCCATTTTAGCTTCAGTATACCTTCAGTGATACTGGGAGTGACTAATGAAGCCAGCCTCACAGCAATTCTTTGCTGGCATGGGCCCAAACAGTGGATGGGTGATGGTGAAGTGGAGCTTCATGTTGTTTCCAAAGGGAGCTCAGCATTCTGTTTTTCTAAAATTAGTGCTATGCATCTCTCTCTGATGGTTCATTCAAGTAAGAGGCATTTGCCCTAAACCAAAATAAGTATAAAAATAAAATTAATATTTAACTATGTTTCTATATCTAAAAGTAACTCTGTCCATTAAGATGCTTTAGTGGCATTTTTTAAAGTAATTCAAAGTGACTTAAACAACAGGAAAATGTATTTTATCACTTAACAAAGCACTGTCCTTACCACAATGTAAGTTAAAGTTAATGCAGTTTTTAAAACAAAAGCCATCAGTTTGAAAAACTTAAAATCTTATTTTCCCTTGAAAAATCTTTAAACTAGCAGTTGAATGTCCTTTACATTTTTGTTTTATTCATAAAATTCTCTGAATTTATACCCATTCCTTCTTGACCATTATGGGGAATCTCCACTTTCTTTGAAGTTTATTAATTCCACAAATGTTTACTGAGCTGCTTTTATGGAGCTAAGTCTTGGATTCTAGTTTCATTCATTTGGGTTAATCTAACAAAATACCTAGGTAACTATATTATAAACAACATAAACAACAACAACTTATTGTTCACAGTTCTGGAGGCTGGGAAGTTCAAAATCAAGGCACCAGCAGGTTTGATGTCTAGTGAATGTTCGTTTCTCTGCTTCATACATGCTGCCTTCTTGTTATGTCCTCACATGTCAGAAAGGGTAAACAAAGTACCTTGGACCTCTTCTGTGAAGACACTAATTCCATTCACGAGGGTGGAGCCCATATTATGTCTTAGAGGCTACACCAATTAATGCCACCACATTACGGAGTAAGTTTCACCATGTAAGTTTTAGGGTGACACAAAATTCATAGCATAGTAGATGTTAAACCAAAAAGATGTAATTTCTTTCCTCAAGGGTCTTACCAAAAAAGTGGAAGAGATTTTTTAGAAGGTGTGAACAGTTGTAAACAGCCTAATAAGCAACAGACAGTTTCAAGTGAGTACTGCAAGGGCATATTTAAGTATATATTCAACTGAGGCTGGGGTTAGGTGAGGTTTCCTAAAGATGTTGAGCTGAGTCCTAAAGGACAAACAGGAATTGGCCAGGTGAATTTTGCAGGAAGAGAAGAGGGTACTTAACTAAAAAAATATTAGTACAGCTTATCCTCATAATTTGTAATTCCATATTTGCAATTCTCATACTCACTAAAATTTATTTGTAACCCTAAAGTCTGTACTTGTGAGGCTTTTGCAATCATTCACTGACATGTTCACAGAAGCAAAAATTTGAGTCACTCAGTACACATGTTTATATCTGAGGTTGAACAATGCAACACACTGCCTTCTTATTTCAGGTCTTATACTGTAAACAAGTATCTTTTTTATGGTATATTTATTGCTACATTTTTCACATTTTTATACTTTTTGTTGATGATTTTACTGTTTCAATGTCCCTGAGGCCTAGTGATAAAATGCTCTGGTGTTCTTAAATGCAAGGAGACTGTGGTATGCCATATGAAATAAATACATAGGTTAGGCTTCCTTCAAGCATGACTTGCAGTGCTGCTATGAGTTCAATGTTAGTGAGTCAACAATATGCGTTAATTAAGGTATTTTAAAATGAAAACACACATAAAACAAAATTATGTATTATAGAGATCAGTTGATAATAATGTGACCAAGAGGCCTGGCAGGAATCTAACCCTGTATTTCGCCTATGAGCAGTGGTTTAGCATTCACTCATTCAGTGTTTGCTGCAACTTTTCTAGACGATAACTACCATTACTATTGAGAATGAACTTTATGTGCAAAAGAGTAGATGAATAGAAACATGGTATATTTAGGAAATTTTAGTCATTCATTATAGCTTTATCTTGATGGAAAGAGGCCAGAGCTCAAATCCATCAACAAGAATCTTTATCAAGAAGAACTTTGAGTGCTCTTATGTAGTACTCCCTATATCTTTAAGCACCTGTTCCAAATAACTTATGTGATGGTTATTCACATGTGTATATAATTGCATAGAAGGTTATACACTGTACTCTGAGTCTTAAGCATGATGATGAAAATGATGGTGATGATGGCAGTGGTAGGTTACCAGGATGGCAGTGGTAGGTTACCAGGTAATGATAACTGCCATTCATTGAGTGTTCTCTTTGTGCAGACCACTATTAGAGCACTACATCTGTGATCTTCTTTCCTTGTTTCTATAGCACTATAAAGTAGAAAGTGGTATCTCCATTTTACTGGTAAGAATATAAGGATCAAAGAGGTTAAGTAGATTGCAGAAGATCACACAGCTGCATAGCAGTACTAACATCAGAATAAGTGTTGAGAGCCTCTTTTCCATTTCCCATTCTGCCTCCCATCTTTATGTGCATTTCAGGATTCAGTAGGTGCTTGACAGATAAAGTTGAAAGGATAAGATGCTGGGTACCTCCTGAGGGGGTGGTTCCTGCTCATACTCATTCACCTTGATGATTATTTTAGTAACTTTTTTCTTACTATTTAAAGAATACTTCATTTCAACCCCAAAGCAAAAAAAAAAGAACACCATTTTTTACTTTATAGTATAAAGTGATCTATTAAGCAGATGATCTACAGGGGCTATTTTTAATTTTGCTAATGAAAAGTCATGTAATATGCATAAAAGTCATGACTCATCTTTTGGCTAATATGTGAATTTTTTTAATGGTTTCTATTCAACTTTTTAGACTCTTCAGATTGCAAAATGTGACTTAGTGATACGTTTTTAATGCTTGAATCAAATCTGACATTCTAGAATGCACCTATTAGAAGCCAGAGCAGTTCCAGAGATAGTAATGGGAAGGTGCCCCTCATCTCTCCTTTCCAGATACACACATAGCTTTGCTGTAATTTTCCAGAGATTTTGGCATTAGTCCCCTGAAGAGAGGAAGGCTATAACATGGAATCCAACCTTTAATTTACAGGGATATAGCTGAGTCTCAATGACTGACCATGTGTAATCCAGGTCTTTATTTATATATATACATATATACATATATATGTGTATATATATTTGTAGATGGACACAATACCTTTATTTTATTTCCTTATGCTGAGGCTCGAACACAGTCCCTCACACGTGCCAGGCAAGTGCTCTACCATTGAGCCACAACCCCAGCCCCAATCCAGGTCTAATAAATGAGTAATAAGTCATAAGTTTGTTAAGTAACTGCAGAGCTGACGGTCAGCTCTTCAGAGCATACTCTTTTAGTGATGCAACTGAAACCCTAGGCCTAGAGTGTTTGTGGTATGGAGAGAGGAGAAACAGTACCTCACCTAATTTTACCTACATTGGCTTCTAGCTACTTCTCTGGTTTTGGGTGAAATGACACCTACCAAATAACCACACTGACATTTTGTGAGACCTACCATTCCTGATTTTACACTTCTGACTAGTTCTGTCATAACCTCAGGATGTTATGGAATCTGGGACAATAGTTTTGAGCCTAGATCACTCTACTTCTTTGCTGTTGCTTTAGAAGGCCAATTGTCAGGGGGAGGAATTTGTTCCTTCTGGTGACCAAAAGGTAATCACATAATTGATAGGGGATTTGGAGTAACTATGTTCTTACCTATCAAATTGGTTTTGAGCCAACTGTATACAGACTGTGGGGCACTGAGTAAAACATACTTGGGGGAGGAATCACTTCTTTCTCTTTATGATTGGAAGGCTCAGATGATCTTAGAAGGTCCAATATAGGACATGGAAGAAAGGGGCAGCTGAGGAGACCCATCAAACCCCTTCCAAAGTTATGTGGTATCTTTTTCATGTGTGTGTATTTTTCCTCATCTTTTGTCTTTTTAAAAATCTCATAAATAATGTGTTAATATATTCTTATATAAAATTTAAATAATAAAATACATATAGAACTCCTACACAGACACTCTGCTTCAGTTCCCATGTGTTTGTACCCCGATCTATCAAACACATACACAAACACACACACATACACACACACACACACACACACACACACACACGTCTTCCCTGCCCCTATAATTGTCCACTATCAATAATATGAGCTGCATCTTTTCCTATGTATTTAGAAAACCATAACAGCTTTTAATATGAATTTGCTATGGGTTAGCATGTGTGTGTGGAATAAATGGGGTCCTTTGATATGTGTTGTTCTACAGCTTGGCTTTGTTCAATGCTTGTATCTACATCCTTACTGATAGATGTTTAGATGGTTCTAGTACTTTGCTGTTACATGTAAGAAAGACCTTAATATCCTTGTGCATATATCTTTGTATACTCAAGCAATAATATTCAGGATAGCTTTCAGGAAAAGAAATTGTCAAATAAAAGATATGACCATTTCAAATTTTGAAGGATATTCCTAGAGCACCTTCTAACATAGCTTTTCCAATATATACTCCCATGAACAATGCCTGAGAATGCCTTTTTCTTTATGTCTTTTTCAAATCTTAATATTATTCATATCTTCTTAAAGGCCTGGTGAAAATCTTCTTAATGTAATTGCTACTCTTTAGAGGTTTATAGCTTGCTGAGAATCTATCCTTGTGGGTTGAGATTTCTCATCTTTTTGTTTTTAGAGTTAGGTTGTTGATGAGTGGTCTGAATTATTTTGGAACCCTTATGGAGAATTACTTAAGTGCTCATTAAATAGTATTACTAAGGAACTGTTGCTTATTTGATGTTTTGTTTGTACCAGGTACTATGCTTTAGTTGCATATGTGATGCAGTCCTCATAACCTATATTAGTCATCTGTTGCTGGGTTACATGTTATCCCAAAACTTAGTGGCTTAAAACACCAACACTCATTATCTCAGAATTTCCGTAGTCAGGAATTGGAGAGTAGTTTAGCAGAGTGGTTTTGATAGCATCTCTTAAGGTTGCAGCAAAGATGTTTTCTGGGATTTCAACATGTGAAGGCCTAACTAGGGTAAGAGGGTGACTGTCCTAGGGATGTTTGCATGTCCTCACAACATGGCAACTAGCATTCCCAGAATGAGTGATCAAGCAAGAAGAGAGGAAGCCATAATGCCTTTTATGTATGACCTCATTTCCAAAGCTACCAATTCTTCCTTCCATTTTATTCTTTTTTCTTTCTTTCTTTCTTTTTTTTTTTTTTGTGGTGCTGGGGATCGAACCCAGGGCCTTGTGCTTGCAAGGCAAGTACTCTACCGACTGAGCTATCTCCCCAGCCCTTCCTTCCATTTTATTCTGTTCACTAAAAGCAAATCATTTTAGTCCAGGACACACTCAAGGGTAAGACTATCAAATAATTTGTAAACATATTTTAGAACCATCACACATCCCTCTGAGATACAGTTGTTAAGCAGTAGTTGTTGTTATGCATGCTATATTGATGAGAAAAATAAGTTTACTTACCTAGCCTTATGTCCTGCCTCCTGGCCTCTCTCCCTACTCTGCTTGGACTAGCCGCCTCAGTGTTCATCCTAAACACATTATTCTCATCCATCCATTTATTCAGTAAATGCTTATCTAATTCTTGTCATTGTGACAAGCATATTGTGGAAGATATAGCAGACATGGTCCTTGATCACCTGGAACCTACAGTCTTGCAGAGAAGAGAAACCTTAATCAAATAATCACACAAATAAATAAGTCATCACCTTGAGAAGTACTATGAAGAAAAAGTACCCCTGAGCCTATTCATGCTGTTGTTCCCTACCAATTCCCTAATGCCACTGTAATCCCTCTAAGGTAGGAAGAATGCCCATTTTATTTTTTTGTATATAAAACTTAATTTTTTCATCAGAGTCCGAGTTAGGACAGGCCTCATTAAAGTCTATTCCTTCCCACCTAATATTTCAGAACTTTACCCAATATCACATTTAATGTTTAATCAGTTCTTTAATGTGCCCTCTCTCTCAGCTTCTTGAGGTAGTTTTCCTTAATTCCTCTCTCTCCCTCACCTGCTCCCAGCAGATCATGTTAGTTACAACTTCTGCCACTACCTCTGCTATCACTGAAGTTCAAATCACCATTATCTCTTACCTAGACTACTCAAATTGCCTTCTTTCTGGTTTCCATATGTCTACAGAATAGCAATAGTCCTTCCTGCAAGTTATCTCCTTAATACCTTAATACCATATCTTTGTTCTGATTTACAAAATCCTGCCTGTTCTGGCCCTTTCCTGCATCTTTGGCCTCACCTCCCCCACCAACCCACCCCCACACACTTTATTTGGTCCTGTCGCCTGACATTTTTTCTAGTCGTTAATTGTGTCAAGCTCTTTCCTGTAATGGGACTTTTCCCTGGCAATTCCCTCTACCCTGAAGAGTACTTCATCCAATCTTTATAGGATTAATACCTTTTTATTATTTAGATTTTAGTTTAAATTCCTTCTGTAGAGGCCGCCTCTGACTTTGATCCAAAGTAACTATCCAGTCACTCTTACCAGGTCTCCTTATTTTAATTTTCTTCTAATGCTGTCTACCATCTGCTGTTTTTCTAATATAAAATTGTTTATCTCCTTGCACTGATACATAAGCACCATAATATCCCCTGCCATCTGTGTTTTTCACTATGGGTATATAGTAGGACTTAATAAATATTTGTTGCATTAAAGTGAGTGAAAAATGGTCAGGTCTCAGAACTTATCTATCCTAAAGGGAAAGGAAATGAGAACTTGAATACCTGAACTCCCAAGTTCTTCACTGGACTCCCTTATCCAGACCAAGCTGCTGCTCACTGCAGAAGCTCTGTTTAACTTCTTTGCATAGTACTAAATACTTTGTGATTCTCTTGTTTTCTGTCACCTTCTGTTGGGATAAAAGCTCCATGAGAGCAGAACCCCATGATCTTATTTGCCACTGTCTCCTCTGCCTGAAGTAGTGCACAGAGAAGATGCCAAGCATCTGTTGAAGGAATCATAAGAGAATGTGGTTCTGCTTTGTCTAATATCCCTCGGTGCCTGCCACAGTTCTTGGCCTATAGCAGTGCACAGAAACACCAGTGGTTACTATACGAGGCCATTCTTGATACCATTGCTGTTGGTAGATCTGCATTCTTATCCTAGAATTTGGATTGGGAAAGCAGTTTGGATCTGAGAATCTTTGAAGAGTTTTTTGAGCTACACTGCAAGCCTTGTTAGAATATTATCTGTAGCCTAAAGTTGAATGTTATAAAGGTCCCCCCAGGCTCCATGCAAGAGAGAAGTTCAGCTATTTAGAATTCTATCCCTAAGTAGCAGAAGGGAAGCCACATTTTATTTTGATTCAATTCCTATTTTAATACATTTATTGAGTCAGTCAATGAGTCAGTAGTATTTATTGAGCCCCTTCAGGGTACAATGTAGTGCTTTGGCTGAGTTATTGAGTTTGAAATATTAATCACATTATTAAACCAAAACCAAATCCCTAAATAGTTGAAAGTGCTGTTCAAATTGTCAAGCTATAGTTCCTGTAGACTATATTTTGTAATGATGGGCTTTTACTTTATAAAATATGTCCCCACATGGACTGGAACAAAAGTCAGTTAAATAACTGAGTGTGTTATATTTTACCAAAATGAAACCTTGAAGTGGTCCTTGATCATTGGCTTTCTTCTTGTCTAACTATTGAAGAATTGTGTGTAATCACTGCATCTTTTGGATAATTTAAGATTTTAGACCTTACAGCCGCCAGACCTATGATAAAGAATAATAACTTCTCTTTCCCTCTTTGGCACTAGTTTAAACTGGGCAGGGAAAGAAGGGGTATTATTGCTACCTCCTGAATCTCAATACTTTAAGTTCCTTAATCCTGCGAACTGAAAGGGTACCTTGACTTTATCAGCTACATAGTTTGTGAAGGAAACATATTTACAAGTTCTGTTTTCATTGTTTGTTTTTCATTTTCCTTCCAGATTTCTCTGTTGATTTCTGCAGTAAACCACCTTAAAGCCAATGTTAAGTCAGCTGCAGACTTAATTAGTCTGCCTACCACTGTAGAGGGACTTCAGAAAGTAAGTGCTTTATATGAATACTGAGATTTACCTTCTGCTGGAATTCTAGCTTCTTAAAAGTTTTCTTTGAAAGTCTGGCATTTAAAATCAGCTGCTCAGAGAGGGCAATAACAAAATGTTATCATTGTGTTCTACAGAGTTCAGAAAACTTTGTTTTGATCTGGTTAATTGGACCTTTAATTTGCAACATGTTACTTTAATGATGATTTATAGGGTTCACACATTTTGACTTGTCTTTCACAGTCCTAGATTTACTCTGCCCCAAATCATGTTTGCTTCTATTGTCTTGCTTTTCAATACTTGCCTTTTCAATTTTTCATTCACATTGTCTTTATGAAAGCAGACCATTTTTCATGAGTGTTGCCCTAAATCTCTGCTATTTTCCATGATTTAAAGAGAGTTGGTTTTTGTTTTTGTTTCTAGAGACACAGACAGATACATTTAGGAAATCAAGTACATATCCAAAGGAGAATGAGGGCCATCTCTAGAGGGAAAGACAGCCAAGAGTTGTTTTTTTTTCCTTAAAAAATGACCTAAGGGAAAGCAAAAAGTAAGAATTTAAGGAACAAGTGTTGCTAAAGATGTGAAGCAAACATTCCTGCTGAGAGTTTAAATTGAAAAAAAAATCACTTTGGGAAACAGTCTGACATTTTATAAAGGTAAACGTACACATCCTCTAAACAGTTCACTTGTAAGTATATGCATAGATTCTAGGGGCTATACAAACAAATAGTTCAGAATTTCTCTTTATTTGTCCCTAAGATTCAGGCCTAGAGCAGGAAGCAAGAAACAACCGAATGGATGATACTCAGGAATCCTTAGAACTGGATGGGGGTTGGAAAGGGAAAGAATGTACCTAATTGAACATAAGGAACATATCCCCGCAGCAGGAAATGGAAGAAAGAATTCAGGAGTAAGAGAACCCCAAACAGTGGGTATTAAGTTTAGGATCATTGACTTTTAAAAGTTCATATGTGATAAGTTTGATTCAGTTATATGTCAGTCTTTATAAATTTTTAAGTTGTTTCAATAACAGAAAGAAATTCCTGAACCACAAACAAAAATAAACTTGCTATTTTATAGCCACAGCATCAGTATGTGTTCAGTCTTTAGTTTGCAGCTTGTCTGTTCTGGTGATCTACTTTAAACATTAAAAAAAAAAATAGAAAGGACAACTTTGATGAAGCCAGATTCTCGCCATTATTCCCAAGGACCAAGTAGGAAAAAGGTGTCTGTAGGCATTAGTACAGAAGCAATTCTGGCAGTCTTTCATTAAAAAAGGAGACTGACTTATTCTGATATTCATTAATTCAACAAATATTTGTGCAGCTTCCTCCACTGTGTACCAGGCTCTCTGCAGTTGGTGGCAATAGTAGTTTCAGAGTTTCATTTTAGAGTTTACATGGTTCTGTCAGCTGCTTTCTTTAAAAAAATCTCTAAACAAGAGCTTACTATCTTCAGGCATCCTGCTGGGCTCATACATCCAGCCAGTGAGGATTTTCTAACAGTAGGTGTCTTTGAATGCCTGTAACAACAGAGCTTACATAGCTTTCCAACTTAGAGACTTCTACTCTTGTCTCTTTGCAAATCCTTATATTGATAATGCTAGACGCTGCTTTTTTTTTTTTTTTTTTACAAGTGTCTCAGTTTTGAAGCATAAGTCATCTCAATTACCTAACTTCAATGGATGGCATGTGATTGCTTTTTATAGTGGTGAGAATGTTGTCTTTTATTTTCTTGGATTCTTGTATATCAGTATGATAAAATATTACCTTGGTTAAAAATACTAATATGATACTATGATACTACAAATTGTCAGAATGTTTTTATAAAAGGCCAGAACCCACCAAAGAGTAACATTCTTTGACTGTTCCCTTAGGACAGGGCTTTTTAAAAAGATGGCTTCTGAATCATGTCCCTTATACACTTGGACTCCTTAGGCCTAATCAAAGCAAAATAAGTTGCTCCATGTACTCAACTCTACCCAATAGTTGCTGACAGGATTCTACAGAAATGGATTTTTTCCTTCATGTCTGCAATGCTGGGTTTCTCAGAGCTAAAAATTGTTCCTGCCCATTTTTGCTCAGAAATCATTTGCTCCTGACCCAGTGGCAGTCCACAGTGTTATACCTGGCCATCTGCATGCCCACAGCAGGGCTTGATAGAATCAGTTTGTGGATGAATTTTATCTCTGGGTCCCACATTTATAAACCAATATCTTTTTTAGAAAAGGTTTTATCTTTCTCTAGTAAAAGTTCTTTAAACTGAGGAAATTTGTTGGTTTTATATATACAGGAAATTATACATATTAGAGAATTCATAGTTTGAAGATATTTGAAATAATTAAAAATACTTATCTACATTGAGTTAGTGTTTAATGTAAATTAAAATCACAGTATGCCACTGTACTTCCATTAGAATGACTAAAATTGAAAGAACCGATGGTACCAGTTTCAGTGAGGATATGGAGTAATGGGAATTCTCATACACTGCTGGTGGAACTGCAAAATGGCATAACCATTTTAGAAGATGGTTGGCAGTTTTTTACAGAAATTAAAGCCTAGATCTGCCATATGATCAGCCATCTGCTTCCTAGGTATTGTAATGATGAGAAAGCATATGAGGGGAAATTAAGACAGAAGTCGACATAAACTTTATACATGAAAGTTTATGACAGCTTTATTTGTAATAGTCAAATACTGAAAACAACCTAAATGTCCATCAACAGGTCAGAAGAGAAACTGATATAGCCATACAATAAAATGCAGCATCCTGAGTAACTACAACATGAATGAATCTCAACAATGCTGAGTGAAAGAAGCTATACTTTAAAAGTGTATCCTCACTCACTGGTTCTTCTTATGTAACATTCTAGAAATGCATCCGATATACAGTGACAGAAAGTGTATCAGTGGTTGCCTGGATAGAGGATGGGAGGAATTACAGAAGGGCATGAAGAAACTTCTGGATAAATGTTTCTTGATTTGATTGTGGTAAAAGTTTTACTGGTATATTTATGTCAAATAATCAAAACCATTTTGAATATGTATAACATGTCAGTTATATCTTAATAGAGCTGTTAAAAGGAAAAAAAATGACATTCCTGCATGTTTCTGTCCAGAGTGTAGCTTCCATTGGCAATACTTTAAACAGTGTCCATCTAGCTGTGGAGGCAATACAGAAAACTGTGGATGAACACAAGGAAACCATGGAATTGCTGCAAAGTGAAATGGTAAGGAGATCAGCAGATATTACAGAAAGATAACATGCTTCTCACCCTTTTCTCTATAAGTCATGATGCTCACTTTCCACTGATCTGAACAGGCCCTCTCTACATACCCTTCTAAAATATCTAATAAGCAATATGTACTCATTCTGTAAAGTAAGCAGTTAAGGAAAATAGAATTGAAAGCTGAATCTTTTGCAAACATGGTGCTGAAGGAGACAATGACAAAACATAGTTCCTGAGGATAGAACAGGAAGAGTGGAAAACAGAAAAGAACAAAAGGGATGTGGAGAATTGTCTAGTTTATTGCTATGTAACAAACCACCTCAATTATTATTTCTCATTATTCTGAGCATCAGGAATTTGGGCAGGGCTCTTAAACTCCCAAGCACTGAGAGGCCAAGGTAAGAGGTCATCTAGAGGATGAAAGGCCATCTTGGATGTTCCAACTCCAGCCTGTTATTGATGAAATGCAGCCGTATGTGTGATCTCACTCCATACCACATAGAACAGAACCACCCCTCCCACCTCAGCTGAGCATAGTCACAGACTCATGAGAAGTAATAAATTGTTGTTTGTTGTTATTTTAAGCCACAAAATTTGGGGTGATTTGTTATGCAGCAATAAATAGCTGAAATGGAAGTAAGACCCTGCAGTGCCCAGGAATTGTTTTCAAATGTCTCTGGGTCTCCTAATACTGCTGCATATGTCTGCAGTCATTCAGAGACCAAAATTAATCACTGAGCAGATAACAGCTCCAGAAAGGATTTATGAAGGGTGAAAAAGGATGGCATGACCCTTGATGTCTTGCTAAACAGATGAGTTACTTGTTTGAAAGCAGGAGTATTCAAAGCACATGCAAGTTCTCTAGCCTACTAATTTCTAGATCTGCCCCACATGCTCTCTACTAACTTCAGAATTCTGAGTTTAAATTGGGCAGTTTGTACGAAGGGGACCAGAGCTCTATCAGAGAACTCAGCAGGGAGAATTTTTCATTTTCTTTGGAAACAAAAATCCTTGTTATTTAATGGGGCTAACCCAAAGGAAAAAGCATTGATCTAGGTGTCCATACGATTGACTTCTAGTTGGATCTGCCACTGAAGAACTCTCTGACCCATAATAATAAGAGCCCCTCTAACTCAGCAGTTCTTTTATCTTGAGTTTGTTTTCAAGTAATTAATCATTTTCTGAAATACTTTTTCCTAATTGAAAAATTCCTGCTTTCTAGAGCCATGGTTTTCCCTCCATTTCTCTTCAATGTTGCTTTTTTTTCCCTCATAAAACCAGAGTTGATTAATGCCTAGGTTGTCAGATTTCAAGGAAAACAATTTACTTTCACCAATTACATTCTGTTGTAAATAAGTGTGCCTCTTTACTTTATTATGGCTGCCAATAGTAATCCTTCTACTGACATACTTTATACTAAGTCATAGTTATAGGTTGTGAAGGATTAAGATGTGCAGTTTTTCCCACTAATAGGAAAAAATGTATATAAGCATGTATACTTCAGTCTCTGCAGATAGACTAGAGCAGTGGGGAGGTAACAGAAAGGAAGGGGTGACCCTCAAACATAGATCTTGGTATGTGCTACAAGGGAAAAAACTAAAAATGTTCATGATCAGTGGTTATGCTCAATACCTGAGGTCTGTGGTTATGTGGCTGACTAACTACTCTTATAACATCCAATCCCCTTTAGGCCTGTGAAGTGACCTCACCCTCCCAGGTTTAGACTGAGTTGGTCACAGGAATATTCTGGTGATTATGTAGTTTCTCTGGGTATATGGTGATGAGGGAGCAGAGAAATGGTTTGTAGGGAGTTCATTCCATTAAAAGACTGGGAAGCAGACTAGGAGGATCTCAGTTTCTTGGGGCAATCTGGGTGCTACTGCTCCAGCCCATATGTTAGGCTGAACATCCCCAAAAGTCCATGATGCCTTCAGTGCCTAGCCCAAGACTAGTCACAGTATAGGTTCTTAGGGAATGCCTATAGGTAAATCTGTGGGTACACTCTGGGGGAAGCTAGACTGTTCCAGGACCTTCCCAGATAGTTAAATAAACCTAATAACTGTTGCCGACACTAACCTCCTTTTGTGTTAACAGAAGCGGCAGTTCTCAAAGGGGACCAATGGAAGCAACCAAATTATTCCATCACCTTCAACTACATCAGAACTTGAAAATAAAACCCACAGTGAGAATTTGAAACAGGTACTTTTGATTTCTGGACCACAATGGGCTGTGGGTAGAGGCCTGAGGAGTTTGGGCCTAGCTCCATGGTGCCTCTGCAGGCACATTTAACTTCTGTTCACTTACCAGAGAGCTAAGCCGAGAGGGATGCATGTTGAAATCTTGGGATCCAGAATGTGCCCTGTCTCTTTTTTAGCATTCTGCTTTTTCCCCTGCATGTCAATCAGTGGAGTAAATTCCTTTTCACATCTTGAAAGACATAGGATAACCAGATTATCCTGACACTATGAAAAATAGCAATCTGGGCAAGTCAAAGATGGATGGATAGCAGATTAATCCAGAGTGATGGCTATTTTAAGCTACAGTAAATTCTAAGAATGTTAGGAAGCATATCCTTGAAAATCGGGATTTTCTAAAGTCTGAAGACGAAAGGCAAGAGGGGAGAAAAAAGGATATTGAGTTCAGAATCACATTAAGGAGAATAAAGGAAATCTTCACTAAGAAGAATTTCTGTCCTGAGTTTAATGCCCTTTAAAACCTATAGTCATCATTCCTTTTTAAGTAGCAATCAGTTCTAATGGATGTCAATAAAATAATTGAATCTTGTACTAAAGAATGCACTATTTGTTATGGTTTTGTTACTAGCCAATTCAGTAATTGGTATTGTTCCTAAGGTAGTTTTGTACTGACAAATTAGGTTAATGGAACTTTCAGTTAATAACCCAGCAGGCTTTCCTGCCAGCAGGTGAGGTAAACATTGGGAAATTAATTCCCAAATGCTCTGCTTTCTAGGACCAGAAAGTGAATTACGTAGGTAGTCCTCTTTCCCCTCCCCTCCTGTTGAGCTGAGATCAAACAATTCCAGAGGGAGTAAACTAGGAACAATTTAGAGTGGGAGGGACAAAGCAGAGACAGACAATTGGTGGTCACAACCAGGAAAAGGAGTTTACTTCAGTAACTTGACATAATAATGGTTATTTGGTGCTGCTCCTCTGCTTTACCTAATATTCATCTTTGGCTGGATTCTGCAACTTGCTTTATTTCCACTCCAGGACATCCTGTACCTTCATAACTCTTTAGAGGAGGTAAACAGTGCCCTAGTGGCATACCAGAGACAGAGTGATCTTAAACTCGAGGGGATGAATGAAACACTCAGTAATCTCACTCAGAGAATCAACCTGATAGAAAGCAATGTGGTTACTCTGAGTGAAGTAGAAAACACAGCAAACTTGACCTCCAGTATGGTAAGCCTTTTCAGATCTTTTGTGACATGTTTGTGTTGCACTGTGTATTATTTGTACCTAGATGGCATTCCATCACCTTTGAGCCCAGTCCTTCTGGCATATTTGAGAGGCTGCACATTTGTACTGTGCTTGGTCCATGTCTCCATTAGTCTTTACACTTGTTCTGTGATGTGAACTGTGCAGCAGTGCTAGACTGGATATGGAAAGGGAGGTGTGGAGGAGTCAGGTTGTTTGTCAAGGCCTCACCACAAATTGTTGGCAGAGATGAAAAGTTTACTATGTTACCAGTGCCCCATCTGGTAGGGAAGTTCTGACACATACTTCCAAAGGAGGTCGTGTTGATCTTTTCTAAGTCATTAAAGCAGGAACAGTGACAGTTACCAAAAATCTTTTTTTTGTTGTTTTTTTGTTTGTTGGTTTTTGTTTTTTGTTTTGGTACTGGGGAGTGAGTGAATCCAGAGGCACTCAACCACTGAGCCACATCCCTAGTCCTTTTTTGTATTTTATTTAGAGACAGGTTCTCACTGAGTTACTTAGGGCCTCAGCCTCCCTAGCCACTGGGATTACAGGAGTTCACCACCATGCCTGGCTGTCTTTTGCAGTTTCTTTAAGCCTGAATTTGGCTTTCAGAAATCTTACTTCTCTCTGCATGTTTCAGGGAACTTTTTGCCTATAATATCAGGAAATCCATTTAAAACAGATCAGGTCAGACCAGCTTAACTTATGAGGTCACTGAGTACAGTCCCTCATTTTACATATAAGGAAACCAAGTAACCTACTAAATCACTGATGCCCCCGACTCTGCAGTTTTCATGTTCTCAAAGAATAGAATGTGATTTGTTTGGGTTTTTGTTTGTTTTGCTTTAATTACCTTTCTCATACATTATGCTGGGATCCCTGTAGATTATTTTCTTAACATCTGTAGGCCCTTCCCAAGATTTTATACAACAAAGACATAGACATATATAAAAATATGAAACCAAATACAGGAAATTGTACTGTAAATTCAAGTAACCACCAAAGCTGGAAGCAAGCCCACACATAAAGATAAACCCTGGCAGATGGCAAGGAGTGTTTGAACTGGCTCTACCACAGTGGAGCCTTGGCAAATTGCCTGGATATGACTTTGAAGGGTGGAAAAGGAAGACCTGGCCTCCACCTCCCCTTCCTGGGGAAGGTGTGTAATTTACTACAAAGGTGTGAAGATTAAAGGAGCCCTATATTTTTAAAGCCCTTTTGAACTCAGCTAATCTAAGTAGGAGCTGAGAACCTTGAATGATTTGATGAATGTTATACCTTGAAGGTTTTCAAGGCTTATTGTGAAAACTTAATACCTTCAGACTTCCTGTACTGTCTCTGCTTTCCCATTTCATTTCTCTACAACAGAAAATTGGTAATAGTATCAGTCTGTCTTACTACTTCTTCCATTGGCATCTTGCCCAGCCTAGCTCGGGGTAAAAGTTCTATCACCTTTATACTTTAAAGTTTAAAGTTTGTGACTGAAACAACTAGAAGCACCAGTTTCCACTTGGCCTCTCAGTAACCTTCCTCCCTCACTCTTCCCATTCTCCCACTCCTCTGCCATTTCTCTTAAAAGTATTCTGAAACCCTTTAAATAAGTTTGACCAATTTTTTAAAAAGTACTAGATGTCATTCAGTTTACAATGTTTATTTATCTTTAATCTTTTCCTCTTGTTCTTTTTGTCCTCTAAGATAAGTAATAGAGCTGCCATTCTGAAAAGAGAGTCTTTGGATCAAGCGACCAACAGTACTGATACCATAAAAGCCCAAAACATAAAGGTAAATAACAGGAGGCTTACCATGAGGTAAAAATAAATGCATCAGCATCTCTCTTCTTGTGACTTGCTACTTTCTTCTCAAAAGTAGCACTTTGGTCTCACTGCTAAAACTTCAAGACAAAGAAATTAGTAAATTAGTTAGTATATTATTGAATAAATGAATATTGTATCAGGTGTGTATCTTGTACCAAGCTGGGAGGGCCACAGTGAGCAGGATAAACTTGTGACCCTTATTCTAGTAAAACTCAAAGTCCATCAGTCAAAAAATCTTTAACCCAGAGTGCACAAATAACTAATCACAAATCTAATAAGTGCTATAAAGGAAATATATAGGATATGTTGAGGGAGTTCTAAGAGATCAAGAAGGCTCCCTAGGGAAATGACTTAAGCCAAGATAGTCAATTATCTATACTAATGATGGAGGACAAAGGTATATAGATCATCTAAAAATGGTGTCTAGCCTCAAAATCATTTCCCAAGTTTAGATGACAGTCTTAATACATTCACACATTAGTACACTTAAGTGTAAGCCAGTTTCCTTCACCATGTACCTTTCCCTTTTTGTTCTACCCAGACATATTGTCAAGATAAAATAAGCAATCTGTGCTATGCTTTGATATCCACTCCTCTGCCAAGAAAATTTGATTGTAGCATTCTCTGATTAGAGTGTCGTTTAATATTATAAGTCCTGGGCTAAGATAAAGGAAAAGCCAGGAAGATTGTTACTAAATTACTAGTGTCATCTGAGATGCACCTTGCATTGAGAAATTCAGAGGAAATGAAATTGGAGTAGAACCATAGTACAGGCAGTTTTCGTTGTAATGCTTTCCATCTTATTTTTTCATCCTTAGCACTTTTACATCATCTAAAGTCATATATTTAACATTTAATGCGTCATAAGCTGGGCTCTTATTGAATTTTCTGCCTCTGCAAATATTTTTAAACCATACTTAGAGAATAAGAAAATTTAAGAGGCAGATAGAAGTGTTGAGCACAAAAAGGTAACAGTTGCTTACTATTAGAAAGTAGTAGTGATTTCAGCAATAGTTCACATTTAACAGAAAATACCAGAGCACAACACCAAGCATACACTTTCACCTACATTTCTTGACTTTACTTTTGAACTCCTTGTGTTTTTAATGGTCATGCCAGTGTACCAGTTCCTTTGTCCTACTTCATCTAAGTATCCTAACCAGATACAATTTGTCCTTACCATTCTTCGGTCATTTAATACCTTGTTTTCATTACATGGGTTCATATTGGAATTCCCTAAATAAACAGAATGACCTACTATTAGGGTAGAAGTAGCAATAGAAGAGAGAAAAATAAATATATATTGAATAAAGAAATGTGAGATGAACTAATATTCCAATACACATGAGGGCAAGCCTTTCTTCACAGTAGCATAAGCAGAAACTAGCATTATAGAAGGTAGACTTTTTTCTTTTTATAATTAAATTTATTTTTATGTGCCACTCTTAAGTCTTCCTTGGAATAAAACAAAGTGTAGGTGAAAACCTTTTTAAAAATTTAACAAATAAGACTTTGAATTAGAACTATTATAGCTCCTTCTTTATGTTTCTAACAGTTCTTGCTATTAGTTACCATCTCCATAGGGAAATCAGAAGTATAGGGGAATACTTCTGGTTTGTTTGTGTTCAGCTGTTTTTGTTATTGTTTTGTTATTGGTTTTGGGGGCAGGGGTTTAGGGTGGTTCGGGCATAAAGCTCTGACTCAAGTGGTCTGGTCACAATGTAGTGTGAGATATTTAGGACAGTTATTGAGTTAGTGTGATATAGCTCCCAGAAAACAATATCCTCCTCATTTAGGAAATGAGTGTCGCACAGGTACCTGAGCAAGGGTACATTTTCTTTACTGCTGACCATGCATGCCTTCTCCCATCAGCCAAATGTTCCCAGCAAATCAGATCATATGGAGCATAATGTTGCCTTAATGGTCTAGCCTCAAATCCCACTAGACACACATCAACACTGAACAACAAAGATATCCCTGGTATTTGTTCAGACATTCCTTCAGTGCCTTTAGAGGGAACTTTCTGAGGGTCAGGGAGCATAGTGGAGACTCAGTTGAGGTCTTACTTCTACCTTAAACCTTCTTTGAATTTTTGTTTTGGGCAGAAGGAAGATAGTCCACATTCTCAGGTATCCAAGCTACGAGAGAAACTGCAGCTGATTAGTGCTCTCACAAACAAACCTGAGAGCAACAGGCCTCCAGAGACTGCAGACAAAGGTGAGCACTGGGCTGGCTTCTGAATATTTCACGCAGGCTTGGGCAGCTTGCTCCCACACAGGGAGTGGGAAAGGTGTTTCAGCAGCACTGATCGAACCCAGTGAGTGATGCCTGAGCGCACCGAGATGAAGCTGATGCACTTTGCTTTCATTTAGAAAAAGCCCATTTTGTACATGATTTGTACTCTAGTCTATTAAGGGAAGAATGGGTAATGTTTAGCTGGAAATAGACTTCTCCATGCTGTCTGCATCCAATTATAGGCAAAAATGTTACTGTCACAACATATTAAACCAGCCCTAAATGTTGTTCATGGGACTTTTCATTTCTGTATAAAATTTACTTAAAAATAAATTTTAGTCCTTCTGAAAATCATGAACATGTAATGGTAGAATTATTAGATTAGAAGGGTACTTGACTTTGGTTGGGTAGAAACATAACTATTAATATAGCAAATGCATTCACCTCCTTTATGGACAAAACAAAGGCACTACACAGTGTTGGCTTTGACCCCTCTCTAACAGGTTGGAAAAGCAATATAGCCTCCCTTGGATTCTTTGGTGGGAAACAGAACTACAGTGGGAGGCCTTGTCCTAATATTTGGTGCTATATAATCTCATAGTAACACTCGTTTAGCACCAACTTGTCTGGTAGCATGTATCCCAGACCAGGCTTATTGCATATCTCCCAGAATGTTAAAAGATCTTTAACATCCAGCTTTATGCTGTTGTCACTTGGCTGCTTAAACTCTTACATCTAAATATGTATAATGCTAACTTGTATTATAGCTTAAGTATCCCTTATCCAAATGTTTGGGACTGGAAGTGTTTCAGATTTTCAGATTTTAGAACATTTGCATGTATATTATGAGGTATCTTGGGTAGGGTAGTCAAGTCACAATATGAAACTTATTACATTTCATGTACACCTTATACACATATAGTCTGATAGCTCTTGGGGGGGGCAGACTGTTTTTTTCCCCCTATTGTTTGTTTTTTTGCAGTTTGGGGGCTGAACTGAGGACCTCACATATGCTAGGCAAGCACTCTGCCACAGTGTTACATCCCAGCCCCTGATAGTAATCTTACGCAATATGTTTATGCACCTTCTTTTTTTGGTACTGGGGATTGGACCCAAGGGTGCTTAACTACTGAGCCACATCCCCAAAACCTTTTATATTTATTTAGAGACAGGGTCTCACTAAGTTGCTTAGGGGCCTCACTAAATTGTTGAGGCCAGCCTTGAACTCACAATCCTCCTGCCTCAGCCTCCTGATCCTCTGGGATTACAGGCATGCACCACCTAGCCCAGCACACCTTCATTTGACTGTGACCCATCATATGAGGTCACATGAGGAATCTTCTACTTCTGTTATGTTGGCACTTAAAAAATTTCAGATTTCAGAGCATTTCAGATTTTTTAATTAGGCATGTTCAACCTGTATAAATATTCCAGTGGGACTTCTACTTGAAAACTAAAATGTAATCTTGATTCACCTTCACTTGTCTATAGACATCTCAATCCAAGCCTTTAACTTCACGTAGTCACTATACTACTTAATTCTCAACTATTTCTCTTAAATTATGTGCATTAACAATTATCCTTAAAATATGACCTTTGATACTAGTTTAATTGGTGTTAGATTTGATTATACTAAAGCATACGTGTTTGTTACAGAACAAGTACAGAGTTTCACATCAAAGCCATCAACATCGCCAAAATTTTCACAGTTTCTTGGAGACCAAATTGAGAAAGCTGCCCAACTAAGGCCTATCTCCCTACCAGGAATTTCTAGCATTGAAGGTAAATTTTTGTACTTTGGGATAATTGTGGGAATGTTAAAGTAATAACTTCTTAATGTTTTAACATATGATAAAATACATCCTATATTTATTGAGTACTTCCTGTGGACACTTGATATGTGTCATGTCATATAATCCCGATGACTATCCTATGAGCATAAGTATTCATGCATTATGCTCATTTTACTGATAGGGAAACTGCCTAAATCTGAAGAGCAAATAATTGGTTAAGGCAGAATTCAAGCTGCAACTTTATAACACCAAAGTTTACATTCTTAACCAGTATACCATCTGGTTTCTCCATTGTTTCTTAAGAGCTTCATTCATTCACTAAGTACCTCATTAGATCATATAATAAGCAGTGCCGTCTCACTTTCTTGCCTCAGAGATATTATAGTATAGTGTAGAGAGCAGAAAAGCATATACAATACTGTAAGATTAGTAAAATAAAGTAAAAATTGACCCGGTTTTTCAGGGCCCTCCAAAAATATTTTTTCTGAATATTAGCAAAATAAATAACAGGAAGTATAGAATTCGTAGAAGAGTATATTTGCATTATATCCAATAGTATGTTCTACTTGTTGTTATGTTAAGACCTTTTGCATTTGCCAACTCCCTGGAAAATCACCCATTCCTTCCACCTACCTTTCTCTTGCTCTTCACTTTCACTTAGATACCATTCCACCAGGAAACATACCTCTCAAGACCTCCTCCTATATGCTGCTGTTTGAGTTTGCCCATGTTTAGCACATGTCACTCTTGTGATTTCCTGGGTGATATAAAACTTAACTTCCATGGACAAAGTCCATGTCTTTATTCACTCCCTAACCTCTGATGTAATTCCTGGTACACACAAATATATGTTAAGTAAATGAATGAGTTACCTACACACTGCAATTAATACTTAAAACATAGAACACTTAAAGATTTAAATCACCATTTAAATGTGATCACTTCATTTTTTCCTCTCCCTGAATTTTCTTGTCCTATTTTCAGGGTGGGGGCAGGGTAGAGAGTGACATTTAAGGGCAAAATAAGTTGTCTCCCTGCTCTCCATTATTATATCAAGAACTGATGAGTATGAATGGGAGAAAGACTGATCAGATTACGGAATAGCAGTCTGAACATTTACACTTCAGTCTTCAACATGGGCCTTAGACACTTTTGAAATGACTCAAAGCAGCAATCGTTTTTATTTGAATTCTGCTACAAAATTCATAGCATGTTATGTAAACTCAATGGCACCAAAAAAAAAAAAGTATTTATTATATATATATAAAAATAGTTTTTTCCTCTAGCCACTTGGTGGCAGGCATGGAAAAGAGTCCCACTTGCTTTTCTGGCTTTCAGAGAGCTTTTGAGGTTTTGCTTGCTGCATAACTGGGCCTATGACAGGAGTGAGAATAGGGTTCTGTTTGTAAATTGTTAACAAGAACTCCTTATTGGACTGGACCTTGCATTGAAATGGTTTTCCCTCCCTTTGGGACATTTTCATTCTTTCAAGGTTCCAAACAGCATAAGGCTTATTGAATGTTAAGCGTAGTCTTAAATAAATGAAGAAGAAAAAAAAAAAAAGAATTTAGGAAGATTTTTAAAGACATATAAACCTCAGTGACCTTCTTCAGTATTAGAGACTAATTTTTTTATTTGACTATGGGGACAAAATGAAGTTTTTTTAAGTGTTAAACTATTGATAGAAATTCTCCAATCCAGTCGGCTGAAATAGTGCCTTGGGAATGTAAAAGATACAGATCATCTGGTGGCATTGCTGTTTCTTAACTACAAGAAAGTTGGAGCGGGCAGGGTGGTGGGGAGTGGAAAAAGAGAAGCTTTGAAAAGATACAGTCTTTGGGGCTGGGGCCGTAGCTCAGTGGCAGAGCACTTGCCTAGCATGTGTGAGGCACTGGGTTTGATCCTTAGCACCACATAAAAATGAAACAAACAAAGGCATGCTACAACTAAAAATTTTTTAAAATATTCTTCTGGTTCTTCTTTTGTTAACTGAAATAAAATTCACATAATTATAACAGTCCCCTTTTAAAATGTGAAATTGAGTGGTTTTTAGTATATTCAGAGAGTTATGCAACCATCACCAGTCACTAATTCCACAAAATTTTTATCACCCCAGATGGAAACTCTATACTCATTGAACAATCATTTCCCAGCTTCCTCTCTGTTTGGAGCGATTCATATGAATGGAATCATAAGATATGATCTTGTGTATGCTTCTTTAGTGTAATGGTTTCATGGTCTATTCATATTGTAGCATGTAGCAGTACTTCATTCCTTTTTTTGGCTGAGTAATATTCCATTGTATGGACATAGCACATTTTATTTATCCTTCATGAATTGATTAGGGTTTGAATTGTTTCCACATTAGAACTATTAGGAATAATGCTGCTGTGAATATTAGTGTGTAGGGTTTTGTAGACTATGTTTTCATCCCCCTTGAGTATGTGCCTAGGAATGGAATCACTGGGACATTGCTGGTAACTTAACTTATTGAGAGACTGCCAAACTATTTCCAAAGTAGCTGCACCATTTTACATTTTCATCAGCAATATATGAGAATTTGATCCACTTTTTCCATATACTAACCAACACTTTTTGATGACGGCCATCCAAGAAATTATGAAATGGCATCTCATTGTATTCTTGAGTCCCTGGGTCTTGAGCTGTTCAATTTCTGGACCCAGAGAGACAGTGTTCCGTGGATAATAAGAAAACTACTCTAGTCTATATCTATCCATATAAGAGTTACATGAACTTAGGCAAGTTACTTTCCTTTTTGAGCTTCGGTTTTCCTATCAAAACTGAGAGAACTTTGAATTTTTGGTGTTGTTACTGCTTATGAATATCCAAGACATTCCTCCAGTCCCCACTCAGTCATCCAGTGAGAAATATCACAATACATCTGTTTTACAGACTAGCTTCTATCAAACAGGCCTCTGTATTCCTTCAACGGATTAAAATCTGGAGAATCTAGAGGGAAGACCCTGGACAGAGAGAAAGTCAGGTCATGTGTTCTTCCCACAGCTGCCTATCGCTGCTTCTCTTTTGGGGGGGATGGTGTCATATAATGTTCCTCTCATTCTTACAGGATCAAAAATTAGTCTTTCTGATTTAGTGAAATCCTAAGTGTTGCCTTCTAGAAACAGATCTGCAAAGTAGCTTTCTTTTCAATGCTTTAATAGCCTATTCTCAACTGAATTTCTCTGTATAATAGACACATACATTTTTCATAATTCCTTTTTGACAGATCTTCAGGATTTATTCCACAAGACTGGCCAGGATGTGGATGGGAAGCTGACCTACCAGGAAATCTGGAACTCCCTAGGTTCTACCTTGCCAGAACCAGAGAGCTTGAGAGCATTTGATTCCAATGGAGATGGAAGATACTCCTTCCTGGAGCTAAGAGTAGCTTTAGGTGTCTAGCCTCATCAGACATATTTTAGGAATGGATGTATACCCTGGACTACCTAAAATCTGCTTACATAACAAAACAACCCTTTTACACATCAACCCTCTAGTCCTCCAAACTATTGTAGCAGACACATTGCCACCTTCTAACTTGTTTGAAAAGCTATATAAAAGTTATTTTTTTAAAAAAGAAAACCATTTTACTTATAATCTGATGTTCAGAAATCTATGATTTCCTGAAACCAGTAATATCTTACATTTTAAAATTGCCAGGAAAAGAAATAATAAAGCCCTCTTTTTTTCTCCTTCCTTTTTTTGAGGGAAGGAGACCTTATATTTTAAAACTGGAAAATGTATATAGAGAGAATAAGCCACCTTTTATATTTCATATAAATTTGCCTTAAATAGCTGCACTTTATAGAGACTCAGAAAATGCCTTATCTTTAAAAGATAGGCCTTTTCTGTTTGTAAATATTTAAAATGAAAGAAAATTTGTGCATATTGTGTAGAAAGTAGAAAGAATGATTTTGAGCAGGATGTGAACAGATGAACTTATTTAAAAATCACTTATCTGATCTGGGTAGCAGCTGAAACTATGTTCACATATACTTAACTCATCCCTCAAAGGCCAAGGTGCTGCCATGGGGTTTAGCCTGCATATAGGGGCATTGATTCAGGGACTGGATGCTGTGGGAACAGTGCTAACTCCAGGGTTAAGAAAGTTGGATTCTGAGTGTTTATTCCTATTCCCTCAGTGAATCCCTACCTGTGAACCAGAGAAGTCTTTTGGGGATTTTTCCTCATTTTTAATCCTCTTTAGGGTTTATGAGCATAAAAAGTTTTCCCTCAAGTGAGTTAGATTGTCTTCCCCAACCCACCTACCACAAGTCTATCTTAAGGCTATAACTAGCTCCTACCTTCAGTACCATCTCCATTCTGAATGGCATAATGCAAGTTCCTAGTCACTGACTCAGACTAGCCACCCAGAGCATTAGAAGAAAGGGGTACATCTACTTTTAACACAAGAAACTTGAGCTTTTACCTGGGAGCTAACCAAAAACACTGATAGTTTTCTTGGTAAGATGACTAAGGCCAAAAAAGTTGTAAAATGAAATGTGTGAAATCATATTGTTTCCTTACAGAGATCAGCTCAGAAGTAGATAGAGGCTTTCTGTCCAGAAGATGCCAAACTAGCTGGCACTACAGCAGGAGCCTTCATATGATGGTAGCAAGTGCAATACTTCTCCCTTATGTGGACCTGGCACAGCAGGTCTCTGGACTGGAAGGAATAGTACCTCCACGTCACCTGTATGTTGAGTTACACTTGCTCTGTTGTTCCCAGAAGCAATCTTTGGGCAACACAAAAGGAAAACTTACTTGTACAAAACTTAACTTTGCTGAAGCCAAGTCAGGGAGAAACTAGAGAAGCTCTCATGGCACCGACTTCTCTAGTAGAGTTCATTTCATTTAATTGTCCAAGTTGACCTGTGAGCCAATGCAGTCCAGTACCCTTAAACGTGTAAAGGCTGGTTTTTTTCTTTACATAACACTCAGCTTGGTGTTGGCTAACCTTAAATTTTTTTCTAGAAGTATTAAAATTCAGTTAAAGCAAGACAATGTCTTTTCTAATGAATGTGTCTGCTTGTCATTATTGCTTATGTTTCTCCCTTTTAAAATGCTTTCTTTAACATTTCCCTTGCCTATCTATGTTATTTCACTTTCATGGAAAGGTTAAAGTATAGTAAAAATTAGCCTGGCACTTTAGGAAACTTGAAGATAATTTTTTGCTTTTCTGGCTGCTTTCCATGCCTCCTCCTTTTTAATATATACACCCCTACAGATTTTGTAACAACCAAATAAAGTTCTAGCAATAAATTGAATTATACTGCTATGTTTGTATATACTGTACCATAAATAGTATGTCTGTACCTGGAAGGTATTTTTTTGATAACTGATTTATATGAAATATACTTGAGGGTAATGTAGCTTGTCCTTTTTAGTTTCAAGTTCTTATTCATAGGCATATACTTTCAGGACACTTTTAACTCTTTGTAGTATGTACTTTTCTTTTATATCCAACAGCTATATCCATGGAAAACTCTTGTTTTTTTCAGTTTCTCTTCTGTTCTTCCCACCTCAAGCTTGTCTGCCAGCATCACCCCTGAGCTGTAGGTAGTGCCATCCCCTCCTCTGCCAAGTCTGCCAGAGGAACCCATACTGCATTCAGGCCTGTGATAACCTTTTCATCCTGCCTGAGAAACTACCATGTCTCCCAGTCAGAGGTAGGTATCTCAACTTTAGTTCAAGTGGAGCAGACTCACCAGCCTACAAGCCCCAGAAACCTATCACTTGGTGTTAATTTGGGATTGACAGCTGTATGCTGTCCTCACTTACCCAGCCTGTGCCTTGTGTTTAGCTATAGTCAAGACTCACCTGCCACATTCTCAGCTCTGTGAGAAAAATCGGGTAGTGGTATGAGTTTGGCTTTGATTTTAAATCCTTTTACCTATTCAGTCTGGCAGCTCCTACTGCTTCTCTCCTTAGTTTCCCAAAGCATTACTTCTTGATCCTCTTATTCTATTGCCTTATATTTCTGTCTGGCATAGTGTTTACTTAAAAGAGCCTCCCCATAAGTCAAGGAGGCAAACAGGTACTGTAGAAAGAGAAGACCCAAAGGAACAAAGTGCCTGGCTTCAAGATGACTGCAGAGTACCTGGCACTCAGGAATGGGTCTGAGGCAACAAAGCGAGGAGTGGACACCCTTCCCCTGCTGCTGGCTGTTTTGCATTCTGCTACAGTTTTGTTTCTTTGCAGTTGCTGGACATAAGCCCTACAGCCCCCCTTGCTTGTCCTGCCGGTCACAGTTGGGGATTTTGACTATGATGGGCTCATATTCGTAATGGCCTGTTGAGTTGTTTTTAGTGACAGCTTTTGTTTGCTGCACACCTCATTGGCTTGCTTACCAACACCAACTAGATGTGGTTTCTTTCATAACCAAACCAGAACACATTTGGGTATCCTGAGACTTTATAGAGCGTGTATTGTTTGTTATATGAACCTAACCTACCTTGTTTTCTCATATTAAGAAATGCAAATCTACTTTATTCTAGTGGAGCTATTTTGGTAACATATAAGCAATTTTGGTTCTGTTGAGGGAGTGAATTCAAGGTTTTCATGACTCAAGTTGAACTTTATTTATTTCATATCAGTGATAACAACCATTTTAATTTATCTAAATAAAATATTTCCTTTTTCTCTCATTGTGTCTTACTAAAGCCTCCTCCCACTCCCCTGGTTCTTAAGAGAAAGAAAATCTGCTTTGATCCCTATGTTTATGGATTCCTTCCTCCTTTGAAAGCAAGGGCTGACAGATGGTGGGCACAAAGTAGTATTCTAGAATCAGAGTATTGGGCCTGAAGAAGTGAAGACTATAGGTCATGGACTTTAGGCGCCTGCAGGGTTGAAGCAGGTAAGGTGAAGAGGGGGCAAGGTAAGGTAGCAGTGAAGCTCTGCCCCTGTTCTACCAGAGAAGATCCACTCAGTCCTGTTTTATATTCTGAAAAAAAGTATATAGGATCATGTTTACAAAAGGAAAAAAAAATGTCCCAACTACCCTTTAAAAAAGAAAAAGGCTTAAAATCCATTGCTAGAGAGAGGTCATATAGATAGGGCTAGGACTTTCTTTGCAGTTGCTAGACCTAATATCTTCAGCCCACACACAGGAAAAAAAAAAATTAACTACACGTTTACTAAGTTCTGAGAATCACAATCTAACACACACACCACACACTCCACAAAATAGGCAAAAACTGGCCCTTCCTCTCAGGGAAGTCTACATTTAAAGTTTAGATCAAATATGGTGAGTGGGTTTTCTCATTTCCAAAGTAAATGGGGGAAATTTCTGTGACAAAAGCAGACTTTTTTATCTTTAAACTAGGGCCAAATAGCTCATAATTATCTTTGTCTCTCCTTTTAGGACCATTTCCAGGAAGTATAAAAATTATTAATATTCCCATGTAGTAGAATGACAGGCAGCCATAGATCTCTTAAGATACATACCATGGATGTATTTCTATGTATAATTTTAGGAGGTACTCACCAGCCCTTCCTCTAAGCCAATCTGTAAACCAAGTTGATGACACTCTACACACACCAAAGCATTCACCAATTATGTTTTAACAAGACATGATTAGGGAAGGGATACCATGGGGTATGGCGGAAAGACCAGGAACTTTAATGCCTGGCAGATGTAAACTGGAGAACTCAACAACAACAACAAAAAATGATAATGGCATATTCCCTTGAAACTTGTCCCTTCATCAGTAGAGAAGAATCATGATAGCCATTTTGCAGTGTTCAAGTATTAGAAATAATATACAGAGACAACCACCTAAAAATCAGTCCATCATTGATATCAGTCATTCGACCCATAGTGTGATGCAGTTCATGGACCTCATGACTTGTTTGGCCAGTGAACTGCCATAGCCATGTGCCCTCAGCAACTGTCACTCTTGTGGCAATTATAGTTCCCATCCTGCAGAACAGTGCCTTGGGGAACCCAACCCATGGTCTTGCACACATTTGAGCTTAAATACTGGAGGGAGGGAATTGAGCTCATCCACAAGTATTGGTTCAATGTGTCTCTTCAAAGCCAACCTCTAATTCTCATTGTATGGGTGAGACTTGTGCCCCTCATTAAACAGGGAAGGACATTGCTCTCCTAACAGCAAATGAGACACAAAAGACTCTTAACTTTTAAAAAATCTTTAATAATGTAGCATCCAAATGGGCTCTGACCTCTTGTGTCAATACCACTTCCCTGAAGTTAGCTCCATTTTCTACTAATACCCCTGGTACCTAAAGCTCCCACCATCAGTGAGAGGAGGATACAACCCTGAAGCAAAAGGCTTTGCATTGAAACAGTTCACCCTATGGGCCAGTGTGGGAACGGAATGGAAGTGGACATTCCTTTCAGGACAGTTGGCCAATGGGTAGGAGGCAGAGTGGTTCAGCATGGGAGGTAGGTTAAGGAGGGGTGAGGCAAAGGGTATCTCCTGAAAGATGGGAATCGGGAATGGGGGATCTGGTCTGGTGCTGCAGCATCCGGCTAGATAGGGGAGCTGTGGGACCACCAGAGCAGGTTGCAGGGGAACAGGGGCCTGTGCAATGGGGCTGCTGTCTCTGACAGCATAACACCTGCTTTGAGAGGTGTCCACCTCCTACAGAGAATCCGAAATCTGGACTTTAATCTCAGTTTGGGTAACAGCTGGAGGAGGGCCTGTGTTGACAGCTGCATTCATGTCATAGTGCCTTCACTTGTTTATCCAATATAACAATGGGCTATAAGCGAAGGTGGCAGCTCTCATCACTTCCACCCACTGCTGGACACACTTCTCCTGCCACAGGTTCTTCTTCCAGTGCAGAAAGAGAATACAGCCACCAGTTATCACAGAACACAGCCCCAGGAATCCAAAATACAGTGAGACCCCACACTGAGGCAGTGAAAGAAAGAAAAAGAGGCAAGCTGACTCAGCTTGACCTTCCCAGTCATCAGGCCTTCTGGCTCCCAGGTCAGGACCCATCCAATCAATCAAACTGAGAAGCCTCACTAAGGGCAAGGCCCTTAAGGAAGTTAAAAGTTCACCACTTGACAAGGACAGCATCTTTTCTGGTTGGGCAGAACATGATCTGTCTTCTAGGAATCCTTAGTTTCCTAGAAAAGTCTGTCTAACTATTTAGCACGCCATGCAGGCAGCCACCGCCCCGTCCATGCAAAAGGTCTTTCCTGAAAGTTTGTCCTCACACTCAAAGGACTGAAGGGGTACTTTCTGCCAGAAAGACCCAGGACTTCCTTTTGTGAATCCATAAGGTTGAGTTGTTACCAGGCCTATGGCCCTGGAAAGAATGCACTCGCGCACTCATCTGTTCATGGGAATCATTAGAAGGCCCACGGCCCATTGTTCCATAAAGAAGTCACCAGGTTCTGAGCAAGGGTGGTGCTTGTGGAGTGGTTCTGAGTTGATGGAAGGAAGGGACTCCATCTGGTGGCATCTCATGAGTATAGCTGTCTTCCATCAAAGGCTGGTCTACCACAGAAGTGTCTGTTCCCAACTTCTTATGATGAACTCACAGAACAGCCCCCAGGAAAGGGCCCTCACACTCTCAGGAGCTCATATTTATGTTGTTGGTTATTAGGGAGCCATTTCTGGATACCTTTTCCAGTGGGGAGTGGAGTAGGGAGCACAGTGAACATTGTGCAGCCCTGCCCTCAAGAAGTTTCTGACAAAGTTATTAGGGAAACAACTGCTCAGAGGAACTAATTGGTCAAAGCCTCCTTCTTTGGCTCCTACGATCTCTCTTTTGTTTCTTCAACAAGTGCTGGCAAGTGTTTCCTAGACATTATCAGTTTCCCCCCGTGTGGTCCTGCATCTCTTTCCAGCTTCATCTTTCTCCATATCCTTCATATACCTTTCCTTCTGGTCATGCCAGATTCCCCAAAGACCCTATTTATTCACCTCTAGAGTTTGGCTCATGCTGCTCCTTCACTTAGGAGTTGCCTCTCCCCATATTTCCACCACTGAACACCTCCTTATCCTCCCAGGTGGTCAACCCTACTCTGAGGCAAATAGTCCTTTCAGTTGATTTCCCATCATCTCTAGTTTGAAGAGACTTGGAGAGTTGTCTCATCCAACTCCCATTAGATGCTTGAGGGCTGAGGGCAGAACTTCCCTTCTCAGCAACCAGTCCCCCAGGGTTCATTTGACTCTGGGACTTGCTTACCATCTCCTGAGGCATTTATGACCAGCTCAGTTAGAAAGTCATTTCCTGATCAAGCCTAGGACAGCCTCCCAGAAGGTTGCACCACTGATCCTGGCTTGGCTCCTTGGCACCATTGAGTTACAGTAGTCAGAATGATCCTTTTAAGAATAGATCATGTTACTGTGCAAAAAACATACAGTGACTTTCCACCTTACTCAGATTTAAAGCCACAGTCCTTGACCAAGGCCTCCAAATCCCTAAGCAATCTAATCAACCATTCCCATACCTCCTTAGTCTCATTTCTACTGCTGTCTCTCTCACTCATTCAAATAGATAACCTCCTTGCTGTTCCACAAGCAGAGTACACATGCTCCTGCTTCAGGGTGTTTGCATTTGCTGTTCCCCCTTCCTGGAAAGCTGTTCTCTCAGATATTCATATAGATTCCCTCATTTCCTTTAAGTCTCTACTTGAGTGTCCCCTTATCTCCATCTCTCTTAGTCTGCTTTTTTTTTTCCAGCATAGCATGTATCATCACCCAACATATATTTATTTATTGTCTGTCTCACTGCACTGGAATGTAAGCATCTCGAGTTGATGTAAACAAGGATTTAAGAATTTGAGATAGTGATAACTGCTATGAAAAGAATAAAGTAGGGTAAAATAAATAATAGGGCAAAATAAAGTCTTTTAAAAAAGGATGGGAAAGTTCATCAATAAAGGTTCCTTTGAGGTGCTGACATAGGAACTGAGCCCTAGATGATGATGAGGCAGCCAGTGCAGATCTATGCAGAGAGAACAAGTGCAATGATTCTGAGCCAGTACAGGCCAGCACAACATTGCTCCCAGTACAGAGCGGTGGGTCTTCATGAGTACAGGTTTGATTGAGCAGGGTTGGAGGCTCTGTCCCTGCCTCAGGTGGGGTTTCAGTCAGATAAGACCTAGGTTAAGGTTTCCACACAATGCAAACCAATGACTGCCTTGACAGAGGGTCCACTCAGGCTGGGACCGGTGAGACAGATGTGGATGTCACTGTCCCTGACCTCAGG
This sequence comes from Sciurus carolinensis, assembly GCF_902686445.1. Taxonomy (NCBI): domain Eukaryota; kingdom Metazoa; phylum Chordata; class Mammalia; order Rodentia; family Sciuridae; genus Sciurus; species Sciurus carolinensis. The sequence goes on from NC_062213.1 coordinate 173,607,735, forward strand.
AGCTCACACATAGTTCTAGAGGTGAAAAAGATAGTGGCATCTGGGTTGAGGAAGAGGTAGAATGCATTCCAGGGATCCAAAAAAGCCTTAATAAAGACTTGTCAAGGGAAATTCCTGGTGACTCTAGGAAGTAGTTCAGTTTGGCTAGAGCTGCAATTAGATGTCAGGAAGCAGAGGGAAAAAAGACTTTGGAAGCAGCTGCCATTATGAAAAAGGTCAGCTCTTGGGTAGAATTTGGAGAAGTCATTTAATATTACACCCTCAGCCTCAGCTTCCTCATGTGTAAAAGGAGGATAATGCCTGCCTCAAAGGATATGCATCCGATGAGGTTTACTGCACCTAGAAAACTCAGTAAAGAGAAGCCGTAGCTGTGAGGATGGTTGGTGAAAAAAACTTAGAAGTAAAAGAACAGACTGCTACTTGAGTGTCAAGTGAATTTTAAAAGAAGCAAGCTCCGAGAAGACCCTAAAGTTCCGCCGGCTCTCCAGAGGATTAGCGCGCAGAGACTGCTGGTCTCGAGAGGGAGGGCGTGAATCCGGGCCGGCTCTCGGGAGGAGGCGGGCCGTGGCGCACGCAGGGCGGCAAGAGCGCAGGGGCTGGAGCGTTGATCCCCCTTCTATCCCCTGTCCCCAACCCTTCACCCTCTTCACCGCTTCACCTGGCGTATCTCCTGAACCCGGAACCTCGGGCGCCCGGAACCACGGTGGCGTAGCGCGGGCGCCGCAGACCCGGAGGACGATGGAGGGGACGCGCGGGCCGGGGGCCGACGCTCCAGAGGAGGAGGACACGGGGGCGGCCATGGCGGCTGTGGTGGCGGCGGCGGGTGGCGCGGGCCCAGCCGTCCTGCAGGTGGCTGGGCTCTACCGGGGCCTGTGCGCGGTGCGGAGCCGCGCCCTGAGCCTGGGGTTCGTTTCACCCGCACAGCTGCGCGTGTTCCCTGTGCGCCTCGGCTCGGGCGGGCCATCTGGGGGCGCGGAGGGCAGTGGGGTCGGTGCCGAGCTTGAGGCCAACCCCTTCTACGACCGCTACCGGGACAAGATCCAGCAGCTGCGCAGGTGCGCCCCGGCCGGCTGGCGGGGGGCGGGGAGAGGGAAGGACTTGGCGGCCGCGATCGGAGCTTCTGGGCCTTCCATCAGCCCCGCGTGGTGGGCACTAGTGCAGCTCCCACTGAGCAGATAGTGTATCGAGGGTCAGAGAGACTGGAGCACTTGCCCAAGATCACACAACTATTTAGTTTCTGCACAGCCCTGGCTCTTTCCACAGTTGTCTGTTTTAGTTGACTTTTTAACAGCCCTGTGAGTCAGGCAGCTGAGAGAGACCTGTCCTCATTGTAGAAATGAAAAAATGAAGCCTTCCAGACTTTATTTGCTCAAGGTCACATATTGAGTCAGCCGAGGCCTGGCCCAAAGCTTGGGTTCTTAGTCTCCTAACTTAGGGCCCTAACTGCATAGGAAGGAGATTGTGGACGGGAGAAGTGCACAGTGTTGTCACAGTTGTATCATTTGTCGAACCCTCTCATTCTGATAAGGAAACTGAGAACCCAAGAAAGGAAGAGACTTGCCAAAGGTCACACAACTGGTTGGAATTTGACTGACTCCAGGGTTCCTAACACTACCCCTGAGCTTCCATAGGGAAGGACCTAGAAATTAGAAGGGGTTTGGGAAACCTGGGAGCATGAAGAGTCTGAAGAGTTCAAAAGGGAAGAGCCGGCTGAAAGAGACCAAAGGTGAAAAGGGGACTTAGGAGAGACTTTGGCAGGGTAGTCTCCAAACCACCCTATCTTGTAACTGGTAGCCAAGCCAGGGAGCCTACCTGGATCCCAGTTGGCTGCATTTTGCCACTTGCCCACATAAGAAATAGGCAAACAGTAGAAAGAGGAATTTTATGCAGTTTGAAGTAGCTAGATTGCTTCCCACTAGTTCAACAGAAAGTTATATTTCTAGAAACAAAAGCCTGGTGGTATACATGTAGATTTAGCTAGGCTGTGCTTAGCCAGAGTATGTTAGTCTTCTTTGGCCTCTGCCTTTAAGCATGAGGAAGTTCAGGATGCAGAAATGACCAGGAAGTTGCTTTTAATTTCAAAGGGGGTCTCTTTTAATCTCACTGCTACTATCTTGATCTTTCTCACTTTTTGAAACAACGATGGAATAAATGAATAGAGTGCTTTTGCCCTCCATCATTTAGATATTTTCAAGTATTTGTCATTTCAGAAACTTTTCCCTCACCTGCAATTCCGCTCCAGTTTTTTTCCTTTATCCCTTAACACACAAGCATCTGAAGAGTTGTCTTCTCACATTCTGAAAGCCTAACAGCTCCCATTCATTCTTAACTCATGAACAAATAATGGTTTTGCTCTCCTTCCCTACCAGATCATTCCATCAACATGTACACATACTGTTATTTACTTAAGAGTAAGCTTTCCAAGGTGCCACATTGACTTCACACCCTAATATCTGTTGTTCTCTTTAGCCTTTTCTATTACCAAAATTTCCTTTGAGTACTATGATCTAGCACACACACACAATAGGAAGAAAGGTGTGGGATGTTCCAGTTAAGGGGGAGACTAACATAATCAAAAGTACAGAGGCATGAAACCACCTCAGTCATTTGGGGATGTCTGAACAAATTTTCATAATACCTGTAGCACTCTTATGTACTTATTCATGTCCGTCTTTCCCATTAGATAGTAAGCTCCTTTAGGTAGGGACGCTGTCTTATTTATTTCTATATCTCTAAGGCCCAGCAAGCCCTCTACTGCCCAAGATGCCATTCTCTCTGTGGACTCACCATGACAGTCCCAGGTATCTGGCCACTAGCAGGACTGACACAGTCCTTCCAGAGGGAAGGAAGATCTGCATATCTACATGTCAGTGAATAGAGTGGTATTTGATGTCATCTCTAGAAAGGAATGTTATGGAAGAAGGGCTCCTTATAATGCCATAATCAGGAAAGTCTACCAGAGGGGTAGTGAAGATGTCACTGGTTCCTACAGATCTCACCCATGACACTGTGGTCCTCACAATCAAGGAGCTGGAGAGTAACCTGGATAATGCCTTTGTCAAATATCCCCTTGTCAACTCCACAGCCTGAAGAATTAACCAGGATGGCAACCCTAACCTAGACTTTAAGCCTGGAGATGAGCCCCATTTTAACATAAAAGACAATTTCTCATGTTCCATCTGCAGGTTTTTTGGAAAATATGTCAGGGAAAACCTCAGATGCTAAATCTTCTTCTGCAAAATAGGGTAGTTGAGGTCTTTGAATTACCCTGATCTGAATAAAACTAATGTTTAACCTGAGGGAGGTGGATATCAAAGAACTAAATATATTCAGTGAAAGCTTTGACACCTCATAGAAATGCTGTAGGATTCCTGCCTGAGGAGATGACCCAGTAAAATGACCTCAAAATACACTTTCCATCCTGAGGATTCTTTGTCACTAGAGTGACAATATATGAGCAACCAGTCCCTGTATTGCCTAGGAAGGAGTCTGCAGGAGAAAAAAGTTATGCTGGCCCCTTAAGGATTAATAATAGTCAGATTACTAGATTTGTTTTTCTACTTTCTTGATTTTCAGGCCTGTGCCCAGTCCAGACAAACACTTCAGCCTCTCTGAATTCCCCTGTCCTTTCTCTGTTGAGGTGGAATACAGTGCTTTATTGTTTCAAAATTCAGAACAACACAGGCAATTTATCTTTTGTTTTATCTTTGATCAGGTCTGACCCAGCTGCTTTTGAGTCTCGCCTGGAGAAGCGCATTGAGTTTCAGAAGCAGCCAGTGGGGCACTCCCGACAAGGTGATTTTATCAAATGTGTGGAGAAGGTAAGACTTGCCCCTTTTTATGTCGTTGGCCTACCAGTACCCCTCCCTATACCCCACAACCCCTACCCTTGAAGTGGGCTCCTTGATGGGTCAACTAGATGATCTTAACATAGCCTCTCTCTACTCAGTCTTCATCCATGTATGTTTAACCTTCTCTTTCTGGGCAAGATAGTGTGGTCACGGTGGAGTGGTAGAGGATGAAAAGGAGAGTCCCTGCTCCCAGCACGTGCAGGCTAATGGTGAAGACAAGGTGTAAACAGCACTGGACTGTAGGAATCGGAAAATTTCTCAGGGAAGGTAGGACCTGATCCAGGATAGGAAGAGTCTGGGTATGTTAAGTCAGCTTTTCATCTCTGTGACAAAATACCAAGAAAATCAAAGGAAAAGATTTTTAATTTGACTCTTGATTTCAGAAATTTCAGTCCATAGTCTCCTAGCTCCATTGCTTTGGGTCTGAAGTGAGGCAGAACATCATGGTGGAAGAATATGGCATCTGAGAAGCAGAGAGAAAAAAGCTATAAACAAGATATAGTCCCCAAGAGCATGCCCCCAAAGACCCACTCCCTTCAACTAGGACTCACCTTCTGTAGTTTCCACCACTTTCCAATAATGCCATCAAATTATGAATCCGTCAGTGGATTAATCCATTGATAAGATCAGAGCCCTCATGATCCAATCACTTCCCCAAAGCCCCACCTCTGGACATTACTGCATTGGGAACCATGCTTTCAATACATGAGCCTCTGGAAGACATTCCAGATCCAAATTGTAACACTAGGGGATTTAAATTAAGCAGAGAGAAGAGAGTAGGACTTGGATATAGAATAGGAGTCATCAAACATTTTCTGTAAAGGACCAGATAGTATATATTTTAGACTTGGTAGGCCATATGGTCTCTGTTGCAACTACTCAGTTCTGCTATTATACTGTGAAAGCAGACAGACAGTAAGTAAATGAATGAGTGTGTGGTTATGTTCCAGCAAAACTTTATTTATAAGACTGGAGAAGTAGCTCAGTAGTAGAGCACTTGCCTAACATGCACAACACCTAGATTCAATCCCCAGTGTCCCCAACTCCAACAGAAAACAAAAATTTTTTACTAAAACAGGTGGCAAACTGGATTTAGTTTGCTAATATCCAACTACTGCCCACCCATACTCAGCTCCCACCCCTTGTTAAGGAACTAGGTTAAATAGAGGAAGAGCTTTGAAAGTAAAGAATTTTAGGATACAGTAAGGTACTTTGCCTAATTTCAGCCCAGCAAGAGCTGTGCTCGCAAAGGATGCCCCTCACCTTAGGCAGAGGGAAATGTTAAGACCAAAGAAATAGTTAACCTCCAAGTTGAGCATTTAGGTTTAAGGAGTGGAGATAGAACTGCTTACTTGGTAAGAGATTGGGCTCTGGAGCCAGATGCCAGGAATTGAATCTTAGCTCTTCTACCTACTCTCTGGGTGACTCTCCAAGAAAATTATATAAGTTCTGCTTGACTCAGTTTGCTTCTGTGTGAAAAAGGAATATTAACAGTACCTTGCTTATAGAGTTGTGCTGAAGATTGATTGAGATATCATGGAAAACTTTTTAGCACAGACTCTAGCACACAGTAAGTACTTAATACATAATCACATAAGAAGTATTTAATATATAATAGCCATTGTTATGCTTAAACAGGAAACAAAGCTGATTGGAAAGTATATGGAAAGTTGTGTGTAGAAAAATTAATCTAATGCAGTATTTTTCAAACTTTTTGGCCATGACCTATGTAAGAAATATATTTTATATTGCAACTTATTATATATATATATATATATATATATATGATATAACAAAAAATGACTTGCAATGCAAGTCATCTTTTAAAAAATCTAATGACAGTCCACTAAATTGATTTTACAGCCTATAATTTGAACAATACTAATGTAGGGTGGTGCACAGAACAATTGAAATAAGAGAAGCTGGAACCAGGGAAAATATGCAGTAATCCAGGTACTAGTTTTTGATACCCTGCAATAAGTAGTAAAAGTGGAAAATTTGGATTTTACCTGGTATTGTAAAGTCAAATTAGAGATGTTAATTTTACTTGGAAATTAACTTTCTTTGTCTTAGGCATCCTAAATTTTAAGAGTATCTACTCAGTAACTGGTTGAGTTCATTAGAACAAAATAAATAGTCACAAGCTAATCACAAAATTGGGGAGCAAATTCAACCTCCTATGATAAACTTCCTGTGAAGTTTACAACTTCATGTGAACAAATTCATTCCTACTATAAATACCTTAATTTCCTATCATAAATGTTTATAGTAGCAAGGTTACCCATCAGTAGCTCTTGTAAATATTATTGAAAATTTTCAATATTATGTGGGGGAAGTCTTTGTACCTTTTTTGTAAGCACTCTTGGAAATTAAATATATAATGATAAGATATAGAATAAGTACCTAATTTTAATTCTGCAACTGTTAGGTAAATATTCATTTACTATATATCTTCCTTATCTAACTAGACAGAGGAAGGCTTATGGTAACTATCTAATCAATTAGTGTGACAACAAAAAAATTCTCCTCACAGACTCAAAATATCCATAACAGGGAAAGTAAAGCATCCATTTAAATTTTTTATTAAGTGCATTTGAGACTTTTGGCATACAGTTTCAACTATTGTAATTATTTGATCAATTCTAAAGACCACTTTTCCCCATATTTTAACATTTCCAAAATTAAAATTGATGTGATATGAAAGTATTGCATTATTGTTTAATAACCACATTAATTATTTTCTGATACATAAAATAATGGTGAATCTGAAGATCAGTGGTGTCTTTGATTTGACAAAATGTGATAAGCTTTTATTTGAAGCTTAAATTTTTTTATAAGTGAAATGGAAACAATGAATTTGAAGAATATTTCAGAAAATGAATACATAGGGTTTTATGACTGGAAGATGAATGTAGCTATGTAAATGGATGTCTTGTTTGTTTTGTTTTCATGGTATACCTGGGAACAAGTAGTAAGAACATGAAATTAATTCCCTCCTACATATGAAGAAACAGCTTCTTTAGGATGCAACCATTATATAAGGCTATGACCAAAAGACAAGACTATATCTTGTGTAACAGGTTTTTTCTGCACCAGGTTTTTTTTTTTTTTTAATATTTTTTGTTATAGGTGGACACAATACCTTTATTTTACTTATTTATTTATTTTTATGTGGTGCTGAGGATTGAAGCCAGGGCCTCACAGGTTCTAGGCAAATGCTCTACCACTGGCCATAATCTTAGCCCCTGCACCAGATTTTTATCTCATTTGTGGTTCCAGGTTCTATGGACAAAAGTTATCAAATGTTTGGATTCATTAAATCATAGAGTGACAAAAGCAAGGTTTTATGCTTCAGATTCCCACATATCTTAGAAAGGCATAGTCTTAAACTTAGAGACTGAGTAGAAAATTCAGAATTATCTGCCATCCACCAGCCATTCTTAGTATCAAAAACAACTTGAGGGGCTGGAGTTGTAACTCAGTGGCAGAGCACTTGCCTAGTACATGTGAGGCACTGGGTTCAATCCTCAGCACCACATAAAAATAAGTAAATAAAATAAAGGTTTATATATACATATTAATTACATATACCAATAACTAAAAAAACATTTTTTAAAAAACCCTTGAACTAGAATTTCTGGTCTGTAACTTCTATCAGAGATAGTAAGCCTGGAGATAAAATAATCATTTTCAGGGTTTTTTTGCCTTTTTGAGAGGGAATCTGATTTGATGGAAAGACTATTGAGACTGAGTACTCAATTTGCCTATCATGTTTGAGGTCCCCCAGGTTCAGTCCCTAGTACTGGGGGAAAAAAATGACAGTACAAAAATAAAATAAAATAAAATAAATGACAGTACTCAGAAAGACTCTAGTCCACTAAGGACACCTGCCATCAGAAGTGATGTCAGAAATAAGAAGCAGTCTTTAAAAAAATATCTTTATATTTCTCACCTCCTCTGCAGCTCAATGTGAAATAGGTGAAAGGGCCTAGCACAGGAAACTCAAGCAGACCTAATTCTTCAAAGGAATTCCTCATATTCATAGTGGCAGGTATAGAATGAACTCTCAGTACTAGCAGATAATGTTTACTAACAAACAAATCCTTTCTCATCTGTGGATCTCAGAATCTTAGGGACAAGTTGTTTCATAAACAATAACTCATAGAATAATGTGTACAGTTGTTATAAATAGTGGAAAGCAGTGAGTTCTTAGGTGCAAAATCATTTAATGAGTTTGTGCACCTCAGCTAAATTGGTTTTCTTTTTCCTATGAATAAAGCATAGATTGATATCCTGTCCCATCATGTATTTCAGAGAGATGCCTTGGGGAAACAGTCTATGAGTAGAGGATTCACTAAAGACAAGGTAGGTTTCCAGTTAAATATAGAGATCTAAGTCTAAAGTCGTAGGAGACATTTATAGCAAGAAGCTGAAAATTTGAGCATATTACTGTGGTTCAGTGATTTTGTGTAAGATGATTTTTTTCAACCAGAGATGAGAAATATTTCTATGAATTTTTGTGTCCTTGACATGACCCCTAGTTTAAGTATGGGTTCTGGAGGTGCTGGAGAAAATTTGAAGGGATCATAGTAACATCCTTCCTTTCTCTAGGAAGTAGTTTTAAAAATCTAATAAAAACATATTTAGTCTGTCACTTAATTTGCATATAAGGAGCCATCTCTGGTAAAATAGCAGTTACATTAAAAATAACAACCACCTTTCTCCTTTTAGCATCTGCAAAGTGCTGTAGGACTCATTGGTGAGGATGAAGCATGAACATGGAGATCTAATAGATACTCCCCAGGAGTAGAACAATGAAAGGCTGTATGAGCTGGAGACTCACTGTCTCTGAGCATACAGGTTTTCATATGCTTTTTCTATACTTAATGAAGATCTGTTTCTATGTACTGACATGTTGTTTCCTACAAGGCTTAGAGACAGAATCAAGCTGTGGGGAGGGGTGTTTGTTATTATTGTTTTAATTATAGTTGTTAATGCTTTTTATTTTCTCTTTCAAGACTCTCAGTTCAATCTTTAACATTGAGATGGTGAAAGACAAAACTGCAGAAGAAATAAAACAGGTAATGAATGAAAATGAATTGGCATACTCCATGAAAATGTGTTCCATGAACCAAATCTGAGAGTAGGAAGAGCATACATTTTCTGACACCTCTTTCTAGTCAAAATGAAAAAGTAGTCATATGAGGCAAAAGTGATGAATTATATGAACAGTGGCATAAGCAAACTTGTCTTTCTTGCTCTCACTCTCACATACCTGACCAACTTACAATTCCCCTTTTTCACTCCTGTTGCCTACATCTAATTTGAAACCATCAATACCCTAAACCTGAATTACAGTATTATCTTTTCCATAGGTTTCCTGCTCCCATTTCTCCCCTTCTACATATCATATCCTCACCAGCTGAGTCCTCTTGAAGTTTTGCTTGCCTTATAGAGAAGCATAGCATACTGGTTAAAACATAGACTCTAGAACAGAAATGCCAGTTTTAAGTCCTAGCTTTATACCTTCTAGTTGTCTGACATGACAAATTATTTTTTTGAACCTTAGTTTCCCCACTGCAAAGTGGAGATAACAACTTCATACTTCAAAGAGTTATTTGAGAATTAAACCAGTTAACATTTGTAAAGTACTTAGAACAATGGGCTATAGTTATGTTCTTAAATGAATAAAAATAAATATTATGTTGGGAACCTGCGTGTAAATGTTAAGTAACTTATCTCTCTGCCTTTTTTTTTTTTTTTTTTTTTTTTTTTGGCATTCATAATCCTCCATTATTCTAGAACCTTATCTCTTTTAAATATTTTTTTAGTTGTCAGTGGATCTTTTCTTTTATTTATTTAATTATTTATTTATATGTAGTGCTATGGTACCTGCCACTGAGCCACATCTCTTCCCCTTATTCCAGAACTTTCTGTAGGAAGCTTCCTGAATTCCTCCCTTCAAAGTACTCATCATCTGTCCTGCCTACTTGATCATTATATATGCCTTGATTTTCATTGCCAGTTACCTTTTCATGCCTGATTCTTTATAAACTACAAGAATCTATTTTTTGGCATTTCATGAATTTAATTTTAGGTATATATACTAAATTATCAAAATAATAATAAAAGTAGCAAACTCCGTCAGATATTGTGCCTAGTGCTTCATATGCATTATTTCATTAAATTCTCAGGACTGCTCTGTGAAGGAGGTATTGTTATTCTCAATTTATAGTTGAGGGAACTGGAATTCAAATCCATATCTGTTTGACTTCGCATCATATTTGCTTAGAGTTGACTTCATTTGGATACTATATCATTTATTTTAGCAAGATTTATGAATGCCTATTAAATATCAGGCTCTATGCCAGGCAAAATTTCCTACCCTCAATAAGTTTAGTGGAGGGACAAACACAAAAACAAATAAAGTCAGCACAGGGTTCTAGTTTCTGTTAATAGGGACTTATGCAACCTCATACTGTGCCTTTGGGAAGGAGTGCCAGTGGATCATGGGCACCATACTTGTCACTTCGGAGCGAGAGAACCAGGTCTAAGAAGCCTAATCATAGAGGTATCATTTAGACCTATAAATATAGATATAAATTTATATTCATTGAAATAATTTTTGAGTAGTGAAGGTCAACCAAGTTAGAAAATATCTATTAGTCTCATAAATTTCAGTGTTGATTCATAAACTTTGCTAATATCATAAATTAAATCAAATGATCAGAATATGCTGTCCTTAAAATAAGAAGACAATGTTTTGTCATGCTCTTTTAAAAAAAAGACAAAGCAACCTTAGGCTGCATTAGTTGAGTGGTTTGCTTAGGTCCTAGGAGGTAGCAGGTCCTTTTGTGCTCTGTATTTTGCTTAGCTAGATCAACTTTGATTAGTGTCTTCAGTTGGGACTTCTGTGTGTATTTGTGTGTGTGGTGCCAGGGATCAAATCCAGGGCTTTACACATGCTAGGTAAGTACTCTACCACTGAGCCATCATCCTGGGGCCTTATATTTTAGTGGGAGTGTTGACAAAGTAGAGCAATTTCTAGGGAAGGATGACCCATTTTCAACACCTGCTCACTCAGAGGTCACCTTGGTTATGATGCCTTTCCTGACTTCTGTGCCCTCATTATTGTCATTCTGTTCGTAGAATGTGTCTGTTATTTCTTCTTGCTTTATTTTTATTTCATCTAATTGAAATGATCAAGGGAAACTACATGGAATAAGAGGTATTTAGATTCAGCTTCAGAGAACAGGAAAGATTTGGGTGGTCAGAGATAGAGAGGAAGGTTTGCCAGTCAAAGGCAATAACATAAAAAGATATGGAAGATAATGAAAGTAATAATAGTAAAATGTGAACACAGTATGTGATATGCTAAGGGATTAAAAAAAGCAAGATGTACTATATGTATTGCATATGTACTATATCTATTTATACTATAATAGAAAAAACATTCTTAAGACATACTAGAAATGGATATGTTAAAAATAACAACAGTGATTCTTTTCTGATAGCAAGACTAGGGTCATATTTTTCTTTGCCATATTTCCTAATTTTGTAATTTCATTATATAATTTTTTATTTTTAATTTTTTTTTAGTTTTAGATGGACACAGTACCTTTATTCGTTTGTTTTTATGTGGTGCTGAGGCCCAGTGCCTCCATGTGCTATGCAAGCACTCTACCACTGAGCTAAAACTGCAACCCTGCATTATATAAATTTTTATTCCCTACACTTTGGTATTTACATCATGAAGGTCAACTGTGCGCTGTTTGTTCTTTGATACAAGGCACAGGTAGGACTTCTGTATGATATGTACCATAGTCAACTAGCAAATTCTATCTCTTCCTTATATGAAAGAATTTCAGGAAGCAGGATATCAAAACCTGCCTATAACATGGCAATAATAGCTAATAAAGGCTAGCATTACTTTTAGCATTTACTTTGTGCCAAGCACAAACCTGTATTAGTTCAGCTAGTTTTCACAACAATCCTGTGAGGTTGATATTATTGCTATTTTATTGATGTTATTTAGGGAGTTTCAGTGATTTGCCCAAGGTAGCACAGCAAGTAAATGATTGAAGCTGAGATCTACATTCATGTCCTCCTGACTCCAGACCCTGAACTCCAAATGACTGATGTTCATTCTGTCAGTGACAGGCTTACAGTTGACTGAGGAGATGAGGGTTTGGGGAGGAAAGAAGGAAGATATATATTTAAAAAAAAAAGTGGGGGGCAGAATCTCACACATAAGGCACATCTTGAAAATAGTGATTTCAAAGGTCATAAAATCTATTTCTCTGACAGAATTTTTTAGTAAGAGTTAGAATTAAATCATTTATAAGAGTGTGACATTAAATCTTCTTTGTAATTATGTATTAGTTATAAAAGCACTACAGTGGATTTTTCCTCTTTGCTATCAAATAGCATATTCTGAGCAACAAAAGTTATCGCCATTTCTTGGCATAGGTTGAAAAGATTAGCCACATTGTCACAAATTCATCCCCTTTTTTTCTATACAGATTTGGCAGCAGTATTTTGCAGCAAAAGATACAGTCTATGCAGTTATTCCTGTAAGTAGTTTGGACGGGAAATGAAAGTGTTACACATGAAGGTCAGTGCTCTAACCTTAGCAGGCAGTTGCCTTTACTTTTCTTGTGTTTATGGCCTCTTGAGAACTTGGATTTTACCGCTCTGAGGAGTTTTATTACGCCCTAAGCACCAAAGATTGGAAGCTCCATATGGTATATTTATGGCTTTTGTTTTCCCTCTTTCTGGTTTAGAAATGTCTCTGAGTTAAGTCTCTGACAAGGGAGCATGGTATAAGTTCATGTTGCTGAGTAATTTCCAGATGTCTTTTATTTCTTTTTGATGTTTTCAACCAAGCTGTTGGAATTTAAGACATGGCCTCTAGTATAGTTTTCTTCACTTCTTGTCTATAAATAGCATATACCCAAGCTGACTTGGAGCCTCCTCCTGGTCTTTCTCTGGCATTTCCCCTTAGCAAGTACATTTTCTTGATTTTTTTTTTTTTTCCCTTCTTGAAATTGCTGTCTTAGAGATAGTCACTGGCATGACCATTAAGGTCTGTGACTAGAAAGGGATGCTGTTGGCTTCTCTGGTTTAATGCCCTTCTGCTGACCAGAAAACATTTAAAATACTGGGTTATCAGCTAGTTCTTCAATTGTTCTTTTTCTTCCCTGAAGAGGAAGTGGCTTAGATTAAGCTTAATTTTTATCAAGCATAAAAATATATACTGTGCTTACATGAATAAGTATAAGAATAAGGAGGAAAACATAGGTAGAAGAATAAAGCCAGACCTTTTGATTGTTATGGATGAGGTTATCACTGTCAGTTTTTTGTTTCATTTTTTTTAGTCTCATATACATATATAGCTATACACTTCATGAATTCAACATTCAAAACAATCTGCACTTTTCATTATATTTTAGATCTCTTATACCAACTCCTTGTTTGAACAAACCTTCTCAGCTCTCCCTTGAACAACTTAGTGAGTTCCCTGGAGAGTTTGAAGCATTTTCTTTACTCATAATTCTGAAAATGAACCGCAAAGCATACATTTGACTTCTCTTGTCTTTCAGTTACAAAAATGATTTGTAAATTATGAAATTTAAAGATTGTTTTGGTTGTTGTATAGTTCTAGAATCCAATTTTGGTGAATTTAATTGTGATTGTGGTCTTTTGTGCTCCCTTGTTTGTGAACTGATTTATTCTTTTCTAACTTACAGAAAGAAAAGTTTGATTTGATCTGGAACCGGGCTCAGTCCTGTCCAACAGTAAGTTTTTGGTGACCACGTAAGGATTGCCCAGCAGTACTGCCAAGAAAGGTGTTTTCCAATCCATCCCATATTTTTCCTTGCTCTCACTTGTTATAGTGTACTGTTTATTTAACAAAGATGCCCACATGTTAATTGTACTGATAAGTGAGATTTGTAGCCTTACAAAATCATGTGGGTTTAACCCAATAAGCCTTGGACTAGTAGCTCTCTACCACATCTCAGGCCTTTCTGATGTTGATCTTACTCTATTAGGGTAAGTGCATATTAGAAGGTACCTGAGACCTTAATCTGTTCAACCTCTTTCAAGTTCCTAATTTACTGGCAATTTTCTTTGTAGTTTTGGCCATGCTATTCTGGTAATATGTGCCTAAAGTAAATTATGAGGTTGTTGCTGAATTAATGAGCTGTCAGAAGGTTCCAGGGAAAGAGAATGGGTAGCTGACTTGACCGGTGAGTTTGGTATTGGTAATAATTTCTAGGATTTTCAAAATTTTTTTCTAAATATTGCTGATAGAAAATAAATAATATTTAAGTAAATGGAGAGATATATCATGTTCTTGGGTTGGATGACTCAATATTGTTAAGATGTAAGTTTTCTCCAGATTGATCTCTAAGTTAAACACAATTCCAGTCAAAATCTCAGTAGGCTTTGATATAGTAATGAAAACAGTGTGGAGCTGGGCACAGTGGCACACACCTGAAATCCCAGTGACCCAGGAGGCTGAGGCAAGATGATTGCAAGTTTGAGACTAGCCTTAACAACTTAGCGAGGCCCTAAGCAATTTAATGAGACCCTGTCTCAAAATAAAAAATAAAAAGGGCTGGGGGTGTACCAAAAAAAAAAAAAAAATCATGGCATTGGCATAAAAATAGACATAGAAATCAGTGGAACAGGATAGAGAATCCAGAAATAGACCAACCTATCTCAGGTTAGTTGTTTTTCAACAGATGCCAGAATAATTAAATAGGGAATAATGATTTCAACAAAGGTGTTAAAACAATTGGATAACCATGTGCAAAAAAAAATAAACCTCTACTCTTATCTCATACTATACAAAATTTAATCTAAACTAGGTCATAGATATAAATAGAACTAATAGAAGAAAAATAAAAGAGGAAATCTTAGGTTTAGTTGGGCAAAGATTTCTTAAGTATGCCATGAAAAGCACAAACTACAAAAGAAAAGAAATCATTAGTTTTTATCAAAAGAAATACATTTTACTTGTATACTTATGTTCTCTCTTTTTTTTTTTTTTTTTTGCGGTACTGGGGATCGAACTCAGGGCCTTGTGCTTTGCGAGGCAAGCTCTCTACCAGCTGAGCTATCTCCCCAGCCCTCATGTTCTTAACAGCACTAATCAAAATTGCCAAAAGGTGGAAGCAACCCAAGTTATATTAAAAACTCTTAAAACAATAATAAAGAGGACAGACAATGCAATTAAAAAATGGACAAGATATTTGAATACATGTTTCACCTAAGAAGTGAAATGACAGATAAGCAGCTGAAAAGATGCTTGAGATCATTAGTCATTATAAGAATGCAAATTAAAATCATAATGAGCTACCATTAGAATGGCTGAAATTAAAACAATTGATGACACCAAGTGTTGGAGAAGATATGGAGTAACTGGAACTCTCACGTACTGCTATTGATTATATATAATGGTAAAACCATGTTAGAAAAAGTTTCTTTAAGTCTAAGCCCATACCTCCCATATTAACTAGACATTCTATTCCTAGATATTTTTCCAAGAGAACTAAAAGCAATCATACAGTGATCTGTGCATGATTGTTCAAATAGCTTTGTTCATAGTAACCAAATAGTAGAAATAATTCAAATATTTGTCACAGGTCATAGAAATTATGAGGAGAAAGAGAGAGAACATACACCTGTACCTATACATATATAAAATAGTAATCTACAGCAATGAAAAGGAATAAACTGTTAATACATGCAACAGCATGGATAGATCACAAAACACTAAGGCTCAGTGAAAGAAGCCAGTCTTCCCTGAAAAAGAACATATTCTCTGCTTCCATTTATACAAAATTCTTTAAAATATAGACTGACCTATAGTCACAGAAAGCAAATCAGTGGTTGCCTAAGGATAGTGAGGGACAGGGAGGTGTGAATTACAAAAGGATATGGGAAAACTTTTATTAGAGATTGAGATACGTTCATTATATTGATTATAGTAATGGTTTCACAGTATACAAGTGACAGAATTCATCAAATTTTAATATAAATATTAAATTTATAATATTTAGTTCAAATATATGTAATTTATTGTACTTCAAGTATGCCTAAATAAAACTCTATAAACTTTTTCCCCCCTAATAAAGAATATCAAATAGCCACCACAGTTATCTCATCTAATAGTAATGAATCAGAGCCTGAGTGGTTGCCAATAAGAAGACAACTCTGTGACTAATATCTGTTGGACTTTATTTTGTTCTGGCACCATTCTTTACTGCTTATCATTAATTCTGAGCATCCTGAGCATAAAACTAATAATTTCTTTATATTAAAAGATTATATTAAAACTCTTAAAATGATACTGTGCTAGTATCATTAAATGATTATAGCAATTGGAACAAAAGTTATTTCAGTACCATTAGTCAACTTAGAAATTCCAAAATACCCAAATGTTCATCAAGAGAAAAATAGAGAAATAAATTGTGAGAATTTTTTGTAATAGAATTGCATATAGTAGTGAAAAATTAAAGGATTATATTTATCAACATGTATAAGTTTCAGAAGCCCAATGTGAATTCAAAGTAAGTTATAAGAAGATATATACAGTTTGATAAGATTTAAGTTTTTGAACATTCAAATAGTATATTTTGCTTATAGATTTACACATATAGGTTAAAAGTATAAAAGCATAGAAAGGAATGAGAGATGCCAAATTCAAGACAGAACGTTAATCCTAGAATGGGATTGGAGTGGCATGCAGAGAGATCCTCAAATTATATCTCTAATGCTTTATTTCTTTTCTTTTTTTAGTTATAGATGGACACAATACCTTTATTTTATTTATTTATTTTTATGTGGTGCTGAGGATCAAACCCAGTGCCTCATGTGTGCTAGGCAAGCACTCTCCACTGAGCCACAACCCCAGCCCCACTTTATTTCTTAAGTGGGTCAAAAAGTGTTTTATTGTTGCATATGAATTTCATAATTTTAAAATGTTTTAGAAACCAAGTATTGAAAAAATGAAGTGATTGATGCAGGTGGATAAACATAGAGCAAATGACTTCATTTATTTATCTGTCTCCTTGTGTATTTTTTTCCCACAGTTTCTGTGTGCACTACCAAGAAGGGAAGGTTATGAGTTCTTTGTAGGACAATGGACAGGTACTGAACTCCACTTCACTGCACTTATAAATATTCAGGTAGGTGGTTTGTGCCCTACCAAGCACACAGGTAGAAGAAAGACCTACTTGTTGGTGGGACTAAGAGCCCTTTCTGAGGTTTGGGGCACAGAATATGTACTAACTCCCAGCATTACTTGGTATGGCACTGCTAAATTTCCATACTTTGAATGTTGGGCTACTTTTCCAGGCCCCACTCAATGCCAAGAAATTAGAGGAAAGACCTCAGAACACTTTCTTTTACTATATCTGGTTCTCTTTTGTCTCTTTCCCAGACCTCAGTAGCTCTTACTGCATGTGCCCCACTTAACAAATATGGCTATTAGGATGTTATCTTTTTAACCCAAGCTCTAAGCCCATTGAGGAAGGTTCTCTGTCTTTTGTGTGTTTTAGTAACCAAGTCAGCACCTTCTGAGGTACAAGGGTAATAGTTTCCATTTAATGAATGTCATTTTGTTTGCTTCCTTTTTTGTTTATTCCCAAATATTAGATTTTAAAAGTTAGATTCAAAGCATTTGAATCTTTTAAAACAAAAGTCAATATTTTGCTGAGCATGGTAGCTCACAGCTGCTTCTTCATAAAATTATGATGTTGTCATTCTTTTTCCTTCCTCCCCTCCCCAACCAGATTATATTTTAAAACTGTTCATTACAAATCTGGCCTGTGTCTCCAGCTCTTGCTGCAACTTAAAAAGAGCTCAGTCTTCAGAACCAACCAAGGGGAGTAGATTTTAGCTATGAAATGAACTAGTCCATAAATGTAGCAATTACACAGGCACATTGCTTTCTTTAGAACTTGATTTGGTAACTGCTTGTGCCATTTTGTTTTTAAATGTATAGTCGACATGAAGGATTCACTGCCTTTTTATAAACATTTTCTGGGAAAAAAGCCAAACCTTTTCCAATTGAAGACACAAATAACACCATGCAAACTGTCAGTTTCACTGTGCCTTTACAGGTCTGACCTTGCCCCCACATACCAATCCTCCAACTCACTTGCCACCCAAGGGGCTTTTAAGAGCCATAGTTTCCTCCAGACTCTCTATTGCTTTGAAATTGCAGTTTGTTGTGGTGGCACCTTATTGAACCTTGATAAGTATTCCTCTTGCAGACCCGAGGGGACACTGCGGCCAGCCAACTGATTTTATATCACTACCCTGAACTTAAGGAAGAAAAGGGCATAGTGCTGATGACAGCAGAAATGGATTCCACTTTTCTGGTAAGAATCAACATTTACCTCTTTGAATTTACCTAGTGGTTCTGAAGGTGTTCGTCGACTTCTATCAAAGTTCATAAGAGGTAAAATTCTAGAGACTTACTTGTGCTGTTTCTTATTTACAAAGTTAACAATAATTTGGTCTTGCTCACACTTTTGCTAGTTGAAGCTAGAACACATCCTCAGTCACTTTTTCACAATTCTGAAATCCAGTGTCTCTGATCTTTTTTTTTTGGTACTGGGGATTGAATTCAGAGGCACACAACCTCAACCTCTGGGCCACATCCCCAGCCCTATTTTGTATTTTATTTAGAGACAGGGTCTCACTGAGTTGCTTAGTGCCTCACTATTGCTGAGCCTAGCTTTGAACTTGCAATCCTCCTGCCTCAGCCTCCTGAGCTGCTGGGATTACAGGCATGCGCCATCACACCTAGCTCTGATCGTTTTTTAATACTCATTTGGTCACAAACCTTACTTGGCCTTCCCAGCAACTTGCCAGCCTCAGCAACTTAGTGAGGCCCTAAACAACTCAGCAAGACCCTATCTCTAAATAAAATGTATAAAAGGGCTGGGGATGTGGCTTGGTGGTCAATCACCCCTTAGTTCAATCCCTGGTACCAAAATAAACAAACAAACCTTACTTGGCTTACATTCATTTGGGAGATAATCTTCACTTAAACTGAGATGAGGCCATTTATAGTCCTTATTAGTCCCACTTGACATAGAGTATTACACATTTTATTAGGGAAATACTAACTGTATTTCTATGGGAGTTGTATGATACATAATTATACATTATCTGTACCTATTCCCTTTCTAAAATAATTCTGAATCCAAGACACATCTGACCCTAAGGATTTCAGGTAAGAGATTGTGGACAAATAAATGGCTTCTTAAGTGTAGAGAAGAGCTCAAAGTCTAGACTAGTTCTCTCTTTATCTTTTTCCACACTGTTCACATATAACCTTCATTTACATGTGATTTCCTTTCCTTCTTTTTCGTTTTCCACTTGGGAATCACCAGGTTAGAGCACTGACCATATATATGCCCACAGCTGATAACGTCCATTGCATTCTCCCTGCATAGATTCAAGGAGCAGTTTTATGATTACTCTACAACTTGTTTGCATAGTTCTTGCTCATTTCAATCTCACTATCCGACAGAGATAGTTCAGGATGTCCTCAATATAGTGACACTTTAGAGCCTCTTTACCCTGAGATTTTTCATTATAACACTCATTTATTCTCTCTTAGCAGATGCATAGTGGAAAGGACAGTGTTATTCAGCTAATATCTTACAGTAGCAGTAGGCTGCAGGCCTAGGACATGATGGAGACTCTTAATTCTCTGCTTGTTATTCATAAAACTGTCCAGTTCCATTTTTCCCATTCTTCCTTCCACTTAAATCTTCTACCCATCATACGCAACTGGAAGTCATCTAAAATCCTTTCTAGAAGTGCAGTTTTGCCATTAACTGAGATAGACAAGATTTCAGAAGAAATAGGTTTGGAAGGAAAATCAGGAACTTACTTCTAGACATATTGAATCTGAGATACCTATCAGATCTCCAAGTCGTAGGCAGTTAGATATATGAACCTGGTGTTCAGGGGAGAGGTTCAGACTACAGATACAAATATGGGATTGCCAGCACACAGATTGTATTTAAAGCCACAAGACTGAATGAAATCACCAATGAAATAAGTGAAGATAGAGAAGAGTTCTAACAACATGAGTCCTGGAGAGATGATGAAGCATCCGCAAAGAAGATTAAGAAGGTATAGTTGTGAGACAGAAGGAAAATTAAGATGGTAGAATGCTCTAAAAGCTAAGAGAAAATGTTTCAAGCTACAGGGATTGCTCAAGTGGCCAAATCTCACTTGCTTATGGGACAAATGAGATGAGGACTGAGAATTTACTAGATTTAACAAATATGGAGGTTTTGGAGAGCATTTATGAGAGCAGATTCAAAGAAATGGTATGATGTACAAGCATAATTGGGGTAGATTTAAGAGAGGATGGAAAGAGAAATTAGGAAGGGTAAACACTAACAACTCTTAAGGGGAGGAGAGTCGAGCACTGACTGGAAGAAGAGAAGTGGGAATGTCCTTTGTTCTGAGTATGGGGTAAATAACACTTACATGCTAATGGGAAAGATTCAATAGAGAGGGAAATATTGCTAATATAAGAAAAAGAGGGAAAGTGATATTTTTGAGTGGACAAGTCTGAGAATGAGGGTTTGATTTCTTGCCAGGAGCATATTAATGGAGAGAAGGCAGAGTATAAGGACACAAAGTTTCACTGTTGCCCAGTGAAAAGGAAGGCCATCACTGAAAGTAAGATAGAAAAATAGATGTTAGACATTTGAATCAAAAAGAGAAAGTACAAAATTGTCTAGGATGGATCCACAAGTTACAGACTATAGACTATATCCAACCCACTGCCTGTTTTCATAAGGCCCATGAGTTATGTTTTCTGCATCTTTAAATGGTTAGGTTAAAAAGAGAGAGAGAGAAATTTCATTACATGTGAAAAGTATATGAAATTCAAATTTTAATGTCTATATATAAAAGTTTTATTACAACATAGCCATGCACATTCATTTACCTATTATCTATGGCTGCTTTTGTTCTATAGCAGAGTTGAGTAGTT
The DNA here is from genome assembly GCF_902686445.1 of Sciurus carolinensis. NCBI lineage: Eukaryota > Metazoa > Chordata > Mammalia > Rodentia > Sciuridae > Sciurus > Sciurus carolinensis. The sequence goes on from NC_062213.1 coordinate 173,628,624, forward strand.
ACAGATTGTATGACCTACAGAGCCTAAAATATTTACTATTCACAGAAGTGTTTGTCTGCCCATGGTATGACAGCATACCAGGAAGAGAGGATTTTTGTGTAGGTAGGGTACAGAGAGAGAGTTGAATTGAACTAAGGATATGGTTTGACCAAGTGACCAAGAAGTTAAAGGTAGATGCAAAGGAATGATTATAATTATTGACCAAGGAATGGAAGCTGAGTAAAGAGGGAGTGAAAAGATAAGGAAGATTTGAAACAATAAGAATTGTGGGGTTAAAGATTGTTGGAGTTGGGAGTGAATTAGAAAGGTAGGAAATAGTAGACAATATGTGTATGTTACACAATGAGATTTGGAGGGAATACAGTTACCGATAATAACAAAGTTTCATTTGGCCATGGAAGTGTGATAGAGTGCAAAGCACAGCATCTGACCATATTTAAAGAGAATTCTACAGATCAGAGGAGACCCTTTCTGCACTGTTCCATGCAGAAACAGGGAGGTGGTAAAGCCTCACTCTGGTGGTCTCAAATTGCTACATAGTTCTTATCACCATTAATTTGGTTTTTGACCTTATGACATTTGACAACATACCAGGCAACATTTGTTGCCTTGTATAAATGACTATGAGGCTCCAATGTAGTACAGAACTACATGCTTTAGAATTTATTGTAAAGGTACGTGATACAGAGAAGGGAAACCTAGAAATGTAATATGCATGTATGGTCCCTCATATTCTGGAACACGAAAAGTGCACTTACAGCACAGCATTTCCAAGTATTGTAAAGCATTAATCTCAGATGGATAGAAATATGTGAAAACTAGAGGTTTCTTCTGAATTTTCATGCTGAAAAGTTAGTAGTATATTAAAAAAATCTAACCTTGCTTGACTCCACATCTGTATGAATAGATGATTTTATTGATTTTATTAGAATACAGTTGATGCTATATAGGGTTCAGAAGTGGGGTCAGGGATGGGGCAGTGTCCTTGGCCCAAAGGGAGTAAGAAGGCTTCTTGGAGGAGGGACAGGGAAGAGGAAGTGTTTCCATCTGAGAAAATAACATAAGTAAATGTTAAAAGGCATAAAATGACTTGGGATACATATACATATATGTGTGTATGTGTATATATGTATATGTATATGTGTATATATATTACATATACATTTAAATATATGTTTATATAGCATATATATATACTTATATTTTTTTTTCTTTTTCAAGGAGGTTTGCAGGATTGTGTTTAGAAATTTGACTTTAATACCTAAAGGCATGAAGAGTTATTAAAGGGTTTTAACAAAGTAACACATGAAGAGTTAGGTTTTAAGACTGCTAACCTCAATTATTTGCTTCCTAAACATTCTGCAGTTCTAGTCAGGTCAGTGTGATCATTTAGAAGACAGTTGGAATAGTCTGGGCCAGAGGTATTGAAGATCTGAATTACAGCAGTTGTAGTGGAGTTGGAAGAGAGAAAATGGCCCCAGAAATGTCCAAAGGAATAAAATGGGCCGGACTTGGTACATAGATTGTAGCTATATATTGTGTTAGTCAGCTTTTTGTTGCTGTGATCAGAATAACTAACAAGAAAAATTTAGAGGAGGAAAAGTTTATTTTGACTGACGGTTTCAGAGGATTCAGTCCATGTTCAGCCAGTTCCATTCCTTGGACCTGAAGTGAAGCAGAAGATCACAGCGGAAGGATGTGACAGATGAAAGCTGCTCAGCTCATGGCAGCTGGGAAACAGAGAGAGCAAGGAGCCAGGGACAAGATGTAGTCCCCAGAGGCACAACCTCCAGTGATTTACTTCCTCCAGCCACACCCCACCTGACTACAGTTACCACCTAGTAGTCTATTCACATTATTAATCCGTCAAATGTATTAATCCACTGATGAGCTTACATCTCCATAATCCAATCTTTTCCTCAAAACCCTACCTCTGAATCTTACTGCATTGGGAACCAGACTTTCAAAACATGAGCTTTTTAGGGAGACAGTCCAGATCCAAATCATAAGAGATACAAAGATTGAAAGAGAGAAAAAAATCAAGTCTGTTAATATACCTTTTTATTGAGCATCAGAGGGAGTTAGTATATTTTTCTTGGGTCTTGGAAAGGGAAGAGACTGATGCTTTATGTTGAAAATCAAGAGAACAAAAGGCTGAGTGAATAAGGAATGAGGGATGCTTTCCATAACCCTCCAGGAGAGAAAGATGTGTACCTCTCCCTATATCTTACCTCCCTACACACCATTTAAAAACTTTTTAAAGTAGAGGGAGCAACCCTTTATCCAAACAATCTTATGTAAAATCCCAGGAAATAACAGCTAAAACTGAGGTGAAGGGACCCTTAGGATTCTACAGAATAGTTTGGACAGCACTGTTCTGGAGTGAACACAACTAAACTTACCCCTACCTTCACCAACCCAAGCCTCAGATAAAAGAATGATTGATGTCTGAAGTCCTACCCCTCTGGGGCTCAGAGAATGGTAGTATCTGCCTAAGATTGTGGCAGTGCACCTACTTTAGGAAGGGTTTGCAGTTGATGCACATTTGAATTTAAGAAAGGTAAATTGAGGGCTGGGGTTGTAGCTTGGTGATAGAGCGCTTGCCTAGCATGTGTGAGGGACTGAGTTTGATTCTCAGCACTGCATATAAATAAAATAAAGGTCCATTGACAACTAAAAAAAAAATTAAAAAAAAAAAAAAGAAAAGTAAATTGATAAAGTTAGTGACCTCAATCAATCCTAATTATCAGAAACAGTAGCAGAGTGAAATGGAAGGAATACCAGTCTGGGATTATCCTGGTCTGCCACTGGCCAACTACATGACCTTGAGCCTGTCCCTGAACCTCATCTACCTTGGTTTCCTGACCTATTAAATGAGAACTGGGTGATCTCTGAGGCTCCTTCCAACTTTAAAATTCTATTAATTTTACATAGCCAGGTTTTTGGGAAAAGGATTTTGATTGAAGATCCAGTCTCAGAGATTAGTGCCTAATGAAAAATTACCTAAAAGTCCCATGGAGGGAATAGAGGTGAAGCATAGCCTACAGTATTTATAAACTCATCTTCATCATTCAGTAACTAGACCCATCACACTTTGAACAGTCAGGTTTTATGGGAATTTTCCAGTATCTTTTGGGGTTTGATTTTGGCCATGTGAACATGATGATGATGAATAAGTGCCTCTGATGAGCTAGAACTGCAGAATGTGTAGAAATGAAAGAATCATTTGAGGTAATTCTTTTGTAAGGTTTTGATGGTGTGGTCCTTGCCACATACCCCCACACTCCTGTGATCACTACATCCCTGCTCTGCCTTTAGAGAAGGTGGCCCTTTTTCTACTTGAGGTTTTGCTGGTAGATTGGTTATAAATGGCTGCATAACAAATTACTCCAAAACTTAGTGACTTAAAACAGCAGACATTTATTACCTCATAGTTCTTTAGAGTTCTGGGGGGCTGGGGAGATAGCTCAGGGGGCTGGGGAGATAGCTCAGGGGGCTGGGGAGATAGCTCAGTTGGTAGAGTGCTTGCTTTGTAAGCACAAGGCCCTGGGTTCGATCCCCAGCACCCAAAAAAAAAAAAAAAAAGAAGAGTTCTGGCTCAAAGTCTCATGAGGTTGCTGTTAGGATGTTGGCTAGGAGTGTAGTCATCAAAGGCAGATTGCACTTGAGGATTTACTTGCATGGCTATTGGCAGAGGCCTTGTTTCCTCACCACATTCCTTTCTCCATAAGGCTACTTGAATGTCCTTATGGTATGGTAACTGGCTTTCCCCAGAGTGAGTGATCCAAGACACAGCTATAATCTCTTATGTCTTACTAGCAAGAATCCTTCCTTATCATTTCATCTTAGTCTGTTTGTTAGAAGCAAGTCATTGAGTGCACCCTCCCTTAAGGAAAGGGAAATTAGGCTCCACCAAAAGGAGAAGTATCTTGTAATTTGTGGACACATTTTATTTAAAACTATCACAACTAGCTTTCACATCATTTTTCACACTGAACTGGTATCAGTAACAGGTTTTATTCAAGTGTATGTCTGGTTAGTTGAGAACTTAGTACTCACAAAAACTAGTTCTCAGAGCTGGGTAACCCTTGCTCCTTTTTCTCCTGTAGATATATTTAACAGTTATTTAGAAATTGAATGAAGAGGGAAATTGTGAACATATGCATTAATTTATTCAGCAAACATTCACCAGATGTCACTGTGTACAGAAATATAAAACAAGTCATGGTCTGTGTGTTTGAGGAATTTGTATTAGTCAAGTCCAAAAGAGAAATAAAAAGGACAGATACAATACAGTGGGATAAATACTGTGATTTGGTTTTATGGAGTAGGTGACAGTTCATCTTTTGAGAAACTTGAGTGGTATCAGCCCTACACCATTTTCCTTAAATGCCCGCCAACATTCTGACCAAGACCTGGGAAATCAAAGAGTCAGGGAAGCTTTCTGAAGCAGTGATTCCTGGGAGCGCCCAGCCACCACAGAACTCGCATTCAGAGCTTTGTGGCCCTGTGCAAGGAGAGGCCTCACAGTTCTTTTTACCTTACAGAATGTTGCTGAGGCACAGTGCATTGCCAACCAAGTCCAGCTCTTCTATGGCACTGATCGGAAAGAGACCTATGGTTTAGTGGAGACCTTTAACCTCAGACCAAATGAGTTCAAATATATGTCTGTCATCGCTGAATTGGAGCAAAGTGGACTTGGAACAGAACTGAAATGTACCCAGAACCAAGATAAGACTTAGAGTTGTAAAGTTTGGCCCTTCATAGAGCAGCTCAGCCCTGGATAACCTAGAACCCACCCATCCTCCCTTGAACTTAAAGAGCTCAGCATTTAATGAGCAGTCTGTGTTGAGTTGCCCTGTGTGCTTATGGCAAAAAAGGATTATGGAGATGAGCCCTAATACTTAATATTCAAGAATAGAGGTACCCACATGTTCTGATAATTACCTCTCAGCACATTTGAGATTTCCTTTTAAGTGTTTCTGGTCATAACAAGAGATAGCCAGGAATCTGTAGTTTGGTTGACTTGATTTTACATAGTGTAACAGTGCAGTTGCTCATTGCTCCCAGTTATGCATCTTTGTGAACTTGTGACATGATGATAAACTTGAAGGTCTGTAGTTAGATATGGGCTTTATATACTTTTCCCATGTGCCAGTCAGCTAGCCAAAGGCACAACCCAAATATCCTGTTAGCCTCTAATATATGTTATTATATATTACTTCCATCTAGATGCCCCCCAGAGTTTCCTGTAGTGTAGCTGGTTTGGGGTATCAGCAGATTTCAGGTACAATTAGATAAATAGAGACAGTGCCTGCACATTGTTAAACCACAGTTTGTGGTACCTATGCCTCTAACTCTGCCTGTTAGAAGCTATGCATTCGAAGGGGATGAATCAGTACAGTGTAAATAAAGCACTTTTTTAAGGAGGAGATTATTCCAGATTTGCATGATTTTTTTTTTTAACAACTAAGCATTACATGGAAAAATGGATAGATGCACACGTCCCCAGATTGTGAGAAAATGTAGCAATAATAAAATCTGGCTCACAGTCTGTTATACAAAATAGTAAAATCTAAGCTGTGTGCTGTCTGTCCATGGGGTCAGTGCTATGGGCTGATTTTATCAAAACATCTTGGAGATGGAAATGTGGCTCAGTGGTAGAGCACTTGCCTAGCATGAATGAGGCCCTGGATTTGATGCTCAACACCAAAAAAAAAAAAAAAAAAAACAAAAAAAAAAACACTTCATCTTGGCACTCAGCAATTTCTTGAAACTCCAGAAATAAGAAAATTGTTCTTCAGCACTGGAAACTCATGTGTAGTTTATAGTATCACTGTTATGGCTCCAAGCTCAGTAATAGAAGAGAATGATAGTTACACACCATCCTTCTGAGCTCAGGGTCCCTGCTACCCCCACTATTATTGTCAGTCACCTGCACCACACTTCCCTTTTCTTTATCTAATGTGCTCTACTTGTCTGCTGCCCCTGCATAAGATCTGGGTAACACTGAAAATGGTGAGTAGAAATTTAAGCAGTTTTTGCTGTGTGCTTGCATGTGTGTATATGTGTGTTCTTCATTATGGAAGATTTATAGGTTGGGCCTATCTACAAGCTTTTAAAAAGGACTGGATTCCCATTTTTTTTTTTGAGCTGAGTATTTTGTTGTACTTCTGAGTCAGTGTGTAGAGAGATAGTGCAGATAGAGTTTGTTTTAACTTACAGAAGCTGCTATCTTTTCCACAATTTCTCCAAAGATTGAGCCATTTCCAGCAGGCATGCCTGTAATCCCAGCTACTCAGGAGGCTGGCAGGAGGATGGTAATGTTGAGGTAATCCTGAGCAATTTAGCAAGACCCTGACTCAAAATAAAATTTAAAAAGCGCTAGGGATATAGTTCAGTGGTAGAGTACTTGCTCAGCTTGTGCAGGGCTCTGGGTTCAATCCCCAGTACCACAGAAGAAAATGAAAAATGCCGAGCTAATTGCAAACTCTGGACCAACCCTTGGTCCTGACAGTTCATCTTTTGAGAAACTTAACTGGTATCAGCCCACCATTTTCCTTCAATGCCCGCCACAGTTCTGAATACTTTGTATCCAAGAATCTTTGCTGTCAGGCGGGGTTGCATTCATGGGTACGTAGTTGTTTGCCTTTCCCTCTAGACAGACCCGGTTAGTACCTTCCACCACCACCCCCCTCCCAGTACCAGGCACTGTACCACTGAGCTACATCTCCACCTCCCCAGATCTACACACACACTTTTTTTTTTTTTTTTGGACAGCATCTCACTGAGTTGCCTAGGCAGGCCTCAAACTTCCAATTCTCCTGCCTCAACTTCTCAAATCACTTGGATTACAGGCATGCAGCACCATACCCAGTGCCATAGTACACCTCCACTGGAGGTAGGATGATGATGGAAAAAGAAGAAACAGCCACCTGTTTTATGGTTCCTCTCAGCTTTACCCTCAATCCCAACTTGCCAAAGAAGGATGTATCCATGGATAAATTATATTGGGTGTGACTAAAGTACCATCTGGCTGTTCTTTATATTTATTTACCTAGAGAGATCTGACAAAGAACTAAAAGAAAGTTGTAACATTTAATCCATTAATTTGTCCCCTGGTACCAGTATGGTGTTATAGAAAGTTGACAGACTTTAAAGTTAAGAGAATCTGGGTTCAAATATCAGTGTTGCTTTTCATTAACTATAATGTTGAATAAATTAAACTCTCTAATTCTCATTTTTTCATCTGCAAAATAAGGATTATTATACCTACCTCATAGGACTATTTTAAGAATTAAGTTAACTTATAAATAGACTATAATAGAACTTGATAAATGGCAACCCCTTCCTCTACTTCCCCTGCTCCTCATTAAAGACCAACAGTTTAATATTTCAGATGTACAGATAATTCCTCATTCCAATTAAAGGACAAACCCTAACTCACTGGTTCTCAAATGGATTCGCTCAGTGTTTTAAAATGCAGATACCCAGGCCCCTGACCTTAATCAGAATGTTGGATGCTGGGAATCTGCATTTTAATAATGTACTCCAGAGACTTCTGATGTAAGTAATCATTGAGCCACACTTTGAGAACCATTATCTTATTTATCTTTCACGAAAATGTCCATTAGCTGGGTCTTGTCTTTCCTATAGACATTGACCATAGGATTTAGGTTGTTCTGCTCTTTATCTTCCATAGTGGTCCCCTTTGCATATTCTAGTTACATTATATTTATTCTTGTGTCTTTTCCCCACTAGACTGTAAGCTCCTTGAGGGTCAGGATTTACCTCTGTTTCCAGCATCAAGAATATGACCTGGACCATAGAAGATATTCAGTTTTCTGTGGTTTAAATAAATGACATGGATTTTAACCAAAACATTATTTTGTTAGTACACGTGTGTGTATCTATTTAGAGACTGTAGATTTAAGAGAAAATATCTCTTTGCACCTCTCTCTCCCCGCCCCCTTTCTGTCTCTCATTTTCTCTCTCTCTTTTCTTTATTTTTGTGTTGCTGGGGTTGAAACCCAGGGCCTTGTGCATACTAGGCAAGCTTTCTACCACTGAACCACGTCCCCAATCCAAGAGAATTTCTTAACACACAAAGATTGAGAATTTGTTGAGTAAAAATATTTGTAAACCAAGATACCAAGTTATACACCAAGTCTGTATCTTACCTAGTTCCTCAATATTACCTTGGCGTGCCACCTACTCAGTACAGTGCAATAGTTATGCACAGAGCAACTCTTCCACAACTATTGTGCTAAGTGCTAAACACGAGAGGATGGGGAGGATGTGATCCCTGTTCTCAAGCTCTTTCTCAGCCACCTGTTTCTCTATTGCCTCTGATTCTATGCCATCAAGTACCTGGTCATAGTTTGCCTTGTCTTTTTCTCAGGCATATTGGTATTTGTTCTCCAAACAGTTTAGAAGTTGGATCCACATGTGTTTTGCATTCTTCACAGTGCTGACCTTTTGTTCAGTCTGGAAGAAGAGGTATTAATGCCCACTCCCCCAGTCATTTCATGTAACATTGATTCAGCAATTATTCATATTTACTGAGCACCTATTATATGCCAAGCACTATTATAGAAAACAGGAGAATACAGAAATGAACAGGATAAATAAGGCTGCTGTTCTCATGCAGTAGCTTATTTTCTTATGGAAAAGACAAGTAAGTAAACCAATAAAATTACTTCAAATACTGGTAGTTCTAATGAAAATAAAATAATGTAAAAGACTGTGGAGGGGAGGTAGTATCTTAATGGTCAGGAGAACCATCTCTGCAGGTGACAGCTACTGTGTGAGCTGGGGAGAGAGGGCCAGGTAAAGAACAGCAGGTGCTAAGGCCTTAGAGCAGGGTTGGGCTGAGCATGCTTGTTTCTGGGAACAGACTTAAAGTTCCTGCCTTGAGGAGCCCAGCCCACAGTTCAGGCAAGACACTAACATGAATAATTATAATACAAGGCAAACTGACCAGTGCTATCTCAGAAGAGGGACAAGGAGGATTACAGAGCCCTACTCGGTACTGTGGAGGATACAGAGCTTGCCAGATCATGGTACCTGCCCAGGAAGTTCTTGTGGCTTAATAGGGAATAAAATCTCAAAAGATAGGTGTTTTATGCAAGAGATGGAAGGCCCTGTGAGCTCAGAGCTGGTCTCAAAATATATACAGGTTAATGATAGCCACTAACATTTTCTGGGGGCTTACCATGTGCCAGGCACTGTGCTCAGCTAAACCCTTTACCTGGATTTTCTCCATCCTCCCAACAACCTATGAGGTTGGCAGGAACCTGCTGGGTGGTAACATATACTGCCACTCTTCTCGTATCCTCCTGCCCTTCTCTAGCTCCAGCTCAGAAGAGGGAAATCCCCCAGTTACCTCTAACCCCAGCTCCAGCAGCAAACTCAAGATCTTAAGAAGACATAGGTGGCAGTGGAACCAGTCCTGAGAAATACATCTGCCAATTTTCCTGCTGATAATGAAAGAACAAAGTTAATGCAATACATTTTTTTCTGATTCCTCCAGACTTTACTTGGAAAGACATCATGTTCTAACTAGGGAGGACTTTTCTGGTGTTCTGTGCTTTATGTTTATGGAGCATTTTGGTCTTATCATTTCTCATACTATAGCAGCTTGGTGGCAGCATTTTTATCCCTGTTCTGCTAAAGTAGAGACTGTGGGCACAGAAGGGGAAGAGATGACTTGAAGGTTTCTTCCTGCATCAGGAACCAAGCCCAGAATAGAAATGACTGCCCATGCTCTGGGTCTAATGGTATCATTTGTAATGTCCATTGAGCAGGCTCATTTCTCACATCCATTTGAACAGGGCTACTTCTGAGATCTTCAGGTCTTAGGAACTGAAATGTCTAGAAGAAAAATTGGTTAAAAAAAAAAAACAAAAAACAAAACTGAGTCCTTCAGGCTCCCCAGAGCATTCAGGACAAAGTCCCTTTAGATCAGCTCACAAGAGCTTCTGGATCTGGTGCCTGACTTCTCCAAGCTCATCTCTTTCTGGGCCCCCACCCACTCCTTAGCTTCAGCCATTCTAGACAATTGGCAGTTCCCTGATCACACTGCTTTTTCTACTTCCATTCTAGTTTTTTCAAATATCTTTGTGACCTGCTTCAAATGCCCATTCCCCTCTCATCAGGTTAATTCTTAATTGCCTTCCAAAGTTCCACTAAAGCATCTCTGTCAGATCCTTCCCCAAACCCTACTCTCCCTACACTATCCTGACTTGGCTCACATGCTCCTCTGTACTTCCCCAGGATTTTGTGCTGAGCCTTTACAAGGCTGTCTTCTCCCACAAGACTGGTTGCCCCTTGGAGACAAGGATCATATCTTACTGGACATTATATTCCCAGTTTCCAACTGAAATCTTGCATACAGAGATAAGATATCCTGTGGGTCCTGAATGAATTCCAAAACTCAAGTCACTTGAGTCTACAAGCTTCCCTTGCACAATAAGATCCAGCCCCGGAAAACACATTGTGATTAGGTCCCAGTCCCAGTCAGTGACCATTTTGCTTGCTCTACTGTAAAGGCTTCATATGGAAAACAGACAAGGGGCTGTCAGAGGAGGCAGCCATGTTCCGAGTTTGTAAGCAAAAAGACAAAGATTGAACTTTTTGAGCAAGACAGTCATTTTAAAATAGCAGTCTGGCATGTTCAAGTTCTTGTCTTGGTTTACCAAGACTCAACATTAAAAGGGAACTTATAGACTGTCCAGTCACTAATTTCCAAACTGTGCTTCAGGGAATTCCAAAAATTCCTTACAGGTGGGACACTGAGAGTGTGGTCCTTAACCCGCAGCTCAGTGAGAGAATCAGTTTTATTTTCTGGGTTTCTTATGAGCTGTCATTTGAAGAAACAATTTCCAAGAAAGACTAAAACAACCCCTGATCTAGTCCAACACCACAGTAGCCCTCTCTATAGCATACCCAAGCCACTGAGCAACAATTTGAAAACTTCCATAGACCAAGAGCTCTCTACTCTGCTAACTGACCTGTGCCATGCTGAAACAGCTCCAAATGAAGTCTAGCCTCACCTCTCTCCCCATAACCACAGCCTCTCAGAAAGTGTCTGCCCTCTTCCCTTAACAATGTCTTCTGCTTATGTGTGATATGTGAAGATAGCTCAAATTATCTTGAAGTCTTTTCAGCAGATTTAACAACTTTCCATTTCCTCATTTAACCCAAAACCCCAGCCCTTCACTCTCCAGCTCTAGACCCATTCTAACTCACTGGTGTCTGCCTCACAGTTGGGGCCTGGAGTTGAGTCTGAGATTGCCTAGTGGGGTGACCAGAGATGATTCAGGGTGGCATTCCCATGGGAATTGGGATGGCCTACTGGGAAGTCACTTTCCCATATTGCCACTCACTGAGGTCATCTCGCTGACCACCCACCCATTCCCTGTCTTCCCATGATCTGTCAAACATGATTTTTCTTGCCTGGACCTTTTGACTTTTGGGTTTCTGTGCTTATGCCTGTTTCAATCTAGTTGTTCAGTGTTTGCATTCCATCTTGCCTTGAATCTTGAATCTTGACTTTGTTCCTCCAAACCTTATGTCCCTGCTTACATATCTTATTCTCATTTCTCCTTGGTCTTCTACATCTGTCATGGCAATAATCGTAGGTAAGTGTTGTCCCCTCAAGCTCTTCACTTACCTCCCCCACCAAAAAAAAATAATCCTTGCCATGGTTTGAAACATTACTACTGGGTTACGCTTGACTTGTGGTTCATTATGATCCCAGGTCATTTTTGTTATTAATCATACATTTATAATGTAGCATAATTCTCTACCTCGAATTCTGGTTGGTTCAACCTACATTCATTCCCCCATTTTGACCTTGTCTCTGGTCAGTAGGGAAGTACCAAAGACATCTTACATTTTGACATTGATTTTGTAGCAGAGAGAGAGCAAAGAGGTGTTTTGTTGAGTCTCACTTGCTGTCTGACTCTCAGCAGACTCTGATATGTTTTCTTCCACGAAGTTTCTTTTCTGATCTTGGCAACAATACTATAAGGATACTATTACTACCATTTTACAGATGAGATCAGAGTTGAGTCAGATTTCAGTTAGAATCCCTGCTCTGCCTCTTATTGGCTGTTTGACCTTGGACAAGTTACTTAATCACTCTGAGCCTTTGTGTTCTCATCTGTAAATAAAATAATAATCCTATTCCCAAAGTTAAGAAAAGATAAAACAGTATACATGTAGAGTGCCTAGCACCATGCTTCACACATAAAAGTGCAAAATGGTAGCTGTTAAATTAAGTACTTGACCTTTTCAAGGTACACATCTCTGCTTTTGGGACATAAATCTGCTTCTAATATAGATCTCTACTTTTGGAATACATTTCTGTTCTGCTGTTTATCTTGTGACATGTTGCCATTTTCAGAAATTCTTTTCTAGGAATTTCGAAAAGCTTAAGCAGAGGCATTGGGAATTTGGGAGTCTTGAGGCTGGATTCAAAAGTTGGTGGGTAGGAAAAAGGAAGGGAAGGTTGGGTTAAGCCCAGGCCAGATCATACAGGATGCAGGAAGCACTGTTTATCAATCATCAGCGGGCTGGGTCCAGCACCCATACGCAGGCAAGAGTAATGTGGGAGTGAGGAATTAAAAAGTAGGCAGGCGGCAGCCCAGAGCCTAGAAGCTGACATCTGGGTCAGGAGCCAAGTAATACCTGGGGTTCTGGGCCAAGGTGCAAGCCTGTGTCATTATTTGTGGATGGCTTATCTGAGATGAAGTTACTTCTGGTTACAAACCTCTGTTTGCTTATTTCCCCATCAGCTCATCAGACATAACAGTTTATAGGTTAAAGAGACCAAAGCCATCTAATGTTGACATCTTCCTGCCTGGTTGGGCATCAGAAACACCTGGAGAACTTGTCGAAGCAGTTGATTCTTAGGCCCTGCCATCAAGATATGGATTCCATTGAACAGGAGTGGGTCCTGGGAAACTTTTTCTTTCCTTCCTCCCTTCTTCTTTTCCTTCTTTCATTTCTAACTCTCCAGATAATTTTGAAGCTAAGCCTTTTTTTGGAATACCTGCAATAAGTTAGTGATTCTATTTTTCTTTTACAGCTAATGAAAAAGCCCCCAAACCAGGTGAAGTGACTTCCCCAAGGTTACACAGAGTGTTGGTAGCAGCATTCCTTCTAACTCTTTGTTTCAAAATTTTCTTTGAAACCCAACTGGGAAATGTTGAGGGGTATAAACAAAAACAAATTATAAAAAAAAAAAAAAAAACAAAGAATAATTATCTGCCTCTGGGGAAGATTTCCGGGATGAAATTAGGTATTCCCAGCATGTCTTAGGGAAGACCACAATGGGACAATAGAGGAAAGCAAAGGTCTTTCCAGACTCATTATCCAGATATTTTCTTTGTTTGATTTCAAGACCAGAGACTTCCATAGGCTCAAGACCCCTGAAGCCAATGCTGGATTCGCTATAGCCCTGGCTTGTATGGGCCTGGCCCCATGGCTGTGCAGAGAACTGTGTGTTGCCTGTGCAGGCAGCAGCTTTCCATTCATCCTGTGTGCAGTTGTTCTCTCCTGTTGTGAGTGAGCAGAGAGAGATGATATATGGAGAGTCTGGCAGGCAGCAATGGAGGGAGTGAAGGGATTGATGGGAACTGAGCTACAGAGCTCATTGGGAGACTCACACCCCATTGGAGCTGGGATTGATTGGCTGGAATTTTCTTGCCCTTCTCAGTTTGTCTCAGAACCAGCAGCCTGCAGTGTGTCCTCTGGGCGCCCCTGTGGAGAGGGAATTGCTCTCGAGGTCAGGGAAGCTTAGTGGTGGTCTGCCTCAGGCCTTCTTCCAAGAGGCAAGCGACCCTCAGTCAGCCTTCTGTTTCCTGAACCCTTTTCTCCTCTCTGTACTTGGCATCCTTCCTATCTGTCTCTCTTTTTCTACCCATGGCTCACACTAAATGACCTTCTCCCTTGGTTGCCATTTGTAGAATGTGTGGAATATAACCTGCCCCAGCAGATTTTGTAAAGGTATCAAAAGAGGCTGGAAATCTTGATGGCGTCAAGGTTACTGAGGATGGTCCATGTATTTAATGCTATTAATTGCTTTAACATGGATCCAGACACAAATGCCTGCACTATCTGCACTCTCAGGGGGACATCTTTAGAATGTTTATATCCCCTTTCCCAACTGTTTTGATCTTTCTCTAACTCACTGGAGATAGCTCTTTAAACGGTTTATTTGCTAAGCACTCAGGTGGTGGGAGCAGAAGGGTGAGCCCTGTTGAATGGAGGTAAGAGGCCTGGGTTTGAGTCTCAGCTCTGTCATTTTGGATTGTGCTTCTTGGTCAAATCATTTCACCTTTTGGAGTCAATATTCACCTCCCCAAGTTGTAGAAGGACTCAAAAATGACCAGAGTTAGGAAAGCACTCTAAGCCAGAAAGTTCTTACAACTGTCATTTGTTGCTATATGGTTCCATGGAAGGAGGTACAATAAATAAAACCCCATGTTTAAGGGTTTGCAGTAGAAAGGGTAAGATAAAGATCTTCATGGGCTTAACCAAGGAAGTCATCTGCAAAGGCACTGAGAACTTTCTGTGTCAAGAGCTCCCTCCTGAGGAGGGCTGGTTCCAGGCAGCAAGAGTCACTCAGGAAGATTCCCCAAGAGAAGAGCACACCCTTAGTCTACTCAGCATTAAGCAAAGTAGAGCTCCTCCAACCACTTCTTGAAAAGGCCCCAAATGCAGCCCTATGACAAGCTGGCTACCAGCTGCAGGAAGTCACGCGCTGTACTTGTGTGGAATCCAGACTCCATGGAGCACAGCATGCATCTCCACCAGGAAGCCAGCCCCACCCCCGCCTGTAGGGCTGTCTGTGAGCTGCAGCAGACACAACTTCCCATCTCCCGGAAGTGAAGCCAGGAGAGGACCCAGAGAGAACGGCACGACAGGATTTGGGACCTCATGCTAACGTGTTCAGTCCTAGCTCCCCACTTCATATCTCTCTTTCCTGCCTCTCCATCCCTGGCTCTGAAGGGACAACAACTTTAAAGCTCTCAAAAGACAAACTTCTCTTCTTCCCAGGGTTACTGAGAGGAAGAAATGAGAATATATATCTCATCACAGGTATACAGAAGATTCAGAGAATGCTTTATTATGATTCAGCACTGGGCCAATCCCTGTTTCTCCCTGTGCCTTTTTCCCCATGTACTTCAAAGAGTTTAGACTAAGTGATATCCAAGAACCCTTCCCCTTTAAAATCACCCCCTTCCCCTTTAACAGTCACCCCGTCCCTGATCTGTCACTCACTAATGCTCCTCTGCAGCCTCAGTCTTCTGAGCTAGGAAGTGAGACACCTGGACCAGTGGAAGTACCTTCAAAGACTGAGGCCTCTGTCATCACCCACATAACATGGTCCAGATACTGTGCCTAATGCCAAACTGACCCTCAGAAAATACCTGTCAAATGAATGACAATGTTGTCACCATGCTGTCCCTCTAAGATATCAAAACTAAGTTCTAATTTCCTACTCTTATTACCAAAAGATATGACCCTAGCCCTTTGGGGACTATAAAGTCACACCCCCATCCCGACTGGTGACTCTGAGACAAGTGTTACTGAATTCTCTTGGAGAAAAGATGCTATGGAGGAAGGAAGAAAATGCCACAGGGACGGGGGAAGTCTGAAGAAGCATCCTGTAGAAAAAGGGCTTTGAACTGGGTGCTCCAGGCAGGCAGCCCCAGAGGTTGAATGTGAGAAGCCACAATAGAGGAGCAAGTAAGGTGGGACAAAACTTTCTGTACAGTCATTGTGGTAGGTTCCATGGGAGGCTGAGGTTGGGACATTAGTGAAACCCATTCCCCAACTATCACCTCCACTCCTGGGGTCCCTCTGAGCTGGGAACTAGCCAAGTGGTTGGAGGGAATAATATCTACCAGGGCCAAGTTTAAAGTCAGGTCTTGGGGAACATGAAATTGCCTAAAGGTACTTACAAACACTGGGCTTCTGTCACAACCTCCAGAAGTCTTCTTCCTAAGATGGAAGACCCTAAACCTAGACAGCTGGGGACAATGCCTCCAACTTAAAGGGTGGGCAATATGCTGGGAGGGAGGAAGATGTTGGAGCAGAGAACAATGGGGCCTGAGGTTCTCAGAGGGAAGGGGGGCCTCCTACACATCAGAAGGACTGAACCCCCTGAACACCTTGTCACAGGGTTGTTGCACACTTTCCTCCCAAGAAAAAGCACAAGTGTCCAGGCTGCATGATTGGACAGTTCTGAGGTGCCAATGTCTCCTCATATTGTCTGGGTCTCTGCCTCCAGGAGCCTAGAATAAGGCCAGTTCCTACTCTATAGAAACACTTTCTGGGTGCTTGAAGGCAGCATCCCTGAAACAGACCAGTCACTGCCTTCTGCTATTTACAAGTACTATCATATCTGACCCTCACAGCCCTTCCACAAAGCAGACGATGGTATTTCTATTTTAGAGAAGAGGAAATAGGCTCAGAGAACAAGTGCCTTGTCCAAGGTCACACTGAATTTTAATGTACATCTTTGTCAACCTTGTCTTTCTCTGCCATAGTCCCTTGAACCTTGTCTTCTTCACACCAAAGGAAGTCTCACTTCAATTTCTCTTCCTGTCATGCTGTCTCCTCAATGGGCCAGGATGGGAGATCCAAGATGGAATATCCTGCCTCCTGGGCAGGAAAGGGCAGAAGCTGAAATAGCAACTCTTAAGTGCAAGTGAGGAGAGGGCAGACTTAAAAGGTTATAGTAGTTGCCATGCACCTGGTGAGGTGAACTGGAGGTATTATTCTGGAAAGGAGGTAAGAATGGAGTACTTTCCTGGCATGGGAGGGGCTGTGGAGTCCCAAGGAGAAATCATTCTGTACCCATGGAATCACTGGATGCAGGTCCAGATGGATAAGGGACCAGAAGCTGATTTTGTTAAGGTACTTGATATTAGGCTGGAAGATGTTTTTGTGGTGCAGATGTGGAAATTGAGGGCCAAAGGGGGATAGGGGCTTTCTCAGAGAAACACTAGAGTAGTGGGAGAGCCAGGACCAGGAGTTCAGGTCTCATGACCCTTGCTACTACCATGCTGCCACCTGAAGCTCCTGGCAGGGAGGCATGTGCCAAGATTCTACAGTGGAAGAGGGCATGTATTCTAGGTCCTCATTTGCTCCTGTCAAGCTGCTAAGATGGACCTCGTGTGAGCCTTCTGAAACCGTTTACCTCAGGACACAGTGGCAGGGAAGAGTGCCTCTCTTGTGTGGGTACATGCCATCAGAGAGGGCAAGACTAACCCAAGGTCACAAGTGAATACATGGTAAAGCGAGGATGTCCAAAATCTGGGCCTTCTCAGCTCCAACAGGCCTCCTAGAAGAATAGAGTCTCTTCAGTCTCTTTAGCCCACACTGAGAGCAAGAGAAAGGAGGACAGGTGTTTGAAGGATCTGGGTTATCTCTGACCCCACTTCCACCTGCCTCCCATCCCTCACACACTCAGGACTGTGCAGATGAATTTGAAACTTCTGAAGTTCCTTCTAAATGGATCACCTTTATTTCCCACAGTGTGAGATTCTGTGCTTTTCACTCTTCACTCTTCACTAAATTCCTACCATCCTATAAAACCCAGCTCAGAGGCACAGAAAATTACCATGTACAAAGCCACAAAGGAAGTCACTTCAAATTCCAAAGAAGTTCACAGACCATGATCTCGGACCACATTGCAATATAAGTAGAAGTCAACAAGAAAAACATAAACCTCTCATAGTGTGAGAAACTAAAAACACACTTTGAAATCATCCAAGAGTTAGAGGAAATTACAATGAAATTTGTGAAATATTTAGAACTGAATGATAAGGAAAGCACAAGTAGTTTCTAACTCATTTCCTCTGTGAAGTCAGCCCTGACCCCATGTTGCCTCTCCAGATCTCCTCCCTCCAAACAGCCCTGTGCCCAGGAGACTGACGCCTATTGGCTGCAGCAATCCATTCCCTTGTCCTTGGCTTTGGGTGAGACTCAAATGAGGAACCTGACCAGAGATGGGAGGGATTGGGAGAGAGAAGTGAGATCCTTTATTTATCTCCAGTCCTTCCCCATATGATTGCTGTGGACTGATCATGCTCCTCCACAGAGGCCCCCGCCCTTGTCAATAGCCCCCTGCCCATAACTCCCACTCCTACCCCTCCCGTGAACCTTCAGCCTGGGGTTGACAGCTACCCACTGCCTTTGCTAGTCCTTTGATATTACATATCCTCATGGTTTCCCTACACCATGACTCTACCTATGAATAGTTCACTCATTAAACTCTGTTCAGAGCTCAAAATGCCCAGTTAGGGTGTTCCACATGTTTCCTTTGGATACCCCAATTCTTACCAAGAATTCAGCTATCAGTGCTTGACCATGTTCTCACTTCTGGATGACCTGTATTATCTATGGATGTGTTTTCCCCCTGATGACCTGTTGGCACCTGAAGTCGGCAACTAGATACACGTCATCATCCAATCCCCTGATCTCTGTGCACAATCATGCTCAATAAAAGGTATTGGTTAGGATATCAAATAAAGGAGTAGATTTGAATTCCCTTCATACCTAAGTGTTTGCTTATAGGGGACTTGGGGTACATTTAATTAAAGCCCAGACACAAAACTTCAGAGAATTTTAGGCAGAGCAAAAATGGGTGTTCAAGCAGAAGGTGGCACACGCCTGTAATCCCAGTGGTTTGGGAGGCTGAGAAAGGAGGATCGCAAGTTCAAAGCCAACCTTGGCAAAAGCAAGGCACTAAGCAACTCAATGAGATGCTGTCTCTAAATAAAAGACAAAGTAAAACTGGGAATGTGGCTCAGTGGTCGAGTGCACCTGAGTTCAATCCCAAAAAAAAAAAAAATTTAAATAATTAAAAAATGGGTGCTAAACAAAAGAATGGATATTTGAGCTGGAATGTTTTCCCCCAGGATTGGGGATTGAATACAGGGCCTCAACACATGCTAAGAAAGCTCTCTACCATTGAACTACACCCCCAGCCCTAACATCCTTAAGGATCTGGGGCTTCCATGCCATTGATAAAGCAGCTCCAGAACTAAGAGGAGCCCACTGGGGCATCTGAGCCATGGTGTGTACCATCTGTGGCCTCCAGCTCTCCCCTACCTGTACCTGTTCATCTCCCACTTTCCTCCAGGGTGACTTCTGCAGCCCACTGTCTGCCTTGGCCCTCCTAGCCTGGAAAGCCTCCAATCTTCCTTCCCATCCCAAAGAGAGCCAGGCAACTCATTCCTGGACCTGGGTCACAGCATACATTGAACACTGACATGAGATACTTGTCTGTCCCCAGGAGAGGATCCAGGCAGTGGAGTAGGCAGAGCAGATCAGGTCTGGAAGGATTTGGATTTGGTTGGAAGGAATGAAGGAAAGGTATCCCAAAGAGGGAACAGGTGGGACAAAGGTATGGCGATGGGAAATGGGTGCCTTTGGGTGAAGAGTAAGGAGAATTAGTCCAGCCAAAGGAAACCATCCCATAGCCTCAATGCTCTGATGGGGAAGGTGAAGTCTGTTGATTTGATACTAGTTGGAAGCCAGTCCTCTCAGGAGTGAGATGTTCAGTTCGTTTGTTCATTCATTCACTGAAGTGGATTTTCAGCTCCTGCTACGTGTCTCTGCCTCTGCCGGGAGCTAAAAACGTGGGAGTGGATAGGATAGACAGGCTCTCTTATTGAGTTCAGGGACAAGTGAGGCACCAAAATTCCAGGAAGCCACTTATCTAGCAGCCCTTTTGTCTGCTCCAGAGAGAAGCTGGACATGTCCACATTTCAGTCTGAAGGGCCAAGGAGACCCCCAGAGGGCCAGTCCCTCAGTTAGTGCCCCGCTCAACGGGAAGCTGGGAGCCCGATGTGGACTTTCCGGAAAGGCGCGAGTGAAGTGTCTGTGTATTGGGGTGGGGGAGTCCCTTTCCCCGCCCCTCCCCGCCCCGTGGCCGCGGCGTGGCCGGGCCGGGGGCGGAGCTGGCGTCGCCTCGCGGGCAGGAGGGTGGCCGCGGCCCGGCAGGGCAGGCAGGCAGGCGAGGGGAGCGGCCGGAGAGGAAGACCCGCAGGAGAGCGACCCAGCGCGCCGGCATGTGACTGCAGCCCAAGTAGACTCAAGCTCTCCGGTCGTGGAGGACCCCGTGAGTGAGTGCCCGCGCCCCAGCCTCCCTGCCTTACTTCCACTTTCATTTCTTCCACGGTCCCGGCGTGGCAAGGTCCGGAGGAGACTCTGGCCCAAAGGCACGGTGACCACAGTGAACCCGAAGCCCCAGGCTCAGAGCAGCGAAAGTACGGGTTGGGGGTGGCGGTGGTTGAGGGGGGCGTGTCTTCGGGAGCGGAAATGTCAGGCTGGCTCCTCTGGGTCCCACAACCTGCTCGTCCTGACAGCTGGTGGGAGGGGAGAAGTTCTTAGAGGGTCCAGGGGAGGGTGGGGTGGGCTTGGCTGGCTGAGCGCTGCTGGGAAAGTGTGGAGACTTCACTAGTACTTTCTCTTGGATATCTGTCCTGCAGGGGGCCCCGTGCTGGATTCTTAGTTCACTCTGGAGCCATCCTTTGACTGAGTTCCTAGGCCAGGCCCAAGGAGGGGCAAGTGTGGCTCGGGCAGGGGGATAAATGTCAGAAACAGGCAGGGTCACCCTGTGGTCTTTATTTGGGAAGTCCAGATGCACAGCCAGAGGTGAGCAAGCCACTGACCATTTGCCCAGCATTAGGAAATAGAGACTAAGAGGGGGAATGGGCAGTGGTTCAGGGAGAGCAGGGTGGAGAGTAAAGGCCCATAAGGGGCATAAATGGAACGGCACCTACCCTGCACTGACCCTCAGCTTACATTTTCCTAGTAAAAGTCCCAGGCCTTGAAATTCTACAGCAGGTAGGTGGGACTCTACCTTCCTGGTCAGGACACCCAAGTTGCCAAGGGCATTGTCAGTGTGTTGGGGGCAAGAAGTAGACTGGCCTAATTAGTGGGGAAGACGCTGCCCCTCTCCCTTCACCCTTACTCTCTGTCCTTATCTCCACCAGGCCAGTGACCAGCCAGTGCAGGAAAATGGTCCTTTGCTCCTTGTCATGGGCTGAACCTCTCTTTATCCCAATTCCCAGTTCTGCCTGTAACTTGCTATGTGAATACAGTTTCCTCAAGTCCCCTTTCTGGACCTCAGTTTCCCCATCTTTACAAGTGGGTTGGGCCAGTTGACTTCTCAGGGCTATTTTAATTCTAAGACTCCCTTAAAAACTGAGCACCTATTTTGTTCCAGCCCCTGACCACAGCTGGGTGTGGGGTGGGGACAGAGTGGCTAAAGAGCTGTCTCCATAAAGAGGAGATCAAGCTCAGTAGAGAAGGCTGCAGGAGGAGGTGGCATTCAACTTGGTGGAGTATGGTAAGGCAGGGTGCAGCTGGAGAAAGCACAGACAGGAGAATGGGGGGGGGGTGTTCAAAGATCAGGAAGAAGCAAAGTGATTTATGTAGGGAGGTGGAAGGTGAGGCTAGAGAGGTAGGATATGGAAGTGAATGCCAGGGTGAGGGTCTAAAACTCAGTAAAAGGGGCTGTGTGACGGCAGAGTGCCTAGGCACCTCCACCTAATTGCAGTGTGAGTGATTTTGGAAGCACTTGCCTCAAACAGAACTTGAAATGGAGATGACAACTGAAGCATAGATACCTCCTTCTCTTTGCTTCAAGAAGTTCAGGTCCTGAACTGGGGTTGTAGTTCAGTGGTAGAGTTCTTGCCCAGTGTGTGCAAGGATCTGTGTTCAATTCCTAGTACCTCAAAAACGAGACAAGAAAAAAAGTTCAGGTCCTAATCTGTCTGGCACTTCTTCAGGAAGAAATTAATGGATCAGGATGGATGACATAAACTTTTTTTTTCCCCCCTGAAGAGGGCAAGATCCTGCTGAGAGGCCTGACTGTACTCTCTAAACTGTCTGTTGTACCCATCCTGGCCTTCCTATTGTGGGTATAAAGAAGGACCCTTGTTCCAACATCCCCTCCATTAGTCTGATTTGTTGCCCATATATGCCTTGCCTTTAGCTACAAACAATTGTCACCTCGTTCCCACCTTCCCTTCCTCAACCTTGTCCCAACAATTACCAGAGATGTGAGAAAGGAAAATGCTCTAGTGTCATTCAGTGAGTCTGAAGTCAAGACCAGCTTTTGTCTGTGATTCAAGCCTCAGTGTGAGGCTAGAATCAGGGCTGAGACTGTCCAGGGTCAGGGCCAAGTCAAAGTTCAGCCTGGAGCCCAAGTTCAGTGCTTAGCTTATGCTCAGTCTGGGGCCACGGTCAGTGCTCAATTTGTGGCTAAGTTCCAGTCTCAGCAGGTACCTGGGTCTGCTCACTCTCTCACAGGGGAGAGGAGGTGATGCCCTTAGAGGTTCAAAAATCTGGCTGTATCAAAGTGACACAGGAATTGAATGGGTTAAATCTGTTGTGCTACAGGTGTCACCTAACAAGCCAGTGGTGAAGCTGGTACTAGAACCCAGGAATCCTGCATCTTTGGGGCTGATTGCTGCCTCCCTCTCAATTCTGTTCTGTGTCTGGGATACTTCCATATAGGGGGCAAAGCAAGTGTGTCTGAGCTCTAGATGGACCCAGCTGGGTAAATCTAACTGCACTCTCTACCCTCCAGTGTCAGGTGCAAAATAAGTGTGGTAGAAATGTTTACAGTGTGTCAGGTGCAGGGGGAGGGCCCATGGCTTGGTCTGGAGGAGGCTGGCTTGAAAGGAAGAACCTCCAGCCATTGTCAGAGGAAGCAGTGCTCTTACAGGCTGGCCACCCTCTCCCTCCTCCACTGCCTGTTAGCTACACTCAGAGGCCACCCAGCTGGCCATGTGAGGGCCCTTTCCTCTTTCAGAGTAAAGAAGAAAAAGGAAAGGACATTTTTGGTAGAAAAGTCCCTCCTGCTCCCTGGGAATCCCCGGTGGCCGGATAGACTACGGGATATCCCAGAGGAAGCGGAGGCCAGGACCCTCCCCCTTCCCCCCCAGCACAATGCAGCTAGGCTCTCCCACACTGCACCAGGTGGGGCTCCCAGAGGTCAGTCATCTCTTCCAGCCTCCTTCCAGTAGTCTCTGTCATTGGAGCCCAACTCCAGCCACTGTGATGCAGAGAAAAC
The DNA here is from genome assembly GCF_902686445.1 of Sciurus carolinensis. Taxonomy (NCBI): domain Eukaryota; kingdom Metazoa; phylum Chordata; class Mammalia; order Rodentia; family Sciuridae; genus Sciurus; species Sciurus carolinensis. The sequence continues at coordinate 173,651,731 of NC_062213.1, forward strand.
AAAACAAGATAAGAGGTGCATGTGGGCACTAGAAGGGGAACTAAGGTTTCCTGGAAATGGGTAGGGCCCTAGACCTAGAGGATGAGGATTTCCATTCCAGGTGGAGGGTACAGACCCCAAGGCTGAAAGGTGAGATGGAAACGTTGCATTGGGAAGTCAGAGCCCATGTGATAAGGCCCTGACCACTCCCCTGCCCTTGTGCTTGGCAGAGAATCCTCAGGTCCCTGCCCCTGGACACCCGGCCCTACCAAGCCTGGCCATGGCACTCTGCCTGAAGCAGGTGTTTGCCAAGGACAAGACGTTCCGGCCACGGAAGCGCTTCGAACCAGGCACACAACGCTTTGAGCTGTACAAGAAGGCACAGGCATCGCTCAAGTCCGGCCTGGACCTGCGCAGTGTGGTGAGGCTGCCACCCGGCGAGAACATCGATGACTGGATCGCCGTGCACGTGGTGGACTTCTTCAACCGTATCAACCTCATCTATGGCACCATGGCTGAACGCTGCAGCGAGTCTAGCTGCCCAGTCATGGCTGGTGGGCCCCGCTATGAATACCGCTGGCAGGATGAGCGCCAGTACCGGCGGCCTGCCAAGCTCTCTGCACCTCGCTATATGGCATTGCTGATGGACTGGATCGAGGGCCTCATCAACGATGAGGATGTCTTTCCCACACGTGTTGGTGAGCAACACCTGGTCAGGAAGGGAGGGAGCCACCAGGAGCCCAATCCATAGCTGAGGCATTTAGTTTGATATAGCAACTCTGAGGACTAGGTTACTTTCATCCCCTATCATAGAAGAAGAGGTTGAGACAGGGTTAGTGTCTTGCTCAAGTCAGATATTTAACTAGGTCTGCCTAACTCCCTTTTGGGACTCTTCCCCAAGCATAAGTGTCCCACCAGATATCATTGCAGCAAGACCACAAACACTGATTCTCAGAATCTTCCAGAACAGGTGCCCCAAGATATTTGTAACAGGTTTACTTACTTGGACTGATCTCACTTGCATCCTCTGGGAGTTCCCTCTGACTCCTGGCCCCAGGAAAGAGAAGAGGTTGGAACTTGGATAAACCCAGATACTATCTTTGCCTCAGACTGAGACTCTGAGGGCAGAATTTTCCCTTGTCAGGCTCAGGCCATGGGGCCTTTTCTTATCTCAGCTGTGCAGCCTGGGCGGGTGAGGGTGGGGAGGAGAGATGAGTGATGTCACCCTGGCCCTGCTTCCCCACCCAGGGGCTGAGCAGGCATGACAGTGTGTGCATCACAGCAGCCCCACCTGTATACTGGGCCCCTGCTTCCACCCAGCTTCATGCTCATTTCTACAAAGGCTATAAGACTCAGAGATGGGTGGGGCAGGGTGGTCAGGCCCAGAGGGGATAAGTCTGAATGCTGAGGAAAGCCTGGCACTGAGTCACAATTCAATGCCCACAGATCCTCCCCAGCTAGTGGCTGCTATTTCCTGTACTATCATGCCCAACAGTAGTACCTTCATTTTACATAGGAGGAAACTGAGGCCAAGAGGGAAAGTGCACTGAATTGGGAGAGAGTCAGAAGTGGTGTTCATGCATTGTATCATGAGACTCAGGACCCAATGTCTTGATGGGCAGGATAAGTGTGAGGGGCCTGGGCTGCACCTGGAAGGACTCCCAGCAGGGTAGGGCTCAACCCCACCAAGAGAAGTGAGAGAGAAAAGGGATCTGTGGAACTGGATGAGCCAGGTATGGACCTGAATCTGGGCTCTGTTCCATTCTAGCCTTATATCCCTGGGCTTGTGAGTCCCCAGATAGCCATACCTTTAACCCTGGATGACTCTGCAACAATGGAGAAGAGACATAAACCACCAAGATCTCTGCCTTGAGCATAGGGGCTGTGCACAAATATCTTTTCTATGGGTCCAAGGACAGGGTCTTTATTATTTACTTCTGAGGGTTGCTGCAGTATAGTGCAAAGAGGGCTTGAATCCTGCCTCCAGTCTGTACTAATTAATAATTATGTGGCATTGGGCAAGTGACTTAATCTTTAAGTACCACCTCCATTTTATCATATCTAGAATGGTTATCAGACCCATCAGCAAAACTATAAGGATTAGAGGCCAAAGGTTCAAAGGCCCAGCTTAGGGGCAGGCTCACAAATGCTATTGCATTTGAAAGAATGAGGAATACCTGAACTGGTTCTAGTAATTAGTAAATTTTAGCATTAGGAGTCTGGGGCTTACTGTGTGAATGTTGAAAAGAGGAGGGATTCAGGGTGGGGTTGTAGAGAGAGGTCAGGATCAGATCATGAAAGACCTTGTGCAATGCCATACTGGGAAGTTAGGACTTAGTCCTGAAGGCACAAGAGTTTTTAAACAGACCCAAATCTTGATGAACACCCCTCCTTGGAATTATATACAAGGGTGTGATATGAGCATCCCTGCAGATACACATCTTTCTGGGAGAGTTTGGGTCATAACTTTCATCATGGTCTGAGAAGGGTTGATCAATCACCAGCAACAAGAGCACAAAGCCCTGCTTTAGGCAATGGGAAAACTTAGAAAGCTGATTTACATTTCAGCAGGGGAGAGGCACAGTTAGATTTGTGCTTCATTAAAAAATAAACTATGGGAGATGCTTGGGATAGAGCTCAGTGGCAGAGCACTTGTCTAGCATGGCCTAGCATGCAGAAGGTTCTGGATTCAATCCCCGGCACTGGAAAAAAGAAAAGAAAAGAAAAAAAACACATTGAGAAAACAAGATATGTCTGGCTTGCTCTTGCGCTTTCTCTCTCTCTCTCTCTCTCTCTCTCTCTCTCTCTCTCTCTCTCTCTCTCTCTCAGACAAATGTGCTGAGATGCGTGTGCTGGGGAGAAAAAAGCCACCCTGGGCAAAAACTGCCTATATGGGGAGGGCAGGGTTGGCAGAATTTTGTCACTCGGATGTTTATCTCTCTTTCTGCCCCTCTCTGCTCTCTAGGAGTTCCCTTCCCCAAGAACTTCCAGCAGGTCTGTACCAAGATCCTGACCCGCCTCTTCCGAGTCTTTGTCCATGTCTATATCCACCACTTCGACAGCATCCTCAGCATGGGGGCGGAAGCACACGTCAACACCTGCTACAAGCACTTCTACTACTTCATTCGAGAGTTCAGCCTGGTGGACCAGCGGGAGCTGGAGCCGCTGGTGAGGCCAGGTCTCCATTGCCTCCCCTGCCAAGGCTAGCGTTTGGGGGTTTTCAGATCCAAAGCCTGCCTACGTACAAAACTCAAATAACCAAGTGGATAAATTAGGCGAAGCAATTTATTTGACAGTGGATTCCATGCTTTAACAGTGAATCCAGTCTGCAGCCTAGAGTTGGGGTCGAGGGCAGGAGGGGCCGGGCTCAGGCAGAAGGGTTAGGTCCTATGGTTTGGGAAGGGACTATCTGGCAGGCCAAGCTCAGACTGACCCCTCCTCACTTTGTATCTTTACAGAGGGAAATGACAGAGCGGATTTGTCACTGAGCCCAGTCCTGGACATTGTTGCCCATCAGATGGAACATCTGAACACAGCGTGGCTGGGGAGGGGATCTTGGGAGTCTGATGATAGAGGAATCTGAAGGCCCTAGGACCCCTCCACATACCAAACATCTCTGGACTTCTGGTTCTCAGAAGTCTGCCTACATGTCCTCCTCACTGCTTGTGAATGGAGAAGGGGAGGGCTTCAAGTGGGCAAAGAGAAGGAAAGGAGAAGTCAAACCCCTGGCATGAAGTCTGGGAGTGGGGTGGGCTATCGGGTTTCTTCTCTGACCCTTCCATAGTGATTCCCAAGCCTATCTGGGGAATATGAATGTGGTTGTGGCTGAGGTAACAGCAAGAGAGTAAGTAGCCTCTGTGTAAGTGAGCACAGATTCCAGTGTGAGCATGTGTGTGATTTTAACTATGGGGTGTCTGTCTGTGAGAGATAGACCCTCCCTAGCACATAGTAGGCTCTCCATAGATGTTGGGTGAATGGAGAGATGGATGGATGGATGAAGAGGTTGGGACCATCCGATTGTGACCACTGTAGGAGTACTGACAGCATTGTCCCCTCTCAGGGCATCTGACCATGTAGTGCATGAAATGTGGTTACAGATGTATCTTTATGGTGGAAACTTCCAGGCTACCATCTTCCATTAGCACGAGTCCTAGGGAGCTGGGTGGGGGTTGGAAGGAGGAAACTTACCCTGAATTCCTTAATCCCATGGCCCACCACAGATGTGGGTTCTCATTTGCTCAATCAGGGATGCCTATGCCTCCAGAAAGGCCTGATTAATAGAATGCCTCCTGGGGTTTGGGAATGATCCCTAAAGTTCACACAGGTCCCCTGACTTTTAAACCAGGAATCTTAGACTCCATTCTCCCAGAATCTACAAAACTGACTCCTAGGATCTGAAGCCCAACACAAAATAATCCTCTAGTCCAAGGATCCAGTGGATTTGAATTGGGAAATCTGAAGTCTTTTCTCCCATCCCAGGACACTGAGGATCTTATAGCTGATGGAGAGATCCCCATCCTCCTTCCCACCTATCCCTGAGACATTCTGGATGATTGGATCTCCAAGCACAGCTATCCACAGAGAGACTGGGATGTTCATTCAGTACTCCGCTGCTCAGTAACTCCATGCCCAGCCCTGTGCCCAGACAACACAGGTGCAGAAACTAAGGCAGGAACAGGATTCTGCCCGCCCAAAGCCTTTGTACTGGGAAGCCAGGATGAAATGCCAGAAAGGACCCGAGAATCATCTCGTCTGTCTCTCAATGTGCAAAGGAGGATGCTGACGCTGGGAGAAGAGGGAGAAATGTCTTTCATGGATCTGGAGTAAAGACCCAGGACCTGCCTCCCACTTTAGGACCCTGATTGTTACACAGAAATGCACATGGAAAAAGGGTTTTACAAACCCTCTTCAGGACACAGCTGTTCCTGCTTTGAGCAAGGATTTCTAGCCAGAGACCCCCACCACCCCTTGGGTTGGCTGGGGTTGCCTGCTGAGCCAAGCCTCCAAAATTATGCCCCTCTTGACAGCCTAGAAACTGCCTGCCCACTGGGGAAACAGATGGGACTCTTGGGACCAGCCATCTGGGCCTGGGACTTCTGCCTTTGCTGCCTCCAAAGAAGTTCCCAAGGGAAGCATGCTGGCCTGGCAGCTGTCTGTGGCTGTGGAGTGAGGGGAGTGGGAGCTTCCCCCAGAGTGACTGCAGCTTGCACAGTGGATTCTAGACTATGGCAAGGGCTGATGGGGTGGGGGGAGGGAAATCTATTTTTGTGAAATAGAAGGAAGACTTTATTGTTGTTATTTTTGGTAAAGTAAAAGAAGCCAACTAAAGCATCCACTGGTGGGAAGCTGTGGTCTGGGTGCCACATGGCTCTTGGCAGACCATGGAAGGAGCCAGGCCAGAATGGGGCTGGAATGGCTTTTTGCCCTGAGAATGTGGGCCATGTAGAGGACTGGCTGGTATGACCATGTGTGGTCTAACTCTCCAGTCCTAAGGTTCTCCCAGGACTCTGAGAATTCTAGAACAGGTGAGGCTAGGACCCTTGGAAAGGGGACGGATGACCCTTGCCTCTGGGGAACTCAATCTGATGAGGAATTTTTCCTTGTTTTAGTTCAAGTCGCCTGGCATTGGCTATTCTAAGACCTCACCCCTTCAGCTGGGGGTTAGGGAAACTAACAGAGTGGAAATAAAGTTCCAGCCTTAATTATAGGAAAGGAGACCATTTTCAGGAGAAAGACGTTTGTTTGTTGGCTGGATCTCAAAATGGTGGAGGTAGGACATGGGGCTAACTCTTGAGCTTATTCCCCAGAAGACATCTGAATCTCTTGGCTCATGTCTTCTTATTCCACTGACCTTAACCCACAATCTTTCCAGATAAGAGTTGAAAAACAGCTTGGTTCTTTTTGTTGTTGTTAATCATCTTATCCATTTAGCTGGTTTTATCGGGTCAGCAAAGGCCCACCTAGAGCTCCCCTTCTACATACAAAAGAGCCAACCTGGCTTTATACAGGAGCTTGGAAGTAGAGACCTGGGTTCCAGTCCCACCCAGCCCTCAAAGTCCCATGTAAGTACTCCCCTTTTAGACCTATATTTCTCAGCTATTTCATTATCAGAAGTAGAAGTGAAGGACTGATTGATCTCTTAGCACCTTCATTAGTCTATGAATCCATCATCATCGTCATCATCATCATCATAGATAATGATGTTGCAGGTACCGTTTTGAGTGCTTGACATATAATAGTTTGTTCAATCAAGTTTGTCTTTAGCTAGCTACCTGGCTTCCCTCCAAGACCCCAATATCCCTCCATCCTTTCATTGCTCCAGGATCTGAAAGTCCCTTTATTCTTCTGCTCCTTCTTCTGGTGCGCCAGAGGAGGTCCTTAGTGCAGCATTCTAAGAGGGTTCTAGCTGCACACCCACTATGTCAGATTGCTCACTGCCTCCTCAATCATTGGACATATCAGGCTGTTAGAAAGTTCATGTACTGGGCTCATGGTCATTTTGAAATACAGGGTAGATTTATCTCAGAACTGTGTGGCCCAAGGTTTGCACCATACATGGAAATGTCTGTTACTATACCAGGAAGCCGACATAAAAATTGCTTTGAGAGATTCAGAGAGGATGCTTTCAGAAGAGAGAAAGGAAGAGAGAACTGAGGACTCAGTGATGTGAGAAAATAGCCTCTCCGGCAATAGGGCAAAACCTAGCAGGAGAGGGACTTAGGAGAAGCAAAGCATTAGAGGTAGAATAGCAGCTTGGTTGGGAAGCCAGGTTGGACTTTGTTTTCCTGTTGGCTCAAGATCTATAACAATCCTTGGATCAGAGAACAAGGGAGTAAGCTATCCTCTTCACCCTGAGGTACAGCATCCCACTGTTGAGGATGACCCACCAACCTTGGCTTCTATGAACACTACAGCCTCTTTTAAGCTCACTGCTGCCACTCTATGCAGAGAGCTGCTGAATATGTGGTGGAATGAACCACAAAAATGGCTGGAATTCCACCTGCTTTGGAGGGTCCCCCTTCCTCTGAGCCCCCTCAGCACCCTCATCCAGTGTTAACTAAACTTGTTTGCCATGTGGGGCATAGCAACTTTGAGAATGTGGATCACAACAGGCCAGAGTGACTCTGGTCCAACTGGTTATTAAGATAGTAAGGGGAACAGACCAGCAAGGCCTCTGAGGACTTGGAAGTTTTGGTGGTAGGCCTAGAAAGTGACAGTAGAGAGAGGCTGGGATACACAGGAGCTTTCAGGTTGGACTGAGGGATTCTGGCAGGAACAATACAGAAGCTTGGAAGAAGACTCCACCTCCCCAGCTTTCACCCAGATTGGGGCAAAGTTCTTAATGTTCCCTAATGTCCCCCACCTCCTTCCATCATACATGTGAGAAGAAAGCCCGAAAAAGGAGAAAGGGAACAAATGTTTGTGGGGTGAATGATGGGTAGTCCAAGAAGCTCTTTTAAGTAGCATGGCTCACCAGACCCTCACTACAAGCTGAGGAAGGCAGGGACGGGACCTTTACTTCCATCTTACAATGAAGGAAACACTAAGCATCAGAACCTGAATTAAATTCAAGTAAACACTGTCCTCTCATGGCATCTACAGCCTGATGAAGTGTCCTGGTGAGTCTGGTTGAGGTATTAGTTCATTTACAGTTGTTTTTCTACAAGTAACAAACTTGTAAAAAAATTTTTTGGGTTTAAAAAATTTTTTTAGTTGTAGATGGACACAATACCTTTATTTTATTTACCTATTTATTTATATGGTGCTAAGGATCGAACCCAGTGCCTCACATGTACTAGGCATGCGCTCTATCACTGAATCACAACCCCAGCCCGTTTTTGTTTTTTTAACTAATGGAGGTAATGTTCTACTCGAACACTCAAATGAAATTCTCGACATCCATACCTTTAAAGAAATCTTACAGAATTAGCCCTTTTTAGAAAAGACCAGCAGTATTTCTTCATATATAAAGAAGGCGTTTAAAAATTTCTTCCAGGCATGCAGAAGAGTTCGGTAAATATTGATTACACCTGCAGCCGCCAGGCCTCCTCACTCCTGGCGCTTCAGTGGCTTCCGGATGCTGAGACTTGGAAAAGAAAGCATGGAAACGAGCTAAGCCCCACCCACTAGCCAAAGAGCTCCCCGCCCTTCTGCTGACACGCATGCGCAGAAACTCAGGTTCCCCCTCCCTGTAGCCATTAGGGCGCAGGCGCGGCACCGCCCCCTCACGCCCCTCTTTGCTGGGGCCCTCCCCCCCGAGTCTAGCACCGCCTCTTCCGCGTTCTCGACAGAGAGACCTGCAGGTGGGGGTGCGCGTCACCGCTCCCGCCGTGGTCAGCTAAGGTAAAAACGAGACAGCGAGATGTCCCTCGGAGCAACACGGGGCGGGGGTCTGGAGTGAGTCTGTGTTTCTGGGAGGGAGGAGGCAGTCAGGACCTCAGAGCAGCTTGAGGTCACGACCCGATTCTGCTGCGAAAGGACAGGCGAAGGGGACGCTCTTTTAGGACTATCCTCAGGGCTTCATTTATGACCTGTCGGGGCTGCGTCTATGGCGAGACCAAGGCGCAGTTTGTGTCCCATCTGGGCTTGCCTGTGCCTACGGTCTGTCGGGGTTTGGGTTGTGACAGGTCAGATCACTGTCGGTGTCTGAGGACTGGAGATCAACCTATGACCCGTATTAGCCTCAGTCCTAACCAGGGATCAGGAGCAAAATTATGGCACGGCTCAGGGCTCAGACAGTCCAACATCATGAATAGTTTTGCATATGAGAAATTTATGAACTGTGCTCACTACATTGTTTTAAATTTAACTGTTTTCATATATTTCACAATACCATATTTAAAAGCCTTGCCATGTGCAGACGATTGTCCAGTGGGGAGAGGTAGTCGTGACAGGTACAGTATCTCTCCTTAGAGAACTTCCAGGCTACCTGTAGGACTGTCAGTGGAAGATCAGAGGCCATTTGCAGATGACAGAAATGAAGTGTTGTTGAAAGTTCTTGGCTTTGGGATCAGGCAGACCTGGGTTCAGAGCTCACCTTTGCCACTTCCTAGATATGTATCCTTGGTCCAGTCATTTCCCTTCTCAGAGCTTGTTTCTCTTCTATAAAACGGGCATAATAAGGCCATTGTGAGTGCTGAATAGAATTATATGTAAGTCTTCTAGTATAGCACCTGTCGGGCAATCAGTACTGAATATGTGATTCCTGTAAACTAGGCCATTTTGGTCTGGAGTACTTTAGAGAGGCTCTGGAGGAAGAGTTGATAAGACCTGAGCTTTGAAGCCTCAGTGGCATTTACAGGTGTAACTGACCTTGCAGGATGGGGAAAGAACTAATGCTTATTGACCACTGCCCATGTGCCAAGTGTCTGCTGGGTAGTTGGTGTATAGTGTGTCACTGGATCCCCATCCATCAGCCAGGTGCTTTCAGCCAGCTATCCTTAGCTTCAGCCCCTCTAAAGAGGGCTAGACTGGGAGCAGTGTGAAAAGGAGACCAGAGTTGGGTTTTTATATGGAACTGAGACAGCTGGAGACTTTGGTACCCTCTCTCTACCATCCACCCTTCCCTGTTTCCACCTCAACTTTCTCTTTCTGTAATCCAGAGGATTAGCTGGGCTCTTGACTTTGTCTGGGAGTCCTGTTACTTTAGTGCATTAGCAGATTTTGGTCATTGTGGGGCTTGTCAACTCAGATTGCATGAAGAAACAACCATGGGGGAGAGAAGTGTCTGTAAATAGGAGCTGTTACATTGCAGCACATGCTTAGAAAGTGTGTGTCCTCCTGTTATGTGGTCCCATAATAATTCAGTATGTGGTTTCTTTTGCATCTTCTTCATGGGTGCCCATATGATCTTCCTGAGACACTGTTCTGATTGTATTATATCTCTGCTCAGAAACCTTTGCAGACTTCACTGTCACTATACGGTTTAGACTCTTCAGTCTCATAAACAAGACTCTCCGTAATCTGTTCCCAAACCTCTTTTATGCCCTGTTTCTGTTTCCCCAAACCTGTACCCTTTGCCCCAGTCAAAATAAACGAGTCTCTGTTTCTCAAACACTCCCTGTATGTTCCTGCTCCAACCTTTGCTTGCATTCCCTGCTCCTTCTCATCTTTCAAGACCAATGTCTCATGTGACCCCCTTCGTGAAACTTCTTAGCCTTCTGCTCCTGTTCCTCTCTTCTGTAGCAGAGACTGAATTTCTGATTGAGTTCTCATCACAGTCTGCCTTGGGTATGTCACTCCATACAGACAAAGGACTGTGTCTGTTTCATTCCTTCTCTACCTGGTTCAGGGCTGGCACATAGTAGGCCTCTGCAATGTTTGTGGTTAAATGAGTCAGTGACATTTCCTACTTACTCGCTTTGGTATTTGTTTTATGAGCTTTCAGGTTCAGAAGGGGATTTGTGTTTTCCTTCTCTTTGTGGCTAAGGAGGGCCCTAGTTTAGATTGATGATGCCCTAGTTACAGGCATCAAAGGCCTGAAAGTACAGAGATTCTGGATGAGCCATTGCTGCTGTTTTTTCTGGCTCTTGTCTTGCCTTTGCTGTGAGTTTTGTTGGGAGGGAGGTCATGCTCTGTTCAGGGACCTGAAGAGTTGTTGCTATAGTTCATGCAGGGGAAAACTCACAGGTGACTGACTAATCAGTTGCTCTGCCCTTGGCCTTGGTAAACAGCATTCTCTCCCATCTGGGGACCAGCAACTACAAATTCCATTTTTCCTTGCCAACAGCCTCAGCATATGGAACCAAAGGTTCTTTGTTGATCCTAAAAAATATGGAGCTGGGGTTGTGGCTCAGTGGTAGAGTGCTTGCCTAGCTTGTGTGAGACACTGGGTTTGATTCTCAGTACCACATATAAATAAATGAATAGAATAAAGGTCTGTCAACATCTAAATATATATAAAATGACAAAAACAAAAAAATATACATCATTAAGGTCGAAGGAGCTTGGGAACCATCTGGTTCTACCACTTCCATTTTACAGATGGGGAAATGCCCAAAGATGGGAAAGGACTTGATTGGAATTACACAAGAAATCAAGGGGTAGAGATAGTTGTAGAAGTTAAATGACCTTTTTTTTTTTTTTTTTCTAATTTACTATATTGAAGCTTTTTAAAATAATCTTTAAGATTTATTTATTTTTTAATGTTTTGAGATGAAATCTCTCTTTGTTGCCCAGGCTGGCCTCAAATTCCTGAATTTAAGTGATCTTCCTACCTCAGTTGGTATTATAGGCATGTACCACCACACCCAGTTGTACATTATTATTATAATATCTAACATTTATTGAGTGCTCACTATGTGCTGGACACTGTTTTTAGTACTTTAAACAATTTTATAGACTAGGAAATTGAGGCAGATAGAAATTACTCAAATCTGTTTTCTGATCCCACAACTTTGGTGTTTAGTATGGTTTTAATGGCAGTCATCTCCTACCCAGTGGAGTAGAACAGTTCTCCATGTACAAGCCCCTCCTATTGAGAAATAATACACAGAGGACAACAACACATTTCCTGCCTTTTGTAAGCAATTGTCTTCTCCAAGCCTTCTCCCTTCAGTGTCATTGGGAAGATAGATAAGTACATAAATAACTGAAATCAGACTGATTGTGGTAAATGTAGTAAGGAATGTAAACAAAGTGGGAGTTTGAGTGAAAGAAAAAATCAATCCCATCATGACCAGAGATTTCCTGAAGGTGGGGAATTTCTGCTGGGTGGGAGAAGCTGCAGCTTGAGGGATGGTCTAGAGGTAGAGATGCACAGCATGTTTATGTGTGCCAGGGGAAAGGAGGAGTGCTGGTGAGGAGGGAAAATAAGCTGAAACGGTGGATTGTGGACAAAATGTAGATAAGGGTGGGAAGAACACTGACATTTATCAGTGTCTGCTTTGTGGTTTGCAGTGTGCCACATGCTTTACACTCTATAATTTATTTAATCCTCACAATCCCTGCAATATCCCAATTTAAAGATGAAAAAACCAGACCTCAGGAAGATTAAAGTGATTTCCCCAAGGTCAAGTAGCTAGTAAATGGCATAGCTTGGTTCTGACCTAGGAGGGTTAGATTCAAAGGCTGACCATCTTTCCCTTTTGCTGTAGGGCTCTGGGTACCATGACTTGGGCTGTTTACTCTGACTATGAAACAGGGGCTGACTGGAGCAAAGAACCCAGAATGGGGACATCAGTAAGGAGACTTAAACTGTGAGCCACAGTTTGGAAGCTGCCTGGTCTAGGTCTGCTTGATTGGGTTAATACATGAGCATTTTGGCAACTCCTGCAGGACCATAAATCAGTGCACTATCATCCTTAACTAGTGGAATCTTAAAATGAGTTTAGAGAAGCTAAGGGCACCCTTGTATTTTAGGCAAGGGTTCTGATGTGCAGTTGGCAGTTTGTTCCAGAAGTCTTCTGGGGAAGCAACTCATATGACATGTTCTGTTGCTTCATTTCCTCACCATTAAGTTCAACAAGAATCTGTAATGGAGGAAAGAGCACTACACTGGAGAGGAGACTGGCATTCAAGCCCTGGCCTGCTCATCCTCATCTGAATCCTCAGTCTCAGCTTCCTTCTCTGTAATAGGGGGGATTGGATTTCACTCCTGAGGACTTGTCTCCTGCTACTGTCATGTATTGCTTTGCCCTCCCTGATTTGGGGAAGATTAAGGGAGTGACTGAGAATGTGAACCTGAATTCAAGATCCTAAGGTTCAAGGTCCAGCCTCTCATTCCTATAGGAAGACAATAAGTAGGGTATAGACTGTAGAGTTGGACTGCCCCAGTTTGCATCCTGCCTCTGTAACTGTCCAACTGTATGACTGGCAAGTTATTTAACTTTGCCTAGTCTGTTTCTTCATCTGTAAAATGGGGATATGAATACTAGCTGTAGTAGGTGCTAAATGAATGTTAACTTTAATAATAATAATTCAAATTATATTAATGCCAATTTCAGCACTGTGTTTATAGAAAGTATATTTCTTAGGGCCATTTCCCCCACCATCTTACTCTGACATCACTGCCTTCTCTCTTTCCAGTGCTCTGTTAGGAAACTTGGAAATTTTGTATTGTTCTGTCACAGGGTTACAAATCTTGACACAACACAAAGTGCCTGTAGGAAAAGGGTCAATAAAAAGTGTGGCTTGCTGTGTGCAATCTGGAGGCTGAGGTAAAAGGTTTGCAAGTTTCTAGCCTTGGTCACTTAGTGAGACCCTGTCTCAAAATAAAAAATAAAATTAAAAGGACTGGGATATAGCTCAGTGTAAAGCACCTCAGGGTCAAACCCCAGTACTGAAAAACAAAGTCAGTGGCTTTTTAGAAAATCTTACCTGACTTGGGTTTTCTCCCACCTCTCTCCATAGTAAATAGGACCAGACAGCGTTTTCATTTCTTTTTGCACAGCTTTCAGCAAAAGTGCTAAGCAAGACCCCATCAGTTCACTTGCTAGAAAGAACAACAACAATGCAGTATCTCTGGAAAAATCATGCCTAATCTGGTTCTTTTCTCCAGCTTAAACCCCTCTGGCCTTATCTTAAGCTAGTTCTTATTGTTTCCTTTTCCATGAATATGGAGAAGTTTCTTCCTATTATAAAGGGAAGAGAAGATCAAGATTTTTCTCATGAGAACCTTTTCTGTACTTAAAGCTAGAATCCAGTTAGGCCTCATCGTCTCTTCTCCAGGCTAAACAGCCTGGGCTGCTTTCACATCACCCGTAAAACCTATTTTCCATCCCTTGGATCACATTGGTTATGCTTCTTTTCTTTCTCTTTGGTTTTTCTACTTCTTGGCACTGACCAGAATGTGCTAGTCTGCTAATAAGAGTCAAAAACAGTTTAAGAGGAGAATAACTTCAGAAGTTTCATTCATTCATTAGCATTTCTAAGTATTTGCCCCATGCCAGGCCCTCTGCTAAGGCATAGGGAACCCTGAGGTGACTTGGACATAATCTCTGCCCTCTCCTTAGCTCAGTCCAGGGGGAGGATGTGTAATAAAGCATTTTAAATACTGTGATCGAATTATGTACAGGGGTAGGAGGCTGGAAATTGTTTAGGGTAATAAGAAGCAACCCCTTTAGCTGGACTGTAGGTGGAGACTTCCGGAGGAGCAAGGAAAGCAGGACTCGGGAGGGCTGGTCTGAGTAACACTGGGGAAGCCACAGTGGAGCTCCTGTATTCCAGAGGCAGTGGCACCCATTAGAGGTTTTGAAGCAAGAATGAAAATACCATAAGCCTTAGTCTTTTCTGTGCCCCATTGATGTTTTCTGTCTTAAAAGTAATGTGATAATGCCTTGTTTGTATACTTTGGGGGTTTTGTCTCTAAGACTCCCATAGCAAGTCTAGTTCTTGAGCTCTGGAGAAAATCCATTTTCAGTCCAACAGGAAGTTCATGAAGGATGGAGAGAGAATTGGGTGCCCATCCAGGTACAGCCAGCCTATTTAAGACCTAACTGCAGGTCAATCTGTGTGGGTTTGGTCTGACTTCCCCAGACCAAAGTAGGAAGAGAGGCAGGAATGAAGAAAGGTTCCAGGGCTCACCTAGGTATTTGGTGAAGCTTGCTAAGAGGGGTTAAGCACTGTGTAAGTCAGAAGTTCTTGCTAAGGAGGAAAAGTGGCCCAAGAGAATTAGGAATGGTGGCAGAGGAGTCAGGGCTAACTGGGCCCTTAGAATCTTCAGCATATGTCTGAAAACAACCAATTTCTGTCTCTCTGTGCTTGGCTATCACTTTGTTACCTCCTTCTCCCAGGTGTGGTTTATAGAGTGGCAGGGTTGCTTTCTAGAGCCACAGTTGATCTGTGGAAGTCTTATCACAAGCTAGAATAAGAGTTACAGGTTACTGAGTGTCTCCTAGATGCCAGGCATTGGTGCTGTAGGCTTAATAGACACAAATTCATTTAATCCTCACAACAGGTGTATTATTGCTTCTATTTTATAGATGATGACATTGAAGTCCAAGACTACCTTGGTAGTAGATGGTAGGGCCAGAATTAGAATCCAGGACCTAATACTTGAAAGTCCATGTGCTTTTATTACCTCAGCTCTAGTGTGGCTCCAAATGGCAGAATAATACAAAGTTCATAAAGGAGTTCTGAGTTTCATTTTTGTTTTTTTCACTGTAGACCAGTTGTTGGCAAATTATGGCCCACAGTCCACAGCTGGCTTGCCCCCGTTTTTGTATGAACTGTCAGCTAAGGATGTTTTTTACATTTTTAAATGACTGGGGGCAATAAATGAAAATTTTGTAACACAAGGAAAGTATATGAAACTCAGAGTTCAGTATTCATAAAGTTTTATTAACATATGGCCATAGTCATTCATTTACATACAATCTCTGACTGCTTTTCCTCTGCAAAGACAAGACTGAGCAGTTGTGACAAAGATCACATGATACACAACATAAAATATTTGCTGTCTGGCCCTTTGTAGGAAAAAAAAAAAAAGCCAGCCCCTACGATAGGTAACAAGAAGGGACCAAATGGCAAGACTAAAAACAAAGAAAGTTTAAAGGTGTTCAGGGCCATCCCTGGAAGTGCAGTGGTTGCAGCAGGAGAGAGAATAACCTATTTCACTGGGCCCAAGAGATTTGGGAATAAAAAGCACAGTAGGCAGGACTACCCAAAGTGTTAATGTCTCTAAGGAACAATAAGGAGATACTATGAGGATGATGTAGTTTATTCAGATTCACTAGAGCCCTTTGGTGTCAGATACTATGTTAAACACTGGAAATACAGAGGTAAAAAAGATACCCCTGCCTTTAAGGAGCTTATGACCTGGTGGGAAGGCCACATATGCCTGTTTACAGCCTGCTGTGTTATAATGGAATTTTAAGGTCTCCATGAAATGCTGAGTGCATTAGAAACAATGTGAAGGGTGCTTCTGCAATTTGCAGGAATGCTTTCTGGAATTGCCCTGGGCCTTGAAGAATGAGTAGGAGTTATTTTACAAGAAGCTGAATATAAGACTCAGGGAAAACCTGACAGTGTGAGCATTTGGAGCATATGCAGTTGGAGAAGAAAGAGATACTGGAAATGATGTAAAGGTCCTGTGGCTGGGTAACTGGCAGAATGAGGTAATCAAACATAGAACAGAAATCAGGAGGAAGGAAGTTGTGGGTAGGGGTTAAGGACCCATCCAATTTGGGACATGTAGTTCAAGGTAAAATGTTGAAACATATCCAGATTCCAGAAAGCCTCTTTAAAGTTTTTGGCACTAAGGCCTAGAATTCAGATTTAAACTGGAATTTCAGAACTTTTTCCCTGGAAAAGGGGAAGTGCATATTTATTTAATAGAAAGAAGTTGACAAAACAACTTCTAATATGTGATAGCTAGAGCCATGAAATTAAAAATAGCAGTGGACATACAGAAAATTAAGTAATTACATTGGAAACTAGCAAAAATTACACACTTGGCATAAAACCTTGTTCCCATTTAAACCACCTATTGCTCTGCATCTGTTATTTCTTCTGGTACTATTACTCTTGCCTGTGAGACTTGGGCCAGACCACTAGGAGATGAAGCCAGAGTTTATTTGTCTCTAAAAAAGTAGGCAACACAGAAATGTCAGCTTTTACCTTCTGCATAAGACTGCTCAGACTGAACAGAGGGGTTCAACTCTGTCATCCTGGCCAGTTACACCTTTTGGAATCTAGAATTCCACAGTGGAAACAAAAAATGAAAAATTTTAATCGGAGTCCCACTACATCTTCCAATGCTTAGTGTCAGCATTTTCAGATATTTACGTGTTTGCTTTTAAAGCTTGGAGACGTCTATGACTGTTGTGTGCCAGTCTACTTCTTGGGGTAACTAACAGGGCTGGGGAACACATGGGTAGGTCTCTTATCTTCTCCGGTCCCCTCAGAGAAGTCAGCATTTTGATATCCTTTCTTCTTCTGCTCGAAGATTTTTGTGCCAGGTAAGATGAAGCAGGTGGAGAACTGAAGGACAGCTGTGTGCAGAAGCCTGTGAACCCATCCAACAGCAACACTGTTTCCCTTGGAATTTCAAGTTCGCTGAGGACCACTGCTCAAAAGTTGGGAAAACCCATAGGTAAGATTGAGTGGACATTTCACTTATCCTTTTAGATCACTCAGCATTGAAATTATCTGATTATTTCCAGGGGAAGGGATGGGCCCGAGATCAGCTAAGCAGTTGATGGTTTTTGGTATTTAGTTGGCTTAACTGAGTGGCCTTGTGTGCCTAAGACAGGTGCTTAGTAAGGAGGAACATGTTTCTTCAGAATAACAGAGGATCATAAGGAAACCATGCACTAAGTAAAACATACTTGTATACTTTTAACTACAAGAACAAAACAGCTAGCTGCATCATAGTGAACCATAATCAAGTACAGCAGAAATATAAAATGTGAAATTCTTGTACTCACCCAATCTCATTCTTCCCAGGGAACCATTGTTAATAATTTTTTGTATCTCTTCTTTTTGTTTGTTTTTAAACTAATGTATGACACATAAGATGACATTTTGAAGTGTTCTGTGTTCCACTCTGACCTGAGGTTTTGTTATGCCTGGAAGGTTATAAGTCCTGTCTCATTTGTAGATTTGGGCCAAATGAGAGTTGAGTGAGATAGCTTTAGCCTGGTCTCTGAGTTTCCATAGTGCTTGGCTGCTGTGTCACCCATCTCATCTGAAGCTTCTCAGTGGCACCACTGTCTCCCCCTGCTCCCCATCCCCAGGCTGTGTTCACCCCTTCTCTGACAACACTGTTCTTATGTTTACCTAATTTTGGTTAAAAAGCATATATTCATAAACATATGTGAGGGTCCCCCTCTGTGCCTGACTGTACTGGGCCATAACGTGGAGAGAAATAACACACTGTCCCCTCTTTCAAGGAGACTAGTAGCCTTTGATCCTCCACTGTGTCCAGTCATATGGCAGGACACGGACCAGTTCTGCCTCTGTGGTTTCCTTCCTCCCACTGAAACATGCCTTGACTTTCTCTTCCTTTCTAACCCTGCAGTCCACGCCCAGATATAGGACTTTCTTGCCTTCCCCTGAACTGTTGCAGGGGCCTCGGTCTCCTGTCTGTCCCCAACCTGCAGTTTGTTCTACATATCACAGCCAGTTTGATAGCCCTAAGGCACATCCTCCATGGTCCCCACCCCCTCCCCATTGCCTAGTACAGTGGTCCATGAGTGTGCTCTGCAGAAATATTTCCAGGGGATCTGCAAGGTCAAGAGGATTCTTATGATAGTACTAAGATGCTATTTGTTGTCACAGGAAGTGCAAGTGCCTTAGCACTAGTCAAGGCAATAGCACTGAGCTGTGCTAGTGGCCATTGTATTCTTCACTGCTGCACACTCACAGTTTTTTTTTAAAATGCCATTTTCATGTAAAAATGTCCTTGATGACTGGGCATGGTGATTCATGCCTGTAATCCCAACAACTCAGGAGACTGAGGCAGGAGGATCACAAGTTCAAGGTCTGCCTGGGTTACTTAATGAGACTCTATCTCACAGTGGGTTGGGACAGGGTGCTGGAGATGCAGCTCAGTGGTAAAGTGCACTGGGTTAAATCCCCAGTACTCATAGGACTGTTTCAGTTGCACACTGAAGGAGCTTTTTTTTCTTTTTTTCTATTTTCACTTTCATGTGAAAGGATGACTGTTGGTTGTTGAGGGTAGAAAGAAGACAGGGACCAGGTGCTGAAGGGTCTTGTAGGGTATATTAATGAGCTTGGGTGACCTTTTGTAGCCTGCCTTCTCTCTATTCCTCACCCAAGTCCTTCTTGCTGCTTCGTTTTCCCCCTTCCACGTCCTTCCTCTTGTCACTCCTTCCAGCACAAAATGCAGTGCAGCTCTGAAGACTGCTGTGATCTCAGAATCAGAGCAGAAGAAGATGGATCTTTGGCCTTTGGAAATCTCACTACCCCACCTCTGATTGAGGCCTGTTGTGGATTGCCACCCAGACCCCAGGCAGACCTCACAGTCGGGTTCACGACAGCTGAGTGAGATCATGTATGAGGCTGCCCAACCTTCCTGGGCAGAAGGAAGAATACTTTAGCTCCATGGAATTTCACTTAACAGATGGTCTTCTGATTGAGCTGATTTTACCTGTGGCTCTTTGCACCAGTCATGTTAAATTTGATTGACTTCTGCTTAAATGTTCCCTTTCCTTGTCTCCTATATAGTAATGATGCCATCAGAAACCACATCAACCAACTACCAGGTCAGGTAGGAGAAGAATGTAGGCTTACACCTGATACCCAGAATGCCATGAAATAATGTGATTGGACTTTGGTTTGTAGCTCATATTCCATACATGACAGAACACAAACTACAAAGCTATCTCAGAGCATGATGAAACTTCTGATAGATTAAACTTTCTTTTTTCTTTTTTTCTTTTTTTTTGTACCAAGGACTTAACCCAGGGACATTTTACCACTAAGCCATAGCCCTTTTTATATTGAGACAGGATCTCACTAAATTGCTTAGGGTCTTACTAAATTGCTGAGGCTGGCCTCAAACTTGCTATCCTCCTGCCTCAGCCTCCTTGTTTGCTGGGATTACAGGTATGTGCCACCACACCCCACTAGATTAGACTTTAGACTAATATAATAAAGAGGATGTAGTAATAATGTCTTGTATTTATGTAAACTAAAGCAGTGCTGCCCAACTTTTTGACATCAGAGCACATGGGAGAAAATGGTAGTGTTTGACTGCATGTACAGTGAGCCCAGGGGCTGGAGGCCTGATGAGGGATAAGCATCTTACAGTACATCAGTTGGGAAGCTCTGTACCAAGGTTTATAAAAAACAGCATTCTCATTAGTAGCTGGCTTTCACTGGCTACCCCTCCTGCCTTTCAGCATTTATGTTTAAGTACGGTGCAATGGTTAAAAGCTTGAATTCTCAGCCAGATCATCTTAAGTCCCAGTTCTGCCACTTACTAGCTTATGTGACCAAGGGCAAATCATTCTATCTCTTTGTATCTGTTTCTTTTTCTGCAAATTGTGGGCAATAATTATGCTTATCTCATAGAGTTGTGAAGATTAAATGAGTGAGTATATGTAGTATAGAGTCTGTAAAGTTCTTAGACATTGTCTGGCCTGTGGTGACTGTGTACACTGTAAGTGCTACTAGTGGTAGAGTGCACCATAACTACCGCGGCCACTTCAAAGGCACAAATGAGCTGGGTCAGTCTCCCTGGCCTGCATGTTGCCTCCTCTGTCTCACATGGCTTAGTTGTGGCCTCCTCTTTGGAGTGTCTGTCCTATTTCCTTCAGTTTCCTTTTTTTTTTTTCTTTCTGTTCTTGTGTTTTGGTGCTGGGGATTGAACCCAGGGCCTCATACCAGCTAGGCAAGTGCTCTACCACTAAGCCACATCTCCAGCCCTCGGTTTCCTTCCACTGTCTCAGCTTGGCATTTGTTTGGGCCCTCAGCTGGCTGATGCCTGAGGAGGCAGCCAGGCTCGTGGTTATACTCTTTAGCTTGTTCTCGCCACTCTTCCTTCTCCAGAAGGCCCTTGTAGCTAAAGGAAGTGTTCAGACAGGGACCTTGAAAGGGCTCAAGTGGGTGGGTAGGGGAGCAGGAGCTGTTTGCAGAGCCATGTTAGTCAGATAACCCTGTTTGCTATCACCCACTAGATGTGACAGCTGGTGAGTTCTGTACAGACTTTGTCAGAGTATGGAGTGTGGATCTGGTGGCTTGGGGGAAAATGTGCTGGCTCATCAGGCTTTATAAGAAATGACACAGTCGTTTCAGAAGGTGGGCCTTGAGGAGAGAACCTGTTGCTGTTGCCACCTTCCCACCCCTGTGGGACTCCTTGCCCCTCCCTGTCACTCTGGAACTTCTCTGGGCCATTCCCTGGGCAGATGCCAAGTTGAATCTTGGATCCATATCCTTAACACCTGCTACACTTCCAATACAATCAGTACTTGTTGGCTAACAAGTTTCACAAAGAAATGAAATATATAATGTACTTATGCACACAAAAACATGCATCCCTATTTTACAAAGAAAGCAAGATAAACATGCCTAGGAATGGAAACACTGATTCTTATTGGTGATGCTGGTCTTGCTTATGATCTGATCTTACCTCACTCCCCCTGTATACTCCATGCTTCAGCTGGCCTGAACGATGTGCAGTGGCCCTAACCATCCATGGCACCTCTCCTGCAGGCCTTAGGGTGCTTTTCCTCAGTCTGAGAAACTCTCTGCCAGCCCCACCCTGTGCAGTTCCCACTCACCCTTCAGGTGCCCAGCTAGTCAGATTCCTCTCTTCTGCTCCACAGCACCTGGAACTTCCCTGTCACAGCACTTGTCCTACCATATTAAAATTGTTGTACATGTCACTGCTGCACGGGTAGATGTGTTCCTTGTGTTCTCACTGTCAAGTACTAGAGGATCAGTAGCTGCCCAGGAAATACGGCAGTGGTGGAATCAGTGTGCTTCTGTGTCTGGTTTCTTATTTGATCCTATGCCTTATGACTTAGACAGCCCAGCCTTACTCTTACCCATTTTGTCCAGAAAGAAACTGACTCTCAGAGAAGCTGAGCTACTGGCCTGAGTTCAGGCAGGAGTGGGAGCCACAACTTTCAGGATCCAATGTTCAGGGCATTTTTTTGTCTGTTTTTATAAAGTAACTTCTTTTAAAAAAATAAAAGCAGTTTTTTTGTTTTCTTGTGGTGTCAGGGATCTAACCCAGGGCCTCCGGCACACTAAGTAAGCACTCTATCACTGAACTTTACTGCCAGTTCCTTCATTTGTTGCTTTTCATAATTGTAAAATTAATATATTTATCAAACCAATAGTCCTAAAATAGTTTTTCATCATTGAATGTTGAATTTCAATACAGAGATATCTAGTTACAATTTTAAAAACCATAGTCAGATTCTAAATTCCAACATGTATTAGAGAAAAATCATTATGTATTTCACTAAGAAATAAAACTTGATTTAAAAAATAATAGCATAAAAATAATGTTGCATTGTATACAATTTAAAGAATACTGAAAAATATGAGGGAGAAAATAAAAATCATCCCACCACACAGAGAAACTACTATAAATTAGAATTGGCCTGGGCTTGAAAGGCAGCATTGAGTTTGAATCTCAGTGAGAACATTAACTAGATGTTCAGCATTGGTAGGTTATTTAGCCCACCAACTGTCTACTCTGAGCTTATTTCCTTACCAGAAATATGGTAAAATATTTACCGTTTGGGATTATTATAAGAATGAGACAAATATAAAATACCCCCAGCACAATGTCTAGCACATAGTTGTACACTTTAATATATAGTAGTGTTAACTGTTTGTGTGTTTCTATCAGGACTTTCCATTCCGTTGTGTGTTCATGTGTTTGTATACATACTTGTGCATGCACATATGTTTTTGAAGCATATTTATATGTTTAATTATATCACTGGATCCTCACAGCAACCCTGTAGGGTAGACAAGGCAGGAGTATTTTTAAACCTATTCTATAGATGAAGAAACTGAGATTCTTAAGAGGCAAAGTAACAACAACAACAACAAAAAGGCAAAGTAACTTAGCCTCAGTGCTGTCTTGTAATATGTGAACCAGGACTTCTGCCCTGGTCCCTTGATCCCAAGCCCACATGCCTTCCTGTCGCAGTGTGCTGCTTCTCCTATTCTACCTCTACCTCCACCAGTCACACATATGTGGGCTGCTGAGCCTGCCCAGGATGCCCAGGAGGAAGGCAAGGACTGGAGGCTGCAATGCTGGGAGCCTCCAGACCAGCTGGGTTCTGTTTGGAAACTCACAAGTGCTCACTTCCTCCTCTAAAATAATAAAACGGGCTTTTGCTAGAAAGTTAAGGACATTTTGTGTTATAGGGCGAGTGTGTCAGGGAACTGATAAAAGTCCTGAACTGAATTCATAGAAGCGAGTAGCCTTCCTCGGCCACATTTCTGTCAGAGTGTGCAGTAGGTACCTAACAAGCCTGTGTGACACACACTGCACTGATGGTATGTGCATCTTTTCATGTCATTTCCATTTCAGTGTGCAGTTTCTAGGGGCTGATATGTGTCTGACACTATACCATGATTTAGAGACAGAGCTCCACAGGGGACAACTGTGACTTTAGGAGCATTGGAGTACTCAATAGTGAAATCAGCACTGAACCACAGCTTGCAGGGGGTTGGGAGCAGAGGATGGTGTAATCACTACTAGTTCTGTGCAGTGATACCACGGTGTTTGCCTAGTGCCTGACTGATTTCCAGAGTGTTTGCACAAACCCTAAAGCATCTGGAGTTATCAGGAGCTGCAAAGGGGCAAACACTTTGAGCTAGTTTGATGGTTGAGAATTCCTAGGCCAAGGGCAACAGGCAGGCCAAGGTGTAGCTTGACTGTGGGACCTTCCACCTGAAGAAACATTTATCTAGTGATTGCATGTGTACTGAATTAAGGTCCCACAGACCTTATGGGTCTGATTCATGACTCTCTGAGATAAAGAGATGTGGTCCACCTCTAGATGGGGAACTAGCAACCCCTCGATGAGATTATGACACCTCTCCCAAACCCCACGTCCCACTGTGAAAACAGGGAAGTTAAGCATGTTTCTTTCACTTCGCCATCTTCCTACATTTTTTTCTCCCTAGTTTCAAAAACAACTCTTCTTCAACAAGTTGTGTTTGCAAGGAAAGTCTTAACCATTTGTCCTTCTGGCGTACCCTCTTCCGTTGAGATCCATGCAGAATAAACCAGGTACTCTATCTTTGTGTGTGAAGCCATAAAATCTAATATTGAGTGTGCAGCGATGCCCAGAGGTATGCTGCTTCCCAAGAGGCTTGCAGCCTGCTGTGGTAAAGAGCAAGTATAAATTGCCACTAACAGGGTTTTCTAGCTAGAGCCATAAGTATGTCTGAGCATCCCCTGTGAGTCACAATGCCGCCAGCTCTCTTGCTGCTCCTCCACACCACCTGCCTGTTGGCTGTTTTGCTTGTCAGCAGGTTCCCCGTTGGAGTGTTGCGGGTGGGGAGAGGCTGAAACCAAAATGTGTCCACTCCACAGCTGGCTTACAGAGCCGCTGATGAGACAATAGGTGGGACAAGAGTTGACACCGGACTGCATGCAAGGTCAGAGCCAGAGGGACAGTGGTCCCTCCTTCTTGGCCTGCTGCCCCATGTCCAGTGTCCCCTCAAGCTCCTGAAAATAAGCGACCCTGCATTTTATTACTGCACAATTTCTGTTCAGTATATATGTATTTTCCTTCTAATATACCTTGGTGAGGGTAGGTGACTTAGTACCAGTGTTTAATTATTTGAATTCATACAGTGTTGCTGTCCCCAGATGTAGCTTGTGCTTGAAGCTATTGGGTAAAATAGTATTTTGAGATCATCTGTGGATTCCCTTTATCCGTGTGTTCATCTGTTCTCTATCCTAATGTAGAATTTAAAATGCACTGTCATCAGATTCCAAAGATGGAAGGAAGGAAGCACCTAACCCGAGCTGTCAGATACTTGGCTGCTTAACTGTGCTTCCTAGATCGTGCTGTTGAAAGGTGCATTCTGTGTGCTTCTCCTAATATACTTGCCTCTGAGAACAGCACAGAGACGGGCATCAGCACTAATCAATCTTCCAGGCAGACTTGCCATTTCTCTGATTCGTGTTCAGCGGATCCTTGGAGAAGGGAGTAGGCCTTTCCCCTTAGCAGGCAAAAAGCCAGCTTCCATTTTAAAATCTCTCAGAAAAAAAAAAAAATTCAACACCCAGGGCCTGTGTTTATTGAAGGCTGGTCTAAAGTCTCTCACACCGTGTGCCCCATCAGCACTCGAGTGCCTCTATTTCAGAAGGATGTAGAGGCTTAATCACCCTGGTGGGGATTTAGACCCAGAGACTTCGGAGAAATCTTATTATTTCTAACTGCAGGCGAAGAGTATTAAGGCTCCACTCTGGATCAGGGGCATGACATGTTCTATAAGTAATTTATCTTTAACAGGGGAAGGCCCCTTACTAGAGTGTCCCAGAGACAGAACTGTGATTGGGCACTGGCTCATGGTTCCTCCTTTTCTCTTTTCCTGTCTCAGTCTCCTGCTGCTCCTTTCTGTCGTGACCCTTTCCTGCCCGAGCTGTCCAGTTTCTGTCTGCCTCAACGCATCCTCCCTTTAACTTGGGCACCAGATGCCTTCCACGGAAAGAGAGTAATGTTTTTGCAATAAGTAACCTTATCCAGCAGCCTGGCATAGATGGTCAACTGCAGGTTCTATGTGGGCGCTCCCTGCACCCTCTCTGAGGACAGAGCTGTGGAGGGGAAGGAATGCTTTGTGCTCCACAGGCACCCAAGTCTGTGTTCTTGGACATGAAAGAATTTGGGAGTATTCTCAGTCCCCTGTCCAGCCCTCTTGTTACCTTTCCATAATCAATCCCCCCAGAATGCCCTTCACCATACCCCTGTGCAAATCCTCTGATTTCATCTGCATCAGTTCCTGCTTCCCCACCCCAATTCTTGCCTAGTCCTGCCTTTCTAGTGCTGAGCTGAAGAGTGTCACAGGTGGGGCTCTGCTTGTGGATTCCTTTTCTGTTTGAGGACTATGGTTTGACGGGTGGCAGATCTAAATCCATGTGCTAATGAGCTTGATTAAAGTAGGTTCTAATCCAGCCTGCCTGCCTGAGTTCCTTGCCACAGTTAATGATCTCTTATAATGGTTTTGCCTTTAGTTTTGCCTCCTGGGTTAAAACGAATCAATAGTCCTCACAGATACTTAAAAACCATCACTTAAAGCTCCAGGGTCCCCCCCACTACCTTTTTTTATCCTTCCTGGTGAACTTACAGCTTGATCAGTACAGTGCCGCTTCCCTCACATCTCCTCTTGTCTCCCAGAGATGGGCAGCAGTGAACCCCTTCCTATCGCGGACAGTGACAAGAGGAAAAAGAAGAAGCGGAAGGCCCGAGCCACTGACTCCCTGCCAGGAAAGTTTGAAGGTTGGTCCCACAGCTTTCCTAGAACTGGGCCTGTGTCTCCCCAAACAGAGGATGAGCATCCCAGTGCTCCTGGGTACAGATCATAGGATGCCCCATCTTGGTGCCAGCCATGGTTATCTGTGTGATGGGAGAAGACGGGTGGGTGGATTTACACAAGAAGTGACAGAATGACAGGGGTGGGAAAGCTCTCAGACGATGCACAGGCATCCCCAGAACAGTCTGAGCACCCATCAGTGGGCAGAAAGACCAATCTATCAGTTGCACATGGAGTGAGATTGCATCATGTGTCCCCAGCTCCTTTTCAGATGTTATCCTGCTCCCAGCAGTTCCTGGCAGGGCCACTGAGAGGTAGAACAACCATATAAGAGGAAGCAGGAACCACCAAGGGCCACGGCTGCAGGTGACATGGCTTCCCTAAGTGGAGAACTGGACTTTTACAAAGTGTAGCTACTCAACTGGTTGCAGTGGCTCATGCCTTTAATCCCAGATGCTCTGGAGACTAAGGCAGGGGGAATCACAAGTTTGAGCCCAGTCTCAGCAATTTTGTGAGACCCTGTCTCAAAATAAAATAAAAAGGGCCGGGGGTGTAGCTCAGTGGTAGAGTGTCCCTGGGTTCAGTCTGCAGTATGCAAGGAAAAAAAGAAAAGGAGTGTAGCTACTTGTGCTGCATGTGTGTGACTCCTTTTTAAAGAGTGCATGCTGTGTTCAGGGGACAAGATGTTGGGTGTGGGGCATTCTGTATACAAACACTAGGGTCATATCTGGTGCTGTTATCACTGGGCATACGAGCGGGGAAGCAATTCACTGGATGAGTCTGCTAAGGACTGAAAGGATCAGTAGCTGCTCTTCAGCTATTTTTTTTCACTGTGAGACCTGAAGGAGCTTCCCCTAATGGGCCCTTTTCCCAACCTTGCAGGCACACCAGCAAGTTGATTGTTTTGTAGAGTGGTTCTGATAATAAGCACTTTATGAGTCAGAACATTGGACTCCAACCACCTAACATCCTGTGGAGTATAAAGGGCTAATGCTGAAGTGTGCACCGTGAGCGAAGCATGTCACCTAAAATACTTATACAAACAGCAGCGTGCTATCTGTTCTTACAGACACCTGTGAGAGCAAACTATGATGGATCCAAGGAAGTACTTAGTGCAGGGGTTAGCAGCCTTTTGCTCCCCAGGGTTTTAGAGTAGTTTGCAAATCAGTAGGCCTTTTGCTCTTTCAGTGAGCTCAGGGAGTTTTTCCTGTTAGGATAGCCTGTGCAGTCCTGTACTTCTCATGACTAAGAACAATAAGATCTCATGTCAGGTTAAAGTCTTATGCTCGGTCTTGTTGCCTCAATAGAAAAAGAGCTGGGTAGTGGAGTCAAGGGAGGATGAGGTCAGCGGGACAAGGGCTGTGGTGGAGACACAGAGAACTTGTTCTACTTTGTGAACTTGGGCAGGTCCCCTAATGTTCTTTCAACCAGGCCTTTTACTCTGTTACAACCATTCTGACTCAGTACCTAAAAACTGAAGGCATCATTTGCAACCTCCTACTATCTCTGTTTTCCTGTGGGTGACTTCTGAAAATTTCTCAGAAACCTCCAGTGTCTGTGGTATAAATCAGAACTGTGTTTATTCCCCTTTGTATCACCAGTGCATAGCATGGAGCTTGGCACATAATAGGAGCTCAGCAAATGAACAAATGCAAGAATGTTTATTCAAATCACACCTCTTCTATGAGGATCCCCAGGTTCCCCAAGCAGATCTCCTTCTCCTGCCCCTGTCCCTTTTTTCCAAACTAGTCCCTCTGTGATAGTACTCACAGCACCTGGTTTGGGGCTGCTCTTGTATGTATCTGTCTCCCCACAGGATTGTGACCCTTAGGAGGGATTCTATTTTATTCCTCACTCTGCCCTGCTATGCTCTCTGACACACAGTAAGTGCTCAGGAAGTAGTACTAAATTGAAACCCTTTCTCTGACCTCATTCCTAAAATGAGGAACACTATATGGTCTTGTTGAGAAACTGAGTCCTGTGATGTCTGGGAAGCCATGTGCCTTGCCCATCACTGAGTGCTAAAG
Source organism: Sciurus carolinensis (assembly GCF_902686445.1). Lineage (NCBI taxonomy): Eukaryota > Metazoa > Chordata > Mammalia > Rodentia > Sciuridae > Sciurus > Sciurus carolinensis. Next base: position 173,679,654 of record NC_062213.1, read on the forward strand.
AGCCATGGTGTGCCTGGGTGGTCAGATCCAGACACCAAGTAACAGAAGCTCTTCTTCCCATCTTTGCTTGCAGAGGATGACTAATCTTGTTATTCCTCTCATCCGTTTCACCCCTAGATATGTACAAGCTGACCTCTGAATTGCTTGGAGAGGGAGCCTATGCCAAAGTTCAAGGTGCCGTGAGCCTGCAGACTGGCAAAGAGTATGCCGTCAAAGTGAGTATCTCATCTGGATACCAGGCTTTACTTTGCAAATATTCATTCCCAGCTTATCCTAAAGTAAATAATTTCATATTCTATAATATGGTGCTTAGTAAGAACTAGGACTTCAAAGCTAAACTTACTGATTCAAATCTTGAATCCAGTATTTGGGCAAGTTACTAACCTTCCTGTCTTCCAGTTTCCCCATCTACATAATGGGTATAGTAATAGAACCTATATAGAATTGTTCTGAAGATTAAATAAATTAATAAGCTTGCTTCTTGTTACCGCAACCAAAGTCCAGCTTCAAGGAGTGGACCGCCAGTTTTGAAATTGCCCTGCCTGACTCTGTTTTGACAAACTATTACTATTTGACTTTGGGCAAGTCGTGGAATCTCCATAAGACTCAGTTTCTGCATCTCTAAAATGAAGGTGATAATTCCTGCCCTTTCTTTCACATAGGGTGATTATGAAGATAGAAAGTAAAATGAACTGATAGAGGTAGAAACACTTTACCAAGTGCTCTACAAGTAATATACATTATCACAATAATGAAGATTAGAACTAAAATGACCAGAGCACTCAGCTTAGTTAGCCGCATGTCTTGGAGTGACTCGTTCCTGTTCTGTGCTCTGTACCACTGACCACTCAGTGTGGAAGAGGGATGATGGTAGAAGAGTGGTTCTCAAAGTCAGGTCCCTGGACCAGCAGCATAGTGCCACCCGGGAGCTTGTTAAAAATGCACATGATCTGTCCCTACCCCACATCTGCTCAATCAGAAAGTAGTGGTGGCCCCAGCATGTGAATGTCATAAACCATCCATCCAGGTGACTCAGATCCTAACTGCAGTTTAAGAACCCTGATGGAGGGCATGTTGAAACTGCAGTGTGTGTCAGAGCACCCGAGGACCACACAGAGAGCCAGGTTTCTCTGTAAGGGAAAAGGCCTGAGTCTGTTTTCACCAGCTTCCCCAGGTGGTTGTGAGACCCACTGTTTGAGAATCACTAAGGTAGAGAAAGGATCTTTCTGCAATTCAAGATGATTTCCAGGCAGCCATCTGAGCCACCGTGTCACAGTGCTGCCCCTCCCGGCAAGCTGGGCAAATCTCCTAAAACAAAGGCACACTGTTTTCCACCAGCTCTCCACAGTTCCAATTGTGATTGGAAAAACACTTCTGCTAAGCTGCGGGGTGTTGCTTCACCTGGTAACAAGTGAGCTACCGCCATTCCTTTTTGGAAACAAATTGGTATAAATTACAAATAATTTTAAAAATTATGCATGTGATAAAAACTACAAGTATAAATCATCTTCAAAGGTTTGATACATCTGGATGACAGACCTATTTCTTCCAAGTTGGGTCACAGGAGAAAAACCTATTCCTTGCTCCATGTCCCCCTGACAACTTTGTGCAAACACCAGGCCCCAGCTTGGTAGGTCTTTGGTTTCAGCAGTTCTGCCATGTCTTGTGTCACTTCTACTCTCTAAAAGCTCCCTAGAGATAGGCTACTTCTCTCAGAGTAGCTCTGCAAGACTTTATTTATGACACCTTTTCCTACAGGCATCCTTGATGAACCTCAGAGTCGGAATGGAATATCCAGATAATCTACTTCAAGTTTCCTCTAAGAATCCCTAAATAGTTGCCCATGTTTGATTCCCCATCTCCAATGGCCAGAGCCCATTACCTCCTCCAAGAAATTATACTGTTGCCGAAGCTTGCCTGCCGGAAAGTTCTCCCTGACTTGGACCTTAACTGCTTGGTGAATGAGATTGAATAGCTTGAAGTCAAATAGCTCCTATTCCCCAGCACTGCATCTCACTGACTGCTCAGAAAATGAACCCACAAGTGGTTTACTAACCGATGTGGGCTTATTTAGAAAATTCCAATTGGTCATGGATGTTTGTGCTACAACATATTGGAGACATTTGAAGTGTGCCCAGCAGTGTTTAAGGAAAGAGCAGGACATCATCATCTGAGCTGTGAGGCAGGGCCAAGCTCTGTGGAAAACTTGCCCACAGGCTCCTTTTGGGTCCACAGGGTTGTGGATGGGCTTGTCAGTCAGTTGCCACATAAACCACCTGCTACTCTGTGGGCTTATGCATTGCTGCAGTTGGCATTCAGCAAGCATCTCCAGGTAGAGGAATGGAGGGAGCAACCCACAATTTTATAGGTGAGAAGGAGGCTCTAAGTGCTGAAAGAAGCTGTCTGAGATAGGAGCAGCTTTGGGATCACCTTCCTACATTTGGTATTATCGTAAGGGTTAACCGAGGTTAGGTATCTATATCATTTAACACAGGGACTGCCAAAGAGCAGGTTCTCAGAAGAGAAAGTGCTGACCTCTGCTTGGGGAAATTGCAGCATGGCATCTGAGCAGGAGTTGGAGGCTTCAGTTCCTCCTCACCCTCCCCTTCCTCCAGCTCTAGAAATTTCCTCTGTAGAGGACATCACTTCTTAACCATAAGGCAGAAAGCTGCCCTTCAGGAGAGGGAGCCAAGTAGAGGTAGCTCTTTGTCTTTCTGGCTGCCTCAGTCTTTGCTGGGCAGCTGGGGGCAGCAGCTTTCCTTGCTGTGGCGTATGGCCAGAGTCAAACAGGCTCAGCTGGGCTGGAAGCCCTCGGGCCAATCTGCTACTTCACCAGCAGAGCCACAGTGCCCTCGTCACAGCCTACTCCACACTTCCACTGGAAACTGAATTTGGACTGTGTTTGGCCTTGCATTCCCCAGAGAGCTCCTGCTGAGAGGCTGTTTTGAAGTCAGGTGGGTGTATGTGATAGATTTTATTCTTCCCGCAGATCATCGAAAAACAAGCAGGGCACAGTCGGAGCCGGGTATTCCGAGAGGTGGAGACGCTCTACCAGTGTCAAGGAAACAAGTGAGTTTTGTGCTGGGGACTCGCTGCTTCTCTAGGAGACATTTGACCACAGAAAAGGAGCTTACTTCACACCATCCCCTAACCCCAACACTTCGAATAAAACTCCTTCCATCTTTCTGTGGGAGACAGGGAAGGAGGGAGGGAGGAGAAGCAGCAGTACCCACCCCCCAAGAACCAGCCTCTCTAGGTGAAATGCTATAATATCACCAGTCAAGGTTAAGTTAGAAGAGTCTGAACCAGGGTCTGTTTGCGGGTGGAGAGGGAGATGATGTTTCATTTCTTCCAAGTGCCTTTGAAAGCTGGGTCACTGAGCATCGCCTGGTAGAAATCTTTAGGGCTGCCTAAATACCAAGATGAGGACAATGAGGACATTAAGAATATTTGCTGCTGTTCCCTGTTCCTAGTGTCCTTAATCTGCACAGACACTACCAACCATGCCAGAGCCAGCTCTAAACCTCCTGGCCTGATAACTGGGCCACAGTAACCTCCAACCCCATCTCAGGCTGCTCCAAATGAGTGGCCCTCCCACTGTGGCTTTAAATCAGGGTCACCTCCAAGACTGGCTTCCCCCTCTCTCCCTCCATGGCAGGGTCAGCAGGGAGCCAGTGGCCTGGTATTGATGGCTTTGTCATTAAGCTTGGAGGACAGGGGCTGCTGTTGATTTAACTCCAGGCACTGCCTCTACAATCTTCTTTCAAATTAGGCCATTTTGGCCATCTTATTTGGACGCCTTCACACTAGTAAAAGCCTCGTGTCTCCCAAAGTGGTCGGCATTTTTTATGAGGGACAGATTTTTATTTTCAGCCCTGCAGCTTCTTAGTTCAGCATTAGAGACTCCACTTGGTTTATTTCATTCTTCCAAAGAAAAAAAACCCCCAACACCTCCAATATCCAGGCCGGTGGCTTCCCTACTGAGTTACAAGACGACCTTGTTGGCAGAGCACTGCAATACTCTGGCAGACAGAGAGTGCTCACCGGGGAAGGCCACAAGTGCTACAGTGGCCAGGAACGCGGCCGTTTCATTAAGCAGCGCTTAGCAGTTAGGGTCTAGCGGTGCCCACGTTAGGCCCCAAGTCTATTTGACAGATGTTTCCATTTTCTCCAGGCAATGTAAATACTGCCCCGTGATTTATGGGCAAGAGGGAGGGCAAGTAATTATTTGCTGCTTGCCTCCAGGACACACACCTACTATTCAGTGTTATTAGCCGCAATTGCTTCCAGTCGGCTGCAGATTTTATTCAGTTTAATGTGACCGGGACTTTTTTATAACTCTACCTAGTGGGTTTTAGGGTTGGGGTTTGACAGCACGGACTTGGCGAAAACACCAGAGACTAAACATTATGGAAAGATAAGGTGACCTGAATCTTGCTAACACCATTGGCTGCTCCTCAAACATGGGTCTTTAATAAGCATTCTGATTTCAAGTTGATTTCTGCCCCACTACAGGGTGTTGTATATTTTTTCTTTGTATATTTGTAAGTGGACTTTAATATGTAATACAACCTCCCCCCATTTTTCCCCATTTAAGGAACATTTTGGAGCTGATTGAGTTCTTTGAAGATGACACGAGATTTTATTTGGTCTTTGAGAAACTGCAAGGAGGTACTTTCTGTTGAGTATGTGTTTGGACTTTGGATTAAGACCCAGGGTGGTGATCATCCATCATGAATCCAGAGACTTCTAAAATGAGTCAAGCTAATAAAAAGGATGAAGGACTTAAAAACTGCCCTTGATTTGGGAGAAGGGAAGCCGGAGGGAAGGATGATAATTAGCATTTTGCAGAGCTTAGAATGTCACCTGTGTGGGCATTCTATAAATGCCTTTTCATTATAATAGGAGTCATATATAGATACATTTAGTGATCAATTTATCAATCCCTGTTTTGACATATTCACTATTTAACTAAATTAATTATGGGGTGGAAGTGCTAGCTTACATTGTGAAGTCTAAAAAGGCTAAGCAGAAGAGAGGAGGGCCCCATTGTTTGGGATACAGACCTGTGACAGGGGAGGCCAAGAATGTGCCCTCCTTCAGATGGGAGGATGCATCTTGCCCACCACCGCTCTGCTCTCACCCACATGCATATCATTGGGATGTGTGTTAAGCTGCTTTCCTGACATAGTGAAGGGGATAAAGAAACCCTTTCCCTCCCTGTCCGTCACCCGACCCTAGGACAACATTTGCGAGGTGAACGTTATGGAGCTGAGTGGAGGGATACACGGAGGGGTTGGTGGTCACAGGAGCACACTTTAGAAACTAACAAAGCTAGTCTTAAGTCTAGCGCCATCACTTACCAGCTGCATGTCCTTGGGCAAGTCCCTTAACCATTTCTCATCTGTAAATGGATATTGATAGCACACATCTCAGGAGGTTGCTGTGAAGATTAAATGAGATAGTTCATGGGAAATGCCTAGCACAGTGCCAGGCAGGCACTAAGGCAACAGTAAATGTTGGCTACAACTGAGTGTGCTGGGGGATGTCTTAGAAATAAGTAGAATATTACTTTCTGCCTACCCTTTTAACAAATTTAGAAATGAGACTCAATGCAGCAGGACAAGGTAGAGCAGAGCTGGAAGCTGGTTTTCTGAAAATATTGTCTAGCATGTTGGGATCCTTTGACTGTTTAATCTGGCAGGTGAAAGAGCTTTGGCAGTTCTCATTTTTCTCAGCCCTTCTCCAAACCAAAAAAAAAAAAAAAAAAAAAAGGTAATAAGAACCATGGACCATTTTTAGGACACAGAAATGACATCTTCAGCCCAGAAGTACTGACTTCCAGTAGTTGGTGTAGACCACATGAAACCAAGTTGTATGTTCATGCCTGAATCTGTCCCCATCACACACCAGGACCTGAATTATGTGTTTGGAATGCTGGAGGCAGCTGGGCTCCTCTGTAGCCACATCACTAAGATGGACACTCTACTGATGCCAGACCCAGAGGGTACAGAGGGTGTGTTTGGTTCAGGGCAGTCCATCCCCCGAGTAGTTGGACCTTAAGTCCTCCTAGGGGAAGTCTGCACTAGCTCTGCAGCTGAATTCCTGGGCCTAAATCCTGTCTCCCCCACTTACAAGTGCATGATCTTTGGCAAGTCACTTAACCATTTTTGGCATCAGGTTCCTCATGTATAAGGTGGGGATAATTATATTACCTATGTAATGCAATTGTGGTGAAGATGAGATATTTCTTTAAAAAGCATTGCACAGTGCTTGGCACATAGTAACTACTAGTAAATGTTAATCGTTGCCAACAAAATGAATAATAACAAAGCAGAAAGTTCAGGAGGTAAAGCAGTTCCTGCCACACACTTTTCTAGACCTTCACGTATGTAAAGGGTGTGGCATTTCCATTGGAAGAATTGTGCACTTGTTTGGATTTGAGCTCAGATGCAGAGAAGCAAATGTCTCTAAGGCCCACTCAGCCCCACTTGCATTTGTTTGTTTCTTTTGATTCCAGAAGCCAAATCAGCCCCAGTGGTATTAATATTTTTGCCATATAAATGATTGCTCTCCGCACATCTGACTTCCTCACAAACAGGCACAGAAAGTAGCAGTCTAGTTTTGTTCAGCAGATATATTCTTGTCCCTCCTCTGTGCCAGGGCCCACACTTGGAGCTGGACATTTAACAATGAGTAAGTTATGTCCCCACCCCAAACTTGTGAAAATTGGCCCCTAAGAAAGTATACCTACTAGAGCCCACAAAGGCATCCTCCCTTCCCTTCTGCTCCCCAGGCTCCATCCTAGCCCACATCCAGAAGCGGAAGCATTTCAATGAGCGAGAAGCCAGCCGAGTGGTGCGGGATGTTGCTGCTGCCCTTGACTTCCTACATACCAAAGGTGATCCGCGCCTTCGCCTGGGTGGGCGGGTTGGGCTGGCCAGCTCTGAGTACCAAGGAAGAGTGGACAGGCCTGGCAGGGGGCTTGTCCAGGAGATGTCGTGGCTGGCAGGCAGCTGGAGATTTGGTCATACTCACCCTCTGGAAGGGGAGTGGGGAACTCTTCAACCTGCTCTGGGCTTCCACTCTGAGTGGTGGAGAGATGGCAGAGCTGTTAAGCAGGGTAGGTCTACAGGGAAAAGAGGGAGGGAAAAGAATGAACTTCACAGTGAACAAGGTGTGTGTGCACATGTGCTGATGCTCCTTTCTTGATAAAGAGCATTAAACTCATGCATGATGCCACCATTCTCTTATGAATTTGTCATTCCTTTCAGTGTTTTAAAGTACATGACCTGTATCTCTGCCTTCAGCATTGGTGTGATAGGATATATGAGTTTTATGTATCTTGCCCACAGTAAATAAAAAATGCATTTTCTATTCATATGAAAGTTTGAGATAACTGTTGAACATCACAGTGGTAACTAATGAGTTGCTGTTTGAATTACACTTCACTTGCAATCCTTTTCCTAGGACTAATAATTTAAGTACTTTTGTAGTGAATGAGATATTTTTGCAAATCAAGCATTTTGACATTTCCATAAATCTGTTGGACTATTACATACTTTTTAAAATTTGGGCTCAAAAGCAGTACAATGGGAAAAAATGAGTTCTGGCTTCACCTCTCTTCAACTGTGCGCTCTCAGTGTCGATGCCTGCCCCTTAGAGTGATGGTGAGGATTTGGAGAGATGAGGACATCATCCCCAGTAGTTAACACTTAACAGGGGACTATTCTAAGCCTTTTATATATATGAATTCCTTTATGTGGTTGTGTGCCTTTTCTGTATGTATTGTACGTTTATAGAATAAATGGAGCATAGTTCCTGGCACATACTAGTTCTTCCTTAGATATTGTTCCTTCCAGTTTCATCTCCCAGCAGTCAAAAAGCAGTTACTCCTAATATTAATTCCCTTAAAGTAAAGCATTCTTCAAGGTGGGTTGTGGAGGTGGAGCAAGTAACGTGTGACTTAGCTCCACTCCCTTCATGTCTGTGACTCCTGGTCAGCCACGCTGGTTGTGAGCATTCAGGACCAACTGTAGGCATGCTGTGCACATGTCCCACTCCATGCCAGTTACACGGTGCAGGCTGGTGTGACAGGTAGTGAGAAGTTCAGGTTCATTGATTCCGCCTGGTTTCCTCCAGTGGCTGAAAGAGATCTGCAAACTGACAGTGTTCACAGTGGAACCCTAACTTGCACCTGGGATGAAAATTCCTAGAAGTGGGTGTCTCCACTTTCCACAGCATGATGAATAGCAGCCGTTCTGTCTCTGAAAGCTGGGATGCATGTAGGTAACACCTGCCTGACAAAGATTTACAACTGCTCCCCAAGCTGCCTCTGTAGATTGCAAAACTGGGTCACGCTTTTTACAAGAGCCATACCTTGGAGGAGGGGTAAAGGCGGTTTTATTTTTTATTTATTTATTTATTTATTTACAAGAATGCACTACGGGGAATGAAGGCTGGTGGTGTCTTAGGAGTTTTGAAGTGCTTGTTAACATCTAGCTGGCCAGCTGCCCATGTGACCAGAAGTTGGAGGGGATGAAAAACGATTTCCAGCTGAACTTGGCTGTTTTCTAAATAACTTCACGCTGGGAAGATGAATTGGGCAAGAATGGGTAGCCCTGAAACAAGTTCCATACTTTTAAATACTGGACACACTGTAGCTTAACCTCTGGGAAATGAACTGGAGTGGCTCTATAGCTGGTGCGTTCACACAGGCAGGCCCATTATGACAGCCTGGCTCTCTGCATTCTCAGGCTGGGGGATGAGTGGGCCATGGGTACCTATTTGAAAAGTAAGGCTCTGTGTGCGGCTCATGATCCTTCTGTGGGAGCACTTGCTGTAATGGAAAATATCCTTCACTTTTAGTGCAGTGAGCAGTAGCCCGACTCAATTTGTGCAGGCTGGGCTGAGTTGCTCTGGGTTCTCATTCAATTAGGTGACTGATGAAGTTACTTAGCTTCCTGGAGCTCCGCTTTTTCTTCTTAGTGAAGTGCCTCAGGTGGGCTGGGCCTTTGCCTCTAGTAGGAAATGGGAGGGCTGCCCAAGCAACTGATCATTGCAGGTGACTAAGGCTGATTCTGCTTTTACTGCCACCCCAAGATCCTCCCCTGCTCTCCAGAACTTCGAAGTAGACTTTTGCTCAACTTTCCCAACCTGTTCCCAACCTGTCCTTGTGCCATGGGCACTTCAGGAGGAAGGAGGAGGGGCAGGTTTCTCTGTCCTTGGCCAGGGCACCCCAGCCCTATTTGTCAGTTCTTTGTCCTTTGTCCTTTTTTTTTTTTTTTTTTTTTTTTTAAAGACAACTTTATCCCAAGTGCCTTCTTGGACAGGTTAGCAGCTTTTTTTTTTTTTTTCCGCGGGGGTGGGGGACAGTTGCTGGGGATTAAACCTAGGGCCACTTAACCACTGAGCTACATCCCCAGCCCTTTATTTTTTATTTTGAAACAGGGTCACGCTAAGCTGCTTAGGGCCTCACTAAGTTGTTGAGGCTGGACTCAAATTTGTGATCCTCTTGCCTCAGCCTCCCAAGTTGCTGGGATTATAAACATGTGCCACCATGCCTGGCAGGGAAGCAGCTTCCCTCAAGGGGTAAGCTACTACTTGCAGCCCTCTGCAGATCTAGCTAAAATGCAGGGTGTCGTCTCTGAAGTACAGCACCCTGTGGCCAAAGCTGTCATTGCAGAGCAGGTGAGACCGTAGTTAGACAGAATGGGGATTATCTAATACTTGGTCCTCCGAACATTCAGGGAATCATGCTGAAGGAATCTTTCTTTTTCTCTCTATTTTTTTAAATCAGCTACACAAGAAGAAATGAGGTAGAGCAGTCAAAGTCCCCCGAGATGTTCTTAAACAAGGCACTAATTATTTCTGCATTGCTGTTCCAAGCATTGCCGTTTGCAGAGCTCTCTGCTCTGCTTTGTGTTAGGCTGCACAGTAAGAATTCTTGGTTGTCACTGCAGTGCTGAAAGGTAGGCTGGCTGGGATTCATTTAGCTCTTCTTATCCCTGCCAGACTTCTAAAGCCACTGCTTCAAAAGAACTTGCAGAATCAACTATGCTTTTGGTTTGTGTCTCTGGTTACTTCTGCCTCCCGCAGCTCGTTGGTTTTTTAATGTACCATAATTGGGAATTAATCTGCGAACAACAGCATTTGGAAAAAATTAATTGTGTGTGGAATGTTTGATAATTATGTGCATATGTTAACCATTTCCTTGCTGCTTGTCATTTCAGGCATTGCTCACCGTGATCTGAAGCCAGAAAATATATTGTGTGAATCTCCAGAAAAGGTACTTAAGGCCTGATTTGGGATGTACAGTTTGTACTAGTCAGGCAAGCACCCTGCTCTCAATATAGATTGTAGCAGTTCTCTTGGCCTCAGGTACCAATGTCAACTGATTGTTGGGAACATGTGAGAATATTGTACCTAGTATGTAATGTTTCAACATTCCAAGTGTAGGCCTTGTCCCTTTTTTTCTCTTTATTACTTATGATTGGCTTAAGCCCACAAACTTGTAAAATATATAAGACCTGCACAAAATTAATACTTTCTAGTCCAAGGCACCTACTGTTAGAGCAGTTGTGAGTCAGAAATGACTCAATCTTACATGGGTACACCTCTGTCCATAAATAATATTTTTGGCATGAAATGTAGGCCAGACTGTATCCACCACTAGAAGCAATAATTAGGCAGCAAGTTCTTGAAAAGTGTTTCCCTTTCCATTTTTGTTTCCAAAGGTGCCCATTAAAAAGAAAACATTTGTTTGCTGTTGTACAAATGCAACTAATTCAAACATGGTCCAAATTCCATCTACTAATAAATAGAAGTGTTTGTGTTTCCACAAGAGCACATGAATTTGACAAATTCTATATTTGTTAGGAGAGGTTTAGGCTCTAGGAGTGTTGGCAGCCCACATTCACAACTCTTTGTGTGCATGCATGTGCGGATTCAAGAGCAACATGCCTTGGTGTGGGTGAAGCCTGGCTCATCCGCAAGGAGTGGCTGTGAGTGAACATGCTTGCAACAAACAACTCTTATATTAGCTCAAATAAGATCTGTGACTTCCTGTCAGTGATTCTAACCTAGAACTTTATAATTTGTCATTATTATGGCTTTTGGGGTGGGGCAGGGGTGAGGTACCAGGGATTGAACTCAGGGACACTCAGTCACTGAGCCACATCCCCAGTCCGACTTTGTATTTTATTTAGAGACAGGGTCTCACTGAGTTGCTTAGCATCTCACTTTTACTGTAGCTGGCTTTGAACTCACAATCCTTCTGCCTTAACCTCCTGAGCTGCTGGGATTACAGGCATGTGCCACTACTCTCATCTTATTATGGTTGTTAATAATAATTATCAATTAACATTTCTCAAGTGTTTACACTATGCCAGGCCCTTAGTCTTATTTAGTATTTATAAAGTTTCTTGAAGAGATACTTTTATCATCTTCATTTTATAGATGAGAAAACTAAAGCTCAGAGAGGTTAAGAAACTTAAAATCATTCAGATGATAAGTAGAAGAGCTAGATTAAAATAAATTATTGACCCCAGCACTCCACAGGGCTCTGAACTACCTGTTACTGCCTCTGACTTACAAGTAACATTCACGTCTTTGGTTTCTTCTGCTCTTCATGGCACAGATTTGTTGCCCTTCTTGATTAGGAAAATTAAAATTAAGAGAGGTTGAAGGTCAAAGGACTTTGTCAATAAAGTGAAAAACCTACAGAATGGGAGGAAATATTTGCAAATCATACATCTGATAGGGATTTAATTTCCAAAATACATGTAGAATTCCTACAACTCAACAACAAAAAGACAACCCAATTTTAAAATGACCAAATGATTTGAACAGAGATTTCCCCAAAGAAGAGATACAAATGACTAACAAGCAATAAAAAGATGTTTAACATCCTTAGTCATTAGGGAATTGCCAATCAAACCACAAGGAGACACCACTGTTGACATTCTAAGATGGCTAAAAATTTTGGTAATGGAAAATAACAAAGATTCGTGAGGATCTAGCGAGATTGGAACCCTTGTACATTACTGGTAGAAATGTAAAATGTGAATTTCCTCAAATAGCTGAACATAGAAATACCATATGAGCCAGATGTGTTGGTGTACACCAGTAATCCTAGCTACTGAGGGGCTGAGATGGGAGGATTGCAAGTTCTACGCTAGCTTAAGCAACTGTCTCAAAAATTTTAAAGGACTGGAAATGTAGCTCAGTGGCAGAGCATCCCTGGGTTCAATCCCCAGGACCAAAAAAGAAAAGGAAAAAGAAAATACCATATGACCCAGCAATTTTTCTGGTAGGTATGTACTCAAAAGAATTCAAAGCAGAGACGTGAACAGATATTTGTATACTGGTGTGCATTACAGTATTATTCACAGTAGCCACAAGGTGAAAACAACTCATGTATCCACAAACAGATGTATGGATGAACAAAAAGCGGAGTATCTATATAGTGGAACATTATTTAGCCTTAAAACAGAATGAAGTTCTGATATATCCTACAACATGGATGAACCTTGAAAACATGACACAAAGTAGAAGCCAGACAAACAAGGACAGATATGGTATAATTCCATTTACATTAAATATCTGAAATGGGTAAATTAATAAAGGCAGAAAGCAGGTTAGAGGCCAGGTGCACACCTTTAATCCCAGCAACCTGAGGGACTGAGGCAGGAGGATCACAAGTTTGAGACCAAACTGGGCAACTAAGCAGTACCTTGTCCCAAATTTAAAAAAGGGCTGGAGATGTAACTTGGTGGCAGAGCAATCCCTATTATTGGGTTCAATCCCTATTTTATTGACAAAAAAGAGAGAGAGAGAAAAGAATCGCCTGGGACGGGAGCGAGCAGAAATAGGAGGTTAATGCTGGAGTAGAGTTTCTAGGAAGGTTTGGAAACAGTGGTGATGGTGGCAAAACAGTAAATGTGAAGAGTGCCACTGAATCGATCGTACATTTAAGAATGACTAAAATAACATGTTTTTATCTTACCACAGTAAAAAAAAAGAGAGAGGCTAAGTGAAAAAGAAAAGAGAATGAAAGAAAGGGAGGGGAAAAGGGATGGAAGGAAGGACAGAAAAAGTTGAGACAGCAGGGGAGTGGAGGAGCCGCATTCACCAGCATTTTCCGCTCGCTCACTGTGCTGTCCTCCTCCTCCACTGCACTGGCCATCTCACATGTGCTGCAGACACAAGTCACCCTCTTGTCTCAGGTACAGCATCCACTTCTGGTGCAGTTACCTGCCTAGTTGATGCCACCGATGGCATCACCATTTTCCCAGGATTTCATGTGCTTAATGGACAAAAGTCCAAGCAAGCAAACCAGGACAGGTTGGTCACCCTAAGCCACCTGAGATGGACAAGGGTTTGACTCCAAGCTCCCCTGCCCTCCACTGAGTGAGCTACAAGGCGACTGTCTTTAGAAATACATATTAACTTCCCTGGCTTCTGTCCTGCCACGTATGCCATTGTTTGCCAGCAGGAGCTCTATTTTTTTATTCTGAGTTCATGGCAATCTGACATCATAGAGTTCACCCATTTTTCTCTTAGTCAGGAAGTAAGAAGAGAGCATAGGGAAGAGCACACCCTGAACAAAACCCTGAGGTGACTGACTCCTGGTTAACCCGAGCAGAGTAAATATGACCTGGTAGACAGAGCCGAGCTGCAGGGTGACAGCTATACGATCCCTGCATCCATGTGGTCATGCTGTTCTCCTCATGCCCGCTGGCTTCTTAGATCTCTAATCTCTGGTATCTTTTTTTCCTTTGCAGGTGTCTCCGGTGAAAATTTGTGACTTTGACTTGGGTAGTGGGGTGAAACTGAACAATTCCTGCACACCCATAACCACACCAGAGCTGACCACCCCTGTACGTATGGCCAAGTACCCTGTGCCCTTCCTGCTGGGCACTGTGTTTGTGGAGTGTGCCTGATTCAAAGTTGTGGCATCCAGACAGAGAGCTAAAGAAGGAAAATCAAGTGTCTGTAGCCTTTCAGGCCTGAGTTGTCCTTTGTCTCTGTGCCCATTTGTAGCTCCCAAGCCTGCCCCCTACACCCTTGTTAATGAAACTGACTTTGATTGGAGTTTTAGCTTGGGGTGGGCCCTCTCTATTAAGGAAGAAACAAATTGTCTCCATAAACACAGGCTGTGACTCTTGTCCCAGGTGAAAACAAACACTATTCCCAGCCTGGCCCTGTTGCACATGTGAAGTGAATGCCTCTGAGGGTTCATTCCCTTTGCTGAAGTCACACACCCCACTTGTGGTGGAGGATGGGAGCTGTCTCCCGCTCCCGCTTCACTGCCCATGGAAGAAAGCCAGTAGTCTCTCTGGTGGGAACTGTGAGGTTCCAGGCCACACACATGTAGGATTGCTTGGCTGAATTATCCTGTTGCTTCTCCCACTTCACATTTCATGCCCAGATGGAAGCTGCTTCTTCCTAAGACATATCTTGTACATGCTTGACGCACTATAATTAGGATGACTCTTTTGAGATTTGCATGCTTCATAAGTGAATTTTCCTAATAGCCTTTTTTTATAAGACATGCCTTTAAATATGCCTATATTGTTCTTACGCTAAGCAACACTATTACTAATGTTTCTGTATTAGCTTTTTAACACACAGGACTTCCTCGTTCTCAAAGTCATTAACTCTAATTGCCAATAACAAAGAAAATATCCTTTCTCAAGAGCACTTACCATCTTCTAATCAAATTAGTTTTGTGGGATGGGAGTGAGGGCTGCTCTCAGCCTGAAATAATGAAGAGGGGAGCAAAAAGAATGCTTTCTCCTTCTCAGCAGTTTTCTATGCAGGGATAGGAGGGAGAAGTCCTGGATCCTGGGCCTGGGTGGGCCACTGCTGAACTCCCTGACCTATTCTGGGCCTTGCCTCTCCCATCTGTAAATGGTAGGGACAAGGGAATTGAACTTGTCATCAGACTAGCTTTGATGATCTCTTAATTCTAAAGCCTTACTCTTCCTTGCTCCAAGTTAGCTGGGAAACTGGACAAGAATCACTTTAAGAAATCCTTGCTGGTTGGAGCCAGATCTCTATAAGTCTCCCTCCCAGGCATTTAAATGGAGAACTAAGTCAGGGATAGCCTCCTGGGAATTTTTGGTCAAGATCTTTGCCCACTGGAGAAGAACTAGAAAAGATAAGAAGGAGACTTACGATCTGGTCATGTGGACCATGGGGCAGGGCGGGCTCAGTTTAAGCTTCTGAGTGCCTTGATGTTATCAGCTGAGCCCTCTGGCTTTCCTGATAAGCTCCTGCTGTCACTCCATCCTTCCATCCTCTTACTCAAGTTACATTCTACACTTTGCCATCCTCTCTCCCTGGAACTCATCCAACTCTCTTCTCTGCCATCTCCTCCCCAACCCTGGCCCCCACAGTGCGGCTCTGCAGAGTACATGGCCCCTGAGGTGGTGGAGGTCTTCAGGGACGAGGCCACTTTCTATGACAAGCGCTGTGACCTCTGGAGCCTGGGCGTGGTCCTCTACATCATGCTGAGTGGCTACCCGCCCTTTGTAGGTCACTGTGGGGCTGACTGTGGCTGGGACCGGGGAGAGGTGTGCAGGGTTTGCCAGGTGAGTGTGACCAGGGCCACAGCACATACCCTGCTGGGGCTCACTAGGCTGGGAGATTGTTCCTGATCTGGAAGGGGTTTATAGTGCCCTCTGTCAGGGCAGCCAGGAGGTGAAGTAGATAGTCAGGCACCCAGCCCAGCTAGGAGTTTGGGGGAGAGTTGTTGGAGAGGATCATGCCTGAGCAGACCCTAAAAGGATTAGTTTTGCCCAGGGAAAGAAGGCCAAGAAATATAAGAAGGAAGAACAGCACAGGCAATGCCATGGAAGCATGAAACAGCTGCAGGGACGAGGGGAGGAGGTTGATGGTGGTGGGAGACGAGACCTGGGAGGTCACCAGGAGCCAGTTCACAGAGCACCCTCTCTGAAGGGCCGAGAATTTGGGCTTTGTTCTATAGGTGATATTCCCCACTCTTCACACCTCCAGCCATCCCAGTGACCAAGGGCATTCCACATTGTTTGGTGATTTAGGGGAGAATTGGGGTTCTGGGAAGGTGCCATGACTGTGGCATCCCCAAGCCATGAGTAGCAGCTGAGGTCAATTAGAGTCAGGATGATTGACTCCGTGACAGACCATCCTGCCCATCCCCTGGCCAGTGTGGCCTCAGGAGGAATCTTCTTTACCTAGAACAAGCTGTTTGAGAGCATCCAGGAAGGCAAGTATGAGTTTCCTGACAAGGACTGGGCTCACATCTCCAATGAGGCGAAAGACCTCATCTCCAAGCTTCTGGTTCGAGATGCAAAGCAGAGACTCAGTGCCGCCCAAGTTCTGCAACACCCATGGGTGCAGGGGGTGAGTGACTCCAGGGAGAGGGGTGGTGTGTCACCTCTCCAGGTCATGCCACACAGCAGCTTGGCCATGAAAAAGCTCTCATACCAGCTAGTGAAGACCCCCATCCCGGATGACTGTCCCCAGCTGAAGTGAGGTGGTACAGGAGCTTCAGTGCTTGAGCACACAGTGAACCAACTCCTCCTTAGCCCCCGGGCCAGCCCCTGGCACAACATAGACTTGGCTCTAACCTTAGCCACAGACTAAATCCCAACAGAGCCCTCTGGGGGACTAGGCCATGCCTCCCACTATTGGCAAAAGCTCCCAGACCAGGAGCAACCTGGTATTGTCATTCAGGGCCTGCAGTACCTCCTCTTGTACAAAAACACCATTGACTTAGAGCACCCAGAAGCAAGCAAGACCTGGCTTTCCTGCAGCTTATGTGGCTGCCCTGAGGCTGCGTGATTCTCCTCAGGGCCTGGAGCTCTGGGTGCTGGGGGCCAGGAAGGCAAATGGTGTTTTCCGTATGCTGAGGATCCAAGTCCTAACTGGAAAGCATTTTTTAAAATCCTCCTTGGTTAGTCACAATACCTGACTTCCACTGCTCTGAAGAGTCTGTCAGACCCTCCTGCAAGTTACTATGTCTCCTTGATCTGCCAGGCCCTCGCTGGCCTTAATCACTCTGCCAGTGGAAATAGGCAAGTGTTGCCTGCCTGTGTCACAGATGAGGACCCAGTCCAAGAGTAGCTCAGTGCCTAATTCCCAGTCACCCAATAGTGAACACCCACCACAGGCTAGAAAGGAGTGAGGCCCAGCCTGTCCTCATGGTCTAGTGGAGAGAGGGAGAAAGGGACAATGTGAGGAATACTTGGGGAAAGTGCTAGAGGCACAAAGGGACAAGACCCCACCTCTGCTTGGGACTAGGATGGGGAGGTGTTGGGAAACAGGAACTGTTTCACAGAGGAAGTGACCCTTGAGCCAGGTCTCAGAGGGCAGTGAGGATATTGTCAAGAGGAGAAGGCTGTGCATGCAGAGGCGCTGTGGCTTCAGAGTACAGCCTTTTGTCCTCTCCTCTGAAGGCCTGGCCCTGCAGGTAAGCAGTGACAAGTCCTGTGCTGGACTGACAGCCTTTAGTGACCTGCCCACTCTGCTAGCTTGGGTGGGGCAGCTCTTGGAAAGAGGGAGCAGTGCTTACCCACAATCTGTCCTTCCCATTCTAGCAAGCTCCAGAAAGGGGACTCCCCACGCCGCAAGTCCTCCAGAGGTAAATGCTCCCACACACCCAGTGCCCTTCTCTCCTCCACCTGGACTTTATTTCAAGCCCTCAGCCATGTTGGGATGGAGGCGGGGGATGGGAAACCCATCTCCAGGCTCAGGTGCCCTTCTCCCTCCACTGTAGAGCTGTCTCTCTCCGCTCTTCTTTCACCTAGATTGCTTCTTTTGTCCCCTAGCACCTTTAAGCCCCTCCTTGCTTTGTTTGCAGGGAAAATCCTGTTTTGCATAACCACTTGAACCTAACCAGAAACCACTGTTCACAGTCCATAGACAGATCTGATCTGTGGGTTATTTCTACTAGGTGTCCTTTTGCTCTTGGTTAAAGTAAGGGAGGAGCATTGCAAGGCAGAGGGATCAGCTGTCACACTAGACAGTAGTGATAATGGCCACCATGTCAAACAGCCCAGGTCTACCTTGCACAGTAATCCTGGGCTGTTTGTAGAACCTTTTAACAACTAGGTCTGTTCCCAGTGAGCAGAGACTAAGCTATGTGGGAAACCCTTCAGGTAGCAGTCTCTTGGCCAATTTTTAGGAGTTACACAGGGAAGTATTACCCTGCGTGGGCCAGTTCATTTGCCCCAAGAGTCTATTGCCCAGCCAGGTTCCTGCCTGATTCTGTGGAGTTGTCTCCAGGTGCCTCAGGTGCCAAACCTCATGAGAATCCCCTTTAGATGATTTATTCAACAACCCAAAGTGCCCATCACAGGCTAGCCCTGAGCTGGGCTGTGGCGAAACATCAACAGCAAGGTATCTGCTCCAGGAACTCCCTGCCCTGCCAGGGAAGAGGGGGATGGGTGAGCTTAGTGCACAGTGTGTGGCTCTGCCTCCAGAAGAGCTGTGTGCAGTGGCGCAAAGGAGGGAGCTCTGAGACATTTGCTCTGACTGTCCAGTGCTAGGACTGTATCTGAAGCTCAAAGCCCTTTCTAGCCTCGGTCAAGCAAGATTTCAAACCCAGGAGAGAACTGCTTTAGAGAGAGTAGCCTCTGCAACTCAGAAAAATCTGGCAGAAGTATGAAACCCAGTGTCAAGTAGACCTGTCCCAGAGCTGACCTGGCTGACTCCAGGTTCTGCACCCCTCTTCTCTGTGTCTTCCCCCACCCCACAGGAACAGCAGCACTATGGACCTGACCCTCTTTGCAGCTGAAGCCATTGCTCTTAACCGCCAGCTGTCTCAGCACGAGGAGAATGAACTGGCTGAAGAGCCAGAGGCACTGGTGGAGGGCCTCTGCTCCATGAAACTTTCCCCTCCCTCCAAATCTCGCCTGGCCCGCAGGCGTGCCCTAGCCCAGGCAGGCCGCAGGGGAGACACAGGACTGTGCCCAACATCTACAGGACTCTGAACAGTTCCAGTCATACCTCGTAGGCCTCGACCTGTCCAGGTATTGCCCCTGGAAACCTGTGAAGCCAATGTCTGCAGAGCAGGCAGAGGCCTGTTCTGGGGCTCCAGTCAGGCTTTTTCCACTTACAAAGACCCTGCAGGGCCCCCCCAATGCCCTCCTCCCCATTTCCCCAGAGTCCTTGAGGAAAAAGCTTTTTCCAAAGGGGTCGTCTTTGAAAAGGAAAGCAATCACTTGTCACTTTGCATAATCGCCTGCAGCTGGGACATCTCTGCTGGACTCCACCTGCTCACAGGCCTGCGGATCCCAGATCCAGCCTGCTCTGTGACTGGGCTGTGCTGCTGGGGCAGCAGCCTGCAGGGAACCAGCTTGGAGAAGGAAGCACTGACCAAGGCTGCCTCTCCCCCTCTGCACCGCCACCCTCCTCTGGCAGTCCTTCCACCTTCCTCCGTCCTCCGGACGTCCTCTCCCTGCCGGTCTTCTCCCTTGGCTGAGCAAAGCCACCCCCTCAATTCAGGAAGGGCAGAGAAAGCCTTCCTCTTTCAGGAGGCCAGATCAGTCTTCCAGTGTGCAGCACGGAGAAGCACATAATCTTTCTTTGCTGTGACCGAAATATGTTCCTCATTTATCATCCTCTTCCTTGTGATTGCTGCTAAAGTCAGTATTATTTCGTTTTTTTAAAATGGGTTTTTAACCATGCTGTTCCAGTCCACATGGAACTTTAAACTCTCACTGCAAGCCCAGGGATTTTCTAGAGTGGAATGTCCATGGACTTGGGTTTTAATCAGCTGTGCCCTATACTTCTAACTGATTTTAAGCTGTTACTGTGATGAGCACCTTAGAGATAGTGTCAGTGTCTTCTGCTGCTGTGTCCCCCAGATCATGTATGGAGCATGGCACAGATCTGGGGCAGTTAGACGGAGCCCTGTGCCTCAGGTGAAGATGGGAGGCCACCCCGCTGCCCTGGTCTGAGCCATGCAGTGCCTGGTGCCTGGGAGCATGAAGGTGCAGCCTTCAGATAAGCTGTGGAGTTACGTAAGGAAAACAGGTTGCGTGTGTCAGATGTTTACACAACACCATGACTGATACTATCACACGTTGTGACTGTGCTTGTTTTAATAAAACTATTTTAAACTCAGGCTGTGGCCTGCTTGGTGGTCCTTTCTTCCCCCACAGACCTGAGGAGATAGGGCTTCTGCACTGAGGCTGAGCCCAGCCAAGTAGGGAGAAGGCACCCTGGTCAGGACCTCCAACTATAACACCATGTTTCATCTGCAAAACAAGGCGAGATACTGCTTTCCTTTTAGATGAGGAAATGAAATTCATTGTACGTTTATCGGTCACCTCTGCTGGGACCCAGAGATGAGTAAGAAGCTAGCAGTGCTTCTTAGGGACTCGCCACCCAGATATCAAGGCGGTGTCCACAGCCATCACACTAGCAGATTTCAAAAGATGTCCCTGTACCACCCGACCCATGGGAACAAATTTCCCTTCTGTCTAAAGCATCACTAAGTCTTCGTTGAGGGCCTGTTTGTCCCCGACTGTGTTTGTCCTGCCAGGGTTGGCAGCACAGAAGGCGGTGCCTCCCACGCACAGCCTTCACGTACACTGTGCAGAGGACTTTCAGGTACATTGCCCCATGTAATAATTCCAGGACCAGACTGGGAAAGACTTCATAGGTCCCAAGGAGGTGACAAGAGGGAGGTCTGAATGTCAGGGCAGTAGACTGTGTGCTGATGACAGCTCTGCTCCCTAGGGACAACAGAGAGGGAGACAGGATTCCCTAATTTTCAATCTTCAGTTCTTGGCCCAGGCTACCAGCTGTCCCACACCATGAATGCCTGCACATGGTTGATGACACACTTTGTGTTGGTCTTCCCTTTGTGATAACCCTTACCACCTTCACATCCCTTAATCAACCAGAAGTGAGGCCAGCTGGGAAATCAGACCTACAAAATCTGATCCTCTAGGAACCCAGACCCGAGCCCCAGTCCAGCCAGTTCTCTTCCAGGTGAACTCCACAAGAAAGTGACATTGGGCACTGGAACTGTGCCCTCCCACCTGCCTCCCTGTCCTAGTCCACACAGCCCACCCCACGGCTCTGCATCAGTGATACCGTGCCCACTTTGGCTTTGCTAACATCATTGTACACTCTAAGTTAACGGTGCTTTCTCAGAAGTTTACAGGCATTATTTAACAGTCCTAAGAGGTAGATACTATTATTTTTACTCCACTTTACATGAAAAATCAAGAAAAGGGAGGAAAACTAGTTTTTCCAGGACTGTATAGCAGGAATGATAGACCCAGAATCCCTTCCAGAGAGGCTTTGGACTCAGGGTCTTGCTGCCAGGGTTCAAATCCCAACTCAGTTTCTTACTGTCTGGGACCTTGGGCAAGTTAGTTTCTGAGAGTCAGCTACAGATGTAGGTCTGGGAGCTCAGCTCATGATGCGGCTGTGAACATTACAAGGTAAGTGTCGAGCGGTATTGAGGTACACGTTGTAGGTCCTCCATAAATATTAATGATGGTTTTGGTTCTGTTATTTTGGTATCTCCTAGAGCAGATTTATTCAACTCATGGTGCCAGTGAGGGGACCCACTTCCTTCAGCTCAGGGAACCTCTGCAGAATGGACATCCCTCTGGAACTTTCAAGATAAGACAAGCCTCTGGCCCTCTGTGGGATTCTTCTGCTAATGGTCTGTTCTGCCCCCCTGGGCTGGAATCCCTATCCAGCTGTTGTGCCAGGGAAAAACTGTGATAGGATGCCAAAGGCCCTGAGTTCTAGTCTTGCCTGGGCCACCATTGACAGGGGAACCTGGGAAGTCCTGGCTCTGCTGCACTGAGGCAGATATGGCAGATGCAGTAAGGGAGACTCTGGAGTCGAGAGAGCCCCACTCCAGCTTGGGACATGCAGTGATGGAAACCAATTCCCCCACTCTTAGGGCTCATGCTGGTCTAGGCCTTAGAAGGAGAGAGCTGGTCCCAGCCTGCTGGAGTGTCTCAGACCTCAGACCTCTTTCCACAAATCCAGTTAGTGGACCTTGGCTCCAGCCCCAGTCCTAATTCAACTGACCTTGAGAACTCCTGCCTGAGGGCATCTGGCTACAGGAATGGTTACGCCTCCGTGCCTCCATGTGGCATCTGCCTGAGCTCTGGGGGCCCCTCCTGCCTCCTGGCTCACTGTCCCTTACCAAACCCAGCTCTGTAATCAGCAGTGCCTTGGTCCCATGCCAAGTGCTCCAGCTGCTTCAGGTCTGGAGGGGGCTGAGAGTAAGGTCCCCCCAGGGCTGACACGCTTGTTGCCATGGTAGCAGTTGCCTTGGAATCTGCTTCCCATACTTCAGCTTCTGAATGGTCCAAGAAAGCTGCCTGTCCCCTGGGGGACCAGTGAATTAATCACACTCTTTTCCAGGGTTCTCACCCCTTAAGGAAAATAAACAGAACCAATCCAAACTGGGGCTGTTTGCCCACTTTTCCTTCCCACCTTCACCCCACACTGGGTCTTGGTGCTACTGAGAAGGAAAGAGCGCAGGCAGACACCTTTCAGCCCTTGCCTCACCAGGAGACAAAGGGGAGAGAACTTGTGGTGGAAGCTAGCAATGTGCCCGTGGCCTAGCCTCACCCTGAGTCCTGTGGCTGCAGGAGGACGCAGGTTCCTGCCAGGAGGGCTCTGTGCTGGGGAGGTGTAGGGAACTCAGGGGGCTTGGGCTCTGGGGTCTTGGGCTCCCATCTCAGCATTGCCCTTTGATCTTATTTACCTATCACTGCAAGCACATCGCCCAGGGACAAGGTGCATTTTCTTTTTCAGGGATTACATAACCCATATTGAGGAAACAATTGACAAGCCCCCATCTCTACATTGGTAACTGGTTCAGGAACCCTTTAATGATGTTCTCTTGTCAGGGGGAGGATGCTGACTGGTTCTTTTGACCACAAAGTCTTCCTTCTGATGGAAGGTGCTACAGTTTGGATATGGTTTCAGTACATCCTCCAAAGGTTCATGTGTCCTCCACGTGTCAGTGTAAGGAGGTGATAGGACCTTTAAGAAATGGGGCTTAGTGACCTTAGTAATTAGGTCACTGGGGGTGCTGGCCTAAGAAGGGACTGATGTTGGTCTTGTGGAGTGAATTACTACTTGTGAGAGTGGGTTGTTATAAAAGAGTATAAAAGAGTAAGCCTGGCCTCCCTGCTCTCTGGCTCTCTGGCTTCTTGTCTCACCATGTGATCTCACACCCTCACGCATAATTCCTACCACTGTGATGCCATCCCCCATGAGGCCCTCATCATGGATGGGGCCACCCAATCTTGGACTTTCAACCTCCAGAATGGTGAGCTAAATAAATCACTTTTCTTTGTCAGCCTCAGGTATTTTGTTTTAGCAACAGAAAATGGACTAATACAATGGGTTTGCTAATTCCTCCCACCTCAAATAAAACAATATGGAAAATTAGGAGACAGACAGGCTAGAGGACTGCCCAACTGAGCAGGAACCTGGACACACAGGTTCTATTGAGAACTCTGGGTCAACTCTTCTGCCTCCCCATGTCTTCGTTTCCCAATTCATGCCATGATGGAGCTGGGATGACTTTGTGGTTGGGTGATCCTATAACTGATAAAGGGCTTCCTATGTCTGTCCCTCCTCCACATACCCTTCCTTGACTCTTTTTGGGTCCTAAGGGATTCAGAATGTCAGAGAAAAACTCTAAATTTGTATTTGGTTTCCAGTTTTTGAAAGTCAGAATGCTGTGGCATCTGAAACTGGCAGTGTACAGGCACCCCTGACCCTAGCCTCTGCACCCCAGCTCACTCACTGGAAGAGGTGCAGTGGCTGGCCTCCATGCCCAGTGTGCAGCAGAAAGCATGGCCTTGCTGATGACGTGGGAGAGCCACCCTCCTTAGACCACAGGAGGCAGGCCCTGCCTGGCCCAGAGCAATGCCAACACTTAAGGGGGAGTGGGGACTGGAGCATTGTGGCAGGGGCTCAGATTCTCAAAGTGTGACTTCTCAGGAACATTCTTCATGGACACTTATTTTGGCAGCTCCTCCTGAAACTAGTCGGGGGGGATCAATTACATGTGACAGAGACACGGGCTGTCATTTGATGCCTAATTAGAGGAATAATCAGAACTCACCCTGGAAGGAGGCACAGGGGATGTTAGCAGGGCAGTCATGGCTGGCGAACACCTGGCTCAGGGGACTCCCTCTTCATGAGAGCCTGATGGCCAATCCATGACCTGTGGTCACCCTCCTTTCCGGCTTCCTGGTGTGCTCCCACAGCTGAAGTTCAGCTCCATTGACCTGCTGCCTTAGTTACCCCTCCCCTCCAAAGAAAGATTTTTGGGAGAGTCAGGGGTTACTTCACTCTCAGAACCCTCCTCTTTGTAGACCCAAGGTGGTCACACAGGCACAAGCCCTCTCTAAACTCTGTCCTATGTCCAGAAACCAAACCCAGGTCCCTCTAGCCACAGCATTCTGTGCAACTCACTCCTGAGCTTGCCCTCGAGGGTTCACAATGTAGACAGAACAAAGACAGAGAGCAGGCCCTTTAGGTGGGGCTGTGGGGCGGTGGTGGGCAGTCCACTGGCTCAGTTTTGGCCAGAAAGGTTGCACAGAGGCAGGCCAACTATGCAGGTCCCACTGGACAAGGAGAGGTTTTCCAGACAGCAAGGACCAGGCAGACACAGAGGATGGACGGCAAAACAGGAAAGGGGAGCAGAGGGGACATGGGCAGCTGTGGAGGCAGATCTTGAGCCTGACCCAGACTACAGACATGGTAGGGACCAAAAAGAGGGACCAAAAAGAGGCCAATGGGGCTAGTGACAAGACTCTAAGCAGAATGGGTGGGACTCTGGGAACTGCCCATGTGGGGACCAGAGCCAGGTCCTATTCTGGGACTAGAGAGTGCCTGCTCCATAAAGAGTGTTAGATATTGCAAGGAGGTCTAAAGATACCAGCCATGCCCCAGCCTCTACTCTAGTCCCACTCACATCCAACCCCCACCCCCAATTCCACTTCCCAGCCCTACCCCTTCCCACCACTGCTATTGCTCTTCCCTGTCAGCTCCTGGCTAGAAAGCTGGGGACAGATGACAGACTCACCCTCTTATCCCACTGGCAACTAAAAGGGGGTGGGTACCAACCCCACCCGAGGAAAAGGGGGTTCTTTAAGGCCAATCTTCAACCCAGGACCCCTCAATCCTGCCTGGGAGTCTGGAGGTTGACAGGAAGTGGGAAGAGGAAGGTGTGGGCAGGGCAGAGAGTGGCCTTGGAGGATTACCACTCCCTCTCCTCTCCCATCCCACTCACAGTTCCTGCCTCTGGAGCCTTGTCCAGGTTTCCTTCCATGTCCGTCTCTGGGCCTCCATGCAGAGACCTCAAGTGCACCTCCAAGACAAAGGGCAGAGGATCACAGAATGAGAATTGAACATGTGTTCAGGGAGTGTCCTCACATCCCTGGCTTCTGAATCCCATGTGAAGCCATCGGCCTATTTTCCTGCTCAGGAACCAACAGTGGAATCTGGGCTGACTTCCCATTGGGCCTCTGGGACCCAGGCAGCAGCTCACATTGCATCTTCATGAATAACCCAGCACCTCCCAGCTGCCTACAGTCAGAGGAACCTGTGTCCCTGGAACCAACCCCAACCCCTCTCACTGCTTTAAACTTTAATAGGCCCAGGCTCAGTGGCAATTGAGCAGGCACCAGGGAACCAGGGCAGGATGTCCTGAGCAGGAGAGCTTGGACTGAGCTCTCCCAGGATCCAGTTGGAGGCTGACAGGGGAGGATCCCATGGGTCAGGTCCAGCTCCCTAGAACTCTGGCAGCCTATGGGGAAATGTGTTCATGGCAGGAGTCCCAAGAGTGGCCTTCAATTCATGAGGCCTTTAGGGGAGTAAAAGTAAGGTGAGGTCAACATGCAGCTCGGGGCATCTAGACAAGCCATAGCATAGGATTGTGGATAAATTTAAGAATTACCAGCCCAGACACTTACTGCCTGCAAACTCCCACCCTGAAGGTAGAGCTCCAACACCCAAGAGGAAGAGACCCCCAGGACCAGCTGGAGACAGTGCCCTGGGCAGGCCTACATGGATACCCCCATCAGCAGCAGAGACTTCCACTGCCTGCAGCTGGCCTGTGTGGCCTTGGGTCTGGTGGCCGGCAGCATCATCATCGGAGTCTCAGTGTCCAAGGCTGCGGCTGCCGTGGGCGGCATCTTCCTCGGTGCTGCTGGGCTGGGTGAGCAGGAGCTAGACTAGAGTAGGGGGAAGAAATTCTGTGGGGATCAGGGGCCTGGTTAGGTGATGGAGAAATGGCAGGGAAAGCTGGGTCCGTGGGAATTAGTGGGGGAGAATGGGAGCTAGAGGTGCGAGCAAGGCAGCCATTAGGGGTGTAGGGAGTAGAGGGGGTTCGAGGTGGGATTCCTGTTGGCACTGAGGAGACTGGAGTGGGAAGGTTGCTCGTCACACTCCCTTCTGGTCTGTCCCCCGGGCTCTGTGGCTCTGTGCCCCTGGCTTGGGTTTGTGGTGGGATTTGTCAGCCTGTTTGTGGTGGGTTGATGGGGGCTGGCAAAGCAGCACAGCTCAGTTGAACAGTTTCCTTTTCTTTCCCTGTTTGTCTCAGCAGCAGCTCTGTCCACTTGTCTGTCTGGGGAAGGCCCACTGACATCCCCACAGTGATGCTGAGTACCATCTCTCACTCTATTCCACCACCCTGAGCCTAAAACAGAAGCTGTAGCCCTAGGCTGGGGGCTCTGGGCATCCATAGCTGCAAATTCCAGCACAGACACTTGGTCTAGGGAGGGAATGGGAATGGGCAGGGAAGAGTCTGCTCTGTGGCTACCTCTCCCCAGGACTGGGTGGGGAGGAGCATGCAGAGGGACCCCCAGGGGTGAACATGGGAGAGTGAGGTGAACACAGGGGAGGGTGAGGGAGAGTTTGTGGTCTTGGTGTCAGTGGTCCCAGATCCAGCCAGCTAAGAAGAGAGAAAGGTAACCTGTTCTTGGCCTGGCACGGTGGAGGCAGAGCCTGTGGCCTTCACAGACTGTAGCCCCTTCTCCACATAGCACTGTCCCTTCAACCTAGGCAGGGTGTTGGGGAGCTGCCCTGTGCACACACACCAGCTTCCATTTATACACTCGGGCTCCTCCCGCACACACCCAACCACTCTCAAAAACCAGCCCCCAGGCTCACAGCCCACCCACATCCTCCCACACCTCACATTAACCAGGCCCCCTCCCCATCACAGAACCCCTCTGTGTCTCTCTTCTCAGGGCTCCTCATCTTTGCCTACCCCTTCCTGAAGGCTCGGTTCAACCTGGAGCACATCCTGCCTGCAATAGGTGAGTCCCCTTCCCCCTCCCTGCAGACCACTCTGCCAAGGACTGTGTGAGACCCTTTGTGTGTAAGTCTGTGACCGACAGGGAGGTTGAGCAAGCCCACGTGTGAGGCTGCTCCTGGCTGTGTTGGAGTTGCTGTGTGTGTTGTACAGGCGTCGCCATGACTACAGTATAGCAGAAACCAGCCTGCTGCCTGCCACAAAGGTGTCTGAACCTAGGGAGTCCATCTTCCTTGAGAGATTTTTCCATTCCCCCAAAGCCATCAAGATCTCTAAATACCCGCCCCTCACACCCCTAAGAACACCGTCTCCCCTCAGGACCTCTGAATAGTCCCCACCACATCTCAGCAACTTACGTACAGACTCCCAACTCCTCAGCTCTGTGGGGCCTTATATATCCCTGGTTCTCTCTAGGACCCCCACCTCCTTAAAAAATCTGCTACCTCCTTTAAAAACACTGCTTCCAACCTTATCCATATCAACTCAGATTATGTGGGAGACATACATAATGCAGTATGTAGGAACGCAGTGGAGCAGACAGCAGCAGGGTTGGCTATTGAACAACGGGAAGAATTCCTTCCCAAACTGAGCTTGATTTGATATGGGAATGACTCAGTAACCAGAGGAATTGGGGTGGTCTTATCCTTCAGGAAACCTGAGAATCCACCCCAACCCAGGACCAGACCATGGGGAGGGAAGATCCAGTACCAATGGAAATAAGGAAGGTAAGTTTTCGAAATTCTGGAGTCCATCTTTCATCTTCCCTCTCTGGCCTGGCTTTGGAGATACCTTTAGAGGCATGCAGAGGGGCTTCCCCAACCAGGGAAGGAACGAAGTTAGGTGTCCTCCACGTCAGTCAAACGCTTCTTGTTCCAAGCTGACCTGATGTTCTCTTGTTTGGCCTCAGAACTTCTCTGTACTGCCTGGCCTCCACTGGGACAGAGGACTCCTGACTGCCCCTTCCTCTCCCTAGGTCCCACACCCTAGTTTGTTTTCCCACTTCCTTCTCCATGGTGGAATCCAACACTCAGAGCTGATACCTGAAACCGCAACTCTTCTGACTCCCCTTCCCATCCCTCCCACACTGGAAAATCCCAGGGCAGGAGTGTGTCCAAGTGGCCTGCAGTCTACACCACCAGGGGCAGGATGCCTTGTACTTACTCAGCAGAAGGTCCCATGCCAAACGTTGTCAAAGCACTCTGCGTGTTAACTAGTTTAATTCTCACAAGAACCATGTGAGGGAGCTACTATAGTGAGCTTCATTTTATATATGGGACAAATGAGGCACAGGAAGAATAAGTGACATGTCCAAGGTCACACAGTCAGGAAGTGGTGGAGTCAGAATTCAAGCCAGGTAGTACTCCAGAACCTTGCCTTTCCCACACCATGCTGCTGTCTTCTTGATGGGTTGTCCTGTCCTCTCTGGGCAAAACTGGGACTCCCCTCTCTCCCCATCTATCCCAACTCTGCCCTGAGGTCATGAGGCACTCCAATCCCAGGTCCCTTTGGGTTCCTCTGACCCAACAGCTTTGTGAGTATTTGTCCTCAGGCAGCCCCTGTCCTGGTCTCTCCTCCAGGAGCCCGCAGCAGCCTGTCCACTGTGACCAGGACCCTGGAGAAGCTGAAGCCAGGAGGCCGTGGGACCGAGGAGGGCTAGGCCAGGGCTGAGGAGTGCCCCTGCCCTGTCCTCCACTTATTGCCTACTATCCTATCTCAGAGACTTCCTGGGTCCAGGTTAGAAGATTCACCCAGAAATGAACCGGGCTCTGGAGACAGCAGACCAGCATTTGACTCTGACCCAGACTCTTCAAACCAGATGCCACTGGCGTTCTGATGGCCCCACTGGACTCCCTTGTTTCAGTCTCTTACCCTGACTTCTCTCTCAGGACTGAAACTCTGCTTTGTTCCCTTTTTGATCTACTGACTGGCTTCTCTGGAATCTGGAGACTGGATCCCCGACTACACCCAGAGATGCCTCAATTCCTTGCTTTATCCTGGCCACAGAAGTTGACCACGGGCCCACAGGAACCACAGATTGGGGGCCCAGCCAAGCCCCTCAGTCTCCACAGCCTAGATGGGAAGAATGGGCCCAGATTCCTTTCAGAATATCAAACTCCTGGTCAGTTCCTCAGGGACAGGCTCTGAGCAGCATTTAACAAGAGAGGGCCATATCCTTAAAAGGCCCCTGGTCTCTGGAGGACAGAGACTCACAGAAGGACAGACACATTCAGGGTTTTGTATGCTCTGGCTGCAGACAAGCCTCTAGCTGCCCCTCCTCTCCCCTGTCCTGTCACTGCTCCCCAGACGAGCTAAACCTACATCCATCTCAAACCTGGGCTTGTCTCTGGAGGGCTTCTTGTCCCCTCTGCCTATGAAAACTTCCCTTCTTTAAAGGCCCAGCTCAGAGAACCATGTGCTCTTCTCATCCTCTTCCATCAGCCTGGGTCCCTCTCTTGACACCTCCAGGCAGGTTTGAAGGCTTCTTTTTCATAAAACAATCATTAAGCCAACTGCCCCTTTCCCTGTCCTTGGCACCAGGGTACAGAGTAGGTGTTCAACAATGTTAGTGGCTTAAATTTAATGGGAAAACTCCCAAGGCTCCATCTACCTGGGCAAGGAGACTGAGGTACACATAGCCTGGTAAAAGATACCATCTTCCTGCACACCTGCACCTCTAGACCAAAAGCATTGTTTGACCTCAAGTGTCCTCTGTCCTTGTCTGGGGAGCAGGAGACAAGCTAGGAACATTCTTCCAGGATTCATGCAGATGACTTCTCTTCTTGGAAGCCTCCTCTGACATCCCTGCACTTTCACAGTACCAGGGTTTCCTTCCAGCACAACCAATCCATGGCTCTCAGTGGTTCTGGTCTATTTCTCCCCCTTGAGAGTGAGAGCAGAGGACGGGAACACAGAAGGCATCCAGTACATGTTGGAAAACCAAACCAAAGTGGGACAGCCCATCTCACTACACAGATGGGAAAGCTGAGGGCCCACAGGAAAAAGGACTCATGGAGTCTCCCAGGGAAAGTCATGAAGCCAGACTGTGCATCCAGGTCTTCTGTCTCTGTGCACCTGTGGTTGCATTCTCCGTACGGTACAGGACTCAACTCCCTGACCACAGATGGACAATCTCCATGAATTTCACAAATTCTGGCTAGTTGTGGAGACTTTGTTCCCCCAGAGGAAGTCAACTTCCTTCTCCTTGAAATTCCCCCCTCTTTAGCTCCCTTCTGCCTTCTCCCTGCACCTTCTCCTTTTCCTCAATATCAACAATAACTCAGGCTCCTCCTTGATCAATGAGAAAACCTTCCCCCTATCAATCTTCAATTTTCACTTCAGTGCCCCAAAGAGATGCCCAAGGGTGGAGATGGTCCAAGTGGGGAAGGCAGAGCCTGAACTGCAGGAAGCGTGACCCCACCCCATTAGCTCCTCCCAGCCAAGATCTCCCCAATGTGGGCTATGGAATCCCTGATGCCTGGCAGGGCCAGGCACAGAGATGCTGGGGATCAGGATGGAATAAATTAAGGAATGAACACATGAAAAGGCAAAAACTGTATTCCAGCACAATAGTGCACTCCTGTAATCCCAGCTACTGAGGAAGCTGAGGCAGGAGGATCAAAAGTTCAGGGGCATCCTGGGCAATTTAGAGAGAAGATATCTCAGAAATAATATTAAAAGGGCTGGGGATGTAGCTCAGAAGTAGAATACCTCTGGGTATTCTACTCTGGGGGGTAATAAAGGCAAGAGTTATATCCACTGGGGAAGAAACTGGTAAGGGTTCAAAGGACCCTCCCAGCTGGGAGGGAGTTCTCAAAGTCCAGCCTCTGGTTCCTCTCTTCTCTTGCTGTTTCTCCTGAAACCTGCTCTCCTGCAGGTGAATGTCCCCAAGTGTGTCTCCACCTCACCTCTTCCAACCCCCATCACTGGAGTGATCCACACAAGACACCTGCCTTCTCTCCCATTCCACACTTGGAAAAAAGAGGAGGTGGGCCAACCTGGCAGGGCTGGTATGGTAGGTAGTGTCAGGGGGAAGAGCCTCGCACCTCCGAGCAGCAGTAGCACCCTCCAATGTTTTAGCATGGGGGCCCATGCTCTTCTAGCAGTCTGTTCAGTCAAGGAATTTTTTTTCCCCAACAGCCCTGTTCTAACACCTGGGTTATGGCTGTGCCCTGCCCCTGCTGTCCTGGGATGGGCAGGGCACTGAGAGCACATCGTGAACTAACAGTGGAGAGTGCCTGGTCCTCGTGGTTCTTTGAAATCACATCCTAGATGGACCAATCTGGGCGAGAACTGTTCCAGTTGAGGGAGGGGAGAATGAAAATAAGACTCACATCCTGGTTGTCTGCCTCCATCCAACCCACCCCTGGGCCCATGGAGCTGAGGCAAAAAGCCGAGGGTCCTGACCCTGGTTTCCTCACCTCCAAATGGAGGATGGTTGCAGAAGCCCCTCACAGGGCTGGGGTCAGGAGGGCTCGGCCACATTAGGTGGAGCTTGTAATGGATAAGCGGATGTGTGAAGGGGAAGGTGGGCAAGATGCCCTCCCAGCTGAACAACTCCAGGGCCTGGAAGGTCAGCACCTCTGACTCCCACCCAGGTCTCCCTGCAACACAGTTCAGCCTGGAGCTGGGCCCTGTGGCTAGCACACCCTCCCGCTCCCTCACAGGGAAACTAGCATAAATTCCACCGGGACTGGTCCTTGTGAGACGGAGCCTTCTCTCGCCTTTTAGTTTTGAGAAAAGAGCCACCCGTAGGGGCTCGTGGCAACACTCCTTTTTAGGGGCAGGACCGGTGATGGAGAAAAGGGTGCTGGTAAGAAGCTCCACCCCTGGAAAACTCTCCCTGCCCGCCACAGCGCCGGGCCCCCCAGGCAGTTGGACGCTGAAGGCAGGGCCAGTGCGACCTGTAGCCTTCGCCCCAGCGTGAGTAGCACTGTACCCACACCGGCTCTGGGAAAGTGCAGCGCGCCGTGTGGGCGGCGGGAGTTATTTGCTAGGGTGCTTGCAAACCGGGAAACCTAGAGGAGCGAAGCGCAGGGCCGCGCCGCGCGACAGGCGGGAGCTCCCCCAGGGCTGCCGGGGCCGAGGTGGCTGAGAGGGGCCGCGGGTGGTGGCTGTGACGGGGGGCCCCGCACAGCCTGGCGCCCGGCTCCGGCTCCGACCCGGCCGGCGCGCCGCCCCTCCCACCTGTCGCCGCCTCGGCTGCTCCGCGGGAGCCGGCAGAGAGGGGCTGCGCGTGTCGCCCTGAGCCGGGCGAGGAGCCCTGGGCCCGGTGTGCCCAGCCACCGGGAGCCCCTCTCACAACTTGGCGGGTGGCGGGACACCCCACCGAGCCCCGGTGCCTGGCGCTCCACCCAGCCCCTCGAAGTCTGCCGGCCTTGCCCCAGACTGACCATACGCGCTCCCTGGCCACCCTGCGCTCAGGGTTCAGGCCCAGCCGACCACAGGGCAGTGTCCACGCACCGACTCAGGTGAGTGAAGGCTGCAGGAGCCGGGGAAAGCTGGAGGGAGGGCGAGGGCTGGGAAGGGGCCGCTTTAAGAAATGCAGGAGATAACTGCGTCCAGACCTGAACTCCCAGGAGGCAGGGCAAGCACTGCCCAGACAAGGGGTCGGGAACCTGTGACCTTCAGAAAACAGGTGAGAGGGAGGAAAGCGAAGGGGAGACACACCATGAACTGGCTGCTTTGGACCCCTTCTGCTCTATCCTTTCCCTCCTGCTCTTAACTCTGTAGAGTCTGTCTTAGAAGCCCCCTGCATCCTCCACAACCTCCCAAAAGACCGGAAGTAGAGAGCAGTGAGCCCCCAACCACTTCAAATCCAAGGGACCAGTGAAGCTGGAAGGCAGAAGATGGACATGGATGGCCTCTCTGTACAATGTCTGCTTTCCCATGTATTTAACCAGCATTCACTGGGCCCCTGGGGAGACCCAGGCACCTCACTGGGGGACACAATAGCAAGCAAGGTAGACATAATCCTGCTCCTGGAGGAAGCCAGTTGGAGCATGCATACCTGGACACAGGAGTCACTTCAAGCACCCTGGAGAGAGTCAAGAATCTGGGAACCATGAGTTGGCAAGTTAGGGGGAGGAGGAGGAGGAAGGAAGGAAGGAAAGGAGGGAGGGAGGGAGGGAGGAAGGGAGGGAAAGAAAGGAAAGGAAAGGAAGAAAAGAAGGAGTATCCCAGCTACACTGGAAGGCAGCTGAAGATAAAGCCCAGGGCTCAGGCACAGGGGTCTGGGTGCCCACCATACCTGCTGAGTCAAGCTTACCATACCTGGTCAGTTCAGTTCATCAACCCTAGTGAGCTCAGCTTCACAAGAAAAAGGGTCACTTGAAGCTGAGCATGGTGGCACATGACTATAATCCCAGTGACTTGGGAAGTTGAAGCAGGATGATGGCAAGTTCTAGGCCAGCCTTGGCAACTTAGTGAGATCCTGTCTCAAAAATAAAATAAAAAGGTATGGGGATGTAGTTCAGAGGTAGAGTGCACTTAGATTTGATACTCAGTACCAAAAAAAAAAAAAAAAAAAAAAAAAAAAAAAATCTCCTGGAAGAGTCATGGTTGGAATAACTGCACTGGGGGCCCAGGAGGGTCTTAACAGTGGGAAGAGATGGTGGGTGAGCAGGGACAGCAGTGAGTCCAGAGAGAAGGGGATGGACTCTGAGATACTTGGTGGGAGGATCTGCAGGACTCGAGATGGGTTGGAAATGTGTGGAGAGAAGCCTGTGGGAATAGGAGGGGCTAGGGCTGACTGAGGCTGTAGGCTTTGTGGGAGAAGGCGACACTGAAGGAACCCGTATCCCAGAGACACAGTGTTCCCAGGAGGGAAGGCACAGCAGACTGAAGCTAGGGACAACAGCATATTCAAATAGTGTTCATTGAACTCAGCGACAAGCTGTCTGCTGGTAACCTTGGTGAGCATGGAGTCCAAGTGTAATGGAGCAAAAACCAGATTGGAGTGGATGATGCTTGAGAAGGAAGTGAAGTATGGAATGTAGGCAGTGCTTTCAGGAGCCAAAAGAAGCCAGGCACTGTGGCACATACCTGTAATTCCAGCTACCTGGGAGGCTGAGACAAGAGGTTCGCAAGTTCCATTCTCAACAACTTAGCAAGACTTGTCTCAAAATAAAAGGACTGGGAATGTAGCCCAGTAGTACAACACCCCTGGGTTCAATTCCCAATTCTGCAAAATAAAAATAAATTTGTTAGCTGGAGACTATCACAACCTGGGGTTGAAGAAAGATTGTATTGCAAGACAGTAACTGAATCCAGTCAGTATGGGATCTCAGGTGGTTGCAGAAAGAAACAGGCAAGAAGACCATGGAGAAAATGTAGGGTTCCAGGGATTGTAGCAAGAGGCAGTACACAGACCTGGTGAATTGCATGGATTTAGGAGACATATGACCTAGGTTTGAATCCTGGCTCTATCATGTATTACTACCATATGTGTGGACTTGGGTGAGTAACTGAACCTCTTTGAGCCTCTGTTTCCCTATCTGTTAAATAAGGATGGCAATAATGCCTGTCTTGTCAGGTGTGGTGGTACACACCTATAATCCCAGTGTCTTGGGAGGCTGAGGCAGGTGGATCGTGAGTTCAAAGCCAGCCTCAGCGATTTATCAAGGCCCTAAGCAACTTATCAAGACCTTGTCTCTAAATAAAATATTTTTAAAAGGGGCTGGGGATGTGGCTAAGTGGTTGAGTGCCCCTGGGTTCAATCCCCAGTACCAAAATAATAAAAAATAAATAATGCCTACCTCTAGGATTATCATGGGCTTATGTAAGTTAACCTATATAAAGATCTTATGTCTTAGTCAATTTTCTGTTGCTATAACAGAATACCTGACACTGGGGTAATTTTTGTTTGTTTGTTTGTATTAGTTTTGGTTTTTGGTACTGTGATTGACCCCAGGGACATTTAACCACCAAGTCATATCCCCAGTCCTTTTTACTTTTTATGTTGAGACAGGGTCTTGCTAATTTGCTTAGGGCCTCACTAGTTGCTGAGGCTAACTTTGAACTTGTGATTCTCCTCTCTCAACCTCCCTAGTTGCTGGTATTACAGAGGTGCTCCTCTGTGCCTGGCAAGACTAAATAATTTCTAAAGGAAAGAAGTTTATTTAACTCACCATTCTGGAAACTTGGAATCCAAAGAGAAAGATGCTGGCATTTGTCCAGCTACTGGTGATGGTTTTGTGTTGTTTCACCTCATGGCATAAAGCAGAAAGTAAGCAGGTACCTGCAAAAGAGACAAAAGTCAAAGAGCAGACTGACTTTATATAACCCATTCCCACAGTGACTAACCCAGTCCAGCAAGAATGAGAACTTTCCCACCTCAAGAATTAACCCAGTCCCACGAGGAAAGCATTAACCCCTTTTAATGATCTAACTGCCTCTTGAAGGCCCTTACCTCTCAACATCAACACAATGCACTCACATGTGTTCACATGGGTTTCCCAGGAGACAAGCCATACTCAAACCATAGCAGCTTAGAATAGTGTTGAGCACAAAGTAGGTGCTGTCCATTTGTTTGGATAGCCATAGCAGTGGGGGTAAAGTCAAGAGTAAGGTGTCCAGGTTTCTCAGAGGTGGATTGATTCAGGGTGACAACAGGGTGACAAGATCCCCAGGGGATAAAGAGGACTGATGGTGGAGGTGCAGTGGAAGAACTGGGCATTGGAGAGGAGGAGTCAAGGAACTAATGGGCAGAGAGTTGGATGGTTATGCACAAGATGCTGCAGTCCCTAGGGGTAGGACTTAGCTGGAGAAGAAAGCAGAGCTTGTCCCAAAGCCTTGGAAGGAAGCAGACAGGAAGAGCAGCTCCACTCCAGCAGTCTGAAGTCCTCTGCTCTGGTCCCTCCTGCTGGCTTCAGGCAACTGAGTTGCTGGGGGCAGAGGCAGAGGTCCAGACTAAGGCTGGAGATTCCATCTGCCCACAGAGGTAGCCCCAGCTAGTGGCCAGTCTGAGTATCAGGAAGGAATAGAAGTGGGCAGAAGGCCCCAGAGCAGAAGGATTACCTTTGCCTGGATGGGTACAGAGGCTGATCTAATGAAGCTGCTGAATCCTGTGTCCCTGTGTCCCTTAACTATGCTAAAAGTCAGAACCTGCAGGGCCTGCAGAGATCTTCTAGACCACTTTGCTGATAGCACTAGTGAAACAGCCCAGTGAGGATCAATGAGTGCAGCAAATGCTTGTCAGCTCCAGGCCTGGAGAACCATTGTAAACAGGAGGGCATCATTAGAGCAGCTGAACAGAACTCATAC
Source organism: Sciurus carolinensis (assembly GCF_902686445.1). Taxonomy (NCBI): domain Eukaryota; kingdom Metazoa; phylum Chordata; class Mammalia; order Rodentia; family Sciuridae; genus Sciurus; species Sciurus carolinensis. Next base: position 173,716,219 of record NC_062213.1, read on the forward strand.
CCCTGTGCCCCATCATGAATACCCACTGGCTGCTGCTGTCAAGCATCTCCCCTGCACTCCCAGGCAAGAAGTCTCCCAAGATACTTCTGCTGGGTAGTAGCTCATCTCCACCAGAAAGGCAGGCAACTGGGAGTGTGTTCACCTGTCTGTTGGCCTATATGTGTGTAATGCAGCTGTGCTTGCATTTTTTGGTATATCTGATCCCTCAGGGTTATGTGGAACGTGTGTACACATGTGTGCACTTGCACTCAAGGATGAGGATGATGGAGCCCAGGAGCCAGTGACAGGGACTGGAAAGCCACACTTTCAGGCTTCATCCTCAAACCTGTTTCTAGCTTAGGGGATCATCTGTGTGCTTGTGTACACATGCACATGTGTATATGCTCAAATGTACCTGTGGGGGGAAGGACCCTGTGGATTGGCTGGGTGGGGGGATGGTGGCTCTTTGGGCTCTGGGGAAGCAGAATTCAGTTGGCAGAAGTTGAGAACCTGCAGGATAGTGAATAAGTCCTATCCAGTAATGAGGAATGGTGATGTGGGAGGTTCCCTGAGGATGGGGGTGGATAGAAAGAACATGGGGTGAGGGCACCAGTGGAGAGGACTGGTCCCAAATTCAGGGATTAAGGGGAAACAGAAGAATTCCCAGTCAGGTGTAAAGGGCTCTGACTGGCCCAATGAGGGACTGGGTCTCATGTGGAGGACAGGCTGTTTTAACTGAAGCCCCAGGCCCCTCACCCAGAGGCTCTTGAGCCACTGGAACAAGAATCAGGAGCCAAGAATCCTGGCAGATAGCCCTGGTCAGGCAGCTGCTCTTGTGCAACACTAATACCCCAGAAAGTAGACTGGGAAAGTGAGGCAGGCTTACCTGCAGGGGCTTCTGACAGAGATCCCCTCCCCAGGAGCAAAGCCCAAGCTTGTTGATACCTGGATAGTAATAATCAATGATTATGTTCTTTTAGGAGGCAAACATCTCTATACCTTCCCATAAGCAGCAGTTCTGGTATAGGAAAAACATGGACTTTTCAATCCAAAAGAACTAGTTTAAACCTGAACTTTCCCCAACACAGCCAAGTGAACCAGGGAGCATCCTTCACCTCATTGAGCCTCACTGTGACTGGGGGTGGTCTTGTAACAGCTCACAGGGTTGTGATGAAGACCAAAGGAGTTGATGTGGGGAACTTAGCTTAACACAGAGTCACTGCTCAATGTGTGTGCCCCTCCCCCTAATCAGGACCCCTGAGCAGCAGTAACTTCTCAGGGAAATAACTTAGTCCCAGCCCAAAGCAAAGAATTTAGAACAATGATTAGGTACAGTCATATTTCAGATCAGTGTAGCTTTTTATGAGACCCTTTGATATTTTGATAGTAATTTCTGAAGAGATCCCCATTCTACCTTCACAAACAGATAGCTCAGGATGGGGCAGCAGATTGATGAGAGACTTCCACTGGGGACAATACCTGCTTACATCTCCCCCTTTACATTCAGACAGTTAGACCTAGAGAGGGACCCCAACCCTTCCAGTAGCCCAACCAGATCAAAATCCAAGACCCTTGTCACCTGAGGCCCAGCCCCAAGTGCCTGCCTCTGCTGCAAACAGTTTCTAGACTGAACTCCCAAACAGCAACTTAGTAAGACCCTAAGCAACTCAGCCAGACCCTGCCTCTAATAAAATGTTAAAAAGGGCTGGGGATGTGGCTCAGTAGTTAAGTGTCCCTGGGTTCAATCCCTGGTACAAAAAAAAAAAATTTTTTTTTCCACCTTTGCCAGATAATGTCAGATATTGATAAATAAGGGGAGGAAGGAGTTTGAAAGGAAAATCTGGAAATCTCAGAGCCTCTTCTGAGCATCAAACCTTTGTCTTTAAAATGAAGCAATATTGTGTATAGTGTGGCCCAGGTATCTGCTCTCTTACTCTGGTTTTAGGTTGTCTTTTCCTCCTTTTAGTCCAACTACCAGAGCCCAATTCTCTCTGAGCTTCAATTTCCTCAGTTGTAAATGTGGTTATTAGTAAGTGTCACACAATTATAGGGATTAAATGATATCATGGCTATAAAAGTGCTTTGCAAACTGTAAACGGCTGTATCCCTTTAGCTGTTGCTGTTGCTGCCTGGCAGAACCAGCAGCAGCAGGCTAAAAGAGAGTGGATGGTTCATGCCTGTGTGGCGCTTCTCAAGGAATCTATGATTTATAGATGACCAAACTCAAGGGTCAACAAATGCTTTCTTTACCAGAATTTTGGAATTTCTGCCAGGTTGGTAGGGCAGCAAGATGTTTCTTGGTTGGAGTGAGTCCCAGTAGAACTGCCACCTCTCAGCATAGTGCCAGGAGGGGGAGCCCTGGAGTCATCAAATCTGGAGACCTGGAAGTGGCCCTCCAAGCCCCCTGACTTGCTTGGGCCAAGTTGAGCCCAGCCTGTGTCCAGAGTGAAGAATCTGAGCTGCCCCTTCCTGATACTTTCTCTCATTTTCGTTCACCTAGTCATCAAGCTTTTTCCAATCCCAAAGTGTGCAGGCTTTGGAGACACTCAGGAAGACATCTCTAATTGGGAGGCAGAACAACTACTATGTTTTCCACACATGACATAACCAGCTTCTCAGATATGACAGGAAATAACTCACTTCTCTGTCAGCCCCACAAGGGCAAGGTTAATGTTTAATGTTTAATCAGCACTGTTAATCATGGTTAATCAGCACTGTTCTAAGCACTTTATTTAACTTTATTTCATTTAAAGCATTTAATTATTACTATACCCTGTGAAGCTGATTCTATTATTAACCCAATGTTACATGTGATAATTCCGAGAACAGAACATTGGGCCTCTTGTCCAGGTCACCCTCCCTGCATGTTCTCCTCACCCTGAATGCTCTGCTCCCATTTGTGCTACCATCTGATTACTCCCCTACCTACCCAGGACCCTTCACTGAAATTTTTTCTCAGTTCTAACACAACTTATGAGCCATGATCTCATCCTTTCAGGGCCTTGCTACATATGATTTCAAAATTCTCAGATAGAAGACCTGAATCTCTAATCTCTGGTTATATTACTCTTGCTTCTACATGCATTTCCAAAGTTCTAGCATTCAATGATAGATCCCAGAACCAAAAACATCTAGAGATTTCCAGAAAGGAATTCTAGCATGCACTGATATTGGGCTTTTGAATCCAGATCCAACTGCTGAATCCTGGATTTAACTGGGTAGTAGAATGGAGGTAGGCCATAGAATGCCCAGTCTGGAAATGTCCCAGGGACCCCACCCAACATGGGGACTGCTTCCTCTCACTGGACATCTGAAGCATCCAGAGTTCCTCACTCTCACATGACCAGTCACACCAGGGCCTCATCTGATGTTTAGGAAAATTAATGTCGTGCTGTGCTTACCAGAGCCTAGTGTGCGGTAGGCAGCAGGCTATTTGCCATTTAGGTCCTGGATCTTGGGATCTTGGGTAAAGTGCTAGACCTCTCTTGAGCATCAATTGTTTCCTTCCTCCTCCTCCTTTTTCTTCTTATTCTTTCTTTATTTGTTTATTCCAGATTGAACTTGAACTCAGGAGCACCTTACCACTGAGTTATATCCCCAGCACTTTTTATTTTTTATTTTGAGAGAGGGTCTCAATTGCTTAGGGTCTCACTAATTTGCTTAGGCTAACCTGGAACTTGCATCCTCCAGCCCCAGAGTGGCTAGGATTACAGGCCTGCTCCACTGTGTAAGGATAAACTTCCATTTTCTTCATCTGAGTAAGGAAGGGTTAGATCAAATGATCCTCAGGCCTTTTTCACTTGGAGGTGGAGCTGTCAAAAACCCAAGAGCTGCCAAACTGTCCTCTACCTATAACTACTGAGAATGATGATTATCATCATTTAATAAGCACCCTGCTGAGGGTTTCACAGCTATTCACTTTCTTAATTTAATTAGCCCAGGAAGGCTTCTTGGAGGAGAGAAGGTGGAGGGAGGGCGACTGGCAAAATTAGCGGTGAGGGGCTCCAGGAACGAGGTAGAGAAAACAATAGACAACTTCGCATGTGAGGTGGGTTGTTTCCCAGAATCAAAGCAGAGGCAGGGGTCTGCCCAAGGTGACCTCTTCACTCCCAGGCACGGAATGAAGCCAGGGAACTAAGCTGAGACACTCCCCTGACTTGCCTTCTCTGTGTGCTCGCAGGATCACCGTGAGCTCGCCCCTGGCTGGAGGAATCTTGATGCGTGTCAGGTGTGCTCAGGCTGATGCCGCCCACACAGAAAAAGAAGAGCAAGGGGCCTCTGTCTCCCGCGCCCACCGGCCGTGCTCAGGGCCGGTTGCCCGGCCTGCCATCACCTGCGCTGTGCTGCGCCTGCGGTCTGTGCGTGCTGCTGGCGGGTGTGAACGTGACACTGGTGGGTGCCTTCGCCTCCTTCCTGCCAGGGTACAATGTGCCACTGATCCTAGGGCCGGCGCTGCTGGTGCTGGCGCTCAGTTTCTTCGCAGTCTGCTGCGTGTGTAGCCGCCGGGGCCCAACGCTCCGCGCGCGCTCGTTGCAAACCGCGGGCCGGAGCCAGAATGGCGGGCGTGCAGGGCCAGTGGCGCTGGAGATGGAAAGCAGCGAGCGCACGGCGCAGGACACTACGGCGGTCCAGCTCAGCCCCGCCGCATCGGCAGCGTCCTCTGGCCGCTCCAGCCCGGGCCCTGGCCCCGGCCTTTTCAGCCTGGACGCGCCGGCACCCCCAGCAGTCTATGTGCCGCGCCCAGAAGGGGCTCAGCTCAACCTGCCCCGAGAGTTGTCCACTTCCTAGCGGACTAAGGCCCCTGTCGACTCCCCTGTCTGGGTTCCCTCCGTCCTGTGTCATTTAAGCAAAAACGAGGGGGTGGGTGGGCATGGAGACTTTTTTCCCCATAAGGGACAGGTCTTGGGAACAGGTGATCTCATCTGTCTCATGTCAGAACTTCTGGAGGGAAGAATGTGGTGATGGTGTCAGGGCTCACATCCTAAAGAACCTTGGTCCTTTAGGGTTTCTGCGCTCTACTTTACCTCACCCCCGAGACGTGATGAAGGTGGGCTTATGGACCTTGGAACCTGACCCCACCCACAGTATTTGGGCACTGTGGAGAAAGAAAGTATCCACTTCAAGGGGGGCTGGCTACCAGCAAGGCCCTTGCCCCCCAAGGGGGGAGAAGGGAGGAATTCAGCCTGGACTTGTTCCATCCCTTCAAACTGTGAAAGTCCTCTAGGCCCCCTTCTGCCCCTCCCCTACATCCTTGTCTCTACACCAACATGATCTTTGGGATTCATTTGGGAGGATTCTGACTTCAGCCATGAGTGGGTAGGGCCGAGTGAAGCCTACCCTTCCGTCTGACTCTCACAGTGTGAGCCGAGACAAGAGCCCTGTCTAGGATGGGTGCCGAGGGGGATTCTCCACCCCTGAAGGTCCCAGTGTGGTCTTCACTGCCAACAGTGCTGCCACCTTGTGCCACACCTTATGTTCCCACTCCTCAATAAAGCACCTTTGGAGTCAGTCCTCTTCTGTGTACAAGCTGGAGGGAGCTTGCTGTGGGGCCTCAGGTTGTGGGGCCTCTGGCTGAGCACTTGGGTTCTGGGCCCCTGCCTGCCAGTGGCCAAGCCCTTCAGCATCCTAGCACCAGCTCCTCTTGGAGACCTAGAGAGGGGCCCCAGGGGAAAGGAGTGTGTGCCTGTGAATGCCTTGTGGGAACAGGTGGGCCACACCCAGAGCTGGAGGAATGTAGGAGTGTGACTGTGGGGGCCATTGCCTGACTCCTGTAGGAAGGGAGGAGTGCAATATTGGGTAGTTGTCAATATCACAGTCTGTAGGAGTATGGGGACATATGGCCACCCAGCAGGGATGGTGAGGGGAGAAGACCACAAGCTGTGTAAAGTCTGAACCTTTCTCTTGGGTTGGCTGGGCTTGCAGAGTTTAGGCCCAACCTGTGGTCTGTCCTGGCAGGTGAGGGCACCTGGTAGAGAAATGGGGGCTGCCTTGTAAGAAGTACAAGGGGACTTGGGGGAAATCCTGAGCTCTCTTCCTCCCTGCAGGGACCCAGGCAAGAAGTGATCATGGTACACACTGGCCCACCACCCCTTTGGGGACCTTGACTCCCTGCCCTTGTGGCTTTATCAGTTTCCCTTTCCAAGGTGGCTGCCCTTCTGCCACAGCCCAGGTGCTTCCCACAAGGAGGGCTTTGTCCTTCCTCTGACACCTTCTCGGTCCTCTTGTCCCGCTGTCTCCCTCTCCCACTAACCTGGAGTGTTACGAATCTGTCAGTAGGTGCTAAGCAGGTCATCTCCATTTGTTCTAATGGGTGGGTGTGCCCTAACCTTCGAAGCACCCAGCACCTGGAGCTGATGACCTCTTCTCAGCACTTCCCCACCACGTGTGTGTGAGTCCACCTCTTCAGACTCATCCTGTCTTCTGGTTCATTGGTCTGCAGCTGTCTGAGGCCACCTGCTGCCTTAGTAGGATAGGCAGTGAGGGGCCACTGCTGATGCTGCCATGGAGTAGTCTGGATCACCCTTCTCCCACCACCTTCTTAGAAGTCTCCTCCAGATTCACCACTGCAGAGATAGGCTCAGCCCAAGCCCCTCTCGCACCTGCTGGCAGATGCCTGGAATCACACTCTCAGGGCACCTTCCTCTTCTTCCCCACAAGACCACTTTCAGATCTTGCCATGGGAGCTGGCTGCTGGGCAGGAAGAGTAAGTATCAGATAAGGATCCAAGACAGTAGGCCACAGATGAACAGATCAATAACGGGAGTAGGATGCAGAGAGAGGGAGTCATTGGCTCCCTGGAGTCCCCACAGCTGCCACCAGCTGAAAGGTCATTATTCATCTCATCTGTGTCCCCTCCCACTTCTTAGGCACATCAGGAGGGATCCTCTCCACCCAGTGCCACAGGACTCACTTCCCAGTCAGCACCAGCAAAGAGCATCCCTGCATCTCCCCAGGCTGCCACACTAGGTTCTCCTCCCCCAACCCCACTCCCCTACACACAGCAAAGCCGGGGGATGTGCTTGGTCCCCACACCTCTGCAGGCCTCTCCTCAGGCAGGCTCACTGAAGGGGCCCCTGTTGAAGGTGAGGACACGATTTTGACAGTACAGGGACATCCCTGATTGACAATTCCTGTTGCCATGCTGCAGAGGATCCTTAATAAGAGCTAAGTTCTCCACTCCCACTCCTGCCCCAAGACTCTGAGAACCAAGGTATCGGGGCCTGATCTCAGGGGTCCAGGGCTGCAGTGGGGGACACAAAGCTGGTCTTTCGGAAAGGTTGAGTACTCCCCATGGCTGGGGGCGCTCTGGGGTGGTACAGGGATCCTTGCCTCCAGAGGAAACTACTGCTGGCCTGGACAAGGGAGCCTCTTACGGGGGTTCTCTTCCCTTTCTTTCCACAAGAAGAAAGGAGGGAAGCCAGTTAAAACCAGTTTTTACGAATTAATTCAACAAATAATTCCTAGGCCCTGCTATGTGACCAGCACTGAGAACACAGTGTGAATGAACTCTCATGAAGTTCACATTCTACTTGAGAAAGATAGTAAAGAATTAAATAAGCATATCTGGGTGTGGTAGCACAAGCCTGTAATCCCAGCTTCCTGGAAGGCTGAGGCAGGAAAATTGCAAGTTCAAGATCAACTCTGTCTCAACTTTAAGAAAAAGAAAAGAACTGAGGGTATAGCTTGGTGGTAGAGTGCCCCTGGGCTCAATCCCCCCTCCCCGGGCAAAAAAAAAAAAAAAAAAAAAAAAAGAAGAAGAAGAAGAAGGAGAAAGAGGAGGAGGAGGAGGAAGAGGACAAAGCAAACAAAACCAATGAGCATTAGTTAGGGAACAGTGCTTATTCAGAAAATCACAATAGGGAGGTGTAAAGAGGTTAGGAAGTTCTTCTCTGAGAGGTGGCATTTAAGCTCCTAATAACAAGAGTCAGTCATGCCAAGGTTTAGAACAAGAATATTTCAGGCTCAAAAATGACCAGTGCAAAAGCCCTAAGGTAAGCATGAACTTGGCCTCTATGTATCAGAACAAGAAAGAAGGGCCATAGAAACTGGGGCGGGAGATGAAATTGGAGAGGTGGGGAGGGGGTTATTTCTCAGCTCGTGGAAAGCTTGGTAAGCCCAGGTGAGGAGTTGGGATTTTATTCTCCATGAGATGGGAGCCACTGGAGGGTTTTAAGCAGGGAAGTGACATGATCTGATTTATTATTGTAAAAATCACTCTGCCTGCTATGTGGAAAATAGAGTGTCGAGGGGCAAGAGGGAAAACAAGGAGGGTTAGGAGGTTACTTCAGAGAGCTGTGCTGGGGGCTGGGACTGGAACGATGGCCGTGGAGCAGAGACTACACCCATTTCTGAGATAAACAGAAGAGGTTGCCCTTTGGATATCCTGGGGGAGAGAAAGAGAAGAATCTGAGAGGAAGTGCTAGAATTTTGGTTTGAGCACCTGGGTATATGGTGGAGAATCAGGTTTTAGAGAGAAAACTTATTGACCTCAGTAGGGCAAAGAGTCTGTAAACCCAGGAGAGTTTTCCTAAAGGAGCTGGAGTCATGGTCCTGAGTTCCAGGAAGAGGAGAGGGCTCTGGCATGTGAGTGGTAGCTAACCCTTGAGTTCAGAGGAGGCATATGAGGAGATGGGAAGACAGCCCAGAACCTAGGGTAGTCTAACCTCTGAAGCTAGGGGAAGAAGAGATCCCAAGCTGTCCAGTTCTGAATCCAACCTGCCTTTCTGATGAGGGCTGTGGACTAGGAGTTGGGGATTAAGGAGAAGAAAATGGAATGTGAGTCCCAAGAGGTTAGGACTTCTGTCTTGTTCATTACTATATCCTCAGAACCTTCATGGCACAAGGTAGATGCTCAGTAATATCTGTTGAATGAATTAATCAAGTAAAAGTTGTGAATTTCATCACAGGACTGAGACTCCAGGTTCCCGATAGGGATTGATCAAGATGCCTGACTCAACAGGAAATGGAAAAATCTACTTTTGGGATGGTGGTGGGGAGTTTCCCTGTCCCTTTCCTCAGTTTTCCTCTTCTCTGTGGAGAGGTAGTGCTGGCCAGATGGGCATGGATGGACATTGGACTTGAGGGTGGACCAAATCCGAGGAACTCAGCACTGCTAGGGACTGCCACCAGAGGGCACCCTGAGCACATGACAGGGGATAGAGACCACTCGGCCAAACCAGACCCGCAAAATTTTGCCTTTTCCTCTTGTGAAGGCCACACAGGACCCTGAAGAATGGGAGAGGCAGGGAATTTGGAGGTGGGGGAAGTCACCCAAATTTACTAAGTAACTAACCCACTCCTAGAACCTGACATTATAAAGGGAGCCTAAATTTGGACATAGACTTAACCTTTATCAAGGTCACCAATAAGTCCTAAGTCTGGTCATAGACTAAACCCGATACTGATCTTTGACTTACCCCCTCACCCTAGTTCATACTGAGTCCTGACCTTGATCATAGAACTTGACCTTTTTCATGCTCTAAGACATACTCTGACCTTAATCACAAACTGAACACTGACCCCTAACCTTTACTATATATTGAACCCTGACCTTGACACTAAGTCTTGATCATGGACACACATTACCTCTTATTTTGGTCATAGACTGAGCTCTGACCTTGGGAACAGTTAACCCTGACCCTGATCCATTCACTGAGCCCTGATTTATAATATCCTGAGCCTGAGCCTGTCATAGTCTGAACTCTGACTCTGGACAAAAACTGAACTTTTGTCATGGTCACAAATTGAGCCTTGATCTCTAAAACTTGCTCTCCATTGATATAAGGACCTTCCAGATGAGGGTCCTGTTAGGACAAGCTTTAGCCCCAGAAGGAAGTAACTCTCGGAACCACTACTGGAAACAGAAGGAATTCTGGGTCTCTGGTTCAGAAATTCCTGGGCTTTGGAATCCCGACAGGCCAGCAGAGAAAGGCCAGTTCTAGACAGTTCAGGACATTAGGGAGAAAGGACAGCTGGACTTCTCAATTCCTGCCCCTAGGAATGGGGGCAGGGGGATGTTCTGCAGGTCTAGCTGGGGAGTCAGCTTGAAAGCCTCTTCCATCTGCACCTCTGACTGCCTTGAGACTTTGGTCAGCTTCTTTCTGCTCACTGGGCTGTGTCCACCCCTCGTTCCCTTTCAGGGAAAATGTAAGGAGGCTACACTCCATGACAAGAGTGAGACCAAGTTATGACTGAGGCCCATTTCCTCACCCTGTGTCCTGCAGGAAGAGAAGACCCCTTAATCTGGGAGCTCATGGGTCATTCCAAGAAAAAGTGAATGATACCCACGGTCACCTCAGATTGGCACGGGGTATAACACAAGGACACAGGGCAGCTAGGAAGTCCCCAAAGTCTCTAAATATTGTACCCTTATTGTGTGTGTGAGGGCTGGGAGGGCCACAAAGGACAACATAGCCCATATCCCCTGGGCACCCCGACCAATTTCATTTCTGTCCTCTCCAGGTATCAGCAGCCTGGGTGCCCTGCCCCTGCAGGGTCCCTGATGGCCTCAGCCAGGCCCATGGGCCTTGGGGCTCACCTAGGGAGGCTCCGAGGGCGGGGGTGGGGCCCAGCCAGGCAGGAGCTGGGGCGGGGGAGGGGGCGGCTGGAGTCAAAAACGCTGACGCTGAAGACAATGAGCTCTCCGAGGCTGAGGCAACTCATTTGGTCCCGGCCACGCTTTATTAAATTCTCATAAACCTGTCAGGGGGGACAGGGCTCGCTTCAGTTTACCTCATTAGCCCGACACAATGACAGTGGGGGGGGCGCAGAAGGAGGGGTTGGCATGGGGGGGGCCGGTGCTCAGCGCTGAGAACCGAGCCAGCCGGGAAGATAATTGAATTAAGTGGCTTTTGTTAATGGTTTTTAAGACTCCGAAGTGTAAATAACATTTAGGGGCTTTCTTTTAATGGGGCTGGGGTTTGGGAGACAGGGGAGCTTAGAGGAGGCCCAGCCTGGCCCCTGCCCTTTTTCCCCACCCAAGGGGCGCTCTAGCAGGGAGAGCCTTTGGGGCTTGGCCCCAGAGGTGTTGCAGTTTAGCCAGAGGAGAACTGAGGGACCTTCCCTGTGGGCAGGATAGGGTGCATAGAGCCAAAGAAGGTGAGCTGACTTCCTGACCTGTCTTTGAACAGAGAAACGCAGAGATGAGGACGTGAGCAAAGGAGGACATTGCTACAGGGAGGGGACTGACAGCGGCCTACCTTGTCCTGAAATGCCACTGTTGGACAAAATTGCCAGGGATGTCTCTGGGATGTTACTAGAGGCATGGCCTGTGAGTGTTCAGGGGACTTGACCTGGAGTCGATGTTCTTTCCCCATTAGAGCTCAGAGGCTATGCCTTTGTTGCCTGGGAGGTAGTGAGCTCCCCATCACAAGATGTAGGAAGGCTGTGAATTTGGGTTTTCCAGCATTCAAACAAAGCAGCGGATTAGATTAGACCCAGGCTTCTTGAAGGAAACTGGATTTGGGCGAACTATAAGAGGAGCCCAAAGATGCAGGTGGACCACACACTTCTCCAGGGCACAAGGGCCAAGGGTAGCTGAGTTCCAGGTCCAGAATCAAGGACAGAAGTTGTTTTAGAATCCATTCCCTGGATTTTCTCAGTCATAGCTTCTCCCTCCCAGCAGACAGAACCAGGTTGGGAGTTGGCTGGGCCAACGAGGTCCCAAAGGGCTGAGGTGAGATGGGGCGGGGCTGGCCCAGAGCCAGTTCACAAAGGGTTAAGGCGCTAATCGCCCTGCATGCGACAAAGGGAAGTGAGTTTTCTGATCCAGAAAGGATCAGTCCCTGGGACGCCCCATCAGGCCCTTCAGCGTGAAATTACACCCCAGCGGGGGTGCTCCCCTCCCCCTACACACACTACCCGCCTAGGCCTGGCACAGGATTAGGGCCTGGAGTCATCAGCTTAATAGATCCTGCCTCCCTCCCCATCCCCTCCACCCCAGCCTTCAGTCCTGCCTCCTGTCAAGCGCCATCCTCTTTCCTTACTGTCCATCCACCTGGCTGTCAGTCTGTCTGGTCCCCTCTGGTGTCAGGCTGGTCTAGGCACTCTGTCTCTTCCTCTAGGCTCTAACCTCACCTGTGCACTGAGCCCTGACTTCATGCTGTTTTAGTTTCTTCCTAACTTTTAATCAGCACCCCAAATGTCTACGTTTCATTGCTTGTCTATTTGTTGTTTGTTTCCCCTTTGCAAATAAGTATGTTAGGAGAAGGGACTTAGTCCTGTTCAACAGTGTCTCCCCAGTGTCTGAGCTGCATCTGCCACATGGATCATGCTCAGTAAATACTAGTTGACTGATCCCCCTCCCATCTACCATGCAAAGACTGGGGTGGGATGCCTAAACTCTGAACATTGGTGCTCAGGACTAAAAGGAGAAAATTAGTAGCTATGCCAGGACAGGGCTGTCCTCAGGAAGAGGCTGTGGTATGCCCTCTGCCCCAGGCCCAGCCTCATCTCTTAAGGATGCCATGAGTGAGGCAGGCCAGTAAAGGTAGAGGCCCTGCATGGACAGAAAGGTTCACTCACCTTGGATGTCATCCCAGGAGACCCTTTCACCCCACTTCCTTGGGCACTACCATATGAGTGCCTTGAAGAATCATCTGCACCCATGGTTGGGAGCACCCAGCATGGGAAGTGGTCCTGGATGGAATAGTTGAGGAAACTAGGGGTGATTATCACACATAAAAGAGAAAACCCAGCAGGATACTCAGAAGCCAAGGCTATCCAAGGCAGGCAGCCTATACAGACCACTCTGTCCAACATTTACCCAGGAAATAGAGACCCAGAAAAAGCCAGGTCTTACCCAAGGCCATACAGTGAAACCATGGCAACACTAGACAGGCACCAGGTTTCCTGAAGGCCTTAGCAGAGTTTGTCCCTCACCTTGTTCTTCCAACTTAATTCAACAAGTTCAGTATTGGATGAACACCAGCTCTGAGACAGGCTCTGTGTCAAGCCAAGTCCTACTCAGAGAGCTCCTCTGGTAGTAGATGAGAACTATATGTGGTGGCCAAAAAAAGATTAAGAGAAAGGAACATCCCCCCTCCCTCAGGGAATTAAGCAAGGCTTCCTAGAGGCACTGGCATGTGGACGGGTCCTGAAGAGTCAATCCACAGGCTGTCCCTGCAGGAGGGGTCAGTAGAAGCAAAGACAGGTGGACAAGGGCACAGGGACTATGTGAGGCACCTCCTGGTCAATTTGGTGGCACATCCCAGAACAGCATGCATAGACATGCTCTGTGTGCCCCCAGCCCCAAGGTTAGGCCAGTTCTGATAAGGAGACTGTTGGGTAGTAAGCTTCTGCTCAGCATGAGAAAGAACTTCCCAACATAACTGGAGCTGGCTACCCTGGAAGGTAGTGTGCTCCTTACCCCTTCAGGTGTAGGCTGGGTGTGGCGACTCCTGCCCTGGATGGGGGCTGAACTAGAGACCCCTAAGAACCCAAGCAGACACCCCAGACCATCAACAGGCCTGGCCCTCCAGTGGGCAACCCTAGCCTCGCCTTGTCCATCTATTCCCCCGGTCTTGGCAGGATGGTTGTGGTGGTAGAGTGGGGCAGAGGGAGTGAGAAGGCAGGCAGAACAACTGCTCCTACAGGCCCAGCTGTACAAGGTCCTGATGGATATCTGCAGCTTCCTACCAACCTAGGCCATGGTCTTAAGTCAGGGTTAGAAGCTGTCAAAGTTCAAGTCTGACTTAAAACAGGCACTGAGGCCCAGAAAGGGACACTTCCAATAGCTCAGTCTAAGAGACAGCTCAAAGATTGCTGGTTGCACAGTCTCTCTAGGTGTCCAGTCAAGGGCAGACTAAAGGAAAACCTGAATGAGGGAAGCCTTTCACACCATCACGTGGGCCCTACTCACAGAGGGCTGTGTGTTCCAGGGAGAGGCCCACGGCTAAGGCATGCCCTGCCCCTTCTAAAAGAATGGAAACCCCCTTGCATCTCTTCCCTGTTGTCAAGTGTTCACCTCAGCTAACCTGGATTCTTCTGAAGCATTGTGGCTCCTGTTTCCTGGGTTTCTTTCCTTCTGGAGGCTCTCTTGGTAAAAAAGAATGTGTCCACTCCCCCCCAGCACATGCTGTATGGAGGCCTGGGGATGGATGGAGTGACCTGTGAAGGACCTAGGCTTACAAGTCTATCGGCATGCTCAGGTGGAGACAGCAACAAAGAGCAGCTTTGTGCACACACGCTCACACTCAAACACACCCAAACACGCCCCACACAAGTTCTTTCCAAGAACAGCTCTTCAAGCCTGGTTGCCAAGATAAAGGAGCCACTGGGCGGTCGGCCTCCTGGAGGAAATACCGCTCCTATGGCCTTTGTTGTTCAAAGGGCTTTGTGAAATCTCCATACTCCTCTTGGAAAGGATCCCAGGCTGAGGTGGCAGTGTCCCGCAGCTGGAGGAGGGCAAGGGCTGCACAGCCTCCCTCCTGGGCCTGGAAGGGAGAGGAGACCCTGGGGGCCAGGCTTGAAGTCATTAGTGGCAGCAGTGGCTTAATCCCTCATTTCCATTATTAGCTCACTCAATTCCCACAAGGTCGGCGAAGATCTTCCCATTTTACAGATGATGAAACAGGCTCATAGAAGCATGGAAGCTTATTAAGTGACCGCTCTGAGTCAGTGCTAGAAACGAAACAGACTTGACATCAACCCTGGGAGGAGCCCAGTCCTGCCCCAAATTGAGTTCTGCCCTGGTCCCATCCAGAGCTCCAAGTCTGGCCCCCAGTAGAGCTGTGACTTGCCCTAGATTGTTCCCTGATCCTACCTAACCTCAGGTGGCCTCTCCCATCTGCTATAATCCCTTTGAGTCCAGAGGCATTTGTGCTTCTCATTCAACCCCTACTTTACACTTACATACAGGCAATTATTTCAGGAATCTCTGTTTTACTTGCTGAATCTATTTTTGTTTGTTAGCACTTGTAAGAGTGTAATAATAACACTAATAACAAGCATTTATTGAGCCAGCGTGGTGGCACACACATGTAATCCCAGAGACTCAGGAGGCTGAGGCACGAGAATTGCAAGTATAAGGCCAGCCTCAGCAATTTAGCAAGGACTTAAGTAATTTAGCAAGACCCTGTCTCCAAATAAAAAAAATAAACTCTGGATGTAGCTCAGTAGTAAAGTGCCCCTGGGTTCAATCTCCAGTATCAAACCAAACCAAACCGAACCAAACAATCATTTATTGAGTATTTACTAAAGGCCAAGCTTGTGCTAAGTGTTTTATAGATGTTATCTCATTTAATGGTGACAAAGAACACTGATGTAGGTACTATCATTAGTTCCATTTTACAGATAGGATATGGAGCCCCACAGTAACACTAGGAGGAGGTATGCAGAAGTATAGTATGCTCTTAGTGGTTCCCTGAACCTTCACACTCAGCTGTCTGGTGAGTGTTGGACTGGAGAGGGATGCCCCAGCCAGAAGAGGAAATGTTGGCACTGAGTTAGGAGAGACAAGCTCAGGGCTCTCTAGAAAGTCACAGAAAGGCCTAGTGAGTAGCCTGAGGGAGACTGCGATGAAAGAGACTATGATGGGGAGTGGGACCAGCTACACAATTTGTGAGGCCCAGTGCAAAGTGGAAATTTGGGGCCCCTTGTTAAAAAAATGAAAGATTTCAAGATGGTGGCCTCAGAATATTATGGGACCCTCTGAACCCAGGACCCTGTGCAAACCTTGGTGGGGCCCATGAAGATGGCCCTGGCAGGGAAGGGACAATGTATGAGGTGCTGGGCTCAGGGAAGCACATCCAGATGGATAAATGGGAGTGGCACTGAGTGTTCAAGTGGCAGTGGACCCTATGTGGCCCTTGGACCAATATCTTCACAAGCACAGGGCAGCAATCACGGAGTATCTGTCAGGCCACAGGTGGCCTGCCTCTTGAGAGGCCTGTCTAGAGAGGTGAGTCTGAGCCTTGGGTTAGCTGTCTGGGGTGTGAGTAAGCCAGGAAGAATGCATGTGTGGGGTGGGGCAGGTGGGGAGCATCCAGGTGGCAGGTGGCGGGCTGCGTGTCTGACAGTTTGTAGGGTGTGTGCATGAGTGTGAGAGACAGGAAGACAGATACCCTGGGACTTGTGGTCTAGTGCAGAAGTCAGCATGTCCCATGTGGATGAAAGACAGTATGTGCGTTGTAAAGGGACGGGGATTGTGCATGTGTGTGATCAGGAGTGTGTCAGTGTTTGTGAGAATGTATATATATATCCTCACCTGCCCTCCTAGGCCATGGCCCCTGCCACCTTCCCTGATATGAAGGGCTACCAGGTGAAGAGGTCCCGAGCCTGCCCCAGCCTGGGCCCCCAGGTCTTTGTGGGACAGGTCCCCTTAGAGGCACATTCCTGACAGTCATAGGGTGGGCAGAGCCACAGAGCCGCCTCCTAGGCTGCTGGGGTGATCCTGGCCAGTGGTGTCAGGTTCCTGGGTGCAGGAGCCCTCCCTCTGCAGTCTCTGAAGGCCTTTGTTGGAAGTTCAGACAAACTTGTCAGGGGGGCGGGCAGGAGGCCTCCTAATCGGCTTTCCCAGAAGCAAAAGGAGAATGAGAGATTAGGGGTGGGGGGCTCCAGCTCAGGGCAGCCCTGTGGGAAAGAGATGGGGAGGGGGTGCCAGCCCTAAAGAGGTCCATCCCCCAGGGACTTTCAGCAGGTGTCCCTAAGGGCAGCTAAGGAACCAGACCCCCCAGGCTGAGAGACCATGAGGCCAATGCCTAGTTAAAGGAGGAGAAGATTTGGAGAGCCCTCCTGCCTTTCCATTTCACCATGGGCTGCCTGGGTACTTGCTGCATGCTGGGCACATTACTACTCACCTTCTAGGCCTCCCCCAACCACATCTCCTCTTTATCTGACTTGAGCCTCCCAGGAAGCAAGCTGGACATAGTTAATGGTTCCCATTCAACAGAAGAGAAAACTGAGGACCACTGAGAGGGGCCCACAGTAAACAGTAAGTGGTAATTGACTTGCCCTAACTCCATCAGTGAAATGCTCTTTGTGTCACAGCCAGCATTTCCTGGAGGTCCCAACCTCAAGCTTCTCTCTCTGTGTGATCTCATCTAGTAATGTGGCTTCATTTGCCATGTCACTGTTGACAACCACCAAGTTCAAGAGCATGGTTTCCAAGGTTAGCTAAGCCCATACCTTTGTTGACCCATTACTAGTGTGGTTTGAGCCAAGCTATTTTACCACCCTGCCTCTGTTTCCCCATCTGTCAAATGGAGATAATAACAGTGCCTATCTCATAGAGTTGCATGAAGATTAAATGACTTATTTATAAGGTAGCAGGCAAAGAGAAAGTGCTATGTAAATATGTGTCAAATTAAGTCGATACCACAGCAGAGACAGACTCAACATCTTCCCTTGAATAAATCAAAGACTCCTCAAATGCAACAAACAAGACAGAACACCTGAGCTCAGGAGCATTCCCAGAGACTCACCCCAGCCTCAACAGAGTAGAGGGCTCCATCTACCTTGTAGCTTAGCCAGAGATTAGGGAGCACCCTTGACGTCTCCCATCCTGCAGTCACAATGGTGATTTTGCCTCTTAAATCTCTCATCAGTGTGGCCCCATCCCCTCCCCCCACCAAGTCCAGAAGATGCCACCTTCCTCTCACCAGCGTTCTCCCCTGTTTCCCTGCCACCAGCTCCTTTGCACAAACAACCATGCAACAAAAGCAGGGGCGGGGGATGGGGATGGGGTGGGGGGCATAGTTATTAAAATACACATCCGATTGCTCCACTCCCCACTGCATAACTTCCAACACCCCCACCCCGTCCTGGCCCCATTCTATACTCTTTTGCTGACACCACCCCCACTGTCCTCTGGCCCTACCAGACAGGCTCATTGCTTTTCCAGGGCTCAGGGACTCAGTGACTGACCTGCAATTTGAATGTGATGAGTCAGTCCCTCCCAGGACACCCTGCCCTCTGGGACTCGGGTCAGTCTCCTTCCCAAGAGACCTTTCTGCCCTTCCCAGGCTGAGCTAGGGACCCCTGTTTGTGCTCCCACAGTGCCCAGTCTTGTGAACCCCAAATCACCCTATATTGTAATGGTCAGGGCATATTTTTCTTACTTGTTTCAATGCCAGGGCCCAGCACAGGGCCAGGCATGCCGCGGTTACTCAGTCAATGCTGAGTGAAGGAGGGATTTGAATTGCGGTGTTATCAGGGCACCCTCCATGCCAGGGAAGTTGTGTCCCTCAAGGCTGAGGTATGTAGGAGACTTGAGATGGCTCTGGGCAGAGGAGGGAGGGAGCAGTTGAAGATCTGGGGCAGAAATTTGATCCGTCAGCCCCTCCCAGGGGGGCGGGGAGTCAGGTGAAGGGGGATGCTCCCCGCCCTAATCCTCAGTCCCACTGGGGAGAAAGGAATGCTCTCCTGGAGTCACAGCGACCTGGGAAGTGGGGAGGTCAGGACCCGCCCCTGGGAAGCCCAGGAGACAGCTCCTTGACTACTACTCAAGCTGGCTGGGGTTCTTCTACCAGGAAGGCCTCAGAGAGGCCCTCAATCCCACAAGTCCCAACCAGGTGCTTACCCCACCCTCTGATAGCAGGGCAGGAGGGGGGAACTTGTGCAGATACTGGGGAACCAGGGAGAGGGAGTCGGACAGAGAAGAGGAGGGCTGAGTGGTGGTTATCTCTGGTCCTCTTTTACTTGAAATGCCCCAGAAGGGATGAAGATTTCTCCATCCCCCTAGGCTACCCTGAATATTCCCAGATGTCCCCTGCCCACCCCCCTACCCTGCCACCTGTGCTTGGGTGAGGTACAAGCAGCCCAGAGAACACAGTTCTCCCCCATCCTTGCCCCCCCGCCCCCCGTGACCTCTCCAGATTGGCACACCGGTTGCAGATTGGTAGGGGCCATGGTGAGAACTGCAAGGCCAACGTGGAAGTGGCCAGTCATCAGGAGGTAGGCCTGTATGCCCTCCCTACTGGTAGTAGAGAGGCCCTGGACAGACCTCTAGAAATGCCTGGCACCCCTGCAAGCAACTCTGGGAATGAACATGGATCAGGAGCTGTGCTGCCAGGTTCTCTTTTATTAGCCAAGTAGGACAAGGAACAGGTCACAATGTCACAGGAAGTAAGACCAACAGACAGACGGATACACGGAACAGAGCGTCATGCTGCACTACGCAGGGGACAGGGCAGGGGCAAGGAAGTAGTTTGAGTCTTGTTTCTTCAACTAACAGAATAAATAAATACAGTACACAGTGTTTTTGCCATGGGCTGGTACAACCTCTAAGCACAAATGATCACAAAACAGCTGGTTTGGAAAGCAGTCTGTATAGTCTGCCAGCCTTGGAGTTGAGGTGGGGACCCAGGCCCCCAGACCACACTCTGGGAGAGTGAGGAAACAGGAAAAGGGAGACCACAAATAGGGGTGAGCAGAGAGGAATTAGGCTTTCCTGGAAGGGACAATCAGGGCTTGAGCCTCAGGCTCTTGATCCTCAGGTTAGCCCCACAGGCCTGGTGGGGGGGGGGGGGTCCACCCAAGCTTGTGCCCTTTGACTCCTTGGGACACACAGGTTTACCCACTATCAGGACACCCTCTGCTTGCGCTCCACCTGCTTTCTGAGACTGGTGCCCTAAACTTGAGATCCCACATGTAACTTCCCTGACTTTTCTGGGCTTGTGGGTTTGGGTCAACTGAATTGAGAGAAGTATTAACAAAGAGCTGGGATGAGCCTAGGGTGGGCCCAGTCTCCCGGAGTCAGAACATAACTCCAGGTGGACTTGCCCTTAGGAGGTCAGGGGAAGCTTCCTGGAGGAGGTGTTGACATCGAGGGCTGCTGGATTCCAAAGCACAATGACAGTCACTTGCATCCAAGGACAGACAAAAAGCTTCAGCCCCCATGCCCGGTCCAGAAGAGATTTGTGTTTGTTTCAAAAACAGAACTTCCTGGAGTTGACCACAAAGGACAATTGATGGGCTGTGGGCACAACCCAAAAACCACCTCTTGACTCTTCTTTGCCAACCTCCCATTCCCCTGACTTGTCTCTTCTCCTCTGATACTCTCATGGGTTTGGATTCACTTTCCAAATTCCAAATCCCAGCAAGACACCCCTTTCCCAGAATCTCTCAATTGCCTACCTTGTTACTTGTCACAGGGAGGTGGGGGTCTTTAGCCCAGATTCCAGTCCCGTTGGGCCCACCTGTCATGAAGACTTCCCGTGCCATGATCCACTTAGTTTCACTTTTCCTGTTTCATTCAAATGATTTTCCGGGCCCAGCCTACCACTCTTCTCACTTTTTCCTGTCCAAAGCCTTCTCCATTTGCCCCATTCCAGACTGACCTCCCAAAGATAGTGGGCACTGACCACTCTGCAAGCCAACCTACCAGGGCACCCACTGGAGGCAGGGGAGATAAGCTATGGAACTTGACAAACCCTTTAAACCTCTAAGCAGGGATGAAGGAATCACAAAAGGTTTGGGAATCACCACCAGGAATCTGTTTAACTCGTCCCCCTCTCCCTGACCATGGGCATGACTGACCCTAGAGGCTGGCACTGGAACTCAAGAAAAGCAGGATCAAATCCAGATCATCCACTGTCATGTATATCTAAAAAGAACAAATTTTTTAAAAGTCCAGATCATCTAAACTAGAAGGGACTGGGTACACTGCTGGAAATCTGAGGCAGTGTTCACAGAGAGGTTTGTGCATACTATACTCATTGCTCCACAACAAGGTAACAGTAATTTTCTAATTCAAGATGCTTCTGAGAGCTTTTTGTTGTGGATGTTATTGTTAAATTTAACTAAGAACTTCTGCCACGCAAGATTGTGAGCACAGAATGGAGAATGTTGGAGCAGGACAGGATCTTCTGGATCATCTAATTCAGACAGGGAAATGGTACCAGAGAAGTTCCAGGCTTGCCCAAGCTCACACTGCTGTTGTGAGAGGAAGTCAGCTGAGCTGGGTGGCCCGGCCATAAACAGGAACATACCTTACCATGCCAGTGACTAGCTGGACAGAACTACTTTCATAGTTGGCTCTGGGACAGGCATCAACAGAAGCCTGAGACTATGTGTTGCTGTGTGGTTTGCATTCACTGTGACCAGGAGCTCAAGTCCAACCTTCCTGGCTCAGATGGACTCCCAGAAGGGACAGAAACTGCTGAATGTGAAAGTTGGGATTGTGAGAGAGAAGTACCAGCCCTGTTTTCTCTTAGAGCACTCCTCCCCAACACCACCCTCTGATCAGGGACAGTCTTACCGAAGAGAATTCCAGAGCCCTGGCGAGCCCTACTGACACCAGGCCTCTGGCCCTGGAGGATCCTCAGGATGTTGGCTATTCAACTGCCTACCCGGGCTGAATACTGTCTCTACTCCCTCCTCCTAGACCTGGGTGGGACCTCCAAACTGAGAAGAGAGAAGAGAAAGTGGCTCTTGCAGCCTTCCAGATGACAGACATGGGGAGGAGGTTTGTGAGGCCAGGGCCACCTCCTGCCTGCCACTCCAAGATCTCCAGCTAAGGCCTTGTTACCTCTTTGGGCATGGAATGGAATCGCTGCCTAGAGTGGGTACAGGTGGAAGAAGGAGACAGGGGCAGGCAGGGAAGAAGCAGAATCACTAAAACTAAAAAGACCACATGACACAGCTTGAGAACTGATGGCACCAACACAGCCAGCACCAGGGGGGTGAGACAGAGGGGCAGGGACAGAGAGGTCAAGGGAGGGTCCAAGGAAGGGAGAGAGGAGGGAAGGCTGGAGTACAGAAGCTGCAGGTGGAGGCAAGGGTGGCAGTAGAGAAGAGATGGGAGGGGACAGGGGACCTGGGGCAGGCAGTGCCTGAAAATATAGCTTTATATATTTATATTTATATCTCACATTCCACACATCAACTGACTAGGGGGCAGAAAGGGAGGGAAGGGAAGGAGGAGGCCATACTGAGGAAGGGCTCTAGCCAGCCTCTCACAGCCTCCCCATTTGGCCTCCATGGGGTCCAAGCAGGGCCATGCAGAGGGATGTAGCTTTTACCTGGGGCTCTGTGGAAGGGGAACAGGGAGAGACCTCCAGGTCCCAGGATTCCTGGGCTCCCAAAATTAACTCCTGAGAGCCTTCTGGGGATAACCATGGGGTTGGGAGGGAGGCACCCAAGACCCCTGGATGGGTTGGAGGTCAGACAGTCAGTTGGGCAGCGTATCGAGTCCCAGGGAGGCCGCGTGCTGCTTGGCCCTGAGTCGCAGGTTCTCGATACTTGTGGTTTTACTGTTCAGGGCCGCCGAGGCAGGTGCCAGGCCTGCTGGGGGCGCAGGCAGCAGTGGGGATCCCCACACACCCTGGTGGGCAGCAGCAGCTGCTGATAGGGACTGGTAGTAGGACTGGCAGTGCAGGGAGCCCAGAGGGGCCATGTTGACGCCCAGGTAGGGCACTGCAGCAGCGGCGGCGGCAGCAGCAGCAGGAGCTGGACCCCCCACTTCAAAGGACGAGTAGTGCACCAGGTTGTTAGTGGCCGCCATGTGCTGGCGAAACTGCTCCTGCAGACGGAAGAGGCTCAGCGGGGAGGAGGAGTAGGAGTGGGAGGGGCCCAGAAGGCCACCCCCTGGGGCTGCAGGAGCGATGGCCAGGCTGCCTGGGGAATCTGCAAGCAGAGAACCAAGAACCAAGTACTCAGGACCAGGGGATTGGCCTAACAGTAGGGGTTCCCTTGGCTTCCTATCCCCTTGGCACTAGCAAGACAGGCTTTGGGTGAAACCATAACCATCCCATCTCAACCAGGGCACCCCAGAAGTGTTGCTAGGAACCCTAGGAACCTGGGGAACCTCCAGTGTTCCAGACCAGGCTCCCATGTCTGAATCCTTGGGGAGCCCCGGCACCTCCCTTCCCTTCTGTCCTCAGCTCCCATCCCCTCCCCCCAGCACTCAGCTCACAGTCTTTATGGTCTCCCTGCCTGAGCTTGGGGTCCAAGTCTGAGATATGCCTCAGGTCAGAGCTCTGTTCCCATAAACACAGTTAGGGCTGGGAGGCTTCAGCCCAGGGCAGCTCTGTGGGAAAGAGATGGGAAGGGGATGCCCAGTCCTGAAAGGATCCGTCCTAGAGACCCTCTCAGCAGGTGCCTCTTCCACAAGAGTCGCTAAGGAACTAGAGCTAAAAGAATCTCTGAGCTGAAAGAACATGGAACCAAGGCCTAAAATAAAAGGGAATCCGGAGAGACGTCTCTGATGCATGTGGGAATCCCAGTCCCATATGGTATTCACCCAATATGCACTAGCACATCTGTGCTGGTTGTTAAAATACTAGAGTACTCCAAATGCTTGCCCTGAGCTCCCTAAGTGCTTCACCCTGGCTCCTGCCCCTCCTCCCCAAACCATGTAGACCTTCCCATGACTCAGCAACTAAACAGTGAACATCTGGCACAGGCCTGCTATGGCCAGTTCTTTCTAATTGGTCATGCCCCTGAGTGCCAGTTGTTGACTGTCCCCTACTCTGACCCATGTCATATACCTAAGCTTCTGTCAGCCTGGACCTGGCTGTTCTGCCTGAGCTGGGGTCCCAGCACACCTCGGCATCTCCCAAGCCTCACCTGCCTTGGGGCTGCCCCTCTTGCAGCCCAGCCCCTTGGTCTCAGCCCCAGGGCTCTTCTCAGCTTTGGGATCCTCGGTCCCAGCTCTGGGATCTTCCTCACGGTCTGGCTGATCCTCAGGGGCCGACTCACTGGCTGACTGCTCAGACAGGCTCAGGTGAAGCTCAGCAGGGGCGTCACCACTGGGCAGGCTGGAGGGCTGGTCCATCTCCAGCTGGGTGTCTGGGGCTGGGGCCTCTGTCTTGCCTTCCCCGTGGGAGCCCTCAGCCTCCTTCTGCTTCTGGAGCTGTTCTTTCTGCAGGCTGCGCTGCTTCTTGCGAAACTTGGCCCTGCGGTTCTTGAACCATACCTGGGGACAGGGAGAGGAGCAATCAGAGGTGAGGAGGAAAGAAATGGGGTTGTTGAGAGCAGGGTGTTCAGGATGTAGGTAATAACACTGTTCCCACACCTCTAGGAAACCCACCCCCTCCATCCCTTCCAAATTGCTCCTCCTATCAATGAAGACATCAATGGAGGTAACAGCTGCACCCCAGCGCTGCCTGAGCAAGTGCTGGCTCCTGGACAATGAGGGGCCAGACAGATGAACTAGAGCTTATCTGTAAGAACTAGTTCAGGGAGCTGGGCCCTACCTGCACCCGGGCCTCAGGCAGGTTGGTGCACATGGCCAGCCTCTCACGCATCACCACATCTGGGTAATGAGTCTTCTGGAAGGTCTTTTCCAGGGCCTCCAACTGCTGAGCTGTGAACGCTGTGCGGCTGCGACGCTGTTTGCGGTGCTGGGAGCCATAACGGGCCTCCAAGATGATGTCTTGAAATGTACAGCCGTTGGAGGGCAAGGAGAGGGGGCCCATTTAATTATGGGAAATAGGTTTTGAATCTTAGCCTTCTCTGACCCACTCCAGCTGCTGTTACCCAGGCAGCTGTCAGAGCTGGACACTGGCCCTTTGCCCTTGGAACTTATCCATCCCCTTTCCACTGGCTAAATTTTCAAAATCTCTCCATCCCATTATCTACTATCAGGACCACAGAGGTCAACTCAGCTCCAAGAATGTCTGTTAAGCAGTAATTGAGCAGGATCTTCCTTATCTGAATGACACTGGGGATGGGTAGGGGGGTATTGCCCTAAAATTCTTAAAGTCCCAGAATACTTTAATATTTTGAAATTACATGATGCTGATAATCTGAAAATCCACACCACAGTGGTCCTACTACCCCATGGCCCTTAAATTTTGGATACTAAGGCTTCTATGACATCAGAGCATGAGAAGCCAGGCTGTCAGCTGGTATTCATCTCAAGGTCTAGTTAGGGAGGTCTCACTGGGTGAGAACGCCATTCTCTGTCCTCTGCATTCAATCTCATCCTCCAGTTGACACATTTGTCTCTGGTGGCAAGGCCAGAGGTTCCTGCTCTTACTTCCCTGACCAGACAGCCTAGTTTGGCAGGGACCTTAGAAGCCAGTCTTGACCATTCTGACTGCCTCCTCATGGACAGGAAAACTAAGAGACTGCACTCCAACACCATAATCTTGGAGGAGAGACAGGCTGGTGGGCTATCGGTTCTATAGTGGACTATAGTCCCGCTCACATGTCTGGTTCACAAAAACTACCCAGGTTAGTGTCTTCCTAGGGCTGGTGTCCAGCCTCCAGTCTTCTGCTTAATTAGAGCCTCTCCCCTCTGTCTCCCATCACACCCAGGTGCATCCTGCCCTGTGTATGCTGAAGGGAACCTGAGTTGTGTCCACCTCTGCACAGGGCTGCAGAGTTCCTCCCCTTCCAGTCCAGGGATTGGGAAGTCATCCACAACATCCTAAGTGGGAACAAGGCAACCTGGTGTCCAGAAAGCCCCAGACTTGGGAATGTTACTTCTGTTTAAATGGAGCCCAATCCCTTACAAGTCAAGTCCTTTTCTAGACTAAGCCCTAAACTCATGCTAGTCACCCTAGGACAGCAGAGTGTTGGGGACTATTTAGTCATCCCCACCCTAGTAGGGGAACAACAGTTCGTTGTCCTACTTCTGGCTACGAAGGGTAGGGTAGGCAAGGGGAGGCCAGACTTTCTACCCCACAGATGGAACTCCGTGCTGGAAGGTGCAGCCTTCATATAAAGGCCTGCCTGGAACTCGTTCCCTCCTTCTTAAGACTTCGAGAATTGGGAGGTGGGCTGAATACCTCAGTCCCTCGCCCTTACCAGAGACAGAAGCCTCTGTCCTGACTCCTTCTCTTTGTGCTCTGGCCCTTGGGACCCAGAACACTGTCAGGAGCTGATGTTACCACCAGGCTGAGCATAGGGAATTCACTCTAAACAACCATAGTGGGGGCCATACCCATATCCCCACCCCGAGCACTGATACTCCATGATGATCTAGAGAAGGAGTCTCCATTTTATCTTCTGAGTCCTGCCTGGAGGACTGGCAGGGTCTAAAGAAATGGAACTGGCCACCACCACATCCTCCCTGCCAGGCTGGCACTCCTACCTGGATCGGGTTCTCAGACCCCATCCCATTTCTGTGCCTTGACTCCTGCTGGTCCTCCCTCCTTGCCATGCCATTTATTTATTTGTTTGTTTCTATTTTTTTTTTTTTTTTTTTTTGGAAGTGCTGGGGATCAAACCCAGGAACTCCTGCATGCTATGCAAGTGCTCTACCACTGAACCATATCTTCAGCCCGTTTTTTTTTTTTCAAGCTGATATATTTTTAATACCCTTATTTATTTTTATGTGGTGCTGAGGATCAAACCTAGTGCCTCACACATGCTAGGCAAGCGCTGTACCACAGAACCACAACCCCAGCCCTCCTCAGCCTTTTTTGCTGTGCCTTTCAAAAGCCTGGTGCCTGCCCCCTGGTCTGCAGAAAACCCTGACTACACTGGTGGGTCCTGCAGCTCCGCACTGCCCCACCATTCCCTCCTGTACTCCTTCTGCCATACTGTCTCATGGCCCATGGCACCTGCTCTCCAGGAGTTCCCTAAAGTCCCTGAGGACTGCCTGGCCCAGGCCTAGGCTTACATGGATTCAACAAAGTTTGGCCTGGGACAGGATGGGGTGAGCGACATTGCCTCCTAGGAAACCAAGCTCCTCACCTATGGGCAAGGTGTCCCTCTTATACCCACTGAAAGGCAATCAGGGCAACGATCAATTGAACCAGGAATTGGGGGCAGGTAGGCTCCCTCCTGGTACTTCCCTAGGGTATTAGACACTAAAGACTTCTGAGCATGGCTGAGGCTCTGCTGAACACCTTGTATGTGTTATCTCAAATAATCTCTCAGCCATCCTATGGGATGGGCACTGTCACCATCCCAGGGGAAACTGAGTCTCAGAGAACAGAAGTGAATAGGAAGACCCTGCACTGACTGCAAGTCTCTCATCCCACAGCTCACGTTTTTTGTTGTAATATCATGTTCCAACCCCACTCGTGCCCAGATGTAACCTCTTTAAGTCTCAGTCTCCATAAACGTAATAACCTCTTTCCATGGGGCACTCTAGCCCTCCTTCAGCTACTTTCAGCTGCTTTTCAGCTACTCTGGACAGTCCAGTACCCTTCTACCTTGGTCTCTTCATCTGCAAGATAGCTAATGGATACCTCTTGCACAGGCTTACCATGGGATTTTTAAGGCATCAGCCAGCACCAGGTCCAACACAGTGTGGGAAAATGGGCTGCTCTGGATAGACAAGCACAGATTTTTGTATAAGTGCTGCCAAACTGAGCATAACACCCACATTTTGAATTATCATCTTTCTGCCAAGTGACCTGGGGCTCTTGGTTTTTTGTTTTGAACATGGTGGGGGTTGTTTTGTTTTGTTTTGGTACTGGGGATTGAACCCAGGAGCATTCTACCTCTTAGCTATATTCCCAGCACTTTTTTTTTCAATGTGTTTTTTGACACAATACCTTTATTTTATATATATATATATATATATATATATATATATATATGTTTTTTTTTTTTTTTTTTTTTTTTTTTATGTGGTGCTGAGGACCAAATCCAATGCCTCACATGTGCTAGGCAAGCACTCTGCCACTGAGCTACAACCCCAGCCCCCCAGCAAAATTTTATTTTATTTTGAGACAGGGTCTTGCTAAATTGCTCAGGCTGGCCTCAAACTTGCAATCTTCCTGCCTCAGCCTCCTCAGTAACTGGGATTACAACCTGCTCCACCATGTCAGGCTTATGACCTGGAGCTTGTGACCTGAGCCACCCCGAACAGGCTTTCCCAG
The DNA here is from genome assembly GCF_902686445.1 of Sciurus carolinensis. NCBI lineage: Eukaryota > Metazoa > Chordata > Mammalia > Rodentia > Sciuridae > Sciurus > Sciurus carolinensis. The sequence goes on from NC_062213.1 coordinate 173,743,917, forward strand.
TGTTCCCCTCTTCATCTTCTAGAGACTCCTCCCCAAGCTCACAGGGGTCTGAGCCATGGTCCTGTCTTCGGGGCCCTTACCAGCCAGGCGCTCAGCCAGTGTAAGAGCGTGCACTGATGGCCGGTAGTCCGGGGCATGCTGGGCTTGCTGGGCTGCCTGCTGGTGCAGGTTGTACATGGCGCTGAGTGAGTTCATAGCGTGCAGTGAGTAGCCGTTCACCCCATAGTGCTGCATAGTGGCATCCGCCTGCTGACAGGGGAGAAGGAAAGAGGACATGAGGCAGAGCCATTGGGTACTACCTTGGGACAGAACCCACTCACAGTCCAGAGCCTGGATGCCCACGTCATCCCTCAGAGCTTTTACCCTCCCATCAGAAAGTGGCTTGACTTGCTCACACGAGGGCTCCTGTACTTCATTACTCCTTCATTTACCCACTCTTTCAGTGACTCACCCAGCAGAAAACCAGAGTAGGATTCAATACCCTGGGCTCTAAAGTCAGACTGCCTGGGCTGGAATCTCAACTCTGCCACTTAGGGAATGTTGTGACTTTGAGCAAATCATTTAAGTTCTCTGACCCTCAGTTTACCCATCTGCATAATGGGATTGACAGTAATACCAGTCTTCTGGGGTTCCTGCAAGGATTAAGAGAAGCCTTTTCAATGGACCTTGTGTACTGGGTGTGCTCAAAAGTGTTAGTTTTTGTGATTTCCCAATCCATTTGCTACTTTATGCAACCATCTCTTTGTTCAATTGCTCTTACTCGTTTCTCATTCATTGATTCACTCACACACAAATTTATTCAATTGACACCCATCAAGACCCACTGGAGCGAAGTCCAGAGTTGAATTTTCTATTGAGGCATTTGCTATAATGAGATAATGAACTAAAACACTAACGTCTGGGACTGGGGATGTGGCTCAGTGATAGAGCACTTGCCTAGCATGCACAGGCCCTGGGTTCAATCCCTGGCATATGTGGTCGGGGGACCCTTAATGTGCTGTACAGACTTAAGATCAGATTGATATGATTGTTATATATTCACTGTCATTACCTCCTTTATTCTCACCAAATCTCCAAGAAGTAAGCATGCCAAGAACAATAAACCTCATTTGCAAGATGAGTCTACTGAGGCTTAGAGAAAGAACAGTGGCATGTTAAGATCTGTCCAAGGACTACCCCATTCACGTTGAGGCAGACTCATTCTTTTGTGGCCATTACAAAAAAAAAAAAAAAAATCGTCCATTTATTGAAGAATACATCCTTCCTGCTGAAATGTTTTGGATCAGTACAAGGCTGCCCAGGTCCCATCAGCCCCAGATCCCTCTGAACACTGTGGTCCTCATCTGAGCACCCACCCTGCATCATCATGATATGTCATTTTTGGAATGTGATCCCATGTCAGCAGCTGCTCAAAAATACACTGGTGTTTCCTATTTCTGGGAGGTAGAAGGAGAAGACTGGGGCAATTAGAGAAAGAATTTGTCCAGGTATCTCAGCTCCCCACCCTCACTGAAGTAGATACAGGTGTACATAACCAAACATCCACAGCATGCACACACACACCATCACAGACAAGTATGCACATTTCCTGCACAGACATTGTTGGTGATGCATTCACAGAAGCCCTCCTTCTCATTCCCACAAACTTAACATCATTACCCCCACAGTTCCACGTTCTCATAGAGGCCTAACCGGGCAGCAGATACATCTACACACAAGCATCACACCACATACGTTCATATAGTACACATATTCATTCAACAAATATTTATTAAATACCCACCTACCAAAGTCCCTAACTTCATGGAATTTACATTCTAGGGAAGAGATATATATAATAAATAAAAATGTATATAATAATGTCAGACAGGAATAAGTGCTCTGAGATAAAATAAGGCAGGGAAAGAGAGTGAGGAGAGGGAAAGGAGAGATTACTGAAAACATGTGTTCAGGGAAGGGCTTTCTGACATTTGAGCAGAAACTTGAAGAAAGCCATGAGGAGCTCTGGGGGAAGGCTTCCAGGCAGAAGGAATAGTGAGGACAAAGGCATGAACGAGCCTGTGTGTGCAGAACAGTAAGAAAACTAGCGTTGCTAGGGCATAGTGAGGGGGAAGAGAGTGGAGCCAGTGAGGTTGGAGAGGAGGGGCCCCTTGCTGGAGGGCTTGGTGACCATTCATAAGGAGTTTGGATTTTATCCTGAGTGTGTTGGGAAGCCCCTTGCAGGTTTTGAACAGGGGATTAACATATATGATCTGTTTTTAAAAGCTCACTTTGGCTGCTGTATGAATAGACTGCAGAGAGAAAGGAGAAAAGTGGAGAGACCAAGCCAGCAGGCCATTGCAGAAGCTGTCTTCCCTGCAGTGGAATGTGTTAAGAAAAGGTCAGGTTCTGGACATAGTTTGGAAGTACCACAGATGGGATTGCTTGTAAATTAGACACAAGATATGATGAGAAGACGGCAAAAAGAGTAACTCACGTTTTTGAGTAGAGCCACTGAGTGAAGCTGGGTCTTTTCCCAATTTGGGAACATTGAAGAAAAAGCAGGTATGGAGAGGGACAGGATGAAAATCAAGGTTTTGGAGGGACATGGCAAGTGTGAAATATGAGCAACATTTCAGTATGGCTATGAGTCTAGAACTGACAGATTTAGGGATTTGAGCCAGCACCCACACCTGACACCTTCCAACAACATTCTCTTACAGAAGCCCACTGTACGTACCATAAACATGATCCAGGAGGCAGAAATCTAACAAGGCGGGTTCAGATGGTGAGCTCAAGCATTTTAACATCTGTATGACAGAATATACTATAAACAAAGCTAAAAGGCAAATCTGAAAAAAAAAAATGTACCACATCTATGACATAGCCAAACTGATTAAAAACAAACCAACAAACAAAAGGAGCACAATGCCAGGCACAGTGACACACACCTGTATTTCCAGCAGCTCAGGAGTCTGAAGCGGGAGGATCACAAGTTCAAGGTCAGCCTGGGCACATTAGAGAGAGCTTGACTCAGTATAAAAATAAAAAGGTCTGGGAATGTAGCTCACAGATTGAGCAACCCTGGGTTCAATCCTCCATACTGCACCTCTTCCCCCCAAAAAAAGAAAAAGAAAAAAAAAAAAAAGGAACATGATAACAACTTAAAAATGATATACTTAAGGGCTGGGATCGTGGCTCAGTGATAGAGTGTTTGTCTAGCTTGTGTAAGGCTAGGTTCAATTCTCAGCACCATGTAAAAATAAATAAATAAATAAAGGTATTGTGTCCACCTACAACTAAAAATATTTTTAAAAACTAAGCTGGGGCTGTAGCTCAGTGGCAGAGTGCTTGCCTAGCATGTGTGAGGTACTGGGTTCGAACCTCAGCACCACATAAAAATAAATAAATAAAATAAAGGTATGCTGTCCATATACAACTATGAAAAATATTTTTAAAAAACTTATTTAAAAAGAATATACTTAATATATGAAGAACACTAGTATAGAAATAAAAAGATGGTCATCTTAATAAAAAATGGGCTAACTTAAGAAAAACAAATAGTCAACTGGCAAATAACTAAAAGTTCCTCTTTACTTATAACCAAAGAAAGAAGAGTGGAAATAGTAAGATACTTTCCACCAATCAAATTAGTAAATGTGAAGAACACATTACCCAAAGTTATCTTGGGGAGTGAGAAATAGTCTTTTTCCTACCCTGCTAACGAAAGAGTTTTTATTCCCTGCATGAAAAGCCTTCAGAGACTGTATCATCTTTGACTTAACAATTCCATTTCTAGAAATTTATCCCTCAAGCATGCAGAGATATATGTATAGGAATATTTATCACATCACCTCTTATGATGGAAAACAATTGGAAAGCTAACTGTCCATCAAGAGAGGATTAGTTCAGTAAATGAAGGAACAGTCATGTCCACAATGGAACATGGTGGTACAGTTTAAAACGATGATGTTTATATGCTGATGTTCACAATGTATTGTTGAATGGAAGAAATAGGTAACAAAACAGTATGCATGATGTGATCCCATTTTTGAAATGTGTGAATAAATATGCATAGGAAAAGTCTGGAAGGTTGTACCCTCAAATGTTAAAGGCGATTTTCACATTTATATCCTTTCTTTCCTTGCTTTTTTTCGAGGGAGGATAGGTGAAGGTTTTCTGTGTGTTGCAACAAATGTGGAGATGGAGCCAGGCTCCAAAAGGTGTCACGAGCTTCAGTACAGAAGGGAGAACAGAATTTAGAAGTAATTTTATCCATCCCCTTCCCTAGCCCTGTGACTGCAATGCCCCTCCCCCACCAAACTTGGGCTTCGTTGCTTTAAAACTCACTCGTGTTAATGTGGTAACATTTTAATTGACTTAATAATTGCTGATCCCACAGTTTTTGATGCTCAAGACTTCTTTATTAAGCAAAGCCAGAGAGATAGATACCTTGTACAGCACCACGAGCATCGCAGCACCCTGGAGACCTTCCCAGCCTGGCTTCCTCCCCACCTCTCCATCTGGCCTGAAGCTCTCCCTCTTCCCAGCACCAGGAATAACAGACTACCCACCCCTTCTTGTCACCTCCATGCCTTTCTCCTTTTGGGCCCTTGACCTGAAACACCTTTCTCCTTTCTCCTTCTTTCCCTTCAACTGACAAACTCTTCCCTCTTCAGAAGGCCTCCTTTCAGGATTCCTCCTCAGAAAAAAAGCCTGGGACTGGTGTGGTGGTGCACGCCTGTAATCCCAGCAGCTCAGGAGGCTGAGGCAGGAGGTTCAAGAGTTCAAAGCCAGCCTCAGCAACTTGGTGAGGCCCTAAGCAACTCAGTGAGACCCTGTCTCTAAATAAAATACAAAAAAGGACTGGGGATGTGGCTCAGTGGTTAAGTGCCCCTGGGTTCAATCTGTGATACCAAAAAAAAAAAAAAAGACCTGGGGAGGAGAGAGGACGGGAGAGAAAGGGAAGGTACTGGGGAATGAGATTGATCAAATACCATTATATGCATGTATGAATATGGCATAATGAATCCCACTATTGTGTATGATTATAATGCACCAATAAGACAGGAAAGAAAAGGGGTCTGCCCCAACCACATCTGACAAGCATCTCTCCTCTCCAGGCTCCAAATAAGTAAGCACTCAGGCCATAGAAATGATGATGACAGTGACAACAATGACAAAGTAACAACAGCCAAACACACTCTGTGCCAGACATCACACTAAGCACCCCTCATGGATTTTTAAATTTTCTTTATTTTTCCCAGTGCTGGGGATAGAAACCAGGGCTTTCACATGCCAGGCAAGTGTTCTACCACTGAACCATATCTCAAATATACATGGATTTTCTGATCTAGTCCCTGGATCTGAGTACTGTGAAGATACTTCTATCTCCCCAACAAGACAGAGTCCCTTAAAGGCAGAAGCTGTACCTCATGTATTTCCAGACACTCCACTCCCAGCCCAGATCACAGGGTCTGGCACAGAGGCAGGACTCTGGAAATGAGGATCAGATGAATGAATTAATATTAACTATTTATTAAGTGCCTCTCCTGAGGCAGACATCTCCATCAATCCTTCCAATCTATAAGAGGTAGGAACTATTATCCCCATCTTACAGATGCAGAAATGGGAGGTGAGAACAACTGAATAGTCCACTGAAAGCCACGTAGTCAGGAAGTGGTAGAACAGGTTTCCGAGGGTAAAGTTCTTCCCACCAGTTAGTGATTCCCAAGGATTCCCAAGGATGCAGAATCTCTCTGTGGCATATCCTGTTGCCCCTCTTGTATGGTCTCTGGTTTGATCCCAGGCAAAAGGAAGACAGAAAAGAAAAAGCACACTCCCCCTGGCCTACATGCTCACGTTCCCATGCCCCTGTGTGCTAGGAGACAAGGCTGTGTGTGAGTTCCCAGATGAGCTCCTGTCTCCCCAGCCTCACAACTCCTCCTCCTCATTCCAGCAGGACCTCAGGGCCCCAGGTCTTGTCTCAGGCCAGAGGAACTCTTATCTGGAGATGTTACTTCCCAAACATATGGTACCACACAGTTGCATGTTTGCATGTTCAGTGGTAATGTGTGGACATTTGTGAATCCAGCCCTACTGGGATTGACCACAGGGCTGATGTATGTGCATCTGTCTGTGTTTGTGTGTGTATCTGTGTCTGTTTTATATGTCTCTGTGAGTAAGCATATCTGCCAACCCATGTATGTGTACTAATATAAGTGTGTGTGTGTGTGTGTGTGTGTGTGTGTGTGTGTGTGTGTGTGATTGGAGGAATGTACACTAAATGTTACCCTAGGAATTCCTGTGGCCCCTAATCCCTGCTGCTGGGTCAACATAGTGCCATGCTTCCATACCTGAACAGAGTCTAAGAGAGAACAAGAGGGAAATAGAAAAGAAAGAAAAAAGCAAGGAGATAGAATGCTCAACACAAAAAATAAATAGTTTCGTCTTATCTGTTTTTTAATTTCTGAAACACCTGACACAGAACCTAGTATGCATTTGGTGCTTAGTAAATAAGAAATATTGAATGGATGAGAAAGAATTTTAGTACAAGAAATGATGAGGGAGGCAGGGCCACCACAGCCCAGAATGGTCCATGGGGAAGAATGGAAACTCAGAGTTCCAGTCTCCCCACCTCCTCTGTGCCTGTGCTGTGGGACCCCTGCCCAGTGTGCTCTTTCCCAGCAACAGGGAGAACCTAAACCTAATCCCCCACCCCCAGATTCTTCAGTCAGGCCCAGCAGCTGGAGCCCCATCCACATCCAGTTTTGAGTGCTAGTGGGCTCCACAGAGAAGCTGCCCAGGCAGAAGCCCTAAAGGGCCTACAGGAGTCTCTAAACAGGGATCCTGCACTCCAGGCCCCAGGCCGAGTCCTGCATGGGCTCAGCCCACTGCACATTCCAAACAGAATCAATTATATATTTAAAAGGTGCCGCCCCGCAATTCCTGGCGAGCCAGGAGAGCCATCCATCATGGCGCGGCCGCGTTTCACAAGCTGTCGAATTGTGCTTACATTGGTTAAAAGAATCTTTATATTTCATTAAGCAAGCAGATCGGCGGATCTCCCGCCACAGGCGCCATATAGATGGCTTTAATTTTCCAAATCTGCAAATGCATCCGTTATGTCCCCGCGTCGCTGCTGGCTGCGGCCTAATGCCCAGCCAATCGAAGAATCAAGCAGAATTTTATTAGGGGACATTTTTTATAAATTAACAGCAGCACTGCCAGGAAACCATATGCAAGGCGTCTTTGATTAAAAGGAAAGTGGACACTTCCTTCAGTCACACCCAGCTCAGTCACCCCACAGGTCAATCCCATCACCCTCTCCTTCTCTGAACTTTTAGTTCTCCTTCAGTTTCTTCTTGTTCCCATACAGTGAGGAACAAGGCAGAACAACTTTGCTTAAGAAAAGAAAGCAGGAAAGGAAGAAGCCAACAGTCTCTGAGTGACTTCTCTCCTTGTTTGTTTTCAAGGCATGGTGAGGTACAGCACTTCATGAACAACAATGGCTACCTTCCATTGGACATTTGCCATGAGTCAAGTCCTGTTCTATTCATTCTGTATATCACACCCAGTAAGTTTCAGTACAACTCCAGGAGTTAAGTAGTATTATCTCCAATATATGGATTAGAAAACTGAGATTCAGAAAGATAAGTGCTCTCCCCAACATCCCATAGCTATAAGTGGTAGAGGCAGGATGGGAATCTAGTCTCTGAGGATCTATCTGGTATTTATTGTCCAGCATGTGGCCAAGAGATAGGCCTCAGTGAGGGAAGCCCAGGGTGTCAATGGCAGAAAGAAGGACTGAGGGTAACCTGTTGCCCTGGACCTCCTTCCCTGAGAAATACTTCTACCTTTTAGCCCTGGAGTTTCTACAGTGACCCTCTGAAGAGAAGGACCTCTATAGGCCTACCTAGTAGTTTGGAGTTCAAAAGTACCTTTACTCAGGCAGACATAAGAATGTGAATACATGAACTCAGGAACATCAGGCCAGGGCTCCTGCCCCAACTCTAGGCTGCTACGTGACTGTGGCTAGCGTCCTGCTTTCTATGACTTCCTCTAACATGACATCAACCCATTGGGCTGCCCCTAGAGGGGCACAGGCTTCCATCATGAAAAGTGTGTAACCCAGGGCTGGCCAGTCATCTGTGAGAAAGGCGAAGGGGAGGGATTCCTTCATGTGTGCATGTGGGTGGGCCCAACTACTTGTGCCTGATTGGTAGCTGCACAAGGTAACCTAGAAGTCTCCCAGCTCTGCACTACTGGATCCAAGATTTTAAGAGAAGCCCTGTGCCTGGTCGTAACTTCATTAACATCTTTCCCCAGTTTGATGCATTTTACAGATGAGGAGTTGACACTCAAGGAAGGTGAGTCACCTGCTTAGCTGAACCTGACTTACTAAGTGTCCCCACTTCCACTTCCACATCTGTCCTTAGTTTTGAGTTGCCAGTAATCAGCAAAGAGCATACGAGGTAAGGGATGTGGAGACCCCTGCCTTGCCCTTCCTGCCCAAGAACTCTCAGGCATACTATCTAGGTGAAGGTTGACATGAGAATATCCCCACTATTCCTTCTCAGATGCTATTTATTTTATAGGGGTCCTATGAGCCCCAAATCCATTCTTGGGTCACTGCCAAACCCCCAAAATTTCCAGTCTATATCAGGCTTCAATAATGCAGAAAGTCAAGGGATCAGCCTCTTCCTCCCCTTGCCAGGGGTCAGATTCCCCAAGTCATGTCTCCCCACTTTGCAGAGGGGCAGGGTATCAACAATTCAGTGAGTCAATAAGGCCAGCAAGACCACAGGAGATAGCCAAGCAGACACTCTAGAGAGAGAGATGCTTAAATAAGCTAATGGCTACAATTGTGGCATCGCTTGTTTCTGGGTGTCTAAGAGTTGAAGAATCTGGGACACATCCACCCATTCCTTTGGGTTGCCAACGTTTATCTCCATTGCCTCTGTCAGTGCACATTTAAACCTGTTTCTATTGCCCCCATTTGAAACAAATGAACTCATCTCTCAGTTCTCTGGTACCTTCAAAGTCAAATTTTCTTGAAAGACGGGTATCCAAATTCATTATCTTCCTCCTCCCGCCTAATCCACCTCACCATCAGCCTCCCACCCACCAATGCAGCATGATCTTCCAAAGCTACCATGTGCTTCCTCCTTCTCTGGGAATATTGTCACCACATCATGACATCACTTGGAGAACCCATGATTCTTTACACTAGGATTAAGCAACCCCTTCTCCAGGAAGCCTCCACCTGGTACCCCAGGTTGGGTTAGGTAACTTCTTCAAATTTTTATAACACTATTTCACCAAATTGTAGCTTGCCCTTTGCCAGAAATAGAATAATAACTATTTCTACCAACAATTCTCATAGAAACCTGACAAGCAGTACTTCATTTAATTCCCACAACAACCTCACAATTTTCATTTGACAGATAAGCAAACTGAGAGACACAGAGGTAAAGTCACTTGCCCAAAGTCACACAGCTAAGCAGATGAGCCAGGATGGAATCCAGGGAGTCTAACTCCAAAGTATGAACACAGTGTCCTCTAGAGCTCTTAACCCACAGACCCTCCAGGGCAGGGTCTGGCTCCCCAGACAGTACTCAATACTCAGTACTCAGAATAGAAGCCATTAGACATTCTACAATTAAAGATGGTGCCACTCCTTGTCATGTGATAGACTTTGTGGTAGTGTCATGAGCTCCAGTTTGAGAAGCTCAGATTAAAGGGTAATTGCAGATAGTCAGATGTCCTAGATAGGGAAAGACTAGCTCTGAGAGATGTAAGAAAAGCAGCAGAGCCCAGAACTGAGTGAATCAATGACCAGCATCTCCTCTGCACCTTGCCTACAAGCCCTAACCAAGCAAAGAAATCCCAGTGTTCCCACCAGAAACCAAGCCACCTTCTGGCCATAGCTGTGGCCCTGAACTTGCCACAGACTGAGTCCTGACCTGGTTCCACACTGGGTCCTGGTTACTGCTATCACCTTAACCATGCTACCCCCAGTGGCATTTGATATAGGCATTGACACCCACATTGCTACCATTAGCCCCACACTGATCCATAATGGGAGGGATGGGCCATTGAGGTAGAAGAATCTGTCATCCTCCTTCAGGCTCAGCTGAAGACCTCCAGAATGGTCCTGGAATTGGAGTGAAGGCGAGTAGGCAGGTGGGCTTGAGGTGTGTGACTTCACCAGGGTCAGACCAAATGGGATGCTAGACTCCACAACAGGTACCTAGAGTTGGTAAATTCCTTAAAGGAGATTTTTCACCTTCTCTCTCAGCTAACAGAAATGAAGGAGGGCGCCAACAGAGAGATCTCCAGGATAAGGGTTGTCTCAAGACAGATCCCGCCCCCGCTGCCCCCTTGAGAAACCCTGGCGCTTAGCTCCCTACACAAACTGTTATCCATTAACATCCAATTATCCCTCGGTCCGAGCCATTAATTATAAATCAGCCGCTAATTGGGGTAATTAGCCCCCCGCAGGCTAATGGGCCGAGACCGAGGGAGGGCCCCCCTACTACAGTCCTGGATTTTCCTACAGTTCTCGATTTTCCGAGGTCCCTAATGTTGGGGATGCAAAGAAACCAGGCAGCTGAAGTTAGTTTTAAAAAAAGAAAAGAAAAGAAAAGCAGTGAGATGTAATCAGAGGAGGGAAAGAAGATGGGAGAGGCCGGTTTTTGCCGTTGTTTTCTCGAATCCAGTCCAGCGTTGGTTCTTGAAAGCGAGTTGGTGACAAGGGAGGCGGAGGGTTCCGGCGTAAGGCTGGAGGTAGAGCTGTCGGGGTAATTGCTTGATTCTCCGCTTCCTTTTCGGTAGAGGCAGCTAGAGCGCAGGAGAGGAAGACCAATGAGACTTGGATTTAGCTGAGACGAAGCAGGAGTAGGTCGGGCACCAGGGTATTTTCGATCTCTCCCAGAGACAGAGCAGGCAGCTCAGCCCCCAGAGTTTGCCTTGGTCCGGAGTCCTGCAGGGACCAGACGGGCCGCTCTGGGCTTGTCCAGACCCTGGTGGAGGCCGGCCTCACAACAGAGACTGTACAGTCCCTGTGTCGAAGATGCTCCAGTCCCCCAAGTCAGGTCCTTCAAGAGACCAGAGGACCTCGGAGGGAGGGTCTGCGGCGTGGACGTAGAAAGAGGTCCCCGTACCGTGCACACAGTTGACAGACGTACAGATAGTATGGGAGGACGCAAACAAAACCTGGCGTCTGGAATCATGGAGTCTGGAAGGGGCCGCGAGACCCTGTAGGCTCCAGTGACCTTGGGGCACACTTTGAAGCAGCGCCTACAGCGGGCGGTGGACAGGTAGGAAGATGTGACCCTATCTGGGAAGGCGCTCCGGCCTGATGCTCAAGAATCCAAGGAACTCTTTCCTTTGATGGCCAAAACTCAGCTAAAGTCCAAATAAGAGTCGGAGCCAGAGCCACCGGAGCTAGGATTAGGGGTCTGTAAACTGGGATATCCGCCCCTCAGGCAGCAGTGGGACGCGAGTCAAATAAATTGTCAGAAGAACCGTCGGGTTACAAAACAGCGACGGGTTTCAAAACAGAGCGACCGCTGGATGGAGAGAGGATCGGACAAGATATGAGAAATCCCAGCTCGGTGCCCTTCCTACAGAAGGGGAAATTGAGATTCGCTCAAGGTCAGAGATGAGGGGTACTCAGTGTAGAATGAATGTGCAGGCCAGAACAGACCCGCCCGAAATCACCCCCCAGCACCCCTCCCTACCTCGCCCGCCGGTTCGGTAATGGGCTTTGGCGGGCGGCGGCGGCGTCGCCCCGGGCCTTGATTAGATATTTATTGCTGTCATTTACATGGGCACCGCGGGGCGGCCGAGCGGGACCGTGAGGAAGGGGCTGAAGGGGGGCGGGGAATGGGAACGTGGGAGAGATGGAGGCTGCCTCAGCCTGGACCAGACCCGACACGGAGAGTGAGAAGCGGGTCCCGAGATGGTGGCAAGAATAGGGACCACAGATGTTTGGACGAAAGTGTACACGAGCGACCCTTGGGCTGCCTCACCTCGGACTAATGAGGTATCATTGAGTGTCCGTTTGATTTTAACCTGTGTGAACTCTACCAAGGAGTTTTGTGAGTGCATGTCCAGCAGATCTGACTGTGTGACTCCTTACCTGAGCATATCTAAATGTGCTATCTATGGCTAGGTTGACTAACCCATGAATCCGACTCTGCGTGGCAATCAATCTAGACTCCCTCTTCCCCCTGCATTTGGCAGCACTGAATTGGTTCAGAGATGGGGGATTGCATCCCTAGTTCTGGTTCTCCCCCTTACCCTCAGAACCCACAGTCTAGCTGGGAGGTTCAATGGTCCAATCCCAACAGTCGCTCTATAGAAGTCTGGCCTTCAGGGGACTGGCAGCAAGAACCAGGATGATTTCTTACCAAGGGTTAGGTGGAAATTGTTTCCTGCTCAAGATCTGCAGTGCGTGTATGGATGTTGTAGACCCAATCCAAAGCAAGTTATGTCTTCTTAGATCAGAGAAACGGGCTTCAATTTGGTGACCACAGGGATTGATAGTATGCAGTATGGAAGGAAGGAGGATGCAGTGGTCTCCGAGGCACTCACCCATTGCCCATGAAGATGACGTGTGAGCCTGCCTTCCGAGACAACCCATCCCAAGGCCGGTAGTGCTCGCCCTCGCTGAGGCCTTCGCCCGGGGCGGGTTTCCACTTCTTTTCCACTTTTGTCCTTCTGTTCCGCTTTCCACACGGGGTCTGTGAGGTCAAAGACAGGTTCCCGCCTCCTTGCATGACTTCCCCGCCCTCAAAGGTCTGCCGGGGGGGGGGGGGGGGGGGGGGGGGGGGGGTGGAGTAAGGTGTTCACCCCTTTCCTGAGTAGCGATGTTTAGCTTCTTGTCCAAAGACTGCGTCTACCCCAACCACAGAGGAGAGAAATTTGAGCCAATTATCTGGATAATTTGCTCTCACTAGGCAGCAAATTCGATTTTTTCTGACCGCCTACACACATACATAAGCACAGCTGGTTGGCGGAGAGGGAAAGTGGGGACTAAATTCACTGATCCTTAGGCCAGAGTGCCTTTCCCTTTCTGAGGAGCCTGGGAGAAGCACAGAAGTGAAACGAGCATTGCCGAAAAATCGAAAACAATCCCAACTTCGCCCCATCTAAAACGAATAGGTCACGGAACTTTCTAAAACGTCGCCTGGCCCAGCCAACCCGCCTGCAGCGCACAAGATCAGGAGCATTAGTCAGGGAAAAGGACACTTGCCTCCATCACCATCACCCACACCCGCACTTGCGACGGCAAATGGGAACCTGCACAAGGTCCGCGGTTGCGACCCATACAACCTTAGCGGAATAAAGAGACTCTTTCCCCCAAGGCCCATCAAGTCACTAACGCGCCCCTGTTTCCCCGACGTCCCCAAACCCAACCAGCTTCCAGAAAACCAGCATCGGCCCAGCAGACTCAGGATTTCCATCGTCTTCTAAAACGAAAAAGACCTTCCTGGACTCCCGGCAGAACTTGCGCTGACTCTGTGCTCCAGACCCCGCGAGTTCCCGGCTTTTCGGGGATTCCAAACTCCGATAGAAGGCGAAAAGGCCGCGGATCTTCGAATTCTCTCCGCCCCAATCTGGGACTACCTTCTCCAACAAATCACAAGCCTGAAGAACCCACAGCCTCGCACCGGGAGTTAGGCCAGAATCCAGGAGAAGTTGGGGTCCCAGATTAGGTTAGAATTTGACGGAGGGGAAGTATCTCTCAAACTCCCTAAATGCACCGCCAAGATCACCGCGGCTGCTGCGCAGGATCTCAGTCCTCACTAGTCCAACAAGGAAGTTCAGCCAGGGATGCCCAGGACATCCCTTTAGGACCCTTGACTGTCGCCGTCCAGGACTGGGTTATGGCCACCCGTTATGAGAGGCCCAGAAAGGAGAGACCCTAGCAGTCCCCCCAACTCCTTACTCCCTGCCCCCAAACTCAGCGAGAGCGGCTGGCTAGCCTGCGTTCTCCGCTGGAGTTCGCTGGACCCACTCCCGTTGAGGCCGCGGGAGGCAAAACGAATTCCAGGGAACTAAGGCCTCAGTGCCCTAAACACCCACCTGGAGGACCCTAGCCCGAGGCCCCATGTAAGAAGGCAGAGGCTATCAGTAGGACGAACCACCCCAACTGGATAATTCTTGCAGAGTCGCAATCCGGGGAAAGAAGCCACCCTCGGTGGCAGCCGAATTTGAGCGGGATCCGCGCGGGCGAGACCAGAGCAGGATCACCAGCAACGCCCGAGGCACCGCATGGTCCGCGAAGACAGCGAAACTGGGGAGGTGTGGGCGGTCCCTGTGCTCCCCCTGCGGGGACCTGGACTGCGGGCCTCGCCCCCTCCCCAGCCCCGGGCCCCAGGCTCTGCGACGCCCCGGGCCGCATCTGCTCCGCATTACCCCAGCCACCCCCTCCCCGCCGCCGCCCCTTCCAAACTGAGAAGGATTTGTCTCCGTTTAATATCCAAACCTTTTTTGTATTTATTTTTTTTTCCAGGGGCGAAGTAATATCTTCCAAATGAGGCAAAACCGTGACGGATCCGAAGCGTTCTCTGCGGGTGCCTGCGTCTCCGCGGGCCGAGGCTTCCGTCTCCGCCTCGGCGCTTTTCTGCCCACGGCTCGCTCCCCTCTCTTTTGGCCTAGGAATTTCGAGCTTTTTCTGTCTCCCGGGGCTGTTAGCTCTCTGACTCGGTTATCAGCTCTGGGTGTCACTCCCTTAGTCTCCCCCTGTGTATCTCCCTGTCTTTCCCCAGACTATCTTTCTGCCTGCCCTTCCACTTCCTCTTGTCCCTGCGATGTCTGTCTCCACGTCTCTGGTCCCCTGCAAACTTTCCGATCCTCCCAATGAGTCTGGGACTGCAGGACCTTAAGAGGGAACGCGGTCCCCGGAGCTCACTGTCCGCGTCCTCCCCGCCGGGGCCGTCCCCACGCCTCTCCCGGCTCTGCCGCGCCAGCCCCGCCCGCTCGCACCTGGTTTCCCCGGCCCGCGCCACCGCCGCCGCTGCCATCTACGCGCGCCGCGGCCAGGACTGGAGTTTTAAACAGCGTTTCCCGGGCGCCCTGAGCGGGCCCGCGCGTTTCCTAATGGCCCGGATGGCTGCCAATCACACGCCGCTCCCACCCCCCACCCCCGCCCCGCCCCGCCGGTGCTGCAGCGCAGCTCTTGGCCTAGGCGGCTGTAGTCCCACCTTCGGTGGATATGTGGGTCCGGCCGCAAGTCCATCACCTCCCGCACAGTGCCTGGCTTCTGTCCCGGGATTTCTGCCTCTTTCCCGCCTGCAGAAGCCGCAAATGGATCCCTGGGGCTAGAAGAGGCCCTGAGAAACCTCCCCCTCCCGGGTCTCCCAGTGAGCTTGACCCCTGGAGTGTGTTGCTGTGTCCATGGGGTCGCCCTGAGTGACTCCCACCCCACTGTCACTTCAAGGTTGGTTCAGAGCTGTGCGCACACACACACATTCTCCCTCTCGGTCCCACCCCACAGCAACGCAGTCGCCTCCAGCGCCACCACCCCACCCTACAACCCGCACTCTGAACTCACCGCCCACGTTTGGCCCAGATAGGGCGGTGCTCCTGGCAGCCGGTCACCTGTCTGGCAGCACAATGCCCCTCGGAGAGGTTGGGAGGGTAAAGGCTTGTTACTCGACCTCATATACAGTACACTCACCTGTCAGAGGGAGAAGGGAGGCAGACAAACACCAGTGGCCCACGTGGGAAAAATCCCGGACTAGGGTTCTCCGGTTCCTGTCAGCGCCCTGCTCCCTCCAGGTGCAACCGGTTCACAGGAAGAGGACGTTCTGGAGCCTGCTCTGCAGCCAGGCCAGACACGGCCTTGCAAAAGGTGTGTGAGGTGTGTCCAAGAGGGCAGGTTTGCACTCACACTGCCAGAGGGTGTCGAGTCTGGGAGGCCCTGTGTATGCGAATGTGTGGGGGGTCTGAGAGGCTCTTGGTCAAATGGGTGTGGGGTGGGTCCCTGCTCTAAGACACCGTGCAACCTGCCTTTGGCCTTGATAGCTGTGACTGTGATTTACGTGTGGAGTGTATCCTTGTGAATGATGCTCCCAAGACCGTGTGTAACTGTGGGATTTCTTTTGTGTGTTTAACGAATCCTTGTGCAATTTTCAGCCCAAGCCTAGTTATAATCCTAGGAGCTGAACACAGAGTAGGCACAAAGTCTCACACTTGGGACTAGGACAGCTGATCCCTGCTTTTAGCACCCCTCTGGTCTATAAGCAAAACTCCTGGGATCTGGGCTGTTTTCTTGGGGGCTGGTCATACTGCCAGCAGACTTTCATGTCCTAGGCTAGGTCGAGGGGGTCAGGAATTTGGGGCTGGGTAGGGCAGAAGGGGCCACCAGCAGATTTGAGGGTCGGGGTCGATCTTCAGCCAGTTAGGGGCTGGGTGCCTCAAGCAGGGATTGGGAGGGGGACTCAGAAGGGAGGGGAGGGAAGAGGAGGGGGCGGTAAGAGGATTAGGCTGCTTAGACCCTTCTCTCCCACCAGGATCCCCCACCCCCACCCCCAAAGCTCCAGAAAAGATTTCTTCTGCCAAAGCAAAACCGTTTAGGCTCGATTTAAAGGGACAAGAAAGGCGGAGGCGGGGGCTTTAAATAACCTTTTAATTTCTCTTCAGGGATCCTGGCCCTGTGCAGGAGGGGTGGAGAGGGAAAGGAAGGGGAGGGGAGGGGAGAGGACAGAAGGGGAGAGAAGAGGAGAGGAGAGGAGAGGAGAGGAGAGGAGAGGAAGGAGAAGAGAGGAGAGGAGAGGAGAGGAGAGGAGAGGAGAGGAGAGGAGAGGAGAGGGGAGCCTGCCTCTTTGGCTTAGATGATCAAGACTGTCACTGGAACTCCACAGCTGGGGATATGATGGAAAGGACACTGCGCCTCAAACTCAGCTGCCCACCACACACAAGCACAAACACAGATCATTCTGGAATACTGTAGCCCTCCGCACACACATACAGTCATTGGATCACACACACAGACATGGGCATAGAACCCTACAGTCTTTTTCTTGTAGCATAGGTGTAGTCCTGGCCATCCCTACTTGGTAGTGCCAGGAAGGTTTGCTGAGAGGGGGGGCCCTGCCCTCAAGAGGAATCTTGCTCCTACAGGGGCCCATCTTCCAGTAGAAGCAAGCATCATCTTTCTTTGCCCAGAGACCCAACTCCAGCCCATCCTTCCCTAATTCTCCACCTCAGGACAGGAGTCAGTGGACAGACTGAAGGGTGATGACTCCTGGGCCTGGGTGGGCCAGACCTGACCAAACTAGGGAACAGGTGACTGCAGATAGGACATATTTTGTCATCTGGTGGAAGACCCCAGGGGGTAAGATCCAACTAGGCACCTGTTCTTGAAAGGAACCTGTCTGCCACATAGGCTCTTAGTCTTGCTTGCCTCTTTTCTCATTCTGCCAAGGCCCCCATCAGTGCTAACTATCCTAGGACTGATGGCTGGGTAGCCAGTATGCCCCTGATCCTCATTATATGTACCATAAAGACTCAGATTCCTGAACACCTGGAGAAACCCATATTACCAGGCCAGACCCATCTTTGAAGGGACACACAGGATATACTGGGGGATATCATGGATAGAGATATGCTGTCATGCACTCACATTCCATTCCTACTGACTTCCACAGACATTGTGGCCCAGGGACTAGATTCTGGGTTGATTGTGGATTCCTAGGCTGTGGGGTGGGGGTGGAGTAGGGCAGCAGAAGTGGGCACAAAAATCCCTGGCAAGCTCAATTGCTGGAATGGAAAGCCCAGGAGGAAAGGAGAGTAGGATAGGGAACAAGTCCTTTAGGGAAGCCTGGGGCAGTAGTAGGAAGCTGTTTGCCACAATGTGGGTGGGTTGTACTGGTTTAACAAAACCACTTTGAAAATGCCACCGTCTAGACAGGAGCTAAGAAATGGAAATCGTTCGGGGCCTTCAAGACTGCTGCTGGAGCTCCCCACCCACCTTCCCTGGGCAGCTTCGAAGGGCTTAAGAGAAAGGCTTCCCCTGTGGATCCACCCCCAGTACACTATCCTAGGTTGTTGGGTAGGGAGAGAAGGCCATAGTGCATTTCTGAATGTGCTTGTATATTTGCTCAAATTCATTATCTTGTGTTATGTGTTTATGAATATATATATATATATATATTCATATTTGTTTAACTGTTTTGTATGAGTGCATTTAAATGTATGTAAACGTGAACAGAGTCTGTGCTTATGTGGATTGTATTTATAAATTCCTAGGTGTGTGTGTATGTTTATGTGTGTTTGGGGAGGGAGATGTTTCTAAAGAGGATCAAGAGTGGATGGGTTAATTTAAGAACTTAGAAAAACGTGTGTTCACAGGTGCCAGTTGACCTACCAACTTCAAGGACACTGGGTCCCAGTTCACTTCCCTGAAAGATCTGGGAAGTGAGGGCCCAAGTCCCCCTGTGGTCCCAGAGCAGGTCCCAGCCCCACCATCTCTAGTCTCTGAGCTAGGTTTAAAGTAGCAATGCCAAACTCAAATCCCCTACCCACTCACAACACACACACACACACACACACACACACACACACACACACACACACGAGAGAACTCCAAGCCTCTCTAGCAGCTCGCAGCGCAGGGGTTGCATCGGTGAGAGAACATCTACGTGGGGCCACTCTCCAGGCGTCCTCCCCACCCTCTGCTTCATGGGATACTCTCCAAGAGCCAGAACACCTAGCTGCGGTACGGAAAGCACTGGAGACCTTGTCCCTCCTACGCCGTTCCGGGGCAGTCCACTCTCCTCGGCGTCCACAGGAGCCCTGGAGGAGTTGGGAGGCCTGGGTCCAGGTTCAGGGTGGGGGCGCGAGTCTCTCCCCAGCCTCGACCGCTCCCGACCCATGGCTGGCGCTCTCTGCGCAGTGGCTGGGTGGTGGGCGGCTTAGAGCTAATTCGGGAGTTAATGGCTGCGGCCGGCCCCCTGCGGCCCCCTCCGCCGCCCACCCCTACCCTGGGGCCCGGCCGCGGGCCGCCCGCATCTGCGCCGTCCGCGGCGATTCATCATCTTGATCCATGGCGCGCGCTGACGGCGGCCCCGGCCGCGCTGACAAGACTAACAAAGCAATTTGCCACGAGCCATCTCCTGGACAGGTTATTAGCGCGGCCGCCGCTTAAAGAGCCTTCCCCACCCCCTCACCCCCACCGCCAATCCCAGCGCAGGGCAGCTACCTGCTCCGTCCCCTCTTCTTGCAGGCTACTGCCCCTCACCACTCAAAGATGCCCCTGCATGCTCTTGGCTCCCTCCGACCACCCAAAAGTAACACCCCCACACACACACACCCTGTTAGTTGCCTGCATGTTCCTTCCTCCCCGAGTTCAAGCTACTACCTGCTCCATCCCACTCCCACCCCTCCGGCTCTCCAGATCTGCCCCGCCCCGCCACCACCACAGCTCCAGGCCTTCTCCATCTCCAGACTACCTGTGCTATCTGCTCACCTCCTCCGAAACTTCTTTACACCCAGCAGGTCTCCCCACTTCTGCTCTTACTCTTCTTCTCTCTCCTCCACCTGCCCTCCCACCAGCAGGACTTGGAAACCCCTACTTATTCCCTGTTAATGGGGGTGTTCTCCTACAGTGCTTTTGAGCATACTGTTTTTCTTCTGGCAACTTTGCCCGCCTACCATAAGCTTTCTGTGGGGTGGAGAGGGTGTGCTGGGGTGGCATCCCACCCCACTACTTACCCAATGCCAAATGGGGGCTGTGGAGCGGATCCTTCACAGTAGAGTTTATGACAGGGTGCCTGCTAGAAGGTGCAGAGGTGAAGAAGGTAGAAGGTCATCCTGGCTTCTCCAAGGCTGCCCTGATTAGGGACAGTGAATTGAGTGGCCCTTCTTTGGCAGGAGGCCACGATGCCAAGGAAACATGTTGGACCTGGTGCAGACAGAGGCACAGAGATTTTCTCACCGTCACACAGCAGGTAAAAGCAAAGGAGAGACTGACACCTGTGTGGTCTCCCAAGCCTGGGCTTCAGCTCTGCCTGCACCCCGCTCTGCTCTGGGATGTAAAGGAGGCCAGGAGACCTGGGTATTCCCACTAAGCTCCCTTCCCACCTGCAATGAGGAGTGGGGAATGGTAAATGTGCCATGGGTCCATTTGGGGCTGTATCTATACATTCATTATGAGGGAGAAAAGTATGGTACACATTCCAATCCCCAAACCAGAGTGACTATTTGGTCCTTTCAGACAGAAGCTTATTTCTAGAAGGAATTCTCTGGGTACAGTGGATGTGGCCTGGTTCTTTAGATGAAAGGCCAGTCTGTGTGAATGGACTGGATATGTGCTAGGGGAGCTATTGAGTGCATAACTGTGTGTGCATAAGGCCCAAGTGTGGTATGTGTGTATATGCATACCTGGGGGAAGTCAAGTGTTTCCCTCTGAGTGTGTGTGGGCATTACCCTGTGCATGTGTACCTTGGGGATTACATGTGTCCTTTTGTGTGTAGATGGAAGCCTTGGAGAGGCCAAACTAAGGCACAAATGTGGACACACCTGTGCACACCTAGGGTAACTGACCTTCCAGCCAGGAAGGATCCCCACCCACTTCTCTTAAATTCAGCTTCAGCATTCCCAGACTAACCTCTGAAACTGAGTGGTGGGAAGAGACATGGCCATGTTCTGAGAGCCTCCTTCTAAGGGGTACTCTGTCTACAGGGCAGTTGAGCCTCCATCAAGACCCAGGTTGATGTTGAGGGCCCAGGGCGGGGGTAGGGGGATGGACTATGTTCCAGGAACCTGGCTTTTTTCTTTTCTTCTGGCCAACCAAGCCACGTCTTCACCCGCGGGGAGGCCCAGCTCTGTCGCTGCCTGCGCCACCACTGCGTCCCTGACGTGAAATATGGGGGGCGCAGGCCGCGCTGGGGAGATTTGTCATCTGTGCTCAGCGGGTGACTCTATCTGCAGACTATTAGAGTATAAAATATATTTTACAAGAGTTTTAGCTACAGGTGACTTGCTCTTTATTACTAGATGTGGGCAAAATCAATACTTCTGTAACTAAAAGATCATTTATTTTGCTTTTTGAAACATTTTTCAACAGGGGCACTGGCTAAGCTTGCAAAGCTATGATTAAGAGTTATGGCGGTGCCTGTTTCCCTTAACCCTTTGTAAACCATTCTCAGGCACTCCCAGGGCTGATGCCTGCCCATGGAAACCCAGACACATATTCTAGAAGCAGAAAACACAGATATATAAATGAAACTCATGGGCCCCCACCCTAACAAAGCTATCATGCAAACAACCACCTTCTCATATGTCTACACTCAGAAATAGAGCTGCCCATAAACCCCTTCCCACCAAGAACACAAATCAAATGCACAGGTATAAAGATGCATGTGACATGAAGACCACTATCACATACATGAAGGCCACTAACACAGGTATCTCCCACTCCATGTTCTCACGTACTTACAGGTACACACTCTAACATAAGATGTGCACAGTTGCATTTTGTTAACTTCAGGATCAGTGGTCAGCTAAGAGCCTCTGAAAAGAGGTTGGAAGATACTGAGAGTTCCCCCAAATGCAGCTGTGGCCACTACAGGAAAGGAATGGAGATGGACTGAAGATGGGATCTGTAGCTTGGTTGTTATTTATCTCAGGGTTGAGGACACTTGTGGGGGAAAGAATAATTAGCCCACCAATAGGGCGAAGTTCTAATGGTGAGATTCCAGACAATGAGACTAGCGAATGTGCTGGGGTGTAGCTCAGTGGTAGAGCACTTGCCTAGCATGCATGAGGTACTGGGTTTAATCCCTAGCAACACACACACACACACACACACACACACACACACACGCACACTCACACACATACACACCAGACTGGCCAAGTGTACAGGTTGTCAATTGCTACTTAACAAGTTACCCCAAAATTTAGAGGCTTACAACAAACATTTATCTCACAGTGTCTGAGGGCCAGGAATTCAGAGCAGCTTAGCTGAGTGGTTCTGACTCGAGTCTCTTACGAGGTTGCAATCAAGCAATTGGTCAGGGCTACATCATCTCAAGCCTTGATTGGGGCAGGAGGGCTCCTTCTAGGAAGGCCTACTCACATGGTTGGCAGTTGATGCTAGCTGTCAGCTGAGGTGCCTCAGTTCTCCTTCATATGATCTCTCCAGCAGGATAACCTGGACTTCTTCTTTGGTGGCTGAGATCTGAGAGAGAGAAAGGCAGAAAGAAAGGGAAGCAGGAGAGGGGGTAGTTTACAGAAACTGTGATCTTTTATGATCTATTCTCAAAAGTGACATCTCATCACATCCATTCATTATAAGTCACTAAGTCCAACCCACAATCAAGAAGAGAATTAAGCTCCACTTCTCAAAAGATGTACCAGAGAATTTCTGGACATATTTTTTTTAAGTCACCACAATGAAACAAGGGTACACTTCCTTTCTACCCCACATCTATAAGATGATGAGCACCTCTTGATGGCTTCAAACCCCAGGAAAACCTTGGAACTCTCCTGCAGTGGGGAGGGCATGACCAGGTAACAGTGGGAACTCAGAGGTAAACCTTGCTTAGGACCACAGTACAGCAGTATAGCAACCATAGTAAATAATGCATGGACACTGGAACCAGACTGCCTAGGTTCAAATTCAGGCTCTATTACTGGTCATGACCTTAAGCAAGTCACTTAACCTCTGTGCCTCAGTTTTCTTATTGTAAAATGGGAGAAGTAATCAAATAGCCATACTTCCTAGGGTTGTTCTAGAGACTAAATGAGTTAAAATTCAGCACAGTGCCTGATAGGTGGTAAATGCCACATAAATATCAGCTAATACTATCAGTTTTTATCTCTCATTAGCAGTCCCCTCCCTGTGGACACTTTCTCACAAAGGACTTATTGAGCACCTTTGATGTTCCTCCTACTAATCCCATATATCTACCATCACCCCAATTACCCTGAGCTCTCCATATCACCAGCCCCAGGGGTGACCCAGCTGGGGGCTGATTAAAGGGGCTGGGTTCCATGAGCTCCATTTGACCCTGCCAGCCCAGCACTGCCTTTTGTGGCCTCTCTGGGAATGTTGTGCAATATGTTGGCCACAAACATTTTATGAGCAAGAGGACAGGAAGAAATTTCCCTCTATCGACCGCAGTCAGGCCTGCCTGTTCTCCCTCCTCCTAAGTCTCTTTGGCAATGGGGAGTCCAAGGCCAAATCTGCAGTCCCAGCTGCAAGGTCCAACAGTCTAGTATCCAGACCACTTCCCCCCACCTTTCCAGTGCTAGATGCTAGACCTCCAAAACTACCCCCACCCATCCAGTCCTGGCATGAAGGGGTAGGCAGAGTTTCAACCCAGGAGACCTAGATGCATAGGACCTCTAGGATTCTCAGCCCCTTGTGGCAGGCACCCTCTTCAAGGTCTCCTGCCCCAGGAGACATTTCACCCAAATACTAAAAAATAAAATAAGGTTTTTGGTAGGAAATTTTTCATAAAGCTGCATCAATTCAATTTGAAGCTCTATCTTCTCTATTCTGGGATTATGTCTCTGCTAGTTTTTTGATGCACAAAATATCCTTTCTTTTAGGAAATGATGTTGACAGCAGTTGGTAGTGTTCCCTCTATGCCCTTATATGGCAAAATTAATAGCTGGCAACTTATGCGGAACCCACATTTAAAACACTTTTTGGCAGGCCCATGAAATCCAAACATGAAATGCCATTACCACTGTAGTCTATGTAGGAAACACAAAACCAAAATTGCTCCCTCCCCATTCAGAACCCCGCTGACTGCCAGCCTGGGCTCAGACACCTGGTGAAGAGGAGGCTCACCACATTCCTGCCTCAGCTGTGCCAGCAACTTGGTGTGATTCTGGAAAAACCCCTTCCTCTCAGTAAGCCCTGGCTGGTCTTCTTGTTTGCTCAATGAACAGTTGGACTGATGTGCTTTCTGTCTATATCTAGACCTACTTCTACCTCTACCCTGGGCCAGCACTCCCCTTCCACCAACCGTCCCTGTCCTACTGCCCCATCCATCTCCACTCTGAGATGACCACAGGTGGATGTTGACCATGCAGGGGAGGCAGGTTAGGCCTTGTAGGGCTCCACTGGGGACAGTCTTTGAGCTCGGGGCAGGGGGATGGGAGAGGTCTTCTGCCTTTGGCCTGGGGAATCTTTGGGATGCACCAGGGAGGGAGAGAAGGATTTGTCTCAGGGGCTAGGCCTGCACTGAGTTCTTGGGACCCCCTCCCCTCCCTGCCCCCAGGCTTGGCTGGAGCACAAGGGGCCCCTTTGTGGGGCCTAATCTCAAAGCACTGCGGCTTTAGCGACCTTCAGGGATGAAAGCGCCAGGAGCTGGCGGCCGGGAGGTGGTGTGGGGGCAGCCCTGCTAATCCCTGCGCTTTCGCCAAACAAAGCTGCCAGGAGGGGCTGGCTCCCAGGAGATGATCCAGAGAACCAATTCCCCAAGCCTAACCCGCTCTGACAACCCGACAAGGAGAGGCCTGCTGCCCGCCCCCATGGCCCAGCTAGGCCACAGGGGTTGTGGGGAAGCCTGGCCTGGGACTTGTGGGCACTGCCTTCTGTCCACCCATGGACACCTCTCTCTATGCAGGAGGACTTGTTTCTCTACTTCCACTTCCAGTGTTCAGCTCCACTGGTCCCTAGTTCCTCAGCCCCAAACACCTCAACCTCTTCTTAGGCTGGATACCCAACCTCCCCCACATTCCAGTTCTTAACTCCCAGTTTCTAAATTCCTCAACATCTTAAATCCCCAGCCATCCCCAATATCATCCCATTCCTGTGTACTCCAGACCCAAACCCATTGGCCTCCAGTCTTCTGGCTCCTCATTTCTCATTCCAGCCTCACCCACCAGACTCCCAATCCTGTCACTCAATCTGCCTCTCTGGGTTCTTGGTCCCCAGTCCTTAACCCCACCTCACTCCTTCCAGCTTTCATGCCCCAGTGCCCCACATCCAACCTCATAGAACACCAGCCCCTATTTTCCTACCCTTTCCTTCTTAGGCTGCCCAGTGGCCCAGTCTTTCCTCAGGACGCCTCTGGCTCACTCTTCCCCTCCCCCATTCCATCTAATTAAACTTCCCTGTGCCCAGTGTGCCCAGCCCTGTACTCAGCCTGACCATACAGAGAGCTAAGAAGAGAAGTGACTGACTCAACCCTGATTAAACCCAGGCCTGGGGCTGGAGCCACAGCTCAGCAGGAGAACACTTGCCTAGCACGTTGGAGGCACTGGGTTCAGGTCCTCAGCACCACATGAAAATAAATAAAGGCATTGTGTTCATCTACAACTAACAAAATAATTAAAAAAAAAAAAATCCAGGCCTCCACCAGACACTCCCTCTACCCATGACCACCCTGGAATACTGACATACCATTCCAACAGCACAGGTGAGCAGCATCATGGCCAGAGGGAGGGGCAGGGGTCCCTGGAGGGAACAACAGTCTGAGAAAAGCAGCCCAGAAGGCTAGTTTCCTAGGGACAGGTTGTCAATAGGGCTGGGTTATCCAGGCAAGCACTCTACCACTAAGCTACACCCCCAGCCCCACTAGGGCTAGGCTCTCTGCCACCATCTCTCTCCTAGGCTGAGGAGACCCAGGCTGTAGCAATCTCCACCAGACCCAGAGAGAGCCAGGTGGCAGGGGCCACCGGGGCCAGCGGAGGCTACTGAGGAAACAGGATGGCTTTGGAGTCTACAGGGGAGGGAGTGGGCAGGGCAAGAGGGTTAGATTCCCAGGAGAGCGGTGGGGGCCAAACCAGCCCAGAGCATTTTCCCACCATCGCCTCTGCTGCCTCCACTCTACTAATCTGATTAGGATATTTACCAACCTCCTGTGGCCTGCTTGGGGTTGGGGGTGCAGGGATATGGTAGGATGAGGATCTCAGTTCTAGTTCCCAGTATACTGGGAGGCACAAGAAATTGTCAGAGTGCCCTGAAATGACTGTCCCAGGCCATCCTTCTTGCCTACCCCAGGTCCCAGGGGTATTTGAAAACTCCTCTCCATCAAGTCCAGTCTTCTTCAGAAAGTTCCCTTGTCAACCTCTGTTTCCAGATGTCTGGGTCCTCTCCAAGCCCTTTCTGGGAAATTAAGCTGAACTATCACAGAGATATAATAATGATGATATGATTCAAATCTGGGGCAGCACCTTTATTCTTGAGGATCAAAACTTTAATGGTGAGCCTTCAGGTACTGAGGACAAAGAAGGTGGTGGTTCAGACCCTGGGGTCTATTCTACCTGGTTGGAGTCCATGTCCCACATAGTTTTGGTGACCTCACCCCTAGGTTCAGCTTCTTCTGAAGCATGGGGGGAAGGCACACTCTCACTCTGTATTTCACACACACACACACACATATACACACCTGTGCACACTCATGCACATGTTATTTATGAATGCACCCACTGCCACATTGTCACAACTGTCACATAAAATGGGTTGAGCTTTCTCTATGACCAACAGGATGTCTACAGGGGCTGCCTTGAGTGTGGCTTGCCTTGGATTTGCTTTCTTCTTAATTTGGTGTGGGTGTGAGAGCTCTATGGGTCAAGGACACTGCCTATAGATGAGCGGGGGCTTGCAGGAAGACTCTTGTCCTTTATCTTCCCCAAAATGGCCCACCTTCATGAGGGTTGAGGACAGTGGAGATGACTCTCTCCAGAGGAACCATAGCACCTTCTTCCTCTCTCCTGCCCGAAGGGTCTAAAGCCCCCAGCTCATTTAACTTTTTGCAAGATTTCAGATAAAGTTATTTTGAAATAAGAGATTCTTTAAAAAGTAACAATCCAGGGCCAACTTGAGACTGGGATGAACAAGGCTTACCCCTACTGAGAGCCTCCTAAAGTTCCCACCCACAACTTACTCCACATTTACCCCTTTTGGGTAATTCCAGCTATGGATTCTGAGACTAGAGACAAAACTATACGTCACTAAGGATCGGGCTCCCCCTGCTGTCAGATCCTAAGAACTGCACTCTCCCCAGAGTCTCCCCCATCCCCTGCCCCACAACCCCAGGATATTTAATCCCTCAATGATACAAGGCCTCCTCTTCTCACTTCCAGATTTCCTTAGTTGGTTTAAAAAAACCGCTATCCTGCCATAGGTTCCCTAATTCTCCACCATAAGCTGGAAAAGGAGATAGCCAGGCTGAGGCAGGGGTAATTGTTGGGAAGATGGTTTCACAGACTAAATCCTGACTTTTTGGTCCCAAAGGGTTGGAAGGAAAGAAGAGATTATCACAGGAAGAGGCTAAGACAGAGCCAGCACAGTGTCTGTGACCCAGAGATTGGGGATGAAGGGGCTGGGAGGAGGGATCTGATGAAGGAAGACAAAACAGACCAGAGGGGCACAGGTGAGAAGTTGGTGTCCCCAGCTGCCTGCCATCTGCTGGTCCACATCCAGCCGTGCCCAAGAGGCTGCATGTCCACCCCTGAGGACTGTCAAGCCTGTGACTGATGGCCAGGCCCCTGCTGGGGGCACTGAGGGCAGTCACTCAGCAGAGGCAAGCAGCTTGGATGTCTGTGGCCTGTGGACTATGGGGCATGGTGGAGGCAGTGGGCAGAACAGATTGAGTTCAGTGACGTGGTCAGAGGCCCAGACCTCAGGGGGCTGTGGCCTCTCCCTCCCATTCCTCTCTGGCCCAGAGACCTGGCTAAGGCAGACCCAGCCCCTCTCTCCTGTTGCAAAGTCCAGGAGGGAACTGTCTGGCCAGCCCAAGTGCTTAGGCTTCTAACCTGCCAGGCACCCTTCAGGTCAGGACAGAGTCCTTCCTTCCAACCCCTCCTAGGTGTGCTGTGCATACAGCCAGGCCCAAACTCATTTTCTACTAGGCCTCATTTTCTTCCATCCCCTTAGTGTTCTGTATGTGTAGGTGGAGGGATTTTTTTGGTGGGGATGGGATGTTCACCAAGGACTGAACCCAGAGGCACTTTCCCACAGAACTATCTCCCAGGTCTTTTTAAATTTTTATGTTTTAAGACAGTCTCCATAAATTGCTGAGGGTCTCACTAAGTTGCTGAGGCTGGCCTTGAACTTGCAGTCCTCCTGCCTCAGCCTCCCAAGTAGCTGGGATTACGGGTATGCACCACAGTGCCCAATTTAGAGAGGATTTTGATTAGACTATACCTAGATTCCCCAGTCCCAAACACATGACTTTCCAAAGCATTGGTTTTCCCAGACTACTGAGGAATTTTGTCATCCCCTTTTCTCAACAAGGACCCTTGATGAGGGGGTAAGCCCACTGTCCTCACTCAAGGTTTTTCTCACAAATTCTCTTACCTCTTCATTAAACTGTAGTGGGTTTACCCATCTGTCCTCAGCCTATTTCCACATACATTACACACAGACCAGAAGCTCTGTGGCCAAGAGGAACAGTGAGAACCAAGGGAAGCTTACTTGAAGCCTACCTCATACCTCTAAACACTGAGGTTGACTTGGTTGCAGGTAAGTGACCTTAAGGGGTCTCAGTACCTTGGTACCAAGAAAGACTAATCAGGGCTCCAAATGAGGAAGCACTTGGCAGTGAGACAGATGACAGATGGAGGTCTTGAACGTCCCACAGCAGAGAGAGTTCAAGAAGAGGTTGAAGAAGGGAGCCTGAATGGGATGTTCTTTGAGGCTCCTTCCAGACCTAGGGTCCCAGGTAGAAACAGGGAAAATCACCTCCCCACCAAACAGAACCCTTGCAGGCCTACTCTGCTTCTTCCTAGACACGTAGTCAGAAGAAAGCATTCTCCAGCTTCCCCCTCCCACCCCCATGTCCCCCAAGAGAGCCTGGTGTCTGGACCTAGTCCATCCCCACACCCCACAGATGCCCCCTCCCTGCACCCCCTTCCAGGCCGCTTGCTGTGACTGACTGAGTGAGAATGGGGACGCTAAGGGGCCAGGGAGGGGGCTCATCAGCAGTTGCAGCGCTGCTAATAGACCATCCTCGGCCACATCCTATTACTGCACATCCCCTCCCCAGCCCCCCAGCCTGGCCAGCCTGCGCCTCTCCGCGGCCCCGGGGACCAGGCATCAGATTGGAGTCAAGATTCCGAGAGTGTCATTTGCCGCCGTTGATGGTGCTGATAATAGGGACGGGCTGGCGGGCGGGGAGCGGCGGCGCAGAGGCGGATTCTCTATTAAGGCTTCCGCTCAGCGCAGCAGCAAGCGAGAGGCAGCCCAGAGCCAGCACTGGGAAGCTAGGCCAGCAGAGTTCCAGGATGAGATGGGCAGCTTACCTCTGCTGCTGTCTGCTCTATTAGCACAGATCAGGCACTGGCAGGGAGCATAGGGACTGGATAGTTAAGGGGTCAGGGGATGCCAAATCCCAGGAAGGGGTGGAGGACAAATGGGAAGTCCCAATCCACACCTCTCCCCCACGGTGCCCCTGAGATCTGTTTCCTTCCCATTTCACTGCCTGAGACCTAAAGCCCTCAGCTGCTGGATAGAAAGTGATGGCATTGCTGTCCTGCTTTCAAAGCAGAACCTAAAAGAAGGCCAGGAATTCTCACTCCCAGCCCAAGAAACTTGACAGAGCCTCCCTTCAGCAACTACAAAGCCCTGCTGGGAGTTCAGCCAATGGATATTCTTACCACAGGCCTTCACTGTCCCTACAAGTCCCATCACCTTCCCCTTCCCCATTACCTGCCATCCCTCCCCTCTGCCATCACCACTGCCACTCCCAACACCTGCAACCCTGCTTCCACATGTGCCCAGCACTTACCCTTACCGTCCCCAGCTCCATCATCACCACCACCTGGCAAGTGGTTAAGAGCAGACTCAGAAGCTCCACCAGTTCCTAGCTGGGTTAATTTCAGTGACATATTTTAACCCCTCTAGGCCTAATTTTGCCACCTTTAGCATGGAGATCAATATTAACTACTTCATAGGTTGCAATGATTAAACAAGTCACTGCATATAAAGTGCTTAGAACAGCACAGGACTCAACAAAGTTGAGCACGTAGTTCATGCTCAACAAATCATTGTTATTACTATCCCTATTCTCACCCTTATCAACCTTATCACACCATCTCCATTAGCATCGCCTCTTTTGCCTTCCTCAGTGGTATCAGTGGTTGTCACTAACAGCATTTACTATGTGCACTACTCTAAGGACTTACAGAGACTAACATTTTATTCTCAAAACAACTCTGGGAGGTAGGCATTAGTATCCCTATATTACAGATGAGGAAACTAAGCACAGAACACTTAAATAATTTGCCTAAGATCACACAGCCAGCAAATGACATAATCCAAAGACAAAACCAGGCTGTGCTCCTTGCTACTATGCTGGACCATCTCCTATTAGCTAGCAGACAGCAAGCATTGCCACCTTTTTGACTATTACTGTCACTTGCCCATCACCTGCACCATTATCAACACCCCAGTTCTGTACACACCTCCATTGGTACATTAATACCACCACTTCTTCCGAGGCTATCTCCAGCTCCTTGATTGTTTTCCCCACCCTAATATCAATCAACATTTTCCTCCCAGAACTGGGGATTACACCCAGGGGCGCTTAACCACTGAGCCACTGAGCCACACCTCCAGTCCTTTTTAATTTTTTTTTTTTTTTTTTTTTTTTTTTTTTTTTTGAGACAGGGTCTCTCTAAGTTGCTTAGGGCCTCATTAAGTTGCTGAGGCTATCCTGGAACATGGACTCCTCCTGCCTTAGCCTCCTAAGCCACTGGGATTACAAGCATGTCCCACCATGCCTACCTTCAACCAACATCTCTTTTTCAGCATTTTTTTTCACAGCCAACTTAGAACAGAGTCTTTCTTCTATGATCCCGGGGCCCCGTGCTCTTAGAAGTGTGCGTATCCTCTATTAATGTGAACAGATGTGGAAAGAACAGAGAATTTAAATTGCTACCAAGCTATTCAGGTGTCAGCTAGAATTTAAGGTCAGCTGGGGCCCACAAGATTTGTTTTGCAAAGCTGACTTCTCAGTTTCCCCAGGAGCCCCAGGGACTTAAATACTCTTTTAACATTATGAGAGCCTCTCATGTAGAAAGATACCTTCTACCTCCCAAATATGGCAGTGGGAGGGCAGATTTGCTACTATGCCGGACACAAGCCCTCTATTTGGCTACTTAGATGTTGTCATCTCAAAGCCTTGAGAATAGTGACACAGCCTCTTTCTTTTCTGTCCCATTTCTCTGTTACATCCTCCACCCCCCAGCACACACTCAACACCAGTGAATAAATGGACAGAGGGGCTCTAGTTGGGCCTGAAAGAGAAGGGAGGAGTTTCTTGCTGTCCACAATCCAAAATAGATCTTTGCTCTTTAGGGACTTACAGGGGAGACCTCTCATCCTTCACAGTTTAGAATTCTTATTTCTCAGAGCTCATCACAATTTCCCATCATTGTTTGCAAAGCCCATTACCATTGGAAGAGTCTGTCCCTATTTACAAGGTTCATGTCTGTTTCAGGGCCTTTCATTGTTTGCAGAGTCTGAAATCATATGCAAAGCTCATAAGTGTTTGCAGAGTTGATTACCATCTGGAGAGTACACCCCATCACTAATTTCTGAGTCTGATACTGTCACAGACCCCATGATAATTTGCCGAACATACTATCATTTTCAGAGCCCATGACTTTACAAAGATCATCCTTATTTGTAGAGCCAAACCCCACATTTAGGTCTCATTATTGTTTACAGAGCCTGTCTCCATTTGCAGAGCTGGGCTCAAGGCTGGGTACATAAAGGGTGTACAAGAGGTTCTCATGACCCATTTCCTCCAAGACATGAGGATAGAAAAAGATGGAAGAAAATGGAACCAGAAGGAAAGAAAGGAAATAGACAATATAGAAATTGGCATTCATTCAACAAGACTCCTATGAGCCTAGTATTGTGTTAAGTTCTGTAAATAAAGAAATGGGAAAATGCAATAAAAATAGTTTCTAGTTCTTGAGTCAGCCTGTGTTAAGTGATTCCCAGTCATTATCTCACTTTATCTTCACTACAATACAGAAAAATAAGGACAATATCTATCCTCACTTTACAGATGAGGAGGCTATCCATGGCTAGGAGAGATCAAATAACTTAGTGCCATAAAGCTTATAAACAGCAAGTCCAGAACATGAACTTGGGTTTGTGTGACTCTATAAACTATCTATACTGCTTCTCATGGGATAAAAAATGGTGGAAAACAAGGAACTGGAGATATAGCTCAATGTTAGAGCACCTATTATGTGCAAGACCCTGGGTCCAATCCCCCAGCATAGAGGTAAAGGAAAAGGAGGAAGGGAACAGAAAAATGGGCTACCTGTCTGAATAGAGACAGGCCCTGACTTTGAAACACAATCTGAAGGGGGAAACTAAGCTTTTGAAGGCTTCAGGTGTCCCCTGACCCAGAATGAGCATAAGTGCAGACTCTGGAGGATAAATCATCTCAGAGCGGACACTAGGCATCCAGGAATCTCTGCCTCCCAGCCTGGGGACAGGCCAGTTTCCCCTCCCCATTTAGCTCTTGAGCAACAGCAGTCTTGGAACCTGAGTATAAAGACCACATAGACCCACACAGAGGCTTACTAATGGTGAGAACTGAGCCTTGAGACAGAGTCAGAGATACAGAGAAACACCAAGATTCAGAGACAAAGAGAAATGAGGAGAAACCAGAAAAAGAGTCACAGAGAAATAGAGACAGATGTGGAGAGATCCAGGGTGAGAGACAGATTCACAGATAATTGGACATGGGGAGAACTTGAGAGATAGAAATAAAGGCAGAGAAACCAAGAGTAGCAGAGACCTAGGGAACAAGAGACAGGAGGGCATGAGATGGCATCAGTTGGAAAGAGCTCCTGTTCCATCCACCCTCAAAGGGTCCAAAGCACCTGTCAAAGATCTGGGAGGCTTTTATTAATGAAGTAAAAGAAGCCCTTCACAGGATGCTCTGTGCACAGGCCATGAAGGAGCCTGCTGGATACAATCCCATTCTTGGTTAAGAATGTGCACACAGCCCAAGCCCAGGGTTTGAACTTGTCCCTGACTTTCCTTACCTGTCTTGGGGCTGACTCAGGAGAATGTCCTCTTGAGCTCAGGTGGGATCTGGACCTGGAATGTGGTAGGCAGTTACTTTCCCTGGGCTTGACCCCAGCCACAGTGTCCTGGGGGGTGGGGGGACTTTAGCCCTCCCCCAATCACTAGCAGTTCTGAACCCGCCCCCCCCCCCAAGAGGCAGGCAATCTTCATAAAACAGCACACTTACTATGCAAAGCCAGCAGGCAGGGTCGCAAGCCCCCCTTCCTCCAGTCTGCCTCCTGTACACCCCCATATGGAACCCTTCCCATTTCCACTGCTAAGTAGTGTCCCCCAGGCTAGATAATTGGATGACTTTCTTGAAAAGGTTCCTGCTGGTTTCCAGCTGTGTCGAGGGTACAAAGTAAACAGAAGCTTGGGGCCTAGCACAGTAGGCACATTCATCTATGGAGGTGCAGTAAGCAGGGACCTCTCTTTCTTTGCTGGCCCTGTGCCCCCCATGCCCAGGGCCAGTAATAGAGTCTGCCCAAACTAGAGAAGGGCAGGGACTTTTACCTCTTCACCTGACCAGAGAAGAGGAAGGGAGAAGGCATGCAGGCCCTACGGCAGACCTGGAGTCCCACTTCAATCTCTACCCGCTTGCCCCTGCCCCCAGCCTCAGATGGGCCATGGGTTTCTCTCTCCAGGAAGGTAATGGCTTCTGGCCTGAAACAACTGAGCCACTAAGCCACTTCAGATTCAGCCTCTTCTCTCCCCACCTACTCCCACCCTTCCCCTGTACTGGGGGCTAGAGGGAAAGGGAGGGGAAGGAGTACAGGCTCCCTCCCTCAGGGTAGGCCAACCCCTTCTGGCTCTGGGTTCCTTCCAAGAGAAGCCTGAATGGAGAGAGTGAAATTGTAGTGGATCCTAAGGGTCTCTCTTCTCCCAGCCTCCCTCACTTGCAGGAGGAGGGTGTCAAGATCTCAGTGGCTCTTGGATTCTTTCTGCAGTCTGCCTGTTGGAAACTACAAACTATAGTAACCATACAACATTTCCCAGAACTCAAGCACGTACCCTGTACCAGTCACTCTGCCTCATGCTTTACATTTCCATTCTACAGATTCAAGGAGGAAGGCATTATTCTATTCCTATTTTAAAAATAAAGCCTGAGGCAGAGAGACACTAAATATCTTGCCCAAGGGTACATATCCATTAGATAGTGCAGCAGGATTTAGACCAGGGCAGGGCTGGGGGAAGGAGGCCCAGGGCCCAGCTCAAACCATGGAGATGCTGCTGAGTCTCTACCTGGAGGCTCCCTGGGTGTGTGGGAAGGTGACTTTTCCCTTCTTATTCTCTCTAGCCCCACAGGCTGTGAGAATCCCTCCCCTTGTGGACCTGGGAGGTGTGGCTCCTGCCCGCACTGGCTCCTCCAGTAGCCTAGCCACTGATTAATTGCGACCAAGCATTCCCTGTAGCCATCTAAACAGATCTACCCCATTGGCAACCAGGGGAACCCTTCCTGAGCATGAAATCAATCCTAGATTGCACCATGGGGGGTTGAATGCCTTGATGGGCGTGGGGTGGAGCTGCCTGGTAAGTCCTGTCCCATAGGTGGGGAATGCCAGGAGAAGGGCATTTAGTGTGATTGCCTCTCCTTGGTTGGACTCCTTCATCTTCTCCCAGGGATTCGAAACCAGAAAGGACAAAACAGAAAAGGCCTATAATGGAACAGGCCCACATAAGGCCAGGATTTGGTTATGACAGCATAGGGAGAACATCTTCACACCGTCCCCAGCATCACAAAATAACCCACAGCACATTTTTTCTTTTCTTTTCCTTTCCTTTATTTTATTTTTATTTTATTTTTTAGTACTGGAGATTGAACCCAGGGGTGCTTAGCCACTGAGCCACATTCCCGCCCCTTTTTATTTTTTTACTTTGAGACGCTAAGTTGTTTAGGGCCTTCGTAAGCTGCTGAGGCTGGCTTTGAACTTTTGATCCTCCTGCCTTAGCCTCCCAAGCCACCGGGATTACAGGAGGGTACCACTATGCCCAGTTCCAGAGCATATCTTTACCCTGCCATTCAGCACTGACCAAGGTCCTGGGGTCAGTCCAGACCCCTCAGAGTAGACCCCAGATGCTGGAAATAACTACTCACATACTTTCCAGTAACAACAAAAGTTGGGTGTGGTGCACACAGGCACACACACACTCAGAGTATAGGAGCTGAGGATAGCAGTCAGTGCTTTGCTTGCTAAAGACTACTTGACCCTGACTCCCTCTCCACACCAACCCAGTCAGCCATAGGGTCACTCCATCACCACCTAGCATGGGGTGGGGTGCCCTCCATGCCATAGCAATTGCCCTCTGACACCCTGACAGCAATTCAGTGTCCACTGTCTGTCCAGAGTGCCTTTTTCCGGGGCTCAGTGTGTGTGAAGAGTGTGTGTATCATAGTGTCCATCTAGGGTGTGTCTATCTGTGGTCAATGCATGTTCACTGTGCAGCTGTGATACTTGTGTGAGGGGTGTGAGGCTAGGGTAAACACCTCTGCCCACAAATATACCTTGTCCAAAAACATACATGCTACCATGAACATACACAGACTGTGGACATACACTGAAAGTAAGCACACGTGTGGACAGTGAACAATCACTAATCGCACATACTGATCATTTCATAGGTGATAAGAGGCTGAGGTTTTCCTCATAAACTGCCTGGGGTTGGTTTGAAGCTGGGTTCTCTGCCCTTTTCCCAAATGGGTAAAAAGAAGCCACCCCTTCTCTCCCCAGCCTCCTTCCTGACAGCTCCTCAAGGAAGCAGCAGGCTCAGAGAAGCCTAGTGAGTAATGTCTAGGAACCCCAGTCCAACAGAGAGATGACCCTCAAGCCAGAGCCACCAGTGGATGCAACCTACTTCCCAGACCAGAGTACCACAGTTCCTCATCTACCCTGAGGCCCCAGTTGCAGAAGCCAAGACTGCGTCCAGAAGCAAGATATGGGCCCACAGTAGAAAACACACAGGCTCACGGATATTAACACACACTTGTTCTCAGGGTCCTTCAGAACAGAGTGGGGAAGTTCTGTGAGAGAGGGCAGGTGCAGGATAGTGCACCTGGCCACATCTGCACGGGCCTTCTTCTGTCACTGGGGTTTCTGCTGGGATCACGGGGAGGCACCACATCTGAATATCAAATTGTGCGTCTTTGAGTGTGTAAATGCTCACACGAGCCAGTGCTGTGTGAACCATCGTGGGCCTGCCTACCCGAGATGTCAAGCCGGGGTGTGTGCTCACGAATGTATTTGTGACTGGGGAGGGTAACTGTGAGCCAGAGCGCGCGTCGTGGGCTTGGGTGCGCTGGTTCCCGCGGGCCTGGGGGGTTGCTCGTGCGCTCGCGTGTGCATGGAAAAGCGTGGCTGTGGCGGGTCGGGAGGGCGCCGCGCCCCACGCTTTCGCTTCTCTCCGGGGCTGGCGGTCCTGCCTTTACCCAGCTGGGAGAAGTCTCGGCCGCCCGGGGGAGTCTCCGCCCCCTCCGCCCGAGTAAACTTTTCCCAAATCCGCGAGCCGCTTAGGGCGAGCCGCCCCGAGGCCTAATCCGCGCCCCCCGCGGATCTGCATAATCGGGTTAGCGGCCGCGCTCCCTCCCGCTCCCGCCGCCGCCGCCGCCGCCGCGCGCGATTCTCTCGCTGTCACTTAGGGAGGCTCAGCGCGATTTGCGGCCTAATCCCCCGGGATCGCTCGGCCGCCGCTCCCCGAGGGGCCGCCAGATTGTTCCCTTCATAATTGATTGACTCTATTTGCCGGATTGGGACTTCAAAGCGCCGGCGGCGCGGGGGCGCCTGGGAAGGAGCGGGGCCCGCGGCGGGCGGGGCTCAGGGCCTGGCGCTGTCGCCCGGCCTGGAGGTTGAACATGAGATGTGCTAGTGATGAAGCGGTGATCAAGCCGTGGTCGCAGCGATGGGTCTGGCCAGGCACTGAACTCTGCGCTTCCCCAGTGCCCTCTAAATCCCCCCAAAATGCACAGCTGCAGTCTTCGAGCCTGCAAGGTGTTCTTCCCATTTTCCAGGCGAGCAAACAGATTCGGAGAGTTTTTTTCATTCTCTGAACATTTTCTCTAGCCTAGCTTTGCTTTAGGTTCCGAAGATACAGCTGTGACCCATCCGGACCCTGTCTCTGCCGTCATGGATCTTTCTTCTAGTGAAGGAGGCCGGCGGACATGCAAGATACAAGAAATAAATGAGCAGAAAGTAACCCCAGATGACCTGGTAGTGACTTGGGCAGGGTTGTTAGATTAGACTGAGTGGTTACAAGCTCCTTATGGAGGTGAGTGTTCGCTGAAACCTTAGTGGCCCAAAGGAGTCAACTCTGAGAATGCCTAGGGGACAGCCTTAGGACAGAGGGGACACAGGCAGAAAGGCCCAGGCCCAAGGGCACCCCATCGGCATAGGAGTTACCTAAGACTGACTCCTCACTGCCTGACTCCAAAACCTAAAGGCAGAAACTCCACCTTTCCTTTTCCACCCAAGCCTAGACCAAGTCCCAAGCCCAAAAGAAATGCCCAGACCCATTGGTGCAGGCTCACAGTCCTCCACCCCCACAGACTCCTGGTTGTTTCATCTCCCATTGAGGAGAAACTGTCCTCATGAGCAGCTTTGGACTCCCAGCCTTTCTGGATCTATAGCCTGCTGTTACCCATCCCCTGAAGAGGCAGGAGCAGAACAGAAGGGAGCTGGAGCCCACCCCCTTTCCCTATCCAGCCACAGCCAGGCTCCCAGGAATCCCTGGCCCAGACTTGGGAATCCCCAGAAACGCTTAATTAATTCTTGATTACTCACTGTCTCTGCAGCTGCTATTAACCACCTCCCCAGCCTGGGCCCAGTTAGGCCATGTAATTAAATTAGCGCAGGGTGAACACTTCCAGGCAGGAGCCAGGTACTCCTGCTGGGCCTCTTAGAAGTTCTAGGGGGCTGATGAGGAAACCAAGGCTCAGAGACACCAACATTTAGGGCTCACTCAGCAGGGATAGAAGTGTACCTCCCCAGAATTAGTGCCAGCCCCCTCAATCCCACCTCTCTTGAGACCTCTGCTCTCAGCACATATTTTACACCTTACATGTCTTTAAAACGACAAGAGATTTGCTGCTGTCCTTAATTAAATTTATGCCAATTCACTGAGCTTTTGGAGGGATGGATTTGGGACAGGGGAGGGGAGACCTGGATTTTCGCAAGGTGGGAAGCAGAAGACATGGCTTTCGCGGCTTGGAGACTTTTCCCACCTCCAGGATCAAAGAGGTGGGGCAGGGAGAGATTGGGGGGGCAGTTATTAGAGGACCTGGCATTCTCCTGGCAAAGTGACAGCAGGAAAGAGGGGCTGTTAGAGGACTCAGGATCTGCCCACAGCAGTTGCCTTAAGTAAAGGTGGTGAGGACACTTTCCTTTTCACAGAAGAAATCAGAGAAAATTGAATCTAGCCTGAAAGAAGGAGGAAGTGTACATACGGTAAGCAAAGACAGAAGGGGCTAGAGAATTGGGGATACCTGTTCAGAGTAGGAGGGCCTAGCTGGAGCCTTTCCTGCTACATCCCATTAGCCAGGCCTCTCTCCCTGCATCCTTTCCTCCCTCAATCCTGGGAGATGCTGGCTGACAGCCCTCCCTCCCCTCAAACCCAGCTCCTTGTCACTTCAGAAAATCAGAAATAAGCCTTAGTGATTAGAGGGAGACGAGAGGGAGATGGGGCTTAGAGGCCCGGGCTCAGGGAGGTGTTAAGAGGGAGTGGGACTCAGAGTATTAGGGGGACAGAGCTAATAGCTGCACTGGCTGCCCCTCCCCCAGGGCTGCAGTACCCAGGGAGGAGGGGAAAAAAAGGGGACAGGGACAGGGAAGGGGAAGGAAGAGAAGATGTAGAAAGAGGTGCAGAAGGGGAGAAGGAGATGAAGAAAGAGAGAAGCTGAAATGGGGACAAGGTGGGAGGAATGGGAATGGGGAAGTTC
This sequence comes from Sciurus carolinensis, assembly GCF_902686445.1. Taxonomy (NCBI): domain Eukaryota; kingdom Metazoa; phylum Chordata; class Mammalia; order Rodentia; family Sciuridae; genus Sciurus; species Sciurus carolinensis. Next base: position 173,782,835 of record NC_062213.1, read on the forward strand.
GGAGGGAGTAAATTAGGAAAGGGGAAGAGGGAAGGCAGATGAGGAAAAGTACCAATCAAATAAGATGTCCCTGGCTAGTAAGTAGGGTAGGTCATTAAATAAAATGAGGAGTAAGGTCTCAATTTGAAGACATTTTCAAAAGTACTTAAAACTGTGTATGGGGGGCAGTATATGGATAAAATCAAATGTGGGGAAGAAAAAGAACCTCCAAATGGCTGTGGGACCTAAGGGGCAGCAAGTTTGCAGGGGATTTAGTTTTTCACTTTGTATTCTTTTGCATTATGGTTTGGTTTGCTTGTTTTTTTTTTGGACTGGGGATGTAACCCAGGAACACTCTACCACTGAGTTATACCTCCCACCCTTTTTAAATTTTTATTTTGAAACAGAGTCTCCCTAAGTTCCCCAGACTGGCCTCCAACTTGTGATTCTCCTGCCTCAGTCTCTGAGTTGCTGGGATTATAGGCATGTGCCCCCAGGCCTAGCAGCATTATGGTTTTTACAGGTCTTTTCAAACTATGTATTTAAGAACTTTTTTTTTTTTTTTTTTTTTTAAGAAATGAGGGGGCTCAGGTGGTAGAGTACTTCGGTAAGGCAGGAGGGAGAATTGTGGGAAGCAGCCTGGTTAGGGCAGCACAGGACTGGTGGTCATGGCAGGGGTTTGGCCTAAAGGAGGAGGAGGCTCCCACCCAGGCAGTGCCACATTCCTCACCCCTGTCCCCACCACAGAAAATCTGGCTAAGGCCTGAGTAATTGAAGGCTAATTGGGTTTTAGACTTGTTAATGCTCCTGTGAATGTTTGCACTGAGGAAAACCAGTCGATCTGGATAAATGACTCCCTATGGGACACATCAGTGGGAAGAAACAGGAGGAAGAAGGGCCTTCTGGATGATAAGCAGGACAGTGGAGTTTTCAGCCCTTTCCAGAGGCAGGTGGATCTGGGGGTACTGTGCTTGAGAAAGCCAAGGAGCCCTTGGACCCCTGTGGGGAGATAGAAGTGGAAGGGAGGGGCCAGTCCAGGGAAACTCTGGGTCAAGTCCTAGTGGTGGGCCAGAATTCTGGCAGGCAGCAGGAAGGAGACCAGGAGGGAGGTGAGGCCTAGAGACCCCAGCTAGAAGCCTACAGACTGTAGGGTGTGGGGTCCGGTCCCACAGAGAGTGAGAAGATAACTCTGGCTACCAGAGATAGGCAATGGGGACCTACCAGACCTCTGCTCATACCCAGAGGGTAGGTTATATGGTTCACAAAGGGTGTGTCCCTTTTAGAACTTTTCCTGGCCTGAACTGGGCTGCAGTGGAGCCCTTCATACCTGCTGGATCATCCTTGGACCTCCCAGGTCCAAGTCACATTCTCCCTCCCAAATTCTACTCCGCTGAGTCCTTGTTCAAGACCTAGGCCTTGGGTTGGAGGGTCTCTGACCAGTGGGTGTCTTTGGTGTCTGTCAGTGCTGTGGGAGACTCCATGGATCTGGCATAAATGTATTGGCAGAAGGAAAGAGATCACAGGAATGGTGGACTCTACTTTTGCAGAAGAGGCCAAATGATGCCACAGGAGGCAGCCTGAGGGTTAAGGCAGGCTCAGGTCGCTAAGGAAGAGAGGGAGACTTAAAGAAAATGAAAAGGTTTGTTCTGCAGAGTTGCTGCTAGGGGAGCTGTGTGTGTGCTGTGGGGGCTAGAAATGTCAATTCCCCAGGAACCCCCAGCGGGGCCTTTCCCGGGTAATCCCCACCCTCCATAATCCCCTGTCTCTTCTCTGGGGTCAGAACTACAGGATGTGCTTTTAAAGGATCATCTGCACATTTGTTTTCTTCTCCTCCTCCTCCACCTCAGGCCTGACTCTGGGACTCGGGCCCCTGTGACAAGGCAGTGAAACATTTAATGAGTTTGTATTCCCCAAGAGCATGGTGACTGACAGCCGCCCTGGGGGGTCACCACTCTTCTTGTGTCCTGGAAGAGGATGGAGCAGCTGTGGGCTCACTGTGCATGTGCACATGTGAGTGCATGCCTGTGCCCCCTCCTGCATAGCACCTGGGGTGGGGCCAGAGAGAGAGAGCTGCCAGCCACATCCTTCCTGTCAACAGAGGCTACTGAGCATGTGTGGGGAAAGGAAAGAATCTGAGGGGCCATCATCCTTTCTGGGGGTTCCTCTGACCTGAGCCGCAGCCTCTACCCTCCACCCTCCTCCTGGTCTCCTCAGGTCACCCTCCACACACTCAACCTGGACCAGGTGGGTGGGAGGGAGCCTGAGGCTGCCCACAGTGGGGTTTGGGGAATGAGCGGGGGCATGGTCGATGTGGAGGCCTGAGTCTGCATGGGTAATGAGGCCAGGGACTGACTTGTCAATAGCATTTAAGTACTTTTCTCCCATTTTCAGGCCAGACTGAATTATTTATTTGTTTCTGGTCAATCGCTGGTAATGTCATTAGCATTTGTCCATCAAAGGTAGGAAGCAGAGTAGGAGTGGTCCCCCTCAACTGACCCCCATATCCCAAACTGACTCTCAAGGTCAACCCATTCAGTTCCCTGCCCCTGCCCCCTAGTTACTCTAGGACCAGAATTTCTCAGATGCCCTGCATCCAGGATGATCCCTGTTTCCATTGAGCATCAAGCTTAATGGAGCTAAGGAGCTAGCTAGTGTGTGTGTGTGTGTGGGGGGGGTCCTTCCTATTATTCTCTCACACACCTACCATTAACTTAGAATTCCAGTTCTCTCACATTCAGGCAGCACAGTGGCTGTTCCCTTGGAGAGCAAGCCCAGGGAAGAAGAATCCAGGTGGATGGAAAGGAGAAGCCCAGTCAAGCAGGCAGTCTGGGTCAGGCCTGCCTCTTCTCGGGGTCTAGAGAAGTCTGCCTCTTAGATGCATTTTTATGTAGCATTCTTCCTCCCATTCAGAACTGGTCCTCAAATCAGAGTTCCTCTCCATTCAGACTCCCAGGGTGTCTCCCTCCACCCTCAGATTAAGTTCTCAGATCAGAGCTTGATCTTTCTCTTTTTTCAATCAGCCACCCAGACAGAATCTGTCCCCCATTTTAGGCTACGATCTCAGGCTGGTCTCCAGGGCAGGACCTCCCCACTCCCTCAGTCCACATGGCTGCCTATGTCATTGAAACCAAAGGAACCAAGCATTAATCCCCAGGGGAAGGACTGCTGGTCCTCACCCAGCATCTAGGTCAGAAATTCCTGAATCTAGGCCCTTCACAGACCCAACTAATCTTCCATTCCCCAAAGTGGGACTTAAAGAAGAAAGTGAAGGGTGAGACTTTTGCAGCAATTGAGGAGAGGGTATACAGGGGTTTATGGAGAGCGTTCTGGGGAACAATCATCTGTGAGGCAGTGGGGACACAGAACTGGTCAGAGGGAAATGTGGAGCTGAGATCCAGTCACAGGGCAGCCTCAGCCACCCTGGGATGGCTTTTCAGAGTTGTCCCAGATTTAGGTAAGGGAACCAGAACTCTGGTTGCATTGACCAGCCACCTGTGGACTGCTCCAAAGGAGGGATTGTAACCTTGGTGAAACCTCTGAGGACAGTTCTCCAAGGAGGAACTCAACTGTGAGTGGTCAGCAGTGAACCCTCCCAGCAGCTGCAAGAATGAGTGTCTAGGCCCCTAAGGGCCATCAGGGCAGCATGAGAGTGTCCACTAGACTTTCTGGGCAGCACAGATAGATGGAGCACTAGGGGACAACTCAGTGCATGGAGATATCATTAAGGAAGTGGGGGGATGTGGCTAAATAGGGCAGTCTGAGTGGGCACAGCAGGATGAGAAGTTCGGGGGTTACATAGAGGGCTGGGGCAGTGTGGGAGACAGGCAGAGCAGGATGTTTTAGGGAGACACCAGGGGACCCGAGTGTGCAGAGAACAGAGTAGGTGGATGGATCTTCCTCCTACTGCTCCTGCTGAGCTCAGGCAGCCCGAGTGGATGGAAGAAGGCTCCCCTCAGCACTGCTGTCTTCTCAGTTGCTAAGCAGGATTAGCCTCCTCTTCCTCAGGAGGAGGGGCTCTGCTCCGGCATCAGCCACCAGCTCTGGCCCTAATCTCCCTCGCTTTCTAATCCACCCACGACTTTCTTAGGCATTAGCGTTGGGCTCTCAGCTCCCTAAGCACCACCCTGAAGATGGGAGCCTGGCTCTGAAGGGAATTAGGCCAGCCTCAGAGGACGGCTTGGCAGACAACTGGAGGGAGCTGAGAATACCACCCACCCCTCTGCTGTGCCTCCTCTGTCACTTCCCCCAGACAGGGTCCAGGATCTCATAGGAGTGCCTCCCATTTCACTGCTAGAAGCAGGCGAGAATAGGGCAGAGAGGGCCTCAAGCAGAAGAGCATCCCAACCCTCGGTGGGGTGAGTCTCGATGGGGTGCCAGACGGGGGTTACTCAGGCTGGCAAAGGCAGAGAAATTGGAAGGTTCAGGAAACTCTGTGCCCTGAGAGACTGGAAGGTACCTGATGCCAGATTGTAGAGGGCCTTGAATGCCAGCTGAGAGATTTGCATTTCATACTCTGAAAGTATGGAGGCCATGGGTACAGAGCAATGACTTTGGTGCTGGTCAAGAACCAGTGCGGGAGAGAGAGGCAGAGACTGGAGGCAAGAAGGCTCTTTCTGTGATGCCTGCAGGCAATGAGACCCAGAGAGGACACCCATACAAGGTCACCCAGCACCAGATCCCAGCTCAGCCAGGCAGCACAGTGCCCCATGTGGCAGCAGGAATAGGTGCAGCTCCAGCCTGCTTGGAGGCTCCACGTGTACTTGTCAGGGAGCAGAGCTAAGGTACCCTGGGGAGGTGAGGTGGGACAACAACCCATTAACTCTCAGAGGCTACCTTCCTGGGCCTCAGTTTTCTTTTTTTGCAGTACTGGGGATTGAACCCAGGGCCCCTGCATGCTAGGCTAGTTCTCTACCACTAAGTTGGGTCCCCACCTTCTGGGTCTCTTAATTGTCCATTATTCCAACTATTAGGAAGAGATAGCAACAGCCTGGCTGCCGCTCAGGGAAAGAAGGAGGGAGTTTGACCAGGTGGGCAGGGCGTTCACCTGCCCCAGGATACTCCCTTCCCCTAGGGGTGAGACACCTGTCAGCCTACTCCAGGCTCTGAGAGAAACCATGAACTTCTTTCCAATTAGAGTGGCCTGGGCATGGAGCTGAGATGGTAGGAGTGGGTGTAAGTCCAGGGGTGCCCAGGTCCTAGAAGACAAGCAAGGCCTTTGGTCTGTTCCTAAGCTGTTTTCTGGAAAAGCAGGCTTCTTTCTCTTCCCTACATACCCACTCCTGCCTATTCCATCTCAGGCTAAATTGTCTGAAGATATTACCAGGATGGTTATTAGTATTCCTTAAATCATAACCTTACTAAAATTCTCCTTACCCTAACCCTTGGATTGGGCAGCTGTTATTCATCCTTTTTTTTTAAACCCCACCCCCTTGGTACTGGCAATGGAACTCTACCATTGAGCTACAGCCCCAACCCTTTGTACTTTTTCTTTTGAGACACAGTCTCACTAAGTTACCCAGGTTGTCCTTGAATTTGTGATCTTCCTGCCTCAGCCTCCCAAGTCATATGCCACTGCACCCAACTTATTCATCATTTTTTACAGATGGGACAAATAAGACTCAAAGAGAAGTCACTTTTCCTAGCTTCACACAGCTAGTGACAGCATTGAAACCAGAGAAGCAGAGGAAAGGGCCACCATTTACATCCAAGAAAGCAGAGTGGTATAGTGGTTATAAATGTGACTGTTGGAGTTTGATAGATTTAGGTTCAAAGCCTCTCTCTGCCAGCTGCTTTCTAGCTGGGAACCTTCCTGAGCCTATAAGTTTCTCGGTAGAAATGAGTTATTCCGACTCACAGGACCCCCACAGACAGGGTCCTATAGGACCATATACATAGAGGGTCCCAATGGAGACTAGGGAGGGCATGGCTGCTGTGTAAAGCCACTGAGTGGACAGGCAGGGGAACAGGGACAGGATCCCAGCTATGTCTGCTTCCAAAACTCTCATATGTACTGTCCTAGAGGTAGTGGTAGGCATCTGAGATCCCCAGACTTCTCGAGGGGGCGGACAGTAGGGCAGGCAAGTCAGGGTATTGAGCGGGTGGTGGGGTGTTAACAGGCTGGGAGGTTCATCATGGCAGGTTCATTAGGCCATCCCAGCAGGGCCCTCTCATTGGGCCTTGCTAATGAGCCTCCACTGGATTATCCGCTCCCACCTCCGCTCAGTTTACTCTGTCAAATCGAGTTTGCATTTTAAATGGGAATTTGACAAGACGGGCAATTTGTCTGCTGACGAGGTTAATGGGTGTTAGCCCTGAGGACCAGGGAGGGAGGACCCATGGTCTGGCCTCGGTTCAGATCAATGACCCCAGGCTGCGGCTCCTCCTTTCTCTGCAGCCACTCTGGGCCTCCCTGTACCCAGAAGCTGTCCCTATGTCCAGCTCACTGCCTCCAGGCAGCCTTCCCAAAGAACCCTGACCAGGGCCGCCTCTGGTGGTCAGACGAGGTGACACTGAAGTTTCTGAGGGCTGGGCCATGATACCCCTCTCAGAATAGGAACCTCGCCTCTCAGACCCAACCTTCAAGGGCAGAGCCAGATTTTCCCTCAGAGTTGGGCTTCCAAGGACTGAGCAGTGTCTGTCCCTCCTGCCTTGTTCCCATCTCCTCTTCCTATGGAACTTGAAATGGAGCCAGTATGGCCCCCACTGAAACCTGCATTTCAGTGCTGGGATAGGGACTGGTTGGCAAGGTTTTGAAGCTATCACCTCTAAACTTGGGTCCCATGTTGGAGCTCTCAGGGAGCTGGGAACACTTCTGGGACTTCCTAATGGGCCCAGAGTTGGCCTCTTCTTCATGGGGCTCTTCCCAGGGCTGAGCAAGAATCCAGGTGCCTAGGACCCTAGGAGCTGGCCCTGGCCAGGATGGGTGGAGGCTGTGAAAGATGATACTTTGGCCTCCCCTTCCTTGCAGGGGCCCAGCGCCCTTCCCTGCCCTGGCTAATGTGCCACAATTACCTCCTAAGTGCCCAAACAAATGTGGCTGCTGGGGAAAGTGACACGGGCTCCAGGTGATGGATTCGTGCCATCGGGGAGCCGGGCGGAGCGGGCCCCAAGCGGGGGGGCAACACTAATATTGTATCAGCGTCGGCGCCGGCGCCACGAGCCGGTGATGAATATGTGTCACTTTACACGGCGCACACTCGGGGGCCTGGCTGCGCAGGCATGGAAAATAGAGTGTCTGGGATTAATGATATTGAAAATGATAGAGAGCAGATTGGAAATGGCTTCGCCCGCCCGACCCGCGGAGATGGAAACGTACCTCACAGCTATCTGCCCAGGCCCGGCCCCCACCTGCCCCCCCTTCCACCAGCTGCAGAGGCTCACGATGAGGACCCTGAGTCTTGGCCCTGCCAGCAGTTCCTTGGGGTGGCACATTTGAGGGTGGGTACACTTGTAAGCAGAGACGTAGGGCATCAAGAAAATCTCACTCCCTGGCTGACCTTTGACCTCGGTCCTGGATGAACCTTACCCTAGCCACCCAGTGAACCTTGACCTTGTCCATAGACCAAGCCCTGACCCCACTTCCAGCTGAGATCTGCCTCTGGTCACAGAATAAGTCTGTGGAAGCCTGAGACTCTCACAAGCCTGGGAGGCTGGGATTACAGATCAGGGTGTGTGCGTTCATGCATGCATGTGCGTGTGTGCGTGCACGCACACGCGTGTGCAGTGATGAGGCCAGAGAGTGTGGACCCTCAGTGTAGTGCATCCCACTACCAGAGTGGAGCTCAGAGCCCAGGCTGTTGCTCCATGGAATGAACTCATGATCAAGTAAGCAAGTGAACAGGTGTCTTCTCCATTAACACCTGTTTATGTTGGTTTTGATGCTTGCATCTGCACACATAAGTACATATTTATAGGAGCATGTGTGTGTATGTGCTTGTCTGTTCACAATACACCTGTGGGGTTGTGTCTGGCAGGTGCAGGAAAGTGGGTAACTGGATCTGTCCCTTTGTGTGCCTTTGCACATGTGCGTGAGTGTGGTTTATCTTAGACCACCTTGTGCATGGGGGTGAGTGTACTTGTGTAAGTCAACATGTACTGTGAGTATGTATCTGTGAGGGTGTATGTTATGTTTGCCCAGAGATGGAGCGAGTCCAGTATGTGGGCCTCTGCAGAGGAAAACTTTTTTTATGAGGCCTAACTCTGTTTATAGACTAAATTCCCAGCATCAGGACAAGATACCTTTCCCTGTTGGGATGGGATCCATCACATGGAGATTTCAACAAATTCCCCATATAGACAGAAACCCTGAGAACTTCATCCTAGGTCAACATCCATCCCAACATCAGTCCCTATCCAAACCAAGATCAGGAGGATGTACTCACATCCACATCATTTGCTCATTCAAAAATACTTCCTAAAGTTTCCTGATGGTACAGATACTGTCTCTGATGAACAGGATGAACATGTTTCCTGACTTCACGGAAAGAAAAATCCACCAGAGAAGTCAGGCAGTAAACAAATAAAGAGCTAAGTAGACAAATAATAAAGTGTAAAAAGTGCCACAAAATAACCATTCAGAAGACCATGTGGGAGAGTCATGGGGTGACCTGTCATTTGATGAGATGGTCCACATCAGCTCCTCTGCACATTGACATTTGGGCTGGGGAGGAGAAGCCATCCCTGTGGAAAGAAAACAGAGAATGCAAAGGTCCTGGGCATGTTTTAGGCCCTGACAGGAGGCAGAAGCCAGAGGAGAGACAGAGGGGAGGGTATGGCCAGAAGGGACTTAGGTTTTGCTTTCAGTGGGATGTGGAAACTTGGAGGGTTTAAGCCAGAGACTGACATGATCATATTTGCATTTTCCCCTGGTCACTCAGCTGGGCTGGGGACTGGGGGGGTGGGGGGTATTAAGAACAGAAGCTGAGAAGCGCTTCAGGAGTCTGGTGTCTGTTCCAAGTCCAGGATCTCAGGTTTATGCCCTCCCAGCACCAACTGGTGCTTAACTGAGTCCTTCCCAGCAAAGCCTTGGGGAACTTGGGAGCTTTGGGGGTCCTACACACTCTCTCCTCAGCCAGGTCACTCTGGCCCTGCCTGGACCATCCATCTTCTTCCTCTGCTCTCCTTTCCACAGGATTGCCTAGAAGGGCTCCTCCCCAAGATGGGTGACTTCCCAGTCCAGGCCTCAGCAGAAGAACCAGCCCTGGGGAAGCCAGGGGCTCCCACAAAGACAGTGGGAGGTCAATTCACATGGTGGTGAGAAGCCCCAGTCTGAGGAGAGAGCCTGGGTACCTGGAGCCCCAATTCTGAAAGAAGAGCCACAGCTCCCACTCACTCCCAACCGTGGGAACCCCCTGTCCCTTCCAGATCCCATCATCCTCCTCTGCAGAGGGCCTACCTCCTAAAAGAATCTAATGCCACTGTGCCCTCCGCCAGCACAGTGCTGGCACACGGGAGGAGAGAGGAAGGACTGCAGCAGGGCCCACACTGGGTGGGGACAGAGCTGGCCACCTGACTCCACCCCCAGGCTCAGTACACCCCACCCACCCTGCTCAGGTGTCCAGCAAGATTCTGGTTGGCAGTGATCTTTGTATTTGGAGAAGGAAAGAAGGGGCTGGGCCCTCCTGGGGCTTCCCTCTCCCTCTCTGCTTCAGTCTCTGCCTTCTCACCCACCTTCTCTCCCAATCTCTGTCTCTCCCTCCTTCCCTGCCTCTCTCTCTCCCTGAGTCATTTGCAGAGCGGAGATGGCCTAGCCCATCTGGGAGCGAGAGCGCTGCCCGGTGACGGAGGCGCAGGTAATAGCCGAGTGGAGGAGAGAGACGTGGAAATTTATGACATTGAAAATGACTGAGAGAGAGAGTGTGTGTGTGAGTGTGGGAGAAGGAGAGGGCAGGAGGGGCGGGAAAGGGAGAGGGAGGGAGCACACACAGCTTTCTCATAGCACTGGAGGCCCTACCCACTCCTAGGGAGCCCAACCTTGTAGAGGAGAGAGGACTTGGGGGAGGGGAAGGGGGCTGCCAAAGACAAAGGCAGACAGACAGACAGATGGTAGCAGAGACAAGGCAAATGAGTGGAGGAGAAGGAAAGGAGCAGGTGAGATCAGTCAACTGAGCAAGCAGGAGCCAAGGCCTGAACCACTGCTGGGGAGGTGTCCAGAGCTTCTGGCTGGCTCTGCTGCCTGCTTGTCCCTGCCTACTCCTCCTTCAGGAGCTCTGGGTGACCCCATGCATATGGTAGCATGGAGCCTGGAATCTGAACTGGAGATTTTCTAAGGGACAAAGCCCAAAACAGGCCAGACATGCTTCAGTTACACAACCAAGTGGGGACTGAATCCAGGACTCCTTCCAGGTGTTGGGGTGCGGGGAGGCAGACCTAGATGGACTAGATCTTGTAACCATCCCCCAAGAGCTCTTCCCTTTGAACCACAGGAGACAGAGGAATAGGCTGAAAGACCTCTTCACATCCTTTTGTTAGAGAACCTATTCCTTAAGATGCTGAGCTCATAATTTTCTGTGCCTCAGTCACCAACAGATGCCCCCAGGATGCTGTTGCTGGAGATAGGAATAATTAAACATCCATCAGAGAAGTGAACCCCCACCCCAGTGGTGGCCACCCCAGACCCAGCCTATTATACTCTCGCCCTTCTTGTCCCCTTTCTGCTAACTCTTGGTTCTTATACTGCTGAGTCCCCTCCTAGTCACATACCTTCACCCAGGACTCCATTCTTGCTCATACGCCCTCCCTCTCTGAACCTCAGTTTTCTCATCTCTAAAGTGGGAACAAAAACACCATCTATACCTATCATCCAGGAGCTACTGAAGCAATGCCAGGACTTGGGAATAGACCTAGAGCTTGAGATTCTTCTCCTCGGGTCATCTGAACCCTGAAGGAACCTTCAGTAGTTAGATAGTGGGTGAAAGTGGAGGAGACAGGGCTCCCGGTATCCCCAGATATACACACACACTTCCTGAGGAAACAGGTATTATCAGATACTCAAAAGGTAGAACCCTCCATGCCTCCAGCAGGCTGAGGACCCAGACAGGTGGGGTTTTACCCCAGGCATGCAGCTGAGGAGGTCTAAGCCAGGCTTGAGCCATGCACCAGGCCCCTTGTCCCACCGGATGTGACAGGACAGGCACCTTATGGCTCTTAGAGACCTGGCCCCAACCCTCAGGAGCCTGGAGCTTGACTTAACAAGTATCCAAGTTTCCCCAACTAAAAAGGCCACTTCCTCACTCCACAGCTCTGCCCCCTTCTTTCTACCAGCCTTCCAAGGGGGCCCCATCCACACCTGCATCCTGCTGTCCTACTCTGGTTCTTCCTTCCTTCCTTCCTTCCTTCCTTCCTTCCTTCCTTCCTTCCTTCCTTTGTACTGGGAGCTGAATCCAGGGGTACTTTACCATCGAGTAAATCTCCAATTTACTCAATTTTATTCAAAGTTTACAATTTTTTGAGACAGGGTCTGGCTAAGTGACCGAGGTTGGCCTGGAACTTGCAATTCTCCTACCTCCACCTCCTGAGTAACTGGGGTTACAGGCCTGTGTCACCACCCAATTTGTCCCACTGGAAGGCTTCCTTAGATTAGTCTCTCCAAGTCCAGCACATCTGAAGAATTGGATACTGTGACGATTGAAAGCACCATATTTAGGGCCAGATAAACCCAAAATCACAGCTCTGTGTCTTGGGTGGGTGACTTTGGGCTCTTCATGGAGTGTCTCTGAACCTTATTTCCTCATCCTCATCTGGAAAATAGGGCTATGAATGCCTGTCTCCAGGATTTGGGTGAAGATATGTGGAGTCAGGTATGGAGAGTGACTGGTACAGAAGAGGTACTTGACACATGCCAAGTGGCATCAGGCCCCTCTGGTGTCACACTGAACTGTCTTAGCTTTCAGCTGCACCTAGAGGGATGAAGTTGAGAGCTGAGGGCAAGGAGAGGAAGGAAAGCAACAGCTGTTTCAGGAGGATCCCATGCACTTAAAAGAGACGAAGCCAGAGCTACAGTAGGAGAGACTCAAGTTAGCCCTAAGAGGGACTTCCCATTCTGAGACCCTGGAAAAAGTCACATTTCAACACCACCCCACACCTCAGGTTCAGTCTGTTCTCATCCTAGAGGCAGCTCAGAAGTAGCAGCAGTTACCCTGTCTGGGGAGCAGTGGGGGAGGTGAAGAGTTCACTAGGCTCAGGGGCTGTGGGCCGCAGGCCTCCCACCCAGCCCTGGTGCTCTGGCCTGGCCCATTGTGGCTGCATAAAAGGTGACGGATGGTTAATAGGGGAGATAACGGGATTCATAAGGGAAATTTATCGGTCACTCAGGTGGTATAAATATGTTTATAGCGGACCAAGGGGAAATGAAGAAGCCCCAATAAATCACTGTGAAGCCACCAGCTACTAATAGACGAGCGGTCACGGGAACCCCAGCATTGGTGCTTGCAGACACCCCCTCTGGCTGCCCGCTAATGGCATGGCGGGGCTGCAGACTCATCAGGCTGGACGCCAGACCCACACCATAGCAGGAACAGGACTCCAGGGGCCATCCCTGCTGGACCTGGGCTGCCCTGCTTGCTTGTGACCGCCCTACCCCCAGCCCTGCTGTGGATCTGGACTCAGTCTAGATTGGAAGGGCTGAGAGAACTGAGCAGGGGACACATAGGCCCAAGCTAGGAAGCTCCAGCTAGGAAGCTCTGTGGTGCAGAGTGACTTAGAGGCTCTGGAGTCAGAGCTGGCTTCAAAACTTGATGCTGCCACTTTCCAATATCGGCATCTTTTTGGAATTTCCTCATCTGCAAAGTGACTTAGCAACCTCCAAAAGCTGTAGTTTGAAATAGAGTCAGCTGGGCCAGTGGGACATATTTGCCATTTCAGCAACTCAGGAGGCTGAGGCAGGAGGATTGCAACTTCAAGACCAGCCTCCACAACTTAGTGACACTGTGTCTCAAAACAAAAATGTAAAACAGCTGGGCATATAGCTCAGTGGTAAAGTGCCCAAAAACAGAAAAGTAGAGTGATAATCCACTATCACAGTGCTTGGGGACTTGTAAGCTTCAGTAAATGACAGCCATTCTTATTCTTACCTTAGGTAGGGCCTCTCCCTTTAAGGAAAGTCCTATGCAGGCATGTGCACTTTCATGGAAAATGGGCAGCATCCTGTCTACTTGATAGATGAGGAAACTGAGGCTCAGAAATTAAGAGGCTTGCCTGAGGTTACACACTAGAAGGCTCCATTTGAATTCCATCCCAGATTCTTCTCCCATCCCCTTCTAGGACCTCTGCTCCTTCCTTGAAGTTTCTGGGGGCTCCCTATCCCCTTTCTCTGTAGAGGCCTAGGAAGGGAGCCTGAAGCATTTGGGGCAAGGCCATGGGGGCTCTAGCAGTGACTACTAGTGCTGATGATACTGGTCTCAGCACTCCAGATACCTACCTCCCTTGCCCCTGCTACTTCCCTTGCCTTGCTGCATACCAAAGGCTGGTCAGTTCCTAGGTCCTCACCCCAGCACTGTGCTTGCCTGAAACCTTCCTTCCATCTGATCTGTATGGGAGGTCAACTCTGGACCTACCCACCCTGCCATCTTGTTCACAGCCAAAGACTGTCTAGGCCGAAGTCCTCTCTAGCCCAGTTCAGTTCTTCCTTCCTTCCTTCCTTCGTTCCAGACTCTCTTCAAAGGAGTATTTAGCAAGATGGAGAAGGCCCCACATCCTGATGATGCCCACTGCCTGGTGGAGGAGTCAGGTCTGGATTGTAGAATAGAATCGCAGTGTGTGCTGCCACTAAGGCAGGCGCAGAATCTAGGGAGACCCAGAATCAAAGAATGAGTGGCTTGGGTGGCTGTGGAACAGCAGCGGGGATAGTGGCAGACAGAACTTCTTAAGCCCATTACAGGGTTGGTTTTGCCATTTCTCTCTCAATGTTGAGGACCATAAATACGCTCCCACATCTGGCTCCATCTTCACCTTGTCCCTGTTCCTCACACCTCCTTCCTTTCTTCCTGGTCATTCCTCACTTCCACACTGGACAAAAGGGCAGCCTCCTCTCCAGTTTGCTCCCAGGATGACCCGGCACCTCTGCAAACTACTGCCCTCTGGCCTTCCGGCCCAATTCCCTCCAGAGCCCCAGATCTGGCCCCAAACCCCCGGTCTAGGGGCTTCCCTTCCCAGAGCCGGGGTCCTTACTCAGACACCTAACGAGAGGGCCAGGACTTGGAGGTCCTGAGGACCTCACCTCTCACCCCTACTCTAGGGACAGAAGCCAGCAGCTGCCTGTGCCCTCCTCCCGTTGCCCGTCAGTCCCTCCTTCCTGGCCCACTTTCTGTCTCCCTGCTCCGCGGCCTCTGGCTCCCTATCCCTCCGTCCCTCTCCGCGTCGCACTCTCCCTCCCGGTCTCGGGCTCGGTTCCTCCGACTCTCTCCCTCCCGAAGCGCGCTCCCCAGCCGGGCGGGGGAAATCGCTCCGTAAATAGGCGGATGGCCCCGGGCGCTCCGGGCGCAGACACTCGTTTTTAGAGCCGGTAATTGACTCCTTTCAGTTGATAATTCATGGCTTGCATATGCGCTTTAATGCCGGCGCCCGGGGAGGCGCGGCGGGCGGGGCTGCCCGTGCACACAGCGAGCGGCGGCGTGGCGGGAGCGAGCCGGGCTCTGGCCGCGGCCGGTCGGGGCCCGCGGACCAAAGGGCGCCGCGGCCCGGGGTCCTGCACGGCGCGCGCGGGAGAATGCGGGGGCCAGAGAAAGGCCGCACTGTCTCTGGGTGGACGGGCGCAGCCTTCTAACTGAATGGGAGAGGAGACGCGCGGGCACTGTCGCCCCGCAGCCAAGGGGGAAACTGAGGCCTGGAAAGGCAGTTGTTCTCACCCAACATCACAGCGCAGAAACAAGATCGGACCCCAAGGGACCCCCACCCAAAGGGTCCCAGGGAGGGGCCGCAGGCTCGGCCTTTGTAGAACCGGGAATTTTCCTGTTTCTGAGCTAAATTCTTCCGCAGAAGTGACCCACCCTGTTGCTCTCTCACAAGTTCCCACACCAGGGGCCGACTCTCCCCAGTGAATTCCGAGCACAGTCCCCAGCAACTGGGGAGGCGAAGCCCAAGTCTCTTCCAACTGCACCTTCACTTTTGGTGGGTCTGCCTCCTCCCGAATCTGTGGCACGTGTGATCTTTAGTCCCATCTTACAGAAGAAACTTGGAGGATCTGGGAGACCTGCTCAAGGTCGCAGAGGGCAGAGCCAGACCTGGACCTCCCTGTGCCCAAGTCCTCTCTGATGAAAGAAAAAGGAGTGGGAAGGGAAGGAGATGATGCCCTGTTCCAGGGGTTCCCATATGCACCCACACACGGACCTTAGATGCCCCCAGAGCAAGGAACTGTGAAAGTGCATGGCTTGCACCTTCACACAGAGGAGGGAGTGACTTCAGATAAAGATGGTGTTGGTTTGTAGTGAGTCAGGAGCTAGAGGTTAGGTGTCAGGACTGGAGGTGGTGGGGAGGAGGGAGGTTGTAGATCCCAGACTTCAGCTGAAGAGCTACTAGAGAAAACCCAACCTAAACAGAAGTCTGACCCAGGACAGGACTTCCCATTTACTCAGCCCCCTGAACTGGTATCTGCCACCCTCCTTCCCTAGATTAATTTCAGTCAGAAAGAGAACTCCATTCCCCTGCCCCACTTTTTTTTTTTTTTTTTTTTTTTTTTTTAAACCAGGGATTGAACCCAGGGCCACTTACCACTGAGTCACATCCCCAGCCCTTTAAAAATAATAATAATAATAAAAAAGTATATATATCTCACTAAGTAGCTTCGGGCCTCCCTAAATTGCTGAGGCTGTCCTCAAACTTGCCATCCTCCTGCCTCAGCCTCGGGAGTCGCTGGTGTTACGGGCCTGCGCCATTAGACAGGCCACCCCTACATCTTAAATCGGCATATATTTAACCAAAACCAAAGGACCTGGCTTATTCTTGCACCTCCTTCTCTGTCCCTCCACTGACTAGTTTCCCCCATCTATGCAACGGAGTTGGAGAATCTGAATGGGAGGCCAAAATGACTGATCTGAGAGCAGAAAGTCTGGCTGTCTGGGCTGTGTGTAGCTCAATGCTGCCCCCTGGTGGCATACTATTGCAGCCTGAAGTGGGACGCAGGGAAAGCAGGCTGGGGTAGAGAAACCCTCAATCTCCAACCTTCTCCAAGCCCTTTCGACCTCCAGCTGGTGGGACAGGGAGAAGAAAACACAAGCCCTGCTAACCGTCTCTGAGGGGAAAACATGAGACCCTTTCTCCAGCAGAGATCTCAGACTCGGTGGTAGAGCTGGAGAGGTGGAGTGATAGCCCTGTCCTATCTGCACCCCAAATGATTGGGAGTCAGGGATGTCTCTCTGGTGTGAGTTCTGGGGTCTTCTTTTTAAATCTTCAAAGACTTTTTTTCCCCTTTTTTTGCCCCAGGGATTGAACCCAGGGCTACTTAACCACTGAGCCACATGCCCAGTCCTTTTTTATATTTTATTTAGAGAAAGGGTCTCTCTCAGTTTCTTGGGTCTTGCTACATTGTCGAGGCTGACTTTGTACTCACAATCCTCCTGCCTCAGCCTCCCAAATCGCTGGGATTGCAGGCGTGCACCACTGTGCCTAGTTAATTAAGGTCTTTTTCTACCTGAAATCCCACCATTTGTGTTCAGAGGAGTTAAGATGGATGGATGGAAGTTAAGGTGGAAGGAAGGAAGGAAGATGGATGGATTTCATTCCTTTGCACTGACGTAATATCTCCAGAAGGCCTCTGCTATCAAACACTTGGAGGAGTAAGCCCATTCATTTTTCTAGTTGGCCAGAAGTAGGGTTGCAAAGAGGAATGGGACAGGGGAAGAGGAAGTTCTGATAGGATAGGAAGTTATAAGAGTGCAGAAAAAAGCAAGGGCATGGGCAAGTTGAGGGAATCAAGAAAGGCTTCCTGGAGGAAGTGGCATTTGTTACAAACTTGAAGGACAGAGAAGACATTAAGGATGTTCAGTTAGAGGGAACAGGATTATCAGAGGTGCAGAGGCAGAAGGGGGAATGTGTACTTGTGATGGCAAGAAGGCTCCAGCTAGGTGTGGTCACACATGCCTGTAATCCCAGAGACATGGGAGGCTGTGGCAGGAGGATTGCAAGTTCAAGGCCAGCCTCAGTAACTTTGTGAGACCCAATCTCAAAACTAAAAGGTCTGGGGATGCAACTCAGTGGTAAAGCACCCCTGGGTTCAGTCCCCAGTACAAAAAAAATGTGTGGTTGTGGCTCAGTGGTAGAGCACTTGCCTGGAATGTGTGAAGCACTGGGTTCAATCCCCAACACCACGTAAAATAAATAAATAAGTATATTGTGTCCATCTACAACTAAAAAAATTTTTTTCAAAGGCTCTAGTTTAAGGCAATGGAGGGAGACATTGCTGTACTGGAGACATGGAAAAGGAGGCTTAGAGGGCTATGAGGATTCTGGGAGGTGCTGAATGTCAGGCCAAGTGGGAAAAACTCTGGACTGGAAGCCAGAGGTCTGGGTGCTAACCCATGGTGCTCCGAGTGGGTCCCACTCCCGTGGCTTTGCTCTCAGGAATCTTTTCCAGGCACCACTGGGAGCCACGACAAGGTATCCATCAGGGTAGTGCCCAGGAATGGAAACTCATAGAATGGTCGGACTGGCAGCTACCATAGGCCTTATCAAATCTAATCCTCTCAATTTGCAGATGAGAAAACTGAGGCCAAGAGGGGAAATGACTTTCCAGCAATGCACAGCAAGCCAGTGGCAGAGCCGGGACTTGGGACACAGGTCTCCATTCTCTCAGCTTTGGGTTCTTTCCCCTCTGCTACAGTCTAAGGTGGCATCTGGGGGAATGAACTGGAGGAGAGTCACTGGGGGCAGAAGGCCACCAGGCCAGGGATCATGAGGCCAGACAGCAGAAAATGTTTATTGCGCTCCTTACCCTGCTCCCTATCTTGGACTAATCCGAGGAGTTCATGCACTGTGCACCCACACAGGGGTACCACCGAGAAAATCCACCTGATAGAGTTGCATGAGGAGGAGGCATGAGGCCCATATGGTATCCAGGAGAGGAAACAGGTATCAGAGCAGATAAGGTGAGGATCGAGGAAAAGAAGTGGCCTTGGGTCCCCTCTGATTCTCGACCACAGTCTCCACCCTCTTCATGAACTAGAGTCACTGCTCCTCTTCTCACAGCCACCAGACTGTGCACAGCCACCAGAAGTCCCCTGATCTATCACAGCCTGTGGGAAAGAGGATGAAGGAGCTCAGGCCCCTTGCCCCAGCCCTCTTCACCTCCCCTGCTGTGCTGGACCCTTGTACCAGGAGCTGGCCTAGGCAATACCTTAATGCAAACAGCTCATCCCTAATCTATACTCAGGTAAAGATGTCCTGGGTCTTGGAGTTCTAGGCTTCCTCAGCTGTCAGTGAAACCTGAAAAGGCTGGACTAATGTTGTCTATAGCTCTCCAGGGTTAAGGTATAAAACTTTCTCCCTGTTCAGAATGCTGACTATAATGATAAAATGCAAGACTGAGCACCTCCCACAATGTTTATGGCTTGAGAAAGAAGAATATGCAAATCCCTGATCCCAAATCTGGTTACATTTTCACAGGAAAAGTATTGCCTTGACCCCAAGCACAGGCCCAAGAACATAGGGGCTGAACCTGAGTCCCTGCAATGAAATTCAAACATACTTGTAGGAATTCAAACATATTTTCATTGTTTTATGGTGATAATAGCATATAAGCCCTTAATTGCCTTTACCTCAGGAACCAGATCACCCAGTTTCAAGTCCTAGCTACTCCACTTCAACTGGGTGTGTGACTTTGGTACAGTCCCCTAATGAAGGCACACAGAGTGCCTCTATTTCCTCATTTCCTCATTTGTAAAACCTCTCAGGACAGTTATGGAATGTTATTATATATAATATTATATAAAATATTATATATATATATATGTATGTATAGAAAGAGAGAGAGAGGGAAAAAGAAAAAATCCCTTTTGAGCAGTTCCTAGGACAGAATAAGAACCCAAGACCATTAGATAGTGTTATTACTTGGACTAAATCAATTTCCAGAATAAATAAGTCACTTAATGTCTGACTCAGGCACTTGCATATTTTTCAGTCTTTCTCTCTCACCAAAGTCAGGGTTGTTATTTTAGATCCTACAGTTAAATATGCCCGTGGTAATATTCCCTTTTATGAACCATCTCTGAATTAGTATTAGAGGCGTTTCTTGAGCATTTCCTGTATACAAGGCCTTATGCTAATTGATTCATTCTCTTTTTATTTTACTTATTTATTTTTATTTTTATTTTTTTGGTACCAAGGATTGAACCCTAGAGCACTTAACTACTGAGCCACATCCCCAGCCCTTTTTATTTATTCTTATTCTTTATTTTGAGACAGGGTCTCACTAGGTTGCTCACAGCCTTGCTAAATTGCTGAGGCTGGCTTCAAACCTGTGATCCTCCTGTCTTAGCCTTCTGAGCCACTGGGATTACAGGCATATGCCATCATACCCAACTCTCCCT
Source organism: Sciurus carolinensis (assembly GCF_902686445.1). Classification (NCBI taxonomy): domain Eukaryota; kingdom Metazoa; phylum Chordata; class Mammalia; order Rodentia; family Sciuridae; genus Sciurus; species Sciurus carolinensis. The sequence continues at coordinate 173,802,331 of NC_062213.1, forward strand.
CTCTCTTTATAGAATTAATCTTAAGCACAGTCTTGCAAGGTAGATGTTTTGATTCCCATTTTCCTGGTTAAAAAAAAAAAGATCCAGGAAGGAACACTGTAAGCTCCTAACCAGGAGCTTGTGCTCCACCCTGCCTTTGGGATCCACTTTCTTTCCAAATGCCAAGAAGACATTGGTTTTGCAGTTTTCTCCCATGACATGGATAGGGCTGACACAGAGTTCAAATGGTGTGTCTTCAAGGACAGAATGAAACTGCAGTGGAAAGACAAAGGGTAAAAACTGGGACACCAGAAATGACCAGTCCCACCCCTACCCAACCCTGTAGATCCCAGATGAGACTGAGGTGTGAATCAGTCTTGGTTTATGCCCCTGGGGAGGGACAAGAAGAAGGAAATTGATCTCAGGGAAATTTTTATCAGTATGATTTCCACTGCATCCATAGTAGAAGGCCAGTTCTTTCTCACCCATTAGCATCATGGTGGTGATAGGCACCACTCCAATGGGGAAGTTCAGGATGCTGTACAGGCTCAGGTAGCAGGCACTTTCTGCAGCAAGATGCAGGTATGACCAGGAAGTCAGCACAGGGAAGACTCAGGCCGCCCCCTGAAGATCATCATCAGAACTGCAGGCCTCCAGGCTTAGAACTGTGTGTGGTGCCAGGCAGAAGTGGTGTGACCATGGCCATGCACACACGGCATGGAAAGAGGGATTGACATTGTGCAAGATGTACTCGATGCCAGGCACTGCGCTGGTCTCTTTCCATTGCTGCTTCCTTGACTCCTCTCCACCCCTGTGAGGTGGGGATTACTATTCCCTGTGTGCAAACGAGGAAACAGATGCCAGCAGGTTAGGTGGCTTTTTCAAGGCTACACAGCTAGTGATGGCTAGCCCCCGTGTCCTCCTGTGCACAGAACTTCCAGATGGGAGTGGGTGCAACTCAGAGTTGAAAAGACAGACCCTTTGCAGCAGCTCCCAGTGTGCGGGGAGAGCTAGGTACGGTCAGCCACTGTGGGAGGACCCAGGAGGACATTTTCTTAAGGTCAGGAGACAAGTCCAGGTTGGGGCTGGAACTGAGTTTCATCCAACATTGAGCAGCCCCTCTGAGACCAGCACCTGTGCACCTGACCCAGGAAAGCCCCAAACACTCCTGTTCTCAGCCAGCATTTCAGGGGAGCCACACAGGAAACACCTTTTGAAGCGGGGGCAGCAGAGAGCATATAGGAATAAGTGAATATGCTAAGTGAAAGAAGTCAGACACAAAGCCTCATACTTTTTTATTCCATTTATATGAAATTATACAAAATTATGTATGGTAACAGAAAGCAGATCAGTGGTTAATAGGCTTAGGCATAGAGTGAACTACAAAGGAATATGAGGCATATGTGGGATGATGGAAATATATATTTTACAAATTCTAAAAATATATTCTATATTTTTATCATGGTGGTAGTTATACAGACATATATGTTTGTCAAAATTCTTCATATTACTTAAAATAATTAGCCATTACATGCCCGTAATCTCAGCTACTGGGGAGGCTGAGGCAGGAGGATCACAAATTTAAGTCCAGCCTCAGTGACTTAGTGAGACCCTGTCTCAAAATAAAAATAAAAATAGGCTGGGGAGGGTATAACTCAGTGGTGGTGGAGAATCCCTAGGTTTAGTAACCAGTTTCTCTCTCTCTCTCTCTCTTTCTCTCTCTGTCTCTCTCTCTCTCTCTCTCAATCTCTCTCTCTCTCTCTTTCTCTCTCTGTCTCTCTCTCTCTCTCTCTCTCTCTCTCACACACACACACACACACACACACACACACACACACTAAGTGAATGAATCTGGGCACAGTGGCACACACCTGTAGTTCTAGTGACTCCGGAGGCTGAAGTAGGAGGATTGCAAATTCAAGGTCAGCCTAAGTAATTTAGTTAGAGCCTATCTCAAAAATTTTAAAAAGGGGCTGAGGGTGCAGCTCAGTGGCCTTTATATTCAATCCCCAATACCACACCAAGGCCACAGAGACTGTGCAAAGACTCAGGAATCTGAACTCCCCCAATCTCAATCCCATTACCAGCAGTCTCTCATCTGATGTCAGGGCAGGACAGCTTATACAGAAGGTAGGGTTCGGAGTGGGCACCAGCAGCACGTCCAGCTCCAGAGACCTCCTCTTGGCCATCAACTCTTGCTGATATTACTCCAGGGACATTAAGGGCAATGGGGGATAGCCTCGACGCTATTTGCCAGATGAGGTTAGATGCCGTCCTGGTTAAGCACCATCAAGAATTCTCAGGCTATGAGCTACAGATGCCTGGGGAGAAGGGGCATCTCAGCCTGCAAGATGACTTAGGAATAATGTGTCATCCTGGCTTCAGGGAGATGGACTAGATTAACTTCTTAGCCTCCCCTGAAGGCCAGGCCAGAACTCTGCCCCATCTTGTCACTCAGGGCAGCACCCAGGTCTCTGTTGCCCCACCTTCACCTCCAGCAGCCCTTACGGCTCTTCCCAGGCACATTATCACCTGCACTGCTGTGTGCTCTCCCACAGTTTCCTGGTTATCCTGGAGAATGAGGAAGACTCTGAGAAGTTAAAGATCAGCATGGAAGGATCTCTCTCTTTTTTTTTTTTTTTTTTTTTTTGGCAGTGCTGGGGATCGAACCCAGGGCCTTGCAAGCACTCTACCGACTGAGCTATCTCCCCAGTCCTGGAAGGATCTCTTTTTATATGAATAGGGAAATTATTACTGAGTGAAAACCTAAATAAACCCTCTACCTCTAATTCACTTTTTTTTTCTTTTTGTAGTGCTGGGGATTGAACCCAGGACCTTGTGCTTGTGAGGCAAGCACTCTACCTACTGAGCTATATCCCAGTCCCCTGTTTGCTCTTAATTAAATTAAATTCACTGATTTTGGACGTCACATGGCCAGGCAACACATTGTCAGTCTCCACTAGCTTTGTTGTAGACAGCACCTTTGACATGTGGGTTATGATGATAGTGGTAGCCTCAGTTATTTTTCAGGGTTGCGAAGGCTACTTTTGATGAAAATACTGACTCTTCATTTTGGCCTGCAGATTTCCAACGGGTGACTGGAACGAGATAAAAAGTCTTGGCATCTCTGCCTTCAGATTGTGTCTATCTCCTTTGCTATCTTAACCTTTCGGTCAGATTCTGCTCAGCTTAGCATGTTGACATGTTGGTCATCTGAGAAATGTTTTGTCCAGAACTATAATACAGGGTTAACTTGGCCTAGACTTGCCTAGTCTCTCTCTCCCCTACTTCAAGGTTAAAAACACTTACCAGCCACTACAATCAGAAACGTTGGACATAGAAGGGAGCAAAAAGAGGTGGCACATAAGTTCCTGAAAGGTCTCTACCTACTCCCAGGAAGAACATGGATATTCCCTCCCTTTAGGAGACTATCTCCCTACCCATCCTGTATCTGTAACCCTGCAATTCCCTGGCATTGAAAAGTTGATTTGCAAGCAAAATTCCTGTTTCTCTACTCTTTGGCTATTGAATAAGCTCTTTCTTCTCTTGTTACTCTGTCTCTTGAGTCACTGGCCTTATCAAGAAGGAAAATCAAACCTTTCTTCTTCTTTTTTTTTAAATTTTGGTACTGAGAAGTAAACTCAGTGTTTAACCACTGAATCACATCTCTAGCCACCACCCACCTCCCCTTTTTTTTTTTTTTTAATTATGAGACAAAGTCTCTCTAAGTTACCTAGGGCATCACTAAGCTGCTGAAGCTGTCCTGGAAATTGTGATCCTTCTGCCGCAGTCTCCTAAATTGCTGGGATTACCATGTGTGCCACCAACGCCCAGCTAACTTTTCATATAACATGACACCTAAATGCAAGGTCTGGCTTTATTGCAGGCTGCAAATCAGCTACAGTGGGCTGCAATGGACTGGGAATAACCCTGGGTCTTGCCCTCCACTGCCTAGGGTTTCCAAGATTATATTCCCTCTGTTTAACCTGCCCCCCTAACAGCAGCCATAGGGACTCAAGCTCCCCCAAAAGCCACAGTTCCTTTCCCAAGTCTGGGAGGCACCTAGTTAGCCCTTAGGCCACTCTAGCCCAATTCCAACGAGCACCTCAAGCCCAACCTCAGAGACCAAGTCAAACAGAACAGCCAAGCCCAAGCCAGAATCCTCTCCCAGACTCACCTCTCACCTAAGTCTAACCCCATCCCAATTCCAATCTTCCTCCCAGGCCTGAATCCAAACTTATCTTTACTCCCAACCTCAACCCCAACTCAAACCAACTCAACCCCAGTCAAAACCTAGCCTCCACATTTACCTCTTTCCACCTAACCCCAATTCTACTCTTCACTAGATCCAAACTCCCAGCCCTAAACTAGCCCCAATCCCAGCACCAGTCAAAGTCTAAACTTGGAGCTGGGGTTGTAATTCAGTGGGTAGAGCTCTTTCGTAGCATTGTCAGGCCCTAGGTTCAATCCCCAGTACCACAAGGGGAAAAAAAAGTCTAAATTATAGTGTGTCAAGCATGATTCCAAAACCATAATTAAGCCAGGTACAGTGGTACACACCTGTGGTCCCTGCTACTCAGGAAGTTCAAGCGGAAGGATTGCTTGAGCCCAGGAATTCAAGGCGAGCTTGGAAAACATAATAAGAATCCTGTGCAAAAAAAAAAGACTGCAAAGTCTAAATAGCCTTTCTCCCAGTGGACATCAATTCTAACCACCTTTCTCTCTCTTAATTCCCACCACCCCATGGACAATCTTTGTGGGCAGGAGCTGGACCCTAGGAGACTCACTACTTCAGAAATCTCTTCAAAATTCTGGCTGCCTCAGGATCCTAGAGGTGGAAGAGAAAAGCCAATCTGGCTGAGACGGGGTTCAGTTAGGGCGGCTCTGTTCAGCACTTGGACAAGAGTCCTCTGCTCCCCACAAGCCCCGCCCCTTCACTGAGCCTAGGGTACCCCTAAGATCTCACAGGCTCCACCCCTCCCTCTCTCTGAAATGCCCGGGCTCAAGCTCAGTTCCTCTCTGAAGCTCCCTCCCCCTGAAAGTTGCTCTCTCTTTTGGCCTCCGTCTCCCTACCTCCTTTATTTCGTCTTTGCCTCCTTGAACCTCTCTCTGAGCCACCTCCAGTCTCTGGGACTCCTCCTCGCTGACCCTGACCCGTTCCCTTTCTGAGCCCCTTCTCTTCTCTATACCCCTCCTCTCTGAGCACCTTAGCTGTCTGAATGAATCCCCCTCCTCTCTTTCAGGGCCCACACGCACAAGAACTTCAGAATCCAGGCCACAAAGCACTTGAGTGTTTTTGGTGGGTGTAACTGGTTGATCGCCCCTTTCATGCCGGGGTCCACAGTGTCCCCCTCTCTGGGGAACCACAGTCACATAACCACCATCAGCCATTGGCTTGCCCACACACCCACCTAACTCCCCTTCATAGATAAGTCATGGAGTGGGGTCAGACGGGGCCTGGGTGGTGATTTGCTGCATAGGATCACACTGTTAGCCAGAGGCATACCAGCCCAGTGCCCCACTTCTCCTCTTTAGGCTCAAATTTTCTCTGGTTCCCTCCCCACCCTGTTCCACCATGCCCCAGGCCTGGGTCCCGGAGACCTACAGCTTCCGCAGAAAGATGCCCTCCCCCATTAGCAGACAGACCCCCCCCAAGTACAGGTGTTTGATGACACATTCCAAGGTGATGACCTGGAGACACAGATGCTAGTCAGGACCTAGAGCTTCACCCACTCTGTCCTGTTTTCTCTCTGCCTTCCCCAGAACTAAAGAGGAGATGCCACATCACCTGTTCATCTCTGTCCACCTCAGTTCCTCACAGCAGGGCACAGGAGGCCCATGTGGCCAGCCCCTCTCTCCTTCCACACCTACTTCCTTACCCCAGCACGACAGAGGAGATAGTAGTAGGGGATCCCCCTTTGTGCATGCTTCACTGTGATCCAGCCAGTGCGCCAGGTGCTTTACATGTGGGAGCCCATTTAATCTTCAGGGCCACACCAGGTGGCAGAAAACTGAGGCTCAGGGAGATTAAGAGGCTAGTCCAAGATCACAGAGTAGGTGTGTGATTGACCCGCAATTCTCAAAGGGGAGAAGGGCCAGGACAAGCCATGGCAGGGTGGGGCAAAGGAGGCGGGGTGGGATTGGGATAGACATCCTTATAGCCATCCGAAGGAGGCCACAGAGACCAAGGCTAAAGGAATTAAAAGAGTAAGTCCCTAAAGTCTCCAGCACTGAGCAGAGAAAGACTTGCTGTCCTTGCTGGGGCTCAACTTGTCCTACCTCCATCTCCAGGAAACTGACTGGTACACAGCGATCTTAGCAGCCCAACTCAGATCCTTCTTTCCCCTTTCTCTCCAGAGGTGACCTACTCTGGCATCTCCTTACTGGTCTACCCCCAGCCTCTTTGGTGGGTTAGGTGAGCCTACTTGGTGTCCTACATCCTTGGGCAGCCTGCTGCTGAGCTTCTTGGCTCTGACCACATTAGGAGATAGCTGGATGTAGCCATCAGATCCCTAGTAGCCAATGTGAAGGGATTGGTTACTGGAGAACCCCTGGGGGCATAAAAGGCTGGGTAGGGCTTAAAGGAGAGACTGAGCTGGGGACAAGGTGCCCTCACTCTCCAGGAGCTTGTTTTGTAGCACAGGTCCTTGATCTAAAGTCATCCTCACCTAGCAGGGACTCCACAGGGACTCCCCAAGAATGCTTGGGAGCCTCCCTGTACTCTCTGGGTGCCAGGTGCTCTGAGGAAGAATAAGAAATGGATGGGGAGATGCTGGGGGAGGGAGTGAGTAGGTAGGTAGATGGTGGATAGATTCACAAGCAGGAGGGTGGATAGATGGATAAGACAGCAGATGGGTGGGTGGGCAGAGGGTTGAATGTGTAAGTGGGCGGGTGGATGGATGAATGATTAGAGTTGAGTGGGTGGGCAGGTGAGTAAACAGATGACTAGACATCTCTTATGCTAAGGAACAGTCAGGAGAGGATGAGGATGGAGAGACTAATAGGGACAGATAATGATCATAGTTTGGTAACGCTAGGACAGGTGTAGGGAATCATAAACAGATACTGGCTGAGGCCAGCCTCAGCAATTTAGCAAAGCTCTAAGCAACTTAGTGAGACTCCATCTTAAAAAATAAAAAGGGCTGGGGATGTAGCTCAGAGGTATATCCCTCAAATGCTACCTCCTCCAGGAACTCAGTGCTTCGCTTGCCCTGCCTCTGAAAGTCTGAATTCTACCTAGTCTTTTTTTCCCCTCCTTGCAGTGCTAGAGATAGAATCAGGGCCTTGCGCATACTAGGCAAGTGCTCTACCGCTGAGCTACATCCCCATGCTTCGAATAAGTCTCTGTTGAAGAAAATTTCAGCCTCATCTTGTGAGTTTCCACAAGCTTTGATCCTCTCTTTGATCCCTGATCACTTTCTAATTAATTCATTTGGGTGTCTAAAAGCACAGCAGAGCGTAGGGCTAAGGTCTTGTGCTGTGTCCACTACAGGGGTGCAGTGTGGGTACTCAGAGTGAATTTGAAATATGGTAGATGCATGCAAAGCTTGGAAAGATTGATGGGAATTTGGATGAACAGATGGGTGAATAGATGAGTAGAAGGCTGGAAAATGAATGGATGGATGAATGGATGGATAGATCAAAGGAAGAATGTATGTAAGTTTTTCAAGGATTGGAATATTTGCTCATTTTTTTCCCCTGATGTGTTCCAGGTAGCTAGTAGTGTCTGACACAGAATAAGTACTCAATAAAACTTTGTTAAATAAATTAAATAGTGGATTAATGGTGAAATTGATGGACAGAGACTGAAATGATGACTGTATGGATGGTTGAATGGATAATGAATAGATAGGTAGATAAATGGATGGATTAATGAAAGAGTAAGGGAAAGTGTAGGTGGATGGATAGCTGTATAAATGAATTGATTAATGAGCTGATATATTAATGAGCGAGCACCTGTACAATAAACTGATATATTAATGTACTGCCACCTATACAAAACATGGTCTGTTTAGCTATGGCTAAGGCAGGAGTTATTTGAAGTCCTTCTGTCTTCACCCACTTTCCCTCCTGCAGAGGTAAGTGGATGGAAATTGATGGACAGAACAGGCCCCTCTAGTCCCCCACCACCTACTTCCTCTAGGCTAGGTCGAGCCTAACCCCCCCATCAATGAGTACTTGAGGCAGAATCCTGTGGTCCGGAGACCCCCAAAAAACTCTCTGGATATGGAAACTGCCACCTGCATCATACCATGCCCAGGATGGAAGCCCTTTCTGCCAGCAGAAATCCCTCATTCCCCCAGGAGCCCCGAGATGTCTTCTTTAAATTCAGGTGATTCAGGATCTCGTCATACATAGGGTTGCTGCAGTCGAAGCTGAGGGAAGCAGGAGAAAAGGGCTGGAGGTGAATGCTTTCCTGGGGTTGACCCCATGCCTCCTCATCTGAAGGACAGCCACCCTCAGGAGTCAACCCCAGGGCTTCTTTGACTCCAAGAACAACTTCCTGGGACGGAGACTTCTGGTCTCCCTTCCAGCGAGGGTGAGGGACTGCTGGTACTGCAGGAAAGAAGGTCAGACAGCAATTCTGACTCCCAAAATAAGGACCAACAAGCCACAAGCTCTGCTGTCCAGTTCCTTTCAAAAACCCAGGTACACTAAAGGCTGTGGAGGAGAGGGAATAGGGGTTGAGAAGAACAATTAGAAGAAACGCTGAAATAGGAATAGAGACACAGCTTTACAAAAATAGAGAACCTTAAGGGCCCTCACAGACCAGGGCACCCTGCCACACGTTATAAGTTGGGGAAACTGAAGTATACCCCCAGACCAGGACCCATCATGTTTCTGCCAAACCTATTCTTAAAACTCCCAATTGTTGACCTGCATGTTATCAAAGCAACAAATCTTCAGAACGATCCCGGACCACCCTCCTCACATCCGAGCTCTAATAATATTCAATAGTGAACACACAATCCCATATAAGATATGTTATAACACTTAAATTTGTGCCATGCGCCGTTCCAAGTATTTGACATATAGTAACTCATGTGACTCCTTGCAACAGCTCTAGGAAGTAGGTCATATTATCTTCTGGCTTTACTGCAAAAGAAAACATTGAGATACACAGAACTATTTGCCCCCAAACACACAGCTAGTCAGCGGTAGAGCCCGGATTCCAACCCAGCCAGTCCAGCTCCAGCCCACGTGCGCTGACCAAGGTGGTTCTGCTTCCTTTTCATCTCCCACTCACTCCCAGCCTCCTGCCTGCCCATTCCCTTCCATATCTCTTAGCTCAATGGCCTCCCCACTGGCCTTCCTACCTCTATTCTGTATCCCTCCAACTCAACCTCTTCCCCTTCTGCTTGGTCCTGGGGATTAAAACAGGGATGTTCTACCCCTGAGCTACACCTCCAGTCCTTGTTTTTGTTTTTCAGTCCTTTTTAGTTTTGCTAATTTGCCCAGGCTGACCTCAAACTTGCAATCCTTCTGCCTCAACCTCCCCAGTCTCTGGGATGAGAAGCAAGGTGCTCAACCCCTTCACTACCGCCTGGGCAATCCTTTTAAGATCTTATAAAATCCAAATCTAACAATAGGACCCAGTTGCCCCCAGCATAATATTGCATCACCATCTCATCAGTAGGGCTTACAAAGCTTTGACATTTTGTAAATTTTGAACATGTGTTCATATGTAGGTACACACATATCCCCATTGACGGATTTAGAGTACTTACCATGTGACTAGGAACTATGCCAAGCCCTTGACCTGCAGTGCCACATGATATTCTCACAAAAAAACCTTGACAAAGTACTCTTCTTATAATTTCTATTCCCCAGTGAAGGCAACTGAGACATGGAGATGTTAAGTCTCTGACCCAAGATCAAAAAGACAAGAAAGTCTGCCAGGCATGGTGGCACATGCCTGTAATCCCAGTGACATGGAGGCTGAAGCAAGAGGATCACAAGATTGACACCAACCTCAGCAATTTAGTCATACCCTCAGCAATGTAATGAGACCCTGTTTCAAAATTCTTTAAAAAATTAAAGGACTGAGGATGTAGCCTAGTGGTAAAGTGGATGGAGTTCAATAACCAGTACCTCAAAAAAAATTTTTAGTAAATTAATGTATTATTAATATTTCCAAAGGGTTGTTAAATGTTTAACATCATAAAAGTTATCAACCCTCAGAATGACCAGGTTCTATCTGAGGTGACCTTAGTCTCTTGGCCAGCAGCCTCTACCTATGAGCAGATTGCCTCATTAGTCCAGAGGTCCCTACTAGGAATACTAACTTCTAAGTGTTCTCAGAAATATGGCCTTGTCTCAGACTTTTCCCTCCTTTGTACTGCCTTTCTTTTTCTTTTCTTTTCTTTCTTTCTTTTTTTTTTTTTTTTTTTTTTTTGGAGGGGGGGCTACTATGGATTGAACCCAGGCATGCTTAACCACTGAGTCACATCCCCAGCCCTTTTTATTTTGAGACAGAGTCTCCCTAAATTGCTAGGGCCTCTCCAAATTGCTGAGGCTGGCTTTGAACTTGTGATCCTCCTGCCTCAGCCTCCTGAGCCACTGGGATTACAGATGTGAGCCACCAGGCCTAGCTCTTCCTTTTTTTAGAAAACTCCTACACAGGGTTTGATGTGGTGGCACACACTGTAATCCCAGAAACCCAGGAGGCTGAGGCAGGAGGATCACAAGTTCAATGCCAGCCTCAACAACTTAGCCAGGCCTTAAGCAACTTAGCAAGACCCTGTCTCAAAATAAAAATAAAAAGTGCTGGGATGTGACTCTATGATTGAAATCCTTTATTTAATCCCTAGTACCAAAAACAAAACAAAACAAAACTGAGAAAAAGAAAGAAAGAAAGAGAAAAGGAAGGAAGGAAGGAAGGAAGGAAGGAAGGAAGGAAGGAAGGAAGGAAGGAAGGAAGGAAGGAAGGAAAGAAAGAAAGAAGAAAGGAGGGAGAGAGGGAGGGAGGAAGGGAGGAAGAGAGGAAGGAAGGAGGGAAGGAAGGAAGGAGGGAAGGAAGGAAGGAAGGAAGGAAGGAAGGGAGGAAGGGAGGGAGGAAGGGAGGAAGGGAGGAAGGGAGGAAGGGAGGAAGGGAGGAAGGGAGGAAGGGAGGAAGGGAGGAAGGGAGGAAGGGAGGAAGGGAGGAAGGGAGGAAGGGAGGAAGGGAGGAAGGGAGGAAGGGAGGAAGGGAGGAAGGGAGGAAGGGAGGAAGGAAGGAAGGAAGGAAGGAAGGAAGGAAGGAAGGAAGGAAACTCCTACCCAAAACCAAGTGTGGTGGCACATATGGTTTGTACGACTCTTTTTCCACCATACCACACCCAGACTGGGAACTTCTTTAAGACAAGTCTGGGTCAGACATCAGATTCACCTTTTTGTAGGTCTCACTGTGTTGCCCAGGTTAGTCTCAAATTCCTGACCTCATGCAATCCTCCTGCCTCAGCCTCCCGAGTAACTGGGTATACAGGTGCACACCAGTGTAACTAGTTCAGACTCCTTTTTACAATGAACCTGTCCCAGAGTCCTGCCCAAGAAAAGATTCAGAGAAGCCTCCTGTGAAGTTTTACTAAATTGAACTAAGTTAGATTTGTTTGACTGAAACCTGTGAGGGTTTGACCAATGTCTTAGCCTTTCACCTCCGCTGGCACATAAAGATGGATACCTGAGGTCTTGAGGATGACCAGACTGGGAAGGTACCCAGGGTAGACCTGTATACCTTTCTTGGGGTGAGAATAAGGTGCTAAGAGACAAGAAGCCTATAGTCATGAGGCCAGGAACACCACGGCGCCCTCAACCCAAACTAACCAGACACCCAGACATAGACACCCCCACTGGGTATCTAGCCTGAGAAATGTTCACCCCAAATGTCTGCATGTACACCAACCAGATGCCCAGATACACAGAGAGCCTGCTGTCTCCAGGTGCCAGCCACACAGCCACACAGGCACATATCCAGCCACACATTCAGATCCACACCAGCCACAGATGTCAAAATGCACAAACTCCTCCAGCATCTGTGTACATCTCCACACACACCCAGACAGGCACTCACAGGAAACACCAACAGGGGGCACAGGCAAGCAGGCCTCCATTCACAGTAAAGGAACCTAAGCCCACCACTGCCCACAGATGGGGCCTCCACACACACACACAAGAATCCTCTCCATCATGCTGATTCACCGCAGCAACCCCATCAGGCCAGGCTGCCTCCTCATCAACCAGGGAGGGGCAGCTGCTCTCTGGGGGCGGATTGATTTATCCAACTAATTAGCCCCAATTAATATTAATACACATTCTCAGCAACTGCAGCAGCTCGAGCAGAGAAGCTGCCCGTTGGGGCCATCAATCACCATCCAGGGGACGGCAGAGGATGCTCAGGAACTCCAGAGCACTGGGGCTGCACCTCGGGCACTACCCCCACCTCCACCCCAGGACTCCCAGAGGAAGTCTGCTGCCATTGACCAAAGCTGGGGACCCCCAAATATTATGAGCCCTCCTCTCCTCCAGTAGCTGGAGAGCCCAAAACCCAGAGAGGGAGGAGCTGTCACATCCTCCAGGTCACACAGCAAATCTTAGGTTCAATCTGTTTGTCTCCCTGTTCCTCCTTCCTACACTTCTCTCAACCACCCCAGCGGGGAGTTTGCTGATACACCCATGGCTCAGCTAATCCAGCCCAGCCAGTCACATGACTATCTCAGTGCCTTGGAAGACTTACCTGGTGCTCAGCAAACATTTTCAGAGCTGAGTGGCGCAGGGGTGGAGGGGGAATGTACACACTAGGTTCCTGTCTCAGTGAGGTTTGGGTGTGCTCAGAGGCTGAAAGAGAGGTCTGGCCTCCTGCCTCCAGTAGCTTCCTCTGACTTTGTTTATTTTTTTAATTTCAACAACTACCCCAGGTGAGCATGTTACTGAGCCATGTACTGAGAACAGAGAAAACACACTATTCCTGACCTCCAGGAACTACAAGGACACGGATAGAGGAGGAGATGACAAGGACAAAAAGCAACAGGGGAGACCAGGCTCCCTAACTTCTAAAGTGGACTTCTGTCCTGAGAAGGGATCCACCTATTGGGATTGAGGGCCAAGGTTCCTGGGCTAGGAGCCTCAGGGACTGATGGCTACGCATCTGCTACCTGAGAGGGTGGCCAGGGTGGCCCTCTACTGCAGGGCCACCACCTCCAAGCTTCTAGACCCTGGGAATCTTGTTCCTGGCTGGGGTATGCTAACAGCACAGCAGTTCCCTACAGGGCTAGCAGGAGGATCATCTCCAGGGAACAAGACAGCCAAGCTACCTCAAGCATCATGGGGCCTGTGTGGACAAATCTGCAGCTTCCTCAAAAACACCTACTGCTTGTTTATTAGTTACACTGTCAGAGCTCCCACCTACACCTAGGGCATTACCTGTCCATTGGAACTCCCTTCCAGTGGGGAGATGGAGTCCACGGGTGGGTGGGGAGGAGAGGTGACGGAAAAGCAGAAAAGACATGAGAGATTGGAAGCTGGGCCCACTCCTGGGTGTGGGAGAATCCAACCTCCTCCCAGTCAGTTCTTTTTTCCTGGGGAAGTTCTGGACTTCCTGGGGGCAAAGACCCCCCATTCCTTTGGGCCACACAGAGAAAGAGACTTTTGCCAAGATGAGCCTGAATAGGGTCCCAAGCCTGCAGCTGGGTAGTGACAAGGCTCTGATCTCACCTCCTTCACATCTTGCTCTCAGACACCCCTCCATTACCCTAGTCTGATCTTTCAGGGTTTCAGATTTGATTGCTCCTCTGCTTTCCTGTTTTTCTCAGGATCATTGCCAATCCCCTGTGTTCCACATGAGCAACATGGAAGCAGGCTGAACAGGCTCTGTTTGCCCAGAGTGGACATTCTGAGGAGGTATTTGGGGCTCAGGCCTAGAGGAAAGGAAGGAATACCTGAGGGAGCAGTCAGAGATCTTGGGGACCATCCCGCATTCATCCAGGTGAGAGGACGCAAAGGAGTGAGGCAGCTGTGATCCTGGAATCCCAGCCTCCCTTGCCTGCTGGATCTCCCTTCCAGTGGGGAGACAGAGCCTGTGGTAGGTGGGGAGCAGAAGTGGAAGAGGAAAGACACGGGAGACTGGGAGCAGGAGAGCAGGGGAATTTGGAGACCCTCTCATCCTCAGAAGTACCAGGGCAGTGTCTGTCTCAAAGACTGGCATGGCCAATCCCAAGTGAGTCTTGCCAGTCACTGTGACCAGGGGAATGGCAACTCTACCTTGAAGACTGGGAAGTCAGGAGGAGCAGCAGATTTGGTGAGAAGGAACTGAGTTTGTGTTTGTTAATGCTGAGTCTGAGGCCCTAAGAGTCATGTAGGAACAGTTGACAGGTGACTCATTGATCACAGCCCCAGGTGTAACCCTGAGTCATCTGCCCTCCAACACTGACTCCATCTCTGAGGCACCTGTGGAGCCCTCCTCTGTCCTTTGGCCACTCTTCTCCCCCACCCTGCTCCACCCTCACTGAACACTGGCTGCCCCAATATCCTCAGCTCCTTGGGCTGTGTGGCACACCCCAGGGCACCCTGGGTCTTGCTACCTCACATATTCTTGGGTGGCACCACCTAGTACATTACCCCATTTGGTTTCTCCATCATGCTTATCTTATTCAGTTGTATGCTTATTTCCTTCTTCCCACCTAAACAGTAAGTTCCACAGGAGCAAGGACCTTAGCAGTCTTTTGCAAAGTGCCTGGCACAAGATAGGTGCTTGATGACAATTCTTCAGTGAGGGAATAATGGCCTTATCTTTCCCTCCTCAGCGAATCTCTGCTAGTTCCTTCCCAGCAGCATTGGGCATGCTAATTTTTTTATGTTAGGGGGAAATAAAGGATTCTCTCAGACCTACATCCAAAACATCTACTGCCCCTCCTTTCCTCCCTGTCCCAGCGGAGTTCTCGAGTTCTCCACACTTGCTGCCTTTGTCCATCCCCTTCTACTCCCTCCTCCATCCAATCCAGTTAGGTTTCAGCAAAGATCACCCAGAGAACTCCTCTGAGCTGCAGCAGCAGCATTTGAAACCATTGGCTCCACCCTTCTTGAAATACACTTTTCTTTTGTCTCATGTGACAATGTGGTTCTCAATGTCACCTCCTCCAGGAAGCATTAGGACACACATTCCAGGTCAGATAAGGTCCCTCTTGGTGTTGCTCTTATAACACCTCGGGCATCTGCTTTATTGCATTTTTAACAAGTATTTTTGTGTGATTATGCAATTGATGTCTGCCTGCTGGTAGAATAAAAGCTCCATTCAGGAAGGGACTATTTCTGATTGGTAACTCTGATGCCCTGTGGGAAGAATCCAATACCGTCACTGGATGGATGAGGGAGGGAGGGGTTTGTGGGATGGGGAAGTGGGTGGATGAGGATCTTCGGACCAGGAGAAAGCTCTAGGCTAGATATAGACTGGAAATTATTTGTCCCTACAGACAATAATCCAAATCCTGGAAGTAAATAAAATAAATGCAAAAATAAGTCAAGGGTCAGGGACTGACTAGAAAATTCCCTATTGAGAATGAGAAAAGGAAATAGTTTGGAGTAGCCAAAATGGGTTCACTAATAACAAGCCTTCACTGGGTATCCACTGGGTACCAGGCACAGTGCTGGGTGCTGCCAAACTCCACACAGCCTGGACCCCAAGTGACCTCACTTCCCTAAGGTGCCCAGGGTCACTACTCCAAACCTATGTGTGGGAAATTTGGGAAGGTCTAGTCAAATCAGCCAGCTAGAGAAATACGAAATGAACACAAATCTGGTTGGGATGCTCACAACTGTTTATTTATTTTTGGTACCAGGGATTGAACCCTGGGGTACTCAACCACTGAGTCACATCCCCAGCCCTATTTTGTATTTTATTTAAAGACAGGGTCTCACCGAGTTGCTTAGCACCTCACTTTTGCTGAGGCTGACTTTGAACTCATGATCCTCCTGCCTCAGCCTCCAGAGCTGGTGGGATTCCCATGGCACCCGGCTGGGAAACTCACAACTTGATTATGTCTGCCTCTAAAGCATACAGCATCAGCAAACACAATATGTGGATGTTGCTTCTGTCTTCAAAGAGTTTGTGTCACCTAGCACAGAGACAGGTACCCAGAGCATGCTTAATGCCTGTTCTTGTGACTGTACAAATGAGGAAAGTACACAAAATTTGGAGTGGATCATGCAGTTTTCAAGTCTTCTCTGTACCCCTTGGTGATTGGCTTTGGACAAATCAGCAACCCTCTCTGAACTTCAGTTTTCCCATGTACAAAATGGAAGTACCCAATTTTCACAAATGAGGCAGTGGGTTATCAACTCCAGTCTAACAGTTGGATTCTATTATTAAGACACAGCCCCTGCTTGGTGGGGAGAGGGCACTGGTGATTGAATCCAGGGGCTCTACCATTCAGCTACATCCCCAATCCTTTATTTATTTTGAGAGACTCTTGCTAAACAGTCCAGGCTGACCTCAAATTTGCAGTCCTCCTGCCTCAGCCTCTTGAGTAGCCAGGATTACAGGCATGTGCCACTGTGCCCTGCTTACAAGGCAGCACTCTCAACACAACCTGGTGGAGCTGTGAGGGACAATCACCTGACCCTGAATGAGTAGGCAGTGAAGAGCAGAGAACATTCCAGGCAAGTAAGCAAGGGGCATGGAGTTGAGAGATACACATGGTGCCCACGGTGCCCACAGTTGCCCTCAGGCTGAGTGGCCAGGATGCAGCACTTGGGAAACCAAGGAGCTGAGGTCATTACTATGCCAGAGGCAGATCAGGTCAAGTGTGACCTTGTGGGTCACAGCAAGGGGTCTACACTTGGCACAAGTGATACTAAATCAGATTTGAGTTTAGGAAGGTCCCCTACTGCCATGTGAAGGACAGAGACAACCAGCCTGGAGGCGAGGTCTGTCAGGCAGTGGACACATGAGAACGGGAAAGGCAGCAGCCTCGCACCAAGGTCGTGAGCCCAGCAGATGGTGGTCAGGAAGGAAAGGAAGGAGCCACTTGCACTTACTCCTCTGACCATGCGCTCACTGTGCCTCAGCATCATGGGACACCAGAAAGGGCCCATGTAGGCGCTGACAGAGGATTACCCAGGTTTTAATTCCAACCCCCCATTCCTAGCTAGAAAAATGGTACCCTGGGCTAGGTTCATAATCCTTTTTTCGAAATGGTGGCAAAAATGCTCTTAAAACAGTTAATAGGAGAATTAAATGACATGACTCTAAGTGACCAGAGGTGGGTGACTCATAGTAGCTACTCGGTAAATATTGTTCAGATGCCTGTCCTCCTTTTCACCTGATAAAATGTCACCTTATTACTCCATGTATTAAATATTCATGGATCTTTGTTAGCATACCTGCCTTCCTTCCTTCAAGAAATATCCTCCAGAATGTAAGCTCCAAGAGGTCAGGAGCCAGGTCTGTCTCATCCATCACTGCAGTCCCATCACCAATACAGTACTGGCCCCTGAGTAGATGCTCACTTAATTTCACAGAATCAATTGAGCACCTTCTCAGCACTCTTTATGCCAAGAATGTAGTCATGAACAAGAAAAAGTACTGTTGTTTTAGTGGAGGAGACGAAAGCCCATAAATGATTTCAGAGTGACAATGCACTAAAAAAACATACAAAGGGTGACATACTGGAAGACAGGGCATGTCATTTTACAAGCTGGCGATCAGGGAAGATGACTTTGAATATTCCAGACAGAGGGAACAGCTAACACAAAAGCTCTGAGGCAGGGACCAGCTTCAGATGGTCAAGAAACCTAAGGTGCTTGTGTGGTCAGAGCACAGGTGATAAGAGAAAGACACCCCCAAGACTGGAGAGGTGGACAAGAGCACCTCTTGCAAAGCCACATGCTCTGTAAGACACAGGAGAGACTAGATTTTATTCTAGGCTGGATGGGAAGTCACTGGAAGGACTTTAGCAGGGAGACTTCATCTGATTTACACTTCTAAAGAATCACTTGGGGCTACCGGTAACTACCGCATGAATACACTGGGAGACAGGTGAGGATGGAAGCAGGGAGTCCTGGGGGCTAAGAAGTTAATTGCAGCGCTCAGGTGAGAGGCAGGTGGCTTGCACAAGAGCACAGTGGTAGAAAAGTAGCATGGGATACTCATGTGCTCAGTGACCATGTCCCTTTTCCCCTGGCAGCACGGAGGCCCTGCTCTTGTCTATCCTTCCTCCCAGCCGGATCACCAGGGGAGCAGATGGGCTTGTCATGTTCAGCTGCCCCAGAAGCCCGAAGAGCCTCTCAAGTATGGCAGCCAGGCTTGGTTCAGGTGGGTCTCCAGCTCCGTTCAGCAGAAGGCTGGGTGTGGCTATGCTGAGGCTCTAGGGGCTAAATCAACGAGCCCGGTGAAAGAAGGATAAAGGAGCAGCGCAGTGCGGCCACTCTGCAGCCCTGTGTCTGAAAGCACAATGACATCAGCAACAGAAAGGGAAATGGGCAGGAAGAGGAAGCTGGGGCAGATGGCAGATGGTTCTATGGAATGACAGACAAAGCTGCAGCAGCGGCAAAGAAATCAGGGCAAAGTTGGCTGGGTTGTTGAGTCAGCTCCAAGGTGTGGGGCCACATGTCTGCCCAAGATTGGCCCCTCCCAGGCAGGCGCAGCATTGGTGGGCAGTGCAGGTGCCACCAGGCCTGCAACTTGGCAGGTTTCCAGACAGACAGAAAAATCAGGAGGGAGAAGGAAGTCTTGGGAAGGCAAGAGAAATTACCTAATGCTCCAAAAAGAGTGTGAAACAGGTTGGCAGTGGGGAAGGGAGGGGACTGTCCTTCCCTGAGGGCTCAGGTCCCAAAACTTCAGTCAGAGGAGAGTCAGACTATGGTCTAAGTCAGGGAATTCTACTGGGGAGGGGGCGTGTCAAAGACTAGTCACCCCCACTCTCATACTCCACCTGTAGTGCAGTCCAGTAAGAGGTCAGCTGGCAGACAGGACAGGGCTGAGACTCTGAGCTGGACAGCTCACCTCTGCCCCACTGTCACTTCTCAGACAGCCTCTCTATCCCAGGTAGCTTCTGGGGCCTCAGGACCCTTTCCCCAGATTAGGGATCATGGAGCAGCATCCTCATTCTTTCCAGGCCTTGCCACTCCAAACTACTCTCCTACTGAACCTACATGACCCTCTGCGTGCCCCCATCCCCTTGAGAAAGAATTCAAGTTCCTGACCTGGCCACCCATGTTCACCTTGATCTGGCCTCAATCCAAGCCTTGGCCAGCCCTGCAAGTGTTCTCTACCAGACTGCCTTATCTCCAGGTTGCTCACCCTACCAGTGGACTCCTCTGCCCAACAGCCCCTGTCAGGGCTCTCTGCTTCCATTCAATTCCCTGAAGCCCAATTCAGGTGCTTCTTCTGTGCTAGTCACAGAGGACAAAGAAGTAGCAGTGGGGTCACTGCTGTCAAGGAGAGCCCATGTGCTCAGGAAGGCAGACCTACTACAGAAGCCACCCACTCCAACAGAGCAGACCAGGAAGAAACAGCTCATACCCTCCAGTGCCCAGAAGAAAGACAGAAGGCCTCCTGGAGAAAGAGGGACCTCAAAGGACTGAGTGGTGGAAGAACAGAAAGGGCATGTCACAGAGAGGAAAGTAGGAAGGAAGACTAAGGGCTGTGTCCAACAAAGCTTGAGAGCAAGAGAGGAAGAGTCTGGGTGAAAGGCCTAGGACATGAGCCTGTTCTGTGGGTAATGGATGCCAGGGGAGGTTTTGGAGCAGGAGAGTGACAAGGTTCCAGAAGGTCAAGTCAACCCTGCTCTTAATGGGCTCCAATGCCCAGCACCCTAACAATGATGCCCAAAAAGTGCACAAAAGAGAAGTTACTTTTGCCTGTTGACAGGCCTTGGGCCATGTCACACTTGCTAGCTGCCACATGGGGTGTGGAATCACGGTGGAGAGGAGACCAGAGGGGAGAGAGGTCTGCACTTCTGCAGGGGGCCAGGGGAGGAGACATTGGAAGCCTCTGCCCTGTGCTGAACACTTCCTCACAGGGTGACAGTGTGCCCTGACTAGATTGGGCCACAGAGCACATGGGTCTCAGGTCCTCTGGAGCTGGGCAGGCAGGCAGCCTCAGGACGGTCGCTTTTCAGGCGTCATCAGCCGCTCCACCTCCCGCATGAACCGCAGACACATCTCTTCCTGCCAGGGCAGAGCCACGCACTGCACAGCCACAGGCAGCCCCACGCTATTCTTCATGGCCTGCAGGGAACACAGGCATCAGGATGGACAGTGAGGCAGGATCACTCCCCAGGCCAAGAAGCCTGTGCCCCACTGGAGAGGAGAGGCAGGAAGCCAGGCCTGCTCAGCCATGGGGCTTGCTTAAAAATGGCTCTGAGGCTTCCCACTTCAGCAGGAGAGCTGGGGCAGGGCAGTGAACTGAGGGCAGGGGAAGGCCTCACCTTCTTCAGCACCTTGTCCCAGATATCCCCAAAGTAGCCCTTGTAATGTTCCATCTGGGCTTCATCCTCAGCAGTCACCGTGGTGACAGGCACCACCCCAGCAGGAAAGTCCAGGCAGTTGTAGAGCACAGTATAGCTGACGGCCCCTGGAACACATCACAGTGGCTGCAACAGGCCCCGGGACTGGCAGAGCCAACTGTTCTTTCTGGGCCATGGTGAAATAGCACCTGGCTTCCACAGTCAGGGAAAGGCCCTCTCCCAGGACAGAGGTTTGGGTGACAAAGCCCAAGAGCCCTGCAAGATCCACAGATGCTTGTCCTGTGCCTTTGTCCAGGTAGTTTCCCTGCTTGGAACATCATTCCTGTTTTTTTGCTTAGCTATATCCCACCTAGAGTCAAATACCACTTCCCACATTAGACTCTAATTAAAGATCCCCACCTTGAATAGTGCTAATGACGGAGCCCATTCCCTCCCAGAGCAACCCACATGACTCCCATCTCTCCAATCAGTCAGCCTATGAGTCCCCCAAGAGTGGAGTGCTCCCCCAGGGTGGGGTCTTCCCCCGGGGCTCCTCCATCTCCTCTATTTCCCAGTAGCTCCACAGGGCTCAGGGATGAACTCATAGAAGAGAAGGAGCAGGTGGGGGTGTGAGGGGAGCAGGTGGGACAGCAGGCCTCACCTGTGGCCCTGCCTGGGGCATTCAAGTTCAGAGCAGGACCCAGCATGGGAGTCAGCAGAACATCCAGGTCCAGTGTTTTCCACTGAGCAATCACAGAGTTGCGGTACACCTGGGAATGCCAGCACATCGGGGAGGGCATTCAGACCAGGACCGTTCAATGCAGGGAGGGGAGCTGGGGGCGGGTCTGGTCCCAGCACCTGTGACTGGATCTGAGCTGAGCCAGGAGGAGGTCCTACGGGCAGGCAGCACAGCTTCTCAGGAACACTGTGGTTCTACTTCCACCTCCTGCCTAAACTATAGACACAATGCTTCCTGCCAAAATGGAGCCATGCCCTGCATAGTCACAGGCAGCTAGCTCCAAGGGGCAAAGAAGCCTCTAGGACAAGAGTCCCATGCTGACCCAGCTGCACGGGCCCTGGGCAGATGAGCATCAGAGAGCAGGGCCCAAGTTGCAGGATGGAGGTCGGGGTGGGGATGACAGGTCTCTCTAAGAGACCAGTGGGAACAGTGGCTAGAAGATGCTGCTGGCAGGTGCCCTGAACAACTCCACCCTCCCCTCCACCCTCCTGTAGTGTAGGGGCTCAGGTCTCACCTCGATCTTATGCTGCAGTTCCCAGAGCTTTCCTGCAGACCTGGGCAGAGGGAGTGAGGTCACCAGCCATCATAGCCACAGCCAGGAGGATTAGTAATTGCAGACACCCAACTCTCAACACTTCCAGATCTCACTCCTTCACAGTCACTCAACCTGAGAGGAGCTCTGAGAGGGCAGAAGTTCAAAGCCCCACTGTCCAGATGAGAAATCCAGGCCCCAGAGGGACTTAGGTGGGATCACTTAGTGACTCCACAGCAGAGCCAGCACTAGACCAGTACTGACTCCTTGCTACCTGCAGGACCCTGGAAAGGCCAGGGCTGTCAAAGGTCCTGAGTGGTGGAGGTGAGAGGAGTGAGTCCATAGGATGCCAGGGCTGGACACTGGATCACTTATGCCCTGTTTTCCCAATCTGAGCCACTAAGGGCAGATGGGAACCCATGCACCCAGTTCATTTCAGATCTCTAACAGCATTTCACTTGGTTCCCCAGTGTCCAGCACCTGGCCAGGGCCAAGTCCTTCTGGTCCTTTTCCCTGCCCCAGTCAGGCCAGCCTTCTCTCTTCCACTTCTCCCATTCTATTCCCTCCTTGCCTTTGCTCTCCAGCCAGATTCGGACCTAGGGCCACACAGGTTACCCGCTCCCTCCCTACTCAATTCCATCCCAGAAGCCACTTCCGGCTGTGTGAAACCACCTGGACTTAGGTCTGGGTTGGGGAGTAGGGGCAGACATCTAGCATGGAAATATTCTCACCGAGGCCTCATGCTGCTGAGAAAGGCTGCCAGCCGAGGAAGCTGCACAGGAACAGATACAGGATCAATGGCTCAGCTTGGAGCCATGAGCTGGCCACCATGCCTCCTCCTCCATGCCTCCCCCAAGGCCCAGGTCATACCCTTCAGGCAAGCAGATTGGCAGGGGATGTGGAGGAGAGCAGTCGGGGGTACATAGTTGCAGCTATGCCTGCCCAAAAAGGCCAGGAGAGGCTGGGAAGAGCCACAGGCCAGGGGGCATCACAGGATGGGGGACCCTAGAACCTCCCTTGTCCCCTAGCCCCTCGCACTTTTTGTGTCCTCACCAAAGGCTTCAGCAGGAAGGCCAGCAGTCCTTTAAGCCAGCTGGGCAGCTTCAGAACTAAGATCAGGTCCCCCAAGCAGGGGTCCACAAAATCACCTTTGCTGGGAGATAAAAGGCACAGTCTAGGAGCTCCCATCCTGGTATCCCTCCTGGCTTACTCCTCACTGACCTGTTCTCTATCCTCTCCCCCTCTCTCCTCATCAGACTCCAGTAATTAGTGGTCTCCAATCCCTTCATCTGTCTCCTTCTAACCCATGCTTACCTATATTCCCACCCTCCTACCATAATCCTGCCCTGGCCTCTAATCTTCCCCAGACAGGGAAGACCCCTGCCCACCTCCTACCCCACAGCCAGCTCTGCTCAGGTGCAAGCTACAGATGCACAAGCCCACCTCTCCTCAGGCTGCTACCTTTCTGAACCCTCCCTGGCAAGGTATCTCCAGAATCAACTTGCACAGCTGGAGGGACAGCAAGGTCCCTCCCCAGAGACTCAGACCTTCTTTGTGTGCAGCTGAGTCGGGTCTTACTCTTCCTGGGCTGAGCATTTTTCTGATTCCACCATAGACCCTAAAGCCCAGTAGTACTCACAAGTTCTGGAGGAAGCTGTGGCCACCATCACTGAACAGCCCACCTGTTGACAGGGTTTCCAGGGCATAGGGTATGTTGCTTGGCAAGAAGGGAACCAGCTGCAGGAATTGAGAGGTTTAAGGCCCCAGACTTAACAACCCTGGGCTCCCATGACCCCGCCTGCTGCCCCAGGGACCCTAAGGAGGGACTGGACCCATGCTGCCACATGGTAGCTCTCACAAGAGCCACAAATGAAGTCTTATTAGCCCATGAAAACTCCCTGTAAAAATGTCCCTCATGAGAGAATTCTGGAGTCATACATAGTTTTGTCAGATGAGCAGACCAAAACCCAACCATTTCAGAGCCCCAGGAACCTCTGGACAGCTGTGCACCTTGTCCAAGATTGAGGAACTCCCAGCCACCCTACCGCCAAAAAAAAAAAAAAAAAAAGAAAGAAACAAACAAACAAATGCAGGGCTCACACACTACCCAGCACTGGCTGAGTTCTCATGCACTTCTCACTCCAATAATCCCGGCCTGTCCCTACATAGATTCCACAGGGTGACCGCTCTTATCCCCAATAATTATTAAAATCAAGAGGTTGAGGACCTGGGAGGGAATGGCCATGGGTATCAGGAAGACTCCTTTGCAGGAAAGGAGAAGCCAGGACTTGGGGTTCCTACAGTCATACCGTGTGGCCAGCAGCCTCAAGGCTCTGCTTGGTCTCCAGCAGGGCCCGCTTCATGGCCGGGCTGGGCATGGTATAGTTGTCAGTCTCATAGTACCCCACGCGTAGGGGCCGGGAGCTGGTGTACACCTGGGAGCAAACACAGGGGGCAACGTCAGGCAGGAGCAGGACAGAAGAGGATAGCCTGTGAATTGGGGTTGAAGCTCAGTGATGTGAGTGTTTGCCTCATGTGCATGAGGCCCTGGGTTCAGTCCTAAGCAATACATACAAATAAAAATGAAAATTTAAAAAGAATTAAAAAAAAAAAAAAAAAAAAAGAGGACAGCCTGAGCAGAGTTCCTAGAAACCAGGGAAGCTACTCAGTCCAACACAGCTGCAAGGCTATAGCCTGGATCCCTCTGGCACTGTTTCCCCTGAAAACAGATCATCAGCAAGGCCAGTCCCTTCCACATATGACCCTTTCATAAAACATCTTCACAATGACTTGGTGGTGGGCAGAACAGGGATGAGGATTCCCACTGGGCATATGAGGAAATTGAGGCTTGTGGTCTACCTAGAGTCTGAGGCCAAGAGGGGCTGGGACTTGCCTAAAGTCACCCAATGGAGAGATGAGGTTAGGCCTATATCCAGGCATTCTGTCTTCTGAGCTGACGTTCTCCACTACCTGTCCTGGTTCCCATGACAAAAACTGTTCCAAAATCGATGAAGGACCTCTTCCCCTCCCCTCCCCTCCCCTCCTTTTCTTTGTGTGTGTGTGTGTGTGTGTTTCTCTCTCTTTTGATTCTGGGGATTGAATCAAGGGGCATTCTACCACTGAGCTATATCCCCAGCCTTTTAATTTTATTTTTTTATTTTGACAGAATCTCACTAAGTTACCCCAGCTGGCCTCAAACTTTTGATGCTACTGTTTCTGCCTCCTGAGTTGCTGGGTTTGCAGGAATGTGTCATCGAGCCCAGCATTTTATTGATCCTTGAACAGTCTTCATCACTCTTCATTAGAAAGCATCAAATGACATATACACCCAAGGATTCTGAAACTCTCACCTCAAGGTCCTCAGTTTGCTGTGACTCTCCTCAATGATTAGATCATGATCCTTACCTAATCACAGTCATCCTCCATGTTGAAAGACCTACCTAAGCCAGACACCGCACCCTGCCCTCTGGGGAGGTGGGCTTCCCCCACCTCAGAAAGTAATGAGCTCAGCTTTGATCAATGGGGCTGTCTTGGTGATATCCTGGGGAGCTGACATTCCACACTGCCCACAGCTTGCTCAGTCTATGTGCCAAGCATCCTACTTTCTGGGGAGATGGACAGGAGTATTGTAAGTAAGGCTGCTATTTACTGAGAGTCAAATTCAGCCTAAGCACAGGAGTTCGCCGGCTGAGAAGTAGGTCCTGACTCTAGTCCTCTGACACTAGCAGAGGTTGTATTTGAGGGTTTCCAAATGCAGACAAGGGCACCACCTGGTGTCCACTTATGGAGTAGCAGTCGACCCTGGCCGCAGACTGGGGGGCGGGGTGGGGGGCGGGGCGTTTCCTGGGACAAGGTCTGGCAGGCCTGCCTACACAGCCTGGTTCAGAAGTACACCCCCTTGCCCGCCTTACACCCCACCCGGCTCACCTCCTCCCTGAAGGGCAGCGGAGGCACAGTGGGGTCCAAGCGGAACATATCTTCACACAGCAGGGCTCGCAGGCATAGCGCCAGGCTCTCCACATCCCGGGCCATGGGGCCGACTGAGAGCTGCACTGTGGGGCAGGGAGGGGAGGCAGAGGGGTCATCCGGTCCCAAAAAGCTTTAGGGCTGGAAAGTAGGGGTTGGGCCAGGGCTCAAGAGTGTGAGCAAGACAAGGTCAGAACTCAAACTTAGAGGGCCTGGTAGCCAGACACTGCCCCCAGAGAAGCAGGGACAGAGATGGATCAGGTTGACCCCCACCCTCCTCCAGGGACTGAGGGAACCAGACCTCACCTGCCACCTGTCCATAGACACAGCCCTTCAGACCACTCTTGCTGGATAAGAAACACAAATATTGGAAATAGGAAATGGCCACCTTTGCCCACCCTCCAGCCCAAGTAGCATCTCAAAACTCTGAGCACTGGAAACTAAGAACCATGTATGAGGTTAGGTGAGGGTAATGCTTCCTCCCAGGAAAACCCTGGTGAATGAATCCTTGCCTGGAGCCCAGAGATGTTGGAAGTTAGGCCAAGGTCACACAGCAAGGGGCCCAGAAGTTTCCTATACCCACCATACCTGAGGCGGTTCCCAGTAGGTTTGAGGCCACAGATTCCACAGAAGGCAGAAGGAAAGCGGATGCTGCCCCCAATGTCAGTGCCTAAGCCCAGGGGAGAGCCTCCAGACCCAATGAGGGCCCCCTCACCCCCTGAGGAGCCACCTGAGCTCTTGGAGGACTTCCACGGGTTCAGGGTCTTCCCAAAGAGGGGGTTACTGCAGTCATAGCTGGAGGAGACAGGAACAGGTCAGCCTGAGTCATGCTGGCACCAGTGCCCCTGTCCACCCTGCCTCACCTTACTGAGGCCCAGCCCTGAGACCCAACCTGAACATGGACTGGGGGATGTTGGTGTGCACAAAGGGCACGGCACCCTGCAGCTTCAGCACCTGCACCACCACACAGTCACACTCGGCTGGCACTCCCTCGTTCAAGCTCAAGCCCAGCGTAGAGTCCTGTCCCTGGAGAAAGCATGAGCACCAAGAGGACAATGCAGTTGAGTTAGGGACCCTTCTGCAGCCCAGGGTCCCATCCACCACTGTCATACTGGCTGAGGCGGGGTACACCCATAATCCTCTCTCAAGGCCTCTGGACTTGATTATTTCCTCTGAGGGGCCCAAATGACCCAGGACACAGTACTGGCTGCAGAGACAAAGGGAGAGCAGACATCAGGGTAGAGTGTACCTTGTAACTGAAGCACTCCTTGAGGCTCACCGGGACGCCATAGAGCAGGCCACGCCGTGGGGCCTGGGACAACTGAGTCTCACAGTCAGCCAAGTAGGCAGTGACACAGTTGATCCCTTTGTTCACTTCCCAGGCCTGGAAAGGAGGGAAATGGACACCAGATAAAGTGAAAGGGGATGGGTTTTTTTGTTTTTGTTTTAACTGTGGTAAAATGTGCACCATATAAAATTGGTGTTTTCAAAAACACCTAGGGAAAGAGTAACCAGCAACGTGGACCAGAGCCAGGAGCACAGAAGATGACCTAGCACCCACCAACCACCTTGCTGGGGACATTTGACCCCAGCCTCATCCTATCTCCAGTTTTCAACTTCATGACCCAAAAAGAGAAAAGAGAGGGGATGGGGGAGAACCCTAGGGCCAGGACACTTGAGGGAGCAAAATACAGTCCTCAGATGCTCTCCAGCAAAGGATGAGCTGGGAGAAAGATGACCACTGGCCTCTGTCCCCACTCCTCCAAGCTAGTCTCTGCCCAGTGAGGCAGATGGGGACCAGACAGGGGCAGACCTCCATGTCAGGTCACCTGAGAGTCAACTGAGAAGCTGGGCTAGACTCAGTCCCCAGCCCCCTGGAGCCCAACGCTGCCTCCTCTGCTCCATGCCTGGCCCGCACCTGGCCTGGTCCAGCCTCCTCTTTCCCAGGGCCTCTTGTTTCTGACAATCAAGGCACACAGAAGTGACTGATTGCTGTGAAGGATGATGACAGAAAGGAATGACACACTGACCATGGAGGCCAAAGCCCCCAACCGCAACCTCAGGGCCCAGGAGGAAAGGCCAAGGGAGGGCCCTATGCAGCCTTCAGTGCCTCCTCTGGTTCCTGTGAGACCCCTGGGGAAAAGGGGAGGTAGTGCTGCCACACCCAGGACTGTGCAACATCTGTCCCCAGGCCACCCAAGGCAGGAAGGGAGGAGCCCATCATTTGTAACCAAAACACTCTCTTTTGGTGTCCAGGAAGTGAGAACCTTTCAGGCACCTTGTTAGGGAAAAAGCATCACCATCTACTGAAACTCTGTCAGTGACACCTGCCACCTGTACTCTCTCACCCTCTCTCAGCTGCAGTACCTGTCATATGCAACCGTCGCTTAACACTCAGGCCACCTGCTTAGTGGTCACACTATCACACTCATAATGCACAGTTTGTTCTTCCTTTCTTTTTGTGCATATTTCTTGAGTTCTTCCTGTGTGTTCAATACTAAGGTTCAAAGACAAATAAGGCAAGTTCTGTCCACAAAGAGCCCACGTGGGCACGGAAAAGGAAGAAGGCAGGACTGCTGTGGACAGCATGCAGAGGGCTGGCTGGGCAGAGGGCAGGGAAGCCTCCTGCTCCAGTCCTGAAGGATCAGCCAAGGAGCCTGTGGCCCTGAGAGGGGCAAAGCAGAGGGAATGACAGTGGAGAGCATGGCAGGTCCTAAGCTCTGATGCCCCAAGCTCCTGACCACCAAGGACTGCAGAGTGAGAGGGCATCTGGCCAGGAGGTGCTGCCGTGGTGAAGGCCAGGGGTGGCTGAAGAAGGAATGAAGACAAGGGGAGGAACTGAGAGAAACAGAAGATGGAGCAGACCAGACTTGGTGACCAATGGGGTGGAGGCGTAAGGGACAGAAAAGTCTGGGCTGAAAGCCAGGTTTCTAGCTAAAACAACATGTTCAGTGTCTCCCTCTCTCTCCCTCCGTCTTTCTCTCTTCCCCTCCCTCTCTCTTTCACACACACACACACACACACACACACACACACACAGCACTCTGGACTCTTCCCTCCCTGGTAGTCCCTGGCACTGTGGTCCCACTGTCACTCTCAGCAGGAAGATTCCAGGCCAGGTTTTACTCACAGCCTTTACAGAGAAAGGGAGGAGGAGGGAGCAGACCATCCTGGCTACCTGACAGTAGCCTTACCTTTCCCAAGTAGGTGAAGAGCGCAGCCTCAGGGGACAGCTCCCCACTGTGTAACTTCTGCACCAGCTGAGGCAGGGGCAGGGCCAGCAATGCCTCTGAGTCCAGGTCGGGGTTCTGTGAAGGACACACTCAGATCAGTCCCCTACTCCCCAAAGGGCCCTGAGCCTGCAGCATATTCCTGTGGTCCATGCCCCCACATACCCACGCAGCTCACTCCCACATGCCAATCCACAACAGACATGCCTAAACACAGCTCTGACACCAGGGACAAGACCTGGCCTGGGCAAGCCCTTGCCACCTTTGGACAGTACAGATCCTCCTTCAGAAGGCTGTTGGAGGGCAAGCCCAGAGGAGACCTGCCCATGCTGATGCCTGCACTATTGCAACTAATCACCATCATGCGACTACCAACAAAACCCATGGGTTTTGTTTTTGTTTGAGACAGTGTCTCACTAAATTGCCAAGAGTGGCCTTAAACTTGCTGTCCTCCTGCCTCAACCCCCTGAATAGCTAGAATTACAGGAGTATGCTACCACACCTGGCTGTGTTCCATGTTTGATTAAAGGTTACTACCACTAGTCGGGCATAGTGGCTCATGTCTATAATCCCAGCCAGGCATGGTGGCTGAGGCAGATGGACTGCAAGTTCAAAGCCAGCCTCAGCAACTTAGTGAGGCTCTAAGCAACTTAGCAAGACTCTGTTTCAAAATAAAATACAAAAACCAGCTGGGGTCGTGACGTGGTGGTTAAGCACCCCTGGCTTCAATCTCAGGTACCAAAAAAAATAAAAGTTACTACCACTCCCATTGTGCAGATAAAGAAACAGGCTCAGAGAGAAAGTACCTAGCCTAGGACCATAAAGGTAAGTGGCTGTACTTTGCCTACTCAGCACAAGCTGCCGGGGCTGTCCACCTGCACCTGATCACCCAACCCCTGCCAGGGAGGGCAAGAACAAGACTCCAGGGTGGCTGGAAACTACACCTGAAAGGGAGGATTTATACATTCATTTCAGCAGCTCTATGACCCAGCACCATGCTAGGCCTGGGGATTAGGCAGTGAATGAAAAGCCATGCCTGCATGAGTTTACACAAGGCAGGGATGAAGAGCAGGGAATTAATAGGTAAACAAATAAGAATTCAACCTGGAGATAAAGAAAATAAAACAGGGTGTAGTGAAGGACAGCACCTGGGCAGAAGGGACTGCTCTCCAAGGTTCCAGGCCTCTGGGGTCAGCCCTTCCTTAAACACCCTCCTCCTTCCATCCTCAAGGGTATTAGACCAATTAGCAGGCACTGAGTCGGCCCCACTGTTCACCCAGTCCCCTACTGTTTCTGTCAAGGTCACCAGAGACCTCCTAGACTTTTACTCCACATCTCCTTGAGGCATCCACGTCAATGCTTCCTGAAGATGGCTACTTCATTTCCCTGGTTTCCCTCCTGCCTCTTCACTACTTCCTCTGTCGTTCATTCATTTAGTCAGTCAACAAATGTATTCTGAGCACCAACTATGTGCAAAGGACTATGTGAAGGGCTATGAATTTAGAAGTAACCAGGAAGACCCAGCAAATAAACAGGTCATGGCAAGTGTGAGACAGCAGATCAACAAGCACTGTGGGAGAAATGAGAGGAGTGACTTAGACCGGCTGGGCCGGCCCATCTGAAGAGGTGACACTCCAGCCGTGATCTGGAGGATGAGAAGGAGCCAGGCTCAAGGAGAAATACAAGCTCCTGGAGGCCTCTCCAGGGTTTGTCTTCCCTCTCATATGCTAAGAGAAGGCCTCCCTGGCTACCACTCCACCTCCACAAATGCCCCCGACTCCCTCCAGGTCCTCTGCCTGCCCCTCAGCCTCGGGATCCTCCACTCAGTCCGATCCCAGTGAGCCTGAACCACTTCAGGGGGCTACTCTTGTCCCAACCCACCATGTCCTTCCCTCTGAGCTCATCACCTCCCCCACTTTCAGCAGGGCTCCTCCTCCTCACTGTACCCTGTACCCTCACTCAGGCAAATACACCATCATCCATTCCGGTGATGAGAACCCAGTCATTCCAGCGCCTCCCTCTCTCTCCTACCTAATGCAACCAGTCACCAAGCACTCTAAGTAGCTCTGGAAAATGGCTACCTCTCTATCCCTCCACCCAGACTCTCACCCACATTCATCTTTTTCTCCTGAGTCACACAGAGAACCTAACTGTTGCCCTGCCCAAGCCCTGTCCCTCTGGCCCGCCTTTCCTTCTAGGGCCAGACAAGTGCCAAAAACCCAACCTGGTCTTGCCCCTCCCCTTAAAATTCCTATCATGTCACACACCAAGATCCAGCTCACGTTCCAAAAGGAGCTTCCAAGCCATGGTCCTGTCAGAATCCTCTGTACCCCACACTCACCACACCTTCAGAACAGAACACCTTCCACCCCATCCACCATACCTAATGTCCTCAGGAGTCCTTCCCTGAGCATTCGCCCACCACTGGTCCACCCCACACAGCCCTGCTACCAAAAAGGAAGCTGTTCTTAATAGTTCCTAATGAATTTTTACAGGGGGGAAAATGTTTATGAAAAACATGAAACACATATTCACATTTATTCTTTTTTTTTGTTTAATGGATACACTTACTCGATATGCATTTTGGCGGGGTCGGTGGACAGTACCAGGGATTGAACCCAGAGGCCCTTAACCACTGAGTTACATCCCCAGTCCTGTGTATTTTTTATTTTGAGACAGGGTCTTACTAAGTTGCTTAGGGCTTCACTAAGTTGCTGAGGCTCCCCTGGAACTTTCAATTCTCCTGCCTTAGCCTTCCAGGCTGCTGGGATTACAGGTGTGCACCACTATGCCCAGCCTTGGTATGCTTTTTAATACAGAACACTAGAGTAGGAAAAAGTGGGTCACTGATCTCTACCCAAATACACCATCCCTGTTGAGTTGTTGTTTGTTTGTTTTAAGGCACATAAAATGAAAAGTGAGCATTCGCCCACCCCTGGTCCACCCCACACAGGCCTGCTACCAAAAAGGAAGCTGTTCTTAATAGTTCCTAATGAATTTTTACAGGGGGGAAAATGTTTATGAAAAACCTGAAACACATATTCACATTTATTCTTTTTTTGCACAAAGTGATCACATTATACAGAGTACTATATCCTACCTCTCCCATCTGACAATGGAAACAGAAAATGTGAGGTTTTTCTGACTATAATGGTTTTTAAAAAAAATTACCTAAAAGTATGGGAAAGAAAGTCAAAGTCAGCAGAGAGCCCACCACCCTGGGATAATTGCCACCTGCTGTCTGCTGGCTGTCTCCATCAAATGCCCATAGAGACAGCCTATAAGTTATCAGCAACACCATCCCCCATTCTCAGCATGCATTTTAATTCTTTCCTATGTTTCTTCCTGTTGACAGTTGATGTTACAGTTGCTAACAGCTATTTTTAAGTCTTCAACTAATATCAGGCAGCTAAGACACTATTTCACGAGACACCAAAGTAAGCCAGCACCTCCAGAAGGCCATTCTGAACATGGAGGAAATGATTTTGTATAGAGAATGAAGGGAGGTATTCTGATGACCTTACTGTGTGGTCACCCTGCATGGTAACTTTTCAAGAGGGGGCTACCATACCTATCCGTTAAGCACTGCCCTTCTTCCGTTTCATTGTCTCCTGAACCACCTATTGTCCTAATTTTGGGTCTTCTGGATTGTCTTCCCTGTCACTTTTCTTTTCCCTCATGGTTTTTATTGCTTTTGTTCTATTTCAAGATATTTCCTAAATAAATAAATTAATTTAATTAAAAAGAGAAAGGGCTGGGATAAGGATTTTTAAAAAAATGGTATCCCCTCCATTTGATCATGTAGATGATTGCCACTAATCTCAATGGTAATCACGCTCTCCTTTGACTCACCTACTGAATTATTTCAAAGTTCTGTGTAAGGTAGACTTGGAGAAAGTCAGGAGATGGAACCAGTTGTAGGATCCAGTTGAAGGCAGTGGCATTCATAGGACCAGTGGGTCTCTGCTAAGTGGTGGGTACATGAGTCGGAAAAAGTATTCATGGTGCACCAAAAGCATGTGGGCGAAGACACAGAGGTAGACACAGTATCCTGTGGTGCCTGAACCAGCCTCAGCATTGGTCTCTCTTTGGTCTAGAAAGCCTATCAAAACTCAGGGATCAGGTGGGGAAAATGGGTGAATGGTTGTTTTGAGTAAACCTCCTATGGTCAACAGAGTTATCAAAAACACAACTTTCTCTAGAGTTGCTCTGAAGAGGTGAACCGTTTTGTGATGATTCAGAGATACTTAGCACTGCCCCCACCCCCAATCATACGTACATCCAGCGTGTGTCCTCCTTGGTCCACAGCTAGCTTTGTCCAGTATCTATCAGGGACACTATACTACAAACTGCTGTGTGCTCCCAGGGTTGCCTGGATTCTGCTTTTCCAGGTGGCCCTTTGCTCTTTGGAGCTGGATTAAGAAAGTCCCAGAAGAAAGACTGCTGGACAGCCTCTGGTCTTGCCTCCCTCATCTAGGGACCCAGAGCCTAGAAGAAGGGCACCACAGGGTGGGCAGGGTAAGGAGCTGGTCCTAAGGCTAGTCCCTATCCCAAGGCCTACAAAGTTAATACCTTCAAGATCCACCCCTTAGCCAGTTAAGTGGTGCACACCTGTAGTTCCAGCTACTCTAAGGCAGAAGGATCACTGAGGCCACAGAGTTCAAGATTAGCCTGGGCAACATAGTGAGACTCCATAGTGAGATTACAGCGGCCTATAATCCCAATAGCTTGGGAGACTGAGGCAGGAAGATCACAAGTTCAAAGCCAGCTTCAATAATTTAACAAAGCCCTCAATTTGGTGAGACCATTTCAAAATATAATACAAAAATACCTGGAGATGTAGCTCACTGATAAAGCACCCCTGGGTTCAATCCCCAGTACCAAAAAAAAAAAAAAAAAAAATCTTTACTGATTGCTGAAAACCTCAGAGGCTCCCAGTTAGTTCTCCCTTTGCTTTCTGATCATTAGAAACCCAAAAGGTAATTTTCCCTCTTGAAAGAGCCAAGCTTTGGTGTTTGAGGCTAGGTCTCCTGCTCCAGGAAGGGTATGGAAACAGCTCTTTGTATTTCAGAGCCAAAATGTCTGTCCTGGAAGATTCCATTCTTTTAAAAAATGATGCTGGGGGGCTGGGGAAATAGCTCAGTCGGTAGAGTGCTTGCCTTGTAAGCACAAGGCCCTGGGTTCGACCCCCAGCAACCCCCACCCCCCAAAAAAAATTATGCTGGGAACTGAAATGCAGGAACAGTCATCCTTCTACCACCCCCCACCCCTGCCAGTCAAATGCAGTCCTTGTGACTCTCAGGATTTCTTTCTGCCCACAGGAATTGTGGGCAGATTCCTGCACCTGCTCCCCACACTGAGTTGAGAGCTGGTGGAACTCAGCTGGCTTCACAGAAGGACAGGAGTGGGGCAGCCAAGCGTGGTCCAGGATGAACCAGGGATCATCATGAGGATCCTTGAGAGGAGCATCTCTGAGCTCAACCAAAGAAGGGGCTGAGTAATAAAGAACTCCCTGATCAGGTAGTGACCAGTTTGGATTGAACACCAGGGTCTTTCCAATGTGGGAGAAGAGAACCCTAAGAACTGACTGATGGAGGACTTCTCAGTCAGTTTGATGAGTGAAGTTTGGAACCAGATATATTTTTATTTCAGTAACTAAATATGGTCATGTACAACTAATTAGAACAAATAAAAAATAAACAAAAAATAAAAATAAATATGTTCTGGCCTCAGGGATGATGTGAAGTAAATTCAAATAATTACAGTCAGCCAAAACTTCACCCACATTCAGGACTACACCCTAGTATCCAAAGCCCAGTTACCCTAATCTCTCTCCTGCTCCTCACCACTGCAGTGAGCTGGAGAGTACACCTGAGCACCTAGGTTCTAGTTCCGGCTCTGCCCCAACTCAAAAGTCACTTGCTGTAACTGACCACCTGCTAAGTGCAATGACTCCCTCTCTGCCTCCCATCTACATACGTCCTCCTGACTCCTGCTGTCCCCATCACCTGGGAGACCCCACAAACACCTGAGGCAAGTTTCCCTTCCCTCAGCATGTGAGAACATCTCCCCAGAGTTCAGCATTTTGGTTTCTAAGTGCCGCCAGTGTTTCATGTACCTGGAGGGAAAGTCCCTCTTCTTGTCGCCATTCCCCCTCCCCCAGTGTGCACCTTCCCTACAGTCAAATACACATACACTGAGATGATCCTGAAGTAGCACAGGAAGAAGCAAAGCTTATTGACAGGTCATCCGGGGAAGGCTGGAACTAAACCTGCTCTTGGAAAGGGATGTCAGCGGTTGGACAGCCTGAACGGCAGGAGCTGGGAAGATTTCCATTCTAGCTTTATCAATAACTCATTGTGCACTTGGGTAAGTCTCTTTCTGGCTTCCTCTAAAGATCTTCATGCACAAATTAACAAACTTGAACCTTAAACTCTCCGGATGCCTGGGCCAAGACCCCGTGGTTGCATAGTCTAAACACTGACATACTACTGGTACTCACTCTAGTGTTCTAGCATTCAAATAGTCCCTAGTCAAAATTCCTCGGCACGGAGCAAAGCTCCTCTTTGACCCAGTGTGGCGATGGCCCTACATGACCTGACCTGTCCCTTTCGTTTCTTTGCTCCACCTCCCCAGCCCCACCTGGCTCAGAAAGAGTGAGAATGCATTAGGGTGAAGAGGAGGTCCATAAAGTCACACACCTGCCCTGCCCGCCCGCGCGTCCTCCGCGCGTCCAGGAGGCTGAAAGTGCTACCGGGGCTACCCCCGTGCCATATCCACCCCCGCCCCGGCCTTGGCGGTCACCTGGAGCCGGAAGCGCTGCGCCGCCTTGTCCATGTTCTCCAGGCCCGCTCGCTGCCTCTGTCGCGCCCGGGCCGCCGCGCCCCGCGCCGACCGGCGTCCTGACCAGCGCAGGGCCACGGCCGCAGCCACGAAGCAGCAGACCAGGGCAGCCCCGGAGGCTCCAGACAGCGCGGTCCACAATTCGTCCGGCACCATGATCTCCCGCCGCGGACTGCTGCTGAGGGCGACAGATGAGAAATCAGCCTGGGCAGCCGGGCTGCTCCTCCACAAAACCCGGCCTGGATCGTCCGGGATTCCGCGCCCGCCGGAGGGAGGGGCGGGGCGCGAGCCCGCTGGGGAGCGCGCCTTGACCGAGGCTGGCGGCGCGCAAGGGTCAAGGTCAAACCTGGCCGCCGGCTGGGATCGCTCCGGGTGTCCTTGCACTTCGGGCCAGGCTGAGCTGCCCGGCGAGGACATCCGCTCCACGTGGGCGCCCTCGGAAGCAGCAGCATAGCAGCAGTTTGTCATCGCAGCCTGCGACCAGGCCTCCATCGTGAGCTCTCCAGAGCTCGGGCTCCCGGAGAGGCGACCCAGCCGGAGCACCCAGTGGAACAGGCTGTCCAAGAGGACAGAGCAGCAACAGACTGGAGTTTGGGGCCTCATCAACTTCCATAAACTCTTCAGCCGCCTCTTTCCTGGGAATGAAGTGTGGAGGCCTTGCACCACAGGGCGTCCGCTTCTCCCCAACTTGGGTTTCTGTGGTGCCCACTCGCTGCCCGCCCCTTCCCCTACCTCTGGACCTCGTTTCTCTAGCCCCAGGCTCTTCTTCATGGCCCAAACTGTCGGTCGTTTGTACTTTTCCCGGACCACTTACTGCAGACTCTTCTCCTCAGGATTACCCTGTTCCAGGCCTGGGCCCTCCTGTACTTCACACCCAGTAAACAGAAGGAATGCCCCACCAGGAGTCGAGCCTGGTGTCTTGGAGGGCATACATTACGCACACATCCTCATTCCTGCCGGCGCCTTTCTCACCAGACTTCTTGTGCTTTATCTCATTTGTCCTCCCAACAGCCCATGGGAAAGGCACTTTTATTCTCATTTTACTGGTGAGGTAGCTGAGGACAAGATATAACTTCTGTGGGTCACACTTGTGACCGAGTGGAAATTCTCATCCAACGCTCTTAACCATCAAGCGGTATACCACTGCTGCCCCTAAAAGTGAATCACTTGTGGGATGACTGACATACAGGAAAGAGCTCTGTGGCTGGAAACACTGATGAGGCGGCTCTTGGTTGTCTTTACTTCTCTGAATCTGTGTCTTTATCTATAAAAGGAGGATGATTATAAAAACTACCTTACACGATTGTTAGGGGTCTATGAGGTTCTTTCACAAGGATGCCTAGTGCATAGTAGGGCCTCCATAAATGTTTTTCTTCTCTCTCTCTTTTATTTTTTTTTTTTTGTGTGTGTGGTACTGAGGATTGAATCCAGGAGTGTTCTACCACTGATCCACAACCCCAGCCCTTTTTATTTTTTGAGACAGGGTCTTGCTAATTTGCTTAGGGCCTTGTTGTTACTGAGGCTGGCCTTGAATTTACCTCAGCCTCTCTAACTGGGATTATAAGCACACACCACTGAGGCCTGTGTTGTTTCTTAAAAAAAAAAAAAAAAAAAAAAAAAAAAAAAAGTGGGCTGGGGAGATAGCTCAGTCGGTAGAGTGTTTGCCTTATAAGCTCAAGGCCCTGGGTTTGATCCCCAGCACCCCCCCCCCAAAAAAAAAGTTTATTACACTTGACTTGAAGGGAAAACTATCTAGCACTCTATTTTTTGGGTACTGGGGACAGAACCCAGGGATGTTTTACCTCTGAGCTATATTCCCAGCCCTTTTTGTTTTTTATTTTGAGACAGAGCCTCTCTAAATTGCTGAAAGTCGGTGTAAGTTGCTGAGGCTGGCCTTGAATTTGTGATGCCTTGCCTCAGCCTCTCGATTTGCTGGGACTACAGGCATGTGCCACCATGCCCAACACTATATTTTTTTAAGAGCAGCTTATCCCTACTTAAAGACAGATTGTCCTGCACAAAAACAGTCATGAAAATATTTTTGGTTTTACAATGATAACTAAAAAGCATTACACTTCTCCATTTGCATGAGGGATATAAGAATTTTTATTTTTTTATTTTTATTTTTTGTTGTGGTTATTGTTAAAACTGCAAAGAAAAATAACTTTTTGGAATATAAGGATGAGAGCTGATTTAGCATTCCACTAAAGGGGAAAGGGGGTATTTTCACAGAACCACTATTTCCTCCTACCCATCCCTTCTCCATGTGGTATTCATCAAAACACACCATTAAACCAGGCATGGGGTTGGGGAGATAGCTCAGTTGGTAAAGTGCTTGCCTTGCAAGCACAGGGCCCCAGGTTCAATCCCCAGCACCGCAAAAAAACCAAAAAACAAAACAGGCATGGTGGCACATGACTGTAATCCCAGCAACTCCAGAGCCTGAGGCGAGACGCTCTCTCAAAAAGTAAAAGGGCTGGGCTTGTGGTTCAGTGGTAGAGCACTTGCCCGGCATGTGTGAGGCACTGAGTTCAATCCTCAGCACCACATAAAAATAAATAAATAAAATAAAGGTATTGTGTCCACGTACAACTAAAAAATATTCTTTAAAAGAAAAAAGAATATTATTTAAAAATAAATTATAAAAGGACTGGGGGTGAGTTTGGTGATAGAGGACCCCTGGGTTCCATCCCAAGTACCACAGGGGGAAAAAAATACCATTGACCATTTAGTTTAAATATATATATATTTTTTATTATATATATATTATATTTATTATATATATATATATTATATTATATATATAATTATACCTATACACACATACCAGTTACTAGTTACTTTATCTAAAATAAAGAAATGGGGCCAGGAGCAGTGGCACACACCTTTAATCCCAGTGACAAAAGGCTGAGACAAAAGGATTTCGAGTTCAAAGTCAGCCTCAGTAATTTATCGAGGTCCTAAGATCCTATCTCAAAATAAAATATGAAAAGGGCTGGGGAGGTTGCTTATTGGTTAAACACCCCTGGTTCAATCCCCAACACCAAAAAAAATAAATTAATAAAAATGGGAAAGGATAAAATGAAAGACTATATAATACTTCAGGGGTCAGGAGGAAGTGGAACCAAATTGCTTTTTCTGAGGGTATATGCTTGATCCATAAGAGCTAGGCCCTGGAGGAAAGCAGCAGACTCCCTTCTTAGTAGATAGCCTCCTGTCTGTTGCTGGAACACATCAATTGCATCTCCACTCTCCATTTCCAACCTGCAGACCTATCCATTTCATTGATGACTGTACATCAGATCAGACTCTGATCTGCCTCATTGACAATCCTGTCATTCACAATGGGCCTTCACTGGTTTACTCACTGGTGTGTGCTTCTTAATCTTAAATTGCACCACAGAACCATCCTGCCCTACCACTTTCTGATTAATATGATCACTGTTCTCAATCTTGACTCTTTCCTTGGGTTTTCATTGGCCGTGGTGAGCACAGGAGTCTCTTGAGCTGTCACTTCATAGAAGAGGTAGCATGTCCACCCAAAAGGAGCACACGAGCAGCACTAGAAGCATCCCATACATGTTCACTGAGTGAAAGTCCCCTCTGTGCAAGCTCTGAATGTTTCTGAACAGAATCATTTGTTTGTTTGTTTGTATGTTTTCTGATACTGAGGACTGAACCCAGGGCCCTGTACATTCTAGGCAAGAGTTCTACCACTGAATGTTTTTGAAAGAATGCTGACCTGATGACCTTGAGTCAGGGTCTTGGGCATATTCTAGAGAGGACCAAAGACTTGTGTTTCTAAACCTTAGGTCCAGAGTAAATGCTTCTGAGTTTCTACTCAGCACTGATGGCTGATTATAATTTTTTTTTCCCCAGTATTGGGGATTTAACCCAAGGATACTCTACCACTGAATCACATCCCCAGCCACCCCCCACAATTTTTGTTTGTTCGTTTGTTTGTTTTGAGACAGAGTATAACTAAGTTGTCAAGACTGGCCTCAAACTTGTGATCCTCCTGCTTCAGTCTCCTGAGTTGCTAGAATTACAGGCTTGCATCACATCATGCCTGGCTTGATTATAAATTTCAAATCCCTGAACTTTAATTTCTCTAGAAGAGGGAAACTGACAAATGCAGATGATGGAAACCTCAATCCAGAGTGAGCCTCCCGAGCTCACCTCACCCCATCTCCTGACTGAAAGAACAGAATTCTGTCCCCTAATACACCCTTCACTGGGTGACCTTGAGTAAGTAACTCAATTTTCCCTTTTGTGAAATAAAAAGCATTTTTCTAGATCCTCTCTCCGTCTCATGAAGGGGAAAATAAGATTACAGTTGTAGGGAAACTCTGGCCATTTCTGAGGCTTAATTGCCAAGTTTGTAATTTGTGAGTAGGGCCAAGATTTCCTAATTTAGGGACTTCATTTACAAAGCATTCACTTGTGTTTGCTGTAATAATGGCTTCCCTAAGCGTAAGCTCCCTGGGGCCATATTAAATCGGATTTACTTTACAAAGGATCAGGGGGTAGGAGTGGTTTGCAGGCCCATAGAGCAAGTACTTGAGCAACTGTCTCGTGTTCAACTTGTGGTGGGTGGCCACTGCATTCCTGTAGAGACATCCTGGGACATTTCACCTTTTCACATCCTGTGGTTTGATTAGACAGACATCATGGACCCCTGCTACAAAATAATAGTTCTCCTTTCTGTGAACTGGGGAAACTGAAGCAAATCAGACTTTTAAAAAAAAAAAAAAAAAAAAAAAACTGCCTTGCGGATCTTGAGATCTGATTGGGAAGAAGAAAAGTGTTTATAGACCAAGAAACAAAATAAAAGATGGATTTGGTGGAAAATGCAGAGATCATACTGCATAACCCAAAGAACCTTGAATTCTGGCCCTTGGGCTGAACAGCTTTCAGGGAAGTCAGCACGGTGGTGTGGAGCTTGACTCAGAGCTGGACTACTCAGTAATCCATCCTCGTACGACTTTCTGCTCCTCAGCTTCCTTACCTATAAAATGAAGATAATTTCACTACCTCAAATACTCTAGTACTGTTGTGGAAATGACAAGATGGCACTTGTCTTAGCCTTCATGGAGAAAGGCTAAGAGAGGGAAGGGGAACTGACCCCTTCCTCAGGCACTGGACTCTTACCATGTTTCTGTAATTTCATTTTACAACCAGATCTGGTTTTGCCATCACAGTACTAGCGTAAGAACCAAATGAGTTAATACATGTAGCACAGCCAGATCAGGCCTAGCAATCCATGTATGTTAATCATCAGTAGTGATATTATTGTTAATATTTATAACTAGAAAAATAGAGACCTGTAGAGAGGGATTTTTCTGGCCCAAGAAGCCTGAGCTCAGGAACCAGAGCCTGAATTCAAACCCTAATTCTACCACTTACTCTTTCAGTCATATTAACCTCTTGTGCCTTAGTTTTCTTACCTGCAAAATGGGGATAAAACTAGTGAGTATCTCACAGTTGTAAACATTTAACAAGATAATTCAAAAAAGAACTTAGAGTCAAAGAGCTTTTTGTTTTGTTTTGTTTTTGCAGTGCAGGAATCAAACCCAGGGGCACTTGCCCATGTTAGGCAAGTATTCTATCACAGCTCCAGGAAAGAATTTAGAACAGTACCTCACCCATTGTAAGGGCTCAATAAATGTTAACTCACTTTATTTTAAGCAGAGATGTGATGCAATCGTACCAGTGTTTTGGGAAGGCAGTGTGGAGGAGGGTTGGGAGATGCAAGCTGGAGGCTGAGGCTCTGGAATGGAAGAGTAGGAACCTGCCAAGATTCAGTGGGGGAGATTTCCAGGTTTTACCTGTGTTATCAGGAAGGCATCTGTGACATTAGGCCACACCACACCATTCTGGGAGCCCAAACAGCATGCACCTACACTCAGGTGTTCATGCAAGGAAGAGTTAGTCTGACCTGCAGTGGTTCAAGCCAACCCTGGTGGGTTCCCTGAGCAGGACCAGGGTCCTCCATGGTTAGCCACTGACCTTGAGCAAGTCATCCTATGTGTCTTCTACTATCAAGTGAAAAAACAGGTAATACCTGTCCAAGTTCCCTTGGAGGTGGGGGTGGGGCTGTCCAGGGGAAGGAGAGCTTGCAGAAGGGAAGGCAGCTGCTCAGATTGCAGAGGATTTTGAAGCTTTGCTCTGGGGGTGGGAGCTGTAACTGTTCTTCTTCTCCCTTTTCGTTCACTTCTGTGAGCCTTCCCTAGGGACCTACTAGAGGGGAGGCATAGGGAGGGACACAGTCCTCTCCCAGCTACATGATTTGCATGTATGTGCCCTCCAAAGGGCCTACAATGAAACCTAATTATCAAGGTGATGGCATTAGAAGGTGGGACTTTGGGGGAAGGTGATTAGGTCATGAGATAAGGGCCTCAGGAATGGGGTGCTAGGACTGAGCGCTAGCTCCAAGGTAGAGCACTCCTCTAAACACACGGGAGGCTCTGGGTTGATTCCTGGCATCGCAAGGGGGCGGGAGTTTTGAGGGAAGTGGCAGCTGCTCTTTATGCCCTTTTGCTCTTCCACTCTTCAACCATGTGAGAATAGCACCTGCCCTTTTTGCCACGTGAGAACACAGCAACAAAGTCCTCCCTTAGCAATAAAGAACAGACTGAATCTGCCAGCACCTTGATCTTAGTCTTCCTAGTCTCTAGAGCTATAAGACATAAACTTTCATTTTTTTTTTTTTTGTTTTTAATTGTCAATGGACCTTTATTTTATTTATTTATTTAGGGTACTGGGGATTGAACTCAGGGGTACTCGACCACTGAGCCCCATCCCCAGCCCTATTTTGTATTTTATTTAGAGATGGTCTCACTGAGTTACTTAGCGCCTTGCTATTGCTGAGGCTGGTTTTGGGAACAAGCAATCCTCCTACCTCAACCTCCCGAGCTGCTGGGATTACAGGCATGTGCCACCATGCCTGGCTTACTTATTTATTTATATGTGGTGCTGAGAATTGAACCCAGTGCCTCACACATGCTAGGCAAGTGCTCTACCACTAAGCTACAACCCCAGCCCTAAACTTTGATGCTTTATAAATTACCCAGTCTCAGATGTTTTGCTGCAGCAGCAGAAACAGAAACTCACAACCCCACATGTGAGGTAGTATACCAGACTCAGAAGCACTGTCATCTGTGGGGTGCTTAAAATTTATAAAGCACTGGTTGGGTCTTTATTTTATTTTTTTTATTTATTTTTTTTGTGGTGCTGGGGATTTGAACCCAGGGCCTTGTGCTTGTGAGACAAGCACTCTACCAACTGAGCTTTCGCCCCAGCCCTGGTTGGGTTTTTAGATACAGTTGTCTGGGGCCCCCTATGACCCTTCTATGGTAAAGTGATTGCATAAATGACACCAATAGTCCACCCTCTTTGTATTTTGTATATTTTGTATATTTGTACTCTTTGCAAATTAACTTTATAGCTCCCACTGCTCAGGCCCTTACACAGGTGAGAAAGTCACCATGGAGCTACATGACTACAAATACATGTTTGAGCCTCACCAAGCCTAGCTAAGCTTATTAGAGCCACCAACCAACTCACAAACCCAGAGAATAATAAATCCTGTTTAAACATTTGGTTGGATTGTTACAAAGCAATAGCTAACTAATACATCTACTACTTCCCATTGCTCAGATGAGTACCCGAGGCCCACAGAAAACCAATGACTTGCTCCACATCACATAACCTGTAGGGAGCCCAACTGTGAGTCAAATCTGGATATTCCATCCTCAATCCGTGCTGCCTCTATGTCTGCCGTGGACATAGACAACAAGACTTTACAACTATTATGAAAAATTCCTAGTCATTAACTTCAAAAACCATCAGCCACACCTCACCTTAAATCTCTATTTCTCAGCCTGTCTTAACCCATGTCTTCTTTGGATGTGCATGAAATGTTATGCTTGCTCCCTCCTATAATTCATTTGAAACTGTAGGGCTGTTTTCTTTACCATTCTGTACCTTGGTTTCCTCAACTACAAAACAGGAATATTTTGTACTACCTTCTCAGCTGCCATGAGAATTAAATGATGGCAATTAAATTAACATTAGTGAAGTACTCAGAATAGTGACTGACATACACCAAAGCCTGTATCATTGAATAAAATAGTATGATTTAAAATGAACCATTGCAACGGCAATTGAATTAGGGAAACATTGTTATCACGAGAGTTACAAGTTTTTCACTTTGATCTGGTGACATCAGTTTGAGTGTTGAGTCAGCTTGTCGGCTTGTCATAAACTCTTCTCTTCAAGATAGCTTGGGAGACAACATCTTGTGGGTGGCAAACCAGTTTTTGAAAACCAAGCATTCAGAGAAGCACTGATGGGATATTATTACACATTTATGTCATATACAGAGAATCCATTCTTGGTAGGTTGTGTGTAAATCAAGTACTAATATAAATCCTTGTTATTTGAAAAACTCCTCTGGGGAATTGTTCTGCAAAATGAAGATTGCTTTTATAAACAAATCAGTATTCCTTGAGGGATGTTTAAAAAGTTGACTAGAAATGCATTGAATTGCTTTGGTATCTAAAATAATTCTCCCATACCCAAGATTCCCTCAAGGCACTCTGGTCCCTCTCTCCCTTTCCGGAATCCTCCCACGGTTTCCAGGCTGCTTGCCACTGAAACTCAGTACAACTCAAAAGGCCTCAAGTACACAAAGTAAAAATAAAAAAGATTTTAATAATTAAAAGAAAAAGGGCCCCAAGTGATCTCCTGCCTCCTTTCATTTGGCCTCTTGCCCTTGTTTCTACAGGTGTAAGATCTGCCTGCAATTCCTGTCTCTACCTAGTAGTTTGGAGAAGTTATCCTCAGTGACTCCAATGTCATGACTCTGATGTCTGAATATGCAGTTGCTAAACCTGCAGGCTCTCTGCATTCTGCCCTATCTGGCAATAACATGCTTGCAACTTCCTTCATAAACAGGGACATTTAAGAGAGACACAGCCCACAGTTCTAACAGAAACCCACTGTGTGTTTTGTGTGTTGGAGGAACATGCATCTCTGGTTAAAAACTCAGTGTCTGTTGGCTCTGGCAGGCTGACAGGTATGAAGGAAGGCTCTGACACACTTCTCAGCCTTCCTC
Source organism: Sciurus carolinensis (assembly GCF_902686445.1). Taxonomy (NCBI): domain Eukaryota; kingdom Metazoa; phylum Chordata; class Mammalia; order Rodentia; family Sciuridae; genus Sciurus; species Sciurus carolinensis. The sequence continues at coordinate 173,847,155 of NC_062213.1, forward strand.
AAATGCTTTTCACTCTAGGATTATTCTGTGCCTCTGAACACACTGTTCCCTTGACCTCTAATTCCTGATGTTCCTCCATATTCTTCCTTCAACCACTGCCACCCACCAATACACACCACCTGGCAAACTTTTCACTCATCATTCAAGACCCAGTTCAGAGGCCTCAGATTCCAGATGGTAGATGAAGCACTTGCATTTACTGTCTTCATCAGTAAAACAGAAAAACACATCTTTAAAAGAAAAACAGAAAAGCCAGGAGCAATGGCACATGCCCATAATCCCAGCTACTTGGTGCTAGGCATGGTGACACATACCTGTAATCCCAGTGATGAGAGGCTGAGGTAGGAGGATATCAAGTTTGAGGCTGGACTCAGCAACTTAACGAGATCCTGTCCCAAAATAAAAAATAAGAAGGACGGGATGTAACTCATGGTAAAGTACCTCTGGGTTCACATCCTACTCAGAAAGAAGTACAGGCGGGGCAATACCAAAGTAGGAAAAAGAAGAAAAGGAGAAGTCTAAGACACCAGAGGGAACCAAGGCATTCTCCAGAGGAGCCCTGGAGAAGGTTCAAGTAGGAATGGGCCATGAGGATAGTCATGGGATTGTACAGAGTACAGCTTAGACCTGCTGCCATTTAGGGGCCTTTCTCTGCCCTCTTTGATAAATAACATTAACAGTACTGGTTCAAGCCTAGAGAAATACTCTCTAAAGTACCCCAGTCCGGGAAGGGCAACTACTGAATGCGTTGGCGCTTGAGAAGAGCAGAACAGAGAGGAATTGAGTGACTCTAGTCCCATGGGATGAAGAGAGAGAAAAATAATAATAAACCAGAAAAAAGGAGAGTGTGGTATTGTAGGAGTTGTAGGAGTCCCTGCCTACATGCTCAATTTGGTCACACTCCTGCTCACGACCAATCAGCTCTTTGAATCAGGAGAAATAACTCCTTGGAGGCAGACCAGCCCAACCCACACTGCCCTACATTGGCTAATGCTTCGCTCCCTTATCATTCATTCATCCTTCAGGTGCAAAGGGTTGAGTTCAACATACTCCTTGGTTCCCAGTACACTGTCATTACTGATGTGTTCGAGCCTCTCTCTTACATCTATTCCTTTTATCTTTGCTCCCTAAACTCATTCCTTCTTCATCTACAAGTAACTCTTAAAAATTTGTTTAGGGGCTGGGGAGATAGCTCAGTCAGTAGGGTGCTTGCCTTGCAAGCACAAGGCCCTTGGTTTGATCCCCAGCACAGCAAAAAAAATATGTTTAATGCTGCCTTATTTAATGTGCTCTCAAAGTATGTTGTTTTATATGCATGTTTTATAGCTTTATTCATATATAATTGGTATACAAAAAACCTACACATATACGGAATGTACAATATCCATCATGTCCAAATTTCCTCTTGGCCTGGTGTAATCCATCCCTCCTTAATGGCTCCCCTCCTTGGGCAGTCACTAAACTGCTCTCTGTCACTATAAATTGGTTGCACTTTTAGGGCTGGGGATGAAACTCAGACGTAGAGTGCTTGCCTAGCATATAAGAGGCCCTAGGGTCAATCTCTACTCACAGTGCTACATAATAATAATAATAGTAGTAAATAAATAATTTTGGTTGCATTTCCTAGAATTTTATGCAAATGGAATCATTTATCTTTTTTTGAGGGGGAGTCTAGTTTCTTTCTCTCAGCATAATTATTTAAAGATTCATTTATGTAGCTGTATTTGTGGCTCAGTGATAGAACACTTGCCTAGCATGTGTGAGGCACTGGGTTCAATACTAAGCACCACATATAAATAGATAAAATAAAGGTACTGTGTCCATTGAAACTAAAAAAAGTTAAAAAGTTTCATTCATGCTGTTTCTGAACAGCAGTCTAATGGATACCATTATGTGTATAACAAAATTTGTCTGTTCACCTATTAATGGGCATTTCCAGTATGGGGTATTATAAATCAAGCTGTACAAGTCTATGTGTAATTTTTTTCTTTCTTTTCTTTTCCTTTGGTTTGTTTTTGGTCCTGGGGATTGAACCCAGAGGTACTTTACCACTGAGCTACATTCCCATATCTAAAGCTTTTTCTCAGCAAAGGAAACAATCAATAATGTGAACAGTGGGAGAAAATCTTTACCACATGCACTTCAGATAGAGCACTAATCTCTAGAACTTATAAAGAAATTGAAAATTTAACACCAAAAATACAAATAACCCCATCAATAAATGGGCTAAGGAACTGAGCAGGCACTTCACAGAAAATACACAATTGATCAACAAATAAAAGAAAAAATGTTCAACATCTCTAGTAATTAGAGAAATGCAAATCAAAACTACCTGAAGATTTCACTCTCTCCAATTAGAATGGCTATTATCAACAATACAAGCAATAGGTGCTGGCAAGGATGTGGGGAAAAAGGTACATTGCTGGTGGGGTTGCAAATTGGTGCAGCCACTCTGGAAAGTAGGATGGAGATTCCTTAGAAAACTTGGAATGGACCCACCATTTGACCCAGCTATCCCACTCCTCAGTTTATACCCAAAGGACTTAAAATCAGCATATTACAGTGACACAGACACATCAATGTTTTTATTTTTTATTTTGAGACAGGGTGTCAATTTGTTGCTTAGTGCTTCGCTAAGTTGCTGAGGCTGGCTTTGAACTTGCCATCCTCCTACCTCAGCCTCCCAAACCACTGGGATTACATGTGTGTCCCACCTACTCAGCTCAGTAAAATATTTTGAACCTAGGTAGGCTTGGTGGCTGAACATCTGAAATCCCAAGGACGCAGGAGGATGGCAAGTTTCAGGCCAGCCCAGCAACTTAGTGAGGCTCTCAGCAACTTACTTAGCAAGACCTCTGTCTCAAAATAAAAAATAAAAGGGTCTGGAAATGTGGCCGAGTGGCAAAGCACCCCTGGGGTCTTCATTTTCCATATCTAATAGGTTCATTCTCCAGGACAGAAAGAGAGGGAGGGAAAAAAGGAGGAAGGGAGGGAGGGAAAAGAAGAAAACACTCTAGGAGGTGCTGGGGCAAAATGAAAACAGAGCTCAAGCAAGAGGATAATTTGGAGTCCAAGAAAGAGAAGTGCCTGAGTATGATCCAGAAGTAATGAAAATGAAAAATAAATGAAAAGAAGACCACTTATCACATGACACTTGGAAAAATCTCCTTTGAGTTTCAAATGCGGTAACATCAGGTTACATTTCCATCTCAGTGCAGCTATGCTCCTTGGCTCTACGGTGTCGGTATTACCGGTTCTGCCACTCACAAACCATCCAACCTCAGCCTAGTTAATCTGTTTCTTCTTCTTCTTCTTCTTTTTATTTATTTATTTTTTAATTTATTTTTATTGTAAACAAATGGGATCTTTTTCCTCTTCTGAAAAATAAGTGTAACAGTACCTACCTCAAAAGGTTAAGATGATTAAATTAATTGATCTACATAAAACTCTTGGAGCATAGTAAATCCTCAATAAATATTAACTGTGGATATTATATTTATATATTGATATAATAATAATATATTGACTTTTGATTTTCAGAATCAATATATAACAAGCAGAGAAGAAATATGTAGACCTGCAAACTAATGCAAAAATAAGAATATAACTAAATAGCCAGGTGTGATGGTATACCCCTTTATAAGCCCAGTGACTCTGGAGGCTGAGGCAGAAGGATTGCAAATTAAAGACCAGCCTCTGCAAATTAGCATGACCCTCTGCAATTTAGCAAGACCCTGTATCATAATAAAAAATAAAAAGGGTTGTGGATTTGGCTTAATAATAAAGTGTCCCTGGGTTTAATCTCCAGTAACCAACACCCCACCCACACACAAACACCAAAAAAAAAAAAAAAAAAAAAAAAAAAAAAGAATAACAAATGTTGGCAAGGATGTGGAGAAAGGGCTCTTATACACTGGTGGGAATGTAAATTAATACAATCATCATGAAAAACAATTTAGTTTCCTCTAAAAACTAGAAATAGAACTGCATTTGATACAGCAATCCCATTGTTGGTATAAATACATCTAAAAGAAATTAAATAAGAATGTCAAAAAGATACCTGTAGTCTTGTGTTTATTGCAGCACTATTCCAAGATGTGGACTCAATCAAGGTGGATAAATAAAGAAATTATGGGACTGGGGTTGTGGCTTAGTGGCAAAGTGCTTGCCTACCACGTGTGAGGCACTGGGTTTGATCCAAGAAAGAAAGAAAAGAAAAGAAAGAAAGAAAGAAAGAAAGAAAGAAAGAAAGAAAGAAAGAAAGAAAGAAAGAAAGAAAGAAAGAAAGAAAGAAAGAGGAAGGAAGGAAGGAAGGAAGGAAGGAAGGAAGGAAGGAAGGAAGGAAGGAAGGAAGGAAGGAAGGAAGAAGTTATGCTACACAAACACAATGGAATGTTATAAAAAGAATGAAATCTTATCACTTGCAGCAACATGGATAGAACTGGAAGAGACATTATGGTACATGTTCTTATGTGTAGAACCTAAAAAATCTGATCTCCCAGAAGTAAAACAAATATTCATTACCAGAGGATGGGAGGGGGATTGGAGACAGGATGGTTAATGGGTTCAGAGTATAGTTGGACATGAGGAATAACTTATAATGTTGTTTAGAACAATATAGTAAATATGGTTGACAACAACTAATGGTATATTTCAAAATAGCTAGTAAACTTTCAAAGCAGCATTTTGAATGCTCCAAGTACAGAGAAATGATAAATATTTGAGTCGATAGATATACCAAGTTACCCTACTCTGATTATTAGACTGTATATATGTATTGAAATATTATACACTGTGCCCCCATCAATATATACAATTATTATGTGTCAATTAAAAGTTAAAAAGAATTTTTAAAAAAGAATACAACTAGAAATTGGAATTTGTGGAAGGCAGAAGGGAAAATATGTTAACTAATGGCTTTGATTTTTGGAGAGGAAAGTTGATAGCATCTCTAGTTGATATATTCAAGATAATTGAAGTACATTCCTGAAAGTCTTAATATAAATAGGTATTATTTATTGGGTTCATAATATATGCTAGCCACTATTGATTTTTTGTTTGTTTGTTTTGTTTTGTTTTGTTTTGTACCAGGGATTGAACCCAAAGGCACTTAACCACTGAGCCACATCTCCAATCCTTTTTATTTTGAAACAGGGTCTCACTAAGGTGCTTAGGTTCTCACTAAATTGCTAAGGCTGGCGTGAATTTGTGATCCTCCTGCCTCAGCCTTGCAAGCCACTGGATTATAGGTATGTGCCACAACGCACAGCTCCCAGCCACTATTATAAAAACTTTACATATATAAACACATTTAATTCCACTAGGTATATGCAATTTTATTTCTTTGACTGCTGGAGATCAAACCAAGGCTTGCATGTTAGGCAAGTGCTCTACCACTGAGCTACACCCCAGCCCTAGTAAGTGCAACTTTTATCTCCATTTATAGACCATTCTCTAGAAAAAATAAAATAATAACATAATTCACAAAACATTAGGAAGGGGAGACAGGAGAAAAAATGGGAGGTGACATCTGTGAAATTTTTACTATTCATAGGAGTCATCAGATACTGGCTAAACTTATTAAATCAAAAAATACAAAATAAGAAAGATTTTAAGTTGATTATTTGAAATTATGATAAACATCAACAACAGTTAAAATAGAAATTATAAATTAAAAGAGAATTGTAAATGTGTAGTTGGATTCATAGAGTTCAACTATTATAATATCATAGCTACTTCATTATTGGGGATTTATTTGTCCTTCCTGTCTCAGCTGAAATACTCCCTCCCTTACATTCCTAAAGCTCCCTGTGCTTTCCTGCCAACAACAAAAATTAATCTTTTGAACACAATTTCAGATGAGCTGAAGTTTGGCCTGCTTTGAAGTCATTCTAATATACAGTGAGGTGGGACGCTGATCCTATAGATTGTTTCTTGGAACAGATCTTGGCTGAATGGGCCACCTCTAGATGTAAATGTATCTTAAAAAATGATGTTTTACAGTAATAATCTGGTCTCTGAATGGCTTTCTGAATTACTGTATGATCTTGCAGTTGGGAGTTGGTCTGTCAGAGACAAAAGCTAAGTTGGAGGCAAAAAGGTGCTCCCTCCAATGTGTGAATATAGCAGGACAACAAAAGAGGATTAAAAATTTTTTCTTTTTCTTTTCAATCTGGTGCTGACAGTCTGAATACTACTTCTCAGCCTGGCCCCAGGCAGCTGCAGATTGATTATCCTGATGTGGGTCAGGAACACCAATCCTGAGATAAAGGAGAAAGGAAAAGTTAAAAATTAAAAAAATCCCAGGAAAGCTGCCTGGTCTGTAGAGAAATGAGCAAAGAGGACGTAGCCTCTACCCTGCTTTCCAGCACACTTTGCCTGGAGAAATAAAATTGGAGTTTGAGAACAGGGCTCAGTTTGCTGCTTCTGCAGATAAATGAAATCTATGTGAGCTATAGACCTCACTGATTTTCTTTCTGGGTTCTTGTCTCATGGATTCAAAGAATGAAATCCACAGATGGTGGCAGAGGACAAAAGTAGAAGAAATAAAATTAGTTTTAAATGAAAAGAAAAAAGGTGGAACTCCCTGTGATTTAAGGAAAAAACTGGTGGAAAGCTTTTCCACTTGAATATACTAGTTCAGGGACTTAGGCTTCTGGATAAATGCATCAGAGTCTAGGCTAAACAGACATTAACAGTGTTAAGGCTAATTGTTGGAATCTATGCTGTAGAGCTGTTAAAAAGCTACCAAGGCTGTTGGCTTGGCCTCTGACTTTCTATTTGGCTGTGTGCTTTTAATGAGGACTTAAGGAATCTGAATTTTTTGTAACCTCCATTTGGTTCCACCTTCATTTCCATTTTCCTGCCACTCTGGGACTAAGGAGTGGATTGGAATGTTTAACCTCAGAGGGTTGCCTTTACATTAAAAAAAAAAAAAAAAAAAAAAAAACCTTATCTGGGGCCCACTTCACTCATTGTCTGACAATTAACTAGCCTGTCTTAATGGGGATAGAAGTTGCCAGCCACAAAGAATGGGACAATGGGTTCCAGTATTATTTAATTATAACCTGGGAACAAAATAGTCTCTCCTTTTTAAGATCTGCCTTATTTGGCCAAGGGATACTTCTGGGTGCAACTCTGCCTGGTTGCCCACAAAGCTAAAATACAAAGACCTCCCTGAGTCCCCATGAATTCAAGCACAGGTATTTTGGCCCTGCTGATTTCTAAAGAGGCCCTTAACAGTCTCTGGGTGGTCAATGTGATCTTCATTAGACAGAGTGCCCTAGATACGTAGGTATATAAAGAGAGAGTCTCTGGGTACAATTGACAGTGGGGAGCTCACTTAGAGTTGGTGACTTTATGATGATGATAAGGGAGACTGGTCAAATAATAAACTGTGTTCCAACCCCTTGAATGCAAACTAGGAAAAAAAAAAAAAAAAAAAAAAAAGAAGATGTAAGGCACAGTTTTTTAAATATAGCAGACTTTCTAATTCCTCTCCTGGGATAAAATTTGTTGAGGAAATTAATTACTCACCCCAAATTAACAACTTCATTTGCAATCACCTTCCAGGAAAAGAAAACAGAACCTGCTCTGCTGGAGGTCTACTAGAAGCCAGTAAGGCCATTAGGCCAAAGGGACCCTGAGAAAGATGGTCAATTTTATCTTTTTTTTTTTTTTTTTTTTTTTTTGTCAATGTTATCTTAACCAAGATTTGTTTTACAAGGAAATAACTTGCCCAGAAAATAATAATAATAATAATAATAATAATAATAATAATAACAACCCCTTAAGAGGCATTCATTCTCTTCTGAACAGTTGTTTAAATTATACAATGAGTCAGCTTTGCCAGATATCCTACTCTGCCTCTTCTGCCTGTTAAAAAACCTCACACTGATAAGTGCCAATTTGTGCAAGACTTGAGAGTTATAAAATATTGAAGTGTGATGTCCATTACTTTTAGGATTTTTCTTGTCAGAGAAACGGATAACTTAAGGTCTTGACCAGGCTTGATTTTCATAAATAACCTAAATATATGTGATTAGAGAGACATATATATCTGAAACTAAATGTTTGTCTGAGGCTTATCTAAACGTTCTGTAAAAGTTTATAAAATGAAAGCTCATTTCAGTTTAAGCAATAAATGCTATCTTTTATACATTGCTTCTGTCATAAAAGGGTAACACTTCCATTTAAAAAACTGACTTTTATCTGTCTGCTTTGACTTAGTCTAATTCTGATTAACACTGTTCCCTAAATGTATAAGAGATTTAAGGCCATCCTTGATTTTTGTTTGTACTGCTAAGCTGTGGTGATATCTGTGAATTCTAAGTTTTACTGTAAAAATTAAACCTAGTTAATATAAAGACAACTGTGTAACAGTGACACTATTAGTTTTTTATATATTAAGTACACTCATGTTCTTTTAATACATAAATTTTAAAATATAAAGCTTGGAAGAGCACTTTAACAAACTGGTGTTCTCCAAACTAAAGTTATCTGAAATGGTAATTTTAAATCTTAAAAAAATAATAAGTTATATTGGAATTTTTATATCATTTATGTTCTGTAACTCGACCTGTTATCAATAAGATGTATGTAAAATTTTACGTTACTTTTTACACTGGGGTAGAAATTTAAATGTATTTTTAAAAGATAATGAGAGCCTGATCTACTTAAAGATGGATATTGTAAAACATGAAAACATTTTGCAACTTTCCTCCCCAAAAAAGAGTTAAAAGCTCTCTTAACTTTTCTTTGATTCATGTTTCATGTAATGTTATATTGTTATTTGTAAAGAGCCCCACCTCACCTGAGAAGCTCTACCTCCCACCTTACTCCATGTTAAAATGGCTCCAAAATAGGATAGACTTCGACTCATTTAAAGTTGTGTTCAAAAGATTGATTTTTGTTGTAAAGATTATTGTGATCTCAAAATAAACAGGAGATATAATATAGCTAAGTAAGGTTTGGAATTATTTAAAAAATTATGTTTCTTGGACCATAGCTATTATGGAAACTAAATGTTTTTGTTATTGTTAATTTCATTTTGTATTTTCCTTATAAACTTTAACTATTATCTGTTAGTGCCTTACAGAAGTGTAACTTCTAATATAACAATCAATCTGAGTTAATTTGAGATAATAGGTCATCATCTACAGAGGACAGACAGGATGTAAGGCTAACTCCCAGTACTAATACAGACCCACAATTAAATAGAAGGGATAAATAACTGTAAAATTATAGATATTAAAGTTATAACCTGTTACTTCCTCTTTAAGACTGGTAAAACTGACTTTCTGGGTGTTTAAAACACAAAACTTGGAGACCAAAGTCAAGAAAGTAAAAGGGCCAAGAAAAAGCAGCCAATATTTGGCCATTGCCCTCTAAGTTCAGTGAGTACCCAGAGAATGACAGGAGGGACCCCTCTAAGGACTCTGAAACTCCAGTGAGTCACCTGATCTGCCAATCAGGAAGACCGAGAGGACTCCAGAGAACAGAAAGCCAACTGGTGGTACACATTCTACAAAGAGGGTCACTGGAGACAGAAATGTCCCTGATGCTTCCAAGAGAAGCCATGTATGGTCATCAAGACCCTGACCTGACCCATCCTGGCACATGGCACCACTGGTAGAAAAAAGGCAAATGAGCCAGGAGGCTTCACACATGTCCCCAAGAGGAATCTCAGGAATCTCAGCTGACTCTTAAAAATAGATAAGAACAAGGTCAGTTTTGACCAGCTTGGTTTTAAACACTTGGTAGGAGAGAATAGCCTGAGCACAGTCCTACATGGACAACTAAAAGGAAAAAAATGTTGTTGTTGTTGTCTTAAATATAATTTAAGATGTACACTTGTGTCAGCCTTACCAAAAATAAGTAACACTGGAGTTCTTGTGGTAGTGCCTAATATTTAATTATCACAAAGGACTGTAGAGACACAAATTTGTCTTGTTTCAGAAACTGGCTGAAATACTAATTGCTTTTGTATTAATTGTTCACAAAAAAAGTAATGCTTTTACTGTTGTTTATTGTTGTCCGAGCATACACCTTGCCCTATGTATACCTTGTTCAGTCACCTGCCAACTGCCACCATGGACCTCTGGACTACTATGATGCTGAAAACCCCTAACTGTCCATGCCCCACCTGACAGAAAACAAGGACTTTGGTCACTGCCCCTCAACTTCGCCCTCTCTCACCAGGAAGCAGCTTGGAGATTTTTCCATAAAAATGGAATGTAGAAATTGACTGTGGGGAAATGTAAGAGTGGTCTACTTTGCCTTTTGAATATAGCTCTGAGGTTTAGTTTTAAAAGAGACAAGTTTTCCTTTTTCTCTTCTCCCTCTCCGGCTCCCTAACCTGGGAAACAAGATTACCCTGAGCTCTCTGTGCTCCACAGGAAGGAGATATCTGCCAGAGGATCTAGGAAGTAAATATCTACCAAATTAAGAGGTAAATGTTAACACACATCAGGGTACCCTGGGACCCCTGGAACCCTGTCAGGGTGCGGCTGGAATGTAGCCTTTAAAGAGCACCTTTAAAAGCTCCCTGTTCCTCCTGAAGAGCAGAATCATAACCTTGGGACAGGAGTCCCCTATGTTTCTCCTTTGCTAACAAAACAATAAAACTTCTTTTTCCTTTTTCCAAAACTGTATCCTCATTATTAAATTGGCATTAGGGACAAGGACCAAGTTTTTAGCAACAAAAGCAGAGTGCAAAAAAACCTTTAGAGTTGGATAAAATATCTGATCAGAAAAACACATTAACCTAGGCATGCCAGACCAAAATCATGAGCTCAAAAAAATAGAATTTTTTTTTAAAAAACAAGAGACCTAGGAAAATATTGATATGGCCATTAATTATTTTAGTAAAGTAGCATGAATGAGTGAGAAAGAAGGGGTGGGGAGAAAGAGAGAGAGAGAGGGAGAGGGAGAGAGAGAGAGAGAGAGAGAGAGAGAGAGAGAAAGAGAGAGAGAGAGAGAGCCCTGAGATCATCTTTCTCCCTGTGCTGAAGCCAAGGAGAAATTAAATGGACTTTTTTTTTTTTTTTTTTTTTTCAGTCTTAGGTCTCCTACTGAGCCTTCCTTTTGCATTCCAATGCAAGCTTCCGCTGCATTGCCTGGCCAGGGAGATTGCTGCCTAGGGCTTTTTAACCCTTTTTTCCCTGGTTGGTAATCAGGCCAGGTTTGAATGCAGAAAATTATGAAACATTATCTCCAGTTATTTTTGAGGAATGAGATATTCCTTATTGTCACACTCTTTATTAAGACATGCCATTGGCTGTTGGGCTGGTCAGAGTTAAGGGAGGACATTTATCAGCAACTGTGCCCTTAAAAGCTCTTCAGAAGGGGAATATTTGCCTGCTGCTTGGCCACTCACCATCCTGTAACTTGAGGCTCCTGGGATGTATTATCTGAGATGATGGGGGCAATGGAATTTGGGTCCTCTCGTTCCAGCAACTCAGTGCATGGGACTTGGAAAGCTGACTGCACCACAGAGAGGGGTATTTTTCCCTGGGCACAGTCCACCTTCTAGTGTCCCCATTGCTCATATTTGGGACAGGTCTTGGTGGGGGGCCTTGGGTTAGGGCATGCTTTTGCCCAATGTCCAGTCCACCCACATAGGAAACAGGGTCCAGGAGATGTATTAGAGGGGCTGGTGGGGTCATGAGCAGCAGTGATTTTTTTCTTTTCTTTTCTTTCTTTTTTTTTTTGGTACCAGGGATTGAACTCAGGGGCATTTGACCACTGAGCCACATCCCCAGTCCTTTTTTGTATTTTATTTAGAGACAGAGTCTCACTGAGTTGCTTAGGGCCTCATTAATTTGCTGGCTGGCTTTGAACTCCCAATGCCCCTGCTTCAGCCTCCCAAATCTCTGGAATTACAGGCATGTGCCAGCAGTGGTTTTTTTACGCCTACAGAAGGTTGAGGCTAGGAGTTGATGCTATTCTTTTTCCTGTTTGTCTTTGTCTTCCCTGTTGTTAAAGGTCTTGAAGGCAGTATCTAGAAATTGCTTCTGAAATTTCTAGAAATTGTTCCCTTCTCTGTTTAATTATTTTTTAATTATTTAGTTGTAGATGGACCCAATACCTTTATTTTATTTATGTTTATGTGGTGCTGAGGATCAAACCCAGTGCCTTACACAAGCTAAGCCAGCACTCTACCAAAGAGCCACAATCACAGTCCACTGTTTAAATTTTTTATGGGTATCAGGTGCAGACCTGCTGATAAATTGGACTGGGAGAAAGAGGTATCAGCAGGAGTATGAAGGTGTAGAGTGGTATATTTGGTAATTGAGTGAAGGAACAAGGAAGCTTGGCAGCAGGGAACCTCAGACAATTTTGCCAATTGGTAATAGGTAATTTTTAAAATTTGGAGAATTTTCTTTTACAGGGGAGGGTACCTGGGATTGAACTCAAGGGCACTTGGCCTCTGAGCCACATCCCCAGTCCTATTTTTTTTTTTTTTTAAATTTTATTTAGAGACAGGGTCTCACTGAGTTGCTTTAGCTCCTTGTCATTGCTAATGACTGGCTTTGAACTCTCAATCCTCCTGTGTCAACCTCCCAAGCTGCTGGCATTACAGGTGTGTGCCACCGTACTTGGCAAATTTTGGATTTTTTTTTTTTTTTGGGGGGGTGCTGGGGATCAAACCCAGGGCCTTGCTTACAAGGCAAGCACTCTACCAACTGAGCTATCTCCCCAGCCCCCTGGAGAATTTCTTGACCAAAGGTTTCATACTTGGTCCTTTGGTGCAGATTATCTAATTTGTATTGTGGTCAAATTAATAAGACTTTGAATTTCAAGGTCCATTTTGGAATAGAGCATCATAAAATTAATAGAGAGACAGCCCAAGGGGTGTCTTTGGGGACTGACTGGTAGTTCCCATATTTGGAGAGGTTTGATGGAGATGACAGCTGAGGGCAAAGTGTCCTCTGCACTCCTAAGCCACTGGTGTGCCAGTCACCAGACTGGACTTTTTCCAGTGGGGGTTGGGGATACATCTTTACTCCAATCTCAGTGCTGAGGGACTCCTAGGGTCCTGGTTAGTCAAAGGGCAGGATATTCACCTGGTAGAAACCAGAAGGACAGAGTCTTACCTCTCTGGAGAGATGAGAAGGTCAGTGGCGGATGCAGAAACAAAATGGCAAGGAAGTCTCTGATCGGTTAAGATTTGTTGGGTGTATAAGGGAAGGGAAGGTTGGAAAGGGGAAGAAGTAGAAATAGGACACCTTCAATGCAAATAAAGGATTTGACATAAATCCTTTTTACTGTCCATATGGAATAAGGCTAAAAGAGTTAATTAAGCAGGTGGTTGAAATTTGGTACCCCTAAGGGCTGTCAAGGTCAGATTTTAGAACTAAGACCTTCCTGCAGCACCAGAGAGTTAAGTTATCTTAGGCCCTCCTTCCGTCCCTCACACCAAACTTCTCCCACATAAAGTGGACAGCAGAGGGTGTTCTACAGGGTGGGGAAACAGCCAGTTTAGGGATTCAGCCATAGCTTATATGAGCAGTGGTTGGGGGGACCCTGACTTTCAGAAAGCCAAGAAGTGCTGGAACACTCAACGGTCACTTTCCAGGACTTGTCAGTCCTTTAATTGACTGCAGGGAAAGGGAATGGGTTATGCAGAAGGACGAAATATTACCTTAATCTTGATTCTCGGTCAGTGAACCGAATGTTAGCACAAAAGGACCAGACCAGACACAGACTTCACGGATCAGTTCAGTACAGCTTTTATTCCGGAACAGAGTAATGCCTCTGATGAACCCATTTTCCTGGTGCAAAATGAGCCACTGGCCAAAGGGAGAGAGGGATTTTAGGCTTATATAGGTTACACTAGGAGGTGCTTCAATTAATGAGCATGTCAGTTTGGACTATCTTACTGGGCCAGATGGAGGGTATAGGATCAGTTTAGGGTGGGTGGGATTAATGCTTTGGCCTCTTCCAGAAACTGTCATTTCAGACTTGATGGATATCTCCTTCCCAGGGCCTGTCTTGTCACTGGGAAAGACAGTGACTCCCTCATTCCTTCTCCCTGGGTCACATTATTTGAGGGTTTGTCTTTTTCCATATTCAACATATGTTGTTGTAAATAATAGAATTTCCTTTTTTTTAAGGCTGAAGAATATTCTATTGGGTAGATATAGCATTTACTTTACCTATTTATCCATTGATGGATACTTATGTTGATTCCATTTCTTGACTATTCAACATACTAATTTCATATTCTTTGGATATATACCCAGTAGTATGATTGTTGGATTGTATGATAGTTCTATTTTTATTTTTATTTATTTATTTAGAGATAGGATCCAAGTTGCTTAGAGTCTGGTTAAATTGCTGAGGTTGGCTTTGAACTTGTGATCCTCCTGTCTCAGCCTCCCCAGTTGTTGGGATTACAGGTTTGCACCACCATGCCTGCACTCTATTTTTTGAGGAAATTTATACTCTTTTCCATAATGGTTGTATTAATATTCATTCCAACCAAAGACATGTAGGGATTCCCTTTTCTCTACATCCTCTACAACAATTATCTTTATTTTTATTTTATTATTTTTTTAGTACTGGGAATTGAACCCAGGGGCGCTTTCCACTGAGCTACATTTCCAGAGCTTTTTTATTTTTTATTTTGAGAACAGGATCTTGCTAAATTGCTGAGGCTGGAGTAGATGGGATTACAGGCGTGAGCCATATCTGGCTTCTTTTGTCTTTTTGAGAACAGCCATGCTAACAGGTATGAAGTGGTTTAATTTGCATTTGTCTGATGATTAGTGGTTTTAAGCATTTTTTCATACCTATTGGCCATTTGTATTCCTTCTTTTGAGAAATGTCTGTTCAAGTTCTTCATCTATTTTTTAAAGTGGGTTATTTGGTTGTGTTTTTTTCTTTTTTTTTTTTTTACTATTGAGTTGTTGACTTCTTTTGTAGTACTTTGGATACTACTCCTGATCAGATGTATGATTTGTGAATATTTTCTCCCATTCCACAGGTTGTCTATTTATTCTGTTGATTGCTTCCTTGGTGGTGCAGAAGGTTTTTAGTTTGACATAATTTCATTTGTCTTTTTTTTTTTTTTTTTTTTTTTTGCTTTTGTTGCCTGTGTTTTTGGGTTCATATCCCCAAATCATTGTTTTACACTAAAAATATCCTGGTCTACACATGCTCTATCAGCCAATATAGATTATTATATTTCAGCAACAAACAACACAGACTCTCAGTGACTTAACAGCTATTTTTCTCCCTCACCATATGTCTAACAGGTCCACCAGGAGTTCTGTTCAATGTCACCTTGGGTACGCATGTGGACACAGTCTCCATCTTAACAAGTTTCCAGGATTGTTGTGGCAGGAATGACAGAGCAAATCTGGAAACAAGACACCACTTCTACTAACATTTCATTGACCAAAGCAAGTCACATGGCCATGCTTAACTGTGGAGGAAATGGGGAAGACACCCCGTGATATGCCCAAGAGGAGTAATTAAGTATTTGTGAAAAGTCCTAGCATCTATCATAGCCACAGAACTGATCTCATGGCCACTATGAATAGTGGTTGTGAATCATAGCTCAGAAAACACTAGTTTTAAAGCTTGTTTTTATTTTTTGTTTTTCTGGTACCGGAGATTGAACCCAGGGGTACTTAACCACTGAGCTACATCCCCAGACCTTTCTATTTTTTGAGACACGGTCTCACTAAGTTGCTTAGGGTCTTGCTAAGTTGCTGTGACTGGTTTTGAACTTGCAACCCTCCTGCCTCAGCCTTGAGTTGCTAGGATTACAGGCAATAAAGTTTTCTTATGTTGATTTACAATCTGGTTCACTGTAACTCTCTTCTGCTGCCCAGGCTCTGCCTCTGAGGACACTCAAAATACATCTTCTCTTCCAAGCCTTAGTGAGCCTGGGGCAAGAAAGATTAAATTGGAAAGAGGAAACTGATTCAAAGGAAACAAAATGCTAATACCTCCTGAGCAGTTACCCCTCCTCCAACCTGTTGCCAAGGTCACCTACCTCCAAGGAACTGTTCCTTCCCACAAGGAGTTGCTAATGAGCACCCCCTGGACGGCTCCTTTCCCATCCTTAAGCTGGGAGAAGGCTAAAGAAGTAGGGGGCATGCGAATGAAGGAAAACTGAAATCTATAAGAGGGGCAGGACACCCCCACTCCCTCGGGCACCAACTTGGACCCTTTTATTTTATAGGAAGGGGTACTGGGGATTGAACTCAAGAGGACTTGACCACTGAGCCACATCCCCAGCCCTGTTTTGTATTTTATTTACAGACAAGAGTCTCACTGAGTTACTTAGCACCTGGCTGTTGCTGAGGCTGGCTTTGAACTCACAATCCTCCTGTTTCAGTCTCCTGAGCAGCTGGGATTACAGTTGTGTGCCACCTTGCTCCGCAAAGAGTCTCTTTAAATAAAACTTTTTGCTCTTGCCTCCTGCCTTCCTACAATGGGCCTTAGAACACCAGTATCATCTTTGGTCTCATTAGAACAGTCCTATTTGGAGATGGTTTCTGTCTTCCCTAAATCTCCCCTTCTCCAGGCAAAACTGCCAGTTGTTCTTCCTAGAATCGGCCTTCCTATTTCCTTTCCATCCTGGTAGCCCTCCTCAGGCTACAACTGAGTTTGCCAATATGCCTCCTAAAGTATAGCCTCAAAATATGTGAGCAGCTTGCAGTTCCCACTTCCTCAGAGAGATGAGGGCTGAATAAACTTAAGGATAGGCCTGACCTTCAGAAGCATTTTCTGTTGAGCCAGTTATTTAATTTCCTCTTTCAGCAATGTTATTGATAATAATATTCCCAGTGGGAGGTCCATGAAATCTGATCAGCTTGTTTTCCAGCTTAAAACACCTATATTGGTTTCTAATTACTCTGGATAAAATGCTCATTCTTTCACTTGGTTTGGAAGACCCGGTATTAATTGGCTTCTGTCTGCTTCTCTAGCCTTGCATTTTATAACCATTTGTTTCTGTCTCTGTTGCAGGATATTGGACCTTGTTTGGGTTGTGTTACTGTTGGGATGTCCAGTTGAATTCCAGGTCCTTGGTATCCCCAGCAAAAAATTGAGTATGACACACAGAAGTAACAGGCAAAGTACAGATTTATTGAAGGTGAAAGTAGCATTCCATTAGGTAGAGCAGAGAGGACCAAGTAAGAAAAAGGCTCAAGTGGCTGAAAACTAGGGTCTTATAATGCTGAGCTGTGAGGCATTCTCTTCCTATTGGCACCTAATTGAAGACCTTACCCCATTTTCTCCCATTGGTTACTTTGATACCTGATTAGAATATTCTCCAACCCCCGCCCCATGGGAGTTGTCATGGTGATAACTCCTCAGTGGCAGTTGTCATGGTGATTAAGTCCTCAGTGAAGGGAGCTGTCATGGTAA
Source organism: Sciurus carolinensis (assembly GCF_902686445.1). Taxonomy (NCBI): domain Eukaryota; kingdom Metazoa; phylum Chordata; class Mammalia; order Rodentia; family Sciuridae; genus Sciurus; species Sciurus carolinensis. The sequence continues at coordinate 173,864,540 of NC_062213.1, forward strand.
TGGGACTTACTGTAAATGGGGACATGACCGTTCTTATCTTGTCCTCCAGTGGCTTCTTTCTTATACCCTGTCTCCACCATCATGGTGTCGCTGTACCCCTACCAAACATTAGGAGCTTCACATTTTTGTGGGGCGGGGGTACCAGTACTGGGGATGGGACCCAGGGGCACTTTACCACTGAGCTACATCCCTGGTCCTTTTTATGTTTTGACGCAGGATCTGGATAAATTGCTAAGGTTGGTCTGGAACTTTGAATCCTCCTGCAACAGCCTCCACAGTTTCTGAGATTACAGGCATGTGCCACCACACCCAGTATGGATCTTCATGTTCTTAGGACCCATTCTCCCTGCTAGAGCACTTCACATACTCTCCTCTGCCTCACCTCTTCATCCTCAGGTGTGTTTAAAAAAAAAAAAATTCCTCCAGATTAGGTTAGGTCCCCCAGGTATATGTACTCTATATTTCTCTCAGGACTTTGTAATTTACTTGAAATTAACTGTAATTACTTGTAATTTATTTGTAATTACTTGTCTATTTTTGCCCTAAGAAAAAGGATCTTTTCCATTCTGTTCACCATTCTCTTTAATATTAATGATTAGGCCTAGAGCATAAAAGGTACTCAAATATGTATTGACTATCTAATACATACTTAGCATGTTGATGCTTGGAGATGCAAAGATAAATATCTTCCTTCCCTCAATGATTTCTAGCCCAGAAATGGGGTAAAGCTGAAAAAGCAAACACAAGGAAGTGCTATATCCATAGTATATACAGAAGCAGGACGAATCAGTTCGATTTAGAGGGCTTCTTGGAGGGGGTACAGATTTGGGATTTTATCATGTCAGTTAATAAATAATAATTTATTAAATGTAATTTTTTTTTTTTTTTTTTTGCTGGGGGGGGGGTAACTAGGTATTTAACCCAGGATCACTTTACCACTAAGCTACATCCCCAGTCCTTTTTTAAAAAATTTTTTTTGGTACAAGGAATTGAACCCGGGGTGCTTAACCATTGAGCCACATCCCCAGCCCTTTTTTATTTTTTATTTTATTTTTACTTATTTTTTTGTGGTGCTGGGCATTGAACCCAGGGCCTTGTGCTTCTGAGGCAGGCACTCTACCAACTGAGCCACATCCCCAGCCCTTTTTTATTTTTATTTTTTTATTTTTTATTTTTTGTGGTACTGGGGATCGAACCCAGGGACTTCCAACTGAGCTATCTCCCTAGCCCCCCTTTTTTATTTTTTGAGACGGTCTCGCTAAGTTGCTTAGAGCTTCATTAAGTTGCTGAGACTGGCTTTGAAATTGCAATCCTGCCTCACCCTCCTGAGCTGCTAGGATTACAGACATAAGCCACTATACCCAGCATGTTAAATTTTTATTTAAATTTATTCACACACACACACACCCAAAAAATTACTGGCTTAAAACAAACACTGTTTTATTTGCCCCTGTTTCTGGAGTCAATTTAGGCTGGTCTTGACTGGGGTCATACACATAGCTGGGGCCATCTGACTGATGTTCTGAGGTTGGAAGGTCTAAGATTTCTTCTGTCACAGGTCTCCAGGAGAATGGCCCAGGCTTCTTCACATGCAGCAGAAGAGTTCTAAGATGACAGTGGAAGCTGCAAGGCCTTTTGGTGCCAAGGTCAAAAGTTGCATGGCATGTCTTCCACCAGACTTTACTGGACAAAACAAATCATTACATCAACCCAGTGTCAAAAGGTAGAAAACAGATTCCATTTCTTGATGAGAGAAGCAGAAAAGTATTGGGACAGGATAGGAGAAATTACTGACATAGCAACCACCCAACAGATACAAGGTGTTACTAGGAACGTAAGGGAGAATCACGATTACAGTCACAGAAATCCATTTTGAAGTACTGTCACTGTTCAGTGAGAAATGAAAAAGCCTCACCCAAGGCATGCATAGGAAGGAACAGGAGAAATAAAGATATTTTAAGAAAGAAAATTCAAACAGGTGTGGTGGCACATGCCTGTAATCCTAGTGATTGGGAGGCTAAGGCAGGAGGATTCCAAACTCAAGACTAGACTCAGCAACTTAACAAGGCCCTAAGCAATTTAGTGAGACCCTGTTTCAAAATAAAAAATAAAAAGGGCTGAGAGTACAGTTCAGGGGTAAAGCAGCCCTGGGTTGAATCGCCAGTACACATAGAATTATTTATATACAATCTAACCTCCCCCAGGGTTTCTGTGAGGATAAGAAACAATGAAGTGGGGCTGGGGTTATGGCTCAGTGGTAGAGCACTTACTTGCCTATAATGTGTGAGGTACTGGGTTCCATCCTCAGCATCACATAAGATAAATAAATAATGGTATTGTGTCCGTCTACAACTAAAAAAAAAAAAAAAAAAAAAATGACGTATGTAAACTAATGCTCTCTCAGTGTGGGCCTGGCTAAGAAAAGTGTTCAGTACACAATAATACTTATTGTCACTGCTACTATTACTAATGAGGAGCCATCAGGGGCAACTACAATATCTGGATTGGGTAGCGACGTAGATGGTGTTAATATCTGAGTATCAAGAATGCAGATGGGAAGGGCAGACTGGCAGGGGAGAAAGTGATGATTGAACTGACTGGGGTGTGGGGGGAGGGGCTCTGCTTGTTTCCCCCCACCCAGTCCTGGGGACTGAACTCAAGAGTGCTTTACCACTGAGGTACACTCCCACCCACCTTTGCCTTTTTTTTTTTTTTTTTTTTTGTTGTTGTTTTTGTAGTTTCAGACAGGATCTTGTTAGCTGGACTCTAACTTGCAGTCCTCCTCCCTGAGCCTCCCAGGTCTCTGGGATTACAGGCAAGTGCCACTGTGTCCGGTTCTGCTTGTTCCCTTGTCTTCCACTAAAGGCAATGAAATCTTGAGATTCTTCTAATCCAAAAGTTTTTAACTAGGAGTTTATAGATGGGTTTTAGGTAGTACCAAACACCTGAAATTAAGTTTAAAACGCTATAGTAATTTTTATTTTTTCCCTAGAAGGGCCAAAGCTTTCAGTCTCTCAAACAGATTTGTGACCCAAAAAGTTGAAAACCACAGATCCAAATTATCTCTGCAGTATTAACCATGGCTGCCAAAACACCTGGTCCCCTCCTATAGTTGAGCTGTTGTATGTCACAGGGAAAGAAACTCATGAACAAGACTGCAGCAATGATCTTTTCTCTTGCTTTTCTCTCCTATACACTTGCTTACTTTCTCCTCCTCACTTTTCACACTCTTTCTTGCGTGCACCCTTTCTCTTTCCCTTCTCTTTTTCCTCTCATTTTCTCTCTTACCCTGCAGGGAGACACTCTGTTTGCTTAATAAACTCCCTTATGTGGAAAAAAAAAAAAAAAAAAAAAAAAGACTGCAGCAACATTGCTAATCTTCCAGGTTCTTTTTTTTTTTTTTTTTTAAAGAGGTAGATGGACGCAATACCTTTATTTTATTTATTTATTTTTATGTGGTGCTGTGGTTTCAACCCAGTGAGGATCCAACCCAGTACCTTACATATGCTAGGCAAGTGCTCCACCACTGAGCCACAACCCCAGTCCTCTTCCAGGTTCTTGATAAGGTTGCTTCCACAGCCCACATTAAGCCATATTTGACACTATTATACTCTGTGGCCTTGGTTTTCTACCCACTTCTTTTTGGAGGAACCTCAGGTATATAATGTTGAACTAATCATAATCCTTACTCATGCTTTTACCACTTTTATCACACAAAACTTACTTTCATGTATAGTGCTTTATTAAGTTTTTAATAATGTAATAAGCATCACGCATAAGAACTAAAACGTTGAAAATGACCTAATTTTATGTTCCCTCTGGCCTCATCCTATCACCTTACCTATGGGAACCACTATCCTCAATCCTATAGTGATAATTATTCTTTCCTTTTTACCATAATCTATTCATAATTTCATGGATAGAATAACCATGGATGGATTCATAGCTGAAAGGACTGCTGGGGAAGTGGTGGAAATTGTAGGAAGTAGACCCAGTTGAAAGGAGTGGGTCCTTAGGGTTGTACCATTGGGGACTGTACTTTGTCCCCAGTCCCTTCCCCTTTGTCTCTGCTTCCCAGCCTCCATGAGGTGAGCAGCTTTACTTCACCATACCCTTCCCACCACAATTCTCTGCACTTCAGGCCCAAAGCAATGGAGCCAGCTGACCTTGTACTGAAACTCCTGAATCCATGAGCCAAAATTAATATTTTCTCCTTTAAGTTGACTTTCCCAGGTATTTTGTCACAGTGATGGAAACTTGACTAATACACTATTTATTATATGATTCCATTTTTATATACAAAATTTCCCAATGTCAGGACTCTGAAAGGATTCACCAACCTTCATAGAACACAACCACCTAAGATTTTAATTTAAAGGCAAAGGACACAGGGCAGCAAGAGAAAGCCTGGGCAGGTAAGCATCAGAAATCTGAGAGACACACCTGTAATCCCAGTGGCTCCAAAGGCTGAGGCAGGAGGATCATAAGTTCAAAGCCAGCCTCAGCAACAGTTGAGTGAAGTCCTAAGCAACTTAGCAAGACCCTGTCTCAAAATAAAAAATAAAAACAGCTGGGGATGTGGCTCAGTGGTCCTTACTCACACATAAACTGCACTGAGAGGGGGTCTTTGGTTAAATCACCATGATGTGTGTGAGAAATTTTGGCTTTGAGAAAGCCCAAATCAGATGTGTCCAGGAAGGTTTTTGTGTTACTCTGACCATGGAACCTACCCAGATGGATATAACCAGTCAGAACAACTGCAAACTCTCAATTAAGAAAGTGATTCTGGGGAGTGACCAGAGGCAGGAGGATCACAAGTTCAAAGCCAGCCTCAGCAACAGTCAGGAGCTAAGCAACTGAGTGAGACCCTGTCTCTAAATAAAATACAAAATAGGGTTGGGGATGTGACTCAATGGTCAAGTGCCCCTGAGTTCAATCCCCAGTACCCATGCCCCAAAAGAAAATGAGTGCTGGGGATATAACTCAGTGGTAGTGTCCCTGGGTTTAATCCTCAGTACCACAAATCAATTAGAGGAGAGAATAAAACTGTTTTCCAAAGCAGTTCTCTACTTTTCTTATCTGAGTTGGTATGCCCCCAATTAGACTGTGATTACAGAAGAAGAGCTGTTCCTCTTGAACTATTACTGCTTAGTATTCAATTAGCACCAGACTAGACATCCAAGAGGCCAAGGGCCAAAACACAGGCATCAAAGGCCTCTCAACCTTAGCAAATACTAAGTACAAAGCAAATAGCAGGCAGGAACCATATGCATAAAAGCTGGTTAGGGTTGTACTCAGAGCACCAGCCAAGCTCCTGGAGTTCTATCTTCTTAGCTTCACTTGATTTGGAGTCCGAAAGATCTTCCAGGGCCTAGTTACAATGCAAATCCTAAGAAAGGAAAAGGCTTAAGCTCAGCTAAAGCCCTTCTCATCTGACACCTCTAACAGTCAAATAAGGATTAAGAAAAGCGTAAAGGACAAAAGGAGTGGCAGGAAGAGGTAGAAGAGGAATAAGGACAACAGGAAGAGTCAAGATATCTTCAGGTATTCTAAGTTATGCACCCTTTCTTGCACAAGGATCCATTTTTCAGAAAAAAAGAACCACAGCAAAAATTTAGTTAAAAAAAAAAATTTGCAGGTACCACAAGGAATTTTTTTTTTTTTTTTTTTTTGGGTGCTGGGGATCGAACCCAGGGCCTCGTGCTTACAAGGCAAGCACTCTACTGACTGAGCTATCTCCCCTACAAGGAATTTTTAATCTCCCTGCCACTAAAGGTTACCATTTTTTGGTTAATGTTACAAAAATGTAAATAGCATGCAGTCAGTAAATTATATAGTGTTTCCCCAAACACACATTGTATGAGGTAAAACTCTATGATGCTGGGGGAAGAGTTCTGAGGGATTTTGAGATAGGCCAAAGAGCAGGCACAGACTAGAAACACAGAATTCAGTCACAGACTAGAAACAAGAACAAAAAAACCTGGTACAAAAGAAAACAAAACATTAAGATGTTCTAAGGCACTCAGAAAGCAAAAGGAGGTGAGTTGTCATTCTGAAGGTTGTAGAGGATTGATTATCTCCCCCAATCCCAACTGCTACAGTTTTCACAGCTCCCTAGCTACCTGCCATACCAAAGCCCACAGAATACTTGCTGTTAAGAACTACACAAGAGGAGCTGGAGATGTAGCTCAGTTGGTAGAGTGCTTGCCTTGCAAGCATAAGGCCCTGGGTTCAATTCCCAGCACAGGAAAAAAAAAAAAAAAAACCCCACCCAAGAGTATGACATCCCTATGGCAGAAGCAGTTTCTCTACATTTGGGTAAAAGTGTTATTGGCTGCAGAAGGAATGGTTAGAATTACTCAGTTCAGGAGAGCTTTCTCAATGAGTAAGTAAGCAGATTATCATGCATTGGCTTAACATTTTTAGTTACTTGTTCCTTAAATTAGATCATGGGCCATATGGAAAAACTACAGAGGCTTGCTGGACTACCAAATGATTAGGTGCAACTCACCTCAAGTGTGAAAGGAGCTCTATAATCAGAGGCCAGGAACCACCAGTCTGAGGTCCTGAGCTTGGACACCATGGAGTTAGTGCTCAGCAGCTGCTGCTTGTACAAATGTAACTATAACAGTACTTGGACGTACATGAATCCCCTGACATAGCCCCAGCTCTATGGAACTTCAACAATTTTATTGGCTAAATGCTTCTTCACAAGTATACAGCTTACAGTGTAGGCTTTCTCATTGGTTTTTTTCCTTTTAACCTCCAAATGGGACAGGCACCGTTAGCATAAGCTTGGCAATAGGGAAGGGTTATAAGTGAGTTAGAGACCTGTTGATGCTTCACAATTGAGCAGCAGGACAAACTCCTACATCCTATTGCTTAAAACTGCAGAAAAAAATCAAGATGGAGACAGGATCCAGAGTGCATCTCTGCCACTAGTTTCAGTTTCCAATGCCTCCAACAGAGTACATCCTTTGTCTTCCTACTTCAGGGACAAGTGATGCTATGTCAGTCTACGCATTTTACAGAAGTACATAGGCCCAAAATTGGCCATAAGGTTTGGCATTACCAGCTCCCCAACCTGGCATGATGGGAAGAAACAGAATGTGTCCATGAAAAGCTTTCGGAAGTGAGATAGGTCTTCCACCTGAACCTCGATGCTATATTGATTGGCCAGAAGCTCAATGGTGCCTTGTACCACATACTCATTCTGTAAGTGTGAAAGAGAACAGGTGGAATAGACAACATAGCCTCCCGGTTTGGTGGCAAGGAGTCCAGCCCTGAAACCAGAAAGAGAAAGAAGCAATTTCTATTGAGCTTCCCAGCAATGGAAGAGCAACATAAACATCTGGAAACACATGTAGGGGAGTTCTAATAAATGATGGATAGCTGGATTGGAGAGATTCTGAAGTCCCCCTTCCATCATGATGTTTGAAAAGTCATTCTTTTTTTTTTTTTTTTTTTTTTTGAGCTTTAAGGAGTAGGATTTATTCAAGTGAGAAGAAACCAAGTTCCCACAGGGCAAGAGGGAACCAGAAAATGTTTGCCTGAAAAGTCTTTTTTTTAGGGGGGTGGGGAGGGTGGTAACCAGGGATTTAACCCAGGAGTACTTTACCCCTGAATCACTCCCCAACCCTTTTTATTTTTTGATTTTGAGATAGGATCTCACTAAATTGCTTAGGACCCTACTCAGTTGTTGAGTTTGGTCTCAAAAGTGCAATCCTCCTGCCTCAGCCTCTGGAGTTGCTGGGATTACAGGTGTGCACCACCATACCAGGCATGAAAAGTCATTCTTAAGGCATAGAGCAATCCAACCTTACTCCATTTCTCCACAGGATCTCATCTAAGAAGACTCTTAAAATGATTCCTTGAATCCTGACTCCAATTGTGGACTAAACCCTGATATTGGATATAGATCTAGTTAACCCTACAGAGTCTTGACCTCAGTATCTATTTTTCTTTATCTTAAAGAGACATGGGCTCAGCTGGGAGTGGTGGCACATGCCTACAACTCCAGCAACTCAGGAGGCTGAAGCAGGAGGATAACAAGTCTGAGCCTAGTCTCAGAAACTCAGTAAGACCCTGTCTCAAAATTTTAAAAAAGATAAAAAGGGTTGGTGATTTATCTCAGTGGTACAGCACCCCCACTTTCAATCCTCACACCACTAAATAAATAAAAAGATAAATAAAAATAAAGTTATGGAGTCTTGCAGTGCTACCCAGGCTAAAGTCCAGGCTGGCCCCAAATTCCTAGTGATTCTCCTGCCTCACTTTACTTTATTCCCAAGTAGATTGGTCTACAAAAGTGAGCCACCATGCTGTGCAGTACCTATTTTTCAAACATATGTGAGCTACCAGGACTGAGGGTAAAACAGCATGAAAAATCTACAGCCCACCCTTGCATGTATGTCCTTACCAGATAGAGAGAATTTTTATGTTTCAGAAATGGACCATTGCATGATGCCTGATTCCTCCCAGCAGTTCTCCAGACTTAAGACCTTTGTATGGGTGATGGTCTTGGAGAGAGCTTCCAGAACCCCAATCTCCCAAGTGAGCAGACTCCTAAAGCACTTTGGCACAAAATTCTGAGTTTTTATAAATCTGTCACTCACGCAAGAAGCTGCACCTGCAGCACAGGCAACATCTGTCGCTCCTTCTTCCTTGACCGTTGAAAAATGTTGTTCTCTTCTTCATGAAGGGAGTGGCGGTCTGTGGTACAGGGTACGTCCACTAGCACCTGCCAAACAAAAGAGTTGTTTTAGGCGCCTGGCCTAGAAGGTTTCATGGAATGTTCCCTCTGCCCATCCATCCAATGCAGAGGACCTGACCAACACTTCCCATTTTAACCTGGTAGACAATTGTGAAATAATGAGTGGGATGCCAAATGTGGTAGCATACATCTATAATCCCAGTGACTAAGAAGCCTGAGGCAGAAGGATTGCCAAGTTCAAGGCCAGCTTCAGCAATATAGCAAGGCAACTTAGTGAGATCCTATCTCAAAATAAAAAAAAGGGTTAGGGATGTGGCTCAGTAGGTAAATCCTTGGTCCCAAAAACAACAACAGGAGGCAAGAGTATTGTAAGTTCAAGGCCAGCCTTAGCAACTTAGCAAGAACATAAGCAACTAGTGAGACCATGCCTCAAAATAAAAAATAAAAAGGGTTGGGGATGTAGGAGGGATAGAGTGCTTAAAAATGTTGACCTGAATGTAGAACAGTGGTAACTATAGGTTGGGAAGATGGGAAGAGTGTTGGCTATGGATGATGGATAAAAGGAGGATGGATTTGATCAGTGCATATTGTATGCATGAACTGAAATAGCACACTGAATTCCACTAATCTGTACAATTAATATATTAATTATATAATAATTATATAATATTATTATATATTAATATAAAAAACTTAAAGATCAATAAGTAAAATCTTTTCAAAACCCAACAGCCAGCCAGGCATGGTGGCATACGCCTGTAATCCCAGCAGCTCAGGAGGTTGAGGCAGAAGCATCACAAGTTCAAAGTCAGTCTCAACAACTCAGCAAGGCCCTAAGCAACTTAGCAAGACCCTGTTTCAAATTTTAAAAAATAAAAAGGGCTGGGGATGTGACTTAGTGGTTAAGCAACCCTGGGTTCAATCCATGGTACCAAAAGAAAAAAGAAAAAAAATATATAAGACATGTAACAAAAATAACCACAAAAACAAAAGGAAACAAGCCTTTTAGAGTAAGTCAGCAGAAACAAAAACCAGTAGAATTAAACCCCAAACGCTTTTAATATTGGAATTATCTAATGTAAAATTAAAATATAAATCTCCTGGGCTGGGAATGTAGCTCATTAGTAGTGTACACAAGGTCCCAGGGCTCAATCCCCAGCACTGTTAAATAAACAAATAAAAATAAACCTTTCTATGTAAAAAAAAAAATTAAAAGCAAAAACAAAGAGCAAAGAACAGAGACCACACAGTGAAAGAAACACAGTAAATAAAGAGTAGCAAAGCACAGTGGCGCACACCTGTAATCATAGAAGCTTGGGAAGCTGAGGCAGAAGAATCATGAGTTCAAAGTCAGTCTCAGCAACTTACTGAGGTCCTAAGCAACTTAGCAAAACCCTGTCTCAAAATAAAAAAATAAAAAAAGGCTAGGGATGTGGCTCAGTGATTAAGCACTCCTGGGTTCAGTCCCTGATACCAAATAAATAAATGGTAAAATAATTTGAGACAGTTGAGACCAAATATTATCAGTGACATCAATTGCTTAAGTCAGCAATTAAAAGAATAGTTTATAGATTGTGTCCCAATGTGAAACCCAAGTCTACGTTGTACAGAAGAGATACAACTAAAAGAAATTGATACAACATTGGTAAATAATATGAAGGGATGAGAAAAGGTATAACTGAAATGCATATAAAAAGAAAGCTGTGGGAATTTCCACAACCCATAAAAGAAATAAGGTCTACACATTCTTTCTCTACTCCTTCTCAGTGTCCTAAGGAGGTAGTTATATTCTTGAATGAAAATGGCTGCAAGGTACAACTAAGGATGCTGGATTCCCAAGCCCTGGTGCAAAGAAACAGCTGAGTTATGTGATTTCAATAGGACTAGAAATCAGTGACAACATATTTGAACACTGTGATTCTAATATATTCCTGAAATTGCTTCAGTAGTGTCAACTGTGAAAAATGCTGACCACATCTAGACAAAAGAAGAAAGGAAAGGAAGTTGCACTAAGGAAATACTTAGAGGGGGCAAACATCTAGGGGGACTGAGGCAGAAGGATCCCAAGTTCAAGGCAGCCTTAGCAACACAGTAAGGCCCTAAGCAACTTAGCAATATGGCTAAGGCATCTCTATTGGTCCTGCCCAATGTGTATCATTGTCAAATTTTAGGATGGTGCTCCAGTTGAATCTAAGCCCCAAATATGTATCTTATAAATACACAACTTCTTTTACAGGAAGACAGAAATCTATTCAAATATATATTTTTTTCTTGTACTGGGGATTGAACCCAGGGGCACTTTACCACTGACCTCCATCTCCAGTCCCTTTTATTTTATTTTTCATTCTGATAGGGACTCACTTAGTAGCTGAGGCTGGCTTAGAGTTTAAGATCCTCCAGACTCAGTCTCCCGAGTTACTGAGACTTCAAGTGTGCAACACTATGCCCACCTAAACATTTTCTTATTTGAAACTGAACACAGAAGAGAGAGGTAGAAGGAGGAGAGATGGAGGCAAGCTCTGAGTAGAGGGCAAGGGCGAATGTCTTGTCATGAACACTGAAAGCTCTGAGGTCCTGTCCTCTCTCCAGTTGATGGACAAGTACAGGTAGGGAAGGGATGGAGTTGCCAGAATGTGTGGAGCCCTGAGCTTTCTTTGCATTCTTCTTTGCATCTAAAGTGCTTAACACATTCCTACCAAAGAGTAGATTGCACACAACTATTTCTTCAACAAATAATCAATGAAGACATCTTTCAGACATCAATGAAGCACCATTAGGTGAAATGGGAGGAAGTTCATTCTATATTGTTTCAAAAGGTATAGCTAGAATTAATAAATGGAAATCAAATAATGACAAACATTGTGATAGGCCATGCACAGTGGCACGTGTTTATAATCCCAGTGGCTTGGGAGGCTGAGGCAGGAAGATCTCAAATTCAAAGTCAGCCTCAGGCTAGATCTCAAATTCAAAGTCAGCCAGCTTCAGCAATGGTGAAGTGCTAAACAACTCAGTGAGACCCTGTCATATAGATTCTTATTTAATTTCCACCAATGGGACAGATACTACTATTAACCTTGTTTTACAGATGAAGAAGCTAAAGCTTAGATGAAAGGTTAATTCACACACACACACACACACACACACACACACACACACACAAATAATCTGGCTGGTAAAAGACAGAGCCAGGATTCCAATCCAAGAAGTCAAGATCCAAGATCCTTGCCCTTATCCATAGGCACATAATCTACAGATTTTAATTCCATAAGAGGAAGAACTTCTAACATCAGAGGTGTTCAGAACCAGAATCTGAGTGAAATCCTGTCAATGGAAGTCGCAAGCATAGGCTGAATAATGATGAGATCTACTACCTGCCTAATCTTCATGACCACGTATTGATTGTACTAAATGCTGTCCCTGGATATTCTCACTGAATCTTTATAATAATCCCATGTGGTATGATTACCCGCTTGCACAAATGAAGAGGTTAAGGCTGAGACTGTAGCTCAGCAATAGAGTACATGTCCAAGTCCCTGTATTCCATCCTCAACAATGGGGGGAAAATGAAGAGATGAGGTTGAAGTTCAGAAAGATCAGTTTGTTTGAGGTAGGTAAATGACAGCCCTTTAATACAGAAACTGGTTAGGCTGACAGCAGAATTCTCTCCACTGTTCTGCTGCCTTCAGGTCAAAAAAGCTGAATAAGGGATTCTAAGTAGGCAAGAAGCATGTCTCTCAAGCCTACCCAAGATTCTATAAGTCTTGGTCTTGTTAAAGAGTGGTTGAGGGCTGGGAAGATAGCTCAGTTGGTAGAGTGCTTGCCTTGCAAACACAAAGCCATGGGTTCGATCCCCAGCACCGCAAAAAAAAAAAAAAAAAAAAAAAAAAAAGAGTGGTTGAGGCTGGATAGGAATAACTAGACAGATTTGTCAGATGACAACATAGGGACAATCGCTATATATTTTTTATCTTTTTAGAAATATCTTTTATTTTTTTAATTTTTTTTAGTTGTAGATTAACATAATACCTTTATTTTTGCTTTTTTCTTTTTTTTTTTGTGGTGCTAGGGATTGAACCCAGGACCTTGTGCTTGTAGGTAAGCACTCTACCAACTGAGCTATATCTCCAGTCCTTACCTTTATTTTTATTTATTTTTATGTGGTACTGAGGACTGAACCCAGTGCTTCACACATGCTAGGCAAGCACTCTACCACTAAGTTACAGCCCCAGTCCCGGAAGTATATATTTTAAATAAATATTTTTAGAGAATACTAATTTAAAGAAAATGAATAACTTAAAAATATGAAAATACTTTCATTATTAGGAAAATGTAAATTAGATACTATTTGTATGGCAAAAAAACAAAATTTGAGAGAACCAATGTTGGCAGGTTGTAGGACAATGGTAGTCATTCATTGCCAGCGTGAGTGAAATTGGTTTAACCTCCAAAGAGTAATTTACTTCAAAAACATAAATAAAAATGTGCCACAGATGTAGCTTAATGGTAGAACTCTTGCCGAGCATGCATGAGATCCCAAGTTTGATTTCCAGCACCACAAAAACAAAAACTAAACTAAAAAGGATTAAACCCAAGATATAATATTATATTTAAAAAAAGGTCAGAATAATGAGTAACCAATTCCCATCTTTTTTTTAATATACACACCTTTTTTTTTTTTTTTTTTGGTGATAGAGGGGAATTGATTTAACACTCTACCACTGGACTATATTCCCAGACCTTTTTTTTTTTTTTTTTTTTGGGTACAAGGGATTCAACCCAGGGTTGCTTAGCCAATGAGCCACATCCCCAGCCCTTTTAATATTTTATTTAGAGACAGGTCTTGCGGAGTTGCTCAGGAACTCAGTAAGTTGCCAAGGCTAGCTTGGAACTCACGTCCTGCCTCAGCCTCCTGAGCCACTGGGATTACAGGTGTGCACCACAGTGCCCGCTTCCCAACCATTTTTCTATTTTTAAGTTTACCAAGCTGGCCTTGAATTTGCAATCAGCTTCCCAAGTGGCTGGAATTACAGGCACATGCATTCACACTAAAAATGATACACTTTAAAGGATATAGAGAAAAATAGAAACGATCGTTATCTTTAGGGAAGTAGACTGCTGAGTACCGAGTACAGGTATAAGAAACTTACTTTTTACTGGGTACCCTCTTGTGGTTTCTCAATTTTATACCATGTGCTGTATTAATATTCAGAAATAAACAAAATGAACTCATGCATACTTATCTTCATGAGGTTTCTGAGCACCAAGTGACTTGAGAAATAAATTAAGTCTAACAACCTTTTTCCCTATTTGGTTAGGCTCAAGTTATTTTTGATCCCAATGCTAATGAACATAGTAGCATATCATCTAAGCTGAACACATTAGTGCAGATGACTTTTTCCCCAAAATTACCCATGGAGAACGGAACAGGTCTAGAAACAGCCCTACATGCCTAAATAGAGAGGTTGGATCCTACCCATTCAAGATCTGAGATCTTACCAATTCAGGCTCAATAGATATCCTAAATCAGGAATTACTTACCCGGTCATAGGTGTCCCCCTCCAGTTCTCCCCACTTCCTGCCATCCCATGAAGTGACTCGAATTCGATTTCCTTCCCTGATATCTCGAGGCACGTAGCTGTGAAGGACCTTCTGCAGTCTGTCCATTCGGGAAGTAGAGAGATCATTGGCGGCGAGGTGGCCTGTAAAAATAAACTCCAGTTGGATGCAGTGGCACAAGCATGTCATCCCAGCAACTCGGGAGACTGGGGCAAATGAATCACAAGCTCAAGGTCAGCCTTAGCAATTTAGCAAGGCCCTCAGCAACTTAGCAAGACACTGTCTCAAAATGAAATATAAAAAGGGCTAGGGATGTGGCTCAGTGGTTGAGCACCACTGGGTTCAATTCCCAAAACTAAAAAATTAAAAATAATAATAAAAAGTAAAAAGGACTGGTGATGTAGCTCAGTGGTAAAACACCCCTGGGTGCAATCTTCACTGTCACAAAATTAAAAAAAGGAAAGAAACCTCAGAGTCCATGGCCCAACAAAACATCCTAATAGAGGTACTGATGTACAATCAAACCAATTCTCAGGTAGTCAGTCAATGCAGACCAGAAACAAGTACAACATGTACATGTTATGTACATGACACCAAATTAGTCATTCTGGAGTGGGGGATGCAAGGGCAAACACATACATGGGCCAGAAAGATTGAGTAAATAAGTAAATAAATAAAGCAGACTAAGTGAAACTAATCTTCCTTCCTCTCTCTTTCTCATTTAGGAGACAATAAGCACATAAAGCCTGGGGAAGGGGCTGGGGGTGTAGATCAGTGGTAGAGTGCTTGCCTCTATGTGAGGCCCTGGGTTCAATCCTCAGCACCACATGAATAAATAAAGGTATTATGTCCATCTACAACTAAAAATATTTTAAAAAATAAAAATAAAAAAGCCTGGGGAAGAGTAATATATGAAGATATAAATGGAGCTGTGGCCAGTTCTTATTGTTTTAGCAGGCTAGCCAAGGAAATGAATGAGGCTTAATCTTAGAAAGTAAACAGATATAGAGGGGTGAAAGTGTCATGTGATCAATTTATCAGAGCCCCGCTTTAATTTGCCTTCAGAGGCCTGGCTCAGCAATCTTTCCTGACCTACTGACAGAGAAAGGGAGGAAATAATTGCAAACAGAAAACTACAAATACTTAGCAAATCAGTACTATCCCTGCTCTGACACTGAAACAAGAAAGTTTAACATATTCAATGTGCTCTAACCACGTGAGGTAGGGTGCCCTCTCTGCCCAACACCAGTTCCCTCACTTACGGCAACAGCCAGTCTGAAGCAATGCCAGTGTCTTTCCTCCAGGGGCTGCACACAGGTCAAGAACAACGTCCCCGGGTTGCAGGTCAAGAGCCAGGACAGGCAGCAAGGAGGCAGCATCCATCAGGTAGTAGTCCATGACACCCAGACTGCCAAGTCTGGAAGAAAGGAGACTACCTTATTGTCAAATTCCAAATTAGGATACCTACTGATCCTAATCCATGCCCTCAGGGGCCACTGAGCTCCATTCAGCAAAAAACTAATTTTTCAAGCCCACCCTCACTTATTCATCTGCATAGTATTCAAAGCAATCCTTTTAAAACAGATCAATTCACTCTAATCTAGCCATGCTAGCCACCCCGGTATCCCTTAAATAAGCCACAAATGCTCCCATCTCAGGCTTTTGGAATTGTTGTGCTTTCTGCCTATAAAACTTTTCCTTCAAATATCCCTGATGCACTTCCTCACTTCTTTCAGGTCTCTCCTCAAAAGTTACTCATGGATCCAAGTACTGTGGTGCATACTGGTAAACCCAGTTAGTTACTCAAGAGGCTGAGGCAGGAGGATTCCAAGTTCAAGGCCAGCCTTGGCAACTCAGTGAGGTCCTGTCCCAAAATAAAACATAAAAATGGCTGATGGTATAGCTCAGTGATAGAGTGCTTGCCTAGCATTCAGAAGGCCCTGGTTTCAATTCCCAGTGCCCCGTTCCAACCCCACACACACAAAGTTACCTCACTGGAGGCACTGCCATTCCTTGACTATTTCATCTAAAATAATAGTCCTTTATTCCCATCATCTTCTATGTCTTTAGTCTGCATTATTTTTCTTTAAAACACTTATTTACTTTATATGTATGTGTGTACTTCCTTTCCCTATTTCACCCTAGTAGAATGTTAGCTCCATGCAGGCAAAGGATTGTCTGCTTTGTTCACTGTAATAGCTCCAATATCTCACTTCTCCCAAAGTGTCCTTCCTGAATAGAAGTCTCTGGAATGGGTGCCAAGCACCTCAAGTGACTTAGGAGACCAAACAGTCCTTACTCCATGGCTCTGCTTAAAGCCAATGCCTCAGAATTGATCTCAAATCCTGGCTTAAGCTATCCCCCCCTCACAGTAACTAAAATCTTCCTGAGCATAATTTTGATGAGAATACCATCAACAGTGAGGTACTATTAATGAGTGCTATATCACAGGGCACTATGCTAGGTGCTTACTATGTATAATTGCATTTAATTGCTCACCACAACCCAATAACACAGGTAAACATGGATTCCAAAGTCAGACTGCCTGGATCTCAAACTCAGCCCAGTTGCTCATTAGTTGTGTGACTGAGCAAACTACTCAAGTTCTCTGTACCTTAGTTTTTCCCATCTGCAATAAAGTACCTGCCAGATAGGGTTATTATAAGAATTAAAGGAAGTAAAATAAATCAAGAGCTTAGAGATGGATACTCTGGCACATGCCTTTAATCCCAGCAACTCAAGAGGCTGAGGTAGGAGGATCACAGGTCAAGACCAGTCTCAGCAATTTCACAAGACCCTGTCTCAAAAAAAAAAAAAACACAACCAAAAAAAAAAAAAAAAACTTAGAAAAGTGGCCAGCACCTAATAAGCTGGAGTGTTAGCTAGTACTACAACTGTTTTCCAGATAAGGAAACCAAGGCTCAGTTATCCAAGGCCACATATCTAATAAGTGGTAAAGGCAGGCTCCAAATCTAAGTTTGTCTGACTCCAAAGTCCATGCTTATGCATTACTACCTGCGTTAGTCAATGGTTTATCACTATAACCAAAATACCTGACAAGAACAACTTAAAGGAGAAGTTTATCTTGGCTTATGGTTTTAGAGGCTTCATGGTGGGTCAACTTTACTACTTTTGGGTCATCATGGCGAGGCAGCACATCATGACCAAAGTGTGTGGCACAGAAGCACTACTCTGTTTAAGGAAATCAGGAAACAGAAAGGGCACCAAGAAGTAATGAACTATCCAAGGCTCACCCCAGCAACCCATCTCCACTAGTCATGCCCCCACCTGCCTACAGCTACCACCCAGTCACTCCATTCAAATTAGAATGGGTTGATTAAGTTATAGTTCTCATAATGCAATCATTTTACCTCTGAATTTCTGCATTAACACAGGAGTTTTTGGGGGGACACCTTATATCCAAACCATAACACTACTTTTTGCATGCTCAGACACCCTTTTTGGTGGTTCTCTAGAACAAATCTTAGCAATTTACAGCAATATGTATTAAAGAGAATATGGCCCAAAGCCATTCAGCCCTGGCAATCTCAACTATTGGTCAGCAACCCTGAGCCACTAGAAAAATCCCTTTCCCTTTCCCTGAGTATGTAAGCTCCTGGCAGTCAAGGTTCTCACACACATCCCTCCATATAAACTTGTCCAGTCTCACTGTTCATTCCTATCAAGCATACAGCCTTCTCTCTAGCCAGTAGCAAGGACGACTGCTAATTTATATCTCCATTTATATCCTTGACCTTCTTCAATCTGCTTTCAATGTTGCAGCCAGAGTAATATTTTAAAATTTCAAATCTGGTCATGTCATTCCCCAGATTAAAATCTTTAGGGCTTCCTCTTAGAAAAAAAGTCCAGAATTTCATATGATCTGTAAGATTTTCATAATCTGACTTCTGCCTTCTTTTATAGCCTCATATTTCACCTCTCACCCCAATCTTCAGGTCTTATCTTAAATTTTACTTCCTCAGAAAATACTGGGTTAGATCTCTTAATTACAGGACCTGATGGTATTTTTTGTGGGGGGAAGAGGGAGCA
This sequence comes from Sciurus carolinensis, assembly GCF_902686445.1. Taxonomy (NCBI): domain Eukaryota; kingdom Metazoa; phylum Chordata; class Mammalia; order Rodentia; family Sciuridae; genus Sciurus; species Sciurus carolinensis. Next base: position 173,882,859 of record NC_062213.1, read on the forward strand.
GGACTGGGGATCAAACCCAGGGGTGCTCTACCAGATATTTTATTTTGAAAAAGGGTCTAAGTTAACCAGACTGGCCTCAAACTTGAAATACTTCTGCCTCAGGCTTCCAAGTAGCTAGTATTATAGGTATGTGCCACCATGTCCAGTGTAAATTATTTGTTTTGGTTTTGGTACTGGGGATTAAACCCAGAGACATTTTATCACTAGGTGTAACCCAGTCCATTGTTGCTTAGGTTGGTCTTGAACTTGCAATCCTCCTGCCTCAGCCTCTGGAGTCACTGGGATTACAAGCATGCTCCACCATGCGCAGCATAGTTTGTTTTTGTTTTTTTTTGGCGGGGGAGCGGTACCGGGGATTGAATTCAGGGGCACTCAACCACTGAGTCACATCCCCAGTCTATTTGGTATTTTACTTAGAGACAGGAGTCTCACCGAGTTGCTTAGCACCTCACTTTTGCTGAAGGTGGCTTTGAACTCGTGAACCTCTTCTTTCTCAGCCTCCCAAACCACTGGGATTACAGGTGTGTGCCACCATGCCTGGCATGGGTTTTTTTTTTAATAGTTGTCTTCCTTGATAGCCTGGAAGCTCCCTGAGGGTTTGTGTACTAGTAACCAAGGCACTTAAATGCCTGGCATTTAGTAGACAATAAATATTTATTGAATTAATGAATCAATCTTTCAATTTCCAAATCCTATAACATTGAGCTCTCCTTTTCTCAATTTCTTTTTCTTTTTTTTTTTTTTTTTTTTTTTGCGGTGCTGGGGATCGAACCCAGGGCCTTGTGCTTGCAAGGCAAGCACTCTACCGACTGAGCTATCTCCCCAGCCCTCAATTTCTAACATACAAGTCAGAACTTGATTCTGGAATCTTTTCTCATTCAACTTCATACATACGAGCACTGGATCAAGTGACTAAATTTTTTCTTTTTCCAGCCAGAGTCAATTTCTTAGGAAAGTCCACTTCCTCTCTGGTACCTAAGATTATTTGTCCTAATTACTCTGGAGGGTGGCTGTGAGGGCAAAATGGGGAAAAATAGCTGTGAATAACAAGTATTTTAATTGGACAAGGTGCAGTGAATGCTTGTGGTTATGTCCTATGGAAGGCAGTAGAGCAGGTTATGGGGTCAGATTATCTGGGTCTACATACTAACTGTACCAAAGAACCTAAAGCAAGTAACTAACTTAATTCCTCTGCACCTCAGTTTCCTCAAATGTAAAAGAGGAATAAAAATATTACCTATTTCATCAGGCTGTTGACAGAACAAAATGGAATAACATTATGGATAGCAATTAGCACACCAGAAAATTAGCAATATTATGATCCTTATCACAGAGGGCAGGAGCTGGGAACCTTCATTCTACTTCGGATAGGGACTCAGGGTAATCCCAGCCATGGCTCCAGATCTTACCTGGCTGAAGGGAAGCAGCTGACATCCCCTCTGGCAAAAGTGAAGCATCGAAGGTTTGGACTGCAGGCTGAGGATGAGTTTGCAGAGAGGCCACTCTCAGGCTCCAATTTCCAGCGGGAGATGGCATCATTCACAAAGTCCCTGGCACTCAGCTGCTCCAGCTTAGCACTCACATGATCCCAAGCAGCAAAATTATTGACAAGTGCACCATACTTCTGCTCTGAGAGGAGACTTACACGAATCGATGGCCAAAGATCCCCAAACTGCACACTGTAGGTCATGTCAAAATTCTGCAGAGCCAGCTGGCTGGCAGGGAATTTGGGCTCTGTTGCTGCCTAAAAGAGAAAGGGCAGTCTTCTCAGTCTTGCCTTTATCCCCTACTGTCTTGATCTCACTAGTATCTCAGAGCCCAGGGGCAAACTTAGATCCAGCTAGTACCCACTCCCACCTTTGCATTCGGCCTCTGCCTAACAAAGAAGTATGGGAGAAAAAGTAGTGAGGATCTGGCCTTCCTATCTCAGGACTGTTAAAGGAAGCAAAGGAAGCTCTACCTCTCACCATGTGTGGGTCTTTTTTGTTGTTGTTCTGAGGATTGAATCCAGGGGTGCTTAATCACTGAGCCAACCTTCTACTGGCTCTGCTCAAGAGTCCTCTCTTGAGTGCCCATTCTCTTGAATTCCTTTGACACCAGACCTGCCCCCCATTTCCACCTGCAGTGGTGGGGATTGAAACCAGGGCATTCAGCATGCCAGGCAAGTGCTCTAAAGTTGAGCTTCACCCCAGCCACAAAATAATAAAAATTAAAAAAATAAAACTTATAAACTTATTTCTAGAATTTTCCACTTAAGATCTTCAGACCATGGTTGACTGGTTACCTGAAATTATGAAAAGCAAAGCCATGGATTAGAGGCAACAACTGTATTCATTTCTGGAAGAAACTATGGTGGAAAGCTTTGGGTTTAAAACAAGACATTCTTCCTCTAAAGAGCCTTCTATTTCCCAAAGTCTGTTATGTCTACTAGCTTATGTGTATACAACAACAGTAGTTCTATAGAAAGTACAAAAATAATAACTACAAAATTGATGGAAAGAGTAACTTACCTAAGTATGTCTGGCACCATAATGCTCTGAACCATAGTGTTGAGGGTTATTTTGGGAAAGTTCCCAGACCCTAGGGAGGTGTGGATAAAGAGAGTTCACGGAACCTTGAGGTATGAATCAAGACAGAGACTTCTAGGATGACTGCTATGGGGACAGCAGTGAGGGACATGAGTCAGGTTTTGAAGAAAATAAAGGTGGATTAAAAAGGGAAATGAAGACTTCAGATGAAAAGTCCACAAATTGGTCCTGGTTGCAGCAGATGGGATATTTGTTATCACTGGAAGTCTTGTTAACAGTCTTGCTCTGGCCTAGATATTTTGGTCTGGTCAGAACTTTTGCTCTGGTCCTTATTTTTTGTTAGTGCGGGGACTCTTGCTCCGACCCTGACCTTTCTTCTGATGGGGACTCTTGCTCCGACCCTGACCTTTCTTCTGATGGGGACTCTTGCTCTGGCCCTGACCTTTGCCACCACGGGGACTCTTGCTTGGCTTCCGACTTCGACCACGGTGAGAAGTCTTGCTCTGTTCCTGACTAGTGTCAACCTGGGTACTCTCACTCTGGTCCTCAGTTTTATCTTGGTGAATACTACCACTTCGGCTCTGACTTCTGCTATGGTGTGGACTCTTGCTCTGGCTTCGACTTCTGCTATGGTGCCGACTCGAGCTCTGGCTCCCACTTTCACTATGCGGACTCTTGCTGTGGCTCTGAATTTTTCTTTGGGTGACAGTCCTGTTGTGGTTCTCATTACTATGACATTCACTGGTAACAATGGTTGAACTACAGCTGGGATCAGTGCTACAAGTAGAGCTCTTGCATGAAGGCAAAGGGCAGCTGTAGGGGATCCGGAATGGCACTTTGCAGGGGCCTTGGGAGGCCACAGAGTAGGTATGAAAGCCACAGGGGATAGCATCAGGGCAGGGCCGAGCTCGGGGGATAATGGGTAAAGACTGGGGGTTAAAGGGTGTTCTCAGAGGGATAAAAGAATAGATATGGGTAGAACAAGGAGGCACCACAGGCTTGCAGTGGAGTACGGGTGGACCCCTGGGAATGCCACAAGTGCCACAGGGAGGCATTGTAGTGCGATTGAGGGAACCAGGAAGTTGGCAGGGATGGGAGGTGGTGGGAACCACAGAGTATAGATGGGTATTGCAGGGGGCTACCACAGGAGGTCCATGGGGACTACTCTTGGGATAACTACTGGGTATGAGAGGATCACAAGGAAGGCAAAGGGGAAGGGAAGTAGGGACAACAGTTTTGATGATTCCAGGGCAAACAGTGGGTAAGGCAGTCCCCGGGGGAAGTTCCTTCCGGCAGGAATTTAAAGGAGTTGTGACAGATGGCTCCACAGGAGGACCTGAGAGGCGGGAGGAAGGCAGAGGAGAGGCGCTAGCCTCAGGGGGCTTGGGATGGCCAGAAGTGTGCTGGGGAGTGTTAACTAGGGAGCGACACTTGTGTAGAACACGCTGCTGTCTTAACTCTGAGAATTTGGGGGACTTCATTTGTGGGGAAACTGGGGCAGGGAGAGGAGGTTCATTATAGCTTCTGCGGGAGGCTGACTGGGGTGGAGCTATAAACTGGTTGCCCAAGAGTGAAGAACAATAGAGGCCAGAATAGGTACACTGGGGAAGAGATGATTCTAGAGGACAGGGAGGACCAGAAATCACAGTACCTGGGGTTACAAAGAGGTAAGAGCTCTGGTCAGTCTCCCAGGAGAGAAGGGACTCAAAGCAAGGCTTCCTGGGAACCTGAGACTGAGGTGAGCAAGGAGAACCCTTACTCTCAGAGGGTAGGCTTACGACACAGTAAGGGCTCCCAGGGGAAGATATATGTGCCTCTGAGGGAAGATGGGAGTAATGAAAAGAGCCCTCCTGAGGTGAGTTAGGAGAGCCAGACGTGCCTGCTTGAGAAGAAAGTGGGCAGCCACAATTTTTCCCAGTAGGCTGGTCAAGTTGTGGTTTGGGGTCACAAGAATCTTGAAGCTTAAAGTGGCCCTGGTAAAGGGTGCCAGTAGCTGGGGAAGATGCTGGGGAAAGAGGAGGATCATTATAACTTCTCCCTGAGGACCAGTGAGAAAGGAGAGGAGAAGTCACGGTCCCAATTTCCAAAACCTTATGAGAAATAATTGGGGAAAATACAGGTCTAGTTTCCATGGGCCGATGAGCAAGGGGAGGTGAAATTATGAGGCCAGTTCCTGGGGGTCTATGAGTAAGAGGAGGTGATATCACCGGGCAAGTTCCCTGGGAACCCTGAATGAGGGGTGGTGAAAACAGGGAGCCAGTTTCTAAGCAAATGTGAGTAAGTTGAGGAGAGGTCACCGGGCTGGTTCCGGGGGCCTGATGAGTGACAGGAGAGGTCATGGGACTGCAGCAACACAGGTAAGGGTGCTGGTCAAAGTAAGGACTTGGAGGACAAGGATGCTGCTTTCTTGGGGGATTGATCCAGCCGCAAAAAGTGCTCCGCTGACGGACAGAGGGTGACTCTAGAAAGCTGAACCGGTCACAACAAGGGTTCGGAGATGAACTAGAGAGTCTGGGCCCGTGGCAGTGGGATCTTCCAGGAAGTTGGGGAGAACAGGGTTCAAAAGAACATCTCTCCTGTGGGGGTGGGGAGGGAGGTGGTGGGGTCGGGGAAGGGATCTGAGGAGGTAAGCAGGGGGATATGCCGGTGAGGCAAGAGCAAGGGTCTCTGGGGTGAGGGGGGTCGTTGCACCTTTTGCCTGCATTTGGGGAAAGGCCCGTAGTTTGGGTATGGTGGTCGTTGTAACCTGTCCTGGATGCCAGAGGCAGCTCAAGGCTGAGGATGGGGCTCAATCTTTTCCCGCAGGGCGACGGACACCCAGGAGGAAGGGGGTAATCGTTATTACGTTTTTCGAGGGGTGCGGTCAACCCGGTTGAAAGTTCAATAAGGAAAGGAGCAGAAGAGGTCATGGGGGGAGAGGGGAGAAAAAGAGGGAGGAAGGGGTGAGGGATAGAGGGAGGAAGGGGGAGGGGAGGAGGGAGTAGTGCGGGCCAAGGGAAAGGTAAGCACCTGGAGAGAAAAGATGGTGACATAACGGAAAGAATGAGGGCGGAGGTGATGACGTAACTTAGAGAGGCGGAGTCAGGACACTACTACGTTAACTGGAAAAGGAGTCGAAGACTTGTGACGAATAAAAGGCAGACGGGGGCGTGACGTCATAGACGTGAGGCGGTGACGCTACCTGAGGGGTGGAGAGAGAGGGCGAGGGGTTCTGATGAGGCTGGAGTATCGAATTCAACTGAGGTGTGTGAGAAATGCAAGGGCTGGAGGAGCTTCCCCACCGCACTCCCGCCCAGACCTTACCCACTTCTTCTTATGTCGATGTCTTCGCTGGACCGGCGCGAAGTCCATTTGTTTCAGCAGCTGCCGAACACACTTCACTATTGGTGCAGCCATGTCAGCGTGCGTCACCTGGTAAATCCGACCGGAACCGCAGCTGCAGTTCCCCGGGTTCCGGGGAAGTAGTGTGCGCTACTTTGAAGGGCAGGGGAAGGAAACCGGGAGGGAATAAGGTCTCGGGCTCACGCCCAGGGCTCCGCCCACCCCTATATGCCACCGAAAAATCGCGCTAGGCCAGAGACGTCCCGGAAAAGGAGCAACCTGGCACCCGCAATGTTGGCTCCTTCTGGATCCTTGGAGCAGTGCTAAAGACTCGGAAAGGGCCCTTAACCCATTTAGAGGATCAGAGAGAACTGGGAGTTGGTGATTGAGTATTGGAGTTACTAGGGGGGAAAAGGCGCAGAAAGGAGCTGGGAGCAAAACCGTGGATTAGGGGGAACTACTCTATTTCCAGAGACTCTGGAACGTATTTGCTTTCTGGATCTTCACAGAAAAAGTGTTGCTGACCTCTCGTGTCTTCTCTCTCTCTCTCTTTCTCTCTCTCTTTCTTTTTAATACCACGGATTGAATCCAAGGGCACTTAACCACTGAACCACATCCCCAACCATTTTTATTTCTTTTTTTGAGACAGGGTCCTGCGAAATTGCTGAGGGTGGCTTTGAACTTGCAATCCTCCTGTTTCAGCTTCCCTAGTCACTGGGATTACCCGTAGTCCTATAATTTTTTTTTTTTTTTACTTTATTATTTCTTTCTGTATTAGTTTTGGTTTGTTTGGGGGTTATCTTTTTTCTTTCTTTCTTTCTTTTTTTTTTTTTTTTTTTGTGTGTGTGTGCGGGGAAGGTACTGGGGATTGAACACAGGGCCTCCAGCATGTCAGGCTGACCATCTAACACTGAATCTTTATTTTTTTATTTTATTTTATTTTTTTCCAGACAGGGTCTCACTAAGTTGCTTGGGGTCTCATTAAGTTGCTGAAGCTGGCCTGGAACTTCTGATCCCCCTGTCTCAGCCCTCTGGGTTGCTGAAATGACTGACCTGTGCCACCATGCCCAACCATGTTAACTGTTTTAAAAACTTAAAAAAATACATATATATAAAAATGTGTATTTATTTATATATATAAATGTATACACATATTTTTTTAAGTTGTAGACAGACACAATACCTTTATTTTATTTATTTTTATGTGGTGCTGAAGATTGAACCCAGTGCCCCACACATGCCAAGCAAGTGCTCTACCACTGAACTACAACCCCAGCTCCTGTTTTTTTTTTTTTTTTTAATAAATAGCTGGGTGTGGTGACACATGCTTATAATCCCAGGGACTTAGGAGACTGAGACAGGAGAATCTAAAGTTCAAAACCAACCTCAGCAATTTAGCAACATCCTTATACAATTTCACGAGACCCTGTCTCAAAATAAAAAATAAAAAGGGCTGGGGATGTGGCTTAGTTTTTAAGCACTCCTGGGTTCAAACCCCAGTACCAAAAATAATAATAAGATCCAACACCTATTGTGTTTACTCATATATTTACCATTTCTGAGACTGTATATTCCTTTGTATAAATAAACATTTCCATTTGGTATCTCAGTCTCTTTTTTTTCTGCAAAATTTCTATTAATATTTTTTTTTTCTTTTTACCGATTACTGGGGATTAATCCCAGGAAGACACAACCACTTAGTAACATCCCCACCCCTTTTTATTTTCTTTGAGATGGGTCTTATTAAATTGTCCTGGCTGACCTCAAATATGATCCTCCTGCCTTAGCCTCCTGAATCTTCCTTTAATATTTCTCACAGTCCAAGTTCACTGACAATAAATTACCTCACCTTTTGTTTGAAAACGTCTTTATTTTGTTTTTATTTAAGGACTTTTTCACTAGACATGGAATTCTAGGGTAAAACTTTTCTTCCTTCAACTCTTAGAAGATGTGTTGTTTCTTATGGGAAGTACGTAGTAATTTTTTTTCCCCCATTACTGGGGATTGAACCAGGGCACTCTCCACTAAACCCTTTTTGTTTTTTATTTTGAGACGGGGTCTCACTGAGTTGACTAGTCAGAACTGGAACTTGGAATCCTCCTGCCTTAGCCTCCCGAGTAATTTGGGATTACAGGTGTGAGCCACCACAATTATAATTATCTTTATGCTTCTTTATGTAATATATATATTTTTTTCCTCCTTAATCACTGGTTTTCAGCAATTTGAGGATAATGTGACTTGGTATTTTCTTCTTCGTGCTTATTCTGATCCAGATCTGTTAAGCTTTGAGGATCTGTGAGTTTATCATTTTCACCAGATTTAGAAAGTTATGCCCTCAATTTACTTGAGGCTTAGTTCATTTATTTTTGTTTTTTCCCTTCTATGTTTGAGTTTTTAATTTCTGTTGCTGTTTTCAAGTACATTCCAGTATACTAACGTTTTCTTTTGCACTGTCTAATCTATTAATATAGTCCAGTGAATTTTTTTGAATTTCAGATGTTATATTTTCATGCTCTAAAAATTCCATTGGATTCATTTTTATATTTTTCACTTTTTTCTCTATTATGTTCATGATTTCCTGTAAACCCTTGAACATATTTGTTGTTTTTGTTGTTGTTGTTGTTTTTTGCAGTACTGGGGATTGAATTTAGGGCCTTGTGCTTCAAGCGCTCTACCAGCTGAGCTATCTATCTCCCCAGCCCCTTGAACATATTTGTAACAGCAGTTTTGGAGTCCTTGTCAGCTGTTTTATCATCTTTGTTATTCTGAGTCTGTTTCTATTGACCATTTCTCTCCTAATCACTTATCTGCTGCTTTCCATATCTAGCAGTTGATTTTTTTTATTGCCTTTATTTTCTTAGAGATAGTGTTTCACTCTGTTGCCCAGGCTGGCTTGGATTCAAGAGCTCTTCCTGCCTCAGCCTCCAAAGTAGCTAGGACTACAGGCATGTGGCATACGATACATGTTTTTTCTTTCTTTTTTTTTCTTTTTTTTTTTTTTTTTTTTTTTTGCGGTGCTGGGGATTGAACCCAGGACCTCATGCATGCTAGGCAAGCACTCTACCACTGAGCTACTTTACCAATCCTTTTTTATTTTGAGATAAGTTCTGGCTAAGTTGCCTTGATTGACCTCAAACTTGAGGTCCTTCTGCCTCAGCCTCCTGAATAGCTGGTATCAGGCATGTACCAATGCCCAAATGCCTAGCAGTTTTTAATTAAACACTTTATGTTGTGAAACTTACATTGATGGATGCTGGATTTTATTATATTCCTTTAAAACAGTTTGGATTTTTTTTTTTTGGCAGGCAGATAGGCTTTTGGTTAATGAGCTTGATCTCTTCAAGGCTTCTTGTTAAGATATGTTGCTGTGGCATGTCTTGAGCAGTCTCCCTCTAGAGTTAGTTTAGTTCTACTGCTGAGGCATATTCTGAAGTTGCTACTTAATGCTTCAGATGTTCAGGTTCAATGAGAACTCCTCCATTAGTTGATCCAAACACATATTTTCCAGCTATATTTAACCTTGGGAATTGTTCATTTTAGAACTACTCAGTAGTTCTTTGCCTGGCTTCATGGGGTTTCACCCTATTCATTTGTTATTTAGTAACAGACCCAAGTGTCCTAGGCAGAATTCTGGAGGTGTCTCTGGGTAATTCACCTTTCCTATGATAAAACAAGTATAGTTATACTTTACTAAATGTAATAAACTTAATAAGTAAGTATAAATACTTATATAAGCATAATAAACATTTACTAAAATTATAGTATTGGGTTTAGGGATATTCACTAAAATTTTAGCTTTGCTGTAGAATTGAAAACTTAAGGCCGGGCAAGATGGTACATGCTTGTAATCACAGCGACTCCAGAGCCTGAGGCAGGAGGATCTCAAGTTTGAAGCCAGGCTGGACAACCTGTCTCAAAATAAACTTAAAAAGGGGGATTGGGGATATACCTCAGGGGTAGAGTTCTCTGAGTTCAATCCACAAGACTGCCAAAAAAAAAAAAAAAAAAAAGTTGGAAAATAACCAGATTACATATAAATGCCAGCATTTATAAAGGTATTTGCAATATTATACATCACCATGAAATGGGATCTAAGTCAGAAATGACTGGGAGAAGCCAGGTGTGGTGGCATGGCACATACCTATAACTAACATCTACTCAGGGCTGACAGGAGGATTGCAAGTTCAAGATCAGCCTGGACAACACAGCAGGACCCCCATCTCAAAAAAAAAAGAGAAATGACTGAGAAAAGCTGACCATCCCTGAGACTAGGACAATAGATTCAGTTTGGCCCATCACCCCATTTTTGCAAATATAATCCTTCAGATTTTCAGAAGCTCAATTGCCACCTGTGAAGCTTTTCACAGTCTTCCTGGCTGTACTAAATTCATATGCTGATTATTTCTGAAGTGCAAGGTGCACATTTTTGACATGACTACTTTGTTTATTATTTTTGTTTTTTGTTTGTTTGTTTTGCTGGGGATTCAATCCAGGGGTACTTTACCACTAAATCACATCCCCAGCACTTTTTATTTATTTAATTTATTTATTTTTTGGTTTTGGGAATTAAACCCAGGAGCACTCAACCACTGAGCTATATCCTCAGCCCTTTTTTTTTTTTTTTTTTTTTTGGAATGTTCTCATATTTTTTCTTTTTTTAAATTTATTTTTATTGTAAACAAATGGGATACATGTTGTTTGTTTGTACATGGAGTAACAGCATACCATTTGCGTAATCATACATTTACATAGGGTAATGATGTTTGATTCATTCTGTTATTTTTTCCTTCCCCCCCACTCCTCCCATCCCTTTTCCCTCTATACAGTCCCTCCTTCCTCCATTCTTGCCCCCCTCCCACCCCCCATTATGTGTCATCATCCGCTTATCAGTGAGATCATTCGTCCTTTGGATTTTTGAGATTGGCTTATCTCACGTAGCATGATATTCTCCAGTTTCATCCATTTGCCTGCAAATGCCATAATTTTATCATTCTTCATGGCGGAGTAATATTCCATTGTATATGACATTTTCTTTATCCATTCATCAATTGAAGGACATCTAAGTTGGTTCCACAGTCTGGCTATTGTGAATTGAGCAACTATGAACATTGATGTGGCTGTATCTCTGTAGTATGCTGATTTTAAGTCCTTTGGGTATAGGCCGAGGAGTGGGATAGCTGGGTCAAATGGTGGGTCCATTCCAAGTTTTCTAAGGAATCTCCACACTGCTTTCCAGAGTGGCTGCACTAATTTGCAGCCCCACCAGCAATGTATGAGTGTACCTTTTTCCCCACATCCTCTCCAACACCTATTGTTGCTTGTATTCTTGATAATCGCCATTCTACTTGGGATGAAATGGAATCTTAGTGTAGTTTTGATTTGCATTTCTCTTATTACTAAAGATGGTGAACATTTTTTCATATGTTTGTTGATTGCTTGTAGATCTTCTGTGAAGCGTCTGTTCATATCCTTAGCCCATTTGTTGATTGGGTATTTGTATTCTTGGTGTAGAGTTTTTTGAGTTCTTTATATATTCTGGAAATTAGTGCTCTATCTGAAGTATGAGTGGCAAAGATATTCTCCCACTCTGTAGGCTCTCTCTTCGCATTCCTGATAGTTTCCTTTGCTGAGAGAAAGCTATTTAGTTTGAATCTATCCCAGTTATTGATTCTTGCTTTTATTTCTTGTGCTATGGGAGTCCTGTTAAGGAAGCCTGATCCTAAGCCAACAAGCTGAAGATTTGGACCTACTTTTTCTTCTATAAGATGCAGGGTCTCTGGTCTGATTTCAAGGTCCTTGATCCATTGTGAGTTGATTTTTGTGCAGGGTGAGAGATAGGGGTTTAGTTTCATGCTGTTGCATATGGATTTCCAGTTTTCCCAGCACTTATTTTTTATTTGTTGAACAGGCTGTCTTTTCTCCATTGCATATTTTTGGCACCTTTGTCTAGTATGAGAAAATTGTATTTATTTGGGTTTGTGTCCGTGTCCTCTACTCTGTACCATTGATCTACCTATTTTTGTGCCAATACCATGCCGTTTTTTTTTCTTTTTTTTTTTTTTTTTTTTTTTTTTTTGCGGTACTGAGGATCGAACCCAGGGCCTTGTGCTTGCAAGGCAAGCACTCTACCAACTGAGCTATCTCCCCAGCCCCCATGCCGTTTTTGTTACTATTGCTTTGTAGTATAGTTGAAGTTCTGGTATTGTGATACCCCCTGTTTCATTCTTCCTGCTAAGGATGGCTTTAGCTATTCTGGGTTTCTTATTCTTCCAGATGAATTTCATGATTGCTTGCTCTATTTCTGTAAGGTACATCATTGGGATTTTAATTGGAATTGCATTGAATCTGTATAGCACTTTTGGTAGTATGGCCATTTTGACAATATTAATTCTACCTATCCAAGAACATGGGAGATCTTTCCATCTTCTAAGGTCTTCCTCAATTTCTTTCTTCAATGTTTTGTAATTTTCATTGTAGAGATCTTTTACCTCTTTGGTTAGATTGATTCCCAAGTATTTTATTTTTTTTGAGGTTATTGCAAATGGAGTTGTTTTCCTCATTTCCCTTTCAGCTGTTTATCCTCAGCCCTTTTTAAATATTTAGAGACAGGGTCTTGCTGAGTTGCTTAGGGCCTAGCTAATTTGCTGAGGCTGGCTTTGAACTCGAAATCCTCCTGCCTCAGCTTCCTGATCACTGGGATTATAGATGTGTGCCACTGTGTCCGACCCTTTTTTTTATTTTGAGAAAGGGTCTCACTAAGTTGCTTAGGGCTTTGCTAAGTTGCTGAGATTGGCCCTGACCTTGTGATCCTCCTGTCTTAGCCTCCTGAGTCACTGGGATTACAGGTGTGCCCCACTGTACTTGACAGACTTTCTATTGGTGTTAAGCATTTTTATAGATTTTTCTCATGTGCAACCAGAAGTTGCAAACTAGTGAGCCAAATCCAGACCACCTACCTGGTTTTTTCCCAATATTTCTTCAGATAGAGTGGACTTTCTCTTTCACACAGGGCTTTTTGTTGTGTTTATTTGGTATTGGGAGCGAATCCAGCGGTGCTCTACTACCACTGAGTCACATCCCCAGCCCTATTTTTTATTTTGAGACAGGGCTTCACTAAATTGCTGAGGCTGGCCTCAAATTTGCTATCCTCCTGCCTCTGCCTCCTGAGCTGCTGAGATTACAGGTGTGCACCACACCTGACCTCCCCATCCCTTTTTAATTTTTACTAAAAAATTAAAGTTGCCTAGGCTGGCCTTAAGCTTGTAATCTTCCTGCCTCAGCCTCCTGAGTTGTTGGGATTACAGGCGTATAGCATTGTGCTTGATGGGTTTTTTATTTGCAATTAAAACTTTAACACTCATACTGCTGTCATATATTCAATCTCACCAGTTGTCCCCAAACTGTCCTTAATAACAAAAGGATCCAGTTCAGATTCATTTGTTGCATTATCATCTTGTCTCCTTGAATCTGAAAGTTCTTCAGTTTCTCCTTCATAACCTCAACACAAGGATTATTTTGTAAAATGCCCAATTTTGTAGAATGACCTTATTTGTCTGGTTATATTATGTATTTTTTCTAAGAATCACAATGATGGGCTGTGGTTGTGGCTCAGTGGTTGAGTGCCTGCCTCACATGTGAGATGCTGGGTTCAATTCACAGCACCACATAAGTAAAGTCCATCAACAACTAAAAAAATTTTTAAGTATTCTTTATTTTAAAAAAATCACAATGAAGCTCTCTTCTCATTGATCTGAGTAGTTTAGCTCTTCATCAGTGACGTCAGCTTTCATATAAGCTATTTGCCAGCTTTCTCCAGTTTACTTTCTCCTTTTATAATTCATTAGTATCCTCTTCCACACCAAAACTTTCAACTGATTTATTTACTTACATAATTATGCATTAATGGACTCTTTTATTCAACAAGTTATAATCCAGTCCTCCTTTTGTATATTTTGATGCTTACACCCCTCCCTGTTGTTCCAACACTTCCTTCTTCCTCAACAAAATATATGTAGATGCATTTGTACTTTCCTTGCCTTGGCCCTGGAATCACCCATTCCTCCAGACTTGGTTCCTTTTATTGGAGAATGAAGCCCTTTGTGGACAGAGCTAAGGAATGTATGTATTCCTTACACACATACATGTATGTGTATAAAGCACACATACATGTACATACATGTATGTGTATAAAGCATCTGTTTATTTACTAAATAAATCTGTATCTTTTTGTAGTTCAGATCCCAATCCCATTACCTCAAAACCACAGGGTTTTGTTTTGTCCTTTTCTATGTTTGCAACTCCATTTTTTATTGCTAGCTACCATTATCCTTCCTATTACGTTGCCAGTACCATTTACCCATATGCCTTTTCTCATCTGATGGGATGGATGCCAGTATCCCTCCTCCCACAACCTCCTTTACTCCCCTTGTTAAGTGCTAGGGAATGAACCCAAGGGTGTTCTACCACTGAGCTATATCCCCAGCAGCTCCCCCACCTCGTTTTTGTTTTGATGGTTATGAACCCTGGGCTTGCACATGCTAGGCAAGTGCTCAACCACTGAGCTACCCCCAGCCCTTTTTATTTTTGAACCAGTCTTACTAAATTGCCCAGGCTAGGCTTGAACTTACAGTCCTATTTCAGCTTTCCAAACAGTTGAATTAGGGGAATGTGGTACTACATCCAAATGAAAAAAAAAAAAAAAAAAAAAATTAAAAAAAAAATTTTTTTTTTTTTAAAGAAGTTTGTTAGACACTGAAACCAAAAAGCTGTCAAAAACCAGGTGCAATGGCACACACCTGTAATCCCAGCAGCTCAGGAAGGAGAACTGCAAGTTCAAAGCCAGCCTCAGCAACTTAACAAGGCTTTAAGTAACTCAGCAAGACCCTGTTTCTAAATAAAATATAAAAAAGAGATAGAGATGTGGCTCAGTGATTAAGCACCCCTGGGTTCAATCCCTGGTATCAAAAAAAAAAAAAAAAACCTAAATGGGGGGTTGTAGCTCACTAGTAGAGCACCTGCCTAGCATGCAAGAAGTACTGAGTTTAATCCCCAACACTGCAAGAAAAAGAAAAAAAAGTAAGGATTCCCAGCACTGGGGAAAAAATAAACACTAAATTTTTTAAAAAGGACAGGAGGCAGGTCTGCAGATCACAGATTTTATTAAAACGGAATCATACAGAAGCTATTTGCCTAAAGTCAAAATCCATGAGGTTCACGTGAACTTAAAACAAACGCCATG
This sequence comes from Sciurus carolinensis, assembly GCF_902686445.1. Taxonomy (NCBI): domain Eukaryota; kingdom Metazoa; phylum Chordata; class Mammalia; order Rodentia; family Sciuridae; genus Sciurus; species Sciurus carolinensis. The sequence continues at coordinate 173,897,946 of NC_062213.1, forward strand.
TTCAAAACCACAAGAAAATATCTTGATGCTCACTGATGAAGTCTGCAGTGAATGAGTCTGCACATTTATTTCAAGCTATTAAAGAGTTTGTGGGCCACCTGGATGGAAAGAACAGAAAGTCATCAGTTGGCAGTTTTAATGTTATGGCTTGCAAGGAAGGTCCTTCATGACCTGGAATTATACTGTCTCCTTTCTCATCATTCTCCTTATACACTTAAGCTCTAATGAACTCCCTTCAATTGTCTGAATTTATTTCTTCTATCTGGAATTCTCCCACTTTTTTTCCATCTTTATTCTTCCTTTAGAACTGGCATGTCATTTCCTGCAAGGCTCTAACACCCCTACCACCACACAAATCTGCCCCTCCTGCCTTTCTCACAGAAACTCATACCTCCTACCACAGTGATAGTAATATTTACTTATTAATTCAACATTTATGGGACACCTACTCTGACAGCACTGTTCTAAATGCCAAGTTATAGCTGTTAACAAGACAACATCTCTGTTGTTTACAGAACTTAGAAAGTAATGAGGGAATATAATAAACACATAAATAAGGCAACTTCTGATAGTAGTAAATGTTACAAGGAAAATAAAATGGGGGAAGGGTGTGAGGTGAGGCAGCTTGAAGTAGGGAGGGTCAGTGAATACCATTCTGAGGTTATACCTGACAGACTTAACCACAGCTTAGTTATTACTCCCACATTGATTCAAACTCAGTGAAGGAAAAGGGTATGCCTGTCTCACTGCCAGATCCTAACTCAGTGCTGGCTCAAGCAGTATTTAAATATTTGTTGAATGACTACAAAGGGGAGTTAAGAAATCACCAGGAGGGCACACAAGGGAATGGATCATGACATTTCATAAAAATGGAATCATACAATATGTGTGACTTTGTATTGGCTTCTTTCATTTAGCATGTAGCATCTTTCCTAGATTTATCCATGTTGTAGCATGTTTAGTACTTTATTTTTTTTAAACTGTGGGAAAAATATACATTTAGTATTTTTATGATTTTATAAATGCATTTCTGTGGCACTAAGTACATGTACACTGTTCTGCAACCAGTGATCTTCATGACCTTTTCATTTTCCCAAACTGAAGCTCTTTACTCATTAAACATAACTCTACATTTTCCCTCCTCCCAGCTCATGGCTACCACCATTCTATTTTCCAACTCTGTGAATGTGATACCTTAGATACCACATACAAGTGGAATGATAAAAAAAAAATTTTTTTTTTCTTTTGGCACCAGGGATTGAACCCAGGAGCACTTAACCACTGAGCCACATCCCCAGCCCTTTAAAAAAATATTTTATTAGAGACAGGGTCTCACTGAGATGCTTAGGGTCCTGCTAAGTTACTGAGGCTGGGTTTGAACTCTTGATCCTTCTGTCTCAGCCTCCCAAGTTGTTGGGATTATAGGTGTGCACCACGGTGCCCGGATAAAATTGTTGTCTTTTGTGACACGATTATTTCACTTGTCATAATGTCCTCAAAGTTCATGCATATTGTAGTGTCAGTTTCCTTCTTTTTTAAAGTTGAATCATATCCTATTGTGTGTATATAGAACATTTTGTTCACCATTTCATCCACTGATGAATACCTGAGTTATCTCCACCTTTTGGCTGTTCTGAACAATGTTGCTATGAACAAGGCTCTGTTTGAACCCACCAATTGACCCAGCTATCCCACTCCTCAGTTTATACCCAAAGGAATTAAAATCAGCATACTATAGTGACATAGCCACATCAATGTTCACAGCAGCTCAATTCACAATAGCTAGATTGTGGAACCAACCTAGATGCCCTTCAACAGATGAATGGATAAAGAAACTGGTGTATATATACAATGGAATATTATGTAGCCATAAAGAATAATTATGGCATTTGCAGGTAAATGGATGGAGTTAAGAGAATATCATGCTAGGTGAAATAAGCCAATCCCTAAAAACCAAAGGCCAAATGATTTCTCTGATAAGTGGATGATGATACATAACAGGGGGCAGGGAGAAGTGTAAGGGAAGAATGGAGGAAAGTTGGATTGTGTAGAGGGAAATAAGGGGTAGGGGGAAGGAAAGATAATGGAATGAGACAAACATCATTACCCTATGTACATGAATGATTACATGAATGGTGTGACACTACATCGTGTATGATCATAGAAATGAAAAGTTGTACCCCATTTGTATACAATGAATAAAAAAAATAAATAAAAATTAAAAGGGAAAAAAAAGGATCTATTTGAGTCTCTATTTTCAGTTATTCTGGGTATATACCCAGAAATGGAATTGTTAGATCATATAGTAATACTATAATTTTTGAAGACAGTACTTGATGTTTTAAATTTCCAAATAATATTCAATTTTATGGTTATACCATATTATTTAATCTGTTGATGGATATTTATTTATATAGTTTTCCTTTTTTTAAGTACTGGGGATTGAACCCAGGGCCTTGCATATGCATGGCAAGCACTCTTCTACTTAGCTACCTTCTAAGCCCTTTTTAAAATTTTATTTTGAGATATCTTATTAAGTTGCCTAAAACTTAAGGACTGCCTTGAACTTGAACTCCTCCAACTTAGCCTCCCAAGGAGCTGGGATTATGAATGGGCCACTACTTTTTGGCTGTTATGAATAATGCTTCTATGAACATCTGAGTACAGTTTTTGCATGGACATATATTTTCATTTTCTCTATATACAGAAGTACAATTGCTGACCAGTGTTAACTATGATCATAAATTAAATCTATGCTTAACCTTTTAAAGGAATTGCCAGACTGGCTACACAATTCACACTGCCACAGCAGTATATGAGGTTTCTAATTTCTCCACATCCTCTCCAACACTTGTCACCTGGTATGTTGATTTTTTTGTTTTGTTCTATTTTTGCAGGGGTAGGGATTGAACCCAGGGCTTTGCACATGCTAGACAAGTGCTCTACTATTGAGCCATACCCCTAGCTCTCATGGTGGTTTGATTTGCATTTCCCTGATGGCTAATGATATTAATCACCTTTTTCTTTTTTCTTTTTTGCTGCTGAGGATTTAACCCCGTGCCTCTAACATGCTAAGCATTCTACCTCTGAGCTGCACCACAGGTCATGTTGAAACATCTTTTCATATACCTACTGAACACCCAGTTTTAATGGAAGCAACCATATAAAACTGCCCCTGTGTAACTTACATAAAATACCTTTCTGTATAAATAAGTCAAGCCCAAATTTGCTTTAAAAATAAAAAATAAAAATAAAACATTAAAGACCAACTACTATGTACTATTATGTACAAGACATCAATGGATATAAATTAAAGAACAGACTGTTACTTTAAAATACAAAATGGCCAGGTGCAATGGCACAAGCCTGTAATCCCAGTGACTCAGAAGGCTGAGGCAGGAGACTAGCAAGACTGATGCCGGCCTGGGCAATTTAGAGAGATCCTACCTCAAAAATAAAAATAGCCAAGCATGGCATCACACACCTGTAATCCTAGTGATTTGGGAGGCTGAGGCAATAGGATTGAAAGTTCGAGGTCAGTCTCAGCAACTTAGTGAAACCCTGACTCAAGATAAAAAAAGTAATTAAGAACTAGGGATGTAGTTGAGTGATAAAGTGCCCCTGGATTTAATCCCCAATATAAAAAAAATAAATAAAAATAAAGGACTGGGGATGTGGCTCAATGGTAGACTACCCCAGGTTCAACACTACCTATCACAAAAGGAAAAAGGCACAAATTTCAATGAGCATAGTGGTGCATGGCTGTAATCTCAGTTACTTGGGAGGCTGGGGCAGGAGGAACCAAGTTCAAGGCCAATCTAGGCAACTGAGTGAGATCCTGTCTCAAAAAACAAAAGTGCTAGTGGGAAAGCAACCCTGGGTTAAATCCCCAGTAAATGGGGTAAAATAGTACAAAATCAGGACTGCAGGTATAGCTCAGTAGTAGAGCACTTGCCTAGCATGCAAAAGGTCTGTGTTTGATTCCCAACACTACCAACAACAACAACAACAACAAAATCCAGCTATCCTACTATGTAGCAGTATCAAGTTAGGATATCATTTTGGTTTTTTGAGTCTCAGCTTCTATCTGTAAAATGGGCATAATGATAACTATCTGCAGTGTAAGTGATAAAGATTAGGTAAGATTATATAAAACGCTTGGCATACAGGGCCCACAGTAAATGCTTACAGATGGGTCTGCCCTAGCATGGGAAGTCAGCACCAAGTGTTCCTGACCATTGTAAGCTTTCTACTTCCTGACTTCAGACTGACTTACACAGTGGTCCCTCGCATGCAAGAAGTCAAAGAGCTCCTCTGTGCAATCCTCTTCTGTCTGTGATCGGGAGGATACACGCTCATCACAGAGCTCTAGGCGCTCCCGGGCCTTTACACATTTCTCCAGCTGCTCGCAATGCTCTCTCACTGTTGTTAGGGGATCCTGAAGGAGAGAGAGAACAAAATGGAACCTTCAGGAGAGATACACCAAACACATATGCTTTGCTAATATAACCACCAAACCAAGGTGCTGCCTCTGAATTACCGTGCAGAAGGCCAGCAAGCAGAGCCACACTGCTGCCAGAAATGGCAAAATAGGGTCTCCCATTCAATTCTGATGCTAAGTAGTAGGGAAAAGTTTCACACTCCTGCCTTCCAAGGTTGTCAGTATGCATTGAAAGCCTCAGTCCTATCTGAAAAACAAGGTGGTAAAGGAAACCTGGCCAAACTTGAAGTAGATCTACTGGAGGCTTTACTTGTTAACACAGCATTTTAGCATATGTCATGTCTAAAATTTCAATTCCCCTTGCCTGAGAACCAGGCCTATCTATCCCAGGTACCCAGCTAGAAAGATCATGCTAACATAAGAGAACCATTCAGAAAAGTTCCTTCCAGAGTGCTTTACTAAACCACAAATACCTTCCTAGTTTGACCAAAGAAGCCCCAAGACTAGCTTTCCAGAAACACACCCAAACACTCCATTACAAAGTAGTATTAAAGCTTTATTCCACCCCTGTTGTCCAAGGTATCAAGTAAGATAAAAATGCCCTTAGTTTCATGAAGCTCAAACTTCCTGCTTTTATTGAAATGGGTCCAAACCTGAGACAGTTCTTACCACTAATTCCTCCTCTTCCTCTTCTTCCTACAAAAGGAAAACAAAATTAATGTCAGCCGCAATTTTATGACATACATTTTCCCAATCATATTGATGTTATAATTACGAACACTGGACATATTAATCATGCTATTTTATTTTCTGCATTTTATGACATTTTGACATTCTAGGAGTCGTGCTAATCTTAGAGCTAATGCTGCCTTCCCAAGGCTAGCTAATTTTGGGAGTATACAACCTGCCTAGAAGCACAACTTTCATATGCAACCCAATGAATCCAAAGCCTATATACCCAACCGCTTCCTTTATGTAAGTCTCATACACAAAGTTCCCCTTTCTTAGATCACACAGGACAACCAGGAATCAGCCCTACATCCCAGATCTCTCCAGAATTATTCAAACTACCTAATCCCAAATTTGATCAGGCTTGCCTCCCCTATTCCATCCCACAATCCAAGGCCCTGAACTATGCTTTTCCTCTGATTCCTTCTTCTGCCTATGTAATTTCCTCATTGTGTGGCATGTCCCCTTCTCTAGGGAACTATAATACATTCAAAGGCAGTTGTCTTGCAGGATGTGGTGGCAATGAACAATGCCAGATGTGATCATTATTATTATGTGCCAGGCACTATGATGTCTGGCACTGAGCAAAAAATGTTGGAATTACATACTTGTAGTCCCAGCTACTTGGGAGGCTGAGAGAGGATCCCAAATTTGGGGCCTGCCAGGAACTTAAGGAGACCTGTCTCTCCCCGCACCCTCCCCACACACACACACAAAGTTGGGGAAGTAGAACACTGGAGATGTAGCTTAGGCTAAGAATACTCCAGGGTCTAATCCTAGTATATACACCCACTTTAAAAAAAGGCAGTTGACTCTATGTCTGTCACCTTACTGTACCTGATTAAAACAAATCCCAAGAATATTTCAAGACAAACACGGTCTCACTTTCATTACCAAAAACCTAAGTGTACATGACAGTCTACAGTTTATAAAGCATGTCTGTTATGAGTTGATTAATCACAACAATCCCTTAAGTAATCCCAGTTTAGAGATAACATACAATAGTTAGACATTTTATGATGTAGATTCAAGCTGTCAGATGTTTATATGGGACCTACAGAACTAAAAGTCCAGAACTGCTAGAAATTAAATTTAGTCCTTAATTTCCAAACCAATTTAGCAGGAAAGCTAATTTTTTCTGGGCTTTGAACTTGAATTTGAAATATAAAAAATGGTCAAACCTAAACTTCTGCAACCAGAATTTAACCAAGATGGTTATAGTCAGTGCTTTTTGACTTGTGGATCAATATAAGTGCACTAAAGGTCGACATAACTCCATTATTTTCCCATTAGCTTGAAATACCAAGTCCTACCTATTCTGATTCAAGCATAAAACTTTAAATTTTTAGTTTCTTTTCTTCCAAGGTGAACAGTGTTAACAAGTTCCCCATAGTAGCATCAGCATAGGTCTAAATCTGGGGCAAAGTCAAATCTACAGTATCTCAACAACCTATTAGAAATAAGATTTGGCTGGGTCTGGTGGTGCACACTTGTAATCCCAGCAGCTCAGGAGGCTGAGGCAGGAGGATTGCAAGTTCAAAGCCAGCCTTACCAACTTAGGGCCTTTAGAGAGGCCCTAAGCAATTTAGTGAGAAACTGTCTCAAAATAAAGAGGAACTGGGAATGTGGCTTAGTGGTTAAGCACCCCTGGTTCAAACCCTGGTTCCAAAAATGGGGGAAAAAAAAAAAAAAGATATCTGCCTGCCTAGGCATGCAGGTGTTCACATTTAGGGGAAAGGAAAGAAAAGATATATAGAGAAGTAAAAAGAACAGGATCAATGACCATTATGTTTTCAAAATAATACAATCTCCTTCTCTACCATTAGAAAGGACCAAAGCTCACAAAGCTAGAAATATCTATCTATTCTCACATTGGCAAAAATTTCTCATAAATGTGAAAATGTTGTTTATGATGTAAATTCTGAATTTTTTAAAAAAATATTTTTAGTTGGGACTAGGTTTGTAACTCTGTGGTAGAGTGCTTGCTTAGCACATAGGAGGGCACTGGGTTTGATCCTCAGCACCACATGACAATAAATAAAAGTATTGTGTCCATCTATATTGGACAGTGCCTCACGTGTGCAAGGCAAGCACTCCACCACTCAGCAACAACTCCAGCCCCAGGGCTCAAATTTTATGTAGCTCAGAGGAAGAATGCATGTTTAGCATGCTTGAGACCCTGGGTTCAATGTGAAGCACAAAACAAAACAAAACAAAACAAAACAAAAAACCCTAAAATCACATTCTGCCTGGGTTAGAAACCAGAAATTAGTATCCTAGAAGATTTTGTTTTGTTTTGTTTTTGGTACCAGGGATTGAATTTAGGGGCACTGAGTCAAATCCCCAGCCCTAATTTTTAATATTTTATTTAGAGACTGGGCCTTGCTGAGTTGCTTAGGGCCTTGCTAAGTTGCTGAGACTGGTTTTGAACTCTGGATCCTCCTGCCTCAGTCTCCTGAGTCACTGGGATTACAGTGGTGCACCATCTCGCAAGGCAAAGCACTTTCCTATTAGCAGAGCTACAACACTAATAATTTTGCTGAAAACAGGTTTTAAAAAGCAAATCCAAATCTAAGTCTAAATATGAACTGCTTTATATGAAAAATTACAATCAATGAAAAAAACCAAGGTCACAGTAAATTAAAAAATGATTAATCCCCAAGAATTATGGGCCTTTTATAAAATACCCCCAATTTCTTTCTTTTTGTTTTATTATTTGCATTACTAATATTTTTTTTTTTTTTTTTGCAATACTGGAGATTGAACCCAGGGGTGCTCTACCACTGAGGTATGCCCCCAGCCCCCTTCCTATTCTCTTTTAGTTTATTTTGAGACAGGTCTAGCTAAGTTGCTGAGGCTGGCCTGGAATTTGGGATTCTCCTAGTTCAGCCTCCCAAGCTGCTGGGATTACAGGTGTGTGCCACCACACCTGGCAATACCCCTCTTGTTATTTTGTTTGGTTACCCAGGCTTGAACTCTGAGGCACTTGACCACTGAGCCACATCCCCAGCCCTGTTCTGTATTTTATTTAGAGACAGGGTCTCACTGAGTTGCATAGGGCCTCCCCATTGCTGAGGCTGGCTTTGAACTCCTTTGAACTGGCTTTGATCCTGCCTCAGCCTCTGGAGTCACTGGGATTCCAGGCATGCACCACCATGCCTCCCTAATACCCCCTTTTCGTAATTCGAAAATTAACTGCTTATTTACTTTCTCATCTACAGCTGTGGTAGTTCCTGCTGAACTTTCTAAGGCAATTCACTTCTTTCTGAAAATTATAAAACTAGGCTAAATGAAGGAATAAACAAATTTCCAACTATTTTGAACCCAGAGCCCAGAATGACTAACCTGAAATGTCCAGAGGACAAATGAATAGATAGGAAATGAGACTAGGGAAAGAAAAACCAAAAAACAAAACTAGTGGCTTAGTGGCTTCTATAAAGGTACTGTAGCCAAGAGTCCTGGCTCCAGAACCATGCTGCCTGGGTTCAATACCTGGCTGCACCATTTTGTTATCTGTGTGTACTTAGGCAAGATGTTACCCTCTCTGTGCTTTTTACCTCTTCTGTAAAAATGGCAATAATAGTACTTAACACCTCAAAAGAATATTTTATTGACTCCATGTGTATTACAGTACACACGAAGCACTGGAATAGTAAGCAAATATGGGTATTGATGATGATGATGATGATGTGGTCACCATTCTTCGGAAAAGAGCTCTCTTCCACCACAGAATTATACTGCACCATCCTACACGGTCCCCCCAAAACACAACTCTCTCGTCACCGCCCTTGCCCCAAAGAAAAGATACCACTTTTTAACAGAAACTAATGTAAGGCCGTATCCCCGGAACCTCCACAGATGTGGCAGGGACTCCTGACCAGAGATGGGGTAGAAAACAGCGTAGGTCTGTTTGCTCTGCAAATCTTCAAAGTCCTCCACTAGCTGAAAATACGGGCCTACGAAAGTTTAGTCGATACGGCACTTTCGCCCTTGTTAATCCTTCACCACAGTCACAGAATGGGGGAGCCGAAACCCAGAGAGATTAGTCCGCCACCTCTTCAAAGTCACTAGATAAATACATGGAGAAGGGTAGGTGGAACCAGCTCTCCAGACCCTACAAACCCTAGGGGGGCAAATTCCAACTAAGAGGGCCCTGGTATTTTGGTCTTTTAGAGGGATAGGTCCTTGGCCACAGGGCAGTGAAAAGGGTCGAGCTGATCGCCTTGCCTAACCTCTTTGGGATCTCCGGATCCAGTCAGCATCTTTCGCTCGTCCTCCAGTCCCATGTCCGGCTACGGTTCTGGATTCAACACCAGCAGCAGCAACAGCGGCACCCAGTCCACTTCAGGATCAAGAAGGACTTGTAAGGGTCACTCGGCGGATATCCGGCGATCTGGCCGGAAGTGCGGCATACTCCTCGTAGACGCGAACACACGCTCGAATTGGCTTGTACTACCCGCTGAAGGCAGGAGGTAGGGGGAGCTGATATTTACACCTAAGGCGGCTTTGCTAAGAAACATACCCTTAGTCACTCCAGACCCAAATATATTGATCTAAGAGTTTATTCAAAAGATAAGCTTCTAAGAGAACTTGAAAAGTATGCTAATTTATTCGACATTCCCCTAGCGTATTTCCCTTTCTTACCCATATCGCCTGTGGAGCTGTCCTAACTGCTGACCTTTTCAAGATGGCGGCCAGCGGGTGCCATCCTTGGGCTCGCGCACCTCCCCAAGATGGCGGCGCCCGAGGCCTGGCGCGCCCGGAGTTGCTGGTTCTGTGAGGTAGCGGCGGCAACGACCATGGAGGCCACGTCCCGGGAGGCGGCGCCAGCGAAGAGCTCGGCCTCGGGCCCCAGCGCTCCCCCCGCCCTGTTCGAGCTGTGCGGGCGGGCGGTGAGCGCCCATATGGGGGTTCTGGAGAGCGGGGTGTGGGGTAAGTCGCGGGGTGAGGGGCTACCTCTGGCATCGAGCGGGGGCGGCCCAGCGGCCAGGGGGCGAAGGGGGCGAGGCCGAGAGGCCCGGGGCAAGGCCCAGCCCCGGGCACTGGAAGCTAGATTGTTGGGTCGGAGCTTGAATTCTGTGACTGACAGGGCTGGACAGAGTAAAGACCGAGACCAAATAAGCAAGTGGACTCTCACCGTGGCCTGGCCGGGGGGCGCCGGGGGCGAGGCCAGGAGGCCCGGACTAGGGCAAAGCCGGCAGGACTGGGGCGACAGAGGCGGGACTGACGGGCCGGAGCCGCGAGCACCGAACTGACACTCGGCTGGACCGAGCTCAGGAGTGTCGGAAGTCTAACCGACGGGGCAGGGATGTCCTGGCGGACCAGGACAGGGGCAGGGGGCCGAGGTTGGCAGGCCTGGCCCTAGGCAAGGAGACCAGGCCCCGGGCCACCTGAACTGATTGACTGCCTGGGGCCTCTGGTGTCTACTGGGCACACCACCGGTGCGGAGACTCGGAGACTCGGGAGGCTAAGCCGATGGGAGTGGGTGGAACAGCGGGTTGGAGAGCTAGGGTTAGGGGCTGGGGAGAGGCCGAAAGGCTCGGCGCCCGCGGCCTGTCTAACCGCCCAGGGCTGACGGAGCGCACCGACGACCCGGGCCTCACTGCTAAACTGATCGAGTGACCGGCAGAACAGGGAGCACTGGAGGCCACCGGGATGGGCCCCAGCGGCGAGGAAGGGTGGAGAGCGGGTAGAGGGGGCCCGGAGCGGTTCAGCAATCGAGGGAGGCTCTCAGGCTTGCCGGCGGGAAGGGTCGAGGAGGCCCCAGGCGGGACGACGGCCTGGGGAGCCCGAACTCATGGGTCGGAATAGGAGGGGGCGCGTCGCGGCCAAGAGGCCGTGATCTGAACGCGAGTGAACCGAGTCCCCAGGTCTGAGGACGCCAGGGCTGCAGGGCCGAGCCCGGGAGGAGGGTGGGCGGGCGGCCTGAGGCGCCAGAGTGAGCGGCCGGGAAGGGAGAACCGGCCAGTTGGGCTGCTGGGCCTGGTAAGGGAGGAGAGGAGGCCTGCTACCAGATGAGCACGCGGAGGCCCTGCTGTGGGGTAGGTACCGCTAGCCGCGCTGGGCAGCTGAGGAGAGAAGCAGCGAGGACTGGTAGTAGAGAGAGAGGGGAAAGTGAGGGCCCTGCGAAGCAGGCCTGGCTGCACCCGGACAGGAGAGGCCTTGGGCCTGACAGACTGGTGGTGTGAGGGGGTGGGGTCCAGAGGCAGGCTGAAGTCGGGCGAGGAGGTCTCAGGCCCAGACCCGGGAGAAGGGTCGGGGGTCGTGGTGGTGGTGGGGGGCACTGAGGAGAGGAGGCGCTGAACCTTGGACTGTGTGGGGGAGGGGTGTGCCAGGAGGCCTCTGGGGTGGTGGCAGCATCTTTGCCAGGAGGAAGGTGCTGGTCAGGTTAAGTGTGAAGACTTGTGGCCCCAGGGTAGGAGTTTGGGTTACCCCATGAGGAGGTGGCCTATGGAAAAGGCCCTGAAGTTTGGAAAGTGGTCAGGGAGGCCCTTGGTGGTGGGAGTGGACCACCAATAGTGAAGAGACCCAAGTGCCCTCCTGGACATGTTAGAAGTCCTCAGGCCCCTTGAGAGGAGGGGGTTGGGGAGGCCCTGTGCCAGCAGCTGAGAAAGGTCAGGCTGACCCTTGGGAAGTGGAAGAAAAGCTTCAGTGGAGCTGAGCAGCTCAGAAAAGTCTTGGGAATGTGAAAGGTCTGTCTGCATCAGCCTGGAGCTTCTGGGATGCTAACCCTGGCTAGAAGGCAAGACAGGGTATGAAGGCTCTAAGTTGGGAAGAGGAGTCAGTTAAAAAAAAGGTATGGACTGGAAGGAAGCAAGGAAGAACCTAGCATAAGAATGAGGAAGGGAAGAGCAGAGTTTGTGGGTAATAAAAGATGAAAATTTCTGTGGCGTGAGAGGGGATGGGTAAACAGAGGGGAGCAGATTGGAGGAAAAGGGGATAAGGCTCTGGAGGAACTTTTGTGTTGCCTCTTTCCCACAAACAGGCAACAGTTTCTTGAATCTCTTTTTTCCTCTTCCTCCTTCTCCCACCTCTTCTGTATATGCCTTCGGCATTATTACTGGTTGTGCCCCCAATGTGGGCTAGGAAACTGCCAGGAAAGCCTCCCTGGAGGTAGTGCACTAATACTGATTTGTATAAGGAGGCATGAGTAGAGGTAATGGGAAAGGGTGTTATGACAAAACTTAAGTAAAATAAAGCATATACATTGAATATCAGGGTGTGAAGTTTAAATTGTATCTTGAGTGCAGTAGAGAGCCTTTGAGGGTTTTGAAGAGGGGAATGTCACTACCAAGAGCAGACTGCAGAGAGACTGAAGTCAAGGAAGGCAGTTAATCCATATGATAGGTGATATGGCCTGCAAAGTGTAATAGTAGAGGGAATTAATACTAGTCGTATTAATAGTAGAGGAAATTAATTAATCAGATTCTTGGATTTCAAGATTCAGTTATTCACAAGTAAAGATAAAAGTGGATTATGGAGGGCTTGGGGAGATAGCTCAGTTGGTAGAGTGCTTGCCTCGTAAGCACAAGGCCCTGGGTTCAATCCCCAGCACCGCAAAAAAAAAAAAAAAAAAAAAGTGGATTATGGAATGGCAGTTTTGGTATACTCCAAGATCTTAGACTCGTTCTTGATAACACAGAGATGATATTGACATATTATTAGTCAATATTTAGTCAATATTTATTATGGCCAGGCATTGTCTTAAAAAGTACAAACACAATCTCCTTCAACCTTTTAACATAATGATGTAGTCATTATGATCTTCATTTTAAAATTGAGAAAGCTGGGCTGGGGGCGTGGCTCAATGGTGGAGTATTTGCCTATCAAGTGTGAGGCCCTGGGTTCTGATTCCCAGCACCACAAAAAATAAATAAAATAAAATTGCAGAAACTGATTCTTAAGAAGTTTACATAATCTAAGAATTCACAATTAACCAAGTAATCAGTATTTCACCCAGATTTCCAAGTCTAGAGAATAAACCCTTTAGGCACTATACTATAATCCCTCCCAGAAAGAAACAGCTGACAAGGTCAGTTTGGTTTGTTTTGTTGTTGTGCTGCTCTACCACTGAGCTACATCCCCAGCCCTTTTTATTTTTTGAGACAGGGTCTAAGTTGCCCAGGTTGGCCTTGAACTTGCAATCTCCTGCTTCAGCCTTCTGAGTCATTGGGATTCCAGGCATTTGCCACCACACCTGGCCAGTTTTGTTTTTAAGACAGTAAATTTAGAATGGAGAGACTAATTGTCTCTATTCTTCATAGAAAAGTATTAGTTCAGGTTAAGTGACCCAAAGGGTGGAAGTGGTCATTCTGGAAGGGAATTCAGCAAAGTGAATAAAGGACTTGTGATAGTGGAAAAATGGGTAGTTGATGCCCTGAAAATGGCAAGGATATTCTTGTTGGAAAGAACAGCATGACAAAGGCACAGAGGCAGAAAGCAGCATAATACAAATAGGTAAAAAAGTAGTTTAGTGTGACTGAAATATAGGAAGCAAAGCAGGGAGCTCAGATTAGTAGGATAGATTATGAAGAACTTTTATCACACATATTCAGTAGGATTTTTAGATTATTTTAGTTTTTAGTGAAGTGGGAATGAACCCAGGCCTCACACATGGTAGCCTCAATAGGACCTTTTTAATGCAGAATGTTTTGTTGTTATTGTGTAGAAGTGAACTGACCAGCTCCTAAATGAGCATGTCTGCTTCTTCTGTGGGATTATCTCACCCTTGCCCCCGAAATTCCAGCTGCCAACTGCGTGACTGAAGATAAGTGGACTAGAGTTTGGGAGAGATTTAGGTTAGCTTCTCCAGGTTCCATTTGTCAAATGAGAAGTCTACCCTTCTGTTTTCCTTTCCAATAGAATATATAATTCTTGGAACCCTGGAGGGAGGGAAAAGTAAACTTTGTGTTTTGGTTTTTGTAGCCCTCCCAGGCCCAATACTTCAAAGCATCTTACCTCTGCTCAATATATATTACTTGGAGAGGATTGAGGAAACTGCCCTTAAGAAAGGTGAGTATCTTTCTGTCTCGTTCTCAGTCAGTGATTGTGAACAAGGCACCATGATGTTTTTCAGGTAAATATTACATATTGATGCCTGCATAGAACGTCATGTTTTTCAAAAAGTACCCTCATACCTACTTTCTTATGATTCCCTGCAGTGTCCTGTGAAACAAAGAACAAGTATATGATTTCTGTTATTCTGATAAAAGTGCACACCATAATTAATACCAAAGTCAGAACTATACCCCAGATCTTCTGATAGTGTATTTCACCAAGCTGCTGCTCCTCATTGGACACATCTGTTAACGCTTAACATTTATCTAACTCTGATGTGCCAAGCATGATCGTAGAGAAATTCATTAAGTCATTTAATCCTTTCAACGATGCTATGAAACAGCTATTATTACATTTTACAGGTGAGGAAACAGGTATAGAGAAATCAACTTGCCCAACATCATGCAGCTAGAGTACAGTTTGCTGATATTTAAACCCAGGCAGCCTGTCTTTAGGGCCAGTGCTCTTAACCACTCTGCCATATTACTCATGAAGCTGGAGGACAACATGAAAGGCTGATGTTCTTTACTCATGGTGTTCAGCAAGCAGCCAAGTAAGTGTGCTATTTCTGTCTACAGGCCTCTCCACTCAGGCTATCTGGCGCCGACTATGGGATGAGCTGATGAAGACAAGGCCTTCCAGTTTGGAAGTAAGTTAAGGTACCAAGTAGAAGTCTAGCTCTTGCACAGTGAAAGCAGGAACAGCACGTAAACACAAGCCTGGAACTCGTAAAGTTTGGGGAAAGGGGTGACATGGATTTAGGAGGAGGGCTCAGACGGTTTATCACAAGGTTTGGCCCATTTGGCATTTGTCACTTGTTTGCCCACCATGTTGGCAAGGAACACAAAACTGGGAAGGGTATGACCACAATAGACCGCAGAGCCAAAATTCCTAGAGTTCTGGACAGAATTGGTGCAATGGTCCAATATAATTAAATGTAATTAACAGAACAAACCAACTCTTGAATCAGTCCAAAAATTTCTAATTGCATGGCCTCAAGGGTCAAGGATAAAATAGTCTGGCCTAGAAGCAGTTTTTATAAAAAATATTAAGGGACTTTAGCCAACAGTGTGCTGAAGCCACTCATAATGACTGTATCCTGAGCTCTGTGAACTAATGTAAATATAATATAGGATGAAAGACTAGGGGGATGATAGTCCTGCCTGGCTCTGTAATGGTCAGGCTATCCCTGGAATATGGAGAAAGAAGTCAAGCACATGATGTAATGATCAGGCTATCCCTGGAAGATGGAGAAAGAAGTCAAGCACATAATGTGAGGCACATTTGGAAGACAATATGTTATTTCTGGAAAAGAGACAACTTGGTAAACATGCACCATCTTGAAATACGTGAATGATATCACATGAAAGGGTTAATAGACTGGTTCTGGGTGAAACCTAAAGGAGGACACATTTTTGCCAAATCAAAGGTAAAGCTTTTAAATTCTTTAAGATTATTGGTGGGGCTGGGGTTGTGGCTCAGTGTTAAAGCACTTGCCTAGCATGTGTGAGGCACTGGGTTTGATCCTCAGCACCACATAAAAATGAATAAATAAAATAAAGGTGTCTATCTACAACTAAAAAATGAAAAGAAAAAAAAAAAGATTATTGGTAGTGAAAAAAGCAAATTCCAGAGATGATAAGCTTCCCATCACTAAGTGTTCAAGTGTCTAGATAACTACTAGACAAGGGTTTTTTTTGTTTTGTTTTTTTTTTTAATCTAAAAAAAAACTTTATTTTTTATGAGAAAAATAAAATGAAACTAAGACTGACAGCTATAGGAGGCAAGATTTTACTTATTACACGAGTACAATTGGTAAAGTAAATACTAATCTAGTGACTGATAAGGCGGTCAGGAGAAAAGGTAGTGGGATAATGTGCAGGCACTAGTTTCATTATAGCAAATGTAAATTTGAAATTGTTGATCATGGTGAAAATACATTTACCAGTTTCATGTACACAAAGAGTATATCTCTGTGATAACAAAGATCAGCAAGGAAGAATTATCTTCATATGGGAGAAGTTATTTCACAGAAGATATTAATCAGCTGCTCATTAACTCACTACAGAATAAAATGAAAAAGACTAACATAGAAGATTAGACTAAATATGGAGAATGATTTATTAAAAGAATTATTCAAGAGGTTAAAAGAAGTGGACATTTAGACAAGGGTTTTTTATAGGGAATTCAGCACTATGAAAGAGGTTGGACGGGATAAATTTTAGCATTCCTTTTAACCCTGAGATTCTATTTATTGATTCAGCTATAAATCACTAGAGCTCTTATTTAAGCAGACTGTCTTTTGCTGCTCCATGATTAGGTGACAGAACAGATCTAGTTTAATGAGTATTTATTAAACTTACCATATACCAGATCTTACCTAGCTATCCAGAAGTGCAGACACAGTCCCTCATCTTGAGGACTGTGGGAAATCTACAATAAATCAGGAATGATAGGACACAAGGAAGCAGGAAGTAGAAGGAAAAGGGAGTAAGAAAGTCTTTCTTAGGAAGTAGTGCTGCAGCTGGGCTTTATTTGATTAATGAGGACAAATGACAAAAAAGGAGATGTAAATTGGAAATTTAATTTTAAATTTCTGTTGATGCACTGGATTCAGTAACCTTCAGCCCCATATCCTTTAGTTTTTCCACTTCCAGATCTGGACTGAAACCCTTAGTATTCAGCATAAGGACACTGAGGCCCAACAAAATCCTCAGATACTAGACCTTATGAAGAAAAGAAGTGGAAGTAAGAATATTAGAAAACAGTAATGGCTTTCTGCCATCTTTAAATAACATCAGATTCACTTTGTTCCTGTATTTCACAAGCACTATGATTGACCAGGAGGTGATGAAAATTGTAATCTTTCTCTTGGAGAAGGCCTTTTTTTTTTTTTTTTTTTTCAGTTTGTTTAGTTAAACATGATAGTAGAATGTATTTTGACATCATACATACATGGAGTATAACTTTCCCATTATTGTGATTGTATGTGATATGGAGTTAACACTGGTCATGGATTCATATATGAACATAGGAAATTTATGTCCAATCCATTCTTATGTCTTTCCCATTCCAATCCCCCCTGTTTAATCCAGTGAACCTTCACTCCCCCAACCCTATTGTGAATCAGCATCCAAATAACAGAGAACATTAGCCCTTTGATTTTTGGGGGATTGGCTTATTTCACTTAGCATGATAGTCTCCATTTCCATCCATTTACTGGCAAATGCCATTCTTTATGGCTGAGTAATGTTTCACTGTGTATACATACCACATTTTCTTTATCTATTCATCTGTTGAAGAGCACCTAGGTTGGTTCCATAGCTTAACTATTGTGAATAGAGCTGCTATGAACGTTGATGTGGCCTAGTCACTATAGTATGCTGATTTTAAGTTGTGGGATAACTGGGTCAAATGGTGGTGAAGGCTTTCTCTTTATACAACATTATCCCAGGATACCTGAAAAAAATTTGTTATCCTGTTTTCTTGGCTCAGAGCATTTTCAGAACATTTAGGGTGCCTGGGTTTGGTGGCCCAAGAGTTATTTAGTCAGAGGTCTTGGCTTAGAGCATATCTGTTCCAGATGTCTTTGCTTCCCACTTTTGCATGATAAGAGACTTTCATCTCACTTATTCATGATTCAGAAACACTTATCAAGGACTGGGGTGTGATTCAGTGGTAAAGTATTTGCCTAGCATGTGCAAGGTCCTGAGTTTGATCCCCAGCATCACACACAAAAAAGTGCCACTTATCAAGTACCTACTCAGTTTCAATCACTATGCTACGTCCAATATATATTGTTTATAAAGCAAGAATATTCAAAACTATGTAGCACTAGTGTTTATAAAGATATCTGCATAATACAATACTGTGGGGAAATTCACTGTATTGAAGGGTGATTCAGTAAAAGGTTCTTTAGCAATTGGTTAACCATTTAGAAAAAATTTAGGATCTCATTTTATAACATGCTCAAATAATTTTGATTAAAGATTAAATTGTAATAAGTAAAAGCACAAAACAACTAAAAAAGAATAAAGGTGACTCGATTTCTAATCTCAAAATGCAGAGAGTGCTAATTATTAAATGGGCAAAAGCAAAAAAGAAAATATGGGGGCTAGAGGTGTAACTCAGGTGATAAAGCATTTGTTTAACATGTGAAGCCTTGGGTTCAACCCCCAGGAAAGAAAATATGAACTTATTTAACCACATAAAAGGCCAACACTATAAACAAATTAAAAAAAATAAACTGGGAGAGAATATTAGCAAAACAAAAGGATGTAGAGAGTAAGAAAAAGATAAACATCCAAAGGGTAAGATTTTAGAAGTTGGATATGGTGGTACACACTTGTAATCCTAACTACTTGGGAGGTTAAGGCAGGAGGATCACAAGTTTGAGGCCAACCAGAGCAATTTAGCAAAACCCGTCTCAAAAAAGAAAAAAAAAAAAAAAAAAAAAAAGCAGCCAGGTGCAGTGGCACATGTCTGTAAACCCAGCCAATTGGGAGGCTGAGCCAGGTGGATCACAAATTCAAAACCAGCCTCAGCAACTTAAAGAGACACTCAGTGAGACCCTGTTTCTAAATAAAATATTTTAAAAGGACTGGGTTCAATCCCTGGTACCACAAAAAGGAAAAAGAAAAAAAGGTCTGTGGATATAGCCCACTGGTAGAGTACTTGTCTAGCTTGTGCAAGTCCTTGAGTTCAATTCCCAGTACAGCAAAAATAAAAATTAAAAAAAAATTGAAAAGATCTGAACAAATCACAAAATACACAAAAATCTCCAATAAAGTAAACATTCAATCTCATTGATTTTTTTTGTTTTTTGTTTTAAAGGGAAGTAAATGGGGTGTGGTATTGCAGGCCTATAATCCCAGAGACTCAGGAGGCTGAGGCAGGAGGATTGCAAGTTCAAGGCCAGTCTCAGCATCAGCAAGACCCTGTCTCGAAATAAAAAATAAAAGGACTAGGGATGTAGTTCAGTGGTAAGGTGCCCTGGGTTCAATCCTCAGTATGGCTAAAAATGAACAATACTAAATGAATTATTAATGTGGTACGTCTGTATTTTAAAAATGACAAAATCACATTCTAAAAATATTTAGTTGTGCATGGTGGCACACACTTGTCCCAACTACTTGGGAGGCTGAAGCAGAATGTAAGCCCAAGAGTTCAAGACCAGCCTGAGCACATAGTGAGACCCAGTGTCAAAAAAAAAAAAAAAAAAAAAAAAAGGCAAAAAGTAAACCAAATATAAATTTTAAAAATATTTAAATACATGGTGGTTTAGCTGGGCACTGTGGCACATGCCTGTAATCCCAGCAACTGAGGAGGCTGAGGCAGGAGGATCACAAGTTCAAAGCCAGCCTCAGCAATTTAGCAAGGCCTGTCTCAAAATGAAAAATAAGAAGGACTGGGGATGTGGCTCAGTGGTTGAATGCCTGTGGGTTCAATCCCCAGTACCAAAAAATAAATAAAAAATATAAAGACTGGGGGGTATAGCTCAATGGTAGAGCTCCTCTGGGTTACATCCCCAGTACCTCAAATATATACATATATACATACATACATGGTGGTATAGTGTTAAAAAAATCCAACATTTGAAACTTCAAATTGTCTCAATGTTGTAAAAACAAATGTATATAGTTATTCACATGTATATACATACTCTAGAGTTGGTTTACACATGACTTTTTGGTCTGCTTCTGTATCTTTCCACAAAAAACAATATTTCTGTTACCAGTTTGTGAACATTTGGTGGCTCTAACAATTTAGCAGAAGAAAATTTAGCCCAGTGGTGTATGCCTTTAACCCCAGTAACTCAGGAGGATAAGACAGGAAGATGTCAAGTTTGAAGCCAGCTTCAGCAACTTAATGAAACCTGTTTCAAAATAAGGACAGGTGATTATAGCTCAGTGGTAAATGGTTCCAGGGTCCGATCCCCAGTACCCCAAACACATAAATACATTTTTTAAAAAACTAATTAGCTGGATGAAGTACATACCTATAATCCCAGCTACTTGGGAGGCTGAAGCAGAATTGTGTGAGCCCACATGTTCAAGACCAACCTGAGCAACACACCTTGCCTTAATTAAAAATAAATAAATAAATTAGGGGCTAGGGTTGTGGCTCAGTGGTAGAATGCTTGCCTAGCATGTGTGAAGCACTGGGTTCAATTCTCAGCACCTATATAAATAAATGAATAAAATAAAAATAAAGGTGTATCTACATCAAAAAAGCATGTTTAAAAAATTAGCAAGGTATGGTGGCAAATGCCTATAATAATCCCAGCAGCTTTGGAGGCAGGAAGATCATTAGTTCAAAGCCATCCTCAACAACTTAGCAAGACCCTGTCTCAAAAGGGCTGGGGATGTGGCTCAGTGGTTAAGTACCCCTGGGTTCAATCCCTGGTACCAAAGCACAGAAGAAAAAAAAAATTGGCCCTCCCTAGTTTGTACACATGCTGCCTCCTTCCCAACCATGCCTGAGCTGCCAGCCCTTTGAGAATTGACTAATATTGTGTTGGTGAGCAGATGTCACTTCTCATTGGCAGTGCCTCATTTCCTTCACTCACACAAAACAAAGTGTTTAAATACACTTTGCATTGTCTGAGTTATAGTTAACAAAATGAGTAACTTGTTCTAAGTTATGTATTTTTCAGCTTTGACATTTTAACATAGATTCTTCTAAAAAGTGGTGATAAAATAAAAGGCTGTGAACTGTTCTCTTCTTGTGAACTAATTCGTGAGAAGCCACTGAGATAGCTAACTTTACATATTTAACCCTCATAACAGCCCTATGATATTGCTATACTTATCTCCTTCACTTTACAGATAATGACGCTAAGGCAAAAAGATCTCAGTGAAATAACTTGCCTACTTGTCTGTATTTACAGATGTGTGACAATGAGTCCTACCATCATGTACAAATATAATGCCTAAGTTTAGTTAGTGAATGGCAGACCCAGAATTCAAGTTGAAGCGCTCTGACTCTAGAGAGCATGTTTCCTATCACTGTCATGCTTCTCACTGCAGTTATGTTTGAGGCATTCCAATTGCAAGTATTCTTTTTTATTTTTTTATGTGGTGCTGAGGGTCCAACCCAGTGCCTCACATGCTAGGCAAGTGCTGTACCACTGAGCTACAGCCCCAGCCTGCAAGTATTCTTTACCATTGTCTTCATTAATCATTAACATGTCAGGAAGTGTTTAATAGTTATCTACATTTCCCCATGCCTTAGCAACCACAGTATCTTGTCAAGGTCCAGATTTTATAATAACCATCTATCTCACTTGTTAAGTTGAAGCCTTGTTACCTGCAGCTGTTTTTCAAGAATGGGCATGTGAGCAGGCCATATAGCCCATCTCATAGAGTGCCTGCCTCTCATGCCGGAGACCCGGGTTCGAGTCCCCAGCACTCTGGGATTGTGGAAATAACAAACAAATGAAACCAACCTTCCTTATAAGAATGGGCATGTGAACCAGCAAATCTGTCAGAAAGGTACTAGAATGAAATAGAACCTAAAGGACTTAGGGAATACCCTTCTATCTCTACTTAAAATCGAGCAGAGGGGCTAGAGATGTAGCCCAGTGGTGGAGCACTTGCCTGGCATACACTAAGGCCCTGGATTCAATCCTTATGGCTATGAAAAGAAGATGATGAGCAAAGGTCTGGTTTCCAGCATTTTCCTGCTCCTCTAATGCCCTGCAGCTGGTGAACAAGGACCTTCTGTTACTGCCACAGGTAGCTCAAGCACTAGGAAGTTCTCCTAATTATTACCACAGCAGGCAGAGGCTAGGATAAAAGGAATGGCACTTGCCAAAGGAGAGTAGAGGCCTACATTCTGCTAAAAACCTCATGATCACTATGATATGGAGGAATGTACGGAGGTAGGATTAAGACAAAAAGAAATGTTTGACTTTTGGTCTTGGGAACCTTAAGCCATTACTGCCTTTGCTTTGGGCTGAATAAGGACCCTGCTGCTAAGCAAGTCCATTTCACATTGTCCATCTGGGCATTTAGCTTCTTTAGCTACAGCAGCAGTAATGTTTATTTTGTATTTTACAGTTTACAAAGTGCTTTAACTTGTGCTGTCATTTAACTTCACAGTAATCCTATGAAGTAGGCAGTGGTGTCCACATCAAAGAGAAGGAAAAGGGTCAACACTATAGTCACAGCTGGGACCTGTATTGAATTTGGCAGGCTTCCCCCTGCGTCTTAGGAGAGAATGAGGACCTAGGGATGGTCTTTAATTCTGGAGATTGTTATCCCTCTTGTCTCAGTGTGCCCTTTAGAGTTAGGTAGCAGTCCTTCCTAATCTCTGATACACCTCAGTTATCTGGGGGGAAGTTTTTTTTAAAAAAGGTGCCTGAATCTTACCTCAGATGTTCCATACAGAATCACCAAGTTTGAGTACCTGACACATGAATTTTTTTGAGGAGGGGAAAAAAGTCTCTACAGGAAATTCTGATATGTGCCAAAGGTTGACAATTCCTATCAGAATAGAATGCTGAAGTCCCATGTCCATCAAAGTAAATAACTTGCCTTGGAGAAAACAAATCTAGGATTAGATTCTTCTCCCTAGGAACTTCTAATCTAGTTGAGATAAGACATGTGCAGGGCAAAGAAATCAAACACCCTGGGACAGTATACAACAGTTTAAACTTAAGTAGTCAGAGAAATCCTAAAACTAAACAGCCTTAAAGAATGACAGGTTAAACTGGGCTCACTGGCATATACCTATAATCCAAGCTACTCCAGGGGCTAAAGCAGGAGGATCAAAAGTTCAAAGCCAGTCAAAGCACTTTAAGGAGACCCTGTCTCAAAAAATAAAAAGGGCTAGGGATGTGGCTTAGTGGTTAAGCATCTCTGGGACCAAAAAAACAAAACAAAACAGTCCAGCATGGTGGTGCATACCTGTGACTCTGGAGGCTGAGGCCAGCTTCAGCCTAGGCCCTAAACAATTTAGCGAGATCCTGTCTTAAAATAAAAAAGGGCTGGGATTTAGCTCAGTGGTAAAGCACCCCTGGGTTCAATTCCCAGTACAAAAAAAAAAAAAAAAAAAAAGAACATGTTAGTTTTTTAGGAAGTCCGTTTCATCCATCAACAGAAAAACATTTCTGGCAAACATGAAAGGATGTAAAAGGTGTGGACTGGGCACAGTGGCACACGCCTCTAATCCCAGCTATTTGGGAGGTTGAGGCAAGAGAATTGCAAGTTTAAGGCTAGCGTGGGCAACTTAGTGAGACCCTGTCTCAAAATTTTAAAAGGGGGCTGAGGAGCCCTAAGCAATGCAGGAGACCCTGTCTCAAAAAAAACCAGGTGGGTGGGGCTGGGAATGTAGTTCAGTGGTACAACACCCCCAGAATTTCAATCCCCAATATCACAAACCGGCAGGGGGTGCAGCTTAGTGACAAGTGTGCCCAGTTTACAGCACCATTAAAAAAAAAAAAAAAAAAAAAAGGGTTTGGGTCAGTGAGGTGATTGAGTTGACCAGAGCAAAACATTCACATGAGACATGAACAAGATATGTGGGAAATAGTTAAGCTTCTCTGATAGCCATGTAGTGGAAGGCCTTCCTTTGCTGCCAGGCTGAAGAACTTCAGATTGACTATTCATTTATCTATTTAGGTACTGGGGATTGAATCTGGGGGCTCTTTACAACTGATCTACATCCCCAGCCCTTTTAATTTTTTCTTTTGAGACAGAGCCTCATTAAGTTGCTCAGGCTGACTTTGAATTTGAATCCTCCTGCCTAAGTCTCCCAAGTCACTGGGATTACAGGTGTGTGCCACTATGCCTGGCTTCAGATAAATATTAGATTGTAAAGAGATACTGGGTGTATTAAAGCAGAATAATGCATTCAAAGTAGTGTTTCATGAAGAGAACTCCAGTAGGCTCATGCAAAGTAGCTTGGGAAGGGGGAAAGGGAATACAGTAATTGGGAAACTAATGAAGTGGTCAGATGTACAGTCATAAGGAGCTAACCAAAACTAGTGGTGGTAAAAATGGAAAGATGGGACTGGGGATATAGTTCAGTTGGTAGAGTGCTTGTCTCACATGCACAAAACCTTGGGTTCAGTCCCTGGCACCATTAAAAAAAGAAAAAAAAAAGAAAAAAAGAAAGAATGGAAAGATGCAGTTAGGTTCTAGACACAATTAGGAGTTGTGAAATGCCATAGCAAGAAAATGGTCTCTGGCTAGTAGTGATGGCACACACCTGTAAACACAGCTACTCATGAGGCTGAGGCAGGAGGATCACAAGTTTGAAGCCAGCCTCAGCAAGTTAGTGAGAACCTGTCTTAAAAATTTAAGAAAGAATGGTCTCTGAAATCAGATTTCCTATATTCAATTCTTTGTGCATGTGGTACTAGGGATTTAACCCAGGGGTACTTTACTACTGAGCTACACCCCCGGCCCTTTTTTACTTTGAGACAGGGTCTTGCTAAGCTGCCTAGGCTGGCCTTGAACTTGTCAAGATCCCCATGCCTCAGTGTCCAGAGTTGCTGGGATTACAGGCATGTGTCACCATCCCCAGTTGGGTTCAGATTTCTACTTACCCATGTGATGACACTACCAATGATAATCTCTTTGTGCCTCACTTTTCCTTTTTTTTTTTTTTTTTTTTTCAAATTCAAATTTTTAGTTCAGTTGATGAAAAGAAAATGACTCCTGGACTGAGGATATAGTTCAGTGGTAGAGCACTTGCCTAGCATTTGTGAGGCCCAGGGTTCAATCCCAGGCAACACACACACTTTCT
Organism: Sciurus carolinensis; assembly: GCF_902686445.1. Taxonomy (NCBI): domain Eukaryota; kingdom Metazoa; phylum Chordata; class Mammalia; order Rodentia; family Sciuridae; genus Sciurus; species Sciurus carolinensis. The sequence goes on from NC_062213.1 coordinate 173,922,925, forward strand.
TGAATCAAGCTTCAAGTAACCATCCAAAACAAAGTTTCAACTTGATTTGCCTACATTAAAACAAATTATTCTGTTTCTCAGGCAAGCACAACATACTTTGCTCTATCAGAAAGTTAAAGTGATTTTTTTCCCCATTCAGGGAATAGAACCCAGGGGCACTCTACCACTAGGCTACATTCCCAGCCCCCATTTTTGAAAAAAATATTTTTAGTTATAGATGGACACAATACTTCTGCTTTATGTGGTGCTGGGGATTGAACCCAGTGCCTCATGTACTAGGCAAGCAATGCTCTACCACTGAGCCACAATCCCACCCCAATCCCTAGCTCCTGTTGAGGCAGGGTCTTAAGTTGCCCAGTCTGGCCCCAAATTTATGATCCTCCTGCCTCAGTCTTCTAAGTAGCTGAGGTTACAGTTGTACACCACTGTGCCCAGCTAAAATGCTCCTTTCATTCATTTTGTGCATCTTCGTTTTCTTATAAAAACGAGGCTGGTAGTAACCTCAAAGATGTGATTAAATGAATTTGTATCATGTAGAACATTGCCTGGCTCAGTGAGTGCTCAGTAGTTTGCTATTGGAAGAAACTGGGGTAAATTTCATGGATGACATTCAGTATCATGGCTGTCTGGCATGTTCTCTCCTTTCAGAGTGTTACCTGTTGGCGAGCCAAGTTTATGGAGGCCTTTTTTTCCCATGTTCTACGTGGAACCATTGATGTGTCTTCTGATAGGCGTCTTTGTGACCAGCGCTTCTCACCTCTTCTGCACAGTTCCCGCCATGTCCGGCAGCTCACCATCTGCAACATGCTGCAGGGTGCAACTGAGTTGGTGGCTGAGCCCAACCGCAGGGTTCTGGAGACCCTGGCCAGTTCCCTGCACACCCTCAAGTTCCGCCACCTGCTCTTTTCTGATGTGGCTGCTCAGCAGTCACTTCGGCAGCTGTTACATCAGCTTATTCACCATGGGGCTGTCAGCCAAGTGTCGCTATACTCATGGCCTGTGCCTGAGTCAGCTCTTTTCATCCTTATCCTCACCATGAGTGCTGGTTTCTGGCAGCCAGGCCCTGGTGGCCCACCTTGTCGCCTCTGTGGAGAGGCCTCCCGAGGCCGGGCCCCATCCCGAGACGAAGGGTCCATGTTGCTTGGCTCACGCCGGCCTCGCCGGGATGCTGCAGAGCGATGTGCTGCAGCCCTCATGGCCACCCGGCGGAAGAGTGAAGCCAAGCAGATGCCTAGAGCTGCACCTGCCACTCGGGTAACACGCAGGAGCACACAGGAGAGCCTCACAGCAGGCGGGACAGATCCTAAGAGGGAGCTGCACCCTCCAGCCACTTCCCATGAGGCTCCTGGTACCAAGCGGCCACCCTCTGCCCCAGCTACCACCTCCTCTGCCTCCTCCTCCACATCCTCATCCAAAAGGGGTCCAGCTAGTTCAGCCCCACAACCTAAGCCCTTAAAGCGTTTCAAACGAGCTGCAGGGAAGAAGGGTGCTCGCACCCGTCAGGGGTCTGGTGCAGAGTCTGAAGACCTGTATGACTTTGTTTTTATTGTGGCTGGTGAGAAAGAGGATGGTGAAGAAATGGAGATTGGGGAAGTGGCTTGTGGAGCTTTGGATGGATCAGATCCCAGCTGCCTAGGGCTTCCAGCACTAGAGGCCTCCCAACGATTCCGCAGCATCTCCACCTTGGAGTTATTCACAGTTCCTCTCTCCACGGAGGCAGCTCTGACACTATGCCACCTGCTGAGCTCCTGGGTGTCTCTGGAGAGCCTCACACTCTCCTACAATGGTGAGCACCCTGGAGGGGCAGGGTTGGGCTTGGATCTCCCAGCAGCACTAGCTGTGTGCCTAATCATTAGGGGGAAACTGGGAATATGATCAGGAAGCTGGACATGTGGTTCACTGTGCCTCATGGGGGACAGAAGGCAAACAAAAACAGTGGCAAGCTGGGCATGGTGACACATACCTGTAATTCCGGCAATTTGGAAGGCTGAGGCAGAAGGATTCCAAGTTTAAGGCCTTGTCTCAAAAAAAGGGGAGAGGTGATACCCTGGGAATATAGCTTAGTAGTGTGTCCCTGGGTTCAGCCCCCAATAAAAACAAAACAGTAGCAGACTGTCAATGTTGAGAGGAACATGAGGTCTGTAGACTTGGCTTATTGTTGGAAACAGGGGTTCTGAGGAGTAGTGAGACAAGTCAGATGCAGAAGCAATCCAAAGGCAAGTTGGACAATATAATGTATGCAGACCTCGCCAGGGTTTGGGGTTGGATCCCATTAGTCACATTGAAGCAACTCTGTAGACATGGTGTGGAACAAATTTTTTTTTAAAAGACCAGCAAGTTGCAAGGCAGTCCTCAGTTCTTCTTTCCCACCTTCTATGTTCAGCTAGTAAAACTTCAACCTTAGCTAAAAAAGCAATCTGCCTACATTGCTACCCACTGCTGGAGAAAAACCACACACCTGTGCACATGGTGCCTACATTCATGGGCATCAACTTCATAAGAACCCAGTTTGTAACATCAGCTCCCATCCCTGTGCCACCACTTCCAAGCCCTTCCTCTTTTCTCAGATGATCTTCCCTCCTACTTCACAAAATAGAAGCCATCACACCTGAACTCCTTCAGCTTATTTTTAACCATTGCATAAACTCATCCTTTTCTCCTTTACCATAATGGAAGAGGTGAAGAAACTTATCTAAGGTTGATTCTTCTATTAGTGCTCTGGACCCATTTCTCCCACCTTCTTAAGGAAACTTGCTTCTAAATACCTTAAGTAATGACTTTTACATACTATTTAGTATATGTTTGATGTATTTTAAGTATCCTCAATATACCAATTTAATCCTTACAGCCATCCTATGAGTAAGACAGATGCAGTGGTGCATGCCTGTAATCTCAGCAGCTCGAGAACCTGAGGCAGGAGGATCTTGAATTCAAAGCCAGCCTCAGAAACTTAGTGAGACCCTGTCTCTAAATAAAATATAAAGAGGGTTGGGGATGTTGCTCAGGGGTTCAACACCCCTCAGAGTTCAATCCCCAGTACCAAAAAAAAAAAAAGACTTGTCCAGGACAACTTAGGTAGTAAAGTTGAAGAACCAGGAATCAAGCCCAGATAACCTGACTTCAGAATCCATGCTTTTAAACCACTGTGTGCTGTCTCCCTTCATTCCACTGTCTCCACCAAAAACTACCACTGTATCTATCTTCCTCTACATCATCTTAACTATCTCCACTCAGCCTATTCCAGCTTTATATATACCCCTCAACTATATTGAGAAGGAACTGGGTCACCAAGTTCCTTGTTACTAGATGCAACATTACTTTTCAATCTTCATCTTATATAGTCTTGGCAGCAATTGTTATTAATCATTATCTTTGTGAAATACTTCTACTACCTCAGCAATCCAAATGTTTTCCTTCTCTAAATGTTACTTTTTAATGTTCTGAGTTCCTCACAGTTCTCCCACTTTACACACTCTTTCTGGACAATTTCATCCATTCCTGTGACTTCAATGGCCAACTGTCAATGAATCCTCATTCTGATATTAGCTTAGATCTTCCTCAAATTCCAGACTCATTTATCAAACTACCAAACATCACCACTTCATAGTCCACAAGCCCCCCTTTATTCACGTCCAACCTGGATGTACCTTCTTTATATTGATCTTCCTTATTTCTCAATGACATCAGAGTTGACATAATTGCCCAATGAAACCAGGACTCTGTCTCCATTACATATATATTTGGTCACATTTTTCTCTCACATCCATTTATTTCTCTACCCCTACATCCTTCATTTGGGTTACTGTTATTCCTTACCTTGGTTTCAACAGTTCCTCCAGACTCCATTTAGTCCCAGGTGCATTGCAGCACAAGAATTCTTCCACACATGCAGATTTGACCTTGTCAGTCATCCAAAAACCCTTCCATGGCTTTGTTTCCCACACTTAATTTTATTTCAAGGGTCATTTGTTTTCACTCCTCTATATTTGTTTTCGCTTACCTCTATAGTTGTATCTTGAATGCTTCCATTATAGTTTACACACCCAGCTGTAACAAATATTTTTCAGTTCTTAGAACCATATCACACTCCTTCAGCCTTCTGTATGTGCTGCTTTCTCTGCCACAACCACTCTTCTCCCTTTTCTTAGCCTGTCTCCTTTGTATTCTTTAGGACTCAACTGGAAAGCCCTTACTGATAATAAGGCAGACTAGGTGTTAAGCACCCAAACCTTTGTACTTTCATCATACTCTGCTCTCCCAGTTCCATCATGTTTTTATCAAATTATATAGGCAAGAATATGTATTGCTTACTAGTGTCTGGCATCCCCCCACCCTGCAAAAAAAAACAAAACAAAAACCCCATCTCACAGTTACTGGATAAAGCTTAGATGAATAAACAATCAACAGGAACCAGCACAGTCCAAGGGAAGATGAGAAAGGGAGTGGGTTCCAAGGATTTTTCTGGGTCCTATTTACTGTGGAACATGGTTATCATTTTTGTTTTTTCCTGTGCTAAGGATAGAATCCAGGACTTTGCACCTGCTAGACAAGAACTCTATCATTGAGCCACATTCCAACCCAAATGCGGTTCTTCCTCTACCCCAATCTCACTCAATGAATCTTCTAATGTATTCTGTTTGGTCACTGTTACTCTCCTACTCAGTTTATACCTCTCCTACCTCAGTTTAGGCCTTTGGGAAAAGGCCTACAGGAAAGTAAACCATCTCTTTAGCCTCGCTTTCAGGACCTCACAACATGGACTTTACTGGCCCCCACCCCCTAGACCTGTTTCTTGAGCCCCAATCTAGCTAGAAAAGTCTTCAAATTCATGCCTTGTCTTCTAGCTGTGACCCTTGGCTGTATCTTCTTTCTCTGTCCAAAATTTTATTCAAGGCCCAGCTTCTTCAAAAAAACTACTCAGAACCCAGGAATCTAAAGACCTCTACTGCTCTCTGGACTTGTCATTCCACTGCTAGCCACATGCCAGCCTACCACATTGTCTTTTGTTTTATGACTCTGCCCTGACTGGTATTTCTTGAAAGCATAACCCAGCAGGCATCAGTTTGCTGGTTCCCTGAGGAAAAAGCAAGACATGGACAAGTAATTGAGACAACTTTTTAAAAATTGGATCCAAAGCTCAAAAGATTTGGTAGTAATGGAAGTATTTGAATGTCTTCTGAATATTACTGTTGACACTCCCCCATGACTGACTCTTTCATGTTGTAGGCTTGGGTTCTAACATCTTCCGCCTGCTGGACAGCCTGCGGGCCCTGTCAGGCCAGGCTGGATGTCGCCTCCGTGCCCTGCATCTCAGTGACCTGTTCTCACCACTGCCCATCCTGGAGCTGACACGTGCTATTGTGCGAGCCCTGCCCTTGCTGCGGGTCCTCTCTATTCGTGTCGATCACCCAAGCCAACGGGATAACCCTGCAGTGCCAGGGAATGCAGGGACCCCTAGCCACATAGTTGGGGATGAGGAGATACCAGGTGAAGTTCTGCATGTGTATGCACAGATGTATCTCCACACAAATATGCATGTGCATTTGTGTGGGGAAGTGGGGAAGACATCCACTCCTGGTCTGCTTTCACTCACTCCTGGCTGATCTGGAATCTGTTCCCTCTTTGGAGGCTACCATTCTTTTAGATAACCTTGGGCTGAACAGAGCCCAGATCACCATAAACACAGAAGAGTGACCATGGCAGTAGTCTGAACCAAGAACCAAACTCACTTTCAGGCCAGGTCCCCCTGCTATACATTCCCTTAGTTCCTGTATGTCTTTTATCTTCCCAAAGTCCCTACCCTGTTATATCTGTATGTCTGAGTGGTTTAGTCTACCTAGACTAAAAACTCTATGAGGGAAAGAACCAAATCTATTTAGTGCTTTATTCCCAGAACCTAGCATAGTGCCTGAAACTCAAGGCCAAGTAAATGAATAAATTATTTTCTTAGTGAATCCATTAAAGAGGGGATGGGACCTGCTATGGAAGAGAGGTAGAGATGACCAGCAGCAATCATCTCTCTCTTTCACATCTAGAAAACTGCCTGGAGCAGTTGGAGATGGGATTTCCACGAGGAGCCCAGCCAGCCCCACTGCTTTGCTCTGTTCTGAAGGCCTCAGGTTCTCTGCAGCAACTGTCCCTGGATAGTGCCACCTTTGCCTCTCCCCAGGATTTCGGGCTTGTGCTGCAGACACTCAAAGGTAGGATCCAGCCAGAGGAAGAGGGACAGGCAGAAATATAGTATTGCTTTCTGGAAACATTAAGGTTGGCTCATGGTCTCTGTCTCCTATCCAGAGTACAACCTAGCCCTGAAGAGGCTGAGCTTCCATGACATGAATCTGGCTGACTGTCAGAGCGAGGTGCTCTTTTTGCTACAAAATCTGACTCTTCAAGGTAAGTTCCTAATCCAGAACCTAGACATTCTTCATTCTCATTGTGGTTCTGCTACTATCTCAGTGAGTGAGCATACCAGCGTTCCTTTCTTCACCTTGTGTCCTCAACTATAAAAAGAACAGAACCTGCATGAACTTCCTTCTCTAAGTCCCAAACTCAACTCCTCCTCTACAAACATTGAGAAATTACTCTTTTAGAGTATCTCACCAAAAAGTTTTTCTTACTTTTCAGGGACTGGCAGAAATAGTGGTGATAGGGAGAAATAAAGGTGTTGTGCCAATCTCTCCTCATAATCTTGTCTCTAATTCCCACCTCTGCAGAGAGGGTGGTCATTGGATATATATATAGAGAGAGAAGGAAGTGCATGGGGAACTGAACATACAGTAACATTTAGGCTTAATCTCTCATTTAAATCCTGATTTAGATCCAGCCCTGCCTGCAGTTTTGGACAAATTCCTTCCCCTTTCTGGGTTTCCATAAAATGTTTGCATACCTTGCTAGGGCCACCTGGGGCAGGAGGGGCAACACCAGTCCTAATACAGCCATTAGAATTTACTCTTATTTCTCTTGACAGAAATTACCTTCTCCTTCTGCCGTCTGTTCGAGAAGCGCCCAGCCCAATTTCTGCCTGAGATGGTGGCTGCTATGAAGGGCAACTCAACACTGAAGGGCCTTCGGCTGCCAGGGAACCGCCTGGGTGGGGACCAGACCCTAGGGAGGGAGAGGGGAAAGGAGCCAGGCCTTTGACCTAGAAACTCACTGGGTACAGGCACAAACCTCTCCACTGGGAATATGAGGGTTAGAATATAAACATTTATGTGCTGGGCTTTAAGAACTCCCAGCCAGAGTTGGGTTGGAGTACCCATGTTCCCGGTTCTTGGGTAGAGGTAATGGGCACTTCTCCCCTTCTATCCAGGTAATGCAGGCCTGCTGGCTCTGGCAGATGTTTTCTCAGAGGATTCTTCCTCTTCTCTCTGTCAGCTGGACATCAGGTACATGGCAGCGGGCAGGGAGGGATGGGACCACAGGGATATCTTAACAGGGATGAATTGCTTCCTGGATATCTAATCCATCTCATCCCTACCAGTTCCAACTGCATCAAGCCAGATGGGCTTCTGGAGTTTGCCAAGCGGCTGGAGCGCTGGGGCCGTGGAGCCTTTGGTCACCTGCGTCTCTTCCAGAACTGGCTGGACCAGGATGCAGTCACAGCCAGGGAAGCTATCCGGCGGCTCCGGGCCACCTGTCACGTGGTTAGCGACTCATGGGACTCATCCCAGGCTTTTGCAGATTATGTCAGCACCATGTGATGGGGCCCATACCTCACAGGTCCATGCTCAGTACCATCAGCTTGCAGGGGCTGAGGCATGGGCTGCCCAGAATCCCCAGTCACCAGTTCTTTCTCTTTCTGCCACCTTTTCCCTCTTTTTTCCATCTTCCCTGGCACTGAGGTTCTGGAGGCCTTGACAGGGCCCAGCAAAGACATTCTCACAGCTGGGTTTAGAGCCCCTTACTCAAAACCAAGAACCCTGGCCAAGAGATTACAGTGGTAATCACTGTCACTGAGGACAGCCCCCTCCTGGGGTCCTGCCTTCCCACCTCAAGCAAGTAACCAGGCTTTAGAAAAGTATAGGAATGCCCACTACCAGGCCTCTTCCCTCCTGGGCTTACCACACTGCTCCCAGGCCTCAGTCCCTTTCATACCTTTATTCCTTTCTTTTTTTTAACCAGAAAAGTTTTTCTTATAAAATAAATTTTGGGCAAACATCATGCAGCCCTTCTTGATGATTTTCTCCCAGAGAACAAAATTCAGCAGGGCCCTGTGGGGCAGGAAGCCCCTTTTCCCTGTACCCTTCCACTAACAGCTACACTCAGACCAGCTGGTTATCAGTGGAGCCCCCGCTGCTCCTCATGGGAACGCTGGTGGAAGACGAAGGTGATGGCAGTGGAGGCAGCATCCCAGGCAGCCTGGAGTACCTCATCCTGGAGCCCCCGTTTATCAGTGCTATGGTTCCACTGGGCCAGGTCTGAAGTGCAGTCAGAACCATCAGGGGGTGGCCAGACCTGGCGGCTGTTGACACAACGGCGGCAGTGCAACCTAGGATCAGAGGACAGAGCTGTGGTCACTGCAGACCCCATTTCTATGCTGAGCAGGTAGCTCAGAGATAATAGTTAGGGCACTCAACCCACCTGTCATGTGTATCACTGAGGCTAGCCTCATCCAGGGTAAATAGCTCCTTCAACTCGCCCAGAGAGAAGTGTCGCTCTACATCCTGTTCTTCATCCACTACACAGCTGCTCAGTGCCTTCTTGTGGCTCTGCCGCTGGAAGATCTTCTCCTCAATGGTACCTGCCTGGAAGAATAGAGTTCAAGGAATATAGGGCTCAATCATCCCCATACAGAGGGAACAGGGAAACTCAGAGTGGAAACTAAAGCCCCTCAAAGAGAAGGGGAGAAGAATGAAAAGTACAAATCCTGGAGTAACCTCTTAGCCAGCCCCACTTTCCCAGTCTTATGCCTCCTGCTTTTTTTGTTTTGTTTTTGTGGTACTGGGAATTGAACCCAGGGGTACTCTACCACTGAGCTACATCCCTAGCCCTGTTATTTGCTATTTGACAGAGGCTGTCACTAAGTAGCCCAAGCTTTCTGCCCCCAGATTTCCAGGTCACTGGGGTTACAGGTGTGCACCATGCACCCAGCTCTAGGCTATCTCCTAGGAACCTGCCTTGTGTATGTTTATTCATCCTGGCTACTTTCTGTACCAGTAAAGGGTCCCAAGGCCTGGCTAAATCCCTTCAGGTTGAACTGAGGTCGTCTGCAGCAGCTTCAGATCTTCACACTAAGCTAGACTCTCATTTATTCAATAATTGTGGTTTGAGTATTTTATGCAGGCCTTGCAGTAATAAGACACAAAGAATCAAATATAATCCCTATCCTTGAATTCAGACTAATGGAAAAGACAGACATGAACAGAATCTTGAAAATGAATGGTTTGCAAGGGTAGAGAGAAGCAAAAGCATTTGTATCATAGGAACAAAGGAATAAGCCAGGCCTATTATGAAGGGTTCAGTTACTTGGGAGGCTGAGGTGGGAAGATCACTTGAGCCAAGGAGTTTGAGGACAGTTTGGTCAATATAGTGAGATCCTGTCTCCAAATGAAACAAAACAAAACAAAAAATTCAGTTCAGGCTAACTGGAAGAGAGTAGAGAATAATAAGAATGGGATGGGAAATTCAGCAGAAATATATTAGAGAACCTTGGATACTAAATTGAAGGGATTGAATCCAAAGGTGCTTTACCACTAAGTCAAATCCCCAGTTCTTTTTATTTTTATTTTGAGAGAGGATCTCACTAAGTTGCTGAGGCTGGGCTCAAATTTACAATCCTTTTGCCTCAGCCTCCCAAGTTGCTGGCATGCACCACTGCACCCAGCTTGGCCTTAAATGAAAAATAAATTTATAATTTTAGAAATATTTATTCTGGAAGCAGTACACGAAGAATGGGTTAGGATAGGAGAAAAGGTGACTACTGGGCTGGGGTTGTGGCTCAGTGGTAGAATACTTGCCTGGCATGTTTGAGGCCCTGGGTTCAATTCTCAGCACCCCATATAAATTAATTAATTAATTAAATAAAAGATCCATTGACAACTAAAAAAAAATATTAAAAAAAAAGGGGACTATGACTTTAGCAAGGGACAGAGAGACAGAGAGGAGTCAGAATAATGAATTTAGAAGTCATTAACTGGTAGGAACCTAGTTGTTTAAGAGACAGAGAACAGTCCAGTAGGATGATTTCCAGGCTTGAATAATGAGAACATTAAATGACAAAATTCAGTTCAGTCATAAAATACTCCTAAGTAGAAGGAGGGTTGTGGGGTGTAGCTCAGTGGTATAGCACTTGCTTGGTATACAAAAGGCCCTGGATTCAATTTCCAGCACTGCAAAACAAAACAAAACAAAACAAAAAAAAGAAATTCAAGTGGAAATAAATTAAGTAATGGAAATATGGGTTTAGAGCTCAGGTAAGAGATCTTGTTAAAATGTATCAATCTAATAAGAGTATATAATTGAAGAGGTAGGAGAATCAAAGTGGAGTTTCCCAGACAAGAAAAGAGAATAGGGTGGGGTAGAACCCAGGGCATTCCATGTGCTAGGCAAGTGATCTTCAACTAACCTACATCACTACCAACCCCCTAAGAGAATTTTAGAAAGGCTTAGTGTCAAAAGAAAAAAAAATCAAGCCTGTATTGTGGCTGGGGTTGTAGTTTAGTGGTAGAGTGCTTGCCTAGCACGTGCAAGATCTGGGTCCAATCTCTAGTACCACCAAGAGGGGGGAAAAAAAAGTAAGAGTTCCCTATTTTGGCAATTGGAAAGATAGTGGTACATTTGAAAGTAGGTATAAGGGGTCTGATGACCAAGATGATGAGAGGTGAAGAAGTTCATCTAAAGTTTTGGGAATTTTTGAAGTAAACAAATGGAAAGCACTCTGGAGTAGTGATTAAAATAAGACAGAGGGAGCCAGGCACGGTGGTGTACACATGCCTATAACCCCAATGGCTTGGGACACTAAGTCAGGAGGATCACAAGTTTAAGGCCAGCCTCAGCAACTTAGTGAGGCCCTAAGCAACTTAGCAAGACCCTGTCTCAAAGTAAAAAAAGGGCTGGGGCTATGACTCAGTGGTTATACGTCCCTGTGTTAAATTACCAATACAAAAAAACAAAAAACAGAGGGTTGAAAATTTGTTTTTAAAACAGGTGGGAACTGGGGTTGTGGCTCAGTAGAGCACTTGTCTAGCAAGGTCAGTCCCAGCAACTTAACAAGGCCCTAAGCAGCTTAGCGAAATCCTGTATCAAAAATAAAGAAGGATGGGGTGTAGCTCAGTGGTAAAGCACCCCTGGGGGTTCAGTTCCCAGAACCAGGAAAAAAAAAAAAGTCAGAGCTACTTGAGCACATTTACAGACTTAGGGAGAATAAATGAGAAACTGATCAACTAAGAAAGGGCTGGGCACGATGGCACATGCCTATAATCCCAGCTATTCAGGATGATTCCAAATTAGAGGTCAGCCTGGGTAACTTAGTAAGAACTTGTTTCAAAATAAAAAAAATAATAATAATAAAAAGAGTAGAAGAGTGGAGCACTCCTGGGTTCAATCCCCAACACCACCACCAAAAACCAAACAAACAAACAAACAAGGAGTGGGATAACTGGGTCAAATGGTGGTTCCATTCCAAGTTTTCTGAGGAACCTTCAAACTGCTTTCTTTCCATAGTGGTTGCACCAATTTGCAGCAATGTATGAGTGTACCTTTTCCCCCACATCCTTGCCAAAACTTATTGTTGCTTGTATTTTTGGAACGGAGCCACCATTTGACCCAGTTATCTGGCGAAAAAAACAGTGAAGAAGTCACATCAATGTTCATAGTAGCTCAATTCACAATAGCTAAACTATGGAACCAAGCTAGATGCCTTCAACAGATGAATGGATAAAGAAATGCGGTACATATACACAATGGGATATTACTCAGCCTTGAAGAATGAAATTATGGCCTTTGCAGATAAGTGGATTATGCTGGAGAATAACATGCTAACTGAAATAAGCCAAACAAAAAACCAAAGGCTGAATGTTTTCTCTGATAAGCACATGCTTATCATGTGCTTTTCTCTGATAAGCACATGCTTATCATGGGAGGAATGAAGGGATTTTGGATTCTGCAGAGGGGATTGAGGGGAGGGAATGGGTTGTGGGGATAGGAAGAACAGTGGAATGAGATGGACATTATTACCCTACATACATGTATGATTACACTACCCATGTGACTCTGTACCATGTTCAGCCAGAGGAAGGAGAGGTAGTGCTCCATATGTGTACGACATGTCTAAATGCATTCCACAGTCATGTATAACTAATTAGAAAATATTTTTTTAAAAATTAAAAAAGAAGGAAAGGATACGAAGAGGGGTTTACTGCAGAGCTATAAGGATGAATCTCAAAGAGGAAGGGAATCTTCCTCTGAGATAGGAAGGGAATAGGTGTAGAGATTTACAGAAAAGAGGAAGAGAGGTGAAAGAATTCATGCCTGGTAGTTTATATTCTCTCTGTAAAGATAAGAGTCTCTGCAGAAAGAATGAGACAGGGTAGGTAGGAAACTTGAAGGAAGTAGTAAGGGCTTGAAATGGTCACTGAAAAGAAATAAGATGGCCCAGCCAAAAAGGATAACATGAATTTATCATAGTACCAACCTATAAATGCAAAATGTATTGATGTAGAAGCTGAGAACAGCTGAAATGATCCAAGTGAAATGAATATTGGGATGAGTGGCTAAAGGGTCACACAGGATCAAGCTGAAAAAAAAAACCAAGCCAAGCCAGACTGATGGGGAGTGGGCATGAGAGGTTCTCATACTATATCTATTATAGTAGACACAGTGGGAAGGGAGAAGCTGGAAGGATAGGATGTGAGAGCAGGATTAGAGTAATTAAAGTTTTGGATACTAACAATTTACATATATTGTAGCCTTAGGAGAAATTAGATGAGGGAATTAGATGAGAGGGAGTTGAGGTCATTAGAGATGAAGTCAAAGAAACATGAATGTGAGAATGCTGGAACACTGCATAGTCCTCAGAGTCAGCCAGGATGATTGCTGGATTTGAGAAAGCAACAAAGACAGCTATGTTCAAAGTCATTGCTAAATTAGGAATGTAGCAAGGGTTAAATGACTGTAGCAAAGAAGAAAAGGTGACTTCCCTTTGTCATGTTGTCAATCAGACAACATGAGCTACAAAAGAGGAACTATGGATGGACAAACTGAAGGTGGTAAATGAAATTGCCATAACAGCTTCTTAACCCCAGGGACACATGGGGGAATGAGAAGATTTATAAGGCAAAGGACACAACTGAAATTGGTTACAGAATAAAAGTAGGTATCCTGCAAAAAGGATGTACTAAACAAGCATCCAAACAGCACAATAAGAACCACTGGAAGCCAGGCATGGTGGCAAACATCTGTAATTCCCAAGACTCAGGAGGTTGAGGCAGAACAATCACAAGTTCAAAGACAATCTCAGCAACTTAGACTCTGTCTCAAAATAAAAAGGCTTAAAAGGGTTGGGGATGTAGCTCAGTGGTAAAGCACTCCTGGGTTCAATCCCTAACACCAAAAGAAAAAAAAAAAAAAAACAAAAAAACAAAAAACAAGACTCACTGGGAGGAATTGGGTAGAGAGAAGGGAAGGGAGAACAGGAATACAGGACTCAAGGTTAGGCCCACAGAGTGGCCACTGATAGAAGTGTCTCTTTCAAAGAGACACACTGAGAAAACAATTTAAGATGGTTTGTGAAGGTCTTGTTCCATGATCCACCCCTACATTGGCCACCGTCACCATTCTTACAGACAGCAGGCGATAGATATAGCAGGTCTTCTTTTGACCATCACGCCAAACCCGGGCCATGGCTTGTTCGTCATTGGCCGGGTTCCAGTCAGGGTCAAACATGATCAGTCGGTTAGCCCCAATGAGATTGAGGCCACAGCCCCCAGCTTTGCTGCTCAGCATGAAGACAAAATCAGGGCTCTGGAAAAAAAAAAAAAAAAAGAAAGCAGGGGAGAAAGAATCTCTTATAGACTAAAATGGGATCTCTTCCTCAGTCCAGCCAGCTCTTGCTTCTACTCACACTCAATTGTAACAACCCCTAGTTTGCTTGCCAACTAGCCAATTTCCCAATCTACAAAATCAGTTTCCAACCCAGCCATTACCGACAAGCCTAACCCTAACCCCCACATCACCACACCAAAAAAAAAAAAAAAAAAAAAAAAATCAAAAACTTGATATAGCCAGGCATGGGGGTGTACACCTATAATTCCAGCAACTCAGGAGGCTGAAGCAGGAGGATCACAAATTCAAAGTCAGTCTCAGCAACTTAGTCAGACCCTGTCTCAAAATCTAAAAAAAAGGGCTGGGGTATGGCTCAGTGTAGTTAAGCAATCCTGGGTTCAATACGCAGTACCAAAAAAAAAAAAAAAAAAAAAAAAAAAAAAAAAAAAAGAAAGAAAAGAAAAGAAAAAGAAAAAGAAAAAAAACTCTGATGTAGCACCCACTTACAGCTTCTCTATCAGTCAATTCTGATGTTACTGCATTGGTGGTGTGGGGGCAAGGGCTATGCATTTACCGATGGACAGTTGAAGCGCTCCACGACCTTGGCTCGCTTCTTAATGGACATTGTGCCATCCAGGCGGACATACAAGTACCTGAAAGGGCATCCAAAGGTCAAGACCCAAAAAGAAAGGAGGGCCCCTTAGAGCCATGGTCCCTGAAGGGGCCACCAAATCAGTGCTTGAGGCTACTCATGGGCATAGATTTTTGGTATTCCCAAAGAGAAGGGCAGGGAGCTAAGGGGTCAGGACTCTGACCTATGTCCCCTGAAGGACCAGGGGACATTCTGCTTAGACAGGGCCACTGCATCAATAAGGAAAAAGCCATTCATGGAAGTCCTTCATATACCAACATCTTGAACTATGCCCACCAATCAGAATATCTAATTTTTCTAGGGGCAGTGAGGAAGGCACATCTCTTGCCAGCCTATGTAGGACTTCCTTACCTTCGGGTCCGACAGAGCTTCTCAAAGAGATCTAATGTCTGGGTATAATTGGATACCAGCACTACTTTGTCACTGCTGCGGCTTCGTGTCACTGCCAGAATATATCAAGGACCAGCATCTTACCTGAAAAGAACAGCAACCATTAGTCCCCCACTGGCTATCCCAATGGGCCAAGATTCTTGCTTTTTTCTTCTTTTTTTGGTGCTAGGGATCAAACTCAGGGACTTGTGCATGCTAGGCAAGCACTCTACCACTGAGCTACAATCCCAACCCATATTCTGTCTCTTGATATCCTGCCTTCAGACAGGACGGCTCTAGCAGAGATAATTTCCCACCTTACCTCCACTGCTCTTCTTGAAAAAGCCCATATACTGGTGGAAAGGCTTACCTGACAGCTGTGGCTCTAGAGCCTTAGAGCTATAACCAGGAGGGAAGATGTCCAAGGCACCCTCAAAGCCATCTGCCCCTTCCACACACTTGTCATGTATTAGAGCTGGATCTGAAAAAACAAAAAACAAACAAAACCATACCACAATGCCAGCTACTTTGCTTTCTGAAATTTCTACTTAAGAGCTCACTAGAATGCCCTCTAGACGCCCAGCCTAGAGGCCTTTCTCAGCACCATTCACTTGGTCTCTAACTTTCAAGTTCCAACAAGGTACAGCCAGTAACATCTGAGACCATGGACAGATAATCTTGCTCACTACTGTGTTCTCCCAACAAGAAGGGAATTTATACCACAGTCAAGTTTCCTTTATCATTTTTCCTACTACCTAACATTTTATATGAACAACACGTGTGTGTGCAAGCACTCACACATACTGTCTTGTACATCAAGCATTAAGCATTGGCTGGGCAGAAATAAGCTAAATTTTCTAAATTGGATCTAACTTATAGCGTCAACAACATAGGGTTCATGCCTTGGGGAGGTTTAAAATCACAAGGGGAGGCTATAGGATCTCTAGACAAGTTTCCAGGAAGGTTACTGGACCACCTACGTGAGCCTACTCTCCATTGCTCACTCTACAGAGAATACCAGAGCACGGGCTTAACTCACGATTACAAAGTTTCTTCAGCGAGGTGATGGAAGAAAGGGAAGACACACTCATCTTGCCCTCACACAACTCTTCTGCTGGTTTGGCCTGTCTCAGAAACCTCTTGTACAACTCAATCTGAAGGGGTGTCAGCCTAAAAAAAAAAAAAAAAAAGGCTGCTGGGTCAGTAGGGAAAAACTGGACCAGCCAGGCACAGTGATACACTCCTATAATCCCAGAGGCTTGGGAGGCTGAGACAGGAGGATCTCAAGTTCAAGGCCAGTCTCAGCAACTTAACAAGGCACTAAGCAACTTAATGAGACTCTGTTTTAAAATAAAAATTTAAAAGGTCTGGGAATGTAGGTCAGTGATAAAGTGCTTCTGGGTTTGATCCCCACACTCTGCCCTCTAAGGCTATCTTCAGACCCAACCCTGCTTCAGGGTCTAAGCTTTTATTTCACTCACTACACACCCTTCAGTTGATTTCAGTACCTGCAACAAACCACCTGCTCAATCTTTACAGGCAGATATTTAGAAAGGATATCAGAGGTCCTCCGTATCAGGCACCTAGGAAAAACAGAATAAAAAGGCAAGAGGCTGGTTTAAAAAAAAAAACAACTATGCTGGAATAAGAGGACGACGAAGACTGACTCAAATTTTGTAGTATACAATGTCAAAGACCCATCGGCCCTACAGTAAAGATATCTATATTAGGGTCTCAGTTATGGGAACAGAGGCCTTCCAAACAGCCTACCTTAGAGTAACAACTCTTTCTCTTCCCATTAACAGGATGGCTTCTCTCAAGAAAAGGCTGAGATCTCCCAGTGAGCCTGGGGCTCTGTCAGGGAAAGGAAGCTACAAACCAAGTCTTTAGGGGAATTTCTGCTCACATTTGCCTACATGCCTCCCAAGCTTAATGATAGCTCCTGGGTAGACCAAGGAGGATAGGGAGGCACTTAAGAAGCAGCTTCTAAGAACACACTGACTTTCCTCCCTATCATCTAAAATTGGTAAGGAGATGTACCCAGAGCATTAGGAAAGGCAGAAAGACTACAATGTAACCCCATCAATTGTGCATACCTACAACAGGAGAGCCAGAATGCAGCTGCCCTCTTGGAATAATTTTGGTACATGGTATAATAAGACCTCTTAGTTTGGGAGCTGTACCCATCCTTCACAACTCTCCTAAATGTCACAGAACAACATTGGGGCCAGAGAAGAGAAGCCTGGTGCTTTAGGTCTGAGATTCTGACATACTAATAATATACCAGGGGATATTATGCTCAGGAAGTCCAGCTACATCAGAGAAGAGTTTCATCAGTGGGCTGGTAAGCAGATCAAAATCAGACTATAGATTCTGGGCTAGAAAGAAAGAAGGAACTTGAATTGCAAGACCCCATCATTTATTCAGTGGCCATAATCAGGGCACAGATCCCACTCCTTCCCTAGATCACAGCCTTTGAAGGCTCTACTCAGCCAGTCCCCAAAGGGTTGGTCTCACATGGCATGAGAAGCAATTCAGATGACATTATTGGGATGTTACCTATTCACAATGCTGATAAGTTCCCTCAGTCGTGCCTCGCCTAGCTGCTTGTCTTCTTCACTGGCATCTGCATCTCGACTCTTCAAAATTGGCATTTCAAATGTTTCTTGAACTGATGGGCAGTCCCTGAACACATGAGAAAAGAGAAAATTAAAGTATATGTGAGAGGCTGGGGTTGTGGCTCAGTGGCAGAGTGCTTGCCTAGCACGTACAAGGTGCTGGGTTTAATTCTCAGCACCACATACAAATAAAGGTTCATTGTCACTAAAAAAATAAAGTACATGTGAAAAAAATGATTTTCCCACTGCCAACAGCAGCAAACCACCTCATCACAGACCAACCTTCCTACTAAGAACAATAAAGCGGAACAAAATGTGGGCAATTTCTGTTTAATAAATCAGAGATCTCAAAGCAGTAAAGACTTCAAAGGCCAAGAGTGAAATGGTAAAGCCCAAATATATAATTAATTAAAGCAAGTGTAAAGAGACTAAACTGTCCAATTAAAAGATTATTAGGCCAAATTTTCTTTAAAAGCAAAACTGTTCTTCGTAAGAGATGAAGTAGCATATAAGTACAGTGAAGTACTAATATATGCTACGAAATGGAGGAAACTTGAAAACAATATGCTAATAGAAATAAGTCAAATGCAAAAGGTCACATATTATATGAATCCATTTATATGAAACACACAGAGAGACAAATTCAGAGAAGCAGCAGTTTGGTAGTTGCCAAGGTTTGGAGGAAGGGCAGTAAGAACTGACTGCTTGATGGGTTTTAAGTTTCCTTTTGGGTGGTGAAAATGTTTTGGAACTAGATAAGGATGGTGGTGGCACAATAATGTGAATATACTAAATGCAACTGAACTATACAATTCAAAATGGCTAATTTTATTATTTGAATTTCTCCTCAAAAAGTTTTATAGAATTCAACACCCATTCATGATTAAGAAACCAAACCAAACCAAAACAAAACAAACAACCTCCTAGGAAACTAATAATAGGAAAAAAAATCCTTAATCAGAAGGACACGAGGAAGGCAGGGAGGGGATGGAGGGAGCTAGGAAGGGAAGGAAGGAGGAAAAGCAGGTGGCAGGCAGGTTTTCCTTTTCCCCTGAGATCAGGAATGAGATCCTCTATCACCACTTCTATCCATCGCTGTAAAAAAGCTCTAATAATAAACAAGTACATAGAACATGAAAAAATAAAAATAAAAGCTCTAACTAATGCATAAAACAGAAATGAAAAGTCTAAGAATAGGGCTGGGGAGATAGCTCAGCCGATAGAGTGGCTTGCCTCACAAGCACAAGGCCCTGAGTTCAATCCCCAGTACCGTACAAAAAAAAAAAAGCCTAAGAATTAGGATAAAAGACAAATTATTTTTTGCACATAACATGATTTTGTATGTGGAAAAATCCAAAAGAAACAATGCTGTGCCAGGTGTGGGGACACATACCTATAATCCCAACTACTTGGGAGACTGAGGCTGGAAGATCACAGGGTCAGCCTGGACAACTTAGACTCTGTCAAAACTGAACACAAAAAGGTCTGGGGAGATAGTCAGAAGTAAAAGTGGCCCTGGGTTCAATCCCTAGTATAGTTGGGAAACGCACATTAAAATTCACTTTAGTTGGGTTGGAGTTGTGGCTCAGTGGGTAGAGCACTTGCCTAGAATGTGTAAGGCACTGGGTTTGATTCTCACCACCACATATAATAAATGAATAAAATAAAGATCCATTAACATCTAATTAATTCACATTAATCAAGACATATTAAGCCATAGTAATTCAAACAGGAAAGTACTGACAGAAGGACAGAGTAGTTTAACAGAATAAAGTCCACAAATAACACATAGATGAGACATCTGATTTGTGAAGGAGGCAGCACTGCAATGAAATGCATCAAGGACAATCTTTTCAATAAATGGTGCTGGACTAACTAAATATCCTTATGGAAAAAGATGAATCTTGATCCTCACATTATACCTCACATATAAAAACTAATTTAAGATAATTTATAGACTTTAATGTGAGGTAAAATAATAAAGCTTCTTCTACCACTTTTCATAAAAAAAAAAAAAATTCAACTAGGAGTAGAAGTTAACTTCCTCACTCTAATAACAGACATCTTTCACTCCTAGGTATACCCTTAAAGAAATGAAAAACATATATCCAAATAATCTTATAAATGACAGTTTATAGTAGCATTGTTTACAAGAGCCCAAAGGTGGAAAGGTAAAAACAACACAAATGTTCATCAACTGATGAGCAGATAATCAAAATGTTAAAAATGGGCAAAAAAGTTAGGTGCCAGCTAGTGTTGTGGTTTAGTGGTAAAGCACTTGCCTAGCATGTTTGAGGCGCTGGTTCAATTCTCAGCACTACATATAAAGAAAGAAATAAAATAAACGTCCATCAACAACTAAAACAAAAACAAAACAAACAAAAAAAAAAGTCAGGTACTTCACAAAACAGGATGATCTCAGGTGCAGTGATGCGTGCCTATAACCCAGTGACTAAGAAGGCTAAGGCAGGAGAATCCCAAGTTCAAGGCTAGCCTTGGTAACTTGAGACACAGTCTCAAAATACAAAATTTTTAAAAGAGGCGGAGTTAGGGGCTGGGGAGATAGCTCAGTTGGTAGAGTGTTTGCCTTGCAAGCACAAGGCCCTGGGTTCGATCCCCAGCACCCAAAAAAAAAAAAAAAAAAAAAAAAAGAGGCAGAGTTGTAGCTCAGTGGTAGAGTACCCTTGAGGTTCAAGCCTCAGTAACATTTAAAAACAACAAAATAAAATACAGAATGATCTCCAAATGGCCAATGAACATATTAAAAGATGTGACTTGATATTCATTAGACAAACGCAATGAGCTAGTACCCATCAGAGTAACTAAAATTTTAAAGAGAAAAATATTGGTGATATAAAGATTGGCAAACTATGATGACAGCTAGCCATCAGCCATCTATTTCTATAAGTAAAGTTTCATTAAACATATCATGACAATTCATTTATATATTATTTATGGATACTTCTATACAACAGTAGAATTGAGTACCTATGACAGAGAAAGATGACTTATAGCCTAAAATACTATCTAGCCCTTTAAGAAAAAGTTTATTGACCCCTGATGTAGACATAATGGAATTCTCACATATAACTAGTACAATCAGGAAAACTGAAGTAAATACATAAGCAGAAATATGACCTAGTAATTCCACTCTTGGGACAAAGAAATGCATACTTGCCCAACAGAAATACATACCAGGCTCAAGTAAAGACATGTACTAAGAATGTTCACAATATCATTATTTGAAAGAATAAAAACAGAAACAGCTGGACACGGTGGCACACACTGTAATCCCAGCAGTTTGGGAGGCTGAGACAGGAGGATCACCAGTTCAAAGTCAGTCTCAGAAAAGTAAGGCACTAAGCAACTCCGTGAGACCCTGGGTCTAAATAAAATACAAAAAAATAGGGCTGGGGATGTGGCTCAGTGGTCAAGTGCCCCTGTACCCCTGTTTAAAAAAAAAAAAAAAAATCCTAGAAACTCAATTATCTACCTACAAAAGAAAATAAATTCTAGAATGTTCATAAAGTGGAACATCATACAGCAATGGAAATTAACAAACTACTATATACAATATGGATGTTTATGTTTCAACATTAATGAAAGAAACCAGATACAAAATATATATGACTTCATTCACATAAAGGTCAAAAATAGGCAAATTTAAGGCTAAGGCAAGAGGATCACGACTTCAAGGCCAGCTTCAGCAACTCAGTGAGGTCCTAAGCAACTTAGCAAATTCCTGTCTTAAATAAAAATAAAAGGGCTGGGGACTTAGCTTAGTGGTAAAGTGCTCTGGGTTCAATCCCCAGTACCAAAAAAAAAAAAAAAAAAAAAAAACCAACAAACAGCAAATCTAATCAATAGTGTCAGAAAAGTGTTTACTTCTGGGTAAAAGAAGAGAATGATTAGAACAATGGGGCTGGTATGGTAGTAACTGATCTGGTGGTAGTTACACAATATGTTCACATTATGATAATCTTGCTACTCAGTAGTTTCTTTACATAAAGGGATTCTCCTGAGGACTGGAAAGATGGAGAGGCACTGACCTTTTCATAAATATCTATAAGCAAGAATTACCCAAATGCTATTGGCCAGAGGCTGAGAGAAGGGATGATTGAAGAGTTATCATTTAAAGGCTAGAATGTCAATTTTGTGAAATGATCAAATTCTAAAGGATAGTGGTGATGACTGTACAAAGTTACTTAATACCATTGAACTATACATTTAAAAAATGTTAAAATGGTTTTTAAAAAAAGAAACTGCCCAAGACAGTCTGCTGAAGAACTAATTATAAGGCAGCGAGGATGTGAGAAGCAAAAATGCCCTACTGCTGCCTCTACAGAGAAAGAAATGGCCAAAATGGGCCTTGCTGAGTTGTTTAGCGAGGCCAGGCCTCCTAATGGCTTTGCTACTTTCTGACAAGAGAAGCCTTCCTAAAAGACTGCCTAGTCTGTCTAACAAGCATTCTCTCCTTAGCTGGAATTACACTCCTAGAACAAAAAAGCTTTTTCCATTATAACGGGCAAGGCTGGATTCTTACCCAGGATGCCTGAATTAACAAAATGTACCAGCTGAAATATTCAAGCAGATCATTCTGGATGGGGTCCCAGAGATGAGCACCCGCCGCTGGTGTTCAAGCTGTCCAGGGGCCTGGTAGTCTGATTTTCAGAGTTCTTGAGTCTGTGTCCCTGCAAGAGAATTTTCACTCAGAGTATGATGGACCATGCCTAAATGGTAGAAAAGTCTTATGTAAACAAAAGGAGTCACAAACATTACAGGTTCTGAAACCTTGGGAACTAGGCAGAGAACAACATAAGAGTTGGTCAATCACTTGCTCGGGGAGAAATATTAAGCTGAAGAGATAGATCTTCAGTTTCCAAACCAGTGCTACACCCATAAAACAAGGATTCCCTCTGTTCTCTCCCAACCCTTTCCCTGCCCAATCTCCAGTCTTGGCAGCTCACCTACCCACTTTATTGACCATGTAGCCATGTTACAGATCCTTGCTTTCTGGGATTCCTCCTCCATAACAGTCCAACACACCCAGAATCTTCTGAGCCAAATGTCTTCTTTATTAGCCTCCAGGCTTCAACTAGGCCATCAGGGCTAAAGGGACTTGATTAGACTCCTTCCACCAGAATCCACAGAGCGAGACTACCTAAGAGCCTCCCTTCACATCTCTTCCCAGCTCTCATTCTCTCTGTACCCTAGCCACACATGCACCTAATTTCTCTTTTAGGCCATTTTCTAGAAAATGATAATGGACCCTACTATCTTCCCTCTTTCTCTAAGAAACATATAGGCAAGATCAGGCCTATGCCTTTTCTATGTTCAGTTCCCACTCCATGCTAAGCAAATCACACATAATTCAGTGACTAGTGAAATATTAACAAACAAGTCAGCCTTCTTCCCTCTGGCATCCTTTGACAATGCAACTAAATGTACATCCTCTCCACTGACCCCCAATTAAAGTGTCGAGTCCAGGACCTTTAGGCTCATTAGTTCAACATTTAAAGGCCTTCTTAATTAGGTCCCAACTAAACTCTGACCATCTCCACAGCTTATCATAGTCCATAGCCTTGCCTCCTCACCACTCCTAATGCTGGATTTCCCTAGATCTTTGCTAGTGCACTTCTATGCCCATAGTTCTCTCCAACAGGCAAATTCCCAAACATCAACTCCTATGCAAAGTCTTCTTCAATGACCCCAGACTGTTGGTCTCTCTCACTTTGTGCTCCTATGGCACTATCTACACAATGGCTGCTACTATTTAGTGAAGCTTTTAATGTGCCAGGCACAGTATTAAGAACTTTACCTAGCTCTCTATCCTCCTCACTCTTGCACGCACTCTCTCTGTACACACTCTGCCTGTCCACTTAATATAAAATCTCTTGCATGAGTTCCAAAAAAAAAAAGAACTTTACCTATATTTTCTCTTTGGGGGCACTGGGAATTGAACCTAAGGGCACTTTATCACTGAGCTATATTCCCAGTCCGTTTTAATTATTTTATTTTAAATCAGGGTCTTGCTAAGTTGCTTAGAGCCTCCTCAAAATGGGGTTCCTCCTGCTTCAGCCTCCCAAATCGCTGGGATTATAGGCGGGTACTACCAGCACCCAGTTTGTATATTCTTTTTGAAAAATGGAAAATTTACCTCAATTAAATATTACCACTTCTATCTCTTTGAAATGTGACTCTTATAAGTATCATCCATGTATTTTATGCATTTCCCCAGCACCTTTAATCTGGCTTGCTTTGTGTGAGTAAAGTAAATTGATCTGGATGAGGCACAAAGGGACAAACCATCCATACCTTAGCCAAGCTTTCAATTGCCTCCAAGACAGTAATCAAGTTCCAGTTTACTATGTATGCACTGAATGAACCTGGGCAAATCACTGCCATCCGTGAACTTCAGTCTGCTAGTCTCCAAAACTGAGATGATGATGATGATGATGTCAATGTCAATCTCTCCCCATTCAGACTCCTGGACAAAGTACTTTTTATATACTGTCTTGATCTGGATCATGTCCCTTTTAAGTAGACCTTATGCCATCCACTGTACATAGGAAGAAACTTTTTCAGACCTGAAAGTCATGTCTCTGTCAAGGCCAGGGCTGATTCCATGGCTTCTGACTGAGCATCAATGATTTTTTTTTCTTTCTTTTTAAACAAAAAGAGAACCATGTGTACCAGAAGTGTCAGCTGGGAAGAAGTCACAATGCATGCTGGGAACATGAAAACCTGGGATATTAACCCTTCCCTTTCCAGAATCTAAAAGGAAAAACTGTCTCCTGGAACAAGATGACTGTTTTTCAGGACTTTCGCTTCCTCAGGTATTTGACAATTGACAAAAGGTAAACAAGTAAGAGGCAGAGGACTGCAGGATAGTAAGAGGAAATCTGGTCTCTTGTACTCTGCAGTCAGTTCTTAAAACAGGACAGAGTGAAGAAGAAAGGGAACAACAAAGAACAGAAAAAATTAAGATGAGCCAGGTATGGTGCCACACAACTGTAATCTCAGTGACTCAGGAGGCTGAGGCAGAGGATAGCAAGTTCGAGGCCAGCCTCGGCAACTTAGTGGAACCTGCCTTAAAAGCAAAAATATAAAGCTCTTAATAGGTAGCTCAGTGGTGAAGATCCCACTTGGTTCAATTCTCAGTACTTAAAAAAAAAAAAAAAAAAAAAAAAAAAATCAAAATGATCCCTAGTCCTCAAGGACTCAATAGCTAGAGCCTACCCTTCTTTTCCACAGTACCCTAACCTGGACCAGGCTCCTGGCACAGTCCCCTCCATTGTTTTTTTTTTGTCTTTTTTTTTTTGGTACTGGGAATTGAACTCTGGGGACCTTTACTACTAAGCTACATCTCCAGCCACTCCCCGCCTTTTTTTTTTTTTTTTTTTTTTTGAGACAGAGTCTTGCTAAGTTGCTTAGGGTCTCACTTATTGCTCAAACTAGTCTTGAACTTGCAATCCTCCTACCTCAACTTCCCAAGTTGCTGGGGTGATAGACTGTGTCACAGCATCCAGCATCCCCCGCTCCATTGTAATGAAACAGATGCCAGGGCCCCAAGCAGAGGGCAGTCACATGCATATCCCCAAGCTCCTTAATCTTTTACCACTACCTAGAGGAATAGCCCATCAGGATATCAGGAATTTGCAAAGGACTGACTTTTCTTAAGGAAAACTGGGAAGTAGCTCACAATTTGTAAGCACAATACCCAAAATAAGTTTGTGTCCTCTGTCCTATCCCTAAACTCCTAAGACACTAGGCTATTCTAGAGGCCCCAGAGCATAGTCAAGCATGCCCATCAGTTGACAAGTGGGGCCAAGTATTCAACCAACTCTCTACTAGTGTCCCCAGGTCTTTCAAGCAACTCTCTATTAGTGTCCCAGTTATATGAAAAGTGACCTTAATGCTCCCAAAGAGGTGTAAACAGAGCAGCAGTCTCAGGGTAACCAAGTTCATTAGAGTCCAGGAAGGCTCTCTATAATAGAAAGCCCCCAGCCACCCTCACTATGTTCTGAATACTAGCATCTTTACCACAATTCATGCATACTGGAAAAGGCCAAGAAGTGACTACTGCTATATTTTCCTTAGTCCCCAAAAGAACATACTACAAAGTTGTATGGACTGTCCATGTTAGACTTTCTTATCTCTGTGCTCCTGTTCATGAAAATCCTCCAGTCCAGAATAAAAACCAGCACTAACATTTACCAAGGTTTATGACATGCCAGGCACTGCCATAAGTTTTCCTCCAGTCACCTGGTTGAATACCTACAATAATCCTATGACTGGATGCAGTGGCACACACCTATCATCCCAGCAATCAGGAGGCTGAGGCAGGAGGATTGCAAGTTCAAAGCTAGCCTCAGCAACTTATCAAAGATCTAAGCAACCTGTCTCAAAATTAAAAAAAAAAAAAAATTTTAAAGGTCTGGGGAGGGGGCTGGGGTTGTTGCTCATTGGTGGAGCGGTTGCCTACCACATGTGAGGTACTGGGTTCAATCCTCAGCACCACATTAAAAAATAAGTAAATAAGGTATTGTATCCATCTACAACTTAAAAAAAAAAAAAAAGGCCTGGTGATGTGGCTCAGTGATTAAGCACTCCTGGGTTCAATCCCCAGTACCAATAATAATAATAAATGGGGTACTATCACCCTATTTTCATGACGCAGAAACAGGTTAAGGTCACTGAGAAGTGGCACAACAAGGATATGAATTAATGTCTCTGACTCTAGAACCTATTCCCCTAAATGCTATGCCATGTCTCTACCCATCCAAACCCCTCTCCCATCCTTCAAAGTTCTTCTTTGGTCTAGGAATACCATCTGGCAACAACAAAACCAATCGACCCACAGCACTTCACTCTCCTTAAGAGTTCTGAGCACTGTTTAATTTCTCTTTTGGCAGACTGGTGTTACAATTTGGCAAATTGGTGTTACAAGTTCTCTTCCTTCCTTGTCTCCTCCAAGGCAGCTACATCTGTCCTCAGCATTATGTAACTAGTAAAGCACTGAGATGGTGGCAGTGTTCCAATTAGGAGACTTTCATGGATCTCCTACACCCAGACTGTTGAGCATCAAATACCTCATCACATATGACCAGTCCAACACTTCCTTTCTGTAGAACTCCAACATGAAGGCGGAAGGTCTCATAGGAAATGATGAGGATGGGAGAAGGCACTCTGCTCCACGCTGGTTCATGAATCCCTCTACAATAGAAAAGTTGTCAAGGGACCAAATCAGAACACATTAAAGAAAAAAATTAGCTTGTGTATTTGTGCGGGTTATTGGGGATTAAACCCAGGGCCACGGGCAAGTTAGGCAAGCACTTTACCACTGAGCTATGTCCCCAACCCCTTTTTGTCCTTCATGTTGAGACAGGCTCTCATTAATAGCTCAGGCTGGCCTCAAACTGGCGATCCTGCTTCCTTGGCCTCTTGAGTAGCTGGAATCGTAGGAGCACACCACCACACCAAGCAATGGTTGTTAAAGTAGCCTAAAAATGACTATTTTGACTATTTTGAATGGGAATTCTCTTCTATTCCTGCATCGCCCTCAACTCTGGCCATAATTGAGCATATACCTAAGAAAGCAAGCAGTAGAGCAGGGCACAGTGGCACATGCCTGTAATCCCAGCAATTCAGGAGGCTGAGGCAGGAGGATTACAACTTTGATGTCAGACTGTTAGCAAGACCCTATCTCAAAATAAGAAATAAAAAGGACTAGAGGATGTAGTTCAGTAATAGAGCACCTCTGGGTTCATCCCCAGTACCACAAAAAAATAAAAGGAAGGAAGCAAGCAAGAGCATGCTGGATGGACGAGAGCAATCTTTTTTCAGACTTTGTACCCAGCTTTGGTCTATCTCATCTTTAGATCCTCCATCGATGGCCAGAGGTTGGATCCTTCCTCCGAGCCACTTCCCAACTTCATTATACCAGTTCTTCACCAGACTGGAGGGCGACACCACAACTGCTTTGTCAATTTCTGGCTTGCACTCTGGACTCTGGCGCAAAAGTGTCCACATCAACGTGATGCACTGCAGTGTCTTTCCCAGGCCCATCTCATCAGCCATGATGCAGCCATGGCTGCCAGGTATGCGCCTACTGGTGACACACTCCCACAGGAACTTCACTCCCTGGGGAATGACAGCATTCAGTCCACTTTGGCACCTAAGAAGCCCCTGCCCCAGAGATAGTAGTCTCCCAGGCTCAGTTCCCCACCCATACTTCATTCTTCTCACCCACATTACCTCTCTCTGATGAGGCCGCAAAACCTACTGAGAATAGGATCCACAACCACATGGACAGGAAGTTTTTCCCTGAGAAAACAGCAAAAACAAAACAAATGCAAAACAGATGCTCAGACATGGGCAGGAGCACACTCTCAGAAAGTTGTGTTCTGCCAATCCAGAACCACAGAGTACCTTCCAAGCCTCCTTCCAAGTTCCTGCACTAGAAGTTAGAAAGTTGGGAAAGGAAGATGGGTTCTCCATGTCTTTACTTTAATCACTCCTACCCTGATTGCTGGTAGGGAAGAGGTGAGAAACCCCCACTAACTGAACATGACCACATGCTCTTCCCCAAGGTCTCCCCTTCCCTGACCACCATTCTCTGGATGGCTTGATAACCAAAAGAGCTCCATGATAATCTATTCCAGTCCCACAGAAAAGTCACACCAAAATGCGCTCTGCCCTTCCAAGTATACTCTTAGAGAAGACTATAACTGCTCAAGAAATATCAATGCACATACTTGTCAAGCTTCACAGCTGATCATGGACCTCAGTGGGGGAGGCTCGTACAGAACCAAGGCACCTTCTTCCAGGGGGTCATGAAGGGCCCGGCGGACCCCCGCCCTTTTCAGACCCAATGCCCGAGAGCCCAGAGGACCTAGAAACCAGCAATCAATCAGTCAACTGAGACTTTATGTTCAGGAGCTCCAGCAGGCCCAGCTCAAATGCACATCCTTTACATAACCTTCCTGAACTTTCATCTAACCCACTCTTTCCCCAAAGTCCTACAAACCTGGTTTGGACACCTCTACCTAATTACTTCTTCAGCCTCAGACCAGAGCTATTCCCATTTAATTTCTCCCATTCAATTATAACTTCTAGAGGGCTGGAACTTCATCTTGAGTCAATCCTGGAAAGGCTTGAACCCTTAAAGAGGCTTTTCAAGTCTGAGAGCTCTTGAGGGCTGGCATCCTCCCTCCCCAGCCTGTTTTAGCACAATGCAATGCCCTAAATAGAACAGGGAAAACTTCATAGAAATTGGAACTCCCACACTGTTAGCCTCATTCAGGAGATGCTACTGAACACACTTAGACTGAATGAAGCCTAGGTCCATTAGCTACTCTGGCCTACCAGGAGCTTTCTGAACACAAGAAGATAAGGGGCAGTTAGTCTTGGTAGTGCTGAAGCGAATACAACTTTCACACGGGCCTCTGGAGGGTCATTCTAAATATAGTCAAAGCAAGACTGACATCTTCATTTCCCACCTAGCTTGTTATTTGCAAAAGCAGTTTTTTAAATCTATTCAGACACATTCATACATGACTAATTCAGAAAACCAAAGTCTTTGTTTTACCTTGATAATTTGGAAGGGAACTTTGAAAGGCTTTGACAAAATGCTTCGAATAATGCTTCCTAAAAAAAGGAAAAAATGAGAAACAGGGATTCAGGACTTATTAATGAGTTGTAATGGGATAATATTTTTACTAGGTTTTGTACAACAGCTTCCATCTTTGAGATTTCATGTAAGGTTTTACTATACCTAGGAATAGCTGAAAAGACATACCTCAGTCAACCTGAGGCTCAGAATTCATTGCTTATGTAAGACCATTCCAGTAAAGACACCTGGGTCTTCTTTAGGGTGAAGCACCTTAAGAAGCAAGCATCCTATACAATACTAACAGACAATTCCAATATCTGGGTTTAACCTCTGTCCTGTAGAACTGTATCTTCCCCAAAAATACCTTTTTTTTTTTTTTTGTGTGTGTGTGTGTGTGTGTGTGTGGTGGGGGCAGGGGTGCTGGAAATTGAATTTAGGTCAGTGCACATACTAACCACATGCTCTACCACTGAGTAACATCCCCAACCCACAAGTTTTGTTGTTGTGTTTTGGTACTGGGGATTGAACCCAGTGCTGCTTTACCACTGAGCTACACCCCCAGCCCTTTTTCAGATAGGGTCTCACCAAATTACTTAGGGCCTCGTTAAGTTGCAGAGGTTGGCCTTGAACTTGTGATCCGCCTGCCTCAGTGTCCCAGCCACTGGCATTACAGGTGTGTACCACCACATCCAGCTCCATAAGTCTTTTTTGCTGTATCAGTTTTGCCAGTTGTATCTAATTCTCACATTACTATCCACATCAGCCTCCTTAGGAACTAAACAGCCCAACAAAGAGTAGTGGTAGCCAGGTATGTAGTACACTCCTATAATCCCAACTACTCAAGAGGCTGAGGCAGGAGGATTGCAAGTTTGAGACCAGTCTGGGAAACTTAGCAAAACGCTTCCTCAAAATAAACTTTAAAAGAGCTGAGGATGTAATTCAGTTGTAGAGCACTTGCCTAGCATGTACGAGGTCTTAGGTTCAATTGCCAAAAAAAAAAAAAAAAAAAAAAAAAAAAAAAGAGTAGTGGTACTAGGGGTGATAAGAACAGAGGTATTAGTAAAATAATAATAGTAGCAACAGCAAAAATGAACAATAATAATGGTAGCTAACAATGTATGCTAGATTTGGAGCTAAGCCTCTTGCATTCATGTTAACATTTAATCTCAATATTCCTGAGACTAATGTATTATTGGTATTCCATTTAGAAATAAGCAAACTGAGGCTCAGGGCAATTATATCACTTTTTCAAGTCACACAGCCAAGACTGATCCAAGATTTTCCTAATTCTGGGGCCCTCACCAGTGGGTAATATGGCCTCCTAGCCAACATGTTACATATAGGCATACTGGCCAAGAGCCAGCAGCTTCCTGCCATGGAAGACACAAGAGAAAGCATATGCGAGAGAAGGCAAGCCCATTACCAAGAAAAAGCAAGTGGGACAAGGGTGACAGGAAACAGACACATGCAGATCCCAGGCCTACAAGAAGACTGCACCAGGACTTTGGCCTGGAATTGGCACTATTCCATGGGCTATGGAAGTTTGGTCCACATGTACCTAAGTCCTTTGGGAAATTAAAATAGTCTGTGAACCTAGAATCTAACAGCAGAGATCCTAAGATAGGTATAATGGGAATACACTACAAGAAAAAGCAAGTAATAGAAAAACAAAACCCTCTCTTAAAGCAAAATTTTAACAAGAGAAGACCCTGAAATTTTTTTTTTTTTTTTTTTTTTTTTTTGTTTGGTTTTAGTACTAGATCAGACACTTTATATTGAGCTACATCCCCTGTCCTTTTTATTTTTCATTTTGAAGCAGGATCTCATTAAGTTGCTGAGGCTGACCTTGAACTTGAGATCCTCCTGCCTCAGTCTCACAAGCCACTAGGATTACAGGCATGTGCCACCACACCCAGCCCAGCTCAATGTCCTTGAAATAGGAAAAATGTAATAAATATTACTTATAGTCTGTGGAAGACAGAAAAGGAGTATGGAGAATTAAAGGTCAATATCACCCTAATAATGTTAACAAAGGCAAAATTGGAGAAAGGCTCAAATCTTTTTTTTTTTCCCTTCACAAAATAATCTTAATACTTTGTGCCTGGGCTAGCAGCATGTTATACCATGACATTTCTACACATACATAAGAATTTAACAAGTTACAAATGTTAAAAGCAGAGTAACAAACAATTGCTTATACAAAGGTAAATAGACACTGTGTTTTCTTCTTGAATCTTTTTTGTTGCATAATAAATCACAATTACCTGTCAGTATGTTACTAATCATAGAATATACTTTGACTGTGAGGTATGGCAACTCCCTGAAAGAGAGCTAACACATAAACCTGAATATTTGAGTGAATTCATTCTTTCTTTCTTTTTTTTTTTTTTTTTGTTTGCTTGTTGTTGTTGTTGTGCCAAGGACTGAACCCGGAGGTGCTAAGCCACTGAGTCACATTCCTCAGTCCTTTTTATTTTTTATTTTGAGACAGGGTCTCACTAAGTTGCTTAGGGCCTTGTTAAATTGCTGAGGCTGGCTTTGATTCTACAATCCTCTTGCTTCAGCCTCCCAAGCCACTGGAATTACAGGTGTGTGCTACCACACCCAGCTTGAGTGATTTTTTTTAAATAGTTGCCCCCAAATCTTGTTTATTTGCACATTTCTTTACATCTAAATAAAACTTTTATTGACATTTCTAATTAGCATGTTATAATTATTCATAGCGATAATCATTGTGAAAGATACTAACAAAAACTTAGCCTTAAGTCACACAAGAGCAAAAACTTCCTGTCTTATTTGACATTATTCTAAAAGACTGTCAGTATAAAAGGCTAAGTTTGAAGCTCTCAGTAGCCAAAAATTTATGCTCCAAATTTAAAAAACAGGCTTTCAATCGAACCCAGGAGCCACAAGGTCTGCAGGGAAAGCTACAGGTTTAGTAACTGGCAAGGGAGAATGTTAGAAGCCCTAGCCAAAAATACCTGAGGACCACAGCCTGTAAGACTTCTAATGGCCAGCTTCCTGGGATCTGGTGATAATACCAAGATCTGGCAGAAGCAGAGAGGAGAGCATGCTCTCATTCTTTGTTCATTTAGTTGCTGATAATTCATGCCATTCTGTCCTTCCGATAGAAGAGAGAGAGCATCCCTTTCCCCACCAAGGCTAAAGCTTCCCCTTCTGTATAGATTTATTCTATCAGTTATGTCCTATCTCTCCTGCATCTTAACCTCTCTAGCTAGCTATCTCACCAGCATGCTCTCTCCTACCTTAACAACAAAAATTCTGGGGCAGATAATATAACTCAGTGGTAAAGCTTGCATACTTAGCATGGGTGAGGTCCTGGTTTCAATCCCCAGCACCAAAACAAAAATTCCTTTGATCTCTTATCTCCTCTTTCCACAGGCAAACTTATAGAAAGACTTGTCTGTCCCTCTTCCTTACCTCCCACTCCTCCTGTCTTTCTACCTTTACACTCCTCTGCCCAAGGTCACCAGTGGCCTACATGACCCCAATTCCAATGACCATGCTTTTTTCTTATCTCACTTGACAGAACTGGTCATTCCTTCTTAAATATGCTCCGCCCTTGAATTTCATGACACCAATTCTCACACTATTCCATCTTTCTAGAACTTTACACTTAGTCTCCTTATGGGTGCTTCCTCCTCTATCCCCCTTAAAAGTTGGGGATCCTTAGGCTTAGGATTTAAGGCCACCACTCCTCCAATATGCTTCCAAGGTATCAAATATCTTTATGCTACTGACCCCCAAATCTATTTCTAGTCCTTACCTCACTCCTACGCTCCAAATCCACATTTACAACAGCTTCCAATCTTAGATATCCTACAGGCCCTGCAAACTCATCATATCTAAGGTTAAAAAGTCTTCTCCAAGCCCACCAGGACTTTTGTGGACCCTATGAACTTTGTCTCTTGAGACTCTTCCTCCATTAAAAACATATATTATTTATATATATTATTATTATATATATTTAATATTAATAACATCTGGTATTAATATGTTCAATAACATTGATATATTACATTTATATATATATGACATATATATATATATATATATATATATATATTCATTCCATGACTGCAATTCAGGCTAAATTCATTACTATGCTCTTTTCCACTTCGGATCTTAAAAGGAATTAAAGGATGCTACTGGTTAAGGCAGATAAGTAAGGGGGTCTCAAAACCATGGCTGGTACAAAGCAGATCATCACCAGGCATGGTGGTGTACACCTGTAATCCCAGCAGCTGGGGAAGCTAAGGTAGGAGGATCCAGAGTTCAAAGCCAGCTTAGCAATAGCAAGGTCCTAAGCAACTCAAGACCCTGTCTCTGAATAAAATCCAAAAAAAGGGCTGGGGATGTGGTTCAGTGGTTAAGTGTCCCTGAATTCAATCCCTAGCACACACACACACACAAAAAAAGCCTGCAAATCAATTAATAGGAAAGCAGCCAAGAAGCAAATAACTACAAAAACAACTTATAAAGTGCACCCTAGCTGGGTTACATGCCTATAATCCCAGCATCTTGGGAGGTTGAGGCAGGAGGATCTTAAGTTCAAAGTCAGTCTCAGCAATTTAGTAAGATCCTAAGCAATTTAGTGAGACCCTATCTCAAAATACAAAAAAATTAAAAGGGCTGGGATATAGCTCAATGGTTAAACACCCCTGGGTTCAATCTCCAGTACCAAACAATCACACACACAAGAGTGCAACCTATACTGAAGGGGTGAAGAAACTTCATCATGATAAGCCTGGTACTATGTGGTACTTCTTGAAATTAGATGTAATCAGAAGTCCAGCAAGTTTTCCTTCCAGCATATGGTCTTGTGTGAGAAATTGCTCAAGATGGCCAAACAGAACTGCACATCAGAACACAGCTACTGGTGCTTTGCAGAAGGCAAATACAGCCTATGTTGGTTGGCTTTGCTGAAAACACCAATCTGGAGTCGGGCACAGTGGTTCTAACACCCCATCAAAGCCTTCCCTTTTCTCTATCCTCATTTTCTTAGGAATCCGAGCCACCTGAGATCTGGTGCCCACATAAACAAGGGAGGACTCCAAGGCAGGCATCCATGTTTCAATAGGCCACACACCTGTAGACAGCTGGTCACTATGTGGAAGACAGAGTCTGTAGTGTAGGAGTCTACTGAGGCAAAAGGACTGGGAAGGTTGCAGTTTTGACTTACATGTTGACTGCTATCCAGACAGGGTAGTCGATTTGTTAGCTGAATCAAAGGTTTCCGGAAAGGGGACAGGAAACACTCCTGGATCTGGGTCTCATTATTTGATTTCTGTTTCTTTGGCATCTAAGAAAGGAAATAAGGAAGCTGAGGTCTGAAAGACTACAGAGATCACCCTAACAGCAACTAACACTTACAGTGATTTATTAGAGCTGGTGTGGTAACACACACCTGTAGTCCAGGTATTTGAGAGGCCAAGGATGAAGGATCAATTGAGCCCATGAGTTTAAGACTAGCCTAGGCAACAAAGATTAACTCCATCTCAAAAAGAAAAGGTACCTATTAAGTGACAGGTGAAGTGCTAAAGTCTTCACATGTATTATCATGTATCATTACAGCAATCCTGTTTATTATCCTTCTTTAATAGGATATTCTTTTCTAATTCTAAAAAACCTGGGGCTTACTGAGATTAAGCAACTCGCCCCAAATGGAGGAAAAACAGTTGAAGAGGCAAATGAAGTAGGCCTGTGAAAAGCAAGTCCACCAGCAGTCTGGAGTCATAATGGACCCAAGTGTTTCCCAAATGATGGACAAGAGTACAGTTGTATCCAATTCCCACATCACCTGGCCCAACTCAGTCCACACACAGCAGTGAGGACATTAGCACCAAGCATTTCAGGAGCAACACACAGGTCCCTTCATGATCCACCTTCAGAGAATGATGCCCCAAGTTCAAGTGTAAGACACACAAGAGGCAGTTAATCTGCCTCCCTAGCTCGTAGAAAAGTTCCCAGTACACCCAGCAATGCAACTAAAGAGAGGACCCCAACAGGCAATCAGGAAAGAACTCACTTTTACCAGCTTGTCAAGTTATTTGAAGCTCCAGTGATCCTATAACACATACCTGAAGCAAACACTAGGCCCTCTAAACGCCTTTTACTTACAAACTGTGCTAGCAAAAAGTGCCTTCCTTCCTTAGCTGATCTTTTTCTCCAAAGCTCCAGTAGCCAAGTCCTTGATTCTTGAATTGCTCTCTCCCTTTAAAGTAGATGTTGCATGATCCTGTTTAACTTATATAGGTCTTGCCCATAACCAGCAAGGCTCCAAGACATGAAGCAAAGCACAGACCACAGTCCAAAGTAGAACATACTGTACTTGAGTATGAGCAGGGACTGAAAGGACACTATCCCTCAAATCTAGGCCCAAATAAGTTCAGGATTTTAAGGTAGAGCCAGAACACTCTACTATTCTGTGACATGGGGCAAGGGACAGAGAGGAGGCTGCTAGTTGCTCTTATGAATGCTTCACTCCCCACCCCACCAAAAGAGTCAAAGGACCCAAGCTGAGCTGTTTCTCAACTTATGTGTACCCCTCCCAACAGGAAAATTAAGGCTACATTTAGGTTCTAGTGAAGCTACAAAGATTTTATTAATCTGTTCAATGCCTGGCAGAGAAGCATTCATTAAACTACCGAACATATTAAAAAGAGACTCCTATAAGGTGACTCTGTAAACCCAGAAACCAAGTCTAAGCTTCCCTTCTTCCCAGTCTAAGTCCCCACATTTCCTATCCCCTTGGGCACTCACCACTGCCTCAGGCTGCCATTCTTCATCATCATCAGATCGGCCTTCCAGTTTCCTTCTGGCCAGCTGGCTGGGAGCTAAGCTCCTCCTCTGTAAGGGGAGAATGGAAATGGATCCTGCAGCCTGAGCCCATTAAACCTTGACAAAGGACTCCTGTCTCCCCTAGGTCCGCACTTACCATCCTGGGTCCAAACGTCAAGTACCCATCAGTCAAAGGTAAAAGGCACTCAGCAGCGGAGAACGCAAGAGGAGGACTTGATGTAGACGGAACTGCTATATTTTTGAGAATAAGGGTTAATCAAAAAGGGGGCATGGATGAAGTGGACCCAGCCAAGAGCTGGAGTTTGAGTCCAAACTATGAGAATGTTGAGCGCCAGTTAGCTGAGTCGAGAGAAAATGTCCAAAGAGAAAATGTCCAGATAGAGTCGAATATAAATCTAGGATGGGGGAGGAGACAGATGTAGTCCCAGAATGGGCAAAGTGGAGTTGGGATAATGGTTCCGGTAGGGGTTAAGAGGAGATAGGTGCGAGGTGGGAGGCAGTAACCAAAGGCTAGCAGAGAAGCTGGGGTTAAAGTCCGAGACCGAAGGAGGGCGAGGCGCCTGGATCCGGAGGAGGGGGATTTCCCCGGGCTGGAGTGCGGATGGCAGGACTGGACTGAGGGAGGTCGAGCAAGGATCCAAGAAGAACCAATAAAAACCCAAGCTGGAAGGAGAATCCCAGACCGGGCCGAAAACAGGGGCAGAGATGGATTCCGGGACACGCAACTCCCCATTAACCTTCCTCTTCCCAAAGCGCGCGTTAACAGCCGCCAGGCTGGTCAATCGAACCTCCCGCCACGCTGCCGCCGCTTCACTCATTGGCTGCGTTCGATGAGTTCGGCACTCGCCCGCCAAGGAAGGGGCGGGCCTAGTGATGCTGCAGAGGCTCAGCTGCCCGGGAGGCTCAACCGACCAGCTAGGAGGTGGGGCTTGGTGGAGGGTCAAGTACTCAGCTCTGCAGGGTTAGCTATTACTGGCGGGCCTTCGGCTTTGGCCCCTAGCGTTTTCTTCTAGGCTGGAGAACTGGCAGTGCTGCAGCCTGAAGGACAATTTGCAACGTACTGGGCTGCGGAGAGTTAGTTACCACCTGGGTAGACGCCTAGGGTTTAGGAAAAGTCGAGTTTGGGTCGGGCTCTGGAACTGATAGCAACTTCCGAGTGCCGGCCCCGAGAGGAGGTCGGATTTGGAGCCTTGTTAGCTCATTTAGAATGGAGTGTTTGGCGTAGGTACCACGTGATGGGCTGGGGCTGTGGGATGTGACTTTCTTGGTGTGAGGTGTCTTGAAAGAAGCCTTCTCCTAGGATGGAAGCGGCTTCTTTGGAGTTAGAGACTTAATCACCCAGTCTCTCAAAACTTCAGTTTCTTCATATTTGAAATGGTATTATAATAATAGTACCCAGTAGTGCAATTGCTGGGTTGCATGGTAGTTTCATGTTTCGTTTTTTTATTTTTATTTGGAGACAGGGTCTCGCTAAATTGCCAAGGCTGATCTCGAATTTGCGATTATTCTCCTGCCCCAGCATCTAGTGTCTTTGGGATTATGGTCGCGCCCAACCTATGTTTGGTTTTTTTAAGAAACTGGACAAATTGTAATTCAGAATGTCTGTACCATTTACAATACTACCAACAATGTATGTGCGATCCAGTTTCTCTACATCCTCATGGATTTAGTGTTACTTTCTTACTTTAGCTATTCCGATAGATGCAAAGTGATACCTAATTGTGATTGTGATTTAATTTGTATTTCTCTAATTGTTAATGACGTCGAACATCTTTACATAGGCTTATTTGATATCGGTAGATTCTCTTCAATAAAATGTCTGTCTTTTAGCCATTTCTTGTTGGAGTGCTTGCCCCTTACTGATTGCTTTATTATATAGATACCAGTCCTTTGTCAGTTATGTGGTTTACAAAAATTTTCTCCCATCCTGTGGCTTGTTCTCTCCTCTTAACAGTCTCTTCCACGGAAACATTTTTAATTTTGATAAAGTAAGATTAATCAATTTTTCCTTTTTATGGACTGCGATTTTGGTGTCGAATCAAAAACTTATGGAATCCAGGACCTCCACATGCTAGGCAAGTGCTCTACCGCTGAGTTATATCCCTGGCCCTCAAAGAACATTTTTCTCTGCACTCCATCCCCAAAATTTTTTCCTATTTTTTCTCTAAAAACTTGATACTTTTTTGCCAATGGTGGTGGCCCAGGCCTGTAATCCCAGCTACTTGAGAGGCCCAAGTAGAAGATCTTGCAATTTTGAGACCAGCCTTGGCAACTTAGATAGACAATGTCTCTTTTGGGAGGGCAGTGTGCCAGGGATTGAACTCAGAGGCACTCAACCACTGAGCCACATCCCCATCTCTGTTATGTATTTTATCTAAAGACAGGGTCTCACTGAGTTGTGCTTAGCACCTTGCCTTTGCTGAGGCTGGCTTTAAACTCATGATCCTCCTGCCTCAGCCTCCCAAGTCACTGGGATCACACTCATGAACCACCACACCTGATCCTGTCTGCTTTCTAACATTTTTTTTCTGTTTTAAACCCTAACAAAAATGTCCATTTTTCCTGGGTCTCAAGCCTACTAGCCTTCAGACTGTAACTACCCCACCAATTTTCCTGGTTCTTAGGCCTTTGAACCTGATTGACTCTCCTGGATCAGCCAATCAGCCAACTTACAGACTCACCCTGCAGATGCAGATCTTGAGTTTGTCAGCTTCCATAATCATGCAAGGAATTTTTTTTTTTTTTTTTTTTTTTTTTTTTTTTTTTTTTTTTTGTACTAAGAGGTGCTTAACCGCTGAGCCATATCCCCAGCTCAGTAAGACAGGGTCCAGAGCAATTTGTTATTTGTTGACTATGAGAGTGAGGCAGTAAAGGCCCAGCCCTATTGGCTCTACAGGGTATACTTTGACAGGCAATAGGTGATGGTAAGCTCCCCACTGGGGTGGCCGAGGCTTCACAGTTGCACCACTTCTGCCTTGAGTTAGCACTCTTCCTTTCACAGGCATTGATTCCTAATAAATATCTTGACTCCAAATTCCATCTCAGCTTTTGACTCCAGAGGATTCAACTTGAAACACCCATACTTCATTCCTTCATCTACATGTAACTGCAAGAGAAACTGGGAAATAATAGTCTTCATTCCAGACGGTTATGGACTCAATGAAAAAATAGGAAGGATAAGGAACTGCCACACTAGCTCAAGGGGGCCAAAAGTTAGGATCAAGTCTCAGAAGGGGTAGAGGCTCCATGGAGCAGATGAAGGAGGTTTCAGGTACTTGGAAAACATAGCTGTTGTTTGCCACATGGAAATTGAGTATTTTCTGGTTCTAGTTCCAGGTAATGGCAGGTGAGTTATATATAATGAAAAAGAGTATGTCACTACTGATCTTATAGATAGATATCAAGAAGAAAGGGAAGGGCCAAGCATGGGGGTGCACACCTGTAATCCCAGCTACCTATAATGCTGAGGCAGGAAGACTGTAAGTTTGAGGCCAGTCCAGGGGAACAGAGGCACACTCTATCTCAATTAAAAAAAAAAAAAAAAAAAAAGGTGGTGATTCTGGGAGGATGATGGCTATAGTGGCAGCTCCCTACATAAAAACTGACAGTGACTAGAGAGTAAATTTTTTAAAGAATTAAAAAGACTCCAGGTACAGTGATGCACACCTGTAATCCCAGCAACTCTGGAGACTTGAGGCAAGAGAATCACAAGTTCAAGTCCAGTCTCAGTAATTTAGTGAGGCCCTAAGCAACTTAGCAAGACCCTGTCTCAAAATTTAAATAAGGGCTTTAAATGTGGCTCAGTGGTTAAGCGTACGTGGGTTCAATCTCCAGTACCAAAATAAATAGATAAAATGAAAAGTCAACATTTGCAACAAAGCTCAGTAACAAGATACCTCCACAACCTCAAACATAAGCTAGTAGGACAAACTACCAACAAACAAAACACAGGTATGCATCTGACAGACTAAGGGCAGGAGAATCCCAATGAGCCCATAGATGTCCACTGGAATCAAAACAGGTACGTCAGTCAGCTTTTAGTTGTTGTAACAAAAATACAAAACAACTTACAGGAGAAAAGGTTAATTTTGAGTTCAGTTCATTGTTGGCTGACTCCATTGCTCTGGGCTTGAGTGAGGCAAAACATGATGAAAAGGTATAGAGGAGGAAAGTGCTCAGCTCACAACAACCAGGAAGCAAAGAGAGAAAAGGGAAGGAGCCAGGGACAGATACAGTCCAAGGTCATTGCCCCCAGTGACCTATCTATCCAAATCTATCCAAATTATTAATCCCTCAAATGGAACAGACACTGATGAAGCTACAATCCTAAACACTACCTAAAAACCCCACCTCTGAACCTTGTTGGATTGGATGATGCTTTCAAAACATGGGTTTTGAGCCAGTCATAGTGGTAAACACCTTTAATTCCAGAGAAGCAAAAGGATTTTAAGTTTGAGGCCTGCCTCCGCAATTAAGTAAGACCCTCAACAACATAGCAAGTCCATGTCTGAAAATAAAAAAGTATCCCTGGGTTAGGTTTAGAGTTAGGCTAAGGAGAGCAGTAAGAATGAAGGAAAGAAGGACTGTGTAGAGGGAAAAGAGGGGTGGGAGGGGTGGGAGGGGTGGGAGGGGTGGGGGGGAGGGGAAAAATATAATAAACATCATTACCCTATGTAAATGTAAAAAAAAATAAATAAATTAAAAAAAAAAAAAAAGTATCCCTGGCTCAATCTTCAATACCAAAAAGGAGAAGGAAGAAGAAGAAAGAAGGAGAAGTAGGAGGAGGAGGAGGAAGAGGAGAAGAAAAAGAAAAAGAAAGAAAGCAGCAGTAGCAGCAGCAGCTTTTCATGGGATATTTCTAAATCCAAACCATAACAACAGGTCAATTGAGAACAGTAGATGGAATGGATGAAAAATGGAGGGGGTGTGTCTAAAATACCAGGTGAGAGTGGACACTCTGGCACAGGTTTGTAATCCTAGTGGCTGGGGAGGCTGAGGCAGGAGGACTGCAAGTTCAAAGCCAGCCTCAGCAATTTAGGGAAGCTCTAAGCAACTTAAGGAGGACCCTGTCTCAAAATAAAAAATAAAAAGGGACTTGAGATGTGGCTCAGTGGTTAAGTGCCCCTGAGTTCAATCCCTGGAACCAAAAAAACAAAAAACATACAAAAATATATATATATATATATTTTTTTTTAACATGTATATATATATACACACATATATATAAAATATATATAAAATAAAGTAAAATAGCAGGTAAGTGCCAGGGGTCCACAAAGGGGTTAGATCAGGTCTTGTTCCTATAAACTATCCAACTGACCACAAAGGCTTTCTCTTAGTATCATGCCCCACATAGAACAAAATTGCTGGAAGTAGAATAAAAATGTGTTAGGATGAAGAGAGCAGAGAGGAAAGAATAAGATGAAAACCAACATGGAGGAGGGGAATCCAGGAAAGTAAGTCACACAAAATACAAGAGGGAGCTCTATGTAAGCTCTTCACTCTTCCTGAAGCCAGGAACAGTGGTGGATATCTGTGCTCCCAGCAATTAGGAAGGCTGAGGCAGGAGGATTCTAAGTTTGAGACCAGCTTTAGCAATTTAGTGAAACCCTATCTCAAAATATAAAAATAGAAAAGGGCTGGGATGTGACTCAGTTTTAAAGTCAAAATCCCTAGCAAAAAATAATAACAAAATAAACAAACATAAGAATAACATGACTACAAATAGTGAAAGCACAGACTATTTCAAAACAAGCCAAAGGACATTAAGACAATGGTATGATACATGAAAGAACACAGATAGAATTAGAGAAACATAAGTGAAGTGACAGACTCCTTCTGAAAGGAATGAGGAAAGAACTGGAAATGAACCAAATAAGCATTGTAGAAATGAAGACTAAACTAAGAAATACATAAAAGTAAATGAGGGCTGGGATTGTGGCTCAGTGGTAGAGTGCTTGCCTGGCACGGGTGAGGCAGTGGGTTAGATTCTCAGCACCACATAAATAAATAAAGGTCCACTGATGACTAAAAAAAATATTTAAAAAAAAAGCAAATGAACACTGCAGATAATGCTTTACAAAGAAGTTAAAATAATTTTAAAAATGAAGAAGAACACAATACAACTATGCAGATTTTATAAATGTATAATAAAAGTATTTGTTTAAAAAAATAAAAATAAAAACAAAATGAAGTTTTGAGATGTGGCTCAGTAGTAGAGTGCTTACCTAGCATGCCTGAACCCTGGGTTTGAGCTCAGAACCATGGAAAAACAAAATTGAAAAAAAGAGATAAAGTATTAGTGACAAACACTGAAAATAGGCAAAGAAGATTAAAAATATAAAGAAATAATGAGTTCTTGAAGAAGAAAATCAAAGCAAAGGAACAGAATAAATACTAAAAGCTATCCAATAAAATTTTTCCTGAAACAATGAAAAACTTGAAACTATGTATTCAAAAAGCATACTGAAAAACTGGAAATATGATCCCAAAATGACTGCCACCAAGAAGCCATTCTATGAAAATTTGAACTTTAAAAAATAAAAATAAAAAAATTCCTTGGGCATCTAGAAAACAGAGTATATGATTTAGAAGGGCAAAAAAAGAAAAATAGATTATCATTAGGCTTTTCAAAAATAACACTTCATTCCAGAAGAAAGAATATATTCAAGAAAGGGAAGTACAACCCTAGTAACACAGACTTTGCAAGTATAAAGGACACAGATAAATTTATCAACAACAGGATCTCAGGGAATATTGTTCCCAAGGCTCTTCTGAAGAATGGTTTAAGCACTGGAGGTATTACATAAAGGTCACTTATAGAACTAAAGCTATGTAACAGCCATGCAGAAAAGAGTGTAATCCATAACTATATGCCCTGACAATGTAGATTTACTATAAAGAATTTTTTTTAATGGGGTGGAGAAACACATTAGCAAAATACTTTTTAATTGTTTGCCGTGCTCATATTTATGGTAGTGTTAAAATTGTTATTCTGAGAATGCTTCATGTGTAATATGAAATAAATGAGAAATTATAGAATTTTCTATCATTTTTTTTTCTGCCCCTGAAAACTAGGAATGGACGAAAGAAACTAGAAAAGTGATTAAGTAAAAATGTGATTAACCTTGAATTTGTTTTGTTTTTCTGTGTTGGATATTGAACCCTGGAACTTGTATATACCAGCAATCTTGAATTTCAATTAGAATTGAAAATATCAATATTTATTCATCAGTTATTTTATCATAGGTAGGTATGTATACATAGATGTATATTTTTATGTATGTACACATAATCATTTAGCTTTGTTCACTGAAAAGACCTCGCTGTGGTGTTGAAATATAATTTGTCACTTTTAAAACTCAAGCTTTGGCCAGGCACGGTGGCACACACCTGGAATCCCAACAACTGGGGAAGCTGAGGCAGGAGAACCACAAGTTCAAAGCCAGCCTAAGCAACTTAGCGAGACCCTCTCTCTAAATAAAATATAACAAAGAGCTGGAGATGTGGCTCAGTAGTTGAGTGCCCCTGGGTTCAATCCTCAGTACCAAAAACCAAACTGAAATAAAACAAAACCCTCAAGCCTTCTTAGAACTATGGATGATTCAATTATGTGTCCAAAGTCAGGTGTGCAAGGGTGTGCCTTAAGTCCCAGCAATTCAGGAGGTTGAAGCAGGAGGATCACTTGAGTTCACAAATTTGAGATCAGCCTGGGAAACAAAAGACCTGTCTCAAAATGTAAAGGAAGGCAAGGAAGAAGGGAAAAGAAGGAAGGAAAGGAAAAGGAAGTATCCAGGATGACCAGGGAGTATCTTTTTAACAAACAGCAAGGAACATTATCAGAAATGACTAAATAAGGTTGAAAGAACTCAAGAATAACTTGATCTAACTCTACCAAAGTTGCAGCAGTTGACTCTTTTTTTTGGGGGGGGCGGGGAGGTGAGTACCAGGGATTGAACTCCGGCTCTCAATCACTGAGCTACACCCCCAGCTGTTTATTTTTATTTTTGTTTTTGGATTTTATTTAGAAACAGTGCCTCACTGTTGCTGA
Source organism: Sciurus carolinensis (assembly GCF_902686445.1). NCBI lineage: Eukaryota > Metazoa > Chordata > Mammalia > Rodentia > Sciuridae > Sciurus > Sciurus carolinensis. The sequence goes on from NC_062213.1 coordinate 173,967,030, forward strand.
GGCTGGCTTTGAACTCTTGATCCTCCTGCCTCAGCCTCCTGAGCTGCTGGGATTACAGGTGTTGCTGGCAGTTTACTCTTAAATAATGACAATTCTTTTTTCTTTTTTCCTCACATGGGGAATTGAACCCAATAGGCCTCTCACACTAAACCACATTCCCAGACATTTATATTTTAGAGACAGGATCTTGGCAAGCCAAGTTGCCAAGGCTGGCCTCAAATTTGGAATCCTCTTGCCTCAACCTCCTGAGTAACTAGAGTTACAGGCTTGCACCACTGCACCTGGCAATAATGATAATTAAGTGACTGAAATCTATTTAACATATATATATACACATATATATATTAACATATATATGTTAACATATATATGTGTGTGTATATATATATGTGTGTGTGTGTGTGTGTGTGTGTGTGTGTGTATATATATATATATATATATATATAAACTCACAAGTTCACAATGATAAACTTTTGTGTGTATGGTGCTGGGGATTGAACCTAAGGCTTCACAGATACCAGGCAAGTACTCTACCACTGAGCCACATCACTGGCCCCATAATGATATACTCTTTATTTATTTTGTATTTTTTTTAAATATTGACTCGATTTTTTTATTCATTTATTTATATGTGGTGCCAAGGATTGAAACCCAGTACCTCACACTTGCCAGGCAAGTGCTATAACCACTGAGCCGCAACCCCAGCCCCCAGTGACATACTTTTTAAATGGCTATCTTTAAGAATGATAGGAGTGACAGCACACTGCCTGTGTCTGAGCCACTCCACAATGGAATATTACTCATCCATAAAGAAGAATAAAATTATGGCATTTGCTGGTAAATGGATGAAGTTGGAAAATATCATGCTAAGTGAAATAGTCCAAGTCCAAAAAACCAAAGACAGAATGTTTTTTCTGATAAGTGCATGACAATATATAATGATGGGGAGTGGTGGGGGGAAGAGAAGAACAAAGGAACTTTGGATGGTGTAGAGGAAAAGGGGGTAAGAGGGGGTGGGGATGGAAAAACAGTAGAATGAATCAGACAGTATTACCCTATGTACATGTATGATTACATGAATGGTGTGAATCTACATTGTGTACAACCATAGAAATGAAAACTTGTACCCCATTTGTATACAATGAATCAAAATGTGTCTGTAAAAATAAAAAATATTTAAAAAAAAAAAAGAAAGAAACCAAATAGTAAATGAGAGTAAACTTCTCTTTATAAAAGTACTTCCAACTCTGGGTATGAAGCTCAGTGGTAGAACATTTGCCAAGCATTCTCAAGACCCTGGATTCAATTCCTAGCATTGAAAGATAAATAAATAAAAATATTTTAACTAATCCATAAAAGGTTATAGAAATAAAGGCATCATTTTGCAATCTCCAATTAATTAATAGCAATAAGCATCATCACCTAAAAAACCAGAGACAATTAGATTCATATGATTTTTTTTTTTTCATATTCTTCTTAATTATCTTGTAAAAGTGATCAGTTCTAAGTCTGATTCAGCTTATGGATCCAGCTACCAATTTGCAGGAAATACTGAGGACACAAAACAATTAGAATTGGATCATGCTTACAAGTACAACGTCAGTCTAGGCAATATAAAGAAACTTTGTCTAGCTGGGCATGGTGGTGCATGCTTATAACGCCAGCAAGTTGGGAGATTTGAGATAAAAGGATCACAAGTTCAAGACCAGCCTCAGCAACTTAGTGAGGCCCTAAGCAACTTAGCAAGACGCTGTTTCAAAATAAAAAATAAAACAAAGGGGATGTGGCTTAGTGGTTAAGCATCCATGGGTTCAATCCCTAGTCGCTGCCCCAGCAAAAAAAAAGGAGTGATCTTGGTCTAAAAAGAAAAGAAAATTAAAAAAAAAAACAAAAAAAAACAAAAAAAAAACTGCATCACTAGGGTTTGGGAATTGAACTCAGGGGTACTTACCACAGAGCTACATTCCAAGCCTTTTTATTTTCATTTTGAGACAGTGTCTCACTAAATTGCTGAGAGTGGCCTCAGGATGTACAATCCTCCTGCTTCAGCCTCTCAAATCGCTGAGTCACTGCGCCCAGCTATTTACTCTACTTTTGTATATGCCTTTTTTTTTGGTACCAGGGACTGAACTCAGGCATTCGACCACCGAACCACATCCCCAGCCCTTTTTTATATTTTATTTAGAGACGGGTCTCACTGAGTTGCTTAGTGCCTTGCCTTTGCTGAGCTGGCTTTGAACTGGCAATCCTCAGCCTCGGGAGCCACTGGAATAACAGGTATGGTTTCTACTTTTGTATATGCTTATTTATTTATTTATGATGCTAGGATCCCAGGTTTATTCCTTTATTCATGGTGCCAGGGCCCCACACACATGCGAGTGTGATAAGCAAAAAAACACTCTACCACTGAGCTACTCCCCTAGTCCCAAGTTTGATATTTTATATACTATAAAACAAAAAGGGATTGCAAATGATTAAAAGACATTAGGTATGTAACAACTACAGGTTCGTAATAGTAATTCTTAAAAAGGGAGAGAGTAAAACAAAACGAAATTATCAAATGCCAAGTTGCTAGGACATCAACTTACAACTTTGAAATTAAGAATGGAAAGAGATTTAAGCATTTATCTTTCCATTCCAGTATGAACTTTATTTCAGGGTAGCCAAATGGAGCTAGAGGTTGTGAAAAGTTTTTTTGTACAGAATTAGAGCTAATGAATGGAAATGAAATAGCAGTATTAGTAAATCACCGTTATATAATACCTAGTGACATAACCAATTTATAGAATGATCATCAGTAGATGATAAAACCACCTGCTGAAAAGTTGATGGGGAATTTCAGAATGCAGGGACTGAACTCAACGTCTGAAAACAGAAGTAGCCTGGGACCTGACATGGACAGGGAGGAGATCTGTCAGGCCAGGAATACCTGTGCTATGTGGAATAAGTGAAAAATAAATCCTTACTTTGTTAAGTCACTGAGATATGGGTACAATTTATTATAGAAGCTAGTTTACTGTTTAAGATATCATTCATATATTTTAAAACATGTAAGCATATAACTACATATATTTAAAGATACATACATATCCAAACACACGGGCACATTTGTGTATGCCTATGTCAGGGAGAGGAACAAGCAAAGGGATCAGGGATCAGAAGAAAACAAGAGAGGGAGCTGAGCACAGTGACGCACACTTATAATCCCAGCTATTCAGGAGGCTAAGGTAGTAGGATCCTAAATTTGAGGTCAGTCTAGATGACTCAGTGAGACTCTATCTCAAAATGAAAAAGGGGTGGGATAAAGCTCAGTGGTAGAGTGCTTTGCCTAGTATGCATGAGGCCCTAGGTTCAGTCTCCAGTACCAGAAAAAAGAAAATGAAAAGAAGGGGCCTGGTATGAACTGACGATGAGAATTCACCATGCTCTGAGGAGCCCAGCTTAACTATTAAGGAATAAGAACTGGGGGTGTAACTCAGTGTAGAGTTTGCCTAGCATGTGGGAAGTCTGGGGTTCAATCCCCAGCACTGCAAAAAAAGAAAAAGAAACTATTGAAGATTGGAAAATTAATTTAAAATGGAGATAATCTACCCTTCTTAGGACCCAGGTTAGTTCACTGGGAGTGTAATTATCTCATGCCTGGAGGAGCAGGAGCCAGTGTGGTCCTGGAGAGAAGACAGTGCTGCTGGACATGGTGGCAGGCGCCTGTAATCCCAGGTGGCTCAGGAGGCTAAGGCAGGAGGATAGCAAGTTCAAAGCAATGCCCTGTCTCTAAATAAAAAATTAAAAGGGCTGGGGATGTGGTTCAGTGGTTGAGTGCTCTTGGGTTCAATTCCTGGGGGCTGGGGGCGGCGGGGACAGAAAGAGAGAGCGTGTGCACTAGATGCACGAGGGTGCAGACTGAGGTGCATTCTTCTGCCTGCCCTCCATCCCTGCCTGTGGCAGGCTGGGTAACAGCCATTCTCTCAAAGATGTGCACTTCCTGATCTCTAGAACCTATGAATATTTATCTTAAATGGCAAAAGGGAACATATGATTAAATTAAGGAGCTTGAAATTGCTGAAGTAATCACAAGGACACAAAATCACAATGTAATCCTCATAAGAAAAGGACAGTAGGGATGGAAGCACATGGAGAAGAGAAAATGCTATGAGCCAGTCTTGAATATGGACAAAGGAAACATGAACCAAGAAATGCAGGCAACCCTCTAGAAGCTGGAAATACAAGGAAGTAGACTCTCCCCTAGTTTCCAAAAGGAAAGTGGACCTATCAACACGTTGATTATAACTCAGGGCATCTGATTTCAAACTTCTGACCTCCAGAACTGTAAAACAATATGGTGTTTTTCTTTCTTTTTTTTTTTTTTTCTGTACTGGGGGTTAAACCCAGGGACACTATCACTGAGCTATATCCTCAGTCTTTTTTTTTTTTTTTTTTTCTTTTTTTTTTTTGAGACAGGGTCTTACCAAGTTGCTTAGGATCTCAAACTTGTGGCCCTCCTGCCTCAGCCTGAGTCACTTTGATTACAGATGTGTGCCACGATGCCCAGATAGATATGGTTTTTAAGCCATTAAACTTGTGGTAATTCATTACAGCAACAGGAAACTAATACACTGCCTTTGCTATTGGGCAGCACTAATTATTCTCCTAAGAGTAAAGTGTGGAGGTTCAGATAGGAAATCAGAGAAGACTTCCTAGAAGCCTCTGTAGTGATACTGACCCAGGTTTATATTATGACTCATTTGTTACATATCTGACTTTGAGCATATTTCTAAGCAACAAGACATTGTTAACACTGTACTGTTTATAGGGTTGCTAAGAATTAAATAGAATAATGTTTAAAATTACCTAATATAAACAACTGATTAGCTTTAGTTTTAAAAGCCACATTCCTTGTGGATTTACACACATTCATTCCTCCATTCACTGAACAGGTGTACTCAATACCCAGGTATAACTCAATACCCAGTGCATGCAAACACACAAATAGCTCGTGTCCACTGTAACCCAGAGCATTTGTCATCAAAGCTGCCATAGAGCTTTCAGTCAGCTTGGTGCTCAACCTCTCTACCCACGCCTACGCACAGGCCTTCACACCTGTCCACTCACATGGTCTCATGTTCTCTTGGTGGACCCATTCTGGCCAGCACCACCCCTTTCCCTCCCAGGTGCTCTCTGTAGCTGTCATGAGCAGTTTCATCTCTACCTTTACCCTGAGCCCTGGCAAAAGCCCCCCTGAGTACTTGAAGGATAGTATATGCTCCTACTACTCACACTTTAGAGAGCCTGTTTTCCTTTTTTTTTTTTTTGGTACTGGGGATTGAACCCAGAGGTACTTAACCACTGAGCCACATCTCCCCAATCTTTTTAAATTTTGAGACAGGGTCTCACTAAGTTGCTGAGATTGGTTTTAAACTTACAATCCTGTGTCAGTCTCCTGAGTTGCTGGGATGACAGGCATGCACCACCATGCCCAGCTCACTCTCTGGTATACAACCCTCACCTTTTCCCTCACTTTGCCTTTGAGGACCCAAATAGTTCCTCCCTGTAATCCAGGAAAGTATAAGCTAATAGAACAGTTGAGCTTCATACAGCCAGTCTAGAAACAGGAAGGATCAGTGGGGTTCTTTTCTCTGGTAGGGAACTGGAGTCTAAGGTATTAACACAGGATGCCCAGACTTACCTGGACTATTCAGACAGGATGCCCAGACCTACCTGGACTACCCAGGCAGCCTCGCTTGTCTCAACTCTCCAACATTTCAACACTCTCAGGTGCCTATCCAACGGATCTATAATACCCTGCCCTGTGGTCCACCACACTATGCAAGATCCAAGTGTTTTTCCTAATTTCACAGCTCCCTACACCAGCCTCACTTCTAACCTCCAGGTTTGAAATGCTGAACTCTGCCCCCCCAATATCTAGTCCTAGTTTTCATAATTGGTCTGGGACTGACTTTCCCCCTATCTAATGTCCAGGCCCAAGCTTCTCTTTCTACAGAGCCTGCAGCTCTTCCTCTAAATACAGGGAGATGATTCTTTAGGGCGGGCTCTTATAGGATCAAACATTATAACTGGGGAAAATTGCTCTCAGTTCCTTTGGGCTTTAGGGGTGTTGATGAGGAACACTGTGACTTCGGGATGGAATTGTCAGCATGTAGGCAGGCAGTCTGTTTTTTTTTTTTTTTTTTTTTTCCTCTGTGGTGCTGGGGATCGAACTCAGGGACTTGTGCTTGTAATGCAAGCACTCTACTGACTGAGCTATCTCCCCAGCCTGCAATCTGGGTTTTCTAACCTAGGCATTGCCACAGTTTCACAAAGGGTAATGCTGGGCAAATCTACATCTTCTTTAGGCCTGACTCCCCAGCCTGTCTGTGCACTCAGGGGGCTGGTCTTCTGGAAGGCTGTATTTGAGCTTGGAGGTTCCACCCAGCAGCCCTGGCAATGGTGCATGATGGCCATAAGGGGGCAGGCAACCTCTTCAGTTCAGAAGTTGTTAGCTGCTATGAAGTGAGACTCGAAAAGGAATACAAAGGGGCTAGGAATGTAGCTCAGTCCCTAGCACACAGGTGACTCCAAGTTCAATTCCCAGCACCAAAGGGAAAAAAAAAAAAAAAAAAAAGGAAAAAGGAATACAATGACTTCCATAAGGAAGTGTGGTTACTCTGGCTCTGGTTACTTAAGGGCACACAATAAAATGGCTATGGTATAGGGTATTTGAATTCCCAGTCTAGAAGGGTCAGAAGCCCCAGATTCATAAGGGGCAGTAAAGAGGTCTGATAGGCTGAAGAGAAGAGGCTGAGAGCATACACTGGATACTGCTTTCACTTTGAGGGGATGGGAGGAGGAGGGTCTTTAGAGGATAGCCATGAAGGATGGGGATGGAAGTTGCAGAACAACACCTGAGGAGTTTAAGGGAAATAGAGACTTGGCTTCCTTCCCTTCCCTAACAAAAACTGAATAACAGAGAAATGGCAGGAGTTATTTCAGGATTTGGTGAAGACTCCTTCAACTCAGGAAGGTACGCTGAATATCCGGAAATCCTCTTTTATTCCCCTCCAGTAATCTAATTTCAGGGCCCACAAAAGACAGGGGCCAACATATGGGGCAGTCTCCTGGGGTCCAAAGGGTTAATCTCCAAGAATTCATTGACATCAGTCATAGTCCTTATCTCCACCAGCCTCTAGGCCTGTAGCCTCTCTGAGCCCCAGATTGGCAGCTTCCTTCTTTGGTGTAATTAACTTGGGTCCTGAGATGAGCCCCATGGTCAGTCCCCTGCTCCCTCCTCAGGTTCAAGAGTAGAGGGGGCTTGCTCTAAGGGAGGGAGGAAGGAAAACCTTCCCTTGCTCTCCTCTCCTCCCAAGATGGGGCCTGGAGACCAAAGAGCCTCTGTCTTTTCCTGCCACACGCCCACATTGTGGCCCAGACAAGGGGATTCCTTGTATCCCAACCTCAGGCAGGCATCCTTGTGACCAAATGGTGGAAGGCTGGACCGGGTGGGGGAAGGGCAATTACAGTCAGAGAAGATAACACCTCCCCAACATCCAAGATTCTGGTTTAACCCCAGAACCCTGAGGCCTCAAGCTTCTCTCCCCAGCTCCCAACAACAGTGGGTGAGAAGGCCAGGGCTCACCTGCATATAAAAGGCCTGAGGCCTGAAAAGGAAACTGAGAAGGTGTGGAGACACAGAAACTGAACCTCCTGGGGCAGATATGGAGTCAGATTTAGAATGGGGCAGCCCAGGGATGGGGTCTGTGGCCGAGTGGACCAAGCCAACTCAGAGCCTTAGGCGGAAGCCCTGACAGTTTCTTTCCCTAAAAGCACAGGGATGAAAGTGTTGATACCAGACAGGGATGTAGACACAGAGGGTGAGACCCCCCCTAGGGAAAATGAGAATTCCCTGTTTGAAAAGTGAGAACCTTCCAAAAAGTAGCACAAACATCCACCAGCGAGAAACTTTGCTGCCAGGAGGGGTGATGTGTTGCCATTCACATAAGTAATGGTAAGGCTATTAATGATATGGTCTCACTAGCAGCAGAGGCTCAGACACCCTTATATGGACCATCCAAGGACTGAGACAGACAAAAGGTTAGTACATCCTAGCAGGAAATGACATCATTCAGCAGGTAAGAAGGGGTGAGTCTACCAACTGCCAAGGCTTCTGGGAGAGCTAATTCATGCAGAGTTGGCCCTGAATGTCTCAGTCTTCCATCTTGGCCAAGAGGAGGCAAGACTTCTAGACTTTGAATGAAGTAATTATATCCCTATCTCCTATGGGTCATAAATCCCTACCTGGGGGTTGGGGCCAGAGGGAGGGGATAGGAATACCCTCACACCAGGACATACCCACCAAGTCTCTGGAGTTAAACTGTCTATGTAAATAGCTCTAGGGACCTGATAATTGAGGGATAATGGTAGAGACTCCCTAGGACAGGAGGAATGGTGAGCCAGGTTTTCATGGTAACTGATTTTCAGTGCATCCTATTCCAACTCCTTGACAGATGGAGAATAAATTTTGTGGGAGACCAGGGCCAAGGGAGGAAAGATCTATAGGAGTCCAAAAGTTTGGGGAAGTTGTTACAAGAAGGTCACATCATCCTGGCACTGTCCCCAGTACCAGTGGGCCTCAAAGTCCAGCTTGGCACTTTCATCCTCTGGTGGCTCCAATGGTCCACCTTGGAGCCCCTCACCTGGAGGCTTCCTCACAGCCCTTAAGCTCCCTAGCCTGGTGGCTGTCAGGTCCACCTCAGTCCTGGCCCTTTCCTCGCCAGGTATAACTTTTGTCCAGTCAATCTCAGGACAGGGAGCCCCTGGGGGACCCTGTTCATCCAGCTCCCTGGGGGCCACGGTGTCCAAGAAGCTGCCAATAGAGACACTGTCCAGCCGGTCAGTAGAACTGGTATCTGGCAGGCTGTCCCAGCTGCCCCGCCTTGAACGGCCTGGGCTCCCGCCTGTCAGGCTATATTGGCTGCTGGTGAGGCTACTGCAATGACTGGTCAGTGTCCCCCGCTCCTCCAACAGCCAACGCACTGCCTCAATGCCCTCGTTCAAGGTCACCAGCTGCTGCAGGATCTTCACATCAATAGCTCGCAGATAAGCCTGGAGGAGTGGAAGAAGGAATTAGTTACAGGTTCTGGGGTATAGGCTTCCACAGTGTTTCCAGAGACCCCTACTTTGTGGCCAACCAAATGTGCTTCAATTTTAAGAAGCATGGAAATACAAGATTGGGGAGGGTGGGCTTTAGAAGCAAATGGTCAGTCAGCAATTTAAAATTTCAGCTCAGGTTGGAGATGGAGGTCAGTGGTAGAGTACCACCTAGCATATACAAGGCCATGGGTTAGTTCCCCAGAAACACACACACACATACACACACACACAATTTCTGGCTCTACTACTGATGATATATGTGATTGTGGGCAGCTACCTTATCTTCTCTGAGTCTCAGTTTTCTTGACTGCAGACAGGGATAAATCACTCATCTCACAGAGTGGCTGTGAAGATTTTGAAATGCTATTACATACTGAGAGCCCAGTGCCGTGCACAAAGTAAGGTCTTAGTAAGTGTTAAACACTAAAATCCAATCAAATTATAGATTGGTGGGCTAGAACTTCATATTTTGGGCATTTAGTCTATTGAACTGGCCCATATTCACCAGAAAAACTTAAAAACAAGCCAAAGACGACAAAGGGTTGGCCCCTTAAAAAGGATCATCATCCCACTGGCTGGGTTTCAGGGTTTCCATTCACCTAACACCAACCAGTCTCCCTGTCTGTACTGAAAATAAGTCTGATTTGCTGGGTAATCTCCAGGGTCCCCCTCAGTTCAGATGCACTAAAATACCTTCTCCAAGCACAAGTCTGAACCTGTCCCTCCCCTACTCAAGAGGGATTTACTGGCTTTGCATTGCTCATACAGAATGAAATCTAAACATTTTAGCAGCTAGCATTCAAAATCCTATGGTGATATGGTTCTTGCTCATCTTTCTAGTTTCCTCTCCAGCATACTTCTCTACAGACCCAAGGTCCTGCCACAACATGATTTTTTAGTTTTATTTAGTTTCACTTTTAATCAAATTAATAGATGCTTATAAAGAAGCAAACAATTATATGAGACTTATTTTTTTTTATTTTTGGTACTGGGATTGAACGAACACAGGGGCACTTTGCCACTTACCTACATCCCCAGCCTCCCCCCCCCTTTCTTTGACAGGGTCTCTAAGTTGCTTAGGGCCTCCCTAAATTCCTGAGACTGGCCTGGAATTTGTGATCCTACTGCCTCAGCCTAGCCTCCAAATCACATGCTTATATTGCAACTTCTTGATTTTAAAATTTTGAGCTTTTTCCATTTATTTCCCATGTTATAAGAAGGATTTAACTTTCACCCACTCCCCACTCCTCTGCTATGGAGACACCCTTCCCACCTCCTCATTCTCCCAATAGGCAATACAATTACCTTATTAGGATATGGAAGTGCTATTTATAGCCAAGCTATGTACTTTACCATAGTTAGTTTTTATTTCTTACAACTTTGTGCTTTCCTTAGAATTATTGCCTAGTATGCTATATAGTTATCAATAGGTCATTCCCAGATTTTTCCCAATTATCTGAACTTTCCTTTCAAGGTTTTCAAACACATCACATGAGATGACCTATCTATTCCATCTTCTAGATGTATCTCACCCTCACCCTTACACTCAGTATTGAGGCTTGAACACAGGAGCGTTTTACCACTAAGCAACCTTTTTTTTTTTTTTTTTTTTTTTTGGGTGCTGGGGATCGAACCCAGGGCCTTGTGCTTACAAGGCAAGCACTCTACGGACTGAGCCATCTCCCCAGCCCCCTAAGCAACCTTTTTTTTGAGACACCCAGGACTGTGTGGAATTTGTGATCCTCCCTGCATCAGCCTCCTGAGTATCTAGGATTACTGATGTGTGCCACTGTGTCTGGCTAGAGGCATCTCTTTAGAAGCCTTCCGATCTATTTCAATGTTATCTCTGCTGCACAACTGTCCTCTAAGAATCTCTCTTCACTATTATCTTGGATTCCCTTTGCCTTTCCTGAGTTGGATCCCTTGTTTCTTAGATTCCACCCATATCTTCTTTCTTGATTTACTACTTCATTTGGATGAGTGGTACTCTTGCATTTAGAGATTGAAGCTTTACATGTTTTAAAATGTTATTATTCTAGCCTTGCAGCACTGGTAATTTGGCTGGGTATAGAATTCTAGGTTGAAAATAATTTTTTCTTGAGATTTAAGACATTGCTCCACTGTCTTATGATTTTCTGTGTTTCATTTAAAAAGTCTAATTGTCACTACTTAAGAGAAGTTTATAGTCCTAATAAGGTATGAGGTGGACATAAATAACAGATATGAGATTGTATAGATTATTAAAGACATAAGATAAAGAAGATCATCTTTAATTCTTTCATAATGTGGACAAATATATTAACAGTGAAAACAACAGTCCTAGTTCATATCCAAACCAAATGCACTAAACAAAAGTCCTCACACTAGAGGCTGGGGATGTAACTCAGTGGTACAGTGATTATCTAGAATGCCTGAGGTCCTGCATTCAATGCCAGCAGCTAAATAAATAAATATAAAATATATATAAAAATTAAGTCCTCATACCAAAAATACTTCCCATGCTGTGTTTTCTCCTGCAGTTCTTTCTTCCTTCCTTCCTTTCCTTTTCTCCCTTCCTCCCTCCCTGCTAGATAAAGAAGTAGGTAACACCTAGTTACACAGTGAGAGGTGGGGGAATGATCTTAGAATATTAGTCTTAAACAGACACTTAAGCAATCCTTTTGTTTTCAGCACCTCTTGTGTTCCAAGGTCCAGAAATACCTGGTGCTTCAACTCCTAAGACCTTTGAGAGTTTTTGTTTATTTTGTTTTGCATTTCTTTGTTTTTTTTTTTTTTTTAGTACTGGGGATTAAATCTTTTTTTTTTTTTTTTTTTTTTTTTTTTTTTTTTTTTTTTGCGGTACTCGGTGATCGAACTCAGGGCCTTGTGCTTGCAAGGCAAGCACTCTACCAGCTGAGCTATCTCCCCAGCCCGGGATTAAATCTTTGAGCACCTTAGCACTGAGCTATATCACCACACCGTTTTTTTTGTTGTTGTTGTTGTTTTTGGTGGTGCTGGGGATTGAACCCAGGGCCTTGTGCTTGCAAGGCAAGCACTCTATCAACTGACTACACCTTTTTAAAAAAATATATTTTTAGTTACAGATGGACTCAATACCTTTATTTTTATTTATTTATTTTTATGTGGTGTTGAGGATCCAACCCAATGCCTCACACGTGCTCGGCAAGCACTCTACAACTGAGCCAGAATCCCAGCCCATCACCAGACCTTTTAATTTTTTGAGACAGAGTCTTGCTAAGTTGTCCAGGCTGGCCTCCAACTGTGACCACCCCCTACTTCTGCCTCCACAAGTGAGTCACTGGGATTACATGTGTGTACCATTGCACCAATTCTTTGAGAGTTTTTTAGTGCAAAATGGGTTGCTTTTCAGTTTGCCCTACTGCTAGCCTGGGATTCAGCTTGCTTTTTAAAAAAATAAAATAAAAAATAAAGATATATATATATATATATATATATATATATATATATATATATCTTTTATTCTTTAGGATTCAGTTTTTTTGAGGTCTGAGTTAGTTACCACTTTTCTTCTGCTTTATGAGCTTCCAAACTTTTGTTCCTATCACCTTCTGCCTTTATTCTCATTGTCATAATGGCCTCATGCCTTTTTAAAATAATCTTTCTACTGGCTCTTTCATGGAATTTAAGGAAGCAATGGAGGTAAGTGAATGTGTTGAGTCTGCCCTCCTGACTGACTTTGCTCAGTCTTCAAGGATAATCTCAAATGCCTCCTCCTCTAGGAAGTTTACCTTGCCCTTCCTCAAGAAAAAAATTAATCTGTCACAGGACAAATATTTATTGAATGTTTCTTGCAGGTGTGGCACTGTGTTAGACAAAGGAAAAAAGCCACCATTTCTTGACCCCAGAGGGTTCAGCTTGTGGGTTAGATAAGACAATGAAGCAAGACCTTAAAATTCAGTGTGACAAGCTGGGCATGATGGTACATGCGTGTAATCCCAGGGACTCAGGAGGCTGAGGCTGGAGGATCAAAACTTTGAGGCCAGCCTCAGTAACTTAGTGAGATCCTGTCTCAAAAAAAAAAAAAAAAAGAGCTGGCGATGTAGCTCAAAGGTAGAGTGGGTTTAATCCTCAATACCCTGCCCCACAAAGTCAGTGTGACAAATGCTGTAGGAAACAATGTGACACAGAGGGCTGTGAGTACCTAAGTTAGTGCCATAACCCAATGGAGGGAGGCCAGAAATGCTTCCTAGATAATGGATGTCAGATGAGACTTGAAGGTTAGGTAGGAGGTAGACTTAGCCAGACAAAAAGGTGGAGAGAAGCATTCTAACTACAGGATATACCCGCTCCAATTCCAAGTGGCAGAAACCCATGGTACTCCACGATCAAGACTTCCAGGAGGTTCTTTCTGGGTTCCAGCAGCACTTCTCATCCCGTACTAGAGTTGCTGTTTCCCTCCTTCCCTAACGCAGATTGTGAGCTCTTCTGAGAGCAAGTCCTGCCCAATTCATTTCTGGCACTCTCCCTAGTGTCGTGTAGGTCACACTCAGTCCTGTGATCCTCTTTCCTCTACTATCTGACCCCTCTGATGGTCCCCAGAATTCAGGGGACTAGGTGGTACTGTGTTGCTGTGAAATGAATCTAAGGACCAGATTCTATAATCTTGTGACAGTGGGATTCCCTGACTGTGACAGCATCACTCCCCAAAATAGAAGAAAGCAAGGCTTTCTCGCCAGAAAAAGAAAGTCATTTCATACCATATCTTTGGAAACAGCAGGGAATAACAGCTCAGGAGAGATGCAGTTTTAGAGGCTACCGGAACTCACTCTCTCCCAGGGGAATTCAAGTATCCCAACCCTCCCCATATGCATATCAGACTTTCTGCCCAGGCCCAGGGTCCCAGGCATGGCTCCCTCATTGCTCAGCCTAAGTGTTAGCTCCCAGGTGGGGAATTGAGATTCTCAGACTATTGTTACTAGAAAGGCTCTTGCAAATCATCTAGTTCCACCATTCTCCCCTACTTCCCCCTCCAAGAGACAGAAATACTAGGGCCATGAGAGAGACAGGGCCTTGCTCAAAATCACAAAATGACTCAGGAACAGAACCAAGACTTGAACCCATGCCTTCCCCTTCCCTGCCTGAAGCTTTTCCACAAACTGCTCTGTGGAGGTGGGTTGTCATAACAACAGTTATTTGGGTGGGAGAAGTGAGGAGGGGAGTTGGCCATTGTTTCCCATTCCCACAAATCCCAGACTCTAGCTCTTCACTCAGCCTCTGTCTAGGGCAGCTAAGCAGGAGTGGGAAGGCCTACAGGCAGGCCTGACCTTGGCCTCAAGGGCAGGCCTGCCCCCTTTCCGTACAAGGAGAGAGGGAGAGGGGCAAATGAAGAACAGTTCTTAAAGGGTTTGGACCAATCCTGCCTCCAGTGACACCAAGGGAAATCCCCTGCTCTGCCCCTTGTCCTTCCTGGGCACAACCAGTGGGCAGGGCAGAATGCCTGAAGAGATCAATGACATCCTGGCCTGAGGGAGGGAGAAAGGAAAGGGCGAGGGATCCCCTCCTTGTTCTGGCCCCCAAAAGGCTCCCTCCCTTGTCCCAACCATGGGCAGCCTTAGGCCCCAGGCCAGGTGGGTCAAGAACACCGAGAGACAAATCAACAAGTTAAATGTACCACCTTAAAGTTCATAATCTGGTAGTCTTCACCAAGTCAGAAAAGAGCGAGAAGCAGAGAAATGAGGTGTGGTTCCAGATTCCCTGTGTGAGTTCAGGCAAGCCCTTAAATATCTGCAAGCATGGGGAAACAATGACTACTTTTCTCATTTCAATAACACAAGAAGTGCTTAAAGTGTCTGGTACAAGGCAGGTGTCAATGGTTAAGATATAAAATGTGGTCAGATGATCTGGGTTCAAATCCTAGCTTTGGTTTTTATTTTTGTATGACTTTGGGCAATTACTTAACCTTTCTGTGCCTCATCTATAAAATATCACTTATCTAAAAGGTTGCCATGAAGACTGAGAGAACATCATGTAAACCAGATGCGGTGGCACAAATCTGTAACCCCATCTATTCAGGAGGCTGTGGCAGGAGAGTCACAAGTTCCAGGCCAGCCTGGGCACCTAGCAAGACCCTGACTCAAAATAAAAAATAAAAAGGGCTGGGGAGGTAGCTCTGTGGTAAGAGAGAGCCTCCCATATGCAAAGCCCTAAATTGTGTTACAGCAATTCGGGAGGCTGAGGCAGGATGATTCCAAGTTTGAGACCAGCTTCAGCAATTTAATGAGGCCCTAAGCAACTTAGCCAGATCATGTCTCAAAATAAAAAGGTCAGTGGTAAAGGTCCCTAGGTTCAATTCCCAGTACCAATTAAAAAAAAAAAAAAAGAAAAGAAAAAAGGAGAGAGAATATCAGGAAGGCATTCAGCATGATGCCTATCTTTCTGGACTTGAGCTAAAGTTTGTACAATGAGGCAAAGTTAGGCACTCCTTGAAGTGAATACAGTCCCAGCCCTGCTCTGGAGAATTTGGCACCCACCTCCAACCTTCAAGGCCAAGTGCACACTTGGTATTCAAGTCCTGCCCCCAGGGAACTCCTGACTGCTCCAACCACCAGGATCTCCAAGCTTGTTTTCTCCCAGCGGGTGAGAGCCCTGGCTGGTCTGGGAGCTCTCAAAAGACCTCATTCCTCTGCTCCCTCCCAGAGCAGCTTGGCAGTGCTGGCACACAGTGGGGCTCCAGGAAGACTTATTAGCTGACATACTCGCTCTGGGCTCCTGATTCTGGGCCAGGATGCAACTGGCAATTCCTCAGTTCCTCAGAACTGGCTGCAAAGTGGTAGCAGGTGTAAATCACGCCCCCTTCACTGGAACCAGAGCTTTGGGGAGCCTGCTGGGGCCCCAGCTGCCCTCTTGGCTCTGAATCTAGACCAGCAACTCCAGGAGACAGGGGAGGGCTGCTGTTTCCTCTTCCTCCCAAGAAGGTACAGATGAGATCCAAATATTCAGTATCCTAGAGATTGCAGGGTAGGCAACTGAGTCCAGATGAAGGATCAGCAATGATGACGCTCCTACTCTCTGCTATGATCCTATAAATTTCAAGTGTTTTAAGTGAAACTGGAGAGACGTTGAGGAAAGGAAGATGTTCGTCTAGGCACTCCGTAGAGGGCAGATATACCCTTACCTAAATTTCTTCTGTGTTGAATATTTTCACAAACATTCCAGGCCTCAAAGGAGCCAAACCCTTTCCCAGTTTGTAGGAGAAGAAAATACCTGGTTGTCTTAAATGGGGGCTGGGAGAATAGGTGTCCCCTATAGGGAGGGGTCTGAATTTGAAATGCGAGGTTCTGAGTACTTCCCAGCCCTTGCTTTCCTCTCCTAATTATTGGGCAGAAAAAACTTCCAAGATCTAGTACCTCCTACGCACAGTCCTCAGGACCCATCAAACACTCCACTCATTCTTGGGGGACAATTAATAGACGTCACTCTACCTCCACCCCAGGGTTTATGGACTGATCCAGGAGGGAGCCTGAGGAGTTAAGTGCTGAGTTTTTAACTCCTTCCTTTCCAGCCTAACTCTGGGGACTTGAGTAGGTCCCTTTCGGCCCTGGGGACTCTCCCCCTGGCCTGTGGCGCCCACACTCACCAGCTCCATCTTCAGCGCCATGATCTTGTCCCCCAGGCTGTGGCTTCTGCTGGGCGCCCCCGGGAGTAGCAGCGCGCCAGAGGTTCCCGGCTCCCACTCGCCTCGCAGCCCGCGGAGCAGTCCTTCAGGGGTCTTCCTGCCCACCTTGCCCTCCACGTCTCGCAGGTCAGGCGTCTGGGACTCCACGGTCCCCTCCATGCGGGTCCAAGCCTGAACCGGGCTGGGCAGCCAAACGCCGGGGTCCCGCTCGCGGGGGTCCTCTTTCTCCGCCGGCAAATACCGAGCGGAACCGGTGGGTCCCCGCCCGCGCGGCGCGGGGGTGGGAGGAGGGCGCCGTAACACTCAGAAAAGCCGCGCGGAGCCGGGCGTAGATATATATTCGAGTGCTGCGCACACAACCTCTGGCCCTGGATAGCTGGGGCTGGGCTATCCTGAATTTGGACCTTAAAGCGCATTCACAGAGTTCGGCGCTACTCCTTACCCTAGCACTGAATTCAGCTTAGGCACACAGTAGGTGCCTAATAAGTGTTTGCAGAAGGAAGACTAACAACCTCAAACAGAGATATGGGAGTTCAAAGAATCCTGGTAAGAGAGAGCTGTAGAGATTTTGAAAGCTTACTGGAATAAATGAGCTGGATCTAAAAAGGGGTTAGAATTTAGCTAGTCATTCACACCACCTCTCATTGACTAGAATTCAGACTGAAGGAGTAGAAAGTAAAGTAAAGCTCTGACCCGTGGAGAGCACCTGTATTAAAGCTGAAGGGCTTCACCCTGCACCTGCTTACCAGCAAGATGCTTCCTAAGCTTCACTCTGGGTATGAATCATCTACCCACCTTGTTAAAATGCAGGTCTGCTGGGTCTTGTGGTAATGGCCTATAGTCCCAGCTAGTCTGAGGCTGAGACAGTAGGATTGATCACTTGAGCTCAAGAGTTCAAGGATAGCCTGAACAACACCCTTCTCAAAAAAATAAAATAAAATGATTAATAATGCTTAATAATTATAATGCTTATTATTAATAATTAATTAATTATTAAGCAGATTGATTCAATGAACTTGGGGCTGAGCCTGAGAGTCTGCATTTTTAACAAGCTCCCAGGTGATGTTCATCCTGCTGGTCTGAGTGCCATAGTCTTGAGTAACAAGGCTACAGAATATGATTCTAAGGTGTTTGGACTTGACTTTACAGTCAATGAGAAACCAAGAAAAACTTTATGTTGTTGAAAAATGTTTATGTTGCTTTTTTTGTTGCTTGGGGTTTTTTTGGGAGGGGTACTGGGGATTGAACTCAGGCACACTTGACCACTGAGCCACATCCCCAGCCCTATTATTTTGTATTTTACTTAGAAAAACAGGGTCTCACTGAGTTGCTTAGAGCCTCACTTTTGCTGAGGCTGGCTTTGAACTCTTCATCCTCCTGCCTCAGCCTCCCAGAGCCTCTGGGATTAAAGGCATGCACCCCAGCGCCCAGCTTTGTTTCAGTTTTTAATCCAAGTCATTCCAGTCCACGATTATAGAAGGACTTACAATGAAATGATAGTTACTGCCAGCTGCAGTGGCGAATGCCTGTAATCCCAGCAATTCCAGAGATTGAGGCAGGAGGATCTCAAGTTTGAGGCCAGCCTCAACAATTTTAGCAAGACCCTCAACAATTTAGTGAAGCCTGTCTCAAAATAAAAAATGAAAAGGACTGGGATGTAGCTCAGTAGTAAAGTGTCCCTGAGTTCATTCTCAGTACCGAAAAAATAAAAATGAAAAGAGCCCTGCCCTGCCTGTCTTTTCCCACCTCTTGTCCCACTTCCCAGAGGCAACCACTTTTTTTTTTCCTGGTGCTTACACCCATAATTCTAAATAATGGACTTATACCACTGCTTCATAATGTAAAACACTGTCTACTGACTTCCTATTAAGGTAAATATGGATGTGAGGTGTGGTGGTGCAGCCCTGTAATCAGAGCTACTCCAGAGGCTGAGGCAGGAGAATCACAAGTTCAAGGCCAGCCTTAGCAATTAGCAAGATCATCCTCCCAGTCTCAGCAACTTAGTGAGACCTTGTCACAAAATGGAAAATGAAAAGAGGTGGGGATGTGGTTCAGTGGTAGAGCACCCCAGGAGGTACCACAGGGGAAAAGAAGAAAAAAAAGAGAGAGAGAAATTTGAATATATGGATTTAATTCTACTTCCCTTCTGCCATTGGCACTATTTATTTCCATCATTTCTAGTTTATCTAATGGTTATCTTTGTAATTTTAAGTAACATATTTTTCCTTAGTATTTATTTTTGATCTATGAAAGGTTTTAAGTAAGAGATAGAAAGAATATTTGCCTTTTTTTTGTGTGTGTGTGTGGGTGTGTGTGTGTGGTGCTGGGGATTGAAGCCAGGGCCTTGTGCATATGAGGCAGGCACTCTACCAACTGAGCTATATCCCCAGCCCGAATATTTGCCTTTTTAAAAAATTACTCTGGATTTTACAAGAAGAAAGGATTGGAGTGGCAAAAATCTGGAGTCAAGGAGACTAGTTGGAAGACAAGAAACTAACCACCTGGATCAGGGTCTGGTTGTAAAGTTGGAGACAATTAGACCAGAATAAAAGACTTTTTAGGAGGTAAGACTGACCAGACAAGTGACTGATTACATTTATTTAGTACTGGGGATTGAACCTAAAGCTTTCTACATAATGGGCAAGTGATCTAACACTGAGTTATATCCCCAGCACATTTTCCCCCCAGCCCACCATCCACCCCTCCACACCCCCCACCCTCCCCAACCCCACCTATCACCCCTTTTTGACAAGGTCTCACTAAATTGCTCAAACTGGCTTTGAACTTGCCATCCTCCTGCCTGGGTAGCTGGGATTACAAGTGTGCACCCCCACACCCAGTTTAAGGACATCTTTTTCAAATACTAATAAAATGTGTTGGGTTTTCTTATATTTTAATACATACTTGTTAGGAAAAATCACCTATTGCCTCAACTCCTAAAACAAGCACTGTTAATATATTGGGAGTACCGTCCCAATATGCAGAAGGCAGATGGAATAGGCAGAGTTCAATAAAATATCTGGTGTTAGTGTTCTGGCTTCTGTCTCCTTTCAATTCATTCTCCAAAAAACAGTAAAAGTTCTCTTAAAATATAAATCAGATTATATGATTCTCCTACCTAAAATGGTTCCATGGCTTCCCAATCACTTCAAACAAGTATCAACATCACCTAGAATCTTGTTAGAAATGCAAAAATGTGCCTGGCGGTGGCACAACCTGCAAAGTCAGCCACTGGGGAGACTGAGACAGGAGGATGGCAAATTCGAGGCCAAACTCAGCAATTTAGCAAGACCCTGTCTCAAAATGAAAAATAAAAAGAACCTGGGTTGTAGCTCAGTGGTAAAGAGCCACCGGGTTCAATCTCCAGTACAAAAAAAAAAAAAAAAGAAAGAAAGAAAGAAAAAAAGGAGCAATATCAGGGAATAGGTTTACCTCAGTGGTCTAGAGAGTGTTCTTAGGATATAATATAGCAAGGCCCTAGGTAACGTCCCCGCACTTAAAAAAAAAAAAAAAAAAAAAAAAAAAAGGAAAGAAAAAGTAAAAAGTAAAACTCCCAATCTACCTCCTACCCCAGGTTGAATCTAAAACTCTAGGAAGGAGAGAGAAACTAGTTTTCTGTGTTTTAATAAAGGTTCCAAGTGATTCTGATGCAAGCTAAAGCTTGAGAACCACTGTGTGGTTTATGTGTATCACCTCAAACTTCACAACTCTGAATTATTATAGTCAGTATAGTGCAGTAGTTAAGAGCAGAATCCGGAGCTGGACCGACCTCCTGGGTTTCAATTCCAGCTCTCCTGCAATTTGTGAAACTGGGCTTCATTTTCTTAACCTAAGATGGGGATAATAATAGTCCCACCTCCTGAATTGTGGAATAGAATGAGTTAGTATCAGTAAAGTGCCCAGAACGGTAGTAGAACCTGTTTTTTAATTCCTCTCTGCTCCAAAGGCTGTACATGCCCTCGGCCTGGGTAACAACCTTGCCCAGGAACGGCTGAGGCGGAGAGGCAGCGTGTGAGCCCGGCAGACCCCTTAACCCTGGCGTGCAGAGTGATCTGGTCCAAGGTGGGGACTCGGACCTGAACCGGGTGCCTTCGGCAAGGCCGGGGTGCGGGCCGCTCTGGGCCAGCAGCCCACCCGCCCACACCGCCCACACCGCCCACGGGGTTGTGGAGTCGCGAAGGAGGGTCTAAGCATCGCCCCCTTCGCAGGCTTCAGACACCCGACTGCGGCCACCGCCCTAAGCACCGCCCGCCGCCCTCTCACCCCGCGGCGGCGGCGGCGGCGGCGGAAGCAGGGGGGCGGGCCGGCCGGGCCGGGGCGGGGCCGGGCCGCGAGCGGCATGGAGGAGGCGGAGGCCGCGGTGAGCGGGGCTGAACCGTGCGGGCCCGAAGGGCGCCCGAGCGGGGCCCGGGGCCCCTGAGCGGTGAGTCCCTCCAGACTGGGGTCTAGGAGGGGTGACGCGGCCAGAGTAGGTCTCCCGAGCCTTCGGGCGGCCCTGAACCCTGGGAGGAGAAGAACCGAGCCAGATAGGATGGGAAGAGGGTGGAGGATTGGGGCGGGGAAAGTCGCTGTTCTTTGCCCACCCGAGGATTGGGAAGGACTTTTAGGGACTGATGAACCTTAAAAGTCAATTATATGGCCGACACCCCCGGTACCCTCAACAGCCCTGACTCAGATAGTTCCCCCAGCCCCAGGGAATTTCCAGGTGATCCAGCCCCTCTGAATGTTTTCCTGCCAGGCCCAGAGAAGTTGAGCCACTTTCCCCAGGTCACACAGCATGGGTGTTTGCAGGGAGGAGTTGCTGAGAGAGCTTCATTTCTCCAGAAGGCATCAGACTTTAGGGAGGAGCACCTTACTCCATGTGACCCTCTGGTCCCCTCAGATTCCTGAAGTCATGGATTGGCCAGGACAGTGGTGACTCCCAAATCCGGTATGGATGACTGGAAGCCCAGCCCCCTCATCAAGCCCTTTGGGGCTAGGAAGAAGCGGAGCTGGTATCTTACCTGGAAGTATAAACTGACAAATCAGCGGACCCTGCGGAGATTCTGTCAGGTATAGAGATGTCCCAGATGTCCCTCTGAGGTCCATGGTAGCAACCTCCAACCAGAAAGGAGCGGCAAGTTCTTTGAGGGGAAACCTCTATGTGTCATGCCCCTACCAGTAGTGGATTAGACCCAGAGTTCTGGAATTGGAACCCAAATCCAACCTTCTAGGCTTCTGACAGAAACCTGAAGTCTGATCAGGAAGGCTTTGTCCAGGGACATACATCTGTCAAGAAATTAGGGCTAGGATCAAGGTCTTTTGATCTCCACCGTGGTTCTCTGGGCCTGACACCATCTCTAGGAACTAACTGTGGAGGGGACCAAGGAAATCAAGACCTCAAATGGAGGAATACAAGAGCACTGGGTAGGGAGGGTCCTGACAGAGGGGGAAGGGTCAGGTGAGATTTCCTGGAGGAGGTGACAATGAAACTAGGCTCTGGTCCAGAAAGAAGAGTAGGCAGAGGAAGAGAAGGATCCCAGGTTCTCCCTGTGTCCTCACTGCAGCCAAGGCCCTCCTTTCAGGAAGACCCTTTATGATCTGGAGGAGGTGTGCCTCAGTCATCCCACCTCTCCCTCAGACAGGGGCCGTGCTTTTCCTGCTGGTGACTGTCATTGTCAACATCAAGTTGATCTTGGACACTCGGCGAGCAATCAGCGAAGCAAGTGAAGATCTGGAGCCAGAGCAAGACTACGGTGGGGCCAGGCAGAGGATGGGGTAGGGGGTACCCCTGGGATCTCAGGGCAACAGTGGCAGGCAGATCCCAAGGGGTGACTCCACTGGCGAGACTATGCCCATGACCTGTTGCACCCCCACAGATGAGACCCTGGGTCGCCTGGAGCCCCCACGGCGCAGAGGCAGTGGTCCCCGGCGAGTCCTGGATGTGGAGGTGTACTCAAGCCGCAGCAAAGTATATGTGGCAGTGGATGGCACCACGGTGAGTGGGCCGGGGTCTGGTGTAGTCACTCCATTCCAGGGCAAGGTCCCCTGGCTGCAGGGTCCACTGCCTGAGTGGGAATTGCAATTACGCCAATTTCTGTCTGTGACTTTGGAATCCCTACTTTCTTGTTTGTAGACTGAAACCAATGATTTCTGCTTTTCAGGATTAAGCAAAAAGTAATGTGAAGTGCCTTATATGTATTGAGATCTCAAAAGTGATAATTAGTATTAGTAGGCTATTTATTCACTGATTAATTTATCGATTTCTTTTTTTTTTGGGGGGGGGGGGTACCAGGGATCGAACCCGGGGGCATTCTACCACTGAGCTACATCCTCCATCCTTTTTATTTTTTGTTTTGAGACAAGGTCACACTAAGTTGGTTGGGGCCTTGCTGAAGTGTTAGGGCTGACATCAAACTTGCTGTCTTCCTCCCTCGGCCTCCCAAGTCCTGGCATGTGCCACCGTGTCTTCTTGATTTATTATTTTATAACCACTTCTTGTTCCCTCCTTTGGCCTTAGCCTTAGCCTGGGGCTGGGCACTGGGGATCTGCCCTACCTGGAGGGATGCAGTCTGGTGGACTGTTATCTCCAGAATGAAGTGAAGAGCCATGGAAGTAATGAAGTGATGAGAGAAGGGTTGTAGAAAGATGTGATCTTGTCTTTTTTCTCTGGTACTGGGCATTAAACCCAGGAGTGCTTAACACTCAGCCACACCCCCAGCCCTTTTTATTTGCTTAGGGTCTTGCTAAGCTGCTGAGACTGGCTTTGAACACGTAATCCTTCTGCCTCTGCCTCCTGAGTCTCTGGCATTACAGGTGTGCGCTGCTGCACCTGGCTGTGATCTCTTCTGATGGGGGTACTAGGAGGCTTTCTGGAAGAGGCAGACTTCAAGCTGAGTTAATACTGTGAACAGTGGCATAAGCAGGGGGGGAGGTTTTGTGCAGCTGGTGCTTTAAGCACCCATAAAACTGAGACATCTTGAATGCCAGAGTGAAGAGTTGGACTTTCTCTGTCACTGTATAGGTACTGGAGGATGAGGCCCGGGAGCAGGGCCGGGGCATCCATGTCATCGTCCTCAACCAGGCCACGGTGAGATTCTAAAGGTGGGGACCCAGAGGACTGAAGCTGAGTTCTCGTTGCTGGTGACACTAACTCATGAGAGGTATGTCTCTTGCCAGGGCCATGTGATGGCAAAACGTGTGTTCGACACATACTCACCTCATGAGGATGAGGCCATGGTGCTGTTCCTCAACATGGTGGCGCCCGGCCGAGTGCTCATCTGCACTGTCAAGGTCAGTGGTTTTGCCAGGGCCCTATTTTCTGTGCCCTCACCTCCACCCCTATGTATGGCCCTGGAGTCTCTCCACTGATGATAACGCACAGTGGGAAGAACCTCTGGAGAAAGGTGACTCATGTTCAAGTCCTCACCCAGTCATTTTTGTTAGTTCAGCAGACAGTTTTTAAGCCCCTACTATGTGCTAGACATTGCTCTGGGTGCTGAAGATAAAATGGGAAATAAGCCAGCATCCCTACCCCATGGAGTTTATATTCTAGCGGAATAAAATCAACAAAAACCAGCCAAATAAGTCTATGATGTTAGGAAACAACTACTTAGATGAAGGAGAAGACAGGCAGAAAAGCAGGGTTGCATTTTAAAAAGGGAGGGCCCCTGTCAGGAGAAAATCGGTGAGCAGAGGACTGGAGAAAGTGAGGAGTAAGCCAGGTGACTCTGAAGGAAGAACATTTAGGTAGAAAGAGTGGCAAGTTCAAAGGCCCCAGTGGAGGGAAGTGCCTGGCAAGCTTGAGGAACAGCAAAGAGCGGAGCTGGAGCAGAACAAGGGATGGGAGAAGAATGGGGGGAAAAGAGGGCAGAAAGGTGTCAGGGGACAGAATGCGTGGGATTATGGTAAGGATTTATTATCTGGGTGACCATAAGATCATTCTCAATTCTCTCTAAGCCTTCAGTTCATTTTCCTTTTTCCCTTTTGAAACGGGGTCTCACCATGTGGCCTAAGCTAGACTTGAACTCCTGGACTCAGGTGATCCTTCTGCCTCAGCCTCCCGAGTAGCTGGGGCAACAGGCAGACACTGCCACCTCACTCCACTTCAGTTTTCTTATCTGTGAAAGATAGTGACCATAGAGGGTCGTTGTGATCACTTAATGAGCTCATTTAAGTAAAAAATTTTTAATTAGTGCTAGATATGTAATTGGTGCTCTGTGAGGCCAGGTTTCCTGGAACCATACTTGTCAGGCTGACCACATTCTCTGATCCCCCAGGACGAGGGCTCCTTCCACCTCAAAGACACAGCCAAGGCTCTGCTGAGGAGCCTGGGTAGCCAGGCCGGCCCTGCCCTGGGATGGAGGGACACCTGGGCCTTCGTGGGACGAAAAGGAGGTGCTGGCACCAGAAGCCATCCACCCTGTAGTATCAAGGGAGGACCAGAACCCCAGGAGATGGGGTGGGGTGGGATGGGGACATATAGGAACAGTGGCAGTGGGTTGGATCAAAGTGGGCAGGGAGATAGGAAAAGGCCCCCCTGGAATCCAGGCTCCCACCACCCCTCATTCATGCCCCTTACCAGGTCCTGTCCTTGGGGAGAAACATTCTAAGTCGCCTGCCCTCTCCTCCTGGGGAGACCCAGTCCTGCTGAAGACAGATGTGCCACTGAGCTCAGCTGAAGGTGGGGTTAGTGGGGGCTGGGCTGTGGAGTGTCTGGGCAGGGAATTGGCATTGGGATTCTCTTTATGGGGCTTTATCCCATGACTGGTGCCCGGGGCGCCTTAAACTGGCTTCACGTGCCTATCCTGTCAACCCCATCCCTTCCTCAGAGGCAGAGTGCCACTGGACTGACACAGAGATGAACCGCCGCCGCAGGCGATTCTGCAGCAAAGTTGAGGGGTATGGGAGTGTGTGCAGCTGCAAGGACCCCACACCCATTGAGTTCAGCCCTGACCCGGTGAGTGGGCATTGGGCAGTGAGGTTTGGAATTCTTCCTACCTGCAAGGGGCCCTAGGAAGGGCCCAACTTAGACTTTCTCTACCTGAGTCTGGGAGGAAACCAGGCTGAGCTCTGAAAGACAGGGTGGGGAGGAACAGATGAGCTATATGAGTAAGGCCCAGGGTTGGAGTTGGGCTGCATGTGTGGACAGGCCAGAACAGGGAAGACCCTCTGTCCCTTTCTTGTTGTTCTGTAGTTCCCCACCTCACTGAGAACTCTTCCCTAAATTGGGATCCCAATTTGTAGGAGCAATAAAGTAAGAGCTAAAAGCTGTTTCTCAACACAGCTCCCAAACAATAAGGTCCTCAATGTACCCGTGGCTGTCATTGCAGGAAACCGACCCAATTACCTATACAGGTGAGCCTGGGAGTGGGCTATACCCAGCACTGAACAGGAAGATGCTTAGCAAGTGGGAGGGTGCTTAGCTCATTTTCCTGCAGGAGGAACCCTTGAAGTGGGCATTTACCTATGTGGGTGACCATGGGGAATTAGGGCTCATTTATAAATGGGGTGCCCTGAGTTGAGAGGACAGAGAAGCCCTAACCCATCCCTGGACTCCCCAGGATGCTGCGCTCTTTGCTGTCAGCCCAGGGGGTGTCTCCACAGATGATAACAGTTTTCATCGATGGCTACTATGAGGTGAGTGGGGGATGGGAGAGCCTTCAGCAGAGCCTGAATCAGGGCTGTGTGCCCTGAGCAGCAGTGATTGCTGAGGACTGCTAAAGGTAGCAGCTCAGGCGAGGGCTGTAAAATGTAAAGGGCTTGACTTATTAAGGCCCTTAGAGATGGGCATGGGGAAGTGGCCTCACATCATACCAGTGGCCATGTCCCCTAGGAACCAATGGATGTGGTGGCGCTGTTTGGTCTGAGGGGCATCCAGCACACTCCCATCAGCATCAAGAATGCCCGTGTGTCTCAGGTACTGCTTAGGCAAGGATGGAAGTGGGGATAGACACTAGTCCTGCCCTCTGCTCCAAAGTTTATGTGACCTATTCCTGTTCTCCACCCAGCACTACAAGGCCAGTCTCACTGCCACTTTCAACCTGTTCCCGGTGAGTACTAAGGTTACAACTCTTGGGCCTGGGGAAAGGGTACATGAACATAAGTCTAGTCCTATCATGTAGCAAGTGCTTCCTCTCACTAAGCCTTATCTTCCTGATCTGAAAAACAAGGGTAGTGGTACCTAAGAAGTGGGAAGGGGGAGGAGACCACAGGATGGGAGAAGCTTCCTTGGAATTATGATATCCCCCGACCCTGCAGGAGGCCAAGTTTGCTGTGGTTCTGGAAGAGGACCTGGACATTGCTGTGGATTTCTTCAGGTAAGGGGGATGGCCCACCATTGTAGCATCTGTAAGCCACATGGAAACTTTTGCTTGATGGGGTGTCCAGAGAAGGCAGTAAGTTGTCTTGGAGAACTTTCTGGAGAAAGTGAGCTAAAAGTGGAAGAAAAGCCTAAGCAAAGACAGAGTTGGGGCGATGTAGAAGGGATGAATGTTGACAGTGAGTGGGGATCTGGGGAGGACACCTGACTCCTGAGTCCCAGTTCTAGCTCTTCCTGCAGTACTGTATGACTGGGTTTATCCTTACCCCTCTCTGAATTCTTGGATACTGGCTCTCTCAGTTTCCTAAGCCAGTCCATCCACCTGCTGGAGGAAGATGACAGCCTGTACTGCATCTCTGCCTGGAATGACCAGGTAAGCTGAGTGACTAGAGGTTAGGGAAGTCTGCAAAGGCCCAGAGCTGATACCTCCCTCCCACAACGGTCCCCTGTCCCCAGGGGTACGAACACACAGCTGAGGACCCAGCACTACTATACCGTGTGGAAACCATGCCTGGGTTGGGCTGGGTGCTCAGGAGATCCTTGTACAAGGAGGAGCTTGAGCCCAAATGGCCCACTCCAGAAAAGGTACCTGGCAGGGCAGGGCGTGTGGGCTGGAGTTCCCTGATAGCCCAAACTCCTGACCTTCATAATCTTTCACACACCCTCAGCTCTGGGATTGGGATATGTGGATGCGAATGCCCGAACAGCGCCGGGGCCGAGAGTGCATCATCCCCGATGTTTCCCGATCCTACCACTTTGGCATTGTGGGCCTCAACATGAATGGCTACTTCCATGTGAGTGGGATGCAGGAGTATAGGCACAGTATGGCGTGATGGTCCAGAACAGGGACTCTGGAGTATTCTAGTTCTTCCACTTAATAAGCATGTCACTTCAGGGAAATTACTATCCTGTTTTTGCTTCAGTTTATATGTAAAATGAGAATAAAAATACTACCTACCTCTTAGAGTCACGAGGTTTAAATGAGTTAATATTTAAATGTAAATAATGTAAAATGCTTTGAACTGTAAGCATTAGATAAGGGTTATTAGTATTATTACTGTTCTTATCACTAGTCTGTGGGTGTGAGGAGGGTATTTCTGCCTCTAAACATTGGTCCAACCCTGTAAGTTTTGTCCTTTTCTATCCTTTCAAGAGGTAGGGTCTGGGAGATCCCCAGACCCCCACACCCTACCTGGCTATGCTGCAGTCCATCCCCCAGTTACAGCGAGAGGGCCCTTGAGATAGCCCAACTCAAAGGAATGGATTCAGTTTGGACCTCCTAGAAGCCAGGAAGACCTCCAGAGGCTAGTTAATACAAGAGCCTTACTCATCTCCCAGAGAGGGTCAGGCACTTTCCTTAGGTCACTCTCAGTAGAGAGCAGTTTTTCCCTTCTCCCCTTCGTCACCAACTTCTGCAGGGCTTGTTTCTGGCTTCTCTGGTTCTAGCACAACAGGCCCAGGGAGAGCCACTGGGAACAGTGACTAACTCACAGTTATTAGCATGAGCTGCCCTGTCAGCATGAGCTCTCCAACAATGGCAGAGCCCAAATTAAAGTAGTAAGAACTGGCCAAGGATGCTGCGAAGAGTCAGAAAGAACTCAGAGGGCCCTTCCTAGACCCAGACTTCATCTGTGGGTCTTGTAGATCTGTGGTGGGTTAGTGAGCAGGCATAGGCCAGACATTGCGAGCCCCTGATTTTCACCTCATACCCACTCCAGGAGGCCTACTTCAAGAAGCACAAGTTCAACACGGTTCCCTGGTGTCCAGCTTCGGAATGTGGACAGGTGGGGGCTTGCAACAGGGTAAGGGGAAGAGCTAGGGGATCTGATAACCTGTTCTTGGTCCCTTCCAGACCTGGTACCTCTGTCTTCATCCCAGACCTGCATTCTCCTTTTCTCATGTGACCCCTTGCCCTGTCCATTGCTACCCATGGGACCTGCTCCCCTACTCCCCTCCCCTGACTCGTTTCTCCTTCCCCTCCAGTCTGAAGAAAGAAGCTTATGAAGTGGAAATTCACAGGCTACTCAGGTAAGACCTTGGGTATTTGGCACGTGTGGCAGGGAGTAAGCAGTTAAATACTGGGATTTTTGGCTCCATAATGTGTGGGGCTCTATGCAAAATGAAAATCATGATCCCTAGTTATTCTTAAGAATTTCACAGTGGCAACAACAGAGCATTAAACCAAGCCCAGGACCCAGTGTGACACACCTAGAGCATGCCCTGCCTTGGCCTTACCACTCCACCCTCCATTGCAGTGGGGCTGAAGTTCTGGACCACAGCAAGGACCCTTGTGAAGATTCCTTCCTGCCAGACACAGAGGGCCACACCTTTGTGGCCTTTATCCGAATGGAGAAAGAGGATGACTTCACCACCTGGACTCAGCTTGCCAAGGTGCCCTAATACTATAGTTTCCCTGAACACATGCCCCAAGATGCAGAGAGCCTTCGTTCTGGAGTCTTCAACCTCAGGATCTTTTCCATGCTCTCAGAACCCCTCCTCCACCCCCCTTGTCTAAATTCGTGGTCCAGAAGATGCCACCTCTTACAGATTGAGGTGGTTGCTGGGTCCTCAGTGGCGCTTCAACTCCCTGAACCATCTCTCCTCGTCTCCACCTCTGCTAGTGCCTCCATATCTGGGACCTGGATGTGCGTGGCAACCACCGGGGCCTCTGGAGATTATTTCGGAAGAAGAACCACTTCCTGGTGGTGGGAGTCCCAGCCTCCCCTTACTCGTGAGTGACCCTGTTCTGTCTTGGGAAATGGGGGCTTAGTGGGATTGAGAGACATAGCTAATGACCTTTTTTCTATGCATAATTCTTGTATTGTCTTCCAGAGTGAAGAAGCCACCATCAGTCACCCCAATTTTCCTGGAGCCACCCCCAAAGGAGGAGGGAGCCCCAGGAGCCGCTGAACAGACATGAGACCTCCAGGACCCTGCAGGGCTGGGTACTGTGTACCCCCAGGCAGGCTAGCCCTTCACCCCATCCTGTAGGATTTTATAGATGCTGGTAGGGGCTGGGGCTGGTTTGTTTTTAACATGAGACTTAATTACTAACTCCAAGGGGAGGGCTCCCCGGTCCCAACTCCCCTGTTCCTGAGTTTAAGGTCTATTTATTTACTTCCTTGTCAGAGAAGGGCAGGACAGTACCTGGGAATCTTTGGGATCCCTGGGAAGCTGATCCTTCCCCTTCTACATCCCCTCCTCCCAGGCCTGGCTCAGAATCTAACCTATTTATTGACTGCCCTGGGGGCCTTGGAAACAGGCCAGACCTGTAGGGCCTTGATTTCTTTCAGGGGGCAGAGATACTGCCCTGAGGGTGGGACTGGCTTTTACTCAGGAAATTGCTGTGCCCAACCCATGAACAGGCCCAGCTGGGGTCCATGTGCTGACACAGAATCACTCAGAGACCCTCTGACACTGAACCAGGCCCCCTCTCAGCTTCCTCTTTGTCCAGATTTCTGAAACTGGATAAGGTGATCATTGATTAAAAAAGGAGAAAACATCTGAGAATGTGTTGCGTGTGTGTGTGTGGCAGCAGTGGGGTGGCGGTGGGGTGCATAGAGAGGTAGAGGGGTGAAGGAGACTCATCTGGATGGGTGATGGGTTTGCCTACTGTATGTGTCCCACAAGGGTTTATCTTCCATTTGAGCCCATTTGGCCACCAGGGGATGCCCAAGTCTCAAGCTCCAAGATTTTTCCCCAGGCTCCACCCTAGGACAGCTTGACTTTAGCCCCACCTTATTTGGAGCTGAGCTCTAAGCAGTCATCCCATACCCCTTCCCCACTGTTTACCAGACTGTTCCTGCCTTGTCCGTGTGGGCCAGACACCTGTCTCCAGAGACGGAGCAGAAAAGAGCAAAAAGGGACACTAGGGTGGGGGGTGGGGGGAACGGGAGAGCAGGTGAACCTAGTCAAGGTGGGAAGGAAGTGATTGAGACTGAAATAGTGCGTGGCTGCCACTGGGGTTGAGCACGTGATTTCATGGGATGATCCTAGGCAGGCATTAGTCAGGGGGCTAGGGCCGGACTGCAGACAGGTGTGGGAGCAAGGGGTGTCTGGTGTCTGGCCCTTAGGGTGCATCATATGCATAATGCCATATTGATATTTTTCTGGAGAAGAGGGCCATAGTTTTCATCAGATTCTCACTCAGCCAGATTGTGACAAAGAGCATAGGAAGATCTAAGAGAGTCACCAGGAAACAAGTGGGATTGTCCACAGGGAATGTGTGATATCCAAGGCAAGGGGACTTGACATTTAAAGGTCTGTAAAGGGCTTAGGATCAGGATCTGAGTGTCAACACCTCTTGAGAAAGGGTCTGCCTGTTATGGCCAGGAAGGCAAGAACTTATTGGAACTCCTGCCCTTGTTCTCTGTCCTGCCTCCCTACCAATGCCTGGAGCCCAGCTCAGCAATGATACCATTTACATAGCTTGGACATATCTCACCACCCTGACGCCTTCAGTGTTTGCTGGAGCTAGAGATAGTGTGTGAGATGGCAAAACAGCCAGGTTGAGGGGCAATTAACCCATGATGAGGTAGAGACCCGCCCTGGGCAAACAAATCCTCTGCAGCTTCCACACAGGTGGAAGGGGGGGAGGGTAGTATGTGGGAAAGACAGCAGGGTAGTAGAAGGTAAAGGGCTAAGGTGCACTAACTCCTCTTCCTGCCTAGCACACTAGCAGGCCTCAGGTCTGGCCTCACAGACCATACCTCAGATTGTATGAGTCTGGCTAGGATGCTGTTCCTTTCTGGGTTTGGCAAGCAGGTAGTAGATCTGGGGTCCCCTGGAAAAGCCTAGGGAGACAGATAATAAGGTCTAAGGAAAGCAAGGAAGGAGTTAGTTTAATCAGGTTGGGCTTTTCTTGGTAGCACTGTATCCTTTTGTCATAGTCTTCCTCCTCTATTTTTTTTTACTTTCTCCTTTATTTTATGTGTGTGATATGTGCTTGTATGTATCCCCCCACACACACTGTTACAGGGATTGAACCCAGAGGTGCTTACCCACTGAGCTACATCCCCAGCCCTTTTTAAAAATTTATTTATTTGGTGCTGAGGATCAAACCCAGTACCTCACAGGTGCTAGGCAAGTGCTCTACCACTGAGCTACAACCCTCAGCCCCCAGCCCTTTTAAAATATTTTATTTAGAAACAGTCTCACTGAGTTGCTTAGGGCCTTGCTAACTTGCTGAGGCTGGCTTTGAACTCCCAATCTTCCTGCCTCAGCCTTCCTAGCTGGTGGGTTTGTAGGTGTGCACCACTGTGCCTAGCTAGCCTTCCTTTGTGCTGTCATGCCTTGTTCAACAATATTCAGGATCATTCTGGTCAGGTGCTACTCCAAGTAAAACTACCATCATGTCAACCAGGACACACCAGGATCTAAAATTAGAGTTCAAATCCAGACTCAGTTCTTCACTGAAGACTATTGGACATAGGCAAGTCACTTGACCTTTTTTGACCCTGGAGCATAGGAATGGTTAGGACTAAATAAGAGATCAGGTCTGTTGGGCAGGTGAGGTGGTACACACTTGTAATTCCAGTGACTTGGGAGACTGAGGTGGGATGATGGCAAGTTCAAGGCCAGCCTTGGTAACTGGTGAAACCCTGACTCCAGATAGACAGACAGGCGGGATTTAGCTTGGTGGTAGAGTGCCCTGGGGTTTCATCCCCAGTACTGGGGGAAATGCTTTCTAAGATCCCCAAGTTGGGACAGATCTAGGACTTTGCCTCAGTGGGAAGGCAGCTTGGACCCTCTGATGGGGACTACTGGAGGACTTCCCAGAGCCTACAGAGTGACTTTCCCATTGCCTTTTGATAACAAGTCTGTTCCCCACTCCATGACTGAGCACAAGGTTGTTATTTTCATAGCTTTCCAGTCCAGTGCCCCTACCCAGAGGGGGAGAATTTCAGGCCAAAGTCCTACCCCATTCTAAGAAGGCAGACCGGCCCAGCTCTCACTTCCTTACTGCCCTTTTACCTATCCCTCTTGGGCTCCCACCCCTGCCCCTGGGTCTAGAACCCAAATCCCCACCCCACTTTTTTTCTACAGTTTTTCCAGGGGCTTCTGAGTTGCCAGCCTCACTGGAATCTGAGGGCAGTTTAGGCAAGCTGAATCCCTTTCCCCAAAGATACACAGAGTCCAAATAGAAACATTTTAATTGATGTATGGGTTTTAAAGTGTCTTCTACACATATCCGCTCTATGGCTTTGCTGATTTTGAATATGCCCAGGTATAGGTGCCTTTCTCTCATCCTCCAGTGGAGACTAGGATCATCAAAAGCCCCCTTTAACCTCAGGGGTTGTTAAGGGTGGAAGAAACAGACTGAGGGAATGGGCAGAGGAACTGGCTACCTTAAAGGCTCTGTAACAGGTGGGACCCAAGTCTACCAATAGAAGGAAAAGTCAGGTACAACCTAAAAGGGGTGGTCTCTATTTCGCTGCAAGTTCAGAGCCACAAGGGCAGGCCCACTCCAGCCCCAGTGACACTGTTAGTGCCATGGTGCCTCTTCCCAGTTCCGATGTGGCAGCAGCAATGATGGAGGCAGAAGTGGACTTATTTCAGATGGCAGTACAGGTACATGGATACAATCATGGCAGCCAGCTGGTGGGAGGGAACAGAGAGACATGAGGGGACATGATTGAGATCCTCAAGCATTGGTCCCTTGCCCCAGACAGTCTACATTAAGCTCTGTTGGAAGTCTGTCTCCTGTGCTGGAAGTGTAGCTTAGTGGTAGAGCATGTGCTTAGTATGCACAGAGCCATGGGTTTAATCACCAACACAGGAGGAAAAAAAAAGCCTGTCTCTCCCAGAGAGGCCTCAGATGGGTCAAGCAACCCAGATCTGATGGCCATCAGTACTCCAGCCCCAGCCTCCTTGTTGTCTTACCTCCAGGGCCCCAATTCCGAAGGCCACACCACCCACAGTGACTGCATTTGTTCGGATGTCATACAGAAGCTGTTCGAAGCAACCCTTGGGGAAGAGGAGAGAGCATTTATAGTTGGCAGCTACCCTACACCTCATCTCCGTTTGCTACTCTGAGGCCATTAAAGCAGTCCCCACATTTCTATGCCCCTCACACCTGTACATCCTTTTCCTGGGCCTTCTGTGCGGTACAAGGTTCTTCAACTGTTCTATTGATATTGTTGATGCAACAGAATGGAGGAAAGAGTTGGTTCTGTTTGAAGTAGGGTGAGTCCTCAAAATCCGTGTAGTTGTTGAAGCCACAGCACTTGAGCTGGAGACAAGGTGGGGTTGGTGTTTGGTAGGGCCTTGCTTCTTTCTCTCCACCCAAAATCCCCCCAATCCACCTTACCCCTTCCATGGTAGAGTTCCACACTTGGGTGAAGTCTTTCTGGGAACCATAGTCTTTCTTGATGGCAGGCACTACCACCAATGCCAGGAATTGCTCAGCCTAGGTGGAGCAGGCCAGTGTTGAGGGGCTGGCAGGGAAGGTGGCCATTTACAGGCCACAGCCCACTCCCAGGGCTTTGCCCAGTCTTCCTCACCCATTCCAGTGCCTCACCATTGTGGTGTACACCAGGACAACCACAGCAGCTGCAACCTCAGCAACAAAGATGAGGAGGAGGATGAAGAAGAACTGAGTGGAGAACAGGGGTCTGAGTTTTAGGGAAAGATGGCCCCTCATGCTCTCTTTGCCCTAACCCACCATCCTCCTGTAAAAACATGGCAGGGAGCCCCTGTGGAGTGCAAGGTAGGATTTTGAGATCCCCAGGGTCTGGTGTCAAGGGTGAGGGGCTACTTGGTCAAGGGTGAGGGGCTACTTGGTCATGGAACTGGGTCTGACACACCATCAAGAGTGCACACTTGTTCTCAGACTTAGCACCGTAGCAGCCCAGGAAACCAAGAACGAAGAGCACAACACCAGCTGCGATGAGGAAGTAGCCCACGTTGACAAACTGCATGGCACTGGATGACAGCGGCCCAAAGATCTTCAGGAAGGATGGCCCATCAACTGACACCCAGATGCCCACAGCCAACAGGGCCGCACCACACAGCTGGGGACAGAGAAGTCAGGCAGGCATTCAAACAATGCTGGCAAATAGCTCCTTGTCATACAGTTGAGTCAGGAGGATGACAGCCAAGAAGTCTCCCACTTCCTTGGCTGGGAAATCTAACCTATCTTATGGGGAGGGAAATATCCTCTAGTGCCAGAAAAATGGGAGTAGGGAAACCCATAGCCAGCACCAGACTGCACACTTGAGCACAAAGATCAAGGGGTACTAGAAATATTTCACAGGGTCAGGAAAGACACAAGACTTCCCCTCACTGATGCTAGGGTCCTGCCACATAGCTAGGAGTGAAAACAAGCTAGGAGTGAAAACAGGCAGGTGAGGGCCAATCTCTCATTTCCTTTCCAGGCTACCGGTGTCTAAAACACCTCTGTCCTCTAATAGGTGGAAACAGGGGTGGTAGCCTTGAGCAGGCTCAATAGTCACCATAGTAACAGAGGCGGGGCTGAGGTTTACACCTGCTCTCAACTTTGAAGAGGGTGGAGCTTGAGAAAGTTCACCCACCCTGAGGTCTCATTTGGCTCTCTTCTGGGATCAGAAACGAAACCGGGCCTGCTCCTCAACTACCTAGTCCCCCTTGTCTTACAAATGGAAATTGAGGCACCTAAGGGGGAAATCAGCTAGGCCTCAATTGGGGTGAGTCCCACTCAGGGTTTCTCTGATTCAGGGTGTCAATGGGTTAATCAGCCTGACACCAACTTGGTGCCCAGTTCCCACCTTCTAGCTGTAGAAACTGAGGCTGGAATTAGCGATAAGGTGGCAGATTGTGCCTGGATCTCAGGCATGTTTGCCTAAGGACAGTCAGAACGCTGGGCTTCTAGCCCATGGGGTCAAATTTCAAGGAGCCTAGGCCTGCCCTACTCTACTCAGCCCAGCCTGGCAAGACCTGGGCAACAGAGGCCAGAAACCAAGCCGGATTTGCCTTTAACCCCTTCAGGCCAGAGACCCTGCTCTCTCAGTCCCTGGAAGCCTATTGTTCCCTCCAGTTACATGAATAAAAGCTAGTTCTCTGCACTCAAAGAAAACACAAGATATACGAATCCACCCACCCAATTTCACCAAACCGATTTATATTTCATGTCTCCACTTCCTCATCTTTTACTCACTTTAACCCACTGTAATATAGTTCTGAGTTCTCTAGTGACCTCCTGTGCTAAATCACTTCATGGGCTTTATCTCCTTGACCTTTCTGATATCTTAACTCTCCTTGTTTTCCTCTTTCTCCATCTCCTTAATGGTGGCTATTTCTCTGCTTATTCCTAATAATCTCAGTTTTCACAGGTCACCTTTCCTGCCCCATGCACAGTACTGGGGATTGAACCCAGGGCCTCACATCTTCTAAGCAAGTGCTCTAGCACTGAGCTCAAACCCGAGTCCCAGAGTTCACTTTCCCGGAGTGCTCTCATGTACTCCCATGGCTTCATTGGCCACCTATGGGCAAGTGATTTTCAAATATCCATGGCAAGCTCTAATTTGAGCTGCAGTTTCACTGAGTAGACAATTGCCTGTGAGATAGCCCCTTCCTGTCCCACATGTTGCTCATGCCGGATATGAGTATCATCTCTAAGACCTCTGTTTTCCTTGTCCCTTCTTCTATCCCTTAGCCACCATCTCAAGGCTTTGTCCTTTGTATACTTTGTCCATTTCTCCTTATCTCACCATCATCTCCAGGGCTTACTGGAGAGTTTCATTGCTTAGCTTCCCAAACATGTCCTATGCAATCTGTTCCTGGTTTTCAGAACAATATCGAGTTTCATTTCCTTTGGGTTTTATGTATACTTTACAGCTCTCCACCCAATATAAATTCCCAGCTTCAGGTACTTCCTCCAGGAAGTATTCTCCCACCAGGCTGGGTTCTAGCCCCTCATATAGGCTTTCTGAGCCCCTGTGCTAAATCCAGACAACCAAATCACAATTATATGCCTACTTGGCTTACTGGACCTGAATCCTTGAGGGCAGAGAATGGCCCTGCTCACCTACTACCTGAGCACCTGGCATATAATCTTAGTCAATGAATGTTTTGGTTTTGTTTTACCGTGTTGGCGATCAAACCCAGGGCCTTATAGATGCTAGGGAAGGGCTCTACCCCAAAG
The DNA here is from genome assembly GCF_902686445.1 of Sciurus carolinensis. Lineage (NCBI taxonomy): Eukaryota > Metazoa > Chordata > Mammalia > Rodentia > Sciuridae > Sciurus > Sciurus carolinensis. Next base: position 174,004,230 of record NC_062213.1, read on the forward strand.
CTCTACCCTCAGTCCCCCAATGAGTGTTTGTTGAATGAATAAGGGCTGTCTGAGACAGATTCTTTGCTCTAATGAGACATGGTCCCTGCCTCCTTTCATCTCCCCCCTCCAACTTACAAAGGCCATCAAATTGCCTTTCATGTTAGGAGAATTTAGGCAAACCCCTTCCCCTCTCAAAACCCCCAATGCCTCTAAAAACAGAAGAATCGCCCCTGTTAGCCTATTCTGCCATGCCTTACACCTAAGCTGAAGCTTCCTGAAAGGGAAGGGATGCCCTAAAACTCCAATCACTTCTTCACATTGCCTCCCTCCCCCGTGTGGCAGCCTGGCTTTTACTGGGACCAGGAATCAGCATTGGAGGGGAAACTTGCAGGGCAAAGTCTGGGCACCGTAGTTTCCCATTCCCCAGCTTGGGCTCTGCTGAAATAGTGACCTGCTCCTCTAGAGAGCCCCCCACAGGGCACACAGTCTCCATACTTACAAAGATGAGCGTATTGAAGAGGATCATCATGGTCTTAATGAAGCTGAAGCACTGCATGGTGGCTCCTGGGGGCAGACACGTTCGAGTTAGGGCATCATGTCCCCCACCCCGCCTGGGCTGGTCCTGCCTTCTGTACCCTGACACACCAGACCCCAGTATCCTGGACCCCTATCTTACCAAGCTTTCCCTGCACCTGAACCTTTGACTCCTCAGGACTTGGATTACTCAGTTCCCATCCTGACATCTGAACACACCTGTACTACTCAGACCCTCTGCCAACACTGACATCTCTGAGATCCTAACACCCCAGGTTCCTGCACCGGCACCCCAAGCCATACTCCCACACTGCAGGTAGGTCACTTCATTTACCCTTACCTAACACCTGTATGTTCTGGGTTCCTCTCCAGACCAAATCCAGACCCTTCCAGGACCCTCCCCATGGCCCTTCTAGCTCTCCAAACCTATTTTCAAATTAATATCACTTCACAAGATAATCTCTATCCTATACCATCACCTGTTCAGGCCTATCGGCAGCGAGTTCTGAGAGGGATCTGCTGAAGCTCCAGAAGAAAACAGAACAGCTCCAGGGAGCTGCCACTCTGAACGGGCAGGACAGGCAGGCTCTCACACACCACTGCTCACCTGCAGGTGGGGCAGACGCTTTAAAACCTTCCTTCTGCCCGCTCGCTGGCCCCACCCATGGCCAATCAGCCTCCCTTGTCCCTGCTGCCCCCTGCTGCCTGGAGATTGGTCCCCATCACCACAGCAGCAATGGGCCTCCGCCTAGAGATGTCACCCATGGGTTACGCCTCTCCCGATCTCAAGAAGGAAGAAAAGGATGGGGCTGAGGCAAATGGCTCCCAGAAATTCTGAGTGCCCTGCATACAACTGTGCATACATGCTTCTTATCCTGCGTCTGCTAGTGCACTCCTACATACCCTAGGCTCACGGCTCGGTGTGCACATCTCCCCAGGCTGACTTCCATCAGACGTCAAACACAGTCACACACATAAACAGCTACTGGTGCACACGTGTGTTCACATGCACACTGGACTCCTTGTGCAGACTCCCAGCAACTAAAAAACAATAGAACAATACCTGAAACACATATTTTAAGACTGCTCTGTCTCTGTCTTCCTCTTTGTCTATCTTTATATTGGTCTGTCTGCCTCTTTCTCTCTCTCTCTCTCCCCCCTCTCCCTCTCTCTCTCTCTCTCTCTCTCTCTCTCTCTCTCTCTCTCTCTCTCTCTCTCACACACACACACACACACACACACACACATACACACTTTCAAGAAAATGACCAAGTTTGGCAGCTTCTGTTCTCTCCTCTGAGTAGCACATGATTCCTAGTCCTCTTCCCTCCACAAAACCTCAAGTTCCCTGTTCTTTCTCTCTTTTCCTTCCCCATAGTTTCCTGTATTTTCCCCTCCAGTCTTCCGTCTTAGCATTCTGTGCATACCCCTTACCTTTCTGCCAGCAGGTGGCATCATGGTCTCACAAAGGAGTCATCCCAGTTCCAAGCTTCTATAACCCCCATCTTCATCAATTCTTCCAGGACTACCTACCCAACTTCCCATTCCACCATTTCTGATGAAGAGGTTTTGGGAAAGTCCTGGGATCTCCAGTTACTTAAACTGGGTGTTCAAATCCCGGTTCTGTCATTTCTTTGCTGTATGACCCTAGCGACATTTCTTAGGCTTGTTTTTAAGCATCTGTTTCCTGGTCTGAATAACAGAATAGGTATGGGGTTTTTAAATGTGATTTTCTTCCTACTCTAGGTCATAAGGAAAAGTGCATAGAGCAAAGTCAGAAGGGAGAGTCACAGCAAAAGAGCTAAGGGATAAGCTACACCCGCAGTCCAGGAAGTATATTTTTAAATTTGTTATAATTTTGTGGGAGGAGGCAGCTAAACAAACAGAAGAGAGAGGGACTCATAATAGTAAAGACTATTAACTGGGGCTGGGCATGGTGGTGCATGCTTGTAATCCCAGAGGCTCAGGAGGCTGAGGCAGGAGGATTGCCAGTTCAAAACCAGTCTCAGCAAAAGTGAGTTGCTAAGTAACTCAGTGAGACCCTGTCTCCAAATAAAATACAAAATAGGGCTGGGGATGTGTTCAGTGGTCGAGTGTCCCTTCATTCAACCCCCAGTAACCCCCCCAAAAGAGACTATAAACTGGGGTGCTAGAAACTGAGGTGGGAAAATCACTTAAACGCACAAATTCGAGACTAGTCTGAGGGGCTGGTGTTGTAACTCAGTGGTAGAGCACTTGCCTAGCATGTGTGAGGCACTGGGTTCCATCCTCAGCACCACATAAAAATAAAGTTATTGTGTCCATCTACAACTAAATTTTTTTTAAAGACCAGTCTGAGCAACCTATCAAGATCAGTCTTAAAAAAATTACAGACTATACTAGTAATTTAGATTATGCTTAAAATGCATTACATATATTAAGTCTTTTTTTCCCCCTTCACAACAATCCTATGAGATATGTTCTTTTTAATCTCCCTTTTAAATATGGGGAATTAGAGGCACAGAAAAATTAAGGGCTGGCCATGATCAGTTGAACCCTGGTTCTGCCACTTACAAGTTGTATGATTAGGATTCAACCTGTCAGTCTGACACCAGAGTACACCTTTTAACCACCATGCCAACTCAGATGGAATCTAAGGAGGCAGGTTGGTTGAGTTCCCTACAGAGCAGGGGAGGAGGCCTTGGGTCTAGCTCTGAGGAAGAGAAGGGGCAGGGAGTCTTATAGTGAGGGGCTAGAGGTTGATAGGACAAGGTCTGAGGATAACTAGAACAGAGGTTGGAGTCAGGGATCGTTAAGGTCTGCCACCGTAGTGCTGAGGGCCCACCATCTCCAAGCAGGCTCCTGTGAGACAGAAGGTGAAGATTAGGGTAGAAGGGAAGGGATAGGGGCTGAGCTGTGGAGGGAGAAGAGGCAAAAGTCCCCCAACTCTGCGCAACACAGGTAGAGCTGCTAACTCTCCTGTTTCCTACCAGAAAGGAGATAAACCCAGAGTTAGTGCCCTTGTATTTCCACCTGCACTAATCATTCACGAGGCTTTCTCTTTCATCTAACAGGTCACATTCTTCTATGTCCCTGGTGCCCAACACTAACATGATGTTGTTAGTGAACATTTCCTGAATGAATGAATGAGAACAGAATAGCAAGAGGTAATGCTCTGGGCTTTGGACCTTGACCATCATGAACTTGAACCACACCTGCTCTAATTGTGTCACTTCATCTCACTGAGCCTCAATTTTCTTATACAGTTAATCCTTGTTATTCATAAATTCTATAACTGTGAATTTACTCATTAAAATTATTTTGTAACCCTCAAATGAATACTTGTGACACTTTTGCAGTAATTTGTATACATGCATAGCAAAGTAAAAAGCAAAATATTTCTTTTTTGTTCAGGAATCAGATCCAGAACCTTGCACACCCTAGGCAAAATTTCTACCACAGAGCTATATCCCCAGTCCTTCTTATTTTATTTGATACAGGATTTCACTGAGTTGCCCGGGCAGGCCTTAAATTTGCAATCCTCTTGCCCCAGCCTCCTAAGGAGCTGGCATTTCAGGTACATGCCACCATATCTGACAAAGTAAAAGTTTTGAGTTGCCCAACACATATACATTTCCAGCTGAGGTCTGTTGAGCAAGGGGACTCTGCCTTCTTATTTTAGCTCTCATAAACAAATGTTGTTTTGAGAGTCTATTTAATGGCACCTTTGTTTTTCTTTTTGATGATTTTGCTGACTAAAATGGTTCCTAGTAGTAGTGCTGAAATATCATCTAGTGTTCCTAAGCACAAGGTTATGATGTGCTGTAAAGAAAATGCATGTGTTAGATAAACTTGATCCAGGCACAGATTATAGTGCTGTTGGCCATAAGTTCATTGTTAATGACTCAACACCATATATTAAATAAGGTATCTCCATACAAAAAACAGGTTATGTATTGATCATTGACCAGAGAGTTGCAGGAACCTACACATTTCCCCTGGGGATAATGATTCGGAATTGATTAATTTAATGTTTGTGGTGACTTTGTAGAACATAACTACAGGGAATAAAGAAAGTTGACTATGTACAAATGTGGATAATAATAGAATCTCTTTGAAAAGTTTGTCATGAACTTAAATGAGATAAATGTTTGTAGAGTGCTTAGCACCGTGTTTGGCATATAGCAAATGCTCAATAAACATTGTTAATATTGTTAATGTGCATGAATGAAAAAATGGAGTGATTTTTCCCCTACCTAAAGTTCTTTTACTCAAGGGACAACCCAGAGCTGTCTAGCCCTTGAACTGGACCCAATGAGGAGAATTGTAAGGGAGCCTGCTCCATGGGGAGGGGCTAGGGGCCAGGACCTGTAATAAAGAGCACCACCCTTAGGCAGACTACATGTCATAGAGGCCGTAGTTGCCTGGTCAGCAACACCCTTCAGGCACACTGCAGAAGCTCCTTATGCGCATGGGGCCTTCTCAGCTTGTCCGTGCCCCTCGGGCCCGGGGCCTGAGTTCCCCCTACCGTAGGCCAGGTATAGGTTGGCCCCGTCCCCGGATTCCCAGTATGTTCAAGTGTAGCCGCAGAAGGTACCGGCAGAAACCTCAAGGCCCAGCTGCCACCAATCTTGCCACCATGACCACAGAAATCAGCAACACCCACACTGCTACCACCAGTGTGTGGATCCTCTCACCTCAAGGTTAGCAGAGAAGTAGGGTTGTGACTCAGGGTGGGGGGTTTGAAAAACAAGGCCACTGGTTTTTCCCCACCTGGTCCTGTTTAGGCTCTCTAAGGGACAAATTGTGAAATATCATCCCAAAGGTATGGTGGTATCTTGAAGGCAAGCAAATCTAAATGTTGAGAGCTTTTATTAACAAAAAATTTGTTTCTTCAGTAGTGGGGATTGAACCCAGAGGCACTTTACCACTGAGTTACATCTCCAACCCTTTTTATTTTTTTTATTTTGAGACAGGGTCTCGCTAAATTGCTGAGGCTGGACTTGAACTTCCTGTTTTAGCTTCCTGAGTTGCTGGGATTACAGGCGTGGTCTCAGTTATTAAGAGCTTTAGTGGAGAATGGAATGGCTGGAAGCAGAGGGCTTGGGGAGGTGGGTGAATTCAAGGGCCAGTGGAGCTTCCAGAAATGCTAACTTCCCTTCCCTCTCTTTCCTCTCCTCAGTTCTCAGACACCTCTGTCAACCTGGGAGCTTTCTGATCATTTAGAAATGCCCAGAAGCTTGGCTTACTCTGGACCTACATCTCCTAGGGGCTGTGGATGGTGAACCACAAATAAAATCGTTCTGCTCAAACTGCCTTATTTCGTACTTAGGGGTTTCCAACCAACTATGTAGGGTATGAGGGCAGGGTTGGGGCTGAATACTCCCAGGGGCAGGCTTCAGTGATAACAGCAGGAATCACAGACAGCGGAAGGACAGGACAAGGTCAGCAACACACAACTATCACTGGCCTCGGCTTTTGATCTGCCCTATGGGGTAGGGGGTTCTCCTGCCTTCCACTCCCATCTGCACAGGGAGATAAACATCTTGGAAAGTATAGGGAGGTACAGAGCAGAGAGCTTAGATGGTAGGATGAAAGCAGACTCATGAATACTCCAGTATGAGGTATGTCCTATTATGTACTTGTGTTGAAGTGTGTGTGTGACAGGAAAATGGGAGTATAAGGCACACGTAACCGGATGTGCCTCTGTGATGGAATGTGTGTTGTGGTGGGCTGTGTATGTCAAGAAGTATTTGTGAGAAAACTGGCACGCCAGAGGTAGCATTGGCTCTACAAAGAAAAACCAAGGTCAGGAGGAGGGATGGGAGCAGTCTGAAGGAGGAGAGGGTGCAGAAAAGTTAGAGTCTGAGTAGGGCCTATTATCTTCAGCCCCCACCATCCTCTGAGGTCAGTGTTTGCAGAACTGGCAGCTGAGCTGGGGCACTTGGGGGTGGGGCAAGACTGAGTTTGAGCCCAGAAATGGGGGAGGGTGCTGACCTCTCTGGCCTGGGAATTTTCCATTTGGATTTCTGAGTGTGTGCCCATGTGTCATTGGGTGTAACTGAGTTTCTATGGGGTGTGTCTCTATAGGGTCGTACCTAGTGGTTGGGAACATTGTGAGGGTCTCTGTCTCTAATGTGTTGCTTTGTGCATGTGTTAGTGTGTGTCCCAATCCCCTGAGGGTTGGGTATGGGGTGGCCCCTTGGTATTCAAGAAGCCTGGCCAATGTCCTTTGCTGCCTGTGAAGGGAAAATGAATTGTGTCTAAGTCCATCTAGTCCAGGCGTGCCAGAGACTAGGACCCCGCAAAGAGGGCTGGAGCAGAGAATTCACTGTCACACAGTACACAAAAGTGATGGGCCTCTTGGGGTATCAGAAAGGGGTTGCTGAATATCAGTCAGAGCTGGAAGGTGGCTGGGCCAGTGCCCAAGGCCCACAAAGGAGCTCAAACATAGAAAGACACAAGACACAATCCACAAACACCTGCAGACATATAAATATAAGTGGACACGCAACGCAGCAAACACACACATCCAAGTGGGCACATGATATAAACAGATACACACTGACACAAATGCATATATAGACCCCCCCACGTGATACATGCAACAATACATACACATGCCTACAAATGCACATACACAGACACAAGCATACAAGCATATAGACACAGACACATGCAATCACACATGCAAACCCAGGCACAAAACACATACACATACGTAGACACACTCACCAGACTTCCCTGCCCCTGTAGCCCTGGGACCCAGAAGCCTCCCTTCCCTACATGAGTGTGTGTGTGCGTGTGCAGGTGTGGGTATATGTGTGTGTGTGCATGCACATATGCCATGCTCATGTGTATCTCTGTTTTTGAGAGTAAATGAGGGTGTTTTGTGTGTGTGTATGTGTGTGTGTGTGTGTGTGTGTGTATGAGGAAGTTGTTAAGATGTGGGAACTCAATGACATCATCTCTTCTGGCTATTTTTAGCTCTATCTGCAATGACGCTCCTCCGTTGCCCCTCCTCCCCCTCCGGACTCTCAGAGGCAACAACAGCTAGAGGGCACCCACCACCTCAGTTTAGGTGGCCCCCTGGATGACTGGGTGCAGCTCATTCTCTCCCATCCTGCTAGAGTTCCCTGGCAGCTGAGAACACTGTTACCAGGTCAGAGGAAAAAGCTTGAACCACGAGGCAGCCTAGAGCAGGGGCCTAGGTTAGGTGAGCTCACCTGGCCGGTCTCCAGCCCTAGAGTGCCTCTGCTTCTGCTATTCAATGTGCAGCTCTGTCTCCATCATAGTTCCTGCTGTTTGCCAGGGAGGTGCTAAGTTCTGGAGATGAGATAGAGCAGTAAGCAAGACAATGGAGTTCTTCCTCATGAGGGTTATGGCTCAGAGGGAGACAGACATTAAGCACATCACACAGGCAGCACTTATTAAATTGTGGTGAGGGCTCTGAATACTGGGTGCCCTTAGTCTGGGATGATGTTCTGTGTCTCTCTCCTCTCTTCCACCTCCCATAGGTGGGATAATAGTAAGGAAACCAGAGGGAGAAGACCCCCGTTACCTTGCACCCATTACCCAACAAACCACACCACCAAATTTCTATAAGCAGTACTTCCTTCTCACACCCTAGACTATGCTTCCAACACCACACCAACCTTGCAAGTGGTGGGCCCCCTTCACACACCCTTTTCTTTGGATCTCCCCTTCACAACTGCAATTGATTCCCTGATTCCCTAGGAGGCAGGACACTGCTCCCCATCTATAGTTGAGAAAATCAAGGGGGCATGCAACCCAAGGAAGATGGCAGAGAGGTGGAGGAAGTGAAGAAGCTGGGGGTGCACTGGGACAGTTGGCACAGGTGCAGAGTTGAAGGCTAGACCAGGAAATCAGGAGGTAAGGGGGAGGAAGACGGTGGCCTGAGGGGTCCATGCCAGGAGGAAGGTTCCTGCTCCAGTCAGCTTTAGGCAGCCACCAGAAAATCGGGTTTGGCAGCTTTAGCCTCCTGCTTCAGTACTGGAGGAAGGGGGTCCTGGGAGGTGGCCTGGGGCAGGCCCATCCTCTAGCCCTCAGTTTCATCAACCATGTGGTTGGGGGAGCATTTTATAATTCTGGGACCCTTGGGAATATAGAAAGAGAGGTTCTGGGCTGGAATCAGGAGCCCTGAGTTCCAGTCCCTGTTCTAGCCTAAGCCTGGAAAGTCCTGGCCCCTTTCTAGCTTCAGTGGGCCCTCCCAGGAAGCAGCTCTGAAGATCAGTTTCCTCATCCCCCAACTCCTGCCCTCTGGGTTTTTCTGGGTGTCTAACTCATGCATGAGAACACCAGGTCAAAGAGTAGGGGCCAGACCAGACAGCTCCTGGAGCGCCAGGTTAGAGGTCCTTTGTCACTAGTGGGCCAGTGTCTTGAGGCTGAGCTCCAATACCGCAATGCAATACCAGTTACCCCATCCTTATCAGTGCCTTCACCCACACTCTCATTTCCCACCTCTCTTCCTTCCTCACCTCTGGGGAAGGCTGCAGGAATCCCTAGGGAATTGCCATGTCTCCTTCACTCGATCTTTGCCCTGTGTTTAACCCTCCCTCCCCTGCTGCCCATTTGGGTAGGCCAGTCTCCCACTGAACTTTCTTCCTCTGGACCTTGGGGCAGGCCAGGGAGGAAGGACTGTAAAGGAGCCTGCTTTTCCTGCTATCCTCAGATACTGGAGCTTAAATGAGAGGCTTGAGGGAGGTAGAATGAACTGAGTGTTGGGGTTTGGGATTGGACTACCCATTAGCCTCAGCAAAAGTGGGAATCCCTCTCCTATCTAGCCATTTTCTTTCTCTGTCTCATAAAATCCAGAGAAGAGAGCCCAGGGACCAGATTTGCAACTTCTGGGAAGCACACACTGAAACCTAGACCAAGTGAATGCTGGCTCTTATCACCATGTCGATGACAAAATTCACTAACCACAATAAAAGATCATGATATTCTAGATTCATAAGAGTCCACAGTCATGGAATCTTGGCATCACAAAATTCTAGCGTGGTGTAATCTGAGTTTCAGAAGCTTAGGAATCCAGAATGGTGGCATCATTGAATTCTAGATCTCAGAATTAGAGTATCCTTGAATTGGAAGTCTTGAGAAGTCAATTAATAAAGCCCCTTCCTTCAGATGAAAGTCTAAACCAGATTTCCCACTAGGGATGTGCACAGAAGTTCACACAAGAACTTAGAAGAGAGACAGAGAGCCTGGGACACATGAATTTAGGATGAGGTAATAAATCTGCAATAAACCAGACAGAAGATAGACTTTGCCCATGAGGACACATTCCTGGTTCCTGAGGATGAGGGAAGGGAGGAGGAAGGTGGGGATAGAGTGGAACCATAAAAACAAAACATAACCTAAGAAACAAATCATAGCTGGGCGTGGTGGCACACACCTGTAGTCCTAGCACTCAGGAGGTTGAAGTGGAAGGATTACTTGAAATCACGAGTTTGAGGCCAATCTGGGCAAACACCATAAGAATCCATCCCCCAAAAGAAACAGATTCAGGAATGGTGGCACTTGCCTGTAATCACAGGCATTTGGGAGGCTGAGGCAGGAGAATTATAAATTTGAGGCCAGCCTGGGCAATTTAGGAGACCCTACTTCAAAATAAAACATAAAAAGGGCTGGGGGTATAGCTCAGTGGTAAAGCATCCCTGTGTTTAATCCTCAGTACTGTACCCAAAAAGAAAAAAAAAAAAAAAATCTGGACAAGATGGAACCTGCCTGTGATTCCAGCTACTCAGGAGACTGAGGCAGAAGGATCACAAGTTCAAGACCAGTCTGTGCAACTTAGTAAGACCCTGTCTCAAAATTAAAAGGAAGAAAGGAAGGAAGGTTTGGGGATGGATGTAGCCCAGTGGCAAGTGCTTGCCTAGTATGTACAAGGCCCTGGGTTGAACCTCCAGTACAGCCAGAGAGAAGAAAGAAAGAAAAAGGCTGGGGGTGGTGCACACCTATAAATCCAGCAGCTCAAGAGGCTGAAGCAGGAGAACTATAAGTTCAAAACCAGCCTCAGCAACTTAGGAAGGCTCTAAGCAAACTTCATGAAACCTTGTCTCAAAATTAAAAATAAAGAGGACTGGAGATGTGGCTCAGTGGCAAAGCACCCCTGAATTCAATCACTAGTACTAAAAAACAAAACAACCCCCCCCAAAAAAAACCAATAACTAAATAGCTGAGTATATTGACTAATATACTGACATACCAACACCTCCAGCTTCCCTAAAAGTGGAGGTTTTATCAGTCAAGGACGTTTCTGAAGGTTAGTAAGACTCCTTATCACGCAGAAGACTGACAATTCATGTCTAGCTATCTTTTTTGGCAAGATAGGCACCACACATACTCCATGCTTTTCTTGAGATGACTGAGAGGTACAGCCATTCTCCAAAGGAGATGCTGAACCCTGAGCTACATGGTGTACACCAAAGTCATCTCAGGAGGTGGGGATTCAGAAAACCTGGTAAGGCCCTGACACGGGACCTTGCTGAGGGCCCGTCTGATATGGTGCCTGAAAAAGCCAGGCATCTGTAAAGAAGAAGCCAATCTTGCAGGGCATGGTGGTGTATGCCTGTAATTCCAGCAGCTCAGGAGGCTGAGGCAGGAGGATCACAAGTTCAAAGCCAGCCTCAGCAATTCAGCGACGCCCTAAGCAACTTAACGAGAATCCTATTTCAAAACAAAAAATAAAAAGGCCTGGGTATACAGCTCAGTGGCACAGTGCTCCTGGGTTCAATCCCCAGGACTGAAGGGAAAAAAAAAAAAAAAAAAGAGCCAAGCTTGAGGCAATACTTTTATGGGGACCCTTGTCTGATCTATGGGGCTGGTTATTCAGCAAACAACAGAGGTATTTACCTAGCATTTCTTGGAAACTATTGCAAACTCAGGAACCTAGAAGGAGCAGTTCCAAAGAGAGGCAAATGCCAGGCCCTGCTGGGCATGGGAAATGGGGCAATGTCAGTTGAAGGACCTCTTGCTCAGCCGCCTGTCTGTGGATTCAGCTCAATATCTCCACCCTGACCTCTATTCATAACCCCCATTTGCCTCCCTCTCCTTGCTTGCCTGCTATTCTACCTACTTATACCTGCTGTGTGAACTTTGGCAAACCCTGTCCCCTCTCTGGACCTCAAACCTTCTTTGTTTTCTTTTGAAGTCTATAAGTGGGTCTGTAAGGCAGCTTTTAGTATTATGTAGTACTGGTTTTGTCCAGAGCAGTTCCAGCTTCAGATATCTCCATATTTAGCTTCAGTGTTAGCTTCAGGAGCAAATGTAGAGAATAGGGAATAGAAAAAAAAAATGCTCATATTTGACATCCTATGTTTGTCAATGCTGATGATGGGTATATTTCATAAATCTTACATAATTCCCACAACCACCACATTGTGTATATAAATCAGTTTTCCTTTTTTGGGAGAGTTCAAACTAAGAACTTCTCAAATGTGCTAAGTATACACCACTGAGCTATACCCCCAGCCTTCACAGCTTCCATTTTATAGACGAATGAACTAAAGCTCAGAGAGGGTGAATAACATGTCTAAGATTATCCAACCAGGGAATAACAGAACTGGAATTGCATCTAGGTCAGTCTCTCTGAATATCAGGGCTGCAGTATCAAGTTAGCATTATTCCAAGTGGCTCCAATAAAATGAGAATCTATGGATGGGAATTTCAAGAAGTGGTTCATGTGGTCAGTTCCATTTATGGTAGTGTGTGATGGGGGCTAACAGCTTCTTGTGCTGTGTAAAAAACCTGAACTGAAAATCTTTCAAGAATTCAGTATTCTTACCCAGGTTGTGTTGGCAGTGAGAAGTTAGAACAGAGAACTAGCTGGTTCAGAGCTGTTCTTCAGGGTGTTCAGAGGCTACTGACTCTGCTCTTGGAGAGTGTGTATGGACTGGAGAGAGGCTGTAATGGGAGGTTTTTTTTTTGCTTTCTGAAATGGGCTGGTTCCCCCTCCCTCATTTGGAGCTGGTTAACAGGTCTCAGAAGCCTAGGACAGTGGGACTTTCCCACTGGGGCAACATCATGGTGTGTTAACACTAGATCTACAGCTTTGAGATTCCCAGCAACCTTGCACAACTGACTCTCTTAATTGATCTAAAGAAAGTGGGAGGATTTCAGATGTATTCCTGACCCCTGCTCAAGGTTGGGTCATCATAGGAGGCTGAGAGGTCCAGGAAGTAACTGATAACAGGGACAGGGCTGGAGGTAGTCCTGGGAATTATCTCATCTTACTTTAAGGGTAAGGGAGGAGTCTGAGGTCTAAAAGGGCACAAGACTTGCTAAAGGTCACACAGCAGCTACTGCTGTCCCCACCATGTGCGAGGCACACCCCTAGCACTGAAGATACAAAGTTGAATCAGTACTGGTCCTTGTTCTTGAGAACTTGGAGACTAATAAAGAAAAGAGTTGGCTACCAACAAAAACGTCAAGACTAAACAAGAAGGTTAGACTTTGTACACTGGGAGCTTAGACAGGGGCACAGATCCTTGGAGGCAGCATGATAGAAATGTAGGGTTTTATTTTTGTTTTCCAGGTAGGCTTAAAGAATGGGCAAAGTTTTAGCTGATGCTAAGAAGAAAAGACTTTCCTGACTAAGGAACAGCATGAGTGACTGGCTCCGTGGGATGAATGAATTGCCATGGGAGGCTGACCCACAAGCCTGGAGTGGAAGTTTGACTCCACTCCAGCAGGACTTGAGATCCAGACTGTGCTTTGTGAGCACATAGTAATCATTTAGATGCAGGTCCCAGGTATCAGGAGGCCCCAGGGGTAACTGTCAGGGGAAACAGGAAACTACAGGTGGAAGATTTTTTTTTTTTTTTTTCCAAGCTGGAAGTTTCTTAACAGAAAGAGGTGTGTGTGAGAGTGTGTGTGCTGTACTCTAGTCATTTTGGGAGGGACTGGTAACATTTTAAATCTAAGACATAAAGCCCCTGCCCCATCTCTAGGAGGACTCAGGCCCCCAAAGAGAAGGTTACTAGATGCCTACTCCCCGCCCCACCCCCACCCCCGCCGTTTTCAAGGCAATTGAGCAGTCTCCATCCTTAAGCAGTTTCCTCTGCTCTTCCCTCTCTTCCATTTTCCTCCCATCTCAACTTCTGGATCTGAGAGGAATGGAGATGTCCACAGTTTCTGTAGTGAGCCTTCCCAAAGCTGCTATGATGCAAATCCGATCCGGAATCCTTCCGTGGCTCTTTCCATAAAGTGAGATGAACAGCCAGCGCCTGGTTGGAAGTGCCTCTCCTGGGTCCTGACCTAAGAGCTTCAGGGCACTAAGTGGGTGCGCGAGTGGTGGTCGGGGAGGGGTGCCTTCTCCTGGTCGGGTCAGGTCAGGTTGTCGGGGTGGGACTGAAGGCGGGAGTCCCGGGACGCAGTTGTATTTAGTCCTGCGGTCAAGTGCCAGGTGGAGAGGAGGAAGCTGAGGTCTGTTAGGCCCTTCTGAACTACCGAGAACCCAACTAGGAGTGTGGAAGTCACCTTGAACAGACAGGGTCCTGGTCTCCAGCCTGAAATCAAACTTTTGCCTCACTTGTAGAGAGTGTTGAGGCACTAAGAGCTGACTAAGTCCTACCACCTCCCAGCCCCCTTCAGGGGCTCCTTGTCTCCTAGGGGACTGCCAAGGGCAGGAAGGAGCAGGTGCAGGGAGCACCCCCAAGAGCTGCCCTTCAGGAAGCAAAACTGCGAAGACATTGTGAGGGGTTTGTGGTGAAAAATGCTTGTATGTATAGGCCAAGAGGGATGATTTATTGAGTGCCTACTGCATGCCAGACCAAAGAGGAGTGTTTCTTATGTTTTTCTTGGTATCCTCATAATCAGAAAAGGACAGGTTGGGCTGGAGATGTAGCTCAGTTGGTAGAGTGCTTGTCTCGCATGCATAAGGCCCTAGGTTCAATCCCCAGCACCAAAAAAAGAAAAGGGGGGAAATAAAAGGACAAGTCCCAGAGGACCAAACCTGTAGTCTCAGTTACTAGGGATGCTGATACCTCCCAGGAGTTGGAGACTAGCTTGGGGAACATAGTGAGACCCCATTTCTTAAAAAATAAAAAAAAGGGCTGGGGAGATAGCTCAGTCGGTAGAGTGCTCGCCTTGCAAGTACAAGGCCCTGGGTTCCATCCCCAGCACCGCAAAAAAAAATAAATAAAGAATCTCTTTATTTATATATTTTTTTATAATTATTTTAAATAGGCCTGGGGTTTCAGCACTGCAGAGCCACTTAGTGTTTGGAAATTTTGCTTTAACTTCTCCAAGCCTCAGTGTTCTCATCTGTAAAATAAGAATAATAGCCAGGTGCAGTGGCACGGGACTATAATTCCAGTGGTTCAGGAGGCTAAGGCAGGAGGATCACAAGTTCAAAGCCAGCCTCAGCAACTTAGTGAGGCCCTAAGCAACTCAGTGAGATCCTGTCTCTAAATAAAATACAAAAAAGGACTGGAAATGTGGCTCGGTGATTCAGTGCCCCTGGGCTGGGTTCAATTCCTAGTACCAAAAAATTTAAAAAAATAAAAATAAAAAAGAATAATAGAAATACCTATGCACAGGATTTGTTGTAAGGGTTAAATGACTTAAGACATCTATGGTGTTTGAAACAATACTCCCTAAGTGGCAGTATCAAGAATACCAGTTTGGGGTGTGTGTGTGGGGAGCAAAAATCTTCTGGAAGAGTGGAAACCTGAGTTGAGTCTCAAAACAGAAGTAGGAGCTAGTCTGGAAATAAAGGGGAAGAAGAGAAGGACATTAGTGACAGAGAATGGATGGGCAAACCCAAGCAGGTAAGAGAGGATGGGGAATTTGGGGAAACTGTAAGGTGTGAAGTAGCTGGTAGAAAGAAATGAGGTTAGAAAGATAAGCAGGAGCCATACTGGGATAAGATGGGGTCTTGAAGTTATGGAGGCTAGTTTTTATCCTCAGAACCCTTGAGAGGTTTTCAGCAGAAGCAGTACATAGACTTTCTGTGGGACTATGTAGAGGCAAGGACACACAGGAAGAAGAGGCCCGGGCTGTGCCACAGGAAGTTGTGGGAACTATAGTGGTGGCTCCAAGATTAAAAGAAATAGATGTATCTGAGAGATAGAAGTGACAAGTCTTGGGTGATGGATTAAATGAGAGACATAAGTGAGAAGGCGGTGTTAGTTAGTATTCCATTAGTGTGACAAAATACCTGAGATAACCAACTTAAAAGGAGGAGAGGTTTATTTTGGTTCACGAATTTAAAGGTTTCAGTCCATAGTGGCTTGGTCCTGTTGTTTGGTCCTGTGGAGGCCAAACATATATCATGGTGGGATATATCATATCATGGTGGGAATACCTGGCAGAGGAGATCTATTTATCTCATAGCTGCTGAAAGCAGAGAGGAAAAAAGGAAGAGACTGGGATCCCAATACCGCTTTCAAGAGCATGCCCTCAATAACCTAACTTTTTCCACTATACCCAGCCTTTTACAGGTTCTACCACCTCCCAATGCTTCTACAGTGTGGGAACAAGCCTTCAACACTTGTGCCTTTGGTGAACATTCACAATCTAAACTATAGTAGGAGGTTTGAAGATGATAACCTTGTTTCCAGTTTAGGTCTGGCATAATGCTGTTTGCTGAGCCAGGAAGCAGGAAGAGTAGTACATTTGAGGGGAAGCTGAATTCAGTTTTGGATGTGCCTGTGATCACACCCCTAGACAGAATCTCAATAATTTGGAAACTTTAATCCCACCTGGCAATTACTCTGCCTTAAAGATGGAAGAGGTACCAGGCATGGTGGTGAAGGCTTGTAATACCAACAGCTTGGGAGGCTGACGCAGGAGGATCGAGAATTCAAAAACAACTTCTGAAATTTATTGAGGCCCTAAGCGATTCAGTGAAACCCTGTCTCTAAATAAAATACAAGAAAAAAAAAAAAAAAAAGGGACTGGAGATGTTGCTCTGTGGTTAAGTGCCCCTGGGTTCAATCCCCAGTACCCAAACCAAACCAAACAAAAAAGATGGGGCTGGGGAGATAGCTCAGTTGGTAGAGTGCTTGCCTCACAAGCACAAGGCCCTGGGTTCAATCCCCAGCACCCAAAAAAAGAAAGAAAAAGAAAAAAAAAAAAAAGGAAGAGGCCATTGCTGACTGGCTGTTCCTTGGCTTTGGCTGATTGGTGGTCTGGATGGGGAGCCACGGTGAGGGCTACTACCACCACCAGGCAGGGCCTGGTGTGTTTCCTTTCATTGTTCTGGCTGCCAGACAGTTTTGGGGGGCATAGCCATATTATGTAAGCTCAAGGATTGAGTTCTGGGACTGTTCCCAACGAGAATCCAGGAAGGGGCCCAGTGTTCTGCGCTTCTGGGATTACTATCCCTTCTTTACAGTTAAGGAAACTGAGGCTCAGGAATGGAGTGGCAGATGGGCTGGAGTTGTACTCAGTGGTAGAACGATTGCCTAGCATGTGTGAGTCACTGGGCTCGATCCTCAGCACCACATATAAATAAATAAATAAAATAAAGGCACTGTGTCCATCTACAACTAAAAAAGCATTAAAAAAAAAAAAAAAAAAGAGTTGAATGTCAGGGCCAAGAGGGAAATGAAGGTCTTTGTGTACATACTAGGTACACATCATCAATGGTGACATTTTCTTTAGGAGGGCAGGGAAAGCACTAAGGCCATGGTTCTTTGGTGAAGCAATGCAATCTATAGAGGGTTAGTGGGGATCAGGGAAGGAGACAAGGAAAGTTTCATGGAGAGGATCCCATTCATGTTATCCTAAAAGCACAATCTTGTTAGGCTTGTGAAACACACCTATAACCCAAAGCTACTCAGGAGGTTGAATCAGGTTTGCAAATTTGAGACCAGTTTGGGCAATTTAGTGAGACCCCATCTGAAACTAAAGAATAGAAAGGGTCGAGATGTAGAATCATCTCAGTGGTAGAATGCCTACCTAGGATGCATGAGCCTCTGTGTGTTCAATCCCCAGTAACTCACTCTCTCTCTCTCTCTCTCTCTCTCTCTCTCTCTCTCTCTCTCTCTCTCTCTCACACACACACACACACACACACACACACACAGCATGATCTTGTTTTCTGTCTCCTCAGCCAGCAATCATTGGCAATCAGCCATTGCACACAGTGAGGGAGATCTTGTCATCTAAGGGGCCTGTAGGCAGAATGTGTCCTCAGAGTTCCCAAAGTGGCAAGGAGGAATTCCTGAAGGCAGGTTCTACAGACCTCAATCTCTGGCATTGAAAAATTGGTCTAATTTTTCACTGGTATCTTACTAGGAGCTGGAACCCTAGTGTCTATTCATTTTCATATCGGGGTTCAGCACAAGTTTATGTTCTATTCCCAGGTGTTTTTTTTTTTTTTTTTTTTTCCTTTTCTTTTTTTTTTTTGTGGTATCAAGGATTAAACTGGAGTTGCTGTACCACTGAGTATATATCCCCAACCCTTTTTATTTTATTTTTATTTTTGGTACTGGAGATTGAATTTAAGGGCACTTTATCACTGAACTACATCCCCAGTCTTTTTTTTGAGACAGGTCTCACTTAAGTTGCTGAGTGTGGCCTGGAATTTGTGATTCTCCTACCTTAGCCTTCTGAACCTCTGAGAGTAGATGTGTGAGCCACCACACCACACCCCACTCCTTTTTATTTATTTATTTATTTTGGTACTGGGGATTGAATCCAGGGGTGCTTTACCACTGAGCTACAACTCAGCCATTTTTATCTTTTCTTTTGAAAGAGCGTTTTGCTAAAGTTGCTGAGGCTGTCCTCAAACCTGTGGTCTTCCTACCTTGGCCTCCCAGTTAGCTGGGACTATAGGCATACACCACTATATCCAGCTTTGTTTTGCTTTTCAAGAAAATAAAATCATCATGTGATGAAGTGATTCATTCTGTCTATAGGGAAGATTAACAATTATAAGAAAAACTGATTTTTTTCTTTGTGGATGATTAGGGAAAAGTTAAAAAATAAAAAAATAGTTGCTAACCTTTATCTGTGATCCACTAATTTTTTTCTCCTGGTGTTTAAACAACTGAGGCAGACTGATATGATAAGGTGATAGTCATATCTTTAGTAACTAAGATGGAATGCCTTATAAAAATGTTTAAGTAATGTTTGTTCATTGTAGAAAACTTGGCAAATACAAGCAAATAAAAAGAAAAACATGTATTTACTAAGAGATAAACAATGATATCACCTTAATGTATTACTTTTTTTAATTTCTGGGGATTTGAGATTTCCTTTCACATGGTTTATATACCGTATGAATGGCTGGTGCCACACATCTGTCATCCCAGTGACTTAGGAAGCTGAGACAGAAGTATCTCAAGTTCGAGGCTAGCCTCAGCAATTTAACAAGACCCTCAGCAACTTAGTGAGACCTTGTCTCTAAAAAAGTAAAAAATAAATAGAACTTAGGAACGTAGTTCAGTGGTAAAGTGCCCCTGTGTTCAATTCCCAGTATAATAATAATAATAATAATAATAATAATAATCTGCATAAATAATTTTATAACTTGCTTTCTTATTCAACCCATATCTGGCTATAAGTAGCTGGGACTACAAGCATATGCTATGGCACCTAGTTCTAAAATTCTTTTACAATTTTTTTTTTTTTTTTTTTTTTTTTTTTGGTGGTGCTGGGGATCGAACCCAGGGCCTTGTGCTTGCAAGGCAAGCACTCTACCAACTGAGCTATCTCCCCAGCCCCTACAATTTTTTTTTAATAAACTAGAATTCAAATTGTTTTCTATATCTTTATTTAATTAATTTATTTCTATGTGGTGTTGAGGATCGAGCCCACTGCCTCACACATGCTAGGCAAGTGCTCTAAAACTGAGCCACAGGGGCTGGGGTTATGGCTCGATGGTAGAGCGCTCACCTAGTATGTGTGAGACCCTGGGTTCCATCCTCAGCACCATATACAAATAGAAGTATTGTGTCGCCTACAACTAAAAAATAGTTTTTAAAAAGATGAGCCACAACTGCAGGTTCTCTTTTACAAATTTTTAATTACCATGTAATCTTCTATTATATGAAGTTATCATGTTTATTTTACCAAACCCTTATTCTTTTTTTTTTTTTTTGTACCAGAAATTGAACCCAGGAATGCTCAACCACTGAGCCACATCCCCAGCCCTTTTTTATATTTTATTTTGAAATGGTCTTACTAAGTTGCCCAGGGCCTTGCCAAGTTGCTGAGGCTGACTTTGAAACTTGTGATCCTCCTACCTCAGCCTCCTGAACCACTGGGGACTACAGGCATATGCCACTGGGCCCAGTAGCAAACCCTTATTCTTAGACATATGGATTGTTTCTATTTATTTTTGCTGTTATAAAAATGCTCTGATGAGAGCTGGGGTTGTAGCTCAGTGGTAGAGTGTTTACCTAGCATGCACAAGGTCCTGGGTTTGATCCACAGCACCACAGAGGAAAAAAGAATGCTATGATGAAAATCTTTGTGGGTATAGCTGGGCACTGTAGCGCATGCCTGTAATTCCAACGGCTTGGAAGGAAGGCTAAGGCCGGAGGATCTCGAGTTCAAAGCCAGTTTCAGCAATTTAGCAAGACCCTGTCCCTAAATAAAACTTGAAAAGGGTTGGGGATGTGGTTCAGGGGTTAAGCACACCTAGGTTAAAAAAAAAAAAAATCTCTGTGTATAAATCTTTGTCCATGCTTTTTTGGCAACTGCAAGATCTGGCTCTGCCAAGGAGGTCAGATCACATTGTTCTCTTTGGCATTCCTTCAGCCCTTCCTCCCTACTCTGAAGTCCCTCAATAAAATGATTTGACACCCTCCAAAAAATTTCGTTTATATTTTGGATTATTTTCTTACACATATTTATGGAAGTATCTGGGTCAAATAATTTTGATTTTTAAGAATATTGATATGTATTTCTTCCAGGAAGATTATGCCAATTGCACTCTATTACCTTGTTATAAATGTACCTGCCTTATGGCATAGCACAATTAACATTTTAAAGGTCCTTGTTGATCTGAGTGGTAGAGCACTTGCCTAGCATGTTAAAGGACCTGAGTTCCATTCCCAGCACTTCAGGAAAAAAACAAACAAACAAACAAAAAACCCCTGTTAATTTGATACTTGAAAAACAGAATCTCCTATTTTTTTGGTGCTGAGTAGTTTCTTGGAGGTCTAAGAAACTAAGAGACATGGGTCCATCATCAAGTCAATGATTTGAATGTGTTTGATAACTACCATGTGCAGGAAGGAATAATGCATATGCCATGTGAGGCAATCCATAAGCTAAATTTGTATAGTGGAAGTAGAGACTCAGAGACAGAGGTGGTTATGACAATTTAATTGCTTTGGGGATTTTCAGACTTTTGAGATTGGGGATTTGAGTCAGTCTTATCTGGTTCTTAAGAGGCACAGAGAACTCCAGCTAACAACTAGATCATACTATGTTAAGGCAAAATTAATCTCCCTAAAGCCTCCCCCTGATCAAAAGTATGTCTTTAGGAGCCTTGGAGACCAAGTCTATTCCCTTTGTCTCACAAGACCATGATTTTATTATCTGGCTTTGAAGTCAGAACTGGGCTTTGACCTTAACTATGTGACTGTGGAATCTATAATGCAGTTGAGAGTAGACTGGAAATAAAGAAATAAGTAAAATATGTATATGACAGAAATAGGTGCTATGGCAATGAAACGGGTAAGGGGAGGTGTGTCATAGGAATAATTTGCCATTTTATATAGGATATACAGGAAGCCTTATTGATAAGGTGACAGTTAAACACAGACCTACAAGAAGAGAGGCAGCAAGCCCTGCCCATACTTGGGGGAAGAATGTTTCAGGTAGAGAGTAAAGTTTATAAGTTTAAAGGCTCTGAGGTGGGAGTGTGTGGGATGTGTTTAAACCAAAAAGAAGGCCAGCATCTGAAACAGAATGAATTTGGCCTCTCCAAGTCTCAGTTTCTCATCTATCAAATGTAGATGATAATAATATCTATGTCGCAGAGCAGATGTAATGAGTAAATGTGATAATTCTTAGCACATTGCCTAGTTCTTGTAGGCTGTTACTGATGTGACAGCTAGGCTGGAGGCATGGCACTTGCATGTGTAAGGCCCTGGATTTGATCCCCAGCACCATGAGGGTTGGGAGGAGCAACAGCAAATTCTTCAACCTTGTCAACCATTTTTCTTTTGATCATAATTTGAGGTTTTCCCTCTACCCTAGTTTTCTTCTAATTCATGCTTTTGCTAGCTTATAGTTTGTTCATCATCCTTAAACGGTTACCAGTGCCTACTGTATGCTACATACTAGGTTAGAGAACTTTCTTAAGATTCCCATTGTCCAGTAGGGAAGAGACTGCCTATACATTAGTAGCTACCATATAAAGCAGAATAGGTCAAGAGAAAAACAAGCAAAATGCTCTGGGGGTTCAGAGGTGATGTCATGGAAGGTTCCCTGGAAAAGGTTACATTTGGACTGATCTTCGAAGAAAGGCTTTTCACAAATGCAGAAGTGTAGAGGACATTACAGAAAGAAGGAAAAGGTGTGAACTGGGCACAGAAATCCATACACCCGTATCATAGGTTAGGAAGGGGAAACCACCTGGGATGGTATAAGCATAGTGTGTTGCGAGGTGAGAAGTGAGGACCAGATTCTGAAGTAAATTGATTGTGAAGTTAAGGAGTTTAGACTTAGTCTATGAGTGACAGAGAGGCATCAAACATTGTTTTTTGTTTTGATTGAACCCCAGGGATGTTTTATCACGAGGCTACATCCCAGACCTTTATATTTATTTATTTATGTATTGAGACATGGCCTTGCTAAGTTGCTGAAGATCTTGCTAAATTGTGGAGGCTGGTCTAGAACTTGTGATCCTCTTGCTTCAGCCTCCCTAGTAGCTGGGATTATAGGTGTGCACCACCACGCCTGGCTTGCCGTCAAATTTTCTTTTTCTTTCTTTCTTTCTTTCTTTTTTTTTTTTTTTTTTTGGTAACAGGGACTGAATCCAGGGGCATTCAACCACTGAGCCACATCCCCAACCCTTTTTTATATTTTATTTAGATACAGGGTCTAGCTGAGTGGCTTAGGACCTCACTAAATTGCTGAGACTGACTTTGAACTTGCAATCCTCCTGTCTCAACCTCCCAAACCACTGGGATTACAGGGATGAGCCACTGCACCCGGCTAGCCATCAAACATTTTTAGGCAGGGAATGATAGAGTCATAATTGTGTTTTCAAATGATTGCTCTGGCTGCGGTGGAGATCTTAGAGACAGTAGGCATGGGGGTAGGGGAGGTGTGGGATGGGATGGCTCAGGAGGCTGTTATAGCTTCCCAAAAGAGTACTGATGGAGGTCTTAGGAATGGAAATAGAGAGAAAATATGACAGAAATGCAGGAAGAGACCAAGGATGTTCCAACTACTCCCTAAGGATTGGCAGGGAACATAGAGGAATTGCCCAAATATGGCTATAATGAAATTGTGCTGTTAACTCTTCTGAAATTGGACTTTGGGTGATGGAGGTCAGCTATTTTCAGTCCCACTTAAGCATATACCGTTCAGAGAGGGAGATGGACAGGAGGGATATGCCTGCTCTGGCACCTTCCTGTTTTGGCATTTGATAAACTGCACAAAGTGTCAGCAGCTGTGGGCACTTTAGCCATCACCTGCCCCTCAAGGATCAGCTTTCTGAACAGGGATTTCTCATGGCTTCCAGAAGAGCATGAATTGAGAGATGGAGGATTGAGTGTTGGCCCTGGGAAGGTCAGGTTTAAAGCTGTGTAAACTTGCAGTGAATGAGGGTATGATTCCCACATAATCATTTCAGAAGGCTGTTTTGATTTTCTAAATAATCTATCCACCTAAAGAAAGAAATTGAATATCATCCAAAATTGCATAATTTGATGGGACCCTGGATCTGTCAAATTATCAGTTCCTTTCAAAGAGGAAAACCAATCCAAACCCCCTAGGATTCGAGATGTATGAGTCTTGTTGGCTGAATCCATGCCACCTACATCAGGAGGCTGGAGGAGCTTTGGCCTTGAACATGGATGGCCCCTCGGTCATTTCCTATGTAGTTTTCCAGTGAACAGACAGAAGTATTGTGGGCATACTTTGAGATGGAGGGAGCTGTAAAGAGGGGGTCCGGTAGCCTATTATTACAATATCCCAGTTGAACACTTTTTGGCTTTAAGCGTTTTTATCCACATTAGCTAATTAACTGACAGTTTCTCCAAGAGGAGATGAGGGATGGTAGGAGACAGCGAGCTCATGCCTGATCACGCTTCCAGGGTCTGAAGGGGACTGATAACGTGACTGCAGCACCAGGGCCAGCGCATTTGTGTATTTGGACAAGGGCTAATGGATAGGAGCTAATTGACAGACTCTTGGGCCCTGTGCATGATGGTCAGCTGGTTTGTCCACTACAGTGTGTGATAAATGCCTCATTCAGTCCAGGGGCAGTCACAGCTCAGAGAGACTCAGTCAGACCCCGTTACTGATCTGATGACAAGTGCACGGGGTTTGAGCTGCTTCATCACAGATGTCTTCTCTGGAGAGCGATCTCTGTGTCCAGGAGACAGAATGAGATTCTTCATGGTCAAAAATGTCGCATATGATTTTTTTATACAAGAAATTTTTATGTTGAAACTCAATAAGAAATGAATTCGTTTCAAAGAATGTGAACAGTAACAGCAATGTGTAAGTCAGTACAGCTCATAGCAACTCAATATATGCATCTAGAGTTTCACATTCAAATTATTTTTTTTTCATTTTCTATTATTTACATAAGTAAAATTTATATAAGTTAACTTAACTTTACTCTTTTTTTGGTAACATTTGGTACATTACTATGGTTTGGACCAGGGGTCAACAAATTTACTGTAAAGAGCCAGATAATAAATACCTTAGGCTTTGTGGATCTATAGTCTCTGTCATAAATACTCAATTGTCTTTGGAATGCCAGAACATCCACAGACAATTCACAAACAAAACTGCATGACTTTATTTATGGACCCGGAAATTTGAATGTTTATAATTTTCACATGCTATCCTTCTTTTGATTTTTGTTTTTGTTTTTGTTGTTACTTACAACCATTTCAAAATGTAGAAATCAGGGCTGAGAGTGTAGCTCAGTGATAGAATGCTTGTTTAGCATGCATGAGGCCCTAGGTTCCATTCCTAGCATTAAAAAAAAAAAAAAAAAAAGGTAGAAACCATTCTTAACCATTCTTAGCTTGTGGACTATACAAAGACAGGTGGTAGGCCCAATTTGACCTTTGGGCTATTATTTTCTGACCTCTGGTTTAGACCAGGATTTTTCAACCTTGGTACTACTGATATTTCAGGTTAAATAATTCTTTGCCACGGAGGGGTTGTCTTGTTGTATTATAGGATGTTTATCAGCATCCCTGGTCTCTTATAAATGCTGATAGCATCCCCTCTCCAAATTGTGACAACCCAAAACATTTTCAGACATTGCCAAATGTCCTTAGTAAGCAGCATTATCCCCAAACAAGAACCACTGGTAACAACATGTATCCCATTTGTTTACAATAAAAAAAAAAAAAAAAGCCCAATAAATAATTAATCCATAAAAAAAAAAGAACCACTGGTTTAGACAAATGCATATAGTCATTTAATCACCCCCACAATCAAGATACAAAAGAGCAGCTGGGTATGGTGGCACATGCCTATAGTCCCAGTAACTTGGGAGGCAGGGGGCAGGAGGATCACAAGTTCAAAGCTAGTGAGATCTTAAGCACTTAGCAGACCCTGTCTCAAAATAAAAATAAATAAATAAATAAATAGAAAGGGCTGGGGATGTGGCTCTGTGGTCGAATACCCCTGGGTTCAGTCCTCGGTACCAAAAACAAACAAACAAACAAACAAAACCTTAAAAAAAAAAAAAAGATATAAAAGAGTTCTAGTATTCCCCAAAAAATCTCTTGTATTATGCCATCTACCTCCATTCCAATCCCTGACAGTCACCATTTCCTGTTCTTATAATTTTGCCTTTCCATAATAGTATATAAATAGAATCATACGGTATGTAGTTTTTTGAGTTTGAGTTCTTTCCCTTAGCATAGTGCATTTGGTATTCACTCATGTTGTTGAGTGTATCAGTAATTAATTCCTTTTTATTTCTGAGTAGTGGTTGATTGTATGGCTATACCTCAGTTTTTTTATCCATTTACCAATTAAAGGAAATTTGTATCATTTCCAGTTTTTTGTAATTACAAATGATGCTGCTTTAAACAGGTTTTTGTGTGAACATAAATTTTAATTTTTCTTGGATTTCCAGTAATCGTTTGGTAATTGTATATTTATAATAAACTGCCAAATTGTTTTCCCAGAGTATATGTGAGTTCCATTTGCTCTACATTCTCACCAGCACTTGGTATTGTCAGGTTTTTGTGTGTGTGGTTTTTTTTTTTTTTTTTTTTGACTTTTGGTTTTTAAATTTAGTGGTATCTCATTGCAGTTGTAATTTGCTTTTCTTTAATGATTGATGATTTAGAGTGTATTATTATGTGCTACCTGCATAACAACTTTGGTGAAGTGTCCACATTTTTTGCCCATTTTTAATGCAGTGTTTTTTTTGTTTTGTTTTGTTTTTTTAATTTCCAAGTTCCTTATATATTCTAGATATAAGTTTTTTGTTTGGTTTGGTTTGGTTTTTTTGGTACTGGTGATTGAATCTAGAGGTTCCAGAGGTGTTCTGCCACTGAGCCACATCTCCAGCCCTTATTTATTTGTAGTATTGAGGATTGAACCCAAAGCCTCACACATGCTAGATAAGTGTGCTACCACTAAGCTATACCCCCAACCCTTCTTCTTTTATGTTTATTTTGATACAGGGTCTTACTAAGTTGACCAGGTTTGGTTCTACCTTCTAGCTTCTACCTGATCCTTCTATTTAAGGTTCCTGAGTAGCTGGGATTACAGGTGTGCTGTAATTCCCTGCTGGCTTCCTGCTCCCCCAACCCTCGCCCCGTGCTGGCTTTATTTATTTTGGTACTAGGAATGCAAAAGGTAGGGCCTCAAGCATGCTAAGCACACTCCCTACCATTGAGTTACACCTACAGTCCCAGAAGTTTTTAATTTTGATGTAGTCTACCCTATTAATTCTTTTTCAAAAAAAATCATTATTTATTTTATTGACACATAATATTTTTATATATTTATACAGTATAGAACACTAATTGACACACATAAATAAAAATATGAAATGTGTAATGATCGAATCAGTGTAATTAGCATTTCAATTTTCCTAAACATGTGCTTAGTCACTTCTATGTGATGGGAAACTTCAGATTCTTCTAGGTATTTTAAGATACGTCATAGATTGTTGTAAACTATAGTTATCCTACTGGCTATAGAACACCTTTTTGTCATATTTAAGAAATCTTGTCCTTACCCAAGGTCTTAAAGATTTCCTCCTATGTTTTCTTCAAGAAGTTTTATAATTTTTGATTTTACATTTAGGTCTATGATCCTGTGTGTGTGTGTGCTGGGGGTTGACTCCAGGGTCTGTACACACTAGGCAAGTGCTTTACCACTGAGTTACATCCCTATCCTTTTTTTTTTTTTTTTTAACATTTTATTTTGAGACAGGATCTCCCTGAATTGCCCACACTGGTCTCAAACTTGCAATCTTCTTGATTTAGCCTCCCAAGTAGGATTATAGGAGTGTGCCACTGTACCTGGCAATTTTCATTCATCTTCAATATCACTACTTCCTCTATAATTAATTGAGATGGATTTAAAATGCCTTCTAAGATTGGCAGATTTTGGTGGGAGTTATAACTCAATGGTACAGTGGTTGTCTAGCATGTGTGAGGCCCTGGATTCAATCCCCAGAACTGCAAATAATAATAATAATAAATAAAATTGGCAAATTTTACTCTTTTGGAAAATTTTAGGAAATTAGAAAAATAGCATTATACTGTGAAGCAGAACAATATAACTTAAAATTATTATATATCCTGTTTCTTCTAAATTTGTTGGAATGAACTTTCTATAGATTAAATGAGCTAATAGTCTAAAATAAGTAAATTCTGTTTTTATAAAATTTTCAAATATGGGGCCAGGGATGTAGATCAGTGGCAGAGCTTGCTCAAGGTCCTGGGTTTGATCCAGACACTGCACACACACACACACACACACACACACACACACACACACACACAATCATCCATACTGAGAAGCATTTTTTTTCCTCCAGTGCTGAGGATTGAATCCAGGGTCCTGCAAATGGCTCTACCACTGAGCTGTATCCTAAACTGCTCAAGTATAGATAATTCTGAACAAATATTCACATAAAGTTTTTTTAGCTCATAAACATCATATGTTTATTTTAATTGTGGTTAAAAAAATAACAGAAAATTTCCTATATTAACTGAAAAAGAAGAAAGAAGGAGGGAAGAAAGGGAAAGAGAACTAAAACACCCATGGCCCTGAGAAAAACTCATAGCATTTCTAAATTGCAATTAAAAAGGACAAAGGAATGAAACTAAATGCATTTGGTAAACATTTTAGGCATTGGTTACACAGAAATATAAATTATCTGACTTCATGGAATTTACTTTCTAGCTGGACATATAGACAATGAACAAAAAAATCAAATAAAATTATTTTATTTGTTATAATGCTAGTAAGAAATTAAAATAAGATACTGGAACAAAATCTGATGTGGGGGGCTGGGAGATAGCTCAGTCGGTAGAGTGCTTGCCTTGCAAGCACAAGGCCCTGGGTTCGATCCCCAGCACCCCAAAAAAAAAAAAAAAAAAAAAAATCTGATGTGGAGTGCGCTACTTTGATTAGCAATGTAAGGGAACGCCTTTTACATTTAGGTCTATGAGGAGGTAACATTTAGGCTGAGACCTGAATGAAGGGAAGGTAGCAGTGATAGTGAAGATTTTGGAAAAAAAGCATTCTAAGTAGAGTAATAACAGGCATAAAGGCCCTAAGGCCTGTCTGATCCTGAGAGATGAAAGGCCACAGCAGAGGTGAATGGATGGTTGTGTGATAGGGGTTATAAGAAGATGAGAGGATAGTGAGGGAATCTTTATAATCAGGCTTCTATTTGTCTCTAGTCATCTCCCACCAGTTCTGCCCTTCATGTTCTACATTTTAGACATTCTGAATTTTTTTCTATTCTTCAAAAAAGCTGATCTTTTAGTCTCATGAGTTTTAGATAAGCTTTCCCTCAAACTGGAATGGATGGCTGTAATCATTTTCTCCTTCTTTAAGTAAGAGTTTCCCTGAATTTTAGCAGGATCTATGGATAGAATCTCCTACCCAATCAGGACTGCCTGTCTACTTCTGGACTGGAGTATGACAGGAAAATAAATTGATTTGTTTAATACACTGAATGTTGAATCTCTTTATTATAACAATTTAGCCTTTAGCCTTTACTTTTTTTTTTTTTTTTTTTTTCTTCTTCTTTTTTTACTGTTGTGCTAGGGATTGAATTCAGGGCCTCAAGCATGCTAAGCAGGACCTTTACTATTGAACTACATTCCAGTTCTTAACTTCTCTCCTTACTACATCTCATTTGTCTAGTAAATTATTGTTTTTATCCTTCGATACCAAATTCCAAATATTGCTTTTTTCATCTTCTCCAAGGAAAGTTATCTGAGACTGACAGATGACTTTCTGTATGTTCTCATGGTACTTTGCAGATACACCTATCATCATATTCTACTCAGTCAATGATCTTTGACTGGGGACCTAATATAAGTCATGCACTGTGGTACATAAGGGGTTTGTAGTCCATGAGGAAAGACAGACATGTGATCAAATAATTGTGAAGTAATCATGGTACTTTCTCTGTAAGAAATGAGTTGGAGGGGAGTATAGACATCCCTCATTCTTCTTCCTTCTCAACCCCCACATTCAATTCTAACAAGATAACAGGGAATTTATAATCTGTACAACCCACATCTTAGGAAACTAACACAATGGGGAAGAGAGGAGAAGGAAATCAGGTAGGATGGAGACTGCAGTTAAAAGTCACACTACCTGAAGGGGGAAGATTCCAGCTCCACCAACAGAAGAAACCAGGACCCAAAGTGTTTTCCTCCTGAAAGCCAGAATAGGCTTCTGCTTGTGGTCACTAATTGAGATGTAGCAAGCTCTTGGAAGTCATCTGTCACAGAAGAAAAAAAAAAGAGAAAGTAAGATGACCAATCATTGAAGAACTTATTCTCAAGTCAAGATGCCCTGGACATGCTCTTAGAAATAACTGAAAGATGCCAAGCATGGTGGTGCATGCCTGTAATCCCAGCAACTCAGAAGGCTGAGGCAGGAGGATCACCAGATTCAAGACCAGCCTCAGTAACTTAGTGAGACCCTAAGAAACTTAGCAAAATCCTGTTTCAAAAAAAAAAAGGGGGGGGGGGTTGGTGATGTGGTTCAGTGGTTAAGCACCTCTGGGTTTTATTCCTTATACCAAAAAAAGAAAAGGAAAGGAAAAAAAAGCAATAGCTAAAAGATATTTTGAGTCAATTTCTACAAATTGGGAAGCAAGTACTCATGCTATAATAACTTGGGTAAAAAATATTAAACATTCTCATATAGTAGTTAACAGATAAATGAGGCTGAGGACATGTGGGTTGTATTTTTGAGAATTCTATCTGGAATTATTATGATTTATTTGGGAGAAGGTACTGGGGATTTAACCCAGGGGTACTTTGCCAAAGAAAGAAAACTGGGGGGATTCCCGAAAGTTCAAAAAGATACCATGATAGGACCAAACCAAGAACTGTTTTCTCTCTGGAGAAATGTAATGTGACTTAGGATAAGGTGTTAGGGTAAACAGCATACAATAGAGTCTGAAAATTCATACCCTTTAGAAAATGATGCAGGAATTCTGTATTGTCTGAGAAGGATGATTTTTGAAATAACTTTAAAGACATAATGATTAAATACATTATTTCTGATTTCTATATCCTAAAGATTTCCCTTTTTTTTTTTTTTTTTCTCTTTTTTTGGTACTGGAGATTGAACTCAGGGCACTTTACCACTGAGCTACATCCCCAACCCTATTTTGTATTTTTATTTAGAGACAGGGTCTTACTGAATTGCTTAGCACCTCACCATTGCTGAGGCTAGCTTTGAACTCACAATCCTCCTGTCTCAGGCTCCTGAGCCACTGGGATTACAGGTGTGCATCACTGCGCCCAGCTAGATTTCTCTTTTTTATAGTGAAAAAAAATCAGTTAAATTCTGGGTCTACATGCATTTCCTAGCATTCAATAGACATTCCAAAATAGTCCAGCACATTGTGTTCCACATACAGAATAACTTAGCCACTTCCTATGGAGTCAGTTGTTTCCAGGACTGAATATCACAGCAAGTATTGTAAAATTCCTTCAACAGCAGAGGACAAACAGGGTGGAATTTATCTGTCTTGTATAGGTCTATCAGCATGAAAGGATCAGGGTTTCATGAACCCATTATGCTGTCCAGAGGTTGCCGTGGAAAGTGGTTGGTTATTTGAATTTATCTGGAAATGTTTAATCAGTTATATACTCATGTGTGTGTGTGTGTGTGTGTGTGTGTGTGTGTGTGTGTGTTCAAAATCTTGGAGATACATGAACAAAAGTTCTTCAATAGAGTGAGCATGTATTTTGCCTGCCCCAATTTTCTTTGAGACACTGTCCTTCCTTAATTCTCAAACTCAATAGTTCTGATACAGCTACCTGACCATCTTACTCTACTTCCAGAGATGGCTACATGACCTGTCCAATTAGAACATTCTGGCTAAACTGGACTCAGGGATTTGTTAGGAGTGAGCATGTCATCAAAAATAGGCCAATGAGATTCACCTCACCATATTTTTCTGCAACTGTATGAGGCAAGTTGTGCTATGGTGGATGAAATTGCTAACTGGGTAGGATGTTAAGCCTGAAGCTGCTGGATCTATCCTTGTCATCACCTTTGGAAACATCAGAGGTAAGAAGAGTTGAGAATAAGTCGGGTTCTTGCCAACATTATTTGAGCACCTCTATTCACTGTACCTGAAGTGAGAAGTGAAACTTAAGCTAGTTTTAGTCATTTGCAAGTGAAAAGTAATCCTATTACAACAGTGATACCATATGAGAGACTTGAGTCTGATTTTATATCTCTACAACTTCACTAATTTTGTCTGATCTCAGCAAAAGGTGATACATATAATATCACATAGGGTGTAAGCATAGGCCATAAGTAGAACTCAATGATGATGATGATGATGACAATGATAGTAATTTTGTGCTGGGAAGTGAACCCAGGGCCTCAGGCATGCTAACCATGCACTATACCACTGAGTCACATTCCCAGACCCAGAAGATCTCCAGAAAACTGGTCCTACTCCAGTAATTATGGGAAATTAAAAACAATCACAATGTTTATGAAAAATTCTTCCAGCACTGTAGAATTGTTTAGTGTTCTAACTTGGCATTATTGGAATACCAATTCAGAAGTCAGCTTAAAATCTAGAAGGAAGTCAATTCCCTCCCTTTCTTGAGCCCTTTTGGGCGTTCAGGGTCCTGGTAACTGTGGTGAGCTACTTGATTGAGGCTTGTTCTAGCCATTGCTGATGTCAATTTTGAGGGCATTGGGATAAGATACTGTGCTAGTCAGGTTTTCATCACTGCAACAAATAACTGAGGTTTTTTTTTTTTTTTTTTTTTTTTTTTTTTCTGGTCTGGGGATTGAACCCAGGGGTTCTCTACCACTGAGGCACATCCCCAACCCTATTTTGTATTTTATTTAGAGACAGGGTCTCACTGATGAGTCTGGTTTTGAACTCAAGATCCTCCTGCCTTAGCCTCCCAAGCTGCTGGTATTACAGGCCTGTGCCACCCTACCCAGGTGAGATTTAACTTATAAAAATAAAAAGTAGGGCTGGGGTTGTGGCTCAGTGGTAGAGCACTTGTCTCACAAGTGTGAGGCACTAGGTTTGGTTCTCAGCACCGCATATAAATACATGAATAAAATAAAGTCCATCAACAACTAAAAAAAAAAAAAAAGATATATTTTGGTTTGAAGTTTTGGAAGTTCTGGTTTATGATCATTTGGTTCTATTGCTTTGGGCCTGTGGCAGGGCAGAACATCATGGCAGAAGTGGGCACAATAGTACACACTTGTAATCCCAGTAACTCAGGAGACTGAAACAGTTGGATTTCACAATAAAAATAAAAAAACGTGCTAGGGGTATAGCTCAGTGGTAGAACATCCCTGGGTTAAATACCCAGTACCCACACCCCCCAAGAATGGAAGAAAGAAAAGAAAAAGAAAAAAAGTACATGGCAGCAAAACCATTAACTTCATGGCCAAGATATGAAAGAGAGGGGGGCGAAGGGCTGGGGTCCCACTATCTCCTTCAAAGGTATACATACCCGCAATGATCTGAAGCCCTCCTACTTGGCCTCACTTCTTAAAAGTTTCCACCACCTCCAAATAGCACCAGGCTGGGATCAAGCTTGTAAATCATAGACCTTTGGGGGACATTTGAAATCCAAACCATAGCAGATGCTATGTTAGAAAAATGGAGAGAAAATATATTGTTTTTGTTAGCACAAGTCTGTCTGATGGTAAGGTGCAACACTATTTTAAAAAACAGTTCGTTCCTTGAAAGTGGGAAATCACAGGTAAGTTCTGGGAGAGAGGATGTGTCAGGTGTTAGACCACCCACTACATACCCAGGTGTTTCCCAGTGTTAGGCTGGTTGTTTTTGGTAACTGGCCGCTCTGTGTCTGCCTTTTTTTTTTTTTTTTTTTTTTTTTCTTTTTTTCTTAAAAGACATGGCCTTGCTACAGTGAGGCAGTTCTAGCAGGAAGCTGCTACCTATCTTAGAAACCAAGCTCATGGTGACATTTAACTATACGGTCCAAGGCAGACCATTATTTCCCCAACTGTGAGTGTGAAGTTTAGGCATGATTGGCAGGACCCAAGCCATATGTGTGAGTGTGTGTGTGTATACATGCACATGCTATTCAAATGAAATACTCAAAAGCTTCCCAAGGGAGAGGACCAGAATCTACTCCAAGGGAGACAGCTTCAAGGCCTGATTAATGGGGTTATAGAGAACATTTGACATTTTTGGCTGCCTAGCATCTGAACACCCTTCCCATTTTGGAGGACTCCCAAATCAGATGGGAGGCAGGATCCATAAACTGATATGATGTTGAATATGGTGCCAAAAGATGCAAGAATAAAATAAAGTGACATTTTAAATTGGGGGCTACCTATAATGCTAAAATTTGGTAATTGGAGGTATAATTAAAATGGGAGAGGAAAGTCAGTGCTTGACCAATATAATTTACTACTGATGGCAGAACTCATGACAAAAGCTGCTTCCTTGGTTCTGGCCTATTTGTTTGGCATTAGGGTTAAAAAGGAAGCCCTCTTCCAGGTACCACTTCAGACTCTTAGGGAACAGAGAGAAAAAACTGGATTGTGGTTTAGAGTTAAGACAGGAGTCTTGGGATTCTTGTGTTGCAAGTGACAGAATCTAATTGGAACCTGCTTAAATAAACAATTTATACAAGCATTCCCCATTAGACTTAATAGAAGGGACCCTGCTTTGGGCCCCATACCTAGGGGGCCTTCCTTGTTTGACTCTTCTCTGAGCCTTCTTCTTGTGATGAGAAATTCATGGGCACTTGCTCACTCACAGTCCTTGCCTCCCTCTTCTAGTGTTTAGTATCTTGAATCTTGGAATTTCCAGCCTAAACGACCTCTAGCCCATTTTCAGTAATGCAGGGGCCCTTTCCCTGGATCTGTTCTCCTAAGGACAGACAGCATTGTTAGTGTCACCACCCTTAGACCTAAGGGGTGGTCAAGGGATAGTTGTTAGTAAGAGATAAGTAGAAGGAGGTTGGACATGTGCACAAAGACGCTTCTCACAGTGCAGGACGAAGGCAGGAGTGGGAAGAGAAGGGGGTCAGCTCTCTGAATCCCCTTTCATGTTCTGTATGTTCTGTCAGAATTCTAAGGATCTTTGAATTCTAAATTTGAATTTAGCCTTCTGGGTTTCCATGAAACATACGATATTTGGCAAGATAGGAGGATTGGATTTTTTTAAAAAAATAGAGGTTTGTTAGTTTGATTTAAAACTTTTAAGTGTTTTGACACATGGTATATGAACTTTCACTTAAACATTTGCCTAGTGTCCTGCAAATGTTTGTGGGTCTGACCTTAGTATAGAAGCAAAGGCAGATGTTAGGAGGCTCTAGACTCATCTCAGTCTGGTTTGTGTTGCTATACCAAAATACCTGACAATGGGTACTTTATAAAGAAAAGAGGCTTTTTCTGGTTCACTGTTCTGGAGGCTAAAAAGTCCAAGCATGGACCCATCTAGTGAGGTCCTTATGCCACATCCTAACATGGCATATGACATCACATGGTGAAAAGCATGTTTGAGAATGGCAATTGGTACATAAGGAAGAGCAAGTGTTCAAAAGAGGAAGCAAAAAAGTGAGCTGAGGAAGGCATACTCAATATATAACAACTCACTCCAGTCCCTTGAGACCTAACCCACTCCATCAAGATGGGCACGAATTTCTTCTGAGTGGTGTCTCCATGACCTAATTACCTCTCACTAGGTACCACCTCTTAAGGTTTCCACCACCTCTCAACACCATTATATTGTGGACCAAGCTTCTAGCTCATGAACCTTTGGGGAACAGTCATTTTCAAGCTATAGTAGCTCAGGGAATTGATTATTGCATGTATTCTTTTCATTATTCAACCCTACCCCTTCCCAGCATTTACTTCATCTTTGTCTTTTTTTTTTTTTTTTTTTTTTTTTTTTTTTTTGGTACTTAAGATTTAACCTTGGTGTACTTTAACATTGAGCTATATATCCCCAGTTCTTTTTATTTTTTATTTTGAGGCAGGGTCTTGCCACATTGCTAAGGATCTCACTAAATTGCTGAAGCAACTTGCTATCCTTTTGCCTCAGCCTCCCAAGTTGCTGGGATTACAGGTGTTCACCACAGTGCCCAGTCTTCTTGGGTTTTCTGAAGACTGGTTTCCTTTGAAATTCAGCCCTCAGGGTGTACAGTAACCACACAGCCAACTCCACAGAGGGAGTCTATATTACAGGTTCAACTACTGAAGAGATCATGTCTTTTTTTGGGTACTATTTCCAAATATTTGTTAAAGAAACTAATTGACTTGGCTTGGGTTCAGTCACTGATGGCTAGGGGCAAGGTTGTGTCCAAATTGATTAAGGAGACTTCATGGTGAGGTATTAGAAGGTGTCCACTACAATGGGGCAACTGACTCACCAACCTGGGTCATCTATCCATTCACACCCTCAGGCCTTAACCCCTAAGTAGTGTTCTTGAGGTGCTGATCCAACCAGTGAGGTCCTGGAAATGAATAAATCATCTGGAGAAGTAAAGGAGAAAAATTGAGGGACACATTCTCCATTAGAAAGATTATATAATCTTTTTTTTTTATTTTGGTGGTGGTGCTGGAGATTGAACCCATGGCCTTGTACATGCTAGGCAAGCGTTCTACCAACTGAGCTATATTTCTAGCCCTATAATCTTATTTTTGAGTGACCCAAGTTTACAGTGATAAACATTATTGACCTACTGTAACATTTTCTATCTCCTAAACATCTCTCATATCTACACAGGACTCTCTATCTTTTGCCAACACTGTTGCAACAACGTTTTCCAAATTTTCAAAGTTTTCCCCTTCACCCTACTCTGCAATTTGTGATGATTCTCAAATACAACTCTGATCATACAACGCCTCTACTTAAAACTTTCTCATGCCTCCCACCGTTGCTTGAACATACAGTGTACATTCCTTCTCTTGGTTTACAAGGCTCTTGGTGTTTACTTTGAAGCTTCATTTCTCACCACCTTTTACCTCCTTCAACATTAGGCCATCCTGCACTGCTTTCAGTGCCCTGAAAGAGTCGTATGCTCTCCCCTGGACCTTTGCACATGCTTTCTCCCTATCTGACCTGTATTTTAACAGGCCCTGCCAACTAACTAGAAAAGGAACTAGCTTAGCTATGATGAATCCGAAGTATTTTGTGGGGCATCCAACAGCCTTCTGGATAGACAGGAGAGAGGATAGGATTGGTGTTTAACAAGGCTGACGAGGGTGCCATCCAGAGGTCAGATCTGGTGATTAGCATTCAACTAGAGGAGAGACATGCTTCTTTAAGGAGGAAGACAAGAAAACGAGGATAAGTACAGGTTTATAGACTCTGGAGGGGAAGGAAAGGGGTTGTTGTGCCTGTTGGTCTCTGTGAAGTAAGAGGCAAAGTTACATGTACTGATCTGAGGGTGGGAGGTAGTCATTCAGGATGAATGGTGAAGGTTTGGAATGCCAGAGGAAGCAGGTTCAGAACAAGCAGAAGTAATTTCAGTCATAACTGGAGACTAGCCCAGAGCTAAGTTGGGGAATTTGGTTTTCCTTTAACTAGGTCCAGCTGCCTGGGTGTAAGAGCAGAAGGAGCTGCGAGCAGTGATGCATGCTTGCAATCCCAGCTACTTGGAAGGCTGAGACAGGAGGATTTCTAATTTGAGGTCTCTTTGGGCAATTTGAGACCTTGCCTCAAAACAAAAATTAGAAAGGGCTGGGGCTGGTCACAGTGGCTCATGCCTGTAATCCCAGTGGTTCGTGAAGCTGAGACGGTATTGAAATTTCGAGGCCAGCCTCAGTAATTTTGTGAGATCCTGTACAACTGAGACTCTTGTCTCAAAATAAAAAATAAAAAGGGCTGGGGATGTGTCTCAGTGGTTAAGTGCTCCTGGTACCAATTTCCGGTATTCCCCTGTCCCTCTCAAAAAAAAACCGGGAATGCAGCTTTGTGGTAAAACACTGGTGGGTTCTAGCCTCACTACTAGGTGGGGGAGGGACATGGGGAGGGAAGCTGAGGAGATTGTGGTTTTGATCTGACTTTGTCAGGGTTACTTTTTCTGGAAGACATGAGAAAGAGACAGTTGAAGGTATTAGGAGAAAATAGTTAAAAGGACCTCCCCCCTTGGAGTTAGGACTATGGTTCCTAAGATTACGTCCAGTAGAAGACAAAATTTCATCAATTTGAGTACTATATTTAAAGTGACTTCGATCTTTTCTTGGCAGGATTATCCTTTAATAAAATTATAACCTCTCTAAATCTTGACATTAAAATGTCTTTTTCTTTCCTCCTCCTCCCACCTTTCTACTTTTTTTTTTTTTTTTTTTTGCAGTGCTGGGGATTGAACTCAGGGCCTTGTGCTTGCAAGGCAAGCACTCTACCAACTGAGCTATATCCCCAGCCCCCCCCACCTTTCTAGAACTGGGGTTCAAACCCAGGGTCTTGCATATGTTAGGCATGTATTCTACCACTGAACTGTACCCCAGCCCTACATGTCACTTTTTAAAAATTAAATTATGGTGGTTGTATTAGTTTTCTAGGGTTGCAAGTATTAGCACAACTAGGTGACTTAAGACAATAAAAATTCATTCTTCGATAATTTTGGAGGGAGAAGTCCTAAATCAAGAGGACGGTAGGATTGGTTTCTTCTGGAGGCTCTCAGGAAGAGTCTGCTCTGGGTTGTTCTAGTTTCTGGTGATTGCATGTAATTCTTGGTGTTCCTTGATGAAGGGCTCCAATCTCTGCCACTATCTTCAAATTGCCTTCTATCTGTATCTGTCTCAAATTTCCCTCTGTTTCTCTTATGAGGAGCCTGTCATTGGATCTAGAGCCTATCTTAAATCCAGAATGATCTCATCTCAAGATCTTTAATTATAGCTGCAAAAATCCC
The DNA here is from genome assembly GCF_902686445.1 of Sciurus carolinensis. Classification (NCBI taxonomy): domain Eukaryota; kingdom Metazoa; phylum Chordata; class Mammalia; order Rodentia; family Sciuridae; genus Sciurus; species Sciurus carolinensis. Next base: position 174,042,452 of record NC_062213.1, read on the forward strand.
TTTTCCAAATGAGGTCATATGTAGAGCTTTCAGGGATTTGGACTTTTTTGTTTTTTGGTGGGTGACCATTATTCAACACTCTAAAGTGGTATTAGGTGATAATTATTTCCCTCAATCTCTATTCTTGGCCCAAAAAGTAAAAAAATAAAGAAGGTTAGGAAGGTTAGTCCATGATAAAGATTTCAGATGGAGCAACTTATGGGTATGATAGGTATTGTTTGATTCTTGTTTGTAGGATCCCTGGAGAACCCAGCAGAAGCACTAACCACAAAACCCTCTATCAGGATAAGACATTGGGTTAGACTCCTCCATTGTCTTAGAAAAGAAGACATGATCCAAGGGACAAGTTTCAGTTGTCATTAGGGAATACAGCCAGAAGTCGATGTTGCAAGAACCAAATCAGCAAGGAGTATGAAGTTAATATTCAGCAGTCAAGGAAGTCAAGAAGAGGCTACAAAACACAGAAAGGCTGTAGGAGAGGAAAGATAGGGAGGGTAAACAAAGGGTACTATCTTGCCCTGATCTTATGGCCTCAGGGAGAGTTAGTTTGAAAGAGCAGAAGTCAGTGAAACTGTTAATGTGCTTTTTGTCATAGGTCTCTTCTGCTAGATGGTGGGCTGATCCAAGGCAGAAAGTGTTTTACTGAGTACTTGGCACAAGATCTGGCCCACTGTGGGTGGGGCTTAGTTGAATTGAACTGCAAGAGCTTGTAATTTTGGACTGTTTTTCTCTTCACCATTAACATTTAATAAATCTACTTTAAGAGCAATTATCATATTACATATTTGATATATGCGATGACCAAGTACATTTCTTGTTTACAATATGACAATATATTGCTTTTGCACATATGCTCCCAGTATCTTTGGAGCCTTAGCTTTAAAATAATATTGAATTTCTCACATTGGCACTGAGAGGGGAGAAACAGGATCTAGAACAAAGTTTGGGGATAATAAGGATCTTCACCGAGTGACTCTTTTGCAAGAAGTATAGGATGAGCAGAACACAAGTAGTTTCTACCCTTGAATTAAAAGTAAGTCATCTGAGTACAACTAATTAGAACAAATTAAAAAAAGATGAACAAAAAAAAGAAAAAATCATCACTGAGAATGTATCATTTTTCAGTCAAATCTTCACAACTAAAGACATAAATGATTGAGCCTTTTATATCCCATGCTTATATTTTTCTTAGTTGACAAAGAAGTAAGTGGATCCACTTTGTATCAGGCCCTATGCGGGGCACAGATGATTTGAGGGCATGTTCTCTAGGCAGAGGAACCCTAAAAGTGATAGGAGGAGGGTTGGGGTTGTGGCTCAGTGGTACAGCACTTGACTAGCACGTGTGAGGCACTGGGTTCCATCCTTAGCACTACATAAAAAAAAAAAAAGTTATGGGCTGGAGAGATAGCTCAGTGGTAGAGTGCTTGCTTTGTAAGCACAAGGCCCTGGGTTCGATCCCCAGCACCCAAAAAAAAAAAAAAGTTATTATGTTCATTTACAACTAAATTAAAAAAAAAAAAAAAGAGTGATGGAAGGAAGACCTGGGGCAGACACTTTAACACATAGTGTGCAGAGGACTGTGCAGAGGATAGCACAGGGAGTAGTGTGGTCATTAAGTCCTAGAAACTGCATCATTTTCCCAAATTTCAAGGATGATACCCTTGCAGAGGTGTTCTATGAGACTGAAGGATGTCTTTTATTTTAATACATACATTATATAAACCATTTCTAAAGGATGTTTGAAATTTTATTGTTCATTGCTTAAAAAAAAAAAAAAAAAAGATTGCCCAGGAAGGGAACTGGGCTGATTTTACCCTTTAACAATGAAACACAAAAAATGGATTTTAGATTTGAGACCTATGGAATTACGGGGTGATTATTATTATACATTCCAGAAAGGAGGCACGAACTACAAATTGTTCAGAACTATTGAAATAATGACCACAGGAAGTGAGCATATTTTAAAGCCCTATATGGTGTTACATTTCAGAAATGAGCTGGACTGGAAAACGAAACCAGTTTCTCTTTTTGCTGCTGAGTTTTCCTGAATTTCCTACAACCTGTAGGAATTGTGCAAACAACTTACAGCTGATAAAATAAAAGGGCAGCGGAACTGAGTGTCTGTGAAGACCCTAGAGGCAGCCAGTAGGAGGGGAAGGTCACTGTCTGCCCCTCATGGTTCCTGTAACCAAAGAACTATATAATTTTTTGGTTTGGGTTTTTTTTTTTTTTTTTTTTTTTTATTCCTTTTAAATGGAGAGTCAGCTGAGAACTTACAGAAAGGATTACTAGGGTAACCTGAACTTACACCACTCCAGAGCCTTTTTGGTGAGTTTATTCACAACCTTCGTTTATTCACTCAAAGAACATGCCTGGCCATCCACTTTGCACCAGGCTTCATGCTGAGGAAACACCCTCCACAAATGAGGAATTCTAAGAGTGGTGGGAGGAAGACAAGCAAAAGATACTTGAACACATAGTATGCCAAGGCTGTGCAGAGCATAATACAGGGGGGTCTGTGTGATCAGTTTGTGAGATCAGATTCAAAGAAGTAGGAGTTTGCCACTTTACATTGTAGTGTGTTGTATGGAGAAGTTCTGAGAACTACGAGTACTTCAGTAGAGCTAGTTCTTAAGAGTGACCGAAAGAACTGTGTGTGAAGAGACTTGACAGATAGGAAGGGGCTAGATTATCAAAACCTTGGATACTAGGGTAAGAGATTTAAACATTATCTTGAGGGCAAGAAGAATTGCCTCAGTGTTTAAGTAAAGTGAGTGACATGTTCAGATTTTTTTTTTGTTTGTTTCTGGGGATTGAACCCATGGGCACTCCACCACTGATTTACATCCCCAGCCCTTTCTTTATTTTTATTTTTTATTTTGAAACAATTTTGGAGTTAGTCATGTAGATTGGGAAAAAAGAAATGAAGAGACATGTGTATAGCAGGTGTTTATAAGTTTGGGAAAGCCCAAATGTTACCTCCTTTGGGAAGCAACTACTTACCTGCATCTGGGCCTAGATAATCACTGTCTTTGGAGTTCCCAGAGCACTTTGCCAATTTTTCTATCACATGCCTATTTTATTCCTTTGTTGACCTCTCCTCTATGGATTCTGGACTCAAGGTTACAGATTCTGTCTTTTTCATTTTTATATCCCCAGTGTATGGAAACATTAGTAGACACTTGTCAACTGAATAAGGGGAGAGGGAAACTGTGTGATGTCACATGAAGGCAATGAACCTGCAGTGGAACATGGGGCTCTAGTCTTTGCTCTTTAAGTGGCTGCATGACTTTAAACAAGTCCTCTCACTACTCTGGATCTCAATTTCCTCCTCTGTAAAATGAGAATAAAAATGTAACCTCCTCCTTCTCAGAGTTATGGAGATTAAAAGAGGTAACAGAGCTCACCAGCTGCTTGCCCTGTTTGTGCCCTGCCCACCTGAAACAGCCTGGACTATTGTTCCTGTTATTTGGATCTCATTTGCTCTCTCTCTTTCCTGGTGAGAGCCAAGCTGAAATCTGTTTGAAATCTGTTGCCTTATCAGAGAGCAAGTTAGAAGCAGGGGCATACACATTGACCAGGTGGCCCCTGTGTTATTGGAAGGGCAGACAGGCTAGAGAAAGACCTGCTTTTGTGACATCCTAAAGTGGAAAGAGAACCCAAAGTGGGGAGAGTGAGGCAGAAGAGTTCTACATCATGGGCTGATGGGTCTAAGGAAGCCCTCAGATATTGTCCCTAAGCCCAGGAATTTAGTAGCATCTGAAGGAATGCCACTTTCATGAAGCCTACTCATTCATTTAATGTCATTATTTCTTAGTGATTTGGGCTGATATAATCAACTCTATCATGAATACTGAAGTGTTAAAAAAGACGCAGGTTGGGATGTAGTTAAGAGGTGGAGAACTTGCCCAGCATGTGGAGGCCCTGGGTTGTTTGATCCCCAGCAGCACTACAAACAAACAAAAGCTGGGCATGGTGGCACATGCCTGTAATCCCAGTGGCCTGGGAGGCTGAGGCAGGAGGACCACAATTTCAAAGCCAGTCTCAGCAACTTAGCAAGGCCCTAAGCAACTTAGTGAGACCCTGTCTCAAAATAAGAAAAAAAAAAAAAATGTTGGGTGGGGGGCACGCTGGGGATGTGACTCAGTGGTTAAGTGTTCCTGGTACCAATTCTAAGTACCCCCTCTGTGACACCCCCACAAAAAAAGAAGAGAGGCAAGAAATTACAAATGCTAAATAAAAGGACTGTTGTTCAGAAAAATAGAAAATCATGATTTTTGACACTTCTGTCTCAAGAGATGAATATCAATTCCCAGGTGAAATATCTTTCCAGAAGATCCAACAACTTTGCTCTTTTTACACATTAAAGGCAGACTTTTCCATCAAAACTTGTTATGTCCATGGTTTACAGGGCATATGACTAGGGACTGATAATTTACAAGTGCTCTCTGGAGTCCCTATTTAGCTGTATAGGTTTGGATCTTATCACAAGGTAAGTGGTCAAGGGAAGATGATGAGAGAAGGAAAAGAAGGGGGCAGGGGATGGAGGCCAGTGGAATTTCTCCCTAAGGGTTAAAGTCAGATCTGGTGTTGAAGTTAGAGATCTTAGTGGGGGAAAAGTATGTTTTTATTTTGCAAGGCTTTTAAAAAATATTGTGTGCTCAGATGGCACCTTTAATCACAAAGAACTTTTGGCTGAGTTCCAAGTTGATTTTGCTGGCAAAGAGAACTCTGAGATCATATCCTATATTCAGAACACAGAAGAAATATTTCATCTATCTCTGAAATAAAGAGGGGGAAATGGAGCACATTTGAACAGTTTCATAACACCATACCAGGGTGAAAAATGAAGGACATCTTATTCATTTGGAGTTACAGAAAGGTACTACTCTAAATATTTAAGTGGTGATTTTTTTCATTCTGAGTCTTTCAAAAGAAAGAAAGTAGCTTGCATAAATCTGAAGGCAATCTCCTATTTCACATATATAAATGAGGGAAGGCAAATTTTGTGATTTACCTAAGACTAAATTGAAAAAAGAAAGGAGAGAGGCAAAGGGAGGGGAGGGAAAAAAAGCAATGCCCAAAGTAGCAGGTTATGACCCAGGAGTTTGGGCTCTTAGAGCTGAATTTAATCCACACCCAGGCCAAATATAATTCTCCAGCATGGAAGTGGTCCAGAACACTAGAGCTAATATTTTTTGTGTTTGCCAAAAAGACTTAGGTAGTTTGGTGACAAATAATCAGAAGTTCACTTCTGTTTCTCAACTGAAACTAAGACCCTTGGTTCATCCCCCAGTACACCCCACCCTGCACTCACACATAAAAGAGGGGGATGGGGAGGAAAGCCAGCATCATCTGACAGGTACTTTCTAACATGGCAGAACACTGTTCAAATCCTTCTGAAGGAATTGTGCTTCTGCTTTATTGATCATGGCTTCTGCATTGTTCAAACCCTCCTGGAGGAATTGTGCTTCTGCTTCTTGCATCATTACTTTTTGGAGGTTTCCTATTAAAAAAAAATATGTGTGTGTGTATATATATATATATAAATTTAGTTGTCAATGGACATTTATTTATTTATATGTGATGCTGAGGATCAAACCAGGACCTCACACATGCTAGGCAAGTGCTCTACCACTGAGCCACTACTCCAGCCTCAAAAATATATTAAGTTGGAGAGTTGGGTTATATAATTTTAGGTGACAAAATTAAATCATAGCTTTACTCCATGTGTCAATCTTGCACATTTGATTATATACTGTGTTATTCCCATTATTCCTTCATTCCATTCCCCAAATCCTTAGGTGTGGGGAAAGGCTCTGGGTAATGGCTCTGTGTATTAGAATTTGGAACCCTACCACTAATGGAAGAAAAGTGGTCCAGGCAAAAGCTGCTGTGGAAATCTGAAAGTCATTATCTTTCCACACTTAAGTCTTTTTTTTTTTTTTTTTTTTTTTTTTTTTAATTGGTATCAGGGGTTGAATGCAGGGTTTCTTAACCACTGAGTCACATCCCCAGCCCTTTTTTATATTTTATTAGAGACAGGGTCTCACTGAGTTGCTTAGGGCCTTGCTAAATTGCTGAGACTGGTTTTAAATTTGCAATCTTCCTGTCTCAGTCTCCCAAGCTGCTGGATTACGGGCATGCGACACGATGCCCAGCACAGACTTAGTCTTTTCACCCTCATTTTGTTTGGGAATGTACCCCCCCCCAAAAAAAAACACAAAAAAACAAAAAAACAAAAAAACTCCAACTTGTCCTTGACTGATTGTTCTGCCTTGTAAGGTATCAAATGTGAGTAATCCTCTGCCCCCCACCATAATGGGGATTGAACCTAGGGACTTAGCTCTAACACTGAGCTACACCCTCAGTCATTTTTATTTTTTGAGACAGGGTCTCACTAAGTTACCCAGGATGGCCTTGAACTTGAGATCCTCCTGCCTCATCTTCCCCAGATGCTGGGATTACAAATGTGTGACACTGCACCTGGTTTCCCAGCCCTTAATTTTTCTTTTCTTTTCTTTTTTTTTAATTTGAGACAGGGTCTCACTAAGCTCCAGGATGACCTCAAACTTGAAGTCCTTCTGCCTCAACCTCAGGCGTCACTGGGATTACAGTACTGTGTTACAAATGTGAGTACTTCTGGCTCCCAGATATGAAGTAGAGACTGCTGGGAAGTCACTCACAAATTAGAGTTGATCTTCCAGCATCTTCTACTTGAAGGAATGGTTCAGAGATTAAAATTAATGAGCCCTGCCCCAAAGTTGATCTGGCATTTGAAAAGCCTTCCCCCGCTCCCAGAGATGTAAGAAAGCATTTTCAGAAATGTAAGGAAGAATACTGATGTTTTCTTAGTTTAACCCTGTTTATCCACACTTAGCAGCTATTTGCCCCTTTACTCTATACCCAGTAGGTACACATTTTGACGGCCTGCTCCCAGGAACTGTCTCAACTCAAGGCACCTTTAAAGAAAGCAGAATCACTTTAGGAAGTAGAGGGTGAAACGTGGCAACTTTTCTATGGGTAAATCAATATAGCAGAGCAGCTTAGGGTAGGAGGTTTGCTAGGGCTTAAATCAGGTTGTCAACTCAAATACAATGGGCTTTGTTACTTCTGTACAAAGAGGAAATGGAACAGTTTTTGGCCTCCTCAGAGCAGGATGGCAATTCCAGGCACAAATCTACTTTTAGCTATTCAGTGTTCCCCAGCAAGTTAATTAGCTGTTTCTGAAATGCATGGAAATATTCAGCATTTCTTACCGAAGCTGATCTCACAGCTTTAAGGGAGGGCCTGGGTGAGTGAGGAAGGGGGTCTGTCAGGGAAACAGAATGGAACCCTTTTGGCAAGAGATTACAACACCTGTGATTTATCTCAGAAATCACATACGCACTGTAATTCCAAGATATTTTTTCCTGGCTTGAGCACTCAAGCTAGAGGACTTGCTGAGACGCCCCACTGTTTATTTCAGGTGTAGGGAGTTACCTCTGAGTTCAAAAGTCCTTAGGTGGGAAGCGCAGATGAACTGCGAAATGCCTCCCAAAGAAATGCTTAACGACTCAAAATGAGACAAAAGCTCAAAATGCTGAGATAGCGGCAGGAAAGGCTGCAGGGGGCCATGGGCACATCCTGTCACTGAGAGGGAACGGTCCTGCAAGTGGGTTTGGCGACCTTTCCTTTATTTGACAAGTTGTCACTGGAGGTAGGAAGAGCAGTTCCACAAGAAAGAGGTCTCTGCCTGGAGACCTCCTAAGGACCAGATGTGCGCGCGGCCCCGCCAAGTGACAGTACGAGTCCCTCTACCTCCGCTTCCCTCCCCCGTGGCCAGTCTCCGGGCAGAGGTGTCTCGCTCCAGCCGGTCTTCCCCCTCCTCACTGGTCCCGGTGGATCGAGGCTCAGCGGGAGCCCCGCCTGTCTCCGGGCAGCTTGAGCCCCCGAGCGCTCGCCCAGCCTGTCAGTAACCGTCGTTTGCGCTTTCTTTCTTTCTTTTTTTTTTTCTCTCCCCCCCCCCCCCCCCCCCCCCCGCTTCTTTTCTTTCCCCCTTCTGCCTTTGTCCCGCTTAGTAACTGGGGTCTGACCAATCGCTGCTACACCGGCCGGCGCCGGCTGTCTTCTCATTGGCCCGCTTGGGGCGCGCAGCCGTCTCCCGCTCCTCCGCAGGAGCAAGGCAGACAAAAGACGCAGGCTCCAGGCTCCGGCAACCCGGATCAGCCAATCACCGCTCGTTTTACCTTGTTCCCTTCCCTCCCCCTTCCCTCTCCCTCCCGGCTTGGCTGGCGTGCTCCCGGCACTGACTCCTGGCGAGCGGCCAGCGCCCGGGATGTACCATTCTGATTGAGGCTGTGGGGGTAGATAGAATTGTTGATTGAGGAGCCAGGCCCCAGAGACCAGCAGGGAGAGTTAAAAACCGAGGTAGAGGATCGCTGCTAAACACTTTCTAAGGCACTTGACAGTTGTCATGCGCCGAGATCTGATAGAAAGGCAGGGGCAGTGGTGATACTGGTTGTCCCCCCTATTCTGCTAGATTGGGCGGCGCCTCGGCAGGGGGTTTTGGGGGCGGGGGAGGATGTCCCCTCCGCGCCGTTAAAATGAAACTCCAGAGGCTGGAATCAGGGCCGAGCGTCAGGGTAGCCGGCACTGGCGGGATTGCTCACACCCCGGCGGGAGCGCCCAGTGGAGCCGAGCTCACTGGACTCTCTGACCAGCCCTCATTCCGAGGCTCCTGCAGCTTTGGTTCCGAGCCCGACGGGAACAGAGCCTGAGTCTCGGCCCTTGAGGGAATCGCTCTCTGCAGACCATTGGGACACCGAAACTTGAACGCAATTCCCAGTCCCTTTTTTTTTTTTTTCTTTTTTCTTTTTTAAATACCTTTCTTTGTCATTTCCCCTGCTTTCTCGCAACGCGTTTTTTTTTTTTTTTTTTTCTTCCCCTCTTCATTCCACCTTTTCCTAAGGACACAAAAAGTGGCTTCCGCGGAAAGATTTGGAGGCGGCAGGAGCTTTTTTTCTTTGGAGAGCGATTGTGTAGAAGGATTTTTGGGAAGCTGCTTTTTAACACCTCTGCCCTCCTCCCCACAAGCCTCTCTGTAGCCCTCTGGGGAGAAAAGCCCTTAGCTTGAAAGTTCAGGGGGAGCATTTTTCTGGGTGCTGTAGGAGGGACGAAGAGGACCCTCTTCTCGTCCTGGTAGTTGGCTGGACTTTGGCCAGCCATTGGAAAACCCGAAGTACATTTCCGTGTGGAACTTTTGTAGATATGTATTTTTAGATTTTTAAATATCAGACCAAAAAGTATATATGCTTTTTATATATTTCCTGACGACCTGCCCCTGACAGCGAGATGTACAATACGGTGTGGAGTATGGACCGCGATGACGCAGACTGGAGGGAGGTGATGATGCCCTATTCGACAGAACTGATATTTTATATTGAAATGGATCCTCCAGGTACTTGGGAGAAAAAAAAAGCATCTTGTGATGGGTCTGATTTGTGTTTTTAACAAGACCTTGGTGATATTTTCAGGGAAGGAGTATGCTGGGGTGCACTAGCTTCGGGATGAAGGGCAGATTTGCAGTTAGAGCTGCAGTAAAACTGCTTCTGGTTTACACGTTTAAAGTTTGCAGTTAGGACCCTGATCCTATTGTCCTGCGAAGGTGGGGGTGGGGGCTAGAATGGGGGTTGGAGGAAAGACTAGTTTTTGTTTTTGCCTTTAAATGTCGTTCAGGTTTTTGTCGACCCTCCACTCCCCCCCCCCCTTTCAATTAAAGACTCTTACTTGCAAGGGATGTTTTATATCCCACTCTTGAAGTCAGTTTTTCCTTTGGGGGAATTTCTTAAAGCTTATCATTTTATACATTTGTCTGATTTGGTTCGTTGTGTTTTACCTTGGTTAACTTCAGAAACTGAGTTGCCTACGTGATTATTCATTTTAGGACTCCCTTTTTCTCTCATAGAAGTCAAATGCCGGTTAGTGATTTTCAGGGATTGGGCGTTCTTATTTAGTCATGGCCTTAGTCTGAGATTTTCCTTCCCAGAATATAGTAACTCAGACAGATCCACATGCAATCTTTTATTATTCCTTAATGTATGATGATTTAACTTAATTTATGGGATAGAGTTTAATATAACTTCAACTTTCAGAGTAAAAAAAGAAAACCTTTCTCTCTTGTGAATATGTGATATGTACATATATGTGATGGGTTCCGATATACATGTTAACATATACACATACAGTGTTATTTTAGAGCTTTATCCAAGGCCTTTACAGGCAGTCTGTGTATTTGGTAGGGAAGGAAAAGGAGGGAAAAATGAAAAAGTTTTTTTTTTCTTAAAATTCTGCTGTTATGATTATTAGCCGTCAGATTTTCAAACCTTGTTTGCAATTACAGACAATGCTTTATGTAATGATTTTGAATAAGTAGAAGGCCTTTATGACTCCTTGCTTTGATTGAGGATGAATTCATTATATTTTTTAAAAATGCTATAACTAAGCCTACAGAATAAATTGTATGTCATTGGGAACTTGGTTTATTATAAGATTATATATTTTTGGAAATGTTTGAAAGGATTTAAGTCCATGCAAATATAATGAAGTATGAATGTCTTATAGAAGGTATGTAGAAATTATTTCTGTTTTCTTTTGAACGGTGAATTTTCCTTTTTTTTAATTAGTAATGATGTTAAATGATGCTGTATTAAAAACTAATTACTAATATTGAATAAACCTTTTTCACTCTTAATGATCACTCAGAATTTTTTTCTTTTGTTTTAGAGCCTTCTTTATTTGCTTTTATAATTGTGACTGCAATCCAGATACTGCTTTTTGGTGCTTTGTAAAGTTTGTAAGATTTGCCACCCATCTATTGTGTGTGTCTCCCCCTTTGTTTCCCCCTAATGGTAAAGCTTCACTTCTGTTAGATACATTTGTCATTTATGTGCTAAGAATTTTAGTGCATCACTGAAACCTTTCTTGTAAAAATTAAGGTTAATAATTTTAGATTTCTGTTATTGTAAGAATTATATATTCTGCCTTAGAATTGTACTGTATCATATAGTATCTTGCCTTGGAGACGTACAAAGGGAATATGTTGGGCGGGGAGGTGAGTAGGGAGGAGGAGAGAAAATGAAGGCATTAATGGTTGAAAAATATTAGCCTAGTAGAAAAATAATGGCCAAGTTGAGTTGAATTTTCCAAAAACAATTTTTAAGAAAAGTTGACTATTGTAACTATGTAAAGATATGGTCTTATAAGATTATAGAAAATTCTGATCCAAACTTTGTTTTCTGTGGAAATAAACTTTTGTGTTTAAAATTTTCATCCTTGAATGAAATTGTGCATCCTGAGATTCTATTCAGAATGCCGAAAATATGTACATGCTGCTTTTCATTATTCATTTTGCATCCTTAATATAGAATATGGTTAGTTATTCCTATTAGCGTTTTTAAAATATTTTTTTAGATGTTGATAGGCCTTTATTTTTTTCATTTATTTATACGCAGTGCTGAGAATTGAACCCAGTGCCTCACACATGCCAGGCAAGCCTTCTACCACTGAGCCACAACCCCAGCCCTCCATTAGCTTTTTAAAAAGGAACCATACTTGAATATGTTGAAACATTGCCAATGAAATTTTTAACAGAAATAATGTGCATAGCAACCTTGTATGATTAATTAAGCTTTGAAACATTTAAAGTTATAAGTAAATCATCAGTGAAGTGGTTGCAGCATGTTTTGTATCTATTTTTTCCTAGCTTCTACTCCGTATCAAACTCATATTATTTCCTGCCTGGACTGGAGTGATAACACACTAAACGTTTTCCTGACTCTACTCTGTCCAGTGTACAGTAATGTTAAAAGTATTATCTGATGATTTACCTTCCAATGATAAATCTTCTAGTGAGTTTAAAAACCTTCCAGTGGCTTCCTTTTGCCTACTTAAAAACAAAAAAATGCCAAACAGCTAACTGTCATTAAAGTTCCTGTATTTTTATTTCTAACCAGTTTTCCAGTCCATTCTTCTAGAGTGCATCATAACTTTTGTAGAAGCTATTTTTTATTTGCTGTTCCTTGAATGTATGTTTTTATCTTCTTCCTGGGACACCTTTCACTCCCAGTATTCACTTGTTGAAATTGTATATACATGTTTAGAATCCAGGTCAGATACATTTTTTGCCAGGATATATGTTTGGTGATTCCTTCTGTTAGAAGTCATCTCTCCTTCCTTTTTCATCCCTCTTATAGCACTTCTCAGATGGAATTTCTTTCATTCTATTGAGAGTAGCTACTGTGTTTATTTATGTGTACTTGTCCCTATGGAATTGTCTTCCCACCTGGTTGGAAGCTTCTTAACTTGCTCAGGGTCTTGCAAGTATTAGACATTGAATCAATATATGTTGAATTAATAAATAAACTAAGGAATTTTTTTTCCCTAGCCTTTAGGTATTTTCTACTTAAAGTCCTTGGTCATCTCATTCCTTGGCTATTGCAATAGCCTAGGGTTAGTTAAATAACTTTTGAGTTAGACATTTGTTTACTTAGAGCCTTTAATTATTAATAGTGCCATTTTTTTGGTACAGTTTTCATCTTAATTTTAGACTGAACCATATATGCATAGTTCTTGTGCTATTGCTTCTAAAGTGGCCTCAAAAAATATTTGTCAAAGGTGTTTCTCTCCAGCCTATCTTTCAGTAACTGTCATTACATTGTATCCTGAAGGTTTCTAAACTGACAGTGTAAGAATTGAGTTCAAATGGGAATTTAGTGTTTCTGTATTTTCTGTCAGCTATTGAAATTATTGAACTCTTTAGATGAAACATAAAACTTTTTATTTTAGAAATGTTAAGATTGTGGTGCTGACAATTACCTGTAAGCATCTTGATTAATCTTTCTGTGAATTTGGGAATTGGGCTTACTCTGTAGCAAAGCAATTAATGGATAGGCCTCTCAGAGTCCCACCTTTGGTTTAGAAGGTATTGGAAGGTTAACTCTACATAACTGATATAACTCATGTACAAAACGTATAGATAGTGGACTTTTAGCTCAGCATCTTAGTTTTGACATTATTGATCTGATATGGGGGAAAATGTAATAATTCCTTTTTGGAAAGTAATAGACATATTCTTTAGAATTATAGACTGTTTTTGTTCTCATCAAGATAAATTTCTGAAATTATCTTTAGGTGGCAACATCTCAGTAGATAATTAGAAAATTAAAAACTTTAGTTGTTTGTCAAAATATAAGTATAGTCTAGAGAAGTGGTTCTCATTATCCTTTTATGATTCCTAAAAATAACACCAAAGAACTTCTATTTTAATGGGTTATATCTATTGATATTTACTGTGTTAAAATAACTGAGAAATTAAAAAGTACTTAATTGATTTACAAAATAATGAAAGGATTACATGTTAGCATAATTTTAAAATGAAAAAATAGCTATATTTAAAAAAAAATTAGAACAGAATTTTTTCCCCCTTGTCCCTAGTACTGGTGATTGAACCTAGAGACACTTTACCACTAAACTATACCCCCAACCTTTTAAATTTTATTTTGAGATGGGGTCTTACAGATTTGCCCAGACTGGCCTTGAATTTGAAATCTTCCTTCCATAGCCTCTTGAGTTGCTGGGATTATAGGTGTGAGCCACTGTGCCTGGCATGGTTTTGTTTTTGCAAATATCTTTAATAGCTGGCTTCATGGAAGACATCTAAATTTCCACATCTGCTCCTGCATTCAACCTATTGAGATACCACATATTATAGCATGTGGAAAACTCCACTGTACCGTTGTGAGAGAATGAGAATGAGAAAGGCAAATAATCTCTTAATAATGTAGTACTATGACAATATTTTGACCTCTTTGACTTTGAAAGGATCTTGTGAATTCTTGCTAGTTCAGTTCCCTGACTGCATAGTGTGGTGACCAACCTGGTAAAGTATCTCTGACTTTGAAGCGAGGTAGTTTAAGGAAACCTATTAGCTTTCTCTGGTATGCTTGATATTTCACCCTGGTAAAATTTAGATTAAGTAATATTATGGTGGAGAGCTGGTATACTGTTCCTGTGGTTGGGGAAAATATGCTGAACCCACACTGAAGAAATAGATCATTTGCTGCTCTGTAGTCCTTACTGTTAGCAAGTTGGGTATCCTATTTCTGTGATTGAATTTTTCTTTTTAACCTGAACATTTGATAGGTTCATCTGATATAACCGTTTCTTCAGTGTTTGGTAACATATTTGTTTTATGATCTAGGTATCATTTTTTAATATCCTGTAGTATGGGTAATGTTAATATAATCAAACAATGTAAAAACTGTACCAAATTGTTTTACATCTTCTTATTGAAAAAGATTAGTCAATGCTTTTGTTTATTGTAGTTTATTCAACCTTGTTTCATTGTAAGTATGAGGTTTCTCCCTTTTGGTAATGCTTTTTTAAACTTTCAGCTCTGTTTTGATACTGAATACCTTTATATTTTTCTTAAAATATACAAAGGATAGGATATGTATATGGTTGCCATATTTAACAAGGTAGATAGAAAAGAATTATAAATATGTATATGTGAAATGACATAACTTTTTTTGGTTTTGAAGGAGGAAGCAGTCTAAGTGAGTAGAAGGAATAGAGACTAAGTTGTGCACACTTTGTAATCCCAGCAGTTTGAGAGGCTAAAGCAGGAGGATAGCAAGTTTGAGTCCATCTTGGGAATTTAGTGAGACTCTATCTCAAAATAAAAAGGGTTGGGAATGTGGCTTAGTGGTAAAGTGCCTCTGGGTTTAATCCCCAGTTATCACAATAAACAAACAAACAAACAAATACAGAGATGATATGGGTTTCAAAACTAGCTTTGTTTTTTACCCTGCCCAAGGTTATGTGGTTAGTACTAAACTTCTCTGAGCATCCATTTTTTTCTTTCTATTTTTTTTTTTTTTTCTGGTACTAGGGATTGAACTCAGGGGCACTCAACCACTAAGCCACATTCCCAGCCGTATTTTGTATATTATTTAGAGACAGGGTCGCACTGAGTTGCTTAGTGCCTCATTTTTGCTGAGGCTGGCTTTGAACTTGTGGTCCTCCTGCCTTTGGCCTCCTGAGCCACTGGGATTATAGGCATGTACCATCATGCCCGGCTCCATTTTCTTTTTTGTAAAATTAAATTAAACCTTGCAGAGTTGTGGGGATCAGTTGTACAATATCAGTATCTAGCATGGTGTTTGGTACATGATATATACCTAATAAATAGTAACATTTTAAAGCTTATTACTGATAAGATATAATTATCCTAAGTCTAAAGCCACATACTGTGTTGCATGTCTACAATCCCAGCTAGTCTGGACGCTGAGGCAGGAGAACTGCAAGTTTGAGGCCAGCCTGGGTGATTTAGTGAGACTTTGTCTCCACAGAAAAAATAAAAAGGGTCAGGGATATAGCTCAGTGGTAAAGCACCCCTAGGTTCAGTCCCTGGTACTGCAAAAACAAACAACCCCCAAAACAAAACAAAAAATACCTCACAGAAAACAAAAACCTCAAACAACCAAACAAAAAATCTCGTCTAACTCTGAGTACTCTTTGAAGTCAAAACTTTTGCGCGGGGGCTAGGGAGATAGTTCAGTCGGTAGAGTGCTTGCCTTGCAAGCACAAGGCCCTGGGTTCGATCCCCAGCACCCAAAAAAAAAAAAAAAAAAAAAAAACTTTTGAGCTATTTCACCCTTCTTTTCTTCATCCTCAGCATTTAAACTGGGGCCATGCTTTGTCCATTTTATTTTTTAAGTGTTCTTTCTTTCCTGTTTATAATATCTCATGAGTCTCTGGAAATATTGCTCCAAGTCATTTTTTCCTCTTAGTTTTTTTGCTCTTGTCTCATCCTTATCACCTCATATTTGAAATGATTTTTAATGAATAGTCAATAACATTTTTTGAATAATTAGTGTAGACCAAGCAGTATGTTATGTTTTCATATATACTATTACTTTCAGCCCACAAAAACTTTATAAAATAGGCAGTATTACCCCACTTTTCAAAAAGGAAACTCTCCCTCTTTTTTTTTTTTTTTTTTTCCCTCAGTGCTGGGGATCAAACCCAGAGCCTCTTACATGCTATGCAAGCACTCTACCACTGAACTATAACCCCAGCCCTTTCTGTTTCTGTTGAGCAGAGGATATACTCTTAAACTTGGTATACATGATCTTCAGTAATATGGCACTGACTTACATTTATAACTTTATTTCTAATCCTTTATTCTCACATTTCTATCCTATTCCTTCTAGTCTAGTATCCTCAATATATCTTGCTTATTCCTATCTCCAAGCTTTTGCTTACACTGCTTCCTATGTAGAATCTACTCATCCCACCCCCATCTTCAAATCAGGATTCTGTGCTAGTCCCCCCTTGCTTCTTAAAACTTTCTCCAAAAATTCTAGTAGTGCACCCCTTTATATCTATGGTCTGTGGTTTGTGTTATATTTAATTATGAATGTAGTTTATCTCCCCCAAAAGATAAGCTGCTGCTTCTTTTTTTTTTTTTTTTTTTTTTTTTTTTCTGGTACCAGGGATTGAACCCAGGGATAGTTAACCACTAAGTCACATCCCCAGCCCTTTTTTATATTTTATTTAGAGGCAGGGTCTGAGTTGCTTAGGGCCTTGCTAAGTTGCTGAGGCTGGCTTTGAACTTGTGATCCTCCTGCCTCAGCCTCCTGAGCCTGGCTGCCATATTTCTCATGTATCTTCTTTTCTCTGACTATCCAGTGCCA
This sequence comes from Sciurus carolinensis, assembly GCF_902686445.1. Classification (NCBI taxonomy): domain Eukaryota; kingdom Metazoa; phylum Chordata; class Mammalia; order Rodentia; family Sciuridae; genus Sciurus; species Sciurus carolinensis. Next base: position 174,059,188 of record NC_062213.1, read on the forward strand.
GTGTATTTTGTTAAAACTTAGGGTGGTGGACACAGCCAATTTCATTTTTTGACTAAAGTATAAAATGTTGATATTACTGTCAGCTTGTGACCATTATATTTAAATATAGGGGTTAGTAAAAAGATGCAATACTTAATGTTGTTATTGGCAAGATTTTGCAATACTTAATGTTGATATTAGCAAGATTTTGTTTAATGTTGTTATTAGTTGTTTTTGAAACTTGGAAGAATTAGTAAGTTTTTCAAAGCTGTTATGTTAGTTTTACACAGCACAGGGCTAAATGGAGACTTAAGTTACTCAATGTGTTATTATGCCAATTAACTTAAGAATGTGTAGGACTTGACATGTGATATCGAGGTAAAGTTAGCCATTAAACCTTAGTAAAGATCAGTTTCCAAATAGCTTGCTTGTATATGGCATGTTATACCTTGTATATATTTGTAGGTTCATATAAAGTGTGAACCTACAAATATAAAAAAAATCATATATTTTTAGGTTTATTTATTTATTTATTTTTTGGGTGTGTGTGTGTGTGTGTGTGTATGTGTGGTGCTGGGGATTGAACCCAGGGCCTTGTACTTGTGAGGCAAGCACTCTACCAACTGAGTTATATCCTCAGCCCCTATATTTAGTCGTTGATGGACCTTTATTTTATTCATTTATTTATACGTGGTACTGAGAATTGAACCCAGTGCCTCACACATGCTAGGTAGGCACTCTACCACTGAGTTACAAACCCAGCCCAGGTTATCTCATTTTTTAAAAAAATAGAAACAGTGGTCTAGGTCCAGCCTGCCAGATTGTACCATTTTGTACATGTCATGTCAATATGAATACTGTGACCTGGTATTGATGAGCCAACACAAAGCCAAAGTCAGTACCATCTACCATTATTCAGCCTTGGTTATCCTGTTTGATGTTCTGAGGGTATGTGACAACAAATCCACAGCTTATGGTTATGTAATCTTAAATACTTACAGTTTTTTATTTAAACTTAAGAAAAGTTCAATCATGAATCAAAATTTTGAAATCTGAAATTATTTTGGAAAAAAATCTTACTAGAAGGAATTGTTTGTGCTAGAAATATATTGCTTTGGAGTTTGTTCTTGCATATATTAATAGACTCTTTTTTTTTTTTTTCCTGGTACTGGGAATTGAACCCAGGGACACTTTATCAATGAGTTACATTCCCAGTCTTTTTTATTTTTTGAGACAGGGTTCACTAAATTGCTGGGGTCTTACTAAGTTTCTAAACCTGGCCTGGAACTTGCGATCCTCCTGCCTTAGCCTCCTGAGTCAGTGGGATTATAGGTGTATATTAGACTTTTGACTTTCAGTTCTATAGTAGGGTCACTTGGTATGTTATAATTCATGCCGAGGTTCTCATAAGCATTTATAGAATTAACCACAAACTTTTCCCCCTTATATTAGTTCTGGGATATATTTCACAAAAAAAGTATTTAGTTATTTTCAACTGCATGCAGCAGAACCTAATTCAAAATGGCTTGAGAAGAAATTTTATCTTCTCATAGGCTACAGGGTTGGTTGATTTCAGCAGTTCAACAATGGCAGTAAAAAATTCATATTTTGTTTAACCCATATTGCTCAAATCTGTCATCCTTGAGATTGTCTTCATGTTTAGACTGGTAGCAAAATGATTGCAGTGATTCAAGACGTTATATCCATACAACGCATTCTGAAAGAAGAAAGATGTCCCTTCGTATGCCTCTGTTTTTGGAGAGAGAAAACTCTCTAGAAACCTCTAGCTGACTTCTTTTACATCATTTTGGCTGGAATTAAGTCCTATGTTAGTTCTTGAACCAATCACTTGTGATTACTTTTAGGCTAATTATGTGCCTGAATCTGGAATGGTGTTTGTTTGACTTCTGAGGGGATATGGTATATAGGGGAGGGATTCCATTAAAAAGGGAAGAAGGAGGGAATGGCTGCTAGGTGAACAATGAACAGTCCATACCCTGGAAAGTAATTTGGAGAACCCATGCTGGGGATTAAACCCAGGGGTGCTTTACCACTGAGCTGTATCACCTGCCCTTTTTATTTTTTATTTTGAAGCAGGGTCTTGCTAAATTGCCCAGTATGGGCTCCAATTTATGATCCTCCCACCTCAACCTCCAGAATCACTGGGATTACACATGCGTGCCACTGTGGCTGACTAAACCATACCTCTTTTCAAAATTCTTGTCTTTGTGTTTGTCCATAAAATATATGAGCTGCTGGGTGTGGTGGCATACACTGGTAATCCCAGAGATTCTGGAGCTTTAAGGCAGGAGGGTTGTTAAGTTTTAGGTGACCCTTGGCAACTTAATGAAACCCTGTCTTCAAATTTAAAAAATGAAAAGGGTTGAGGATGTAGCTCAGTGGTAGAGCACCTCTGGGTTCGATCCTCAATATTGCAAAAACCAAAACTCCAAAAAAAAACAATAGCAACTTATTTTATTCCTTTTTCAAAACTGGCAACGGGAAACCAATTTTCATTTTCTAAGCTGGAATTCACTGGGTCACATGCTCTTAAGAGTTAAATATATGACAGATCTTTTTCTGTTTTTCTTGTTAGTTAACTTACCAAAGATGAAAGAGATAAATAACTTCTCTAGCACTTTTCTTATTTGAGAAATATAGGCATTGGAATACAGCATAATATAGCAAGTGAATGAGTGAGAGGATTTTGCAAAACCACAAAGTTCAAATTCTCAAGTTTAGTAAATTAAGTAAACTTGGAACCTGTGGAATGATTTATGATTTGAATGCTAGCCTTAAAAATTAGGATACTGTTTTAAAATAACCTGTAGTAAAGGACCCATGTTAGGCAAGCTCTGTCTACCACTGAGCTCATCCCCAGCCAGACTGCCTGAGTTTAGATTGTGTCTCTGCCACTTCCTAGGATGTCATTAGGCAATTTGCTTATCTTTTTGTGTTGTGGTTTCTCACTTAAAAAAATGAGTGTGATAATGATCATTCAAGAAGATTTAGTAAATTAATAATCGTAAAGCATTGTGCCTGGAACATATTAAATGCCCATATTTTTGTGTATTAGTACATTCAAGTTTTTCGACAAATGTTTGACTTCCAGAAACTGTTCTAGGAGCAACAGTGAACAAAACAGCAAAAATCTGTCTTCATGGAGTGTGGAGTGTTCATTTCTGAGAGAGGGAGGAGAGCAGAGAATAATCAAACCCATAAGTAAAATACATAGTGATTGTGATAAATGCTATGAAGAAAAAGCAGAGAATAAAAATAGAGAGGGCTGAGTGTATGTGTGTGTGTGTGTGTGTGTGTGTGTGTGTGTGTGTGAGAGAGAGAGAGAGAGTGTGTGTGTGAAGATTGCTATTTTAATTGGGTGGATAGAGAGGGTCTGGACAGGGAGTGTGTACATGGTAAGGTGTGAGGGCAGGGATTGAACTCGGGTTCTGCTATTGAGTTACATCCTTAGCACTGTCCCCCCGGTCCCATGTTTTGGGTACTGGGGATTAATCCCAGGGGTGCTTAACCACTGAGCCACCTCCCCAGCCCTTTCTTAATTCTGAGATAGGGTTTTGCTAAGTTGCTTAGGAACTCACTAAGTTGCTGAGGCTGGCTTTGTACTTGCCTTCTTCCTACCTTAGCCTCCACCAGCTGCTGGGATTACAGGTGTGTGCCACCATGCCTGGCAGCCATTTTTATTTTAAATTTTGAGATGGTCTTGATAAATTGCCTAGGGTGGCCTTAAATTTGTAAGCCTCTTGCTTCAGCCTCCTGATTCCCTGGAATTATAGCACGTGCCACCGTGACTTGCTTATTTTTCTCTTGTTTTGAAGTGTTAAAATTCTGATCTCTGACATTTGGTTGCTAAGTAGAAGTATATGTGGCCATAGTTATTTGAGGCAGGCTTAGTCACAAGTTACTTTTATAAATAATTCTGTATAGATCTAGATTTGTATTGTAATTTACTTTTAAAAGTAGCTTTTTTTTTTTTTTTTTTTGGTACAGGAGATTGTACTTTACCAGTGAGCTATACACCCTACTTTTTTTATTTTTAATTTTGAGATAGGATCTCACCAAGTTGCTGAACCTGGTGTCGAACTTGAAATACCTGCCTCAACCTTCAGAGTAAGTGGGATTACAGGTATGTGCCACCAGACCTAGCTCAGAAGTATTTTAGGAAAGAAAATTTTCCTGAAGTTTTTTGTTTCTTTGGTGAGCTATGAAGGTGAAAAGTTAAGGAAGCCATGGCATACATGTTTCATTTTATGTTATGTGCTACAGTTGTTGGTATAATTAATATAGATTTTTTTTTTCTCTTATGAGTGTAATGCTTAAGTGCCTGATACTGGTATAAAAATGGAGTAAGTATCTGTTATTCAGTGGTTTTTCTTTGGTACCAGGGATTGAACCTAAAGCACTTAACTGCTGTACCACATTTCCAGCCCTTTTTTCTTTTTTTATTTTGAGATAGGATCTCACTAAATTGCTTACGACCTCAGTAAGACTAGCCTTGAATTTGTAATCCCCCTGCCTCAGCCACCGTGTCATTGGGATTATAGGTGTGTGCTACCATGGTCAGCTATGTTGTTCAATGTTTTAAGACTATTAGATTCAGATTGCTGGTGTTTTCAATTCTAGCTGTTTGTTTCTAGTTTGTGCTCCTGCACAGTTTCCTAATCCGTATAGCAAGGGTAAGAATATTTACCCCACTGTAGGGTAATTGTGGAAATTATATGAAATAGTAGATGTAAGACTCTTAAGACAGGTATCTCTTATTATTGGTATTGTTATTAAGCTGGGATACTTTGTGGCCCATATCTACAATGTCCCTCACAGAGGAAAAACCAGCCTAATAGTCAATTTAAAATTAAAAGTAATTTATATTTTTATTCCATCCTTTCAAAAGTGCCAAAGGGGGACTCACAGCATACTGCAGTACTACCAAAAATCCAGTTTCTTCATCTTTGATCAATATCTTTGCATGGTTAATCCCAGACTTCCTTTTCTCTCTTAAAATTTGCCAAACTCTCTCATAACACACACACACACACACACACACACACACACACACACACATTTTCTCCCTCTCTCTCTCTCTCTCTCTCTCTCTCTCTCTTTTTCTGTTTTTCTTATTCGTTTTGTTTCTTCCTTTCTCAACTATTAGTTTCTTGTCCAGGAGCACCTGTCTTCCATTAAACTCTCTCCCTTGCCCATTTCATTACTCTGACTATGCAGTAAGAATCTGGAACTAAGAGAGGAAAGAAGCTATAAATCCTCATATAGCACCATCTTTGTTTCTGTCACACTTGGCTGCCCTAGAGGGTATAACATGTTTTGACTTTTCAGAAGAAGTTTGTTTGGTTTTTAAAAGGACAATCAGATGGTTTAGGCTTGTTGCAGGACTTTAATTCAGAATTTGGGTTTTAGTCTTTCTCCTAATAAACATGAAATATAAGCATTGCTATCACATCTGCCTGACTGGACTGATTTCTAAGGCTAGCCATGGAAATTTACAGTTGCCAGATAAAATGATATGTCCCATATAATATTTGAGACATACAACATCAAAAGTTTTTTCTTTGTATAGCGTTTAGGAATATTTGTAACTTGATTTAGTGTATATCAGGATCCTTTCACTCTCAATAGTAGAAAAATCCAACCCAAATTGGTTAAAACAAAGAAGATCTTTGTAATTGAAAAGAATTCATCAAGGCTGTTGGGCTTTGGCCCTGTTTTTCTGTAATTCTCTGGGATTTACTCTTTATCAGCTATTTTCTCAGGCTGACTTTCCTGTAGTACAAGATGGCTGCCTTCGGCTTCTGGGATTGTATGATTCCTCATTCCTGGGAGAGAAAGATGATGTTTCCATGAATATAAAACAAAAATCCTGAGCTTGACTAATTGAACCATCTTTTTGTTTCAAAGGATCACTGACTTAAACTCTGGGTAGCTTTGTCTGTCTAGACAAGTGGCTTTTAAATTTGAGTGTACCTTAGAACTACCTAGGGTTTGTTTTTGTTTTTTTTTAAACATGGATTTCTAGGCTCTACTCCCAAAGTTTTTGATTTAGTAAATCTGGGGTTCAGTTCCAGGAATTTGTGTTTGTAACATGTTCCCAGATGTTACTTACTTTTGGGGGCACAAATCATACTTCAAGAACCACTGCTGTATCAAATCAGGGTCTACGCCTGGAGCTGGGGAAAAGTCAGTTCCACCTAAATTCATTACAGCATGGTCAGGGCATAAGATATGTTTTGGGGAGTTAATGGCAATGTTGAGAGAACTGCTGGTTTTTAGTTTTTGCTTGTCTAGCTTCTCTTTTTTTTCTCTTAGAACCAAACTTCTCCCTCTTGCACATTCTCCCTCTTCTCATATTCAATGTGACTTGAATGGAGTTGACCTAATCCACTGGTTTAAGGGTGGGCACATGACCCAGGCCTGGGCAAAAAAGAGTACTTGCCTGGGTTAGTAATTAGCTCAGAGGTGAATAGGGGAGAGATCTTTTTTAGGATAGTCAATGTACATAATTATTACTATCCTGGCTATTGGTATGAAGATGACAATCCTTGTCTTCAAGGAGCTCATTCTGTAATAAAGGAAGAACTGCATGTAAACAAGTGCATACTTTTCTTTGTAACTTTCCCTTTCTTCTGGCCATCCATAATATATATCCCCCACCTATGGTATTGAGGATTGAATCCAGGGTGCTTTACCATAAACTACATTCACATTCCTTTTTATTTTTTATTTTGACATAGGGTCTTACTAAGTTGCTGAGGGTCTTGTTGAGTTGTAAAGCTGGTCTTGAATTCGCAATTTCCTGCTTCACCCTACTGAGTTGCTGGTATTACAGGAGGGCACCACATCTGACTACATTTTCATTATACTCTACTCTATTATCTCCTTTGTAATTCTCTTTTTTTTTTCTTCTTTTTCTTTTTGGTACCAGGGATTGAACCTAAGGGTACTTAACCACTGAGCCACATCCCCAGCCCTTTTTAATTTTTATTTTGAGACAGGGTCTCATTAGGTGGCTTACAGCCTCGCCAAGTTACTGAGACTGGCTTTGAACCAGGGCTTCTCCTGCCTCAGCCTCCCAAGCTGCATTACAGGCATGTACCATCATGCCTGGCTCCTTTGTAATTTCTTTTTTTATTTTTGGTACTGGGGATTGAACCCATGGGCACTTAACCACTGAGCCATATCCCAACCCTTTTTTGTATTTTATTTAGAGATAGGGTCTTGCTGAGTTGCTTAGGGTCTTGATAAGTTGCTGAGGCTGGCTTTGCTTCCAATCCTTCTGTTTCAGCCTCCCAAGCCACTGGGATCCTTTGTAATTCTTAACTATAATTTACTCATAGTAGTTTAACTTCTTTAGGTCTCATTAGATTATAATTCCATCAGGAAAAGGAGAGTCCATAATTAATTGCTGGTTCTCCCATACTTGGTCCTATCTCTGACACACAGAAAGTAGTCAGTAAATATTGGTTGAATGAATGTTTGAGTTATGGTAAAAGAAGAATATATACACAGAGGAGGAATAATTGGTTAATTGATGGGGTAGTGGAGAGGTAATGGCCTGTGTAAATGTCCGGAGGTGGGAAGTGGCGTTAGATAAATCTGGACAGGTAGGTGAGTTCCAGATTGTGAAAGGCCCTGAAATGTATTTAGGGGTTGGACATTACCCACAGAGAATTGGATAGCACTAATTGGTTTTAAGCAGGGAAAAGAATATGTTTGCTGCAAATGAAAAACATGCAGGAGAATAAGATTAAAGAAGAGAAACTGGGGCTGGGGTTGTGGCTCAGTGGTGGAGCACTTGCCTAGCACATGTGAGGCACTGGGTTCAATCCTCAGCACCACATAAAAATAAATAAATAAGATAAAGATATTGTGTCCATCTCCAACTAAAAAAAAAATTTTAAAAAGAGAAACTGGTTAGGAAGTTATTTCAGTATAGACAAAAGATGTTATGAAAGCCCAAGGTAAGGTAGTAGCAATAAGAATAAATAGGAGAGTTGTGTAAAAAGTAGAATGGATGGGGCTTAGAGATTATCCTGAAGAAAATGAAGGAATCTCTAATAGATTCCTTTTAGTTTCTTGCTTGGGAGATGGTGGTACTATAAACTAAGGGAGGCAATTTAAGGATGAAAGACAGGTTGGATCAGAAAGCCTCTAAATAAAATTGAGGCAGAGGTGAAATGGACCAAGTTTTTTTCTTTTGATGGTTTCTTTTTCTTCTAGGCTTTACTTGTGGAGGAAAGGAGAGTGGTTTTTACTGTTTCTTGATTTGGGACCTAGAGCAGATGGTAGTAAATCAGATATTACTGATTTCCCATGGGTAGAGGAGAGATTACCAAGGGACCTGAATGCTTCCAGGGTATTAGTTGCTAAGGTCATTTTTAAGCCACCTCATCTTTTTGAAAGCAAATGGGTATAAATGATAAGAAAATTAACTTTCTTTCTTTCTTTTTTTTTTTTTTTTTGCCATGCTGGGATTAAACCCAGGGCCTCAGGCATGATAGGCAAGCACTCTACCAGTGAGCTACACTCCCAGCCCAGAAAATTAACTCTTCTTCCCCACATTTTTAAAATTGATGCATTGTAGTTTAACTCTTAGCCAGATATGGTGGCACATGCCTGTAACCAGTGACTCCCAAAACTGAGCCAGGAAGATCCCAAAGTTGAGGTCAGCTGTGGCAACTTGGTGGCAACTTAGTGAGAACCTGTCTCAAAATTAAAAGGGCTGGGAATGTAGCTCAGTGGTAGAGTGTCCTTGGATTTGATACCGAGTACTACAAAAACAAACAAAAGATTCCATTTTTATAGAATAAAAACTGTGTTTCACATCTTTGTTTAGGATTATATGAACATGGAGAAAGTTGTGAAAGGTGCTTTTTTGTCACTTTTCCAATGGACTATAGCAGTGAATGAAATAGTCTTTGCCATGTGTGGAAGAAAATAGGACAGTATGCGAATTAAGAAATAAATGTATAGTATGATAGGTGGAGATAAGTAGTCTACAGAAACAACCACTGGGTAAGGGGGATAGAGGGCAGAAAACGAATTGCTGTCTTATTTTGAGTAGTCAAAGAAGGCCTCACTATCTGATATGGTAATTTAACTTTATTATTGTGAAATATAATACATACTTAAAAGTGTATAAAACAAATACACAGTTTACAGGTTTCATATAAAATGAAAAATCATCACTGAGGTAAAGATGTTGAAGGAAGCCTGTTGTCTAGAAGCCCAAAGTGTACCCCTTTCAAATTATATTTTCCTTCTTTCCACCTGAGGTAATTATTGACTTTTTATGGTAATTACTTCCTTTCTTTTGTTTATGGTTGTATCCCTAAATGATATATATTATATATATTTTGTTTGTTTTGACTTTGATATATATGTAATTATACAGTATATGTTCTCTTATGTTTTTCCTTCTGTATTATATTGTCTATATTTTCATGTAGCTGAAATTTGTTTTTTTATTACCATAAAGTATTTTATTATATATCAGTTTTTTATCCTACTGGTAGATATTTGGGTAGTTTCAGCTTTTGGCTATTATGGACATTTTTATACATATGCTCTGCTGCATATCAGCATGTTTCTATAGGGCATATGTCTAGGGTTCAAAAAATTGTGGTTTATTGAATATGTGTTATCCCTTTTAGAGAATGCTAAGCTGTTTTCCTCTGTAACAGTATTTGGGAGTTATTCTACATCTACAGTAACCCTAAATATTGGTAGACATTTAAATTTTTATAAATCTTAAGTGTTTATAGTGGTATCTCATTGTGGTTTAAAATTCATTTGCATTTTTCTTATTGTTAATGAGATTGAACTTTTTATGTATTGGCCATTTGGTTATCCTCTTCATGAAATGCCTTTTCATGACTTTGCCCATTTTTTCTATTAGATTGTCCTTGTTTTGTTTTTTTCCCTATCTTACTGATTTTGTAGCAGTTATAGATTTTGGATTTCAGTCCTTGGTGTGTCTCTCTCTCTTTTTTCAGAAAGTTCTTGGTCTCTTACATATGTTGCAAATATTTTCTCACATTTAAGATGACATTTTGAAGTGAAGGAGTGAGTCACAGGGATAGCCAATGAAGGGTATTATAGTTTGAATAGGAATTGTTAAGACCCAAAGGCAAAAATTCTGTTTTTGGTTTTTCATTTGTTGCTGGGAATTGAACCCAGGGGCGTTCTATATTAAGCTACAACCTGAGCCCTTTTTATTTAATTTTTTTTTTTTTTTTTTGCGGTACTGGGAATTGAACTCAGGGCCTTGTGCTTGCAAGGCAAGCACTCTACCAGCTGAACTATCTCCCCAGCCCTATTTAATTTTTAAAAATATTCAGACAGGATCTCTCTAAGTTGCTGAGGCTGGCCTTGAATTTGGGTTCCTCCTGGCTCAGCCTTCCAAGTTGCTGGGATTATAAACATGTGCCATCTGCCTGGCTAGGATGATTTTTAAAATTTTGTATTTTATAAAAGAAGTTTATTTCTTACAGTTCTGGAGACCGGGAAGTTCAAAGTCAGGGTGCTGACATCTGCTGAGGGTCTTGCTTTGTCATTCCATGGCAGAGGGAGATGAACAAGAGAGCAAGTACTCAAACTTGCAGCCTCAGCTCCCCCTGCCCCCAGCTTTTAAAAATTAGTTACTGTTGTTATTATTATTATTATTTTTTTTGCAGTGCTGGGGATCAAACCCAGGGCTTTGTGCTTGCAAGGCAAGCACTCTACCGATTGAGCTATCTCCCCAGCCCTACTGTTGTTATTTTTTGAGACAAAGTCTTTCTAAGTTGCTGAGGCTAGCTTCAAACTTGCAATCAATTCTTCCCAAGTAGGTGGGATGCTGCATCCAACTTCAAACCCTTTTTATAGCTGGCATTTATCCATTTATGGGGGCAAGCCCTCATGACGCACCGCCCATTACTGCTGGATTGAGAATTATGTATCTGATGGACTGGGAGTGTAGAGCACTGGCCTAGCATGCTTGAGGATAGGGTTGAAATATCAGCAGCACACACACACACACACACACACACACACACACACACATACACACACACACCAAAAAAAGGAGAGAGAGAGAGAGAGAGAGAGAGAGAGAGAGAGAGAGAGAAAGGAGAGACAGAATGAATTAAACTTCTACCACATGCCTTTTGGGGGACATATTCAAACCACAGCAGTACCCATGAGGTGTAGGCCTTCCAACCAGATCATGGAGTCTAACAACAGCACTTAAAGAAAAGTTCTGTTTGTATTTGTATTCCAATATTTTAAAAAAATTTTTTTTAGATGTTTATAGACCTTTATTTTATTCATTTATTTATATGTGGTACTGAGAATCGAACCCAGTGCCTCACACATGCTAAGCAAGTGCTCTACCACTGAGCCATAACCCAAGCCCCATGTATTCCAATCTTATTATCCATACAAAATTGTTTCCCAAAAGCCTTAGGAATGTTTGCACATGTATAACAGCATCTTCTAGGTTCCTAATTTCTTCTCTCCAGTCAAAGTAAGAGCAGACTTTGAGGAATTCCTGGGCCCCATTAAGCCCTATAACATCTGGACATGACTAGCCATGTCATGACTATACCTGTCTTGGTCCCATGTCTGACTCTCCAGGTATTCCCTAGGATGTAGATTCAGCCTCCCTCCTCTGCCCACCTTCCCCAGGAGCTATTGCTGTATCCCACTAGACTGGTGGAAATCTCACACACGTAGGGGCCCAGGTCAATGGAGGTGATCTGGGGCCTGACTTGGAGCTGACAGAACATGTAGGAGTATTTTAGAGATGTTGCAGAGGCTGCAAAAGATTTTTTTTCCCCCCCAGTACTGGGGATTGAATCTAGGAATGCTTAATCACTGAGCAAATGCCCAGCCCTTTATTTAAAAAAAAAAAAAAAAAAAAAAAAGACTTAGTGACAAGTTCTCACTAATTTGCTCAGGGCCTTGCTAAGTTGCTGAGGCTAGTCTTAAACTTGCAATTCTACTTCAGCCTCCCAAGTTGCTGGGATTACAGGCGTGTACCACAGTGCCTGACTTGCAAAAGATTCTTCTTTGAGATTGGAAAGGGGGTGGTTAAAAAGATCTCAGAAAAAATAAAATGAAGTAAAATGAAAAGAAACTTACAAAATTCATTCCTTGATATGACTACAAATATGTAAAAATAGAAAATATGAGGTTTGGGTATAGTTCAGTGGTAGAGCATTTGTACAGGGTCCTGGGTTTGGTCCCCAGCACCAATAAGCAAAATAAAACAAACAAAATAGTACATGTTGAACAAAAGGATGTAGAAAGTACTATGAATAAATGAATTTATCAGTTTGATTATGGGATTAAGGACAATGTTTGACCTAGATTTGTTATATAGCAAAAAAAAAATATATATATATATATTTAAAAAGAGAACAGATTTACAGATAGAGACTAAAGTTAAGTTTGAAAATTTATTCTTTAGAAAGATAAGGTTGGAGCTGCTTCTTGCTTATTACTTGAAGCATTAATAAGTGGGACTTGTGTTTCTTATTGCTGCCATATCTAATTACCATAAACTTAGTGACTTAAAAGTTATGTAAATTGTGACTCACTTGCCTTGTGTTTGCAATGCCCTGGGTTTAATTCCTGGTACTGTGAAAAAAAAAAAGAAAAGTATACAAATTTATTATCTTATAGTTTTGGGGGTCAGAAGACCCAAATCAAGATATTGGCTGAGCTGCATTTCTTCTGAGAATTTTAGGGAAAAATCCATTTCCTTGCCTTTTTAGCTTCATTCCATACCTTTCTACCTACATTCCTTGATTCTTGGCACCTTACTCGTATGTCAAAGTCAGTAGGGTTGTCATTTCTTCAAATCATGCCCCCCCCCAAACACTGCCCTGTTCTCTGCTTCCTTCATTATTTCTTCTTTTCTGACTCTGACATTCCTACTCTTATAAATACCTCTGTGAGTACTTTGGTCCACTTGGATGATTCAAGATAATTTCCCCATCTTAACATTCTTATCTTAATCACATCTGCAAAGTTCCTTTTGCCCTGTAATGTAATGTATTTACAGATCCCAGCGGTTCTTTAGAGGGCAATTATTTTGTGTACCGCAGACTGTAAATTTGAGAATAAAGTTTTACCAACTCTGTTTCTTAGGATTGAATGTAGTGAAGAATTGGAAATAAAAATAAAAGATAAGAGAGCCCTAACTAGGAGAGAATGCGCTTGATGAATGTTTTTGAATTCTTTTGAATTCTTTGATATCTGCCATAAATAGTTTGGGATTGATATTGATGTGAGGGATGCCCAAAACATGATTAGAAACTTTTAAAGTCATATTTTTTGTGTACTTGCTGCCTTGAGAGGAAAAAGAATTGTATTTTGTTAGGAGACTGGTTTGATTTGATCTGTTTATCAACTATGTGACATTGAACAGTTCTCATCTGTAAAATAGGAATAATGGTTAACTTGGAAGGATTTTTCTAAGAATTACAAAATATACAATATATGTATACACACATATACAAATAATATAATAACACATACATCGGGGCTGGGGTGATAGCTCAGTCGGTAGAGTGCTTGCCTTGCAAGCCCAAGGCCCTCGGTTCGATCCGCAGCACTGCAAAAAAACAAAAAACCAAACCAAAACAAAAAACCCAAAAAACCACATACATGTACATCTAATGAAATAATATTTACCTTATCTGGCACATAGCAGGTACTCTACCTTGCTTTCTGATACAGTGGTAGAGAAATGTTAGCTTAAGGGAAGGGCTTGTGCTGGAGATTTTGCTAAAGGTAGTTGTACTTGCTAGAGGCTACCTGTGTTTAATGTGTATTGGGCTCTATGATCAGGCTAGATAAAATTTGGGGACAAGAGAAACAATGTGGCTGATGACCATTCTTTTTCTGGGGCTCATTTTAACTTTTACTGTGGGAAAATTTGATTTTTTTGTGTCTTTAGGATGACCTCCCCCCACTTCAGTAAAATTCCACTGTTGTTCTCTCAGCATAACTAATCTTGTATCTTCACTTCCTCTTTATGGTAAGCTTAAATACTGATCATCTCATGCAATAATTGAATAAATATCAAATGCCCTTATCAGTCAGACATTCAGCACTGGAGATAAAAGGACAAACAAGAAAATGTGGGGCCTTGAAGAGCTCATAGTCTTAGTACTGAAACAGCTCTCCTATCTTTTAAAAAAAATCTGTTTCTTGGCTCTCCTATCAATAGCCAATCTATAATCAATAAGCCTTACATTAGAGAGTTAAGAAAAGCTCTGTAGAGTCAAGGGTAAAGGATATGAGAAGTTTCATGGAAAAAAACTATGCATGACATGAGAATCTTTTAAAATGCTAGCTGGAAAAGGAGTGTGATTAAAGAAGAGGAAGTATAGGGAACCCATACAAAGAAAGATATGAAAGTGTTAACTGTACGTGAACTGTGGGTGTTTTGGTGTGTTTAGGGTAAAAGGTACCTGTGGGAAAGAAGCAGAAAAATGATCTTGGAAGACTGAGCAAAATTCAGATCACATTTGTTCTTATATGCCATGTTGAAGAATTTGGACTTTATTCTACATATAGTGGGGAACTCTTGAAACATAGTATGTTAAACCAGTATGATTCAATTTGAGACTCAAAAGAAGCAGAGAAGGTAGGAAAAGAGACAGGAGATTGGTCTCTGGGAACCCCAGGCAGGGATTTTGAAAAGGAAACAATGAGTACCAGTGTAAATCTAAAGTGATTATGTGAGATATCTAACTTTTCTATTGGGAAGACCTTAATGAGACATGTATTTAGTGTTTGGGGTAGAAGTCAAATCATAATAGATTAAAAAGTAAATGTGATGGCTAGGGGTATACCTCAGTGGTAGAGCACTTGTGTAGTACAAGTGAGGCACTGGATTCTATCCTTAGCACCACATAAAATAAATAAATAAAAGTATTGTGTCTATCTACGACAAAAAAAAAAAAAAGTAAAAAAGTAAATGTGAGGTGAAAAAAAAATGGCAAATATAGACCAATCTTAGAAAACTTGCTATGAACAAATGTGAAGGTAGCTAGAGAGAAATAGAGCCGAGAAACAGATTTTTTTTTTTTTTAAAGATAGGAGAGCTGTATATTTCTTCTGTTTTGGTAGAGATTTTAAGTAGAGATAAGATTGAATATATGGGTTTGTATGATTTTTTTAAAATAATTTTTAAATTATTTTTATTTAGCTTTTAATTTTTACAGACTGCATTTTGATTCATTGTACACAAATAGGGTACATAATTTCGTTTCTATGGTTGTACACAATGTAGATTCATACCATTCGTGTAATCATACATTTACATAGGGTAATGATGTCTGTCTCATTCCACCATTTTTCATACCCCCCTCCTCTCATTTCCTTCTACATATTCTAAAGTTCCCCTATTATTCTCTCATTCCCCACCCCCACCCCCATTATATATCATTCTCCACTTTTCAGGGAAAACATTCAGCCTTTGGTGTTTTGGGCTTGGCTTATTTCACTTAGCATGATATTCTCCAGTTCCATCCATTTATTTGCAAATGCCATAATATTATTCTTTATGGCTGAATAGTATTCCATTGTGTATATATACCAGAGTTTCTTTATCCATTCAACTGTTGAAGGGCATCTAGGTTGGTTCCACAATCTAGCTATTGTGAATTGAGCTGCTATAAACACTGATGTGGCTGTGTTACTGTAGTTGCTGATTTTAGGTCCTTTGGGTATAAACCAAGGAGTGGGATAACTGGGTCAAAAGAGGGTCCATTCCAAGTTTTCTTAGGATTCTCCATACTGCTTTCCAGAGTGACTGTACCAATTTGCAACTCCACCAGCAATGTAAAAGTGTGCCTTTTTACCCCAATCCACGCCAACATCTATATTATTTGTGTTCTTGATAAAAGCCATTCTAATTGGAGTAAGATGAAATCTTAGAGTTGTTTTAATTTGTATTCTCTAATTACTAGAGATGTTGAACACTTTTTCATATACTTATTAACTGCCTGTGTGTCTTCTTCTGTAAAGTGTCTGTCCAGTTCTTGGCCCATTTATTGATTGGGTTCTTTGTATTTTTTGGTGTAAAGTTTTGTAAGTTCTTTATATATTTTCGAAATAAGTGCTCTATCTGAAGTGTGTGTGGAAAAGATTTTCTCCTATCCTTAGACTCTTTCTTCACATTCTTGATTATATACTTTGCTGAGAAAAGCTTTTTAGTTTGAGTCCATCCCATTTATTGATTCTTGCTTGGTTTGTATGATTTGATGGAACAGGAAGGTGATGGATTTGAAGGTGAGAAGAGTTTATTAGGTCAGCGAAGGAGGAGATAAAACTTTGTCTAGAAGGAAGAACCTAGAAGGAAGACATGGGTTTGAAGAATGTAGGTTGGATGAAGTCAGATTTTTTTTTTCTTGGTAAAGAACAATTGTGAGATGAGGTAGACTGTGGTTCTCCATTACCAAGATTTTGCTTTTCATAGTTCCAGTTACTTGTAGTCAACTGTGGTCTGAAATAGTAAATGGGAAATAACAGAAATAAATAGTTAATAAGTGTTAAATTACATACTGTTCTGGGTAGTGTGATAAATCTCACACTGTTCCACTTTATGCCTGGGATGTGAATCATCCCTTTGTCCAGGGTAGACCCACTTAGTAGTCATCTTGGTTTGTCAGATTGACTGTTGTGGTATCTTGGGGGTTGTGTTCAAGTAACTATTGCAGCGTAGCCTAATACTACATCTGATACCTAAATCATTATCTCTCTTCATCTTATCACATATCTCACATCACAAGGGTGAGTATATTACAATAGGATATTTTGAGAGAGACTACATTCACCTAATTTAGTGTAGTATATTATTATAATTTATTTTATTATTAGTATTGTTAATCTCTTACTGTGCCTAATTTATAAATTAAACCTTGTCAGAGGTATGTGTGTATATATAGGAAAAAAACAGTATAAGGGTTAGTACTGTCTGTGGTTTCAGGCATCACTGGAGGTCTTGGATTGTCATCCCCTGTTGATAAGGGGGACTACTGTATAAATGTTGGGCTTACGATGTAGTGTAGCCACTGATGACTGTGTGTAATGGAAAAGGTCACTGGAAGAGGTATATGGATAAATTACTAACAGGAAGGTAACCTCAGTTAAGACGAGAGAGTTTACAGTGGCATGAATTCCCAAGCTGTTGTAATTTTCTTCAGCAGAACTCAGCAGCTATGGAATGGAAGTAGTAGAAGCAGGTGGTGGAAGTGATTCCACATGGTTTAGGGATTTATTGTAACTGTGTGGCAAAAAAGCAACAAGGAAGTGGGTAGATAACTGGCAAGAGAGTGGTTGTTATCAACACTGGGGGAATATTTCAGTGAATTATGATGCATTCATATAAAAAAGTAGTTTTATAAAAATACAACTCAGAAGACTGAGGAGGAAGGTCGAGTGTTTGAGGACAGCCTGGGCAATTTAGCAGTACACTGTCTCAGACTTTTTAAACTGGGCAGATGATGTAGCTCAGTGGTAGAGTGCTTGCCTAGCATGTGTGAGGCCCTGAGTTTAATCCCTATTAACATACGGGCGCATGCACACACATAGCTTAACATAATCATCAGGGACATAAAAATCAAAACCACAATGAATTATTACTTCACTCCATAAGAATGGCTACTCTTAAAAAGATGATGTAGCTCAATGGTGCAGTTGCATGGGCATGTGTGAAGAGACCTTGGGTTCAATTGGGCCTCAGCACCACATATGCATACACATACATACATGTATACATACATACATACATGTACACACCTACAGACAAAAGATAAGTGCTGGCAAGGTTGTAGAGGAAGGGGAACCCTTGAACACTGCTGTGGAAATGCTAATTAGTACAGTCATAATGGAAAACAGTTTGGAAGTTACTAAGAAAATTTAAAAATAGAACCCCCATATGATCCAACAATCCTTCTATTGGATATATATACAAAGGAAATGAAATCAGTGTGTTGAAGAGCTATCTGCACCTCATGTTTTACTGTAGCACTATTCAAGAGTCAAGAAATAGCAACAACTTAAGTGTCCAACAACTGATGAATGGATAAATGTGGTACATATATATAATAGAATACTCTAATTAGAATAAAAACATCTCACTTGCCACCAAAAATGTCTTTAAAATAAATACCATATAATCCAGCATCCTACTTCTGGTTATTTATCCAAAGAACTAAAAGCTGGGCTCAAAGAGGTCTTACATTAGTACCCTCATGTAATAGCAACACACTCATATTAGCTAAGAAGTGAAGGCAGCCAAGATGTCCATCAATAGATGAAGAGATAAATAAATGTGGTATATACATATAATAGAATGTTATTCATTTTAAAAAGGAGGAAATCCTGTCACATGCTTCAACATTTGAGACATTATTTTAAGTGAAATAAACCAATCACAAAAGTCAAATACTATGATTCCACTTATGAGTATATTAAAGTAGTTAGCTGCATTCATAAAACAAAATAAATGGTGGTCTACTAGGATTGAGGGATGGGGACAAAAGATGAGTAGTTGTTTGATGAATGGGTACAGAGTTTCAGAAATACCTTGTCAACAGGTCATTACATTTTTTTATATTTAATTCTTTTTTTTTTTTTTTTGGGTGCTGGGGATCGAACTCAGGGCCTTGGGCTTACAAGGCAAGCACTCTACCAACTGAACTATCTCCCCAGCCCCTATATTTAATTCTTAATAGTTATCAGGTAGTCCAATCAAGAAGTATCAAATACCCATTTGAAGTCATAACCCATGAAGTCGGGACTTACCTACAAATGAAACAGATTAGAGTGATGACTATTTCTTGTAGAAATTAATGTAATTAATGCAATTATAGGCATCTCAAATATAAAAATGATGAGTAATAAATTCACACATGGAAATCCCTACTTTAACTTTGAGTAAGATGCAGTTGTTCTTACTAAATCCTTCCTGATATGTTCTTGAAGATTCCTTAATACAAAATGTTTCTTATCCAGCCAGGCTCAAATAGTATTGTCTCCAAACTCTCTTTACCCAAACTTACCACAATCCCTTTCTCTTAAACTTCTATTTAGTACTTGTTGGTAATGACTTTTGATATTTAGTTATCACTTTTGTTATTGTTGAGTCCGAGTCTGTTTTTCAACTATGAAATGAAAATATGTAAGGAAAATATATGACTGTATAGATAAAACAATGCTGACTTAGTAATTATTCAATAATATTATAATAGGTATCTTTCTGCCATTTACCAAATTTGTGACCCTAAACAAGTCATACTTATTATACCTCATTTTTTTCCACCTATCAAGTGGAGCTAATTTGAATAATAATTCTTTGACCATTCATGTAAAATTTTTGTTTGAACATATGTCTTCATTTCCCTGGGTCTATACCTAAGAGTGGAATTGCTGAGTAATATTTTATATCCCTGATGGCAACGTATGAGGGTTCCACTTTGTACTTGTCACTAACACTTGTTATTATTTTTTTGATTAGAGTCTTCTTAGTATGCAGTGTTCTCTCACTATGGTTTTGATTCAGATTTCCCTAAGACTATGAGGCTGAGCATTGTTAGTTGTGCTTACGGATATTTGTGTATCTTCACTGAACTGTCTATTCAGCATTTTATTCTTTATGACACTATTGCAAATGGGTTATTCTCTTAATTTCATTTTTGGATTGTCATTGTCCTTTTGTAAAAATACTATTGATTTTGGTATATTGATTTTTCTATCCTATAATCTGTGAACTCCTTTATTAATTCTCATAGCTTCTTGTATGTTCCTTAGGATTTTCTGTATGGCAATAGAGATAATCTTACTTCTTTTCAATTGGATGCCGTTACTTATTTCACTTTCATGAATTGCCCTGGCTAGAACTCAAGTACTAGTGTGAATAAAGTAGTGAGAGCAAATATCCTTTTGTTATTCCTGATCTTAGGGAAAAAACACTCAGTTTTTTATTAGTAAATGATATTAACCTGTAGGCTCTTTATAGAAGTTCTTAGCAGGTTGAGGAAATTTCCTTCTGTCCTTGTTTTTGAATATTTTTTTAAATCGTGAAATGGTTGTTATTTTTTCAAATACTTTTTCTGCATCTGTTGAGATGATCATGAGGTTTTGCTTTTCTTCCATTATATGGTTTATTGCCTTGATTGGTTTTTGTTTATTGAACCAACTTTGAATTCCTGGAATAAATATTAATTGCTTATGGTATATATCCTTTTTATATATTGTTGGAGTTAATTTGCTAGTATTTGTTGAGGATTTTTGTGGTCTGTGTTCATAGGGTATTGGTCTATAGTTTACTTATGTTGTCTTTTGCTGGCTTTGGAATCAGAAATTGGTCTCATGAAATGAGTTGAGAAGTGATCATACCTCCTTTCTCTTGTAGTTCTAATCCTGGTTACCTTCAGTTTTTTGTTATTGACTATTGACTTTTAAAGTATATTAATGCTATTTTTTGTTCTGGTTATTTTATTTTTATTTTTATTTTTTGTGCTACTGGGAATCGAACTGATGGCCTTCTGCCTATTAGGCAACACTCTACCTCTGAACTACATCCCAGCCACCCTCCCCCTTTTAAAAATTTTATTTTGAGACAAGGTTTTGCTGAGTTATCCACCTGACCATGAACTTAGGCTCGCTCTGCCTCAGCCTCCCAAGTAGCTCGGTTCAGGATTATAGGTGTGTGCCACTGCACCTGCCTGTTCTGGTTATTTTTAAAAACACATATAAATATTTTATGATATTCATAACTGAATTTAACTTACCAGTTGGGAATGACTTTTAGTACCCGGCAAAGTATTGATGAAATTTCTGATATTCCAGTGAAATCTGTTGAGGGTACTATATCTCTCTGATGGCCAGATAAAAAGGCCCATAAAAACTAGAGATGGTATAGACTGTGTAGTTACAATCAATCAGGTAGTTAATAGAGAAGCAGTTTAAGAGGATTATCTAAAGTTACATTTCTAGGTTATGACTGAGCCAGGAGATTTTACTTTAGACCAGTAATTTTCATATACCAATGATTAGTAATCTATAAAAAGGATATGTTTAGGGAAAAAGTTTTAGTTCCATCTGTGTATGTGTGATCAATGCTAAGAAACAATGTTCTGTTTATATGAGTGGAGTGTTTAAAATATATCATGATTAATCATCCTGTACTTACAACTGGAGAAGTCCTTCAACATATATTAATTGACATATAATTAATTTATTGCTATAAGGAGGAAATTATTAGTAGTAGTATTGATATTTTTGGAGTCTTCAAGGCTGTTAATTTTAACAGAAGCCAAATTATAATGGTCACATGAGTGGGCAAAAAGGTAGTATCAAAATGAATTGAGCCTGGCACAGTGGTGTGCACTTGTAACCCTGCAACTTCAGAGACTGAGGCAGGAGGATCACAAGTTTGAGGCCAGCCTGGGCAACTTAGCAAGACTCTGTCTTGAATTAAAAAATAAAATAGTTACTAGAGAACCCCTGGGTTCAATCCCCAGTACTGGGAGGCATGGGAGGAGTAAAAAATAAAAGAATTGAAATCTGAAGCAACTATAGCTTGGGAGAGGTTCAGAGGGAGAAAAATCCACATTAGTGTATCAATCTAAGTACTTTAACTTTATTGTTACTATTTTGTTTTTGCTGTGCTGTGGATCAAATCCAGTGCCTCCTACATGTTAGGCATGTGCTCTGCCACTGAGGCGCATCCATATTCCCTATTTTAACCTTAAATTAATTAAAGTTTTTCCTCTTAATTGTTGAAATCATTGTTCATTTTGGTTGTGAAACAGTCTTTTAGAAAATTATATTTTTAAAAAAAGCAGTATAATTTAAAGAGAATGCATGCGTCTCCAAAGATAAAATCATAACTTTTAATTTTGCTGAGCCAAGAAGCTCAGCTGAAACTACCTGCTGGAAACTGCACAGTTTTCTGTCTCGACGTCAGTAACATACGATCCAGATTCTATGTAATGATTGGCTGTTATACTGTTTTCATTCAGAGATTAGTTTTGCCAACAACATCTGATTTGGGATTGGGATTTAGCTCACAAAGCAAACTGGTTGTTGGGGCATAGGAAAGGGTTAGTGTTACTAATGAGCATGCTACAGAGAAATCATTCCAGTGAGGAAAAATCGCATTTATCCATGCATGAGCAAAACTGTTCGTAATTCAGTGTTGCATGCCAAATAGTCAGTGAAGTTGGGATTTGAATGTGGCAGTTCACTGATGCTGGGGAGAATTTTGTTTAATCATTATCTTTTTAAAAGAAGTTGGTAAAAGCTGTCTTTTTTTGTATTTCAGAAAGATGGAAAGCTTTTTTTTTCTCTCCTTCTGTTTCCATAACTTTATTTTTAGGCTTCAAAAATTGAGATTTTAAAAATTAAAATAACATTTTTCTTTTTTTCCTGAAGTAGTGTTTCTTTGCCCTTGGGTAGCTTAATGAGCCAGTCATTTTTTCTAAGTATGTTTCTCCATCTGTGATTACATCACTAACATCCTGGGTAGTTCTAACTTGTTAGATTTTTTTCTCTAAAATGAAATAAATTTGTGAGTTTTAGGAAGTATATTTAGAAATTTTTTATTCTGCATTTTGAGTATTTTATAATATCTGTTTATTCATATATATTTTTTTTTTTGCGGTGCTAGGGATTGAACCCAGGGCCTTGTGCTTGCGAGGCAGGCACTCTACCAACTGAGCTATATCCCCAGCCCCTATTCATAAATTTATGTACTGGAATTCCTCTTCTTGTTTCTTGGTTCCTTAACAGGAATAAGTAACAGCTGGTCTAAGGTTTCCAGAAATTGAGAATACCTTTCTACTAATGTGGTCAGTTATAGTACTGTGGTTAAAACTTTCTATTTAGATAGTCAGAATTTGTCAGCTGATGAACTATTTCAGGTTTTTGCGTGCTTTTCTCTTTGATAGCACCATTTGTCTTTGGTAATGTTTAACATTTGTCTTTGGTAATGTTTAATCTTTTTATGTTCTTAGTATTTAAGTATTCTCAGTACTATATGCAAAGGTTTATGTGAATGAAACATTTTCCTTTTTTAAAGAAAATTAAAAAAATATTTTTATTAGTTGTTGGTGAACCTTTATTTATTTATTTATATGCAGTGCTGAGAATCAAACTTGGTGCTTCACACATGCTAGGCAAGTGCTCTACCACTAAGCCACAGTCCCATCCTGGAGACATTTTTCTTAAGCCAAGAATTTTCACATCAAGGATATTTGTAGAAGAAAGGATTTACTATTTGGAGAATAAATGTTAATTAAAAAACGATGAGTCGAGCCGGGTACAGTGGAGCATGCCTGTAATCCCAGTGAATTTGAGAGGTTGATTGCAGGTTCAAAGCCAGCCCCAATTTAGCAAGACTCTAAGCAACTTAGTAAGACCCTGACTCAAAATAAGAAATAAAAAGAACCATGGATGTAGCTCAGTGGTTAAGTGCCATTGAGTTCAATCCCCAGTACAAAAATAAAATAAATAAAATAAAAATTTTAAAATGAGTTGAGAAAGGGAGATATAAAGGGGGCATTGTAAATTCCTATTTTTTTTAAGTTAATTGATTCAAATAAGTAACTTAAATGCTTAACTGCAAAAAGGAAACATGAATTAGTTGATTTTTCTCTTTCCTTTGTTAATGAAATTTTAAGACAAATTCTGATCTTCTTTGCTATCTATAGTTATACTAAACAACCAACAGTAGCCAGCTAAGCTAAAGTACAGGAGATTCTTTTCCAAATATAGGAATGACTAATTTTGTTTTTCATTTTAGTTCAGTATATGTTACTTTAATTTGGTTTAGTGATAACTGAAATATCCTGTGATTGGCTTATAAATATTTTTGGTGCCTACTATGTTACTTTTGCTGAGCAGCGTTTTGTTCTTTAACAATTGGGCTTTTGGAAAAGAGTGTAGGATCAGGCTATGAGCCTCTTCTTCATTTTAGCTCTCATTTTTTCAGGGTATAAATTACCCTGTACTAAAACCCCATTTTGTACCTGGACAACAGGGCAATAATGAGGAGGAAAAAAAAATCCCTTTCTGAAACATAGGTCTGAGTAAATTAGTGATCTTCAATGCCTTCTGTGCAAGTGGTAGAACCTAGGACCCTGCTCATGCTAAGCAAGTGCTTTATTGCTGAGCTACATATATACTGGGCCTTACAAATTTTTTGTTTTGAGAACACCTCACACTCTTTATTTTGTTTTTTTTGCGGTGCTGGGGATTGAACCCTGGGCCTTGTGCTTGTGAGGCAAGCACTCTACCTACTGAGCTAAATACCCAGCCCTACACCTTACACTCTTAAACATTATCAGAGACTAAAGAGTTTTTGATTATTTGAGTTGTGTGAGTTATATTATTGATATGAACCCATTTAGAAATTAAAACTGACAAAATCTGTGTTAATTTTTATTCATTTAAAAGTAACAATAACAAGCTGGGATGGCGACATCTGCCTTGTGATCCCAGTGACTAAGGAGGCTAAGACAGGAGGATTGCAAATTCCAGGCCAGTGTACAATTTAGCAGGACCCTGTCTCAAAATAAATAAAAGGAGTTCGTGTGTTGGCAGTTGCTTATATCCCAGCAACTTGGGAGTCTGAAGCTGGAGGTTCTTGAAGTTGGAAGCCTGGACAATTTCGTAAGACCCTGTCTCAAAATAAAATACAAAGGGCTAGGGATGTGGCTCATTGGTTAGAATGCCCCTGCGTTCAATCCCCAATATTGTAAAAACAAAACAAAGTAAAACAAAAATGATAACAATGGCAAAACATATACATAAATAACATTTTTTTTTTTTCTTTTCTTTTTTTTAGTGCTGGAGATTGAACCCAGGGCTTGATGCTTGGGAGGCAAGTGGTTTACCACTGAACTGCATCCCAGCCTCATAAATAACATTTTTAAGGAAAAAATAATTTGCAAACAAATTTAGTTAAAGAGTGGTATACTTAACATTTTTTCTTTTTCTTTTTTTTTTTTTTTGTTACTATGGATTGAACCCAGAGACGCTCTGTCTACTGAATCATACACTCAGCCTTTTTATTTTTTGAGACAGGGTCTTGTTAAGTTGCTTAGGCCTTGCTAAGTTGCCGATGCTGGCTTGAACTTGTGATCTTCCTACCTCAGTATCCCAAGCTGCTTGGATTACAGGCATGTGCCACTGCACCCAGCTGGAAGAAGTATTTTAATACTAATTGGTATTAATAGTTAATACCAAAACTTGACAAGTTTCTTAAGGTTAGTTTAAATGTGGAATCTGAACCCTATCAAGGAACTTTTCAGATTCTGTTACATTAAGATTCATTGGTCTATCTTCTATTCTCTTACAATGCATGATGTTATAAAATCATGTATTTAAACATTATAAATCATGTTATAAAACTTATATTTGAAAATACTGCTTGACTAAGTTAGTGTAAATCTTATAAATATTTTCATATTTTGTTCTGTAGTATTAAGCAATCATATGACTACAGGTCAAGTAGCTCTATTCTGAAAAATCCAAATTCCCTAATGTTCAAAATCAAAAATTTTTTGGAGCAATGACATGATGCTATAGTGGAAAATTCCAACACCTGACCTCATGTGACAGGTCACAGCCAAAATGCAGGTGCACTCAAATATTGTATAAAATTATCTTCAGACTGTGTGTACAAGGTGTATATGAATCAAATGAATCTCATCCTTAGATTTGACCCATCCCAGAAGATCTCATTATATACATGCAAATATTCTAAAAAGACCTGATATCCAAACACTTCTTGTCCCAGTCATTTTTGATAAGGAGTACTCAACCCTTATCACCAATTATCAGAAAAAAATTTGTTAATGCAAAGCTTTCAAATTTTTCAAAATTCTAATTTTCTTTTGAAAGTTTTATTTCAAAATTTTATTGATAACAAATATGGTCTATAGTTTTCTATAACATGATAGGCTTATTTTATTTTCATGGAAAATGTCTACTAAAAATCTAAGTATGAATATAGTTTGTTAGTCATTCTTTTAAGGAATGTAGCTTAGGGGTTGATGGTTAATGCCACAGTTCATTGGCATTAACTATATTCATAGTGTTCTTTTTTTTTCCCCTTCGGTGCTGGGGATTGAACCCATGGCCTTGTGCTTATGAGGCAAGTACTCTACTAACTGTACTATATCCCCAGCCCTCATAGTGTTCTTAACCATTCATATTCAGAACTTTAAAAAATCATTCTTAATAAAAACTTAGAACCCATTAAATAGCAACTACCCATTCTCCCAGTCCTCCCTCCCTGTAGTCCCTGGTAACGTCTGTTTTCAGTCTCTATGAATTTGCCTATTCTAGGTACCTTTTATAAGTGGAATCATACAAATCTTAACTTTTGTGTTTCCTGTTGATGGACATTTGGGTTATTTCTAGCTTTTGGTTATTGTGAATAAGATTATGAACATTGGAATACAGTTTTTTGTTTGAGTTCCTACTTTCATTTCTTTAGAATATACCTATAAGTGAAATTGCTGTACCATATGATAATTCTGTTTAATGTTTTAAGGAACTACTGTTTTCCACAGTAGTTGCACCATTTTACATTTCTACCAGTAATGCATAAGTGTTCTAATTTCACCAGATCCTCACCAACATTTGTTATTTTCCATTATTTTGATAATAACCTTCCTAATGGGTATGAAGTAGTGACTCATGGTTTCAATTTACATTTTTCTAAAGACTTATGATGTTGAGCATCTTTTAATGTAGTTATTGACCATTTACATATCTTTATTAGAGAATGTCTATTCAAGTCCTTTGCCAGGTTTTGAATTTTTTAATTGTTGAAGTTCTTTATATTTTCTGGATAAACATATGATTTGCAAATATTTTTTCACATTCTGTTGGTTGTCTTTTCACTGTTTTTAAAATTCTTTTTCTTAACACCCAGTCCATCTTAACATTATTTTGATAATGTCCTTTGATACATGTACATTTTTTAAACTTGATAAAGTCCAATTTACCTTTTCTTTTGTTGTCTGTGCTTTAGGGGTCAAATCCAAGAAATTGTCAAATTCAATGTCATAAAGATTTTCCTCCTATATTTTCTTTAAAGATTGTAGTTCTCTTGTATTTAGATCTTTGATCCAGTTTGATACAATTTTGGCATATGGGTAAAATTTCATTCTTTCACGTATGGATATCCAGTTATCCCAACCTCCTGAGTTGAAATTTTTTTTTTTTTTTTTTTTTTTTTTTTGGTACTAGGGATTTAACCCAAGGATGCTTTAGCACTGATCTATCCTCTCAACCCAGTTAAAATTATTTTGCAGGGTTGGGTTTGTGGCTCAGTGGTGGAGTGCTTGCCTAGCATGCGTGAGGCCCTGGGTTCAATCCTCAGCACCACATAAAAATAAAATAAGGGTATTGTGTCCACCTACAATTAAAAAAATATGTATTTATAAAAATTGTTTTGGGGCATCATAAACCTTGCCCATATAAAACTGAACTTAATTGATATGTATTTTGTGTGTGTTTTAACTGTTCCACTGTCTTTCCTTTTCCCATCTTTCTTCCTCTTCTCAGGCCTCCCTGTTTCTGGAAATACAACCACATTAAAATTGGGCTAACTAATAACTCTGCAATGGCCTTTAAGCTTCAAGTGAATGAAAGAGTTACATGTCTCTCACTTTGAATCAAATTCTAGAAATGATTACATTTAGTGAGGAAGGCATGTTAAGAAAGATGAGATAGGCCAAAAACTAGGCTTCTTGCACCAAATAGTTAGCCAAGTTGTGAATGCAAAGGAAAAGTTGTTAAAGGAAATGAAAAGTACTGCTCCAGCAAACACATGAATGATAAGAAAGCAAAACAACCTTATTGTTTGTATGGAGAAAGTTTTACTGTTCTGGATAGAAGATCAAACCAGCTATGACATTTCCCTAAGCCAAAGCTAATTGGAGCAAGTCCTTAACTCTTCAATTCTGTGAAGACTGAGAGAGGTGAAGAAGCTCTACAGCTTTGTTTATTAGCTCTAGTAGTATTTGTTTTATTTTTGTTCAGTGAGACTTTCTATATAAGATCATACCATATGCAAATATGTTTTACTTTTTCCTTTCCAATTTGGATGCCTTTTATTCCTTTTTCTTGCCTAATTTTTCTGGCTAGAACTTTGAGTCTTGCTCTGCCATTTGCATCATTTTGCTCAGAATTCAAAGTTCCATAGAAAAGACCCAAATTGCACTTAGATTTGCTCTCATCTCTTGGTCCAGGGAATAGAAGGGAACTTTGATTTGCTGAGATGTATACATGGGGAAGATTAATCTACCAGATGTTGGGATACTATTACCAAAGAAGGGGAGATGGATTATCGATATTCAGAAAAACCCCAACTAAAACAAAAAGTACCATTTGTTCCAAAGCCCTACTTAATTATAGTTTGTTTGGCGAATCCGGGACTAGAACGCAGGTCCCTGATTCATGGGCCAGTACTTTTGCCCAGTTTTATAGAATTTGTTACATTCTAACCACAAATTTCTTTTCTTAGAATACCCAGTTCATTCATTTTGAATTTTCAATTTTCCTAGTTGTCACAATTTAATAAGACTGCTTTAAAGCAGCATTCTCTATTACTTGGAAGAATTTATTAGATGTTTATTTTAAACTAAAGGTGTCTAAATTAATCTAAAAGAATATGTTGAATATGCATATATACAGCATTCCATGTAAGGCTTTACTTGCCACTCAAGAATTGCTTATGGCATGCTTACAGTATCAAAACTTCATTCTGCTCCTGCTTGAGCATTTCCCTAATTATTTTATTTCTTTAGGTTGTTGACTTATGACTACTTCCGTTCAAAAGCATCTCCCCAATCATTTACTTTTTTTTCTTAGCAAAGGATCATCCATTTCTGTACAAGTGAGAGATAGTTTGAGAAGTGGTTAAGAGGACAGACTGGAGCAAAACAAGACTGCTTGGGTTCTTTTTATAGCTCCAGCCCTTAGAGGTTGAACAAAAGCTAGTTGCTTAACTTCTTTGTGCCTTGATTTTCCATTTGTAACATAGATATAATGGTATCTATTTTAGAAGGTTGTTGTGAGAATTGTTAGTTAATATATATATATAAAGCCTTTAGAACAGTTCCTGACATATAAGTAAGCGTACATGTTGGTCATTATGTGCCCTCAGTAGGGAGGAATATTGGTGGCAATCTTTTTATTAAGCCTGGTATGACAATATTTTGGTTTGATAATCTTAAGATGGGTAAATACATTTGGGAGTTTCATTACTAACTCAACAAAATACTTAAGAGATTCTGTCATGTATAGGGAGGTACTAAGGTTACAGTACCTAATGTAATATACATTGCTTGCTAGGAGCTGGTGGTTTTGTAGAGGATGTAGACAAAGTTGGTTATTTTAGTATAGACTGAGAAGTATGACTAGGGTTAAGCAGGAAATGCTTATCATATCAAATGGGGGCGGTTGGGGTTGTGACTCAGTGATAGAGTACTTGCCTAGCATGTGTGAGGCACTGGGTTCCATCCTCAGCACCACATAAAAATAAATAAAATATTGTGTCTCTACAACTAACAAAATAAAGTTATTTTCATCTACAACTAAAAATATCTTAAAAAAATCAAATGGGACACTTCAGTCTTGCTGGGGGAGAAGACATATGAAAAGGTTCCCTGAAAAGATACTGAAGCATGACTTACATGTAGGAATTAGCCAGGTGGGGATTGGGTGACTGCAGATAAAATTTGGAAGTCTTCAGCATGAAATTACCTCAGAAAAATGTATAAAATATTGTGTTGCAAGTTTATGTGGAAGACTGTGAAACAGGCTGAATGTTTTTAAAAAATGCTACACCAAAAAGTGAAAATGGCAGCTGATACTTACCTGTAGGTAGGTGTCTGGGAGACTATAGGGAGTAATTATTACCTATGGCAGTATGGGTTCAGGTCATCCTGATCTTCCAGGTTTTGTGTATGTGTGTGAGAGTGTGTGGTATTGGTGTTGAACCCAGGGCACTCTGCCACTGAACTGCATCCCCAGCCTTTTTTATTTTGAGACAGGGTCTTGTTAAATTGCCCACATTGCCCTTGAGCTTGTGATCGTTCTGTCTTAGCCTCATAAGTAGTTGGGATTACGCTACCACCATGCCCAGCCAGATTTTTGGAAAAAAAGCCAAACATGAGAATTTCGATGTGGAAGTCCCCAATTTTTTCTTTCCTTCTTTTGGTACCAGGGATTGACCTTAACCACTGAGCCACATCCCAGATCCCTGTTTTTTTTTTTTTTTTTTTTAAGGCAAGGTTTCTCTAGGGTGCTTAGGACCTCACTAAGTTGCTGAGGTTAGCTTTGAACTCACAATCCTGCCTTTGCCTCTTGAGCTGCTTGGATGAGTATGCCT
This sequence comes from Sciurus carolinensis, assembly GCF_902686445.1. Classification (NCBI taxonomy): domain Eukaryota; kingdom Metazoa; phylum Chordata; class Mammalia; order Rodentia; family Sciuridae; genus Sciurus; species Sciurus carolinensis. The sequence continues at coordinate 174,089,606 of NC_062213.1, forward strand.
GGTGGAATTCCCCAGTTTTTGAATGTTGGTAAATCAAAATACTCTGGGCATGGGGAGACAGTACCCTCTGAAAGGTCAAAACAGTACAGTTATGATCACTAAAATCAGCCCTGTGGATTGCTAGTTTGTGATGGGTATAGTATAGAGTGGAGGGGTAGGATGGAGCCAAGATAAATTCCCAATGAATACTCCAACTTGCCTGGGGAAAGGAGCCTATGAAAGAATGACCAGAGAGGTAGAAAAACTATAAAGAGTATAGGGTCAGAACTGGGGTGTAGCTGAGTGATAGAGCGCTTGCCTAGCATGTGTGAGGCACTGGGTTCCATCCTCAGCACCACATACAAGTAAATAAATAAAGGTATTGTGTCCATCTAAAAAAATTAAAAAAAAAAAAAAGAGAGAATAGGGTCTCCGATACCGAGTAAAGAGAGTGTTTCAGTATCAAATATTACAGATAATGACTGAAAAATGTCTTCTTAATTTAGCAACACGGTCAGTGACCTTGGCAAGAACAGTTTGGGGTTGGGAGGCAGAATTGCAGTGGATTCAGAAGGGAATTAAAGTGCAAAGAGGCAACGTTCAGCTCTTTGTGAAAAGCTTGGGTATGAAGGAAGTAGAGGAAGTGTGGATCTTAAGCTGGGATTTGTAGATTTCTCCAGTGTTACATGTAATATACTCATTTTTGTGTATATGCAATTTTTTGAGAGAAGACTTAAAACTTTTTTCATCAGTTCTCAAAAGGAGTTTATTACCCCAAAGAATCACTTGTCTCAGGGGGACTACATTGAGTGATTTGGGCATATTTATAACCTTTTGGGAAAGAATCCAGTAAAACTGGAGAGTCTACAGATCTCAGGGTACTAGAGGACTATAGTCCCTCTGGTAGAAAGGAAATGAGATCTAGAGCCATTGGTAGAGGGACTAATTTAGATAAAAAAAAAAAAATGGGAGTAGAGGCATATATATTTATAGGTGAATTATAAGAAACTGAAGTAACTCTGCTCACACTCTATTATGTAGGATGTGAGCTGGGTCTGCCAAAGATGAGTGAGGAAAGTGTAAAATGATGTTTGAAAAGGCAGAGGTTTGAGGTAGCCATAATGAAGAATGGGGAGAGTAGAAAATTAGGGAAAGATTGTGGATTGTGTTGAGGCTCCACTTCGGTTGGAGACTACTAGTGAAACCAAATTGAAGATGGTATAACTCCCCAGCTAGGGAGAGAGTGGAAAAGTATGACAATGATCTGTGTGTTTGGGATCTTGGCAGGCAGGTGCAGTTGGGAGGCAAAGAGATGAGAGTTGAGTTAGGGATAAATACCAGCATAGAATAAAAACGTAAGTCGTGAGTAATGGACATCTCAATGAAGTGAAAGAATGGTCGGAGATTGGAGTGAGAAAGTGTAGAGATAAAAGAATACATTTGTGGGTTAGGAATGAGGTTCTCATTCTAGTATACTATCAGAATTACCAGTTGTTTTAAAAACAACAACAACAGCAATATCTGTCTCATCTTGAATTGACTGAATCTGAATCTTCAGGGATTTGGGCCAAGGTATCATTGTTAGAAAAGTTCCACACAAAATTTAAAAAATTTAAATTTACATACAGCAAAATTTACTCTTGTTGGTGTACAGTTCTGTGAATTTTAACAAATGCATAGTGATGCCCTCTGTCAGGATAGGGTAGGTAGGAATAAGTGAGGGAATATGGATTGGTTTTGACCACCATCTACTTTGCTTGTTGCACTGAAGCTATAACCATCAAATTCAGAGAAGTGAATATTACTACAATGGATTAACATTTCCTCCATCACTTTCTTAAGTCTAGATGTGGGATGGACACATTTATGTAAAGAGCCAGAGAGTAAATAATTTAGCCTTCACAGGCCTTGTATGGTCTCTATGCTTCATTTTTAAAATTTTTCTCGGTATTAGGGAGAGAACCCAGGGGTGCTCTACCACTGGGCTACATCCCCAGCCCTTTTTACTTATTTGTTTAATTTAGTGATAGGGTCTCATGAAGTCATCGAGGCTAGACTCCAACTTGGGATCCCTCCTGCCTCAGCTTTCTGAGTAGCTGGGATTATAGGTATGATCACCACACCTGATAAGCTGGGGGGAGGGGCGGGTATTCTGTGTGTGTGTGTGTGGTGTGTGTGTGTGTGTGTGTGTTTCAACCATTTAAAGATCTAAAGACCATTGTATTCCTCTTACAAAAATAGGCAAAAAGTATCACAATGCCTGGTAAATCAGCAATACAATAATAAATCAAACTCTGATGTGCAACATTTGCTGATTTCCAAAGTACAAATGCTCCCACTGTAATAGATTTTAAATTACCAGTGCAGCATACATAAAGCAAATTTTCAAAGAGATGCCCCATAGCTCAAAATATTTCCATTATATAAATTCATCAGATGTAAATAACCTCAAAAGCATAGATGGTACAATTTAATATAGCAAAATATTAATGAAGTGATGAATTTTGAGTATTTATTACCTTTATTTTTTATAAAATGTATTTAATTATGAGCTTATGATTTAGTTTTTAATGATAACTATGTATGACAATGGCTTGCAAAATTCCTGTAAACATAATCAGGACTTAGTAACCTATTGGTTTCAATATACCATTTCTAAGGCTTAGAAAGGTGAGATGTTTTACTAACTCTGGTTTAAGTGGTAGACCCAGAATAAACCATAGGTTTCTTTTAATTTAATTTTGGTGTTTATCAAAGCAATTTGAGTTTATAGTTTAGAAAGAGTACAACAAAATTTATAGTAAAACTAGGGGAGCCAGGCCTGGTGGTACCTACCTATAATCCCAGGGCCTTCTCTTTTCCTTCATGTTGTGAAATTCCACAGGGTTATGCCTTGTTTTGGGTCTTTTTTATTCATTGTGTGGCCTACTCTGTGGGCATTTTAATTCTGAAAATGTATGTTTTTCAGCTCTGAATTTTTTTTTCTCTTATTTATCTTAAGTGTTTTGCTTCCTGTCTTCTAGAACTCCTTGTTAGTTTAGTATTGGATTTTCCGGATTGATTTTCTAACTCTCTTATTTTTCATCCTGATTCTCCTAATTTTCATTATTTTCTTTTTGTTCCACTTCCTGGGAGATTTCCACTTTATTTGTCAGCTTGACAATTGAGGTTTTTTTTTTTTTTTTTTTTTTTAATCTGCCATAACTTTAATATATTAAGTACTCTTGGACTGGAGTTGTAGCTCAGTGGTAGAGCACTTGCCTAGCAGATGTGAGGCACTGGGTTCCTTCCTCAGCACCACATGAAAATAAATAAATAAAATAAAGGTGTTGTGTCCATCTACAACTAAAAAATATTTTTTAAAAAAGTGCTCTCAAGGCTCTGGTTTCAATCCCCAGCACCACGGCGGGGGGGTGGGGGGAGTGTGCTCTCATTCTTTGTACTTCATTATAGATTTTGTGTGTGTTTTATAGATGCAGTATTTCCTTTTATATCTGAAGATATTATACAATTTTTGTGTATTTGTGAAGTTTTCTTCTCCTTGACTGTTTACTTCCAAGTACTTTTTCTTTCTCTTTTTCTGTCTTCCTCAAATGTCTGGTGTTAAAAAAAAATTTTTTTTTTATTCTTTTGTGGCAAATGTACATAACAAAATTTACCATTTTAACAATTTTTATTATTTTTTCGCATTTGACAAATTTATTCAAATTCCAGAAATCTTGTTTTCACAGCAGAGAAGAATACTGTCTTCACTTTTTTTTTTTTTTTTTTTGCCAATGTAAAAATATTTTTATTTTTACAGAATGCATTTTGATTCATTGTGCACAAATGGGGGTACCACTTTTCATTTCTATGGTTGTACACACTGTAGATTCACACCATTCATGTACTCATACATGTACTTAGGGTCATGATATTTGAACAGTTTTTAAATGTGTAAGTTCTGTGGCATTAAGTACATTCACATTGTTTTGTAACTATCATTACCATCCATCTCCAGAACTTTTTCATCTTCTCCATTTGAAATTCTGTATCCATTAAACGCTCCTGTCACTGCTCCTGTAAGCCCCTGGCGAGTGCCATTACTTTATGTCTCTATGAATTGATCTGTTCTGGGAACTTCATGTAAGAAGAATCACATATTTTGCTTTTTGTATTTGTCTTATTTTACTTAGCATTATGTCTTCAAGGTTCATCCATGCAGTAGAGTGTGTCAAAATTTCCTTCTTTTAAAGAGGTTTGTTCTTTTTTAAGAGTGATATACACTAAACAAATTTGAAGCTCCATGCAAGAGTGTAAAACTTCTTAACTTGCCTTTTGCTGAATGGTGATAAGATGATGAGTACCGTTTTCATTGGATCATCCCAAAATATCATATTTTAGGTCTTTTTTGGATGTCCTGTCAGTTTTCTCAAGAGAAGTAACTTCTGCCTGGGATGCAACTTGACAGCTCATCGTTCAGAGAACAGGGGAAGAAAAGAGGCTTCAGGCACCTATTCTTTGATAGACTTTCCTTGATTATGCTGTTGTCAATAAAAAGCTCACCCCTATTCTTAGCTGTAGTTGGTGTTCCCTGAGTCCACTTTTTCTCATTGTTTTTCTTTGGTTGAAAGACAGCCTTTGTCTAGTGAGAAACAGGGGTAGCTGCTTGGTTGCTTGGTGGTGTTGGGGAGAAAAACTGAGGGCCTAACTGTTCTTTCAATATTCTCAGCTAGTTCTTCTGTTTTCAGCCCCATCCCTCAATCCTCTCTTCAAAATTACATTGTGCCTTCATTTCCTGGTCTTTTCGGGGTGCAGTGGTATGAACAGATTATTTTTTATTGGATTTTCTCTCTTTAGGCTTGGGTTTCATTTCTTGCATTCTACTAAGTCAAATTCATCAGTTTGCATTTCCTGTATTAAAGTTGTATTGCTATTTTCTGTTGTTTCCTAATTTCTTTGTTATTGTGTTTTTACCTTTTGTTATTTGGGAGTGATTTACAGAGGGAGTGAAGAACTACAAGTATGTACTATATTTTAGCTACTGTACTCCACCTGAATGATTTTTTTTTTCTTTACCCTAAAGAAGCCTTCTAAAAGAGACGTTCTGCCAACAATGGTATCAACTGGGAGCTTGTTAGAAATGCACTCCCAGGCCCCAACCTAAACCTAGCAAATCATATTCTGCATTTTTATAGGACCTCCCTCAGCCCCCTGAAAGATTTAAGTACATATTAAAATGTGAGAAGCACTGGTTTAATTCACTGGTTTGATATACGACAGTACTTGATACATATTAAGTGCTCAAAATATATTTTATTGAATAAATACCTGATGTGTCTTCTGTTAGACAAACACTAATCTAGAAAAGATCCAGAAGTTAGAAATTGTTTGAAGCTATGGGAGTAGATGAGTATATAGAATAAGAAGAGAATAAATACAATTTTCTAATACTAGACAAAGGTGCCAAAATATACAATGGAGGAAACAGACAGCCGTTTCAACAAATGGTGCTGGGAAAAACTGGAAATCCATATGCAACAGAATGAACTAAACCCCTATCTCTCACCCTGCACAAAAATCAACTCACAATGGATCAAGGACCTTGAAATCAGACCAGAGACCCTGCAACTTATAGAAGAAAAAGTATGGTCCAGATCTTCAACTTGTTGGCTTAGGATCAGACTTCCTTAACAGGACTTACATAGCACAAGAATTAAAAGCAAGAATCAATAACTGGATAGATTCAACTAAATAGCTTTCCTCAGCAAAGGAAACTATCAGCAAGGCGAAGAGAGAGCCTACAGAGTGGGGAGAATATCTTTGCCACTCATACTTAAGATAGAGCACTAATTTCCAGAATATATAAAGAACTCAAAAAACTCTACACCGAAATACAAATAACCCAATCAACAAATGGGCTAAGGATAGAACAGACACTTCACAGAAGAAGATCTACAAGCAATCAACAAACATATGAAAAAAATTTTCACCATCTTTAGTAATAAGAGAAATATAACTATAAACTACACTAAGATTCCATCTCACCCCAATTAGAATGGCGATTATCAAGAATACAAGCAACAGTCGGTGTTGGTTGGATGTGGGGAAAAAAGTACACTCATACATTGCTGGTGGGGCTGCAAATTAGTCCAGCCACTCTGGAAAGCAGTGTGGAGATTCCTTAGAAAACTTGGAATGGACCCACCATTTGAACCAGCTATCCCATTCCTTGGCTATACCCAAAGGACTTAAAATCAGCATGCTACAGAGATACATCCATATCAATGTTCGTAGTTGCTCAATTCACAATAGCCAGACTGTGGAACCAACCTAGATGTCCTTCAATTGAATGAATGGATAAAGAAACTGTCATATACAATGGGAATATTACTCATCTATAAGAATAATAAATATTATGGCATTTGCAGGCAAATGGATGAATTGGAGAATATCATGCTAAGTGAGATAAGCCAATCTCAAAAATCCAAAGGACGAATGATCTCACTGATAAGCGGATGATGACACATATGGGGGGTGGGAGGGGGGCAAGAATGGAGGAAGGAAGGACTGTATAGAGGGAGAAAGAGGGGTGGGAAGGGTGGGGGGAAAGGGAAAAAATAACAGAATGAATCAAACATCATTATCCTATGTAAATGTATGATTACATAAATGGTATGGTGTTAATTCCATGTACAACAGAAACAAGATGTATCCCATTGTTTACAATAAAATAAATTTAAAAACAAAACTGAAAAAAAAAAAGAGAGAGAGACAGGAAATATCAATTTTAAGGTGTGGTAAAGGAAGAGAGAGGTCCATCTAGGAAAACTGAGAGCTTAAGAGGCCCAGAGTATGGGAGGGTGTGGGAAAATGAACACCCTTCAAAGAAAAGTGCTACAAAGTTTGGGTTATATTTCAGAGAGAGCCTTTGATTTGTAAAACTAGGTGTGTCCCAGCCAGATTGGAGACAAATATTTATGCTCAAATCCCAGGATAAGAGTATAAGGGCTGAGATCTGCCATGAATTCCTGATTTTAATTAAGTACCTAAATCTGATTTTTAATTTTTTTTGGAGGGTCATACTGGGGATCAAATGTAGGACCTTGTGCATATTAGGCAAATATTCTGCCACTGAGCTATACCAGTAGCCCTTGTTTCTTTTCTTTTCTTTTTTTTTTTGAGACAGGATCTTGCCAAGTTCTTCAGTCTGGACTCAAACTTGCAATCCTCCTACCTCAGTCTTCTGAGTAGCTAGGATTATCCGAGTGCTGTACTGTGTCTGGCTAACAACTATATTGATATGTAATTCACTTAACATATAGTCCACACACATAGTATAATGTAATGATTTTTATTATATTCATGGAGTTGTACTATCATCATCACAACCAATTTGGAACATTTTCAATTACCCTACAATAAATCTCGTATATGTTGATAGTGATGTCTTATTCCCTCTTAGCCCCTTAGTCTAGGTAACATTAATCTAATTTCTAGTTTTATCAATGTTGTATTATATATAGTACTTCAGTTCTTCTTATTGATAATATTCTAATGTGCACATATTTTATATCATATTAATTCATCTGTCGATACATTTTTTATATTATAAGTAGTGCTGCTGTGAACATTCACGTACAAGTATTTTTGTGGATGTATGTTTCATTTTAGAGGATATGTACATAGGAGTGAAATTGGAGAGTCCTATGGTGACTCTTTGTTTACCTTTTGAGAAATTACCAGACTGCTTTTCCAAGAAATTGCATCATTTTTGCATTCCCAACAGCAGTGTATAAGAGTTCCAATTTCTCTGCATCTTCACTCACACTTGTTATTACTGTATTTTTTTTAATTAAAATCATCTTACTGGGTGTGATGTGTATCCTTGTGGTTTTTGCATTTCTCTGATGGCTTATTATGTTGAGCATCTTTACACAGCTTATTGTCCATCTGTATATCTTCTTTTAGAGATCATCTATGTAGATCCTTCGGCCATTTTTAAAATGGGTCATTTGCTCTTGATTATTGAGTTTCAAGAATTCTTCAGGTATTTTAGAGAGGTTCTTATCTGTATTTTAAAAAATATTTACAGATATATTATCAGATGTATTTTCAAAATTTTTCTCCCATTTGTTGTTTTTAGTTTCTTGGTGGTTTTTTTATTATTGTTGTTGTTACTGGGAATTGAACCCCAGGGCTCTTTACCACTGAGCTACATCTGCGGCCCTTTATATTTATTTTGATGCAGGGTCTCACTAAGTTGCTGAGGCTGACCTGGAACTTGTGATACTCTTGTCTCAGCTCCCAGAGTTGCCGGGATTATAGGTGAATGTCACCTTGCCCAGCCTACTTAGTAACTTTGAATGAATTGTTTGGGAAGGGGCTTTACTGTGTTTTTGGATGATAGTACAGTTTATTGAATTAAAGGTCACTTTATAAGGAGGAAAAAATGTAAATAGCTTGAAATTTTTACATTTTAGGCAATTATTGGTAGAGTTTCGAAAAGACTCCTTCTTTGGATAGCATTAAACATAAATAACACTTAATTTGATTGATAATTGTCTGAAAAATTTTCCCCTACTCTGATACTGGGGATTGAACCCAGGGGTGCTCTACTACCGAGTTACCTCCCTAGCCCTTTTTATTTTTAATTTTGAGACAAAGTCTCAATAAATTGCTGAGGCCTTGAACTAGTTATCCTCCTGCTCTGAGTCCCTGGATTACAAGTGTGAACTGCTGCACCAGTTAACTATTTCAATCTTAATATTTTTGGTTAAGGAACTGCTCCTGAACTGGGCATGCTGACACAGGTTTGTAATCCCAGCAGTTTGAGAGGCTGAGGTGGGAGGATACCGACTTTTAGGTTCAACTGAGCAATTTAGTGAGATCCTGTTTCAAAATAAAATGATAAAGGGCCGGGGATGTAGCTCAGAGGTAAAAGTGTGCCTGGGTTCTATACCCAGAAAAAAGCTGACTGAAAAAATGAGAAAACAAATAGTAATTTATATATGCAAAATGATATTCATTTCTCTTCTAGCTCTTCCACCAAAGCCACCTAAGCCAATGACTTCAGCAGTTACAAATGGAATGAAGGACAGTTCCATTTCTCTTCAGGATGCAGAATGGTATTGGGGAGATATTTCCAGGTAACTAGAATTTACTATAGTTGAGTGCAGGTTTTCTCTTTGAGGAGGGTATACTAGGGATGGAATCCAGGGGCAACTCTATCACTGAGCTACATCCGCAGTCCTTTTTTTTTCTTTTTTTCAGACAGTCTGTCTAAATTGCCAAGGCTGTCCCTTGAACTTGCAGTCCTCTTACCTCAGCTCCCGAGTTGCTGGGGTTACAAGCATTCACCATCATGATTGGTTGAGTGCAGTTTTTTTAAAAACTCATTTTAAAAATTTTAATTTTTATTTATTCTAATTAGTTATACATGACAGCAGAATGCATTTTGATTCATTGTACACTAATGAGCAAAACTATTAATTTCTCTGATTGTACATGATGTAGAGTTCATACCATTTGTGCAATCATACAGGTACCTAGGTTAATGATGTCAATCATATTCCACCATCTTTCCCACTCCCCTGGCCCCACATCTTGGTAATATCATATGAACACAAACTAATGCTTAGTGTTTCATTTTTCCTGTAAATCCCGTAATTCTGTTCTTCAGGGAGGAGGTAAATGACAAATTACGGGATATGCCAGATGGTACCTTCTTGGTCCGAGATGCCTCAACAAAATGCAGGGAGATTATACTTTGACTTTGAGGTAAGTACATTTTGGCTAGCATTCTCCTAGTATTATTTTAGTTCAGGGTTTATGGAGAATTCTGAATTTATTTAAGTATTCATAAGCCTATTTTTCATATTTTTATTTAATTCAGATATGTAATTATCAGTTGTTTGGCTTTTTTCTTTTTTTAAAATCTTATTTCTGCCCCAGCACCACAAAAATATCTTATTTCTGTGCAGTAATATTTGAATATCTTATATAAAAATGGCAAATTTTTTTATATAGCAAAAAATGAAAAGGCTAAAATCCCTATATGGAATAAGAAGAATACAGTTGACCTTATTAACAAAGTGTAGAAGTCATGGGGATAGCCTAAGGTTATTAATGGATTATCTCTCCAGTAATCCTATTGTTTTCCTTAATGTAGTCTTTTTATACATATGTATATATTTTAGTTGTGATGAACCTTTATTTTATTTATTTATTTATATGTGGTTCTAAGAATCAAATTCAGTGTCTTACACATGCTAGGCAAGCACTCTACCACTGAGCCACAACCCCAGCCCCTTAATACAGTCTTAGAAAGTGGAACTCAATATAATTTTGGCTGATGAATACATGTAGAAGATAAAGCAATTCTCAGCCGGTGCCATGCCTTCCATGTGGGTACATTAGAATCTCTTAAATGGTAAATGTATGACTTTTACACTTCTAGAGATAGGATATATATTAAACAGAGGTTAAGAAAAACTGCATTAGCTCTATATCCATATTTAACTCTAAAGATTAAAATACTCATTTGCAATAAAGATTTGTAATTTCTTTTTATAATATGTATTATTTATTTATTTTGTTAGCAATGATGGGGGTTGAACCCAAGGCCTCTTGCACTGTAGTATTCTACCACTGAGCCATACCTCAAGTTCTTTTCTGTTGTTCAGAATGGCCCTCAAACTCCTGGCTGAAGTGCTTCTCTTACCTTAGCCTCCTCAGTAGCTGGGATTACAGATACATACCATTGTGCCTGGCTTTGGAAAATGTTATTTTTTTTAAAAAAGGCTTTTTTTTTGTTTTTTTGGCACCAGGTATCGAACTCAGGAGTGCTTAACCATTGAACTATATCTCCAACCCTTTTTTATATTGTATTTAGAGACAGGTTCTGCTTAGAGCCTTGATAAGTTGCTGAGGTTGACTTTGAATTAATGATCCTCCTTCCTCAGCCTTCTGAGCTGTTGGAATTACAGGTGTATATCACTGTGCCTGCCTAAAAAAAGTTTTGAAAAATGATTTAAATATCACATTAAAATGCTATTTTAGGGCTGAGTTGTAGCTCAGTGGTAGAAGGCTTGCCTAGCATGTGTGAAGCACTGGGTTCCATTCTCAGCACCACAAATAAATAAAAAAAAAAAAAAATAAAGGTCCATTGACAACTAAAAAAAATATTTTTTAAAAAAAGATGCTGTTTTACATCTAGATTCCTAATTACACATAACTAAAGCAACAACTTATATCTATGGATGAGAAAAGAGCCTGCAGAGTTTATATAACAACTGAAGTTATAGTACTCCTTGGGAATAAAGACAAGAAAGGATCTTCCTTACTGCTCGCTGATCTTGAGCTACCTTGAAAATTTATGCTAGAGTTCTACAATTGAAAGGGATTAATTTAATTCAACTGGCTTTCTCTGGATGTAGAAATTCCTTGACTAGTTTTTCTCAAAAAGAGCCATATGATCTTCTGGATATGGGGAGCTAGTATCTTTCTTTGAGGCAGTCATTTTATTGTTGGTCAGGTGTAAAATACAGAGGGTTATCTTTATACTAATTACTGTGAAAGGATTGGGAATATGGATCTGCATAAGGCAAAGTTTTATGTTTAAGAGTTTATAATACAAGTGTGTATATTGGAATAGAAGACACATACACTGTACTTTAATGCAGTATGCTAAGTATTATATCAGAGTTCTGCCTTTAACACGTGGTAATCATTATTCTACAAATTTGACTATTCAAGGTAGCTTATATAAGTAGACTCATACAATATTTATCCTTTTATATCTGGCTTATTCCTCAGCACAGTATCTTCAGGTTTACATCATATCAGAATTCATTACTTTTAAGACTGAATAATATTTTATTATATGTCTATAAAACATTTTGTTTATTTATCAGTTAAGAATGTTTTAAGATTTTCACATATCTAGCATAACATCTGACATATAGTATGTGGTCAGTAAATAATCTGAGTGGACAGATTAAATAAGACAAAGGATAAAGAGGGTTTCTCAGAGAAAATAACAGTCGAAGGGGGTTTTGATAGATTTTGCTAGGAAGAAAAGGATAGTCTTAACCGAATTTAATAAATGCTTACAGCTCAGTACTTGTTACTCTGCAGGGCATCTAACAATGAATTAAAACTGTCTGAAGGATCACATAGGCTAGTGAGGACAAAGGGAATAAGAAAACTGCTTGACATGAACTACACTAATAGCAGAGATTCAAACAATATGTTTTGGGGACTGAAAGAAAAAAGGATTTATTTTGTTAAGAGAATGTAGAAAGGTAACCTCCATGGAGCAAATTGCATTTGCATTGTAGCTTGGAGCAGGGGAAAGATTTGGACATAGAGAAAAGAGGAGAGGAGTTGCAGGAATAAATTACAGTAGAAGCAAAGATATGGAAGTAGAAATTGCAGACATATTTTTTGAGATAGAGACCCATTTAGTTAGAGGATAAAGTTCATAAGGAGGAGAAGTGGTAGGGGTTAGAAGATTGGAAAGGGGTCAAATTGAAAAGCACCTTGAATTCTAAAACTTGGAGTTTGTATTTAATATTATAGGTAGGCAGGGAGGAACTATTTCATTTTTTTCAGCAGGGAAGTTGTAATCACTATTTTAATAAAAAGAATAAAGAGGATGGGTACTAGTAAAGACTTAGAAGGCTGTTACAAATTAAGAGATAATAGTGATTCAGAATAGGATTATTCTTAATAATTTAATGGTTATTGAGTACCCACAGTGTTCTAGGCACTAGACAAAGAAATGATGAACAAGACAGACATGGCCTCTCTCTTCTTGTGTGTATATTCTTAGTGGCAAAGAGGACTGAGAAGACAAAGGAGACACATTAAAAAAAAAAAAAAAATGTCCTGGGCACAGTGGTGCCTTGGAGCAAAACGTGGACAAATTACAGTTTGAGGCCAGCTTTGGTAACTTACTGAGACCCTGTGTCAAAATAAAAAGGGCTGGGGTTGTAGCTTTAGTGGTAAAGCGCCCCTTAGTTTGGTCCCCAGTACCCTGACATACACACTAAAAAAGAGACAGGGGGAGAGAGAATATTTCGTAGTATATAAAGCACAATATAGGGAGCACATGTGACAGAGAATATGGGGTTAGGGAGTTGAAGAAGGGCATAAGGGGAGAACTGATGGATTAGAAAGAGTCAGCCAGAAAAGTGTTCCAGGGAATGGGAACAGAAAATGCAAAGACACCGATTTTGGAAAGTTTAATAGATCACATGAATACAAAGACAATTTGTGGTTGTTTCACAGTGTGAACCAGAAGAGTAGTAGGTGATGAAGCTGAAAGTAAGAGGGAGCAAGATCTCAGAAAGCTTAATGAGCCATGGGAAAGAATTTGAATTTATTTCTAGGTGCAAAATAAATAAATAAATAAATAAACTAAATAAATAAATAAAGGGTTTCAAGCAAAGGAAAGATATGATCAAATGATTGAATGCATTTTATAGGATAGTGGCTCAAGGAAAGGAGTTGAGGACTTAAAAGCTAATGTGGAGTTAAGACCAAAAGAGAGGAGTTTGGCCATAGAATGAAGATGACTGTGGTTAGAACCTGCTAGACTTTGAATGAAAGTGCCATTTATAGAAATAGGAAAGTTGGGAGTAGTTGTTCTATTATAAAGAAGGGATATATGTTGATGTTTAGCTGTTCCAAAATTGCCAGGTAAAAATTGTGTCAAGGATATAGCTAGAAATGTGGGTTTAATGCTTAGGAAAAGTATAGAACCATAAAAAGAACCAGGATACAATGTGTAGAATAGATGGGATTTACTTATTTATTTATTTGTTTATTTATATATGTATTTATTTGGCAGTGCTGGGGATTGAACTCAGGACCTCACACATGCTAGGCAAGCGCTTTACCACTGAGCCACATTCCCAGCCCCATAAATGTGATTTTAAGAAGAGTGTGTAGTGGGAAAATAGGGTAGAGACTGAAGGAAAAAAAATTTTTTTTGAAGGAATAATGGTGTTTGGGTCAGGAAAAAGAGGAAGAATAGTTTGAGAAGTCAAAAGCAAAAAATAGTGTCATCAAAGTCATGGGAGAGCTCAGGAGGCTAAGGTAGGAGACTCTCGAGTTCAAAACCAGCCTCAGTAACTTAGGCCTAAGCAACTCAATGGGACTCTATCTCTAAATAAAATATAAAAAAGGACAGGGATGTGATTCGGTGGTTAAGCGCCCCTGTGTTCAGTCCCTGGTACCAAAAAAAAGTCATGAGGGAAGGAAATACTAAGAAGGGAAAGTCCTGGAGTCTAGGGAATAGAGTGTGGATTTAGCAGAAGTCATTGATGATACTCAAACAAAAAGAATAAGTGAAATTAGACTACAGAGAATGGGTAATGAGGAAGTTTTTCAGTTCAGTTACGATTATTGTTTAAATCAGTAAATAGTATTCATTATAGAAAATATGGATTTTAACAAATCTTTAAGAATGTCTAACTGCTAAGCATTGGGCCAGATAGTTGAATACCTGGAGCAATATATTCCTCTGTTCAAGAAGATTGAAATGAGGTGGGGGTGGAGACAGACAGACATATAATTAAAAATTCACCATTTCTTAATTCTCCATGTCTTCTCTTCTTTCCTCTTCTGCTTCCGGTCCATGGTCCATTATTTAAATTACTCTTGTTGAAAGCTATGGGTATGGTGGCAACACCTGTAGTCCCAGCTACTTGGGAGGTGAGGAGTCTCTTGAGCCCAGGAGCTTGAGACCAGCCTGGGTAACAGTGAGATTCTGTCTCAAAACAAAAAAATTACTTTTGTGAGTGTATTCTCAAAAACTTGCTCCTCACTCCCTCCATTGTAGTCACCTAGTCATATTCTAGTACTTAGATTCAACTCTTCTTGTATATTCCCTGCTTCTACCTGGACAACTCAGTGTGGAGGAAAAAACAAAACCATACTGACTGGTCTCACATTGAATTCTTGACTGCTAACCTTAAATAGGCCTATAGTACTACCCAGCTTAATTTCTGCATTTCCTTAATGCATTCATCCTCCCACTTTCCTAGATGACAATCTCATATGTTCTTTTTTTCTCTTTAAATCAACAACTCTTCCTTCTCTTTTAATTAAAGAAGTTAACTTCCTCTTTCATTGAGAATATAGACACAGTCAGAAGAGAACTCCCTCATACTCCTTTTGCCATTTGATATCAAACCTATTTGCAGATTAATGTGAATAATCTGCTCTTGTCTTGTTCTGGTGGATGATTTTCTTGTCCTTCTTCAGGGTTTATTACATTTCTTTCTTTTTGGCAGTATTAGGGATTGAACTCAGGGGCACTCTGCTACTAACTACATCCCTAACCCTTTATATTTTTTATTTTGAGACAGGGCCTTGCTAAGTTTTTAAGGGTGGTCTGGAACTTGTGATCCTTTTGTTTCAGTCTCCTGAATCGCTGGGATAACAAGTGTGCTTGTCACTATTCCTGGCTCAGGATCTACATTTGTATTTGTGAACTGGATCCTGTCCCATCCCTCTACTCCATTCAAGGACTTCACTCTAGGAATGATCTTGTCTTCTTTTTTGAATCAACATTTTTTGTCTCTGTACTGAATCATTCCCATTAACATAAATATGGTATATTATCCTTATTTAAGAATAATAAGTAGATAAGTTCCCTTGACCATATATCTCCTTCCAACCACTTCCCCATTTCTCTTTTGTTTGCAGTAGTATTCCTTGAGATAGTTGTCTGCGGGTATTTATTCTTCCTTTCTTTCATTTTCTTGAATTCATTTCAGTCAGCTTTCCATCCTTACCATTCTACTAAAACCATTTTGTCAGTGTTACTTAGTTATTGCCACACTCAGTGATCATTGGACCTGTTTATAATTTCCTCTTTGTGGAAATGCTTTTCAAAAATCGATTTTTATGTTGGTTAAAATGTGGGGAAAAAGGTACACTCATACATTGCTGGTGGGACTGCAAATTGGTGCAAACCACTCTGGAAAGCGGTGTGGAGATTCCTCAGAAAGCTTGGAATGGAACCACCATTTGACCAGTTATTTTATTCCTTGGCATATACCCAAAGGACTTAAAATCAGCATACTGTTATGATGCGGCCACATAATGTTTATGGAAGCTCAATTTACGATAGCTAAATTATGAAACCAACCTAGGTGTCCTTTAAAAGTTGAATGGATAAAGAAGTTGTGGTATATATACACAATGGAATATTACTGAGCCTTAAAGAAGAATGAAATTATGGCATTTGCTGGTAAGTGGATGGAACTGGACAACATCATGCTAAACAAAGTAAACCAGTCCCAAAGAACCAAAGGCCAAATAATTCACAATGGTTGGGGGTGGGTAGGAAAGAATAGAGGTACTTTTGATTAGACAGAGGGGAGTAAGATTTTTACATAAACTTGTGAAAAAGTGAAAAACTAAAAACTAAAAAATTGATTTTAGGATGTCATCCTTTTCTCCTCTTATTTCATTAGTCATTCTCTTGGTCCCTTGCTTGTTCTTTCTCATATCCCTGACTTCTAAACACTGGTGTACTCTGGGATTTAGACCTTGTACCTCTTCATATGTCCAGCTATTACCACTTTTAGATAACACCCACAGGCTGAAAACTCCTGAATTATCTAGTCCAGACCTTACTTCTGAACTTCAGGCTCTTTTAAGAAGGTTGCTGTATCATCTGCTTTTGAATGTTCAGTAGGCATCTCAAATCAAACCTTTTCCCCCTTTAAACATGTTCTTTTTATGTAACTTTATGCCAATAAATAATGACAGTTTCATTTTTTGAATTATTTAAGATAAAAACATTGAAGTCATCTTTTTTCTTTTTCTCATACCCATATCAATTCTGTTAGCTATCTCTTCTACACTTGTCTAGGAATAATGAGAAATCTTTTCCTAGATTATTATTATAGTATTCCAGTTTGGTCTTTCCATTTCTACCCTACTTTGAACAGTTTCTTCTTAACTCATCAACTAGACTGAGCCTTTTAAGCCACAAAATGTGTTATATCTTGTGCTCAAAGCCCTCTTGTGTCTTCCTGTTTTACTCAACAAAATTAAAGCCTTATAGTAGTCTACAGGCTATGATTACATGATCTAAGCTCCTTTTGCATCTCTCCCTTGTGTCCTGCTACTCTCTGTACTGCTCATTCAGGTCCAGCATCACTGGTTTCCTTGCTACAACATGCTGCTTCCCCAGGGGCTTTGCACTTTTGTCCCCTCCAATATTGCACATGCTGGCTCCATCACTTTTAAGACTCTGCTCAAATGTCACCTTAGCAGAGAGGTTTTCCTTGAGCAACATATAAAAATAGCATCCCCTTCATTGTTAGAACTCTCTCTCCTTTTAGTCTGCTTAATTTTTTCCCATAAGACTTATTAACATTTGATATATCTACTTGTCATTTTTATGTTTTATTTTGAAGATTGTTTAATCTTTGATAAAATGAAAGATGGATCTATGTTCCTCAAGATCCGTGAGATCATGGACTATATCTGGCTTGTCATTTTATCTACAGTGCTTTGTATAATTTCTGGTAATAGTAGATGTTAAATCCATTTTTTTGAATGATTGAGTGCCTTTTAACTTTAATGGGGAGACCAGCTTGTGTTTATTGTGAGTACACGTGAGTGTACACCTAGAGTAACTATGTATGATTATGTGTTCCTCTAAATATTACTTTCTAAGCAATAATTTAAACTAGTCCATAAGTTCAAACCTATTGTATTTGACCATTCACAAATTCCAGTGCCTCGTTATCATGTATAAGAAATAGCATGACTTAAACAGATAAGGAGGCATCATTTTTTTCCATTAGGTTTGTATGCTGCTCTAAGTTGAATCGGAATGGTACAGTATTTTGCTGTGTTATAATGTATCAACCTGCTGTGGTTTTAAAGTATGCCATATGGGACTTGTAAAACATTGCTGTTTTATAAATTGTCTTTCGAGATTCCGTTTGGATATGACTCAGTAAATAAAGATGGTCTGAGCGATTCAAATTACATCTGTAGGACTGGGGTTGTAGCTCAGTGGTAGAGCATTTGCCTAGCATGTGTGAGGTACTGGGTTCAATTCTCAGCACTGCATATAATAAATAAATAAAATAAAGGTCCATAAAAAACTAAAAAAAATTTTTAAAAACCCCAAATTACATGTAATATACATGACTCTTTAAAAGCTGTGCTTTGTGAAATATTTGAATAACTTGAATCATTTACATGTTGTGATAGCCTAAATAGGTATTCATTTCCAAGAATTATAAACAAGTATAAAAGATAGTGTAAGGTGCTAGATCAGTTACCCAGCCATAAATCATTCAAGCAGTTTAATTATGTTTGTGCATTAACAAAAAACTTGAATATGTTGGTGATTGTGTGACAAATGATTATTATCCCTTTCATATAGAGATGGCTCCTGTCCCCCCAAAAAAACAGGTCCAAAAGAGTTTGTCTTTGTCTTCTCTGAAAAAATATTGGTGGAACTTGATTACTTTTTAATTTTTTTTATGTGTGTTGTGCCAGGGATCAACCTAGGGTCTTTGGTATACTAGGCAAGCACTCTACCACTGAGTTATATATGTAATCCCTGATAGAACTTAAATTAGAAGATTCATTCAGAAAATAAACAAAAGAAACAATTATTTTTCTTAAGTGACTTTTGGGGCTAACTTTGTTGATACTGAATGCTGTACAGGTAGGTCAATCTGTATAGATAGGTTGATCTGTAACAACCAAGGTATTTTATGGGTAAAATAAATAGATCTGAAAATAATATTATATATACTTTTACACACATAATTATGTGAATGCCTTTTCATTGCCTCTAACCTTATGAACATAGTAAAACTTGTTTATTATGTGAACCAAACTTTCTATTTCCCTATGAAAGTAATATTTCAGTAGAATTTTAGGAAAAAAATCAACAGATGTTGTCTTGTTGTTCACAGGAAGGGAGGCAATAATAAGTTAATAAAGATTTATCATCGGGATGGTAAATATGGCTTTTCTGATCCTCTGACATTTAATTCTGTGGTGGAGCTCATTAACCACTATCATCATGAATCTCTTGCTCAGTACAATCCCAAACTTGATGTGAAGCTTATGTACCCAGTGTCCAGATACCAACAGGTATGATTACAGAAGTTCTTGATAGCTATTGAGAAATTCATTATTTAACATCATTTGATTCTATTTATCAGTTAAAAAAAAAAAAAGAGAATCTACTCATTTAAAATTTCCTACTTAAGGTTTTAGATATTTTTAGATATATTGAAACTTATTTTGTGGCTTCCATTCCATAATAACTTATTACATGTGTTTATTAACTTTATATGCTTCCCATTTATACTTTACTTCTTTTAAAAAAATTTTTTAAAATTTATTCTATTTAGTTACTTCTTAATTTTTAAAGTCCTAATGATGTTTATGTGTTTTAAAGGCTGATCTTAGTGTTAGCAAAAGGATTTAGTGCTTTTATATGCTTGATCTTAATGTAATTTGAACAGTGACTTGAACTTCTAAAACTAAAATATAATTTAAAAACAGAGACATGGAAAAACTGTCAGAATTGTTAATATTCTTTCATTTGTTTCCCTGTGTAGGATCAGTTGGTAAAAGAAGATAACATTGATGCAGTAGGTAAAAACTGCAGGAGTACCACTCTCAGTATCAGGAAAAGAGTAAAGAGTATGATAGGCTATATGAAGAATATACCAGAACATCCCAGGTTAGTGTATTTTTGTTATTTAAGCTAATGGGAATACAGTGATAGAGTTACATCATATTTCTATAATTCACTTGATGATCTTCAGTTGTCTTACTATCTTAAACAGCATTTTTGACACTTGATGATATAAATCCCTTCTTTTATAATTTGCTTTTTTATTGGTTAAGGATATAATTTTGTTTAAGTTAGTATTAATAATGGCTTTCCCCCTTTTTTCTTTTCTCTATCTTTCTCTTTCTTTTTGGTGCTGGAGATCTAATCCAGGGGTATTCTACCACTGAACCCACTCAGCTACCTCCCCAGCTCTTCCTAATTTTTACTTTGAGACAGGGTCTCAACAAATTATTGAGGCTGGTCTCGAACTTGTGATCCTCTTGCTTGAACCTCTCAAGTAGCTTGGATTACAAGCAAATGCCACTGTGTCTGGCTAACTACTAAGTATTAACTGGTTGTAAGTGACCAAAAAACAAAAACAAAAAACTGAATAACAAAGGTTTCAGATAGAAGTTTTTTTTTTTTTTTTTTTTTTTTTTTTTTAATTTGTTCTAATTAGTTGGACATGACAGTAGAATGCATTTTGGCACATTGTACAGAAGTGGAACACAACTTCTTCCTCTGGTTGAACATGGTGTAGTGTCACACCTGTAGTGTAATCATACATTTATATAGGGTAATAATGTCCTTCTCATTCCACTGTTCTTCCCATTTCCACACCCCCACCCTTCCCCTCACTCCCCTCTGCACAATCCAAAGTTCCTTCATTCTTTCCCACCAGATAGAAGTTTTTACTGTTCTTTCATATATATATGGGCAGCACAGGGGAGTTGTAGCAACTCCTCAGTTGTTAGTATTTATAAGCTATCTTGATGCTTTGCTATACTTTAGCTTTATTCAAATATCACTTCTATAGTCTATTAAACAGGAAGAAAGGAAAAGAAAGAGAAAGTTTACCTGTTTACTTATTTTCTTATTTTGAGATAGGGTCTCACTAAGTTGCTTAGGGCCTTGCAGATTACTGATGCTGGCCTTGAACTTGCCCAATTCTCCTGTCTCAGCCTCCTGAGTCATTGGGATTACAAACTTGTGCCACCACACCTAGCTGGAAGTTTACCTATTTAAGTTGACTTCCTAGGAGTACATACTGCTTTCACTTTTATCACACTGGCTAGAACTTACTGCCTGGTCACACTCATCTGTAGGGTACAACTAGCTGCAGGAGAGACAGATAAATGTAGTCTTTATTTGATCAGGTGTGCCGAACTAACATCTAGGTGTTTACTGAAGTAGAAGTGAATAAAGGGAAATTAGAGGAATTTGAGTACCTTAATAATCAGAATTAATTATCATATCAATGATATAGAACAAATTTCTGTATAATAATCTAGTTCTTTTCGTAGAACTTAATATTTCTGTTACTGCTTTGATTTTTTTTTTGTAAAGCTAGACTTGATTGTTTTAATTTGACCTAAGTCACTACATAGTACATAAAAGATGTTGGAATTTTTTTATTGGTTCTTTTTAATTGTACATAGCTTTAGGTTCATTTTGATGCAGTTATAAAAAGCATGGAATATAATTTGCTCCAAATGAGTCCCCAGTAGTTCCCCTTTCCTTCCATTCTGCCCTACTCCTGTTCCCTTCCCTCTGCTCTACTGATCTTTCTTCTATTTACTTATATATAATTTTTAATTAGTGTCTTGTAAATATGCATGATGGTGAGATATATGTACATAGGAAAGTTTGATCAGATTCATTCTGCTATCTTTTCTATTCCCATTCCCCTTCCCTTCACATCATTCCCCTTCCCTTCACTTCATTCCCCTTAGTCTAATCCACTGAACTTCTGTTCTTTCCCTCCCTGCAGCTTATTGTGAGTTGGCTTCCACATATTAGAACATTTGGCCTTTGGTTTTTTGGGATGGACTTATTTCACTTAGCATGATAGTCTACAGTTCTGCCCATATACTGGCAAATGCCATAATTCCATTCTTATTTATGACTAATATTCCATTGTATATATGTACTGCATTTTCTTTATTCATTCATCTGTTGAAGGGCACCTAGTTGGTTGTGAATTGAGCTGCTATAAACATTGATGTGGTCATGTCAATGCCGAGGAGTGGGATAACTGGGGTCAAATGGTGGTTTCATTCCAAATTTTCTGAGGAATCTCTACACTGATTTCCAGAGTGGTTGCACCAATTTGCAGTCCACCAGCAATGTATGAGTATACCTTTTCCCCCACATCCTCACCAAGGTGTTGGGAATTTGATGAAGGTGTGGGTCTTCAAGGAAGTTCATACTTTGTAGTATTTGTGTTGGTAGTGTTGTGGGAAAATACATTTAACTGCATTTGTTTTGCATATTTCTTGAACACAAGATCTTTACTTTGAACATCAAATGATTTATAGAAGCATTACTCTGTGTTATTTTACTAAACTCCAAGTGAATCCTCCCCGCAATAATAGCTTGCCTGGGTCTTTTTATATGTATATTTTTAGTTGTAGATGAACACAATACCTTTATTTTGTTTTTCTAATGTGGTGTTGTGGATTGAACCCAGTGCTAGGCAAGTGCTCTACCACTGAGCCACAACTCCAGCCCTACCTGGGTCTTTTCTAATAGGTAACAATAATGGATTTTTGAAGGGTTACTTTCTATTTTATGAATTTCTGCTCTTTATTATTCATTTCTTCTACTTTCTTTCAGTCTAAATTTTGTTCATTGGTTTTTTAAAAACTTTTTTATGGGCTGGGGAGATAACTCAGTTGGTAGAGTGCTTGCCTTGCAAGTACAAGGTCCTGAGTTCAATCCCCAGCACTGCAAAAACAAACAAACAAGCAAACAAAAAAAAACAAAAAAACTTTTATTTTCTAACATGAGCATTTAAAGGTATGAATTTTCCCAAACAATTCTTTAGGTATATCTCCTCAGTTTATTATACTATATTTTCATTTTCATTCAGTTTTAAATATTTTCCTCATTTCCCTTGTAATTTTTTATTTTGTTCATGGGTTATTTAATTTCTAAGTATTTGAGTTTTTTAGGATATTATTTATTTTAAATTTAACATTGTTCTCAGTGAACATACTTATTAAAGTTACAGTCTTCAAAGTTATTGATGGCTGGGTGTGTGGTAGCACATGCCTGTAATCCTAGTGATTTGAGAGGCTGAGACAGGAGGATCACAAGCTAGAGGCCAGTCTCCACAATTTAGTGAGACCCTGTCTCAAATAAAAAATGTAGGGATGAAGCTCAGTGGTGAAGTGCTCCTTGGGATTCAATCCCCAGAACAAAATAAAAGAAAATAAGTTATTGATGTATGACCCAGCATATGCCTCTCCTGATAAACTTTATGTACTGACAAAGACTGTATATTCTGTAATTTTTGGTATGGTGTGCTGTAAATATCAATTAGATCAGGGTGATTGACAATGTCATTCAGATGTTCTGTAGCATTACTGATTTTTTTTTTTTCTAATTGTTTATCTGTCATTGAGAAAGGGTCTCAAATCTCCAATTATGATTGCAGGTCTGTCTGTTCCTCTTTCTAGTTCTGTCAACTTTTGCTTTATATATATTGAAATTCTGTCATTATTAGATGCTTACGCATTTATGGTAAGCTTACCTCCTTATCAATGTGAAATATTCCTCTTTATATCCGATAATCCTCCTGTCTTGAAGTTTACTTTATCTCCACCAGCTTTCATATGCTGCTGCTTTGCATGATATATATTTTAAGTCTATTTTATCTTCATATTTAAGATGCATCTCTTATAGCCCATTTGTAGTTGAGTCTGGGTTTTTTAAAAATTCCAGCCTGACACCCTCTGCCTTTTAGTTGGAGTGATTAGCTGTTTATATTTCTTACAGTTGTTCATATGGCTGGGCTTGTGTTTACTATTTTGCTATTAAATATTTTATTTGCTTAATCCAGGTTTTTGTTGTTGTTGTGTTGTTCTGTAGTTCTTTCATTGTCTTCCTTTGTACCAAAATTTTTTTTTTATTCCATTTAAATTCTGCATCTGAGTTTTTAGTTATAGGCCTTTCTTTAGTTTTTTAAAAGTTAGTTGCTGTAGGGATAGCAATATACATTCTTAACAGTCTGTTTAGAATTCATATTGTACCACATATCATGTAAATGTAAGAATCTTGCACTTATAGTTCTGTTTTCACCTCCTATTATTGTCATGTTTTGCAACTACATGTTAACCCATAATTTATTGTTCTAATATTTTCATTAATCATTTCATTACCTTTTAAGATTTAGAAAAAAGAAAAGGAAAAAAGTTTTTTGTATTTACTCACTATTTACCATTTCTGGAATTCTTCCTTCCTATAAATCTAGGCTTACCTCTGGTATCATTTCACTTCAGCCTGAGGAACACTCTAAAATACTTCTGGTAGGACAGATCATTTGGCAGCAAATTCCCTCAGCCTTCATTTACCTGATATGATGTATGTATTTTGCTTTCTTCTCTTTCTTCTTCCTCCTTTGCCTCTTCTTTCTTCTTCTCCTTCTTGTTCCCTATTTATTTATTTATTTAATACCAGGGCACTTAACTACTAAGCCACATCTCCAGCCTTTTTTTGTACTCTATTTAGAGACCGGGTCTCACTGAGTACTTAGAATCTTGCTAAATTGCTGAGGCTGACTTGAACTCATGATCTTTCTGCCTCAGCCTCCCAAACCACTGGGATTATAGGCATGTGCCACCGCGCCTGGCTCCTCGTTCCCTCTTTATTAAATGTGGTAAAATGTACATCCAATATTTATAATTTTAGTTTTTTTCTTTTGTTGTATGTGCTTTTGGTGTAATTTCTCCCATCCAAGTACTAACCAGGCCTGACCCTGCTTAACTTCCGAGATCAGACGAGATCGGGCGCATTCAGGGTGGTATGGCCATAGATTTTTGGTGTAATTTCTGTGAAATTATTGCCAAATCTGATGTCATGCTTTCTTCAGTGTTTTTCTTCCATCCATTTTTAGTTAATTTTCATTATGTGGTGTAAGGATCCACCTTCATTGTTTTGTGTGTAATATCCATTTTCCATGCATTGTTTTTTTTTTGAAGGTAGCCTTCTTTCCCCCATCAGTCCTCAGTGATTGTGTTAAATCAACTGATCATAGATATGAAGGTTTAGTTCTGGGCTCGCTGTTCTGTTCTTTTGGCTTCTATGTCTATCTTTATTTTACTAACCATACTGTTTTGATTATAGTAACTTTATAATTAGCTTTGGATTTGGGGAAGGTAAGTCCTTCAACTTTGTTCTTCCTCAATATCATTTTGACCATTCTGAGTCCTTTGAATTCTTTTTTTTTTTTTTTTTTGCGGTACTAGGGATTGAGCCCTGGGGCCTTGTGCTTGGGAGGCAAGCACTCTACCAACTGAGCTTATCCCCAGCCCCTTCAATTCTTTATGAATTTGAGAGTAAGTTTTTTTCCTCATTTGATTTGTGTTGAATCTGTGTAATGCTTTGGGTAGTATTATAATCTTTTTTGAAAATTAGAGCTTTATAGTTATACATAGCAGTTGGCTTCATCCTGACAAACTCATCCATGCATGGAATTTGATTTCGATTCATGATCCCCCCTTTTTCCTCCCTGTGTTCCCTCCCGTCCTCTCTCTCCTCTCCCATTCTCCTTCCTCTACTCTCCTTCCTTTCACTCCTCTATTAATTTATATTTGCTTGGCTTTTTCTACCTATGCATAAAGGCAAGGTTCCCTGTCATGTATTTATATATGCACATAAAATGATTTTCTAAGAATTCATTCTGCATTGCCTCCCCTTACCTATCCCTTCACTCTGCCTCTTGATCTTCTTCTTCTACATTACTGATTTTCCTTTTAGCTTTGTTATCCTGTCCTTTTCTACCTCTTTCCTTATTTTACTCTAGCTTCTGCAGTTAAGACAAAACATTTGGCCTATGAATTTCTAAGTTTGACCTTATTTCATTTAGCATGGTATTCTCCATTTCCATCCATTACTGGCAAATGCCATAATTTTATTATTTTTATGACTGAGTAGAACTCCATTGTGTTCATTTGTGCATGTTGTGTATGTGTGTGTGTAGACCACAATTTCTTAATCCATTCATTTATTGACAGGCATCTGAGATGATTATAATCTTCCTTTTTTTTTGATACCAGGGATTGAAACCTAGGGCACTTAACCACTGAGCCATGTCCCCAGCCTTTTATTTTTTCTTTTGAGACAGGATCTCAGTAGGTTGCTTACAGTCTCACTAAGTTGCTTAGGGCTTTGCTAAGTTGCTGAGGCTGGCCTCAAATTTGTGATCCTCCTGCCTCAGCCTCCTGAGTTTCTGGGATTACAGGTGTGTGCCACCACACCAAGCTCACCATGCTCCTCTATTTCTTTATTCATCTTTTACCACGCCTGGCTCAAGTCCTCTATTTCTTTATTCATCTTATGTCTGGTATTTCTGTCTCATTGAATGTGGGGTAATGAAGTCTAACTCCTATTGTAGAACTG
This sequence comes from Sciurus carolinensis, assembly GCF_902686445.1. Lineage (NCBI taxonomy): Eukaryota > Metazoa > Chordata > Mammalia > Rodentia > Sciuridae > Sciurus > Sciurus carolinensis. The sequence goes on from NC_062213.1 coordinate 174,115,803, forward strand.
TCTTAATTTTTTCAATTCCATTGATTTTGTTTGTATGGTTTGGGGCTCTGTTGTTAGGCACATATGTGTTTATGATTGTTATATTTTCTTGATGCTTAAAACTTTATCAATATATAATGTTGTTTTCTGTTTTTCATAAGCTGTTTTGACTTAAAATCTGTTTTGTTGGATAGTAAGCCATCACAATTCTCTTAAGTTTCCTATTTGCACAGAATTTATTTTTCTATCCTCTTATTTTAAACTCTTTATGTCTTTGTATCTGAAGTAAGTCTCTTGTAGACAGGATATAGATAGCTTTGCTTTGTTTTGTTTTTTAATACATTTGCTGCCTGTGCCTCTTTTATCGTTGGGGAATTTGACCTATTTATTTTCAGAATAATTACTGGTTGCTGGTAAGGAGGGACTTCTGTTTATCTTGTGGTTTTTTTGTTCCTCAGTTCTTCCATTATTGCCTTTCTTTGGAATTTAATTTATCTTTTGTAATGTACCTTTTTGAGTCCTTTTTTCTTGTTATGTATTTTTTGTAATGTTTCTCTTAATGAAATCTTGGTGCTTAAAATTAGTATCTTAACCTCATACCAAATTAGTTTGAATATACTTACTTTTCAAAAACTTTTCAAAATTATATAAACACTCTGCTCCTTCATAGCTCTGTCCCTCCTCCTTTATACTGTTATTATCAAAGATTAAGTTTTTACACATTTTCTACCTATTAACATAGATTTATAATGATTATTTCATGCATTTGTGTTTTTGGGGGGAGTACCGGGTATTGAACCCAGGTCCTCATACATGCTAGGCAAGTGCTGTCACTGAGCTATATTCTTATGCATTTGACTTTTAAATCATATAGAAGAAAAGAGGCAGAACTGGGGGTGTAACTCAGTGGTAAATTGCTTAACTAGTATGTATAAGGCCTAGAGTTTGACTTCCAGTCCTGAAAAAAAAGCAACAAATTTAATAGCTGTATAACATTACATTGTATATATGACCATTGCATCATCCACCTATTTTGACCACTTATGTTGATTCAGTCTATGAATGACCTGGTAAGTTTTTCATCTTCTTACTCCCTAACATTGGTCCCATCACAGATAATTCATCTGGAAGTACTAAACTAAAAAAGAGAAGCTGAAATGTGAAGTTAAACATACATGTACATGTGCACACACATATACACACATAGGTAGACCACAGACACAGCACAAGTATCAGGTAGAAAGAAAAAAGAAGATCATTAAAATAATTCTGAAGAACTAAAAAAGGAAAACCTGAAAATACAATGAGATAAAATATTCCCCATAGGAAAATTGACCGTCACATTTCTGGCCATTGCAATCCCACAATTTTTTCAGTTAGAACACGGATAGTCTACCTCAAGGTTGTTATATCTCAGACCTTTTCATATATTAATTGAGAACAATCACATCTTTCTTTTTCCTCAGGCCCAAAGCCTTGGAGTTATCCTGGATTCTTTCTTTTACACCTTATGTCTAATCCATCATGAAGTTCAGTTAATTTTTTTCTTTGATATAAACTCAGACCCAACCTCTTCTCACCACCTTCACTGCTAATACTTTGGTTTAAGCTACTATAATTTCTTGCCTGGTGTGTTAGTAAACTTTCTGTTGCTGTGACAAAGTACCTGAGATAATCAGCTTATTAAGGAGGGAAGATTTATCTGAGCCTATGGTTTCAGAGATTTGAGTTCATTGTTGCTAGACCTGTTGCTTTGGGCCTGTGGTAGCATATTACATCAAGGCTGGGGCACATGGCAGAGGGCTCTTCACCTTGAAGCCAGGAAACAAAAAGAGAGTGAGGAGGGGGCCAGAGTCCAATATTTTCTTTAAGGGCACACCCCCAATGACCTATTTTCCACTAGGCTTCATCACCTCCCAGTGCCGCAGGTTGGCATCCAATCCTTTAACACATGAGCCTTTATGGAACATTCCAGATCTAAACCATAACACCTAGATGTACTACAGAAATCTCCTAACTGACATTCTTGCCGTTATCTATGCTTCCTTCCCTCAAATCAGTTCTCAGTGTAGCATCCAGAGTGTAGATGTAGGTCATGTCATGGCACTCCTTTGTTTAAAACCCTCCTTTGGTTGTACATTTTACACAGAGCAAAAGGAAGACTACTCTCTATAATGCCCAGCATGATCTGTGCTTCTCTTCCTCTCTGACCTCATTTCTTATAATTGTCTTCCTCACTCACTGTACTGCATCTCCACTAGCCTCCCTGCTGGTCCTCTAATATGCTACACCTACTTTCCACTTTCAAGTGTTCACACTATTTATTTGCCTGGAACACTTCTTTTTACAGACAGTCACCTGGCTAACTCCCTCATTTCTTTTAAGTCTGCTTAAATGTCATTGTCTCATTAAGGCCTACCTGTCAAACTTTATTTAAAATTACAACTTGCATTCTTATCCTCCTTTTTCAGTCTGCTTTTCTTTCTTCTTAATAAATCTCACCTTTCAAAAAACTAGTAATTTACTTATTATGTTCATTGTTTATTGTCTGTTATATAGCCCCCTAAATATGAGTTTCAGGAGGACAGAAATCTTTCTCTAAGCTTGTTTGCTTCTATATCCTAAATACTTCAAATAATGCCTGGCATATGGTTAATGTTCAATTATTTGTTGAATGAATTTATGCAAGATAATAAACTAAAATCATTTCACTCTTGGTAGAGGCCTGGAGTCAGACTTATTTAATAAAGTGAGGTCTAGCAAAGGGCTAACCTTCCTATTCAGAGGCTAGAAAAAAATGGCCCCTCTTGCATGTGGCTTTGACTTTGTATAGAGCTGCATTCTGCTTTCTTACCATGGCTGAAAGCAGAGAACTCTCCGCATTCTGCCCACGTGTACAGCAGTATTGGAGGATTTAACTGCAGAAAAGGATTTCAAGCAGCTGATAAGAGGCTCAGTGCTGGACTTGGAACCTTTTAGTTGGGGAGTTGCTCACGGGGGGTAGATGCAGGCAACCACAAAAGCCACTGGTGGAAAGGGTGCTAAATTTCTCTGTGTGAGAGTTGGGAGCAAGACTGGGCAGAGAAGTGCCATGGAAGAGGCTTAAAACTTTGGAAGGACATGGGGAGGAGAAAAGAGGAACCCAGTGATTAGTAGTACAGGAAATGTGCTGTAGAAATAAATATTAAAGGGAGCTAAAGAGTTGATGTTGACTTCCTTTCTTTTTTTTTCTGTAAAATAGATAAAATCTAGATTGCTTTGGGCTAAGTGAATTCTTCCCAAAGAATGGAAAAAGTTGGGTATGGAGGTGCACACCTGTTGTCCAAGCTACTTGGGAGGCTAAGAGAGAATCACAAGTTCAATTTAGCAAGACCATGTCTCAGAAAAAAGCCTGGAGTATAACTTAGTTGTATAGGCCTCCTGGGTTCAAGCCTCAGTACTACAAAGAAACAAAAACAAAACAAAACAAAGGAAAAGAGATGGTATGCACAGTTGATTTAGGGTGGAAATAGATGGCATATTTTCCATCCTGATTACTCATCATTGGGAAGAACAGTGATAGATTGGAAAAGAGAGAGGAATTGGGTAATGAGGAGATCATTGGTGACCTTGAAAAGAGTAGTCTGGTAGAAAGCCAAGACAGAATGAATTGGTATGAATGGGAGGTGAGCAGAGAGAGAGATCCATATAAACAACTCTTTCAGGAGCTTAACTGGGACTCCAGGAGAATTTAGGATTAAGAGATTTTTTTTTTCCCCAAAAAAGTGTTACCAGAACTTGTTTGTATGGTAATGAGAAGGAACTATTATACAGGAAAGTTGATAATATAAGTGGGGCCGACTGATGTGATAGAACGAAGTGCCTGAGAAAGAGGTGAGATACACATGTAGATAAAGGCAGGGGAAGATGGAGGAGGAGCACAGATACAGGTAGAGTTATAGTTTTGGTGGTAGGTGTAGAGGCATTGTGTATGGGGGAGCTGCTGATTTGACTGTGATTTCAAATACTTTTCCTTTTACTTCCCTACCTACCAATACTTATGTTAGCGTTAGTAGAGTCAAAAGTTTGGGGGTTTTCTTTGAAGATTCAGGGCCAGAGAACTTCACGGGTAATTTCTAATCTTAGAAGGGAGTCAAGAACCCTCCATAATCAAAGAGTTAACTATAATTCAAGAGTTGTGAAATCTGCAGCTAGATATTTAGATATGGACATTCCAGTGAGTGTTCAGTATTATCTGAATATGTATGATGTACATGCAGCTCTATGGACCATCATGTTTCCAGCCTTCCTCATCTGCCAATCTTCTTATCAGCCAATCCCACTGAGCAATTATTGATCCTGGAACATACCCTGTTATTTAATGTATACTCCATACCATGTCTCCTGTGTGCAGGGCTGCATTTTCTTCCTATATACTCTGACTCTTTAAGACTTAGCTCAAATGTCACTTCCTTGTGAAGCTTCCATAAAATAATAATTAACTAGCTAATTTCACCTGGTTTCCATGTCATGACTTGAAATCAAGCCTTGTTAGGGTTCAGGAATCTGTTCCACCAGGGAATTCTGAGTCCTGGAAGGCCTGCTTCATGTTTCAAGAATCTCTTTATTCTCAGATGGGACTTTATATAGTGATTTTCAATAATCATTAGTTTAAATTAGTAAAAGTTGTATAGTTGAGGAATTATCCCACCAGTATCAAAACTGCTAGAATTGCAGGTATTTAGGATAGTCTTCTAGACCTTTATGCAGATTTATTGCCTTTCTAAAAAGTAGACTGAATAAAATGTAGCCCCCCACCTTTTATGAAGGTTTTAGGGGAATGTTGATTCAGACACTAACATTCACTAAAGTCCTTAGAACTTGTTGAAATATAGAGGACTATTTACCCTGATGCTAAAGGGCTTAACCTACTGAACTTTTGTAGTTAAGTCTGTTTTGTGGAGTTTTTGGTTTTTCATCTTATTATTCTTAGTGAATCTACCTTTAGCAGCTATTCTCTACCCTTTTCATTCTTTGCTCCTAATCAGGTTAATTTACTAATGAACCTGTTTGGAAAACTAAGTATGTACTTTAGAAATGAAAGTAAGAATAAATAGACTCCGTAGGACTCTACTGGGAATGAGACTTTGCACTTTGGTACATAGGCTCTTCGGCTTTATCCATCCACTCCTTGAGAACCTTTTGGGGGGTCAACACAAAAATAGGTGCAAAGGCAGAACTTGATCCTGTTGTCAGGTGTTCAGGGTCAGTCTCTTGGCAGCTTGGAGACTTTTCTGTGGTTCTTAGTCTTATTTCAGGTAGTGGTTCTTTTTCTTTTACAGTTTGAATGATGTTTTTGTGTATGAGTAAATAGGGTAGGATTTGAATAAAGCTTCTTGTTCTGGTCATCTTAATTGGGTTTTATATGTGATTATAACTAGAACTTTGGGATTTAAGACCAAGGTTATGAAAAATAATAAAGATAATGGGATCTATGTCATTTTTCATTCTTGTAGGAAATACAGATGAAGAGGACTGCAATTGAAGCTTTTAATGAAACAATTAAAATATTTGAAGAGCAGTGTCACACACAAGAACAACACAGCAAAGAATATATTGAGCGATTTTCGCAGAGAGGGAAATGAAAGGAGACTTGAACGGTAAGTCTCTCTGTAAGTACATCAAGTATGTATAATCCCCAGTACATCATGTGAGATAAAATTTGTTTTTCTTTCCCAATAATTCTTACCTTGTTTGATTTCATCCCATGTAAACTACACATTCCTATTATAATGAACTACTTGCTGTTTATACTAATGGCACCAACTGAACCTCTCTTCTGCATTCTTTCCACTCCCCAACCCCAAATTGTTAGATTCTGCTCATCTTTTAGGACTCAGATTAAAGGCTGGGGATATAGCTAGTGGCAGAGTGCTTGCCTAGCATGTATGAGGCCCTGAGTTCAATCTCCAGTATTGCCAAAAAAAATTCCAAAGTAGGACTCAGATTAGACTTGACTTTTTCCTATAAAATCTTCCCTGATTTCCCAGTCTATTTTAGGGGCTTTTGTCATTGTCTCTACAGTGTGTGGTCTTGATTCCTAGTGTTTTATTTACTGAATGCCATCCCCACTCAACTGTAAACTCATTGAGAGCAGGCATGGTGGCTCACTTTCCCTGATATATCCTCAACACCTCTATGGTCCCTTGGAGTATATAATGGGTACTTACTGAATTTTTTTTGAACCGAAAGTCAACTTGGCAGCTGTCTAAGCATAATCGGAGTGTAATGAGGACTATAGGTAAGCTGGGCGCAGGGGCACATCCCAGTGACTTGGGAGGCTGAGGAAGAGGATTATAAGTTTGAGGCCAGCCTTAGCAATTTAGAGTCCCTAAGCATTAATGAGACCCCGCCCTGCCTCAACTTAAAAAATAAAAATAAAGAGCTCAGTGGTAAAGTGCCTCTCGGTTCAAACTTCTTGTGTTGGAAAACATTATAGTCATCATCTTTTGAGTGCTTATTAAGATGTACCAAGCAAGTTCTGTATTCCCTTTACATGTATCATTATAATACTTAATGAAGGTAGGTACTATTGTAGAAATCCATTTAAGCAGATAAGGAAATGAAGGCTCAGAGAAGTTAATTAATCTGCCCACAGCCCCACAGTAAGTGGCAGGGCAGAGATTAAACCTAGGTATATTAATTGCAAAGACATTGTTCTGAATTGCTGGGCTGTGCTACCTCTTAAAATGTTATATGTATAGCTTTACTGGTTCAGCCATGGTTGGGTCCAGGCCAGACAAGGTCATTGGGATTCTTTTTTTTTAAGTCATAGACAGGCACAATACATTATTTATTTATTTACTTACTTACTTACTTATTTACTTACTTACTACTTATTTTGGGAACACCAGGGGTTGAACTCTGGGGCACTCGACCACTGAGCCACATCACCAGCTCTATTTTGTATTTTCTTTAGAGACAGGGTCTCACTGAGTTGCTTATTAGTGCCTTGTTCTGTTGAGGCTGACTTTGAACTTGCAGTATTCCTGCCTCAGCCTCCAGAGCTGCTGGGACTAAGGTGTGTGCCACCACGCCCAGTTTATTTATTTATTTATTTATATGTGGTGCTGAGGATTGAACCTAGTGCCTCACACATGCTAGACAAGTGCTCTACACTGAGCTACAACCTCTGGGATTCCTTTTTACATTGTCTTTTGGCTCAATTCTTCTCTGAGTTGGCTTTATCCTTAAGCAGGTTTTCTATGTGAGTTGGCAGTATAGCTGCTGGGAGCCTAGGATTACATATTCATAACTTAGCAACCCCAGTGGAAAGAGAGAATCTCTTTTTTTATAATAGTTCTGGCAAAAGTCCTAGAATGACTCACTGGGTTCAGCTGGGGTTTTATTCTAATTACTGAACCAGTCATTATGACCTGTGGTTGGGGATAGGATGACATGGAATGCTCTATTGGCCAGCCTGGACTGTGTATGTGTCTACCCCTGGATCTGAGATGGGGATAGGAACTTTTACCTATAATGAACATCAGGATGCATCCAGAAGACTAGGAATGGATCAGGCAAAAACAACAAATGCCCACCGTGTTTATGACATTAGGATAGTAGCCAGTAGTAGGATGGTGTCATTTGCCCATAGTTCCAGTACCAACGAGCCCGAGGCAGGAGAATCACCTGAGCCCAGGAGTTCAAGACCAGCCTGGACAACATAGCAAGGACTGTCTCTTTAAAAACACAAATATTTTAGCTGGCTGTGGTGGCACACACCTGTAATCCCAGCATGCTCAGGAGGCTGAGGCAGGAGGATTGCAAGTTCAAGCCAGCCTCAGCAACTTAGTGAAGCCCTAAGCAACTCAGTGAGACCCCGTCTCTAAATAAATATAAAAAGTGCTGGGGATGTGGCTCAGTGGTTAAGCACCATAGGTTTCAATCCCTAGGATCAAAAAAGATTGAGGACCATGTTCACACTACAGGATCTCTCTGTTTTGTTGTTGTTTAACCTTAATTGTCAAATATTTTCACAGAATTATGTTGAATTATGATAAATTGAAATCACGTCTTGTGAGATTCATGATAGCAAAATGCGTCTAGAGCAGGATTTGAAGAAACAAGCTTCGGACAACCGGGAAATAGATAAAAAATGAACAGTATCAAACCTGATCTGATACAGCTGCGCAAGATCCGAGATCAGCATCTGTGTAAGTAGTCTGGGGCTATTTGGGGAGGGAGACTCTAGCATCAATGGACAGGAAAATGATAAGATTTTAGGAACACAGCCCTGTTAGTAGTAGGGGGTCCCAAAGTGGGACAAACCAGGATATGGAACTCTACTTTATACAAATGTCTTGAAATCTCAGGGGTAGCTGTGGCATCACCAAGTGATATAGATTAAAAATAAAGGTTAATGTTTGCCTAAATCACAAAAACTGGAATCTTGATTACATCGTAGAACCACAGAAATAGAAATTGCCCCTCAGAGGCACTAACAATGGGAGCACACATAAACGTACACAGAACGGTCTCTTAAGGATTTTATACTCAAGAAATGAGATTCTGGGGCGGGGTGTGGCTCAGTGGTAGAGGCCTTGCCTAGCACATGTGAGGGCACTAGTGTTTGATTTTCAGCACCACATATGAATAAATGAATAAAATGAATGCCTGTCAACATCATAAAAAAATTAAAAAAAGAAGTGAATTCTGTATTTAAATAGCAGAAGGTGTCTATCATAGGTACTGATATTTGAGTAGTGAAACCCAATTCTTTAATATTAGGGTAAGATGTATAGTTTAGCCAAATATAGGCATAATGGGAAATATATCAAATATAATCAAACAAAATGTGATCAGATTTTTAGAAGGACAAATGACTGCTTTATAGAGGGAGAGAATCTATGAGAAGAGAAATACATTAGGCTTCTAGGTAATGAATAGACTTAAGAAATTTATGTGTTGGGTCACTTTTATGCATATAATACCACTCAATTCAAATTCCTAGTTGGAAAAAAAAGAGCAAAGACTTTTGATTCTGGTTTTTGCAGAGACCTCAGTGTTTCTTTGTGTGAAAGAGGGGAGGGAATAAAATGTAGGCCTGGAGATGGGAACAGTAGCAGATGAGTTTCAGTAGGGGAAAATTTAGATAATAATTTTTGAGATAAACAAATAAAACTAAACCATGATGAATAGTTTTTAATAATAATACGTATCTTAAGGGATTATTTCAGTTTGCTGTCATGGCCCAAAAAAGTTAAGCAAGTATATATAGCATACAGAAGAGTTTTGTAAATAAGATAAGGGTCCGCTCTGGGATGCTTATTATGTAGTTTAGTCACGTCATGAAGATGAAGAAAAGGCCAAGAAGGCTATGCCATGGATCAAGGAGTGAATAGAAATACTTCTTTGCCCTGAAAAGCAATAAAGATATTAGGAAATATACCATCCCAATGGGCATGAATAAACGTGGTGTCTAGTTCATTCAGGTTGCTTTAACAAAATACTATAAACTAGGTAGCTTATAGTATTTTGATATATAGAAATCACCTACAGATTAGAAGACTTGGAAGTTTGAAATTAAGGCACTAGTAGATTCAGTGCTGGGGTAAGGGCCTGCCTTGTTTTATAGATAGCACATTTTAGTTATTTTTGACATGGTGAAAGGAGTGAGGGGTATCTCTTAGGCTTCTTTTATAAGGACACTAATCCGTTCATGAGGCCTCTACTCCTAACCTAACCACCTTCCTCTTCCTACATCATAACTTTGATGGTTGGAATTTCAACATTGAATTTTGGGAAGACATAAACATTCAGACTATCGACTGTGATAAACCAATCTTGAAAGTCCCTTAATAAGTTGTATAAGCTAATATAAGAGTTTAGATAACATGGATGACAAAGCCATGACCTGCTAGTAAAGACAATTCAGTCGTTTAGGGAGACACAGACAGCAAAGGTTTCTTTTGGAAGGGTTTCTTCAAAGAGGTAGTCCAGTATTCCATAGTACACACTTTTATGTTTCTAACAGAGAACTATCTTGAGGCTTGGTGAATTTGATGTGTTTCAATGCTGAAATTTGTATAGTTAGGCCTGAAGAAAATTGGTTGTAAAATACGTGCTGCATATTGGTGGCATTGCATGATACTGACTATGATCTCTCATTGATCCTGTTTTGAAGTGGAAATAGGTTGGAATTCTGTAGTATGTAACTAGAGATTGTCATTTGTTCATTGATTCCTTTGGGTGTGAATATATCCCTGACTTCCCACTGCATATCCCATAAGGATTTTATGAGATTCTCTGTTGAGATCCTGATGTATTATTTCTAGGATATTCTAGAATGTTTAAATACAAAATTTAATTTTTAAAATAAAGAATAAAATATAATCACATTTACTTTAATAGTAAGAATGGGGAAAGCCTATCTATGGTGATGGATTTTAAAATAGTGATTACTTATGTTGGGGTATTGATGGGAAAATGGCATGGAAATGTTCTGAATCTTAATTGGAATGTAAGTTTATACATATATAAAATTCATCAATCTGTACATGTAAGATTAACACAATTTATGTGTATTAGAACTCAGTAAGTACACTAAAATTTTTCTTAGGTATAAAAATCCTATAAAATTTCTTTGAATAAAAAAGGAATTTGAACCAGTTGTGGTGGTGCATACCTGTAATCCTAGCTACTCAGGGATCTGAAGGAGGAGGATCTTAATTTTGAGGCCAGCCTTGGCAACTTAGTGAAACCCCCATCTCAAAAATAGAAAGGATTGCCAGGTACCGTGGTGCACAGCTGTAATCCCAGGACTTGGGAGACTGAAGCAGGAGGATCATGAGTTCAAAGCCAGCCTCAGCAAAAGGGAGGCTAAGCAATTCAGTGTGACTCTGTTTCTAAATAAAATACAAAATAGGGCTGGAGTTGTGGCTCAGTGGTTGAGTGCCCCTGAGTTCAATTCCCAGTACAAAACAAAACAAAACAAAACAAAAAAGAAAGGAAGGATTGGGGGACGTTGCTTAATGGTAGTGTACCTTGGATTCAATCTACCCCTCCCCCGCAAAAAAAGGGAATTGTATATTGTTAGAGCAGTTCTTTTTCATTATGAGTCAAGTTTAGCTTTCATGATTATTTACTTTTTTGGTATTCATAAATCTAAAAAAAAGATTACCTTGCCATAACAATCAATATAGATACATTAATGATAAGCTTTGAGTAACATATACTGGGGAGTTTGCAGCTAAAAGAATCTTGCAGAGGATGGTATATTCTGTTTTTTAAAAAAACTTTATTGAGATATAATTTACATCCCATACAAGTTATCCATTTAAAGTGCGTAATTTAAAGTCAGGTGGTATATGCTGCAACCACTTGGGAGATTGAAGTGGGAGAATCACTGAAGTCCAAAAGTTTGAGACCAGCCTGGGCAACATAGAAAGGTTCTGTCTTAGGAAAAAAAGTGTGTATAAGTCAATGTTTTTAGTATATCAGAGGTATTTGCAATCATTACCATATATTTTAGAACATTTTCATCACAGTAAAAGAAAATCCTGTACCCTTTAGTCATCATCCCTACCACCCTATTCCCCCAACCCTAGGTAACCAGTAATTACTTATGTTTTTATGGATTTGCCTATTTAGGACATTTCATATAAGTGGAAACATTTAATACATAGTCTTTTTTGTTGTTGTTGTTCTGGGGGTTAAACTCAGGGGTACTTAATCACTGAGTTACTGAGACTGGCTTTGACCTCGAAATCCTCCTGCCTTAGCCTCCCACGCTGCTGGGGTTACAGGCGTGCACCACATAGTCTTTTAAGACTGAATTCTTCACTTAGCATGATATTCAAAGGTTTATCCATGTAGGATGTAGCTGTTTACAGCACTCCATTCCTTTTTATGACCTGTATGGATGGATATACCACATTTAGTTTAACTATCATTAATTGATGGACATTGGGATTTTTTTTTTTTTTTTGATACCAGGAATTGAACCCAGAACCACTTAACAACTAAACCACATCCCCAGCCATTTTTATATTTTATTTAGAGACAGGGTCTTGCTGAGTTGCTTAGGGCCTCACTAAATTTCTGAGGCTGACTTTGAACTTGCTTCCTTCTGTCTCAGCCTCCTGAATCACTGGGATTACAGCGTGTGCCACTATGCCCGGCTCATTTTCTTCTTATTTAGGGGAGTATGATGTTCTCTCCATAAAATTTGGTGCAAGACAAGTCATATTCTTCTTTTTCTTTAAATTAAAACCAACTTATTGGGGAGTGAAATTGACTAATTATGTTGTGTACATGTATGAATTTGTAGCAATTAATTCCACTAATATGTATAATTATAATACACCAATAAAAAATTTGAAAAAGAGGGCTGGAGTGTAACTTAGTGGTAGAGTGCTTGCTTAGCAAATGTGAGACCCTGTGTTCAAAGCTCCAGCACTACAGATAAATAAATAAATAATAAATAAAAATAATAAATATATAAATAAATAAAATGCCCCCCCCCCCAAAAAAAAAAGCAGAGAAGAAATAAAGGCTATTCAGAGGAAAACCAAATCAATTTTTTCCAAGATCCCATCTGCCAGAAAATTATGGAAGCACAAGGTCCTTTGTTCCTCCCTGGCCTGATTGTTATCATTAGGTGCTTCCTCTGCTCCTAGTCTTTGGGCCCTGTCATCTGGTTAAATACTTCTGTTCCAGAAAAATCAGAGGTGCCCTTCACAATAATCTCCTATTTGATTATTAATAGACTGTATCTTAAAGCCTTCTCGTGCTCCATTCAGGGTGCCTGTGTGTGAGCCACTCACTTGGGTCACCGGGTTTCATATTTATGCTGTGTCTAGGGACTACTGCTTTAGCTTCAAAATATTTTTCCTGTCCCCCTCTCTCAGTGACTTCCTAGCTTACTTCTTTTGATCACTGGAGACAGAAACACAAACTATTTTCCTCTTCAAGTGTGGCAATCAGGTTATAAAGCCAAGTAAATCTTTAGAAAGAATGCCATATACACCCGCAGCCCCACTTGCTGGGCCAGGGGTAAGGAAAGGATATGCTAACATTAGCTATTTTTCTTCTCTTAAGATAATTTCAATGTAAGCTATGAGAGTTGTAATTTTCCTTTTTTTTATTTAAGAAGAGATGACTGAGGCACAAAGAGAGACTGATCTGAGACCACACAATTAGAATCAGCTCTAAAAAATCAAAATTAAAGATGAACTAGATAATAGGTCTTCTGATGCCTCAGATATTTCCTATGGAATTTGCTGCCTTTACATGTGATAAGAGTATTAATAACAATAAATTAAATGTGAATTACATATGAACTAAAGTAATGTGAACTTTTTCAAAATGATTTTTAAAAGTTAAACAGTTTTTGGCATTGTTAATAGGACTCCAAATTGTATAAAAATTTTTCAAGTAGATTTTGGGAAGATTGAGAAAGTTTCATAAATGGAAGGTGGACCAGAAACATTTCTTCTTTTTTCCCCTTTTCTTCTGCCCTTTCTTGGGTGTGCTAATAACTTCCCTTCCAGAATGGGAGGCTCAGTGTAAAGTGATTGGTGGTTTATAGAAAATGGGGTTCAAGAGTAATGATGGTGTGGTTTATTCAGTTCAAACTTCTTAACCAGTGTACTTGTTTCTTTAAGGATAGAAAACTTTGTTGAGGGGGCTGGGGATATAGCTCAGTTGGTAGAGTGCTTGCCTTGCAAGCACAGGGCCCTGGGTTCCATCCCCAGCACCACAAAAAAAAAAAAAAAAAAAAAAAAAAAAAAAAAACTTTGTTGATAAGAATGTTTACAGGAGAGTCTTGAGATATTTTATTAGAAGTGGTAGTGTGGGGTTGTTATTAAATTGGTTCTATCAAAATCACATATTATCTATTTTCCAGCTTCATTAACTGCTAAAATGAAGTCAGGTAAACTAAAGGGTGAGTCTTCCTGAGAAAGTCTGTAAAATCTGTCTGAAAGAATTTTAAAAGAACTTTAAAAATCGGGTGTGATTCCAGATTATGTAAGGTACTTGGAGTCAGAGACAGATAGAAGATGATCCTGGAATTGTGAAGATTTTCTTAAAAGCAACCCACTAGTCAGGCTTGGTAGCATAGTGACTTGGGAGGCTGAAGCAGGAGGATTTTAAGTTTGAGGCCAGCTTGGGCAACTTGGCGAGACCCTGTCTCAAACTTTAAAAAATTAAAAATGGCTGGGGATGTAACTGAGTGGTAGAGCATCCCTGGGTTTAATCCCCAGGACAGCTTCACACCCTCACCAAAACAACAACAACAACAACAACAACAACAAACAGTCCACCAGCAAATATTTACTGTATATTAATTTAATATCTGAATATCCCTGTGCTTACACTATTTTAAGCATGATGAATGAAAGTTTTTATTCTCTACTTCAGTTTTAGACTATTGGCCATCTGAAAGGAAATCAATGTGATGGTTTATATCATTTTGTATCTAAATGTTGGTATTTTAAGATACTGTGATTTGCTTGGTGATAAACTCATATTAATTACTCAGTTTGTCACCCTGAATCTCTTATGGTCTACTTAGATACAAAAATGGATCTTGAAATTACTAGTTAGAATCTTAACCTCAATTCAGTAGGCTACACAGGAAGTGGGTCTTCTGGCTTGGTGATACCATGCTCACCAAAATAATGATTTCAGAAATAAATGTGCCACTGTGTTTGAGTGGCATAAGCCTCAAGAAAAAGAAAAAATGAAAAGTGAGAGATATGCCTAATTTCAAGTTGTTTTCTGTATTTCTGCCTTTTGCATAAAAGATTAATTCATCATAGTATAGTTGAAAGAAAAGTAATGGAGAGACTCATTTAGGGAAACCTCTGGCTATTCTTTGTAATGTTAGGGGAAATAAGAGGTTCCTAGAATCAGGAAATTTGGTTGCCTTGGATTTATCTACTTTGTCTTAAGCAGTTTGCATAAATTCTGACATGGTTTCTTCCCTCTGACAGATGGCTCAATCACAAAGGAGTGAGACAGAAGCGCCTGAATGCCTGGCTGGGAATCAAGAATGAGGATGCTGATGAGTAAGTTGTCTCTAAACCTTTCTGTCAGAGGCTTTGTTCCTAGTATAAGACATAGACTTTCTTATCATGCTAAAAACTGGTTCTCACTGTCACTTGAGAATATTGAATCAAGAACTTGGAATCTCTTTTTAATTGAATTGTCTTAAGCGTATCCTATAGGCACTTGAGTTCAGAAACTTGGATTCATAAGTACTGTTATTTGGATATTTATGTTTTAGCTTATTGGATAAGACATGTGAATTCTGTGTTTACATAGCAAGTAATGAATTTGTTAAAAACCACCTAACTAGCCATGCTTGTAATCCCAGTAATTTCGTAGGCTGAGGCAGGAGGTTCCCAATTTGAGGCCAACTTAGGCAACTTAGTGAAACCCTGTCTCAAAATAAAAAATAATAGTTGTGGTTGCACATGCCTATAATCCCAGTGGCTCAAGAGGCTGACACAGGAGGATCTGAGAAAGGAGGATCACAAGTTCAGCCTCAGCAAATTAGTGAGGCTCTAAAGCAACTCAGCAAGATTGTTTCTAAATAAAATATTAAAAAGGGCTGGGGATGAGGCTCAGTGGTTAAGTGCCCCTGGGTTCAGTCCCTGGCACCAAAAAAGAAAAGAGAAAAAAAGAAAAAAGATCAAATAAAAAATACAAAGGGTTGAGGATGTACCTTGGTGCTAGAGCACCCCTGGGTTCAAGCCCCAGTATAGCAAAAAACAAAAAATAACACCACCGACTCGACTAATTGAAATTTTGATTTATCATTTTATGGTTTAGAAGACTATTTTATTCATGAAGTTGCTTTTAGATATAAGTAAACTGATTATTAGAATAATATTTTAAATATTTAAATTTTAGGACCTATTTTATCAATGAAGAGGATGAAAACCTGCCACATTATGATGAGAAAACCTGGTTTGTTGAAGATATCAATCGTGTACAAGCAGAGGACTTGCTTTATGGGAAACCTGATGGTGCATTCTTAATTCGTGAGAGTAGCAAGAAAGGATGCTATGCCTGTTCTGTTGTGTAAGTCTTCTCAGTTGAGATGCCCTTCTGAACTCTTATGCATTTATTAGTAGAAAACCAACCACTCATAAAATTCAGATGAAATTAGTTAATATATAATAATAAGGACTCATGCCTTCCTTAGACCATTAATATTGGTACAAAGAAAATAGTTTTAGAAAAAAATGATATCTAAAGTTATCTTGGGGATTTTTATTTACATGATAAACTGATTAGGCCTTGTGGTGTTGCTATTGGATTTCCAGTATCTGTGAGACCTTGAAGTGGAAAAAAAAATCTTTAGTAGTCTCGTATGCTTAATTTAATTTTTGACTAAATAATAGTTTGTTTAGGTAGTGATATAAAATGTGGATGCATTTTTCCTTAAGATGATCTTATGACTTTTTTGGGAAAAGTCTATTTTGTTTTTAATGGAAAGAGAAATTTAGAGATAATTATATCTTAATCAAACTTTGCCCGAGTATATATATATTCCTTAAGAAGGCAATTATCTTCTTTGACACAGTCTGTACTTAGAAGATGATATGATGGTTATGAGGGAAAGATTTGGTGCCAGATATAATGGGTTAAGATGTTGGCTCTAACTGCTTATCAGCTGTGTAATCCTGGGTAAATTACTTAAGTGTTCTTTGCCCAGTTTCCTTATCTATAAAATAAGGGTAATAAGAACAATACTTAACTTTGAGGTTTTGGTAAGGTTTAAATAACTTTATATATAAATATAAATATAAATAAATAAATAAATAAATATATATATAGTAATTAATATGCTTTAAATAGGGCTGGTACATAATGAGTAAATGCTACCTGCTGCTCTTGGGTATGGCAGAAGACAAAGATGACAAAGTTATTGTGCCCTCAAAGAAAGTAAGGATATACAAAAGGTGTTCATATTAGCAGAGTGCTGGGTGCTTTCTGCTATACTTGATCACCTTGCCTTCAGTAGTCTACTTTTATCATGGAGTCAAGTGTTTGAATCCAAGTTTGTCAGGTTTCAAAAAACCACATTTTTCAATTACACCAGGCTTTCTTCATTTCATAAACTATCCAAGATAAACAAAATAACTACGAAATAGGTGTCACTAGTAGGTTGGGCACATGTAGAATTGTTAATTATGGTGAAAAAAAAGAAGGTTGGGGCTGGACTTTGACAGGATAAATGGTTGTCTATAGGCAGAAAAATGGCAGCGGGGGCATTGTAAAGTGCACTGGATTACTGTCATCTAAAGATAGAACTACTCACAACATTTCATTTCTCTTTGACCTGTGCTGCTCAAGTTATCTGAATGGAAATGACAGAGAAGAATAGTTTTTGCAAGATTTGGAATCTTTTAAGAAAAATAGATCCTAATTACAGTAAGACATACTTTATGTTTGTATAAATATGTCAAAATATATTCTACTGTCAGGTATAACTAAAAAGAATTTTAAAAAGGAATAATAGCAAGAAGGAAGACATTAAGTAGCCCAATTCCTCACCCTTTCCTATCTTTAATAAGTGAAAAGATATACTATATGTTAAGAATACTTAATATTAATTGATCTATGCATTCAGCATAAATGTATCAAAATCCTAGCTGGGTATTTGCAGAAATTGACTAGATGTTCATAAAATTCGTAGGAAAATGCAAAGGACCGAGAGTAGCCAAAATAACCTTCAAAAAATAGAAGCAAGTTGGAGAAGTCACACATTGATTTAATAGCTTATTACAAAGCTATATTAATCAAGACTGTGTGGTACTGACAAGGGTAGACATGTAGATCAATGAATAGAATTGAGAGTTGAGAAATAAACTGTGCATTCAGTATGTCTTATCTGTGGCCAAATGTATAAGAGGGTGAGGGGAACACAATTTTACAAGCTTTCTCTGATTGACCAAACACATATGGGTCTCCTCCTTAACAACCACTCTCAGACTTCTGACCATTTATTGTCCTTTTATCTATTGTTATCTGCCTTAACATTTTTCCTATGGTGTCTCATTGCAGTGCCGATGGGGAAGTGAAACACTGTGTGATCTACAGCACAGCTCGGGGATATGGCTTCGCAGAGCCCTACAACCTGTACAGCTCGCTGAAGGAGCTAGTGCTCCATTACCGGCAGACATCCCTGGTTCAGCACAACGACTCCCTCAACGTCAGGCTTGCCTATCCTGTTCATGCACAGATGCCTTCACTCTGCAGATAAAGAGGGAGTGGGAAGAGAGGTGGCTCTCTAGCATTTTTTTCTACAGTTTTTATTAGACTACGATGAGGGCATTCTTTCTACGTAGACTGCTTGTTTTGCACAAGAAGTGATTCTGTGAATGTGAAGTGGAGAGGCCGAGCAGTAGCTGGCCAGGATGGGGGCATCAGGGACCTGGGGTCTCTGGGACTCAGCTGTGCCACTGCACTGACATACTAAGCTGGAAGCAGATGCTGTTTTTGGGGAAGTCTGTTTCATTGGGGTTTTTGTTTTTATTTAGCCAGGCACCCTCAGCAGAACACACTAGGCTTGATGGGGTAGAGGGTGGGAGTTGTACTTGGAAACCTCTGCAGAGTCCACGTCCTCTTTTGATCTTCAACTCTGAGAATGCAGCAGAGACATGGCTCTGTTGGGAGTTCAGTTTTGCTCTAGCAGTGTCTCTTCTCTCCTGCCCCCGAAAAGAAGACTGTTTTGGTTCTGTGGTAGAATGGGATTTGGTTTAAAAGAAAACAAACAAAAAAACCAAAGGAAGATAGGGAGGTTTGGGATTTCATTTAAAGAATCTAAGCAGGGGTTGAAAAAAAAACCTTCAACTGAAGGTATTTTATTTCTTACCAACATAATTTAGGCTTCAGCATCTCACTATCTCCTCCCTCTAAAGAAGCGTTATGTTTAGAAACCAGCAAAACAATGTTTGTTGCCAGACTAAGGTTTAAGGGGAGAAAGTGCATAATACTTCGCTACCAAAACTTGAAAATAAGGAAACTAGAAATATGAGTTTTAGCAAACACTAAAATTGGTCAGTGTATTTCCTTCTGCCCTGTCCTTGTTTCTCAGATGAGAAAGTGTTCTTTTTGTGGGGATAGTGAGCTTTGAATCATAAAACAAAGTTGGTACTTGTGTGGTGTTTCATTAGCCTAAAGAATGATCTGTTGTTTGAAACCTTTGTAACTTGTTTGTATGAGTAAAGAAAAGGTGCAATCCAGTGCTTTTAGATGGCTTGATATACCAAATAATGATATAGAACAACATTCTTATGTGTGCTTCCCCAAGTTTAAAGTTCCTGCAAAAATACTGTAAATGGTTTAATTTCCCTTCCTCTACCCCTCCTTTGCTGGTAAGGCTTAGGAGCCTATGTGGCTAAGGAGGGGAATCAGATTGTGGTCAGGGATCTCACACACCCAGAATCCCTGGTGTCCAGGGTGAGGGTCATGCCACATTACACATGTGCTTCCATATAGTGGTTTCTGAAGCTTTTGCAGGGAGAAGATGGCTTGGAGTTTAGACTGTTAGTATAAGCCATCTGGAAGCTTTTGTCTTTGCCTTTTTTGTGATCCTGCCATTAGGGCAATGTGCACAGTCTGCCCTCATGCTCCAGTGGCTGTAATCTTAGGCCAGGAATCTTCTGCTCCATGTGGCTTAAGCCTTCCAGCTCAGTGAAGCTAGGCGAACTGAGTGGAGGGCAGGCATCTACTTCTGCCTCCATTTTGCCCCACACTCACCAGTCAGCATTCATTTGACAAATAGAGTCCAGCTGCCTCTGAGCCAATCCTGGAACCATAATGGGCTCAGTGTGAGTCAGCTGTTTTGAGTCCAGAGCTGTGTAGTCAGGCATCCTGGCTGAGCTACTACCTGGGTCTTGGTTCCTAAGGTTTATAGCTAGGAAAGCTCTACTTTTGGGGCTGAAAAATAAATATTACTTTCCCTGAGCATTATCTTGGTGACAGTGTCTAGAATGGACTAGTACTATGAAGACAGACAAAGTTTTTTGGAAGGACTTCCAGAATTACTAACAGTGAGGATAGGAAGGAAAGGGCATATCTTTTGGCTTTTCCTTGTTTATATTGTAGTTTCAGGATTGGGTTGAGATAGAGACAAATGAAATCCCTCCACCGTCACTTAAGCCCTTAACTGATAGCCAGCACATCCTTTCCCCAAACTGCCAGATTGAAATCTTGCTGAAAGTTTTACTGAGTAATGTGAAGCTAATTGCTGCTGCTGGTCACCCCCAGGGTGGCCCTGCATCTGGTGTTGAACCTGCTCAAGTGATTGTGTGCTCTAGATTGGGCGCAAGGAGTCCCTCCTATCAGGTACTAAAATTCCATGTGTGTCTGAATGTCTCTTTTACAATAAACCAAAATGGGATAGGATACACAAACTGTGTTGAACAATGTATCAGAGTAGTATTGTACCCTGCTGGTCAGAAATGGAGTGTGTGCAGGATGAGAGCAAAACACGATCTTACTATCTACACTTGGGTTGACTGTGGAGGACTGTTGTTTTTCAGTCCTACATTCCTCCCTACTCCCTTTTTTCATTCTTGAACTCATTATTTTGTGGGATCTGAGACCTAGGATTGTTTGAGAAATTTGAAGGTATTTTTTTTCTGACCAGTTGCCACATGATTTGCTTGATCCTAAGCCAGCAGAAATGGCATAGGGTCTGCTAACCATTGGGCCGTGTGTGGAGGAGCAGGCTTACTCATGACTTGGGAGCAGGTCTTGGTCTTTTTCATGAGTCTAGTTCTGTGTCCTGTCCTGTGACCAGGGCCCTGGGATTCTCTATTGTAACTGAATTGTCAGTGAGGCAGAGGGTAAAGTGACAAACCAAGACCAGAGGGGCCCGTTATTCTCTTGGCTAGCTGAGCCAGCCACCAACATGAAGGCAGCTTGGGGCAGGCTGGACACAAGTCCAAGGTCCATCTTTTCCAGGTGGAGCTTTCATCACAGAACAGTGCTCTCTCTACTTGGCTAGATGCCAAACCTTGGCCATGGTTCAGGCCTGGATAGGTTGCCTGTGTCCTTATCATTGATCTGGCCAAGGATAAAGACTTCCTAATACCTCTACTCTTCCCTCTCCAAGACTTGATGGGCTCTCCCATTTACTTTAGACCTCATGTACTCTGAAGAAGCTCTGAGAATCAACTTGGTGTCTTCTTTGGGTCTCCTTGCTGAAAGGAAACCAGCCCTGTGCAGTCTCTTGAGTCAGGAATTACATTTGGGCAATTCCTGGTTTCTGTGTTATCTCTGCTGCCCATTAAGACCCCAGAGTAGGCCTCTGTGAGGTTTCAATGGCCATAGAAACCAGAGGGTCTAGAAGAGACCTGCCTGGCCCCCCAGCTGCCAACTGCTCAGCCTTGCTTTAGCTCCAGCCACTTGTGACAGACAACCTTATTTCCTTACAAATTCCAGCATGTGACTTTGGTGCCCTGTTGTTATTTGTGAAAAGCCTATTCTGTTGTCCTTGATGTAGTCAAAATTCATGTAGTTTACATAAAAATATCTGATTCACAAGCCAACTGTGTGTCTTGTGTTGGGACAATTCATAATGTAGTTCCTAGACCACTTTTGCAAATTGTTCTTGTCACCAAATGTGTTCAGACATTGCTGTGCAGTTGTGGGTGAGGGTGGGGGGGAAGGTGAGGGAGATAATTTGGGGATTTTGTTTTTTACCTTCCCCAAGAGGGGATAGTCTGGCCAACTTGCTGCAGTAATGCAATAAAGACATTGCAATAAAGGACCTTTTTGTCTTGATGCTGTGGAAGGGTGAGCTGGGACAGGGTGGGGCAGGGCCAAGGAAAGAGGACGAGGGTGTTGAAAAAATCAGTGAAACTCCCAGTCCTTCTAATAAACACCAAAAGACCAGTCCTGAGGCTCAATTGGGGGCTACAAGATAACTCTTTTCCTCCCCTGAAAAGCAAGTTGACCCTACCAGGCTTTACCACGAGTCCTGTCCACCCAGAACAGGGAGATTCAGATACTGAGAAAATTAAATCTGAAAGCCATTTCCTCCCCATTTCACCCACTCCTAATAAGCGCATCAAATCTTAGGGTCTTATCTTTTGTTGTCCTTCAAGGCACTTGGTTAAGGTTCCTATGTACAAACACGACAGTCTTGTTACACAGTACATTGTAGTTCTCATCCATGTCTCTCAGGCCTCACCTACTCATGTAATCAACCAGTTACAAAATCTGATTAGGCAGGGAGTGGTCTGTTAAGTGACTGCATGTGTCCTCCTCCCCACTGTACTTTATACATAGCACCCTCAAGGCTACCACTTGAATTGTGGACGATTCCCTTAAACCTAAATTGTTCCCACTTCTGTGCTTGGGACACTCAAAATTCCTATCTCCTGCCTAGGCCTGTCTTTTGACCTGTACCTGCCATCTGGACATTTCCACTGGGAACTAGAGTGGCCCACAGGCACTTCAAACTTGTTTACTTCACAGAGAAAATGTGGTTGGCCATGAATTCCCTTGACTTCCCACCACCAAACTGACAACTTCCCTGTATCCACAAAAGTCCTCTTGTTCTCATCTTTAATTACAAAGATGGTTACCTTCCAACAAAAGTCAATCCCTCAGCATGTATTTTGGATTCTATTTTCTCCCACCTTCAGGGAACTCTCATACAAGTAGCTGTGGTTATAGGTTTATAACTCTGGCCATCATGCCTGGCTCCCATGATCAATGACCATTCTTTTCATTATTGTTTGGTTATCTCTGATTCTGTGTCCCTAGTCCATACTCAATCCCATATCCTTTTTCTTATTTTCCCTACCAAAGCCACATCTTTTGAAAGAGTTGCCTAAATGTGTTTATTTCATCACCTGAAGCATTTAAGTACAGGTTCCATCATTACCTGAAACTGCTTACTTTGATGTCTTCAGTATCCATTACTGTTGACTTTTCATGGAAAATTCTTTGACTTCATTACAATTCATTCAGCTAGTTTTTCTAATGTTTCTGTTCTTTTTAAGTTTCTTGGACTCCTCCAACCTTCCTCTGACATAAGCCTTTTCACCTAACAGTTTTCTCCACATCCATGAATCCACCTACCATCTTGAGGCCAGGTGCATCTGTTCCTCCTGCCAGATACTGAACGTGCAGGGTCACCTTCTGGCCCTGGTTCTCTTCCATTGTCTCATGTTTCACTGAATGGAAATCTGGCTCATTTGGCATAAGTCAGAAATGTAATCAACATCTTTGATAGCCTTGTTCCATATCTATATAAAACCCTTCACCAACCCATATTAATTTTACCTTCTAAACACCAGTGAAACCATCACTTCTCTAAATTGCTTTGCTACTGAGTCTAATCCTAATACCAGAAGGTCTCCTTCCATTCTTCCTCCTCAAATCCATTTTCATTACAGCAACCAGTTATCTTTTTAAAACTACAAACCTGACCTGTGTAAAACATAAGTAACTTCCAATTGTTTCTAGGGTAAATCACAAAATAAAATTTTTAAAAGTGATGGGGTCTTTTGCTATATTGCTCAGGCTGGCCCTGCACTCTTGGGCTCAAGTCTCCTGCCTTAGCCTCCCAAGCAGCTGCGATTGCAGGTGCCTGTCACCGTACCCTGCCACATCACAAAATCCGTAAAATGGATTTTGTAATGTAGCAGACCTCATTTCCCACCTGTTTCTCTTTTCAGCTCTATCCCCTCAACTAATCCAAGAGTTTTGGGGCTTTTCATTCTGCACATTCCTTGTTGCTGTCCTAGTCCAGATCACTAATGGGCCACTGCATCACGCTGTCTCTGGCGGTCTGTTTTGCAGCTATAGTGATCTTCCTAAAACATACATGTGAAGTTGCCCTTCAGAACCTCCTCACTCCCCTTGGGATAATTCAGCAGTTTTTTTCAAGGAAAGCACCACTGACACTTGGGACAGGGGCGCCATGCATTTGCATTACACAGTGTTTGGGGTCCCAGTGCTTCCTCCCATTCTCACTTCCAAACCCACAGGAAGGCAGTTCTCATGAAACTGCAAACCCTGCTTCCTCCCATCCCCGTCACCTGTGTATGGTATCACCATACATAGGATCCGACCAGATCCCGACGTGTTGGGCACTCATCTCCCAGCCATCCTCCTGGATCCCGCAATCCCAGTGCCCAGTGCAGGCAGCCCATGATTTGCTGTCTGTAAATAACTGAAGGAAGGAGGAAGTGAAATCAAGAGAACTGGAAGGCTAAAATGTCCCCACAGATAGGTAGAGCACGCCCTCTGGTGGCCACCACCTTCCCCATGCAGAATGACGAAGGGCTGCAGGGTACAAAGGTTGTCTTGTCTCCAGGTCTCCTGACCCCTCTGGAGACCTAGGCATTGGCTTGTGGGACAGTCAGTACAACATCAGAGCATGATGGCGTTGCAAGTATGGCATCACCATAGGGGCACTCCTAGCTGTGGTACTCCACCAAACCACATTGCCTGCTTTGTGGTGCCACCTCCTGACTCCCCATACATCCACACGTCCCTTCCTTTTCTTCTGCACTACCCACAAAGTATAGCTCTACTCATTGAAGAATGCACATAGCAGTGCCCACCTCCAGTGCTGGGGCATACCTGACAAGAGTCCTGGAAGGGTTTGCTGGCTACAAACACTAAGAACTTATCACTGAAAGGTGATTAAGTTTTCTATTTTCATCTCACCTGACCACTCAGCATTTTATCAAGTAACTATTCCATTTTGAAACTCCTCTCTTGGATTTTATGATTTCTCTTCTGGTTGCTGTTGAATCTCCCCTCTTTCCCTTAAATATTAGTGTTCCTGAATATATCACTGTTGATACGCTGATGGCTCGTTTCTACCTAGTGTGGATTTCCCTCCTGAGTTCCAGATCTGTGTACTCAATTACCTTCTGGATCTCCCAGAAATAGCTCAAATTAAATACATCCAAAGTAGCCGGGTACAGTGGTCACACCTGTAATCCCAGTGACTTGGGTGGCTGAGGCAGGAGGATTGCAAGTTCAAAGCCAGCCTCAGCAACTTAGCGAGGCCCTAAACAACTCAGTGATATCCTGTCTTAAATAAAATACAAAAAGGGGCTGGGGATGTGGCTTAGTGGTCCTGGGTTCAATCCCCAGTACCAAATAAAAACCAAAACCAAACCAAAACAAAAATATCCAAAGTTAAACTCCTCACCTACTAGTACCTTTTCTCCTCCTTTCTGACTAAGAGGCCCTCCAAGTAAGGTGAATGTGGGCTCTATGGTCAAGAGAGATGTAGGTTCAATCCCAACTCTACCTGGGACAGAAAAGCCTAAGTTTTCTTATCCATTAGTAGGAATATTAGTTGCCCTGTGGCCTTCTTTGGTTCAGCTCTGTTATCACCTACACCACAGAAGACAATTAGATGTGGTCCTTGCTTAATTTGCAAACCCACTTCCAGTTTGAATTATTTTTGGTTCCTTGAACATACCAGGTATATTGTATATATGCTGCAGTTTGACAACCCTCCCTCAGCAAAACTACCTGTTCACCAGTTCTTCATGTTTGAACCCCTGTTGTCCCTGAGAAGTGAAACTAGATTAAGTGCTCCTCCCTGGGGGTAGAAACTGTCTTAGCCACAGATATATTCCCAGCAGCAACACAGGTCCTAGACCTAGAGTTACATGTGTGATGACTGAAGGAAAGAAGCATGCAAAACACAAAGATGTTTCCAGGAGCGTGTATTACACAGGTCTGGTGCAAGAAATAGCAAACAACTGCTATGTTTGTTTTAAAAGCTCATCCGGTGCTAATGTGGAATCCTGATGCTTTGGGTTGCCCCCTGGTCCTCGGCTCCTCCAAAGCAGGCTGGGCCCAGGTTCCTGGGTGAGAGGGCAGCCTCTGCATGGAACGTCCTGCCTCCTGTCACCCGAGGCATCAGGCACTTTGGTGATGCTCAAGGGTGGCTCCTCTTTCTCTACTTCTGCACATTCAGACTCCCACAGCCAGCTTTGGCCGGGAATCTCACACGGTGGGTGAGTCAGCCCAGGGGTACTGGGTGGCTGTGACTTCCTCTCCTGCCTGGGAGATGGGTTCTTAGGGTGAGCTGAAGCTGTGGTTTCCAAATCTTGGGGGTTGGCTAGCCCACCTTCCATTGTTGTCTTTCTGCCTGGGGATGCCCTGTCTGGGTCCTCAATAAGGAATTTCCAGGACCATGTACCTGGCTTCCCAGAGGTGGAGGCAGCAGCAGAGATGAGTCCTGAAGAGCTGGGACAAAGTGCTGTTAATGCCTGGCTGTGGAGGTGCTGGGCCTTCCGGCAGCCTTCAGTGGGGGTCGGGTCTGAGGGTCCAGACCTACACAGGCTGAGGGCTGGTGAGGAGGAGCTGACAGCCTCCTCAAAGGCTTGTGGACTCCCAAGCTGCCTCTGGGGGACACTAGCACCTTCTATTCTGGGAGGCCCTAATATGACCCCTGTCAACAGGCCCGAGACTACCAGACCCTGGTTTCTTGAGTTCCTGGGCAAGAAGGTGTCCTCTTCCCCACCCTCTCCTGTTCCTCTGGTGGGTAGATTCTGGCTCACTTCTGGGTTGGATGCCTGTGCACCCTGGCTGTTCTCAGGCTCCTCATCGGTGTCGTCCTCTGAGGAGTCTACCTCACGGATGGCTTCTTGCTTTTGCAGTGACTCTCGTCGTTCAGCTCGGTCCTGCCGAAGGGTTCCTAGGGCCCGTGAAGGAGCAGGCTGCAGCACTCCCTTCCCTGGCAGTGCCCCTTTCCCAGACAGCACAGCCCTGGTCCCGACTACCTCCAGAGGGCTGGCTTCCCTGGGTGGCAGCTCCTTCTTCAGCTCACAGTGGGGCAGGTCAAGACTATGCTTGTGAGAGGGCGCTCGCTTCTTTTCAGAAGCAGCTAGTGCGGCTGCCAGTTTCTCAGCGGACTGTACCCTCTTAAGCAGCGGGGAGCGGGGTGGCTCTGCACTTTTGGGCCGTGAGAGTTGCCTGCCTAGTGGAGGTGACAAGTGAAGTTTGGTGGGAAAGGCCTGGGCTCCATGACCAGACAGGGGCGACGGGGAGCGCTGAGGTGAAGCTGCTGGTGGTGGTGAAGGGGTGTGGGCCAGTGGTGACAGTGGGATGCTGCCTGCTGACTTGCGCCGTGGAGAGCGGTACTGGCGTTGGAGCTTGGGTGCCAGACCATGTAGGGAGCTGGGACGTGTGTGCCCAGAGCCAGCTGGAGAACTGGGCACGCTGGAGCTGGGGGAGCTGCTCTGCGATGAATTCCCCGCTACTTTGTACAAACAGACAGAGAGACAAAGGTGGCAATGTTATCCGTGAGAAGTGACTGAGGGGCAAGGTAGGGCTCACCGCTGGAATGTTCCAGGACTGTCAATGTTGCCCTACCAAAGAACCAGTACACAGGCCATAGAAATAAAGTCACTCCCTTCCCACATCAATTCCTCCCAAGACTGCTGAATCTTTAGTTGGGCTGACAGAGATTCTGAGAGTGGACATGCGGGGAGCAGAGCACCCAGGTGCTTCCTGTTTCCCAAGGGGTTGTCTCTACCTGCAGGGAGCCCTTTGTACCTGAGTGCACCGTATCAGGGCTCACCCGGTAGCCCTGAGTGGGAGATCGGGGAGAAAGGCTGTGGCTGTGTGTGGGAGAGCCTGGCCCACTCTCCCCCGATGACAAGGAGCGGTTAAGGGAAGAAAGGCTGCGGCTGGTGTGCAGCAGGGAGGCCTGCTTAGTGATCTTCCGGAACAGAGAACTTCTTTTCCTGCTGTAAAGATAAAGGTCCAAGGCCAAGTCGGTGCATGGGGCACAGCACACTCTAGGCCTGGGGCCAAGCCACCTGACACGTTGCCAGTACGCAAGTGCTCAGAGCAGACCACTGGACTAAGTCTGGCTCACCTTTCTTGCCCATCCTTGCCTCGGTTCCGCTTGCTCCTTCGGGCCATCTTGGCCTTATAGCTGCCTTTTCGAGCTGGTCCCACTTTAATGGATGTGTTCTCCAGGGGAGTTGTTGAAATAGCCACCTTGTTTCCACTCTGGGGAGCAAAGCAGAGAAGAGCATGAGACCAAACTTAAGACAGTGGCCATATTCTTGCTCCTGCCCCTACTCCTGCACATGGCTATACCACAACTCCAGCTTTTACTCCAGTGCCAAAATGTCCAAATAAGGCCTGTCTTCTTCCCTTTCACAGGTTAGGAAATGGCTTCCATTGGTGTCCAGAGTGGTCTAGGGATGGGAAGATAGAGAAGAAGCT
Source organism: Sciurus carolinensis (assembly GCF_902686445.1). Classification (NCBI taxonomy): domain Eukaryota; kingdom Metazoa; phylum Chordata; class Mammalia; order Rodentia; family Sciuridae; genus Sciurus; species Sciurus carolinensis. The sequence continues at coordinate 174,144,009 of NC_062213.1, forward strand.
CCCCTGCCCTGTTCACCAGTCCTACACATGGCTCAGAAGAATTCCTGGGCCTTGGGTAATGAGGCTGTTGCCTTCTGGAGAAAACTGCTGTGCCACCCAAGTTCTGTGTGTCCCTGAAATCCATGCTCATGTATGTGTGCCCAACCTTCCCACTCCTCTCTGGCCGGTCCAGACTCACAAGGCTGTTGTTGTTCATTGGCTACAGTGGGCAGCATTCACAGCACTAACCTTTAGGATCAGCTCCACCACCTCTGTGTGCACCAGCCCGTGCACAGGCTCCCCGTTGACGTGGGTGATGAGGTCACCCTGACGAAGCCCGGCCTCGCTGGCTGGGCCTCCATCCTCCACATGCTGCCTCAGAAGAGAGGATCTTTAGTCTGAAGTTTGGGCAGGAAGTGCGGAGCCTATTCTGATCATTAAGCTGTGACCCCATTTACCAACACCCTTTGACCCCTGTGGGTAGCATGGGCAGACAGAAGAAAGGACAGACAGGCTTCACTAAGGGGAAAGTGGAAGAGTGATGGAACTGAGAAGACCACAGGTCTAGATGGCCAGACATACCCACACCATGTGGTGCACAGTGTAGACATCTGAGTCACCCATGTAGACACGAATGGCCCGCAGGGTGAAGCCATACTTCTTGCCAGCTCGGTGGATGATGATGGGAGGCTTCAAGCTGCCAAGGGCTGGCAAGAAGTCCCTGCTTGGAGAAGAGTCTCTGGATGACGGGTTGGACGACTGGGAGTGTGGGGACATGGGACTAGCCAATGGAGAGCAGGTGTGGTGTTCTGGAGGAGGAGAAGCCAGGACTTAGTGGGTCAGAGGCCTTGGCCTGGCCATGCTCCCAGCCTGGCCCCCTTTCCATTCTCCTGATTCCTGCCCAGCCCTAGTCACAGACAGAGCCTGAGCCCAGGTACATCTTCCCCACAACCCATGATCCACAAAACCCTCTCACCTGCTCAGAGTTTCCGAGGCGTGATGTGGAGGTGCAGGTGATGGGACTATATAAACTCTTCATACATCATGATTACCCTATGAGCTAGCCATTATTAATATCTACATTTTTTAGTGAAGAACTTAAGACTTAAAAGGATTAAACAACTTTCTAAGGCCAAGAGCCTTTAATGATGAAGCCAAGATTTGAATATTAGATCTTTGCCTCAAAGCCTATACTTATGACAGAGTGCTGTCCTGCCCTCTGGCACACATACACACAACTCCAGACACCGATGCACACCTTCAGAGACTTTCATTTTCATAACACAGGGACACAGTTTCTCAGATACCTGCTCCTCAAGAGGTACACACACATACACACCTGCTACGTGCAGGCCCCTGCTGCAGGCCCACAGGGATTACAAGGTCCTGTCTATGAGTTTTACCCTAGCTCTTTAGGGGCCTCACCTGTAGGAATGAGGAGGGAAAGGGCGGTGGCTGAGGCAGACTTGATCACTTTGTTCACAGGGCGAGTGGTGCGCTTCTCTATAGAGTCCCCAGAGAGCAGCCGGTGGCGGGCCCTACGCACGGCCAGGTCACTGATGGCCTTGGCTGTGGCTCCCTCAGCCAGCTGTGAGGTCCCACGGCTTCGCGTTTCTATGGCTATGGGCCCAAGTGAACAGTGAGACCCACAATACAGCTGAGCCTCCCTACCTGCAGTGTCCCCTAGCTGAGGCCCTTTGACCACACACTGCCACACCTGAGTTGGAAGCACCACTCTGGCTGAGAGGCTCCTCATCCACCTTCAGTCGTCGCTCCACTGGCCGTTCAGGGAGAGGCCCGGATGCCCCCTCTCCAGAAGGGGGTGTCAGGAGCCATATACCATCCTGCTGTTGCCTCCTGGGGGTGCTGCTGACCTCTTCATGGCCTTCAGGGAAGCGAGGCACATCCAGGAGGCCTGAGCAACGGCGTCGCACTGTCATTGGAGGGCTTGAGTCGCTCTCTGTGTGAGATGACTCAGACACTGACAGCCGCTTCCGTAATCTGTAAGACATAAGGCTGGGGTGAGATGACCCAGGCAGTCTCCCTCCTCCCACCAAAGCTTCTTTAGGGGTACACAGAGCTACGGTCACAGAACTTTTCTCCTCAGACATTCCTCCAGGGTTGCCTTGAGAATGCCACCTTACCGCCACAGGCACATCTCCCCAGCATCTGAATCTCTCCCGTGATCTGTGTGACAGTGAGGGAGGTTGGCTGTGCTGCCCACCCTGGCAAGCCCTGGGTGCTCACATCTCAGGGGAGCCAATCACCCAGCTCCGGTCTCGGCCCTTTAGTCCTGCCAGGCTATCTGAGCGGTCTTCCTTCTCCTCACTCAGGCTGCGCTTGGTTGGGGGTGGTGTCCGGCGTTCCTCCAGCAGTGAGAGCCGTTCCATGCTACTGTACACCTGTGGGCACAGGACACTATGACCGCTGCATCTCCCAAAGGACAAATCATATCCTTGGCACCTGAAACTGGAATTTGAGTCCTTCCCTTCCTTCCCCCACATCCCAGTTTAATATTTGGGGAAGCACTTATTCTACTGACCTGGCTTCACCCCGATATCACTTATGTCAGGGATTAGAGAGTTGTTCTAGAAGCATCTACTCTATGCAGCCCCAGCCTTTCCCTCTTTTTCTGAAGTGGTCCTATTATCAACTCCCAAGCCTCTTCTCCCAACCCTCTGATCTGGGCCTTTTAGGACACACCTTGCTGAACCTTGGAGAGCAGGAAGAGAACTGGCGGATCTCAAGGCAGCCATCCTCACTCACTTCCTCCTCATCTTCTGAGTCCACATGGTGGTATCGCTCTGAACGGGCTAGGCCAGGCACACAGGACATTTCCCTTCAGGGGCCCTGCTGGTGGTATCCTTGTAACCCTATCAGGCCTCAGCAGGGTCCTGGGAAGTTGCTCCAATGCAAGTGCGCATAGGCACTTCTGAGCAACAGATAGGACCCAGGCTCCACCTCACCCACAAGTGGCCTTACTGTCAAAGTAGCTGGTATCATCCTCCGACTCCAGTTGAGGAATAAATTCAGCCTTCTGGCGAAGAAGTCCTGTCCAGTCCAGATCCGTAAAAAATGGGTGCTGCTTTACCTCATAGGTACTACCTGGACAAGAGGTGGATGAGCTGTGTAGAGTCCAGGCCAGCAAGTCAAGCAAGAAGCCAGACCTGGAGAAGGTGGGCCTGGAAGCCTCAGCTCAAACACCCTTCTTTTTCTGTCTGTATTAAGCAGGGTAGAATTTCAGGATCCAGATGGGCTGTCCACACCTGAAGCCCATCTGAAGCCCACATACCTCAGGGTATGTGGACTCGGTCTCCCTTCCCCCTTTTCCAAGTGATGAGAAAGGAAGAGTGGGGCCTACCTGTGCCCAGTCTCTCCAGAGGGTTCTGGTGGAGTAGCTTAGAGGTGAGGTCCTGGGCATCTGGGGGCAGTGCATCGTCACCCTCAGGCCACACAATCTCATCTGAAGTCATCAGGGATGAGAGAGAAAGGGAGAGATTGTGGGGAGATGCAGAAGGCCCCAGTATAGTATTAAGGAAGGGAGGCAATAAGGGCCAGTCCAGAGCCCCCTAAAAAGCCCCATCTGGGACCCCAATTCCTTAAATTCTACGGGTTCCTCCCCTCCAGCAGGAATCACACTCCTTAGATCATGGCTGGCTTTTTGACCCAGGGTGGGAATTGTAAAAACAGTGACTTCCCCTATCCTGTAGCTCCAGCTCACCCTGCTTTATGTGCTAAGACAGTTCACACTCACAGGATAGGTCCCAGGGGACTCAGTGCATGTGTGAATGTACACATACCCCTAAGGAGCAAGCATACCAAACACATACACTTGGATTCAGAACAAGAGATCCATAGCCTCAACAGGGGCATGCATAATTCTTATTTGTGGATCTAGATTTTGACTCCTCACTGGGTAAGGGTGATAGTACCTACCACTGATGACTTGACCAAAGAGCTCCTCCGGAGTGTCTCCAAAGAAAGGGACGCAACCCACCAGGAACTCATACAGGATTATGCCCATGGCCCACCAGTCCACTGGCTTCCCATAGCCCTGACGCAGGATCACCTCAGGCGCTATGTACTCTGGAGTCCCGCACACCTGGGCACAGAGAAGCCAGGCTGGCTCAGCATCCTGAAGTAGCTCACTGGCATGATGGCTGGAGGAGTGGGGATGTTCCTACCCTAGAGAAGTCTCCGAAGGCTCAGTTTACCATGGTTAATAAACAGCAGTCTCAGGGAACCAGAATTGGAACTCTTGGTGGGGTGTTTTTTAAGTATTTCCTAATTAATCACAATGTCTAATTCTCCCTGAGCTTGCAATACCACTATCTGGTCCCACAACTGGCCTCTGCCCTCCAGCCCAAAGAACAGAACCCAAAGAACAGAACCTATCAGTCAGGTGACTATTACAGGGACTTGTGAACAACACAACCTGAAATGTCAAATCAGGGGACATCCAGAGGCAACTCTCAGGGAACTAGGCCCCAGTCCAGTGGAATTTGGAGCTGTGTTCCAAGAACAACAGGCCCCAGGAGAGGTCTGCTCTTGACTCAGGTCAGAGGTTCAGGACTGATCTCATATGAAACTATATTAATAGTTATATGACTTATTTTCTCCAAACCCAGAGGAGAAAGATGACTTTGGATTTTATAGTCATATGATTCTCATGGCCCATCCTGTTTTTCAAATGTGCTATTTCATTGCTCCCTGGGACCAAAAGGTAGAAAAGATAGGAGCTTCCAGTCTTAACATCCAGCCACAAGCAAGCATGTGGCTCCAAGACCTAATTCTGAGGCCTGGCATTCAGCTCCAAGGTCTCACCTATCCTTCCTTACCTGCTTATCCAGGAACTCCCGGGCATCCTTTTCAATGTGGCCTTCATATAAGTTGGTTGTCAGACTCATGAGGCCAATTTTAGAAAGTCCAAAGTCAGTGAGTTTGATGTGCCCCATAGATGTAATCAGGAGGCTGGGAGGCCATAGAAACAAAATCATGGAGTTATTTCATGGTTTTATACAAGTACTGATTTTATTTTTTGCCAAATTTTCCTACTCAGGCTTCTATGGGGTTCTGTGGGACATAAGCAGAGAGACAGGCAGCTATGAAAAAATATATAGCTCTGGCTTTGAAAAATGCTCCACAAGGTGGACAAAGGGTGTTTCCTCCATATTGCAGAATAAAGCCCTAAAGTTCCTTACTTCCTGGTGGGGGTGGGGAAATGTGCTGCATTCTACATAAAAAGCTAACCTGCCTTCCACCATTCCCATGACTACATTTCTCTTTGTTGCTCCACCTATAATTGCCACTGGAAGCAGATTACCACCAGTCAAGAGACTTTCTCCCATAGAGCTGAGATCAACTTGTCCTAAGGCTATTCACTCTAGACATTCCTAATCCATCTCCTCACCATCTCCATTTCAGGGAGAAAGGAAAGGGGCACATAATCTTATTCCATGTCCATGGCTGTCTCATAAGGAGGCCTGGTTGGGAGGAACTAGAAATCAGATTCTGTTAACACACTCTGCTTTGTGCCAAAGGCTTTACCCTGCCACCCCTTTATTCCAGTGATTCCCAAATTACTGTCTCTGGCTTTGACTTCTGTCACAAGTTCCACACCTACCCAATCTCCCAGACACCAAACTCAAACTGTTCAAAACAAAGGCACGCCTCCCAATTGGTTCCTCTTCTCAATGAAAAAACAGTAATTTATGTCAATTACCGAGCTCTGCGACATGTACTTTTAAAAATATTCTTGGGGTAGGGGATGTAGCTCAGTGATAGAATGCTTGCCTAGCATACATGAGGCCCTACATTCAATTCCCATCATGCATGCAAACATACACGTACAAAATATGGCCCCTGATTTCTGGTATAACCAAAACATCAAAGGTATTATCATTCTCATTTTAGAAAGGGGTAAATATAATTAACAGACAAATAAGAGTTAAACAAACACGAGTGGTCATTTGAACTCAAGTCTATCTTATGTGAAGGTTACTTTCTACCATAGTGGCTTATCACCCTGCACCAGTTCCATGCTAGAAATCTGTAAGGTACCCCAGTCTCCCTCTGCTTCCTTGCTTCCCTTTCCACCCCAAGCCCAACATTAACTGTTCCTTTCTATTTCCCTACACTATTCCCTCCTCCATCTTGTCCCTCTGGTCTGGTGTAGGCATTGTTGTCTTTAGCCTGGTATCTAGAAGTGGCCTGTCTCTTCCACTAGCAGAGTGATCTTTCTATATCTGAACCAAAATCTGAACATGGTCTATCATACCTTGGTCAACAGATCCTTTAAAGACTCTATGTCCCTCAAAAGAAAACCCAAAGCTGAAAGGATCCTTGATGAACTAGCTCCTGCATCTCCTCTTTAGCCTTTCTCTCTCTCTCCTCTCTGACCTACCACCACCTAAGCTGCAGACATATTGTACCATTTGTAGCTCCTGAATGAATCATGTTCTCTTATACCTGTGTATCTTTATACATTTTGCTCCCTTGCTTTAGAAAGCTCCTCCTACTTTTTCCCACCAGACCAAAGCCCTCCAAGAAGTAGCCTTATACACTTATATTATCTGTCACCCACACTAGACTTAAGTCCAAATATAGTCCAGGGACTATATTTAAAACCCAGAATATAGTGCTTGGCACATAGTGGGTGTCAGTAAATGTCAGGACACTCATTCAGCCATCTATAGATATGCTAATTCCTTTGTTCTTGCTTGGTTTCTTCAGGGGAGCTTCTCAGTGACTCTTTCATGTCACTGAAGTCTTATGATGTTCCTGCAAGATCTTGTGGAAATGGTCTTAGCATATGGATGGTCAAGAGGCTGGCATACTAGGCCTAGAAGGATATACACATGAGCATTATGAGCCATTCTAGAACAGATTCAGATACATTTTGTTTCCTCCATTTATCTAGAAACTCAAGAGGGAGACCATGAACAATGAACCCAGATTGTGGGCATACTTGTCAGGCTTGAGGTCACGGTGCACAATGCCATAGTTGTGTAAATACTCCAAGGCCAGCACAGTTTCCGCAAAGTATAGACGTGCCATGTCCACAGGCAAGGCGCCAATATTCTTCAGCAGAGTGGCACAGTCTCCTCCTGCAACAAGCCCAGATGATCATGAGAGAAGCATCCAGCTCCCTGCTTTAGCCAGTTCCCAGGTTTAGAGTCCCTGAGGTCCCAGAGAAGATAGCCTCATAGGGAACCCTGGTGCTGGAGACTGATTCTAGCCCTCTGCTGCTGGCATGGGTGGGAGATAGGGTATGGAGATGAGTGGGAAGGAAGTGAATCTGCCAATGGCTGTCAAGGTCACTATTTAGACCAAGGAGGAAAGGAACCCAGGTCTCTATGCCTACATAATGACTGGACTGTTACATCCTAGTTCTGATTGCCTCTTGCTGCACCTGACATGAGCAGCCTCAAAGTGAGGTGAGGAGCTTTGTGCTCACTGGCCAAATGGGCTCTGAGATCCTGAGGTAGAAACCTGGGCCAAAGAGGGCTTGGATAAAACTAAGTTATTTTAGGATGAGAACACTGTGTCCTATAAGTACATATGGTTTAGACTTTAGCATTTGTTTATTTATTTCCTTCCTTTATGCTTTCCTTTAGCTTCTGAGTAAAATAATACTATAAATACCCAGCATATACCTACTGAATTAAAAGGGCAGTTTTGTTCAGACTCAACTTCAAGTCTTAGGGAAAACATCTTTGGGAACCTTACACTCAGTGAAAAGTTGGGGAGGGAGAGTTGCTGAAAGTTGCTGTCCCTCTTCAGAACTCTGCCCATGGGGCTCTTCTCGTCCAATCCTGGAGCATTTTGAGTAGCTGTAAGGAGTGTCCCCTTCACAAGCCATCAGCCAGAGCACTGGCTTCCCGTATGCAATTCTCCCAGCATCCCATGCTAGGCTTCTGCAACTTTTCTACCTCCTTTGTTCTGTCTGATGCAGGCTTTGGGGAGTTGAACTCTACAGCTGCAGGGCTGCTGCATCCTGTCTCAGATTGCCTCTCACTGTACCCGACACAGGAAGCCTCACTGTGAGACAAGGAGCTTTGTGCTCCCTGTGGTCAAATGGACTCTGAGATTCTGAGGCAGAAACTAGTGCCAATGAGGGCTTGGAAGCTCACTCTAAAACTGTCCTCCTACATAATATGAAGTTACTGGTTTCTGTTTAGGTTTAAGTCTTGGGTTGTACCATGGCTTCCACACCAAGCCATCTTTCTCCCAATGCCTTCAGTACCTTCAACATACTCCATCACCATGCATAAGTGGCGCTTGGTCTCAAAAGAGCAGAACATGCTGACTACGAAGGGGTTCTCAGCAAAAGTCAGTATGTCACGCTCCACAAAGGCCTGCTGGATCTGGTTCCGTAGTATCAGGTTCTGCTTGTTGATCTTCTTCATGGCAAAGCGCTGACGGGTGGATTTGTGCCGCACCAAGAATACAGCCCTGAGAAACGCAACCCAGCTCAGCCCCCAAGGGCTGTCAGCACCGAGCTGTGCATTCCGCCACCCCAACTACCTCCTCACACCTTATACATGCACAGAACAAGGGAGCAGGGATGTGCATACTAATGAAAGGGATCTAGGCTCTCTGGCCCAAACAACTCAAATTTCCAGATAGACCAGGTCCCAAGGACACAGATAAATATTTCCAGAGCTCAGGCAAAGGAGGAATGCTACCAAGAGGCATGAGCATTTTGCCTGAGAAATGAACAATGTTCAGATGTCAGAGGAAAACGAATTCCTGCCTCTCCAAGAGGCTTTAGGGACTGAGAGGATCTGTCTTGGGGACCCTGAGGTATCTGCTGCTCAGGGATTGGGAATCATTTGCTTCCAGAAGGGAGAGACCAAGGGCTGACTCAGTTTTAGTCCTGGCCACATTTTGACCCCTGCCTTTACCCATAGGCGCCATTGCTGATGAGCTTAATAGTTTCAAAGTCTTCTTCAGAGGGAGTTTTCTTAGATTGCAGAGATGCCCCGCGGCCCTGGAAGATAAGGCAAAAGGCAGGAGACAGTGAAGCTTCTCAGAGTCCAGCTGTGGTGTTCTGTCCATTCTTCCCTGGAAGCAGTGTGCCTTCTCAGTGTTTGCAGTCACCAATTCCCCACCTCTCCTTCAGAATTCTCTTAAAGAGAATTCACAGTTCTTGTTTCATAGGGCTCAGAGTCCAGGATTGGGAGCTCAGGGTCTTTACCTCAATGGAATCATCGGTCTCTGGAGTGTCAGGACTGTCGTAACTGCTCAATTGGGCCATTTCTAGAAACACAGCAAGGAAACAAGAGAAAAGTGTGTGGCACTGTCAGACATCACAGCAGTACCCTTAGGTCACAGAACAGGTATATATGTGGTAGGCATTAATGCTTTCTGCATTGGCCTGGAATGCAAATCCAGTCCTGTGGCTCAGTGTAGTCAGTTGTTGGATCAGGAAATAAGTCAAATGCTATTGTACCACTATTTTTACAAGCCCAGTGCCATTCACAAGGCCTGACACATTCTATAAAAACTCCTTTCAAACTTGGGACATTTTCTGGCAAACAGGGCCTAAGGCTGGACCATCCTGCTGGCCAACACTGCTTTGCTGGATGAGGCTGGAAAGCAGGGAAGATAGGAGCAAAACAACTACAGATTAGGATATGGTAGCCCACAGTTCATGTAGGGGCTCAGTGTGAAGTCCAGATGAATGGAGATATCCTCTGAAGCCCTGAGCTGGACCACTCCAAAGACAGAAGGATTTGTAAGGTGGCTGGCAGGATAGGAAAGTATGTGGAAGAGATAATCATTTATAAAAAATGTGATTATCATACTTTATTGGTGGCCTTGTTTGGTCTGAGGCTCTAAATCCAACCCAGCTGGGCCCAAGACAATCCAGGTAGGGACACAATAGGCAGATATGAAGAGTAATTCCAAAGGAAAAGGTGTTTTATGACAAGATATCACAGGGTGTCTCCTATGGTCTTAAGGCCCCCCAATACCATGTTATGTCCACATCCAGGCTAAATCTCTTCTTTATAGCCCCCATGCAGTATGCTCACCCTCTATGGGATCCCGTGTGAGGCCCAACTGGCTAATGATGTAGCGGGGAATGTCACATTTAATTCCATGTCCCTCTTTGGCATGGCCCTCAGCTGCTTCTAATAGGTGGTAGAACTCTTCAGGGTCAAACTCCTGTACCAGAGGAGAGAGGTGGTGATTGGTGAAAGATACAAGTGAATGCTGTTGATCTCTTTGGTTTTATAGCACATAGCAGAAGAGGATGAATACGAAGTCCTTCTCTGTGATAAGACACCCCACCCTCTAAAGACCCAGAAACAACATGGTTCAGGAATCACAAAAAATGGGGACAAAGCATCTCCATATCAATAAGGTTAAGAGCTTTTGGTTTTAAGAGACCTCAGTCTGTCAATCAGGTTCCAAGCCTTCCACTGGTCAGATGGTACTGTCAGGTGTGTACAGGTGCCCAGTCCAGAGCTGTCTTGGTACACACTCAACTGCAGCTTATAAGAGCTGCAGCTCCCAGTCACAGTGGTGCAAACACACCTTCAAACAATCACTGAGCTCCTCCTGTGTGCAAAGGGTGGAAGCTCCAATGCCAACCAAAACATAGTCCTTGTCTGCTTCTGTGTGGCTACCAAGTGCCATACCCTGAGCTAAATCCTCCTAACAACTCTTTGTCCTTGGTGAGGAAATCAAGGTGCATAGGAATGCCTGGTCACAAAGGTGGAAATGGAAAACCGGCATGCAAACCTGCCTGGATCCAAGTCCTGCTCTGCCACAGACTTCATGCTCTTGATGGAGATGCTCTCTAGCCTCTGCTTTGCTTGTTTTTGTTCCACCTAGTCTCTCCATTTTGGAGAATTACCTTACCTATTCAGATATAATCTAAGACTGACCTGGAAGTCCTTTTAACTTCTTATTCTTTCTCAGTCCCATCTCAGAAATCTACCTTATAAATAGCTCTCTAATCCACCTCTTCTTTATTCCCTACCATTGCCCTAATTCAAATCATGCCATCCCACTTTAATTGCTTTAAGTGCCTCTGTCCTGATTTCCCTTGCTCACCTGCCCTCTCTTCCAATTCACTATACATGTTGAGGCCCAAGTAATCTTTCTTAGAACTAAGTCTGATAGAATACTTAATTCAGAAATAAATAGGAACCATGTACTGATACATCCAACAACATGTATAAATCTCAAAATTAACACTATACAGAGTGAAAGAAGTCAGAACTGAATTTCATTATATGAAACTATATAAAGGCAAACATCCACAGCAAAAGCAAGCAGTTAAGTGGTGCCTGAAAGCAGGAGGGGCAAAGAACTGATGGCAAAGGGGCATGAGGGAACTTTTTGAGGAAACAGAAAAATCTCAATGATGACAGTAATTATACAGGTATATATTTGTTAAAACTCAATAGGCCGCATACTCCAAAAGGATGTATTTTATAGTATATATATTATATCTTAATAAAGTTGGTTAAGAAAACAGTAAATCTGACCATGCCACATTCTAACCTAAACTTTGTGGTAGCTGCAAGTGGACTTAAGGATAATGCAAACTCCTGAGCTGAGAACACAACACCTTCCATCATGTTGCATGGCCTGCCTTCCAACTTCATCCCTCACTACCTCATCAAACCCACCCTGTCTTCCTATCTCAGGTACCTTGCCTGGCAAGCTTGCATTCATTATTTAGGTCACTGAATAGGCCTCTTCTCCCCCAGGAAGCTTACTGAACATCCATTCTATGCAGGACTAAAGCACTTCCTTCAGGTTTCTGCTGTACCTTGCACACACTTGAGTTGAAACTCTGCTGGTTATAATTATTATTTATATATCCACATGCCTTATATTTGCTAATGTCACTATAGAGGAAGTATCTTGAGATCAGGGACTCTGTTCTATTCATGTCTGTACTTCCAGTGTCCAGCATTAAGCAGGTATGAGGTAGTTCAGTGTGGGAAGGGGTCAGATTAATACTTTTCCCATCAGGACCATTCATTTGTCCTCAAAGGAACCAGTTTAGTCCCCCACTGCTTAGAGATCATTTTTAAATATAAACCTAAAAAACAGAGATGGCAGTGTGCTGTGCTGCCACAGTGTTGCTGTTGGCAGGATACTTCCTTTATAGCCCCAACCTCCATCTCCCCATCTAATCTTCCCAGAGTCCACTTACCAGGCATTCCAGGAGACGAGCTGGGCGGGCAATGACAATCATCAGTTTTTTTACCAGCTGCATCACAAAAGCCACCTCTGAGCTCTCTGAGCGCTCATGAGCCTACAAAGAAGACAAAAGTCACTTAAGCAAGCTATTGGTCCAGTGGTGTGGCTGGGCTGAGCAGAACTGGAATGGGCAGAACTGACTATAGAGAGAAATAATTGGTAGTATAGAAAGCTCTGCAAAGCAAAGAAAAAAAGAAAAAAGAAAAAACAACCCCCCCCCCCCCAAAACTCAGTGAAGAAGGCTGGTCAGCTGTGAGAGGGAAGAAATTGCTCACTCATGAGACACCACTGAGCCTGAGAACACTATATGACACCAAGGAATGTCACACAGACGCACAGCTTTACCTGCTCCTCCAACCAACAAGCTTCACTTACTACCCACACCCCATCTCAAGGGGCAACTCTCAAACGAGCCTTCAGAGATACTTACTTTGTACCCCAGACAGACTGTACGGAACAAAAGACCTAAATGCTGGGGAGTGACATGACCAGAGAGGTATTTCAGAAAGACCACTAGCTGCAGTGCAGAGGGTGCACTAAAGATGGCAAGCCTAAAATCAGGGAAACCAACTAATATCAAATGCAATAACTCCAAAGAAAAAGGCAGAAGTCAAGGCAGTAAAAACCAAGATGAGCGCACAGCCTTGGGCCATTTCTGAGGTGGATCTGAGAGATGGCAGAAGAAGAAGAGAAGGTTACTGCAACTTCATTTTTAGGGAAAGTTCATTGAGCCCATAAGTGAAACAGGAACTATATAAGAAGATAAGTAGTTTAGGTGAGAATAGGCTAAAAACACGTTGTTTGGCTTTAGAGAAAAGAGCAGCGAGGCAGAAGAGGTAAGTTTAGTTTGAGGCTAGTCAAGTTTGAGGTGCCTGCATAGACCCTTGGTATTTGCTGGGCATAGGAGCCTCTTTCTTGTCTTCTGAAAACTGCTCAGGCTTCTAGGAGCCACATTGATACTGGATGGCTGCACCTTCTCTCCCACCTCCATCAGCTGACCAGTGTGGACTGCTTTCCTGGGAATTGTAAGATGTTCAGAAAGACAACAGTTAGTATCTATATAGATGAACTGTATAATCTTTGTGTGTAGATTATATATCTAACCTTAGAGTTAGAGGAAAAGCAGAGAAAAATAGCTGAGAAAAGGAGAATGAGCACTTCCAGAGTCTGTCAGTTTCTGCTTGCTGATACTGGTCCCTTCTTAAGGTCTGACGTATTTATATCCTCAGTTCTCCAAAACCTGGCCTTATCATTAGTTTCCCTTTACTGTTAAAACTTCTCTGAGTCAGATTTCTATTACTTATGACGAAAGAATATGCACCAATCTGGGGAAGTCAGTGTAGGTTACTGATCTGAAGTTTAGGAGAACAAGGGTGCACGTGGGAGTCTTCAGTGGGGGACCTGGGAGGCTCATTAGCACAGGATGGAGAAAGGGAAAAGAGGAAACAGACACTCTGGACAGTGCCCTGAAAAGAGCAGCATTTTAGAGTGGGTAGAGTGGGAACTTATGAAAAGGCAGCAAGACTGGAGAGAACAGGAAACTGACGATAAGGAGAGCTAAGGTTCAAGAGGTATTCATTGAGTCCTGTAGAGAGGTGAAGAAAGATGAGGACTGAAAGAGGTCACAGGATATTGCAATTAGTCAATTATTTCCATGGTTCCTTTTGTCTGAACAGTTTTAGTGTAATCTGAGGGACACTCAGAAGACTGAGTAGTGAATACAAGGAAAGAAATACTGCAAATAAGGACTTCTAAATATATGTATATATCTATATCTACCTACCTATCTATCTATCTATCTATCTATCTATCTATATATATATATATATTCTCATTTGAAATTTTTCTTTCCCTTTTTTTTTTTTTAACTCCCAAATGTGGTGCTGGGGATTGAACCCAGGGCCTGGCACATGCTAGGCAAGCAATCTACCACTGAGCTACATTTCCAGCACCCTTGTCGCCTATTCACACATATTTATATTTATATATATATATAACAAACCTGAGTTTGGGTTATAGTTCTGCTACTTAAGAAATGAATTATTGGGGTGACTCAGTCCTTTTAAACCTCAGTTTACTTATCTTTAAATTTTGGGAATAATAATAGTGCTTTCCTTACAGGGTTGTGTAGATTAAATTAAATGGGATAATGCAGTGTTTGGCATGCAGTAAGTGCTCTGTAAATGTTAGTGATCTTTATTATTTTAAACAAAAAGCTGATAATGTAGATTTTTGATTAAACACCATTGAATGACTGCCATCTTTTTATTGACTTTAGGATAAAAATCTAAGCTTGGGTTCCTCCCAAGGGCCTTCAACATCTGGTCACCAGTCTAATTCTTCAAACTTACCAACTTTTTCTTGCAGGCATCATTTTACTCTACTCAGGCCACACTACTTCATCTGCAATTTCTGGAATGCACCAAGTTTCTTTGCACCTCTGAGAGATTGTTTATACTGTTTCCTAGGCTTAGTGAACTAACTACTTGCCAAGATTTTACTTTCTCCGAACCATGCCGAATCCTCCTCTGTGCTCAGAATTTACCTTTATTTAGTGCTTGTCAATCACATTGTACTATAATAAATGGAAGAGAGTGTCTGGCACACAGCACACATTGTTAATGAAAGCTGTTATTTTTACTGTAAGTATATATTGGTGGGTCTATAACCTTAGTCAACAGCAAATTCCCTCAGATGGGAGTCTACACGGAATTTTTCCCCTGGCATTCCAAGGACCTAACAAATCAGGGAAGAGAGGAACAAATTGGCTCCACATTCAGTGGTCTTCCTATTACATCAACCACTAACCCCAGGGGCAGTCAGTCTGAGAAAATGCCTGAAGGTTTTGGGTAAGACTCTGATTTTGTCATTTCAGAAGATCAATCGCAGATGTTTCAGAAAGAACCTTGAAGCTGGGTATAGTGGTGCATGCCTATAGTCCCAGCTACTCGTGAGGCTGAGGTGGGAGAATCCCTTGAGCCCATGAGTTTAAGACCAGCAAGGCAACATAGAGAAACCCATCTCAAATGGGAAAAATTTTTAAAAAGGAGGAATCCTGGAAATCATTCAGCAATACCCTGATTCCTAAATGTTTCTGGGGCACCCCATTTATTGTTGGAAAATTATTAGAAAGTTATTCCTGAGTAGAAACAAATAGCTGCTTTTCATGGGAATTTGGCTTTCTAAAGTCATATAGTGTTTGAATTTAAGTAATGCTTTTGAAACAGAGAAAGATATTTTTAAAGAAGGAAGTACTTTTTCACTTATTTAATTAAAAAAAAAAAAAGGGTGCAATAGGTGTTTTCACTGTAACTGCTGCCCACTGGGCTAGTTATGTCTTTAAAGGTATGAGAAAAATCTGTTATCTTTGCCATATAAAGGCCTTCCAGTATTTAACAGCAATAATCACGAGCATCTTCAGTCACCCATCTCTAGGTTCAACTATTCCCTAATTTTTTTTTAAATCCCTGCTCCTTCTAATTTCTAGACTCGTACATGGAAGTTCTTCTTTGATCATTAGACTCCATGGATCTAGAGGCAAAAAGGAGTTCTCAACTAAGTTATACTATAGTGATGTGAAGAGCCCTGCAGATAGGTGCATCCCCTCTCCCACAAACTACTGATGTTATAACATGGGGCAACTGTGATGTGAGAGGCTGACAGCAAAACAAGCGCGGGAACATGAAGCAGTGCAGGCTTGGTCTTGACTGTCTCTGAATTACTTTACTTTTAGCCTCATAGGGATTTTTTTCACACTGTGAAGGATCACATCCCTAAACACAGAAGTCTTACTACAGCACTTCTCATCATGTCAGAGGAACATCAGCAAGGGGATAAACCCACAGGTTAAGCCTTGGCCCTGCTTCCTCTGAGCTGAGGAGAAACAATTGGGAGGCTCTGCTTAAGCCAATTATTATTATTATTATTTTAGTTGTAGATGAAACAATACTTTTATTTTATTTATTTATTTTTATGTGGCGCTAATGATGGAATCCAGTGCCTCACCTGTGCTAGGCAAGTGCTCTACCACTGAGCTACAATCTCATCCCCTAAACTAATTATTTTGAGAAGAGAGCCTACCACATCCATTGGGGCCACTTTTTGGCTTTGGATAACAAATCTCTTAGTCTAAGAACTTATGAATCTACAATGTTAGAGCCTCAGGCAGAATAATATGGCTTTGGATGTAGAGAAGAAAGGACTTAAGGAACTGAGTTCACTGATACCATGCAGGCTTTACTCAGTGACTAGGGTGGGATCTAAGTCCATCAGCACCACATTTGGAGGTGGTTCCTGCATATTGGCAAGGACAGCTAGTGGTGCCTGCAGGCTGGGAAGACTGGGAACTTGCAAATTCCTGATTTCAGCCTACCACACAAGGTTTACCATCGCCCCAGCACCAAGACACTCACATCTTGCAGAAGTTTCTCCAAATTCTCCTGAAGTTCATAGAAGTAATGTGATGTAATGAGGCCACTCCGAGATTTATCCAGGCAGTCTCGGGCCATTTCAATCACCTGATGATGAATAAAGCTCAGGGTTCCATCTGCCAAGGGCAACACACTATCTGGAGTGTTGGAGGAAATGAACTCTGCTAGACGTTCTTCCATTTGTGCGGTGGCCTGGGAATAAAAACAAGAAAAATGACACTTTCCTTCTAGTCCTAGCTCAGTTGGAGCTAAGCCAGAAGGACATGATAACAGCTACAGGATGGGCTCCCTGTGAGCCTGGTTTCCTGATGTTGCATTTGAGAAATCTAATGACTGAAGACACGAGAAGATCACTTTTAAGTCAAGTCAGAATGCTCTAGCACTATATTCAAAGGCCTCTTATTGCCTGAATTTGCCAGTCCTGTAGCGCATGCTCTTTTGTCTGGGGACACAGAAGGTTTGCTCTTCTCCTTTACCCTGGCATATCATGCCTCTGACTTTTTTTATGCTGTTCACTGACTGTGGCCTTCTCACCCTGCCAGGTCTGCCTCCCAAGCTCCTGTTAGTTCTTTCATCTCACTCAAGCATCACCTCTCCTCAGGGAAGTCTTTCCCCTAGCAAACAAGAGTTCCCTTTCCTCAGTGCTTCATCCATTGGCCTTCCAACTGGATACACATAGTGTACAGACACTGTTGAGTTCTAAGCCTTTCTCTGGACTGGGAAGTTCTATAAATCAGAGACAATTATTATCATCTCAGGATCCTCATACTTAACCTGAGGACCTACTTAACAGAGGTTCTGCTGGACACAGCTAAGCAGGTACTCGGAGAATGTTTACTGAAGTTGTGAACCTGTCTGGTCTCAGATACCAAGTTGGGATGAAGGGCTGTGGATAGAAACATGACTCTTGCCTGGATCTCAGCAGAACAGAATGGAGGCCTGGCTCAGAGCCTTCTTGGGGACCTAATTGTACACTCATGTCAAAATGACAAATTACATCACTGAGCAAGTTCAAATCTGCCTCTCTAGGACTCCAACTTCTTTCTTTAGTCACTAGGTGGTGATTTCTGATTTTAAGTATGTGTTTAGGCAAATGTATACATATATACACATGTGTGTAGAAAGGGAAAGAGAGCAGGAAGTGAAGGAGTCAACGTATTTTCTCTAGCAAAAGTTCATCTTACATGAAGGACTGGAGACATGTCTATGAAAACCAACATACAGTGCTAGAATGACAACACAATAGCTGACATACAAGAAGCAAACACATGGTATGCATCTCTCAACACTACACAATCTGGAACTTCATTATAAAGTACAACAAGATGATTTCCAAGCTGCTTGTTCTGCCCCTTCTTTGCTCTTGTTAGTGCCCATGCCCAGACTAGAAAGCACAGACCCACAGGGCACAGATTAAATAGAAAAATAATAGCTAATACTTACTGAGCGCTTCCTATGTTCTAGGCACATAGAATATCTAGGTAATCTTCATTAATGCTCACAAACTCCCTACGAGATAGACATCCTTATTATTCTGAATTGGAGATGAGGGAAATGAAGTCCAGAGAAATTAAATAATCTATCCAGGGTCATACAGCTAGTAAACAGTAGGAGCAGATTTCAGTTCAGGCAGTCTGGCTCCTTGTTACTATGCTTTACTGTACATGTCAAGAGGGAAAAGCACAAGGGGTTTACCACCTCCCTCAGCCATCATATCTACACAGAGAGTATACCTGAGTCTAGAGGAAGAGCCTCAAAGAGGAGCACGACCCCCACAGTGCATGCCCCAGGCAGAGACAAACAGACCCAGGAGTTGTGAACAGAGGATGAAGAATGAGGCTTGGGCATCCTAGGACATTGTCAGTTTACTGCTCCCTCTCAGACAGAGCTGGCTACTTTCTGCAGGAAGGCCAGATCAGAGTGGTGTTCAAACAGAAATGCAAATGGGAAGCAAGGTCCTAGGTCCTGCAGATAAGTGTGAATGCTATTTCTCAGCTATCTCAGGATAACAACCTATTTTCTTCCATCAACATTTTCCTGCTTGAAAACACAAATACAAATGTTAGTAAGCAACTCTGTGCCCTTTGTCTCCCATTCTATTGCTCCCTCTGGACTTCTTCCTGCCAATACAGCATCCTTCTGTGTACTGTCTGGGGCCTGCTTAAGAAATCTGTACCAAATGTAGGGGATTCTAGAGAGCTAATCATGTCATGGGGGCACCATGACTCACAGATCCTGACATGCACAGTGAAAACTCAGGCCCCCAGTTCGCTCCTTCTCCTTTAACACATTAGGTAGTATACCTTTCTGACATTCCCTTCTAGTCACCTGTCCCTCTGGGGAGTGGACAGACAGAGGCTCTGCAAATACAGCCCACGAACTCACAGACCCTGCTGCCTCCTGCTGCTCATGCAGTCTGGAAGCCCTCATGCCTGTGTCTTCCTCCTCCTCTGAGAGCCTTTCTGCTCCTTTTCTTGGTTACTTCTGGAGGCAGCACTTCACCCTTCGCCCCAGAGTGTTCTTACTGGACTGGCAGTAGGCAGCCATCCTTAGGGTATTATCAGTCTTCTTTTAAGTGAATCCTTACCTTGGGGAATCTTTCTTTGTACACATGATTCATCATTATTATTTCACTGTCAAAGGAAACTGGGGACCGTCCAGGACTGAATAAGAAAGAAAATAATCATGTTATTTTAGTACTATGAAACTCTCAGAGAGAAAGATAGCCATCCCCAGAAACCCTGCCCTCCCACTCATTTCAGCACCCCCCACATTTCCATCTTAATGAGAGCTGGCTGCATGCCTGTAATCCCAGTGGCTTGGGAGGTTGAGGCACGAGGATCATAAATTTGAGGCTAGACTCAGCAACTTAGTGAGGCCCTAAGAAACCTAGTGAGACCCTGTCTCAAAAAGTCGAAAGGGCTGGGGATATGATTCAGTGGTAAAGTACCTCTGAGTTCAATCCCCAGTACCAATAAAATAAGTGAGGTGGGGGCGGGGAGAAAGATAGAAGTGGGGGGGTGAATATGCAAACGCTGAGTTCCAGAGCCTTCCTTATTCCTAGAGTTCCCAGGGTACCAAAACAAGGTTCAAAAACAATGCCATCTGGTGCTAGGTTATCTTCCTGAAACAAGCATGGCTTTCACAAAGAACTCTTGCCTGGGCGTGCAAAGGCTGAGAAAGGAGAAGCCTACTCCTGAGCGCACTGGTGGCTTTTCTAGGATGACCTCTCCAGAACAAGGTTCTGTGTCCTTGTAGCTTGGCCAGTGGGGTCTGTTATACCTTCACTCGCTCTGGGAATCAAATCAAATTGACCAACCTCCAAAGCAACCAAAGGAAGACTCTACACACCCATTTCGTTTTCCAAACAAACTGTAAGTCAACAGTATTAACTTGACCTCTGACCTAGAGATGAATGAGGTGACTCTAGCCTGTAGTTGGCTGTAAGTCTAGGTCATCTATTGAAGGGAACAACAGTATTTTCAGTCTTAATTTATTACCTTCCCTGGTAACCTAAATCTTCCCCTCTAGCCCACATGCAGTTACATCTCCTTAAAGAATTTAAAATTCTGAGTAATACAAATTTTGGGTTCTGCCTAATTTAGTGCCCTGACAGGAGATCTCAGCTGGGCTAGGTTCAAAACTGTTCCTCTTTGCCTTTCTCCTCAGAGTGAGCCTTGTTCTGTCTGTTTCACTGATGCACATGACCAAGTATTTAAAGGTATTACAAGAGGGACTTCCCTGAGTGTCACTGTGGTCCTCTGGGTCCTAAGAGGTACCCTTTACTCTGTGTAAGTTGCTGAAATTACCAAGATTCAGGTGTTCCTCTACTAGACAAGGAAAGTCATTAGCATCTACTCTCACTCATTTGTATTCTTGATCCTTTGTACTTAAGTACCAGTCATCATCTTCAATCTCTGAAGCTAAATCAGTCTGGTCCAGCTTACTCCCTGTCACTCACAGTGCCAGCATTACCTTAGGGGAATCTTTATGGGAGATAGTGCTCCCTTGGGACATCACCCTGTGCATGTTGGACAATTTCTTACTTCCCAAAGACCCTAGAAAGTCATGAAGTTGAGCTCATTTTACTCTCTACCCTCTCCCTTAACATGGAATGTTGGCACAGATTTACCAGCTAGTACCAAAGAGTATGGGCAGTTAATGGCTGGGGGTGCAGTTCAATGGTAGAGTGCTGGTCTTGCGTGTGCAAGGCCCTAGGTTGGAACTTCAGTACTTCCCCCTCACCAACTCAGGGAAATTCAGAAAAAGTAGCTGCTAAAGTTTGTTTAGTTTGATGAAGGTAGGCTCAGGTGACTCAAGGAATTGGGATTGAGATAGACTTGGATGGGCATTTTTTATTTCACTTAATTTTTGCAGCACTGGGGATTGAACTCAGATATACCTTACCACTGAGCTACAGCCTCAGCCCTTTTTATTTTGAGACAGAGTCTTGCAGAGTTGACAGGGTTGGCCTTGAACTTGCAATCTTCCTGCCTCAGTCTCCCAAGTCACTAGGATTACAGGTGGGTACCGCTGTACTCAGCTTCAGATGAGCATTTAATTCTGCTTTTAAATTGGGCTCCTTCCCCAAGTCAGTCACTTGTGTCTGCAGCAGCAACTTTTCCAGCTGGCCTGGCTCATACACTCTGGATCCCATGGTTTTTAAGTCAGGTAATCATTAGAACTGATAATACTATTACTTTATTTTACTGAATGGAGTTGGAAGGGAAAAAGAGAAAGATCACTTGACAGTATTGCCAGATAGCTTTTGAGTAATGCACTGAGATGAACCTGAAGACAAATCAGTTTTGAACATCAACTGGACTTGATTTACTCAAGCTGGCCAATATGCTCCACCAGAGGTTAGAAACCACAGCCAGCAGACCAAATCTGGCCCATTACCTGTGTTTCTAAACAAAGCTTTTATGTTACCTGTGGCTGCTTTCACATTATAACAGCAAAGTTAAGTAGTTGTGGCAGAGACATATGGCCTGTGAAACCTAAAATATTCAATATCTTGGCCCTTTACAGGAGATGTACGCCAACCCCTGTGGTATGTAGCAATCAGAGGTCCACGGGTACTGGGACAGTGGGCAAGAGCACCCCTCACCTGAGGCTGCGGGAGCGGGGCCGCATGGCTGGGGACTGTCGTCCTTCCTCATCTGGCACGCTTTCTGTGCTGAAATGCTTCGTCAGAAAATGCAGCTCATCAGCGGTAGGCTGGAAAGGCAACTGATGCAGCTTTTCTTGTGAGGAACATGATGACTATGGGGGAAAACATTACGAACAAGATTAAAGATAGGATCAAGCATGGTTCAAGAGTGGACAAAGACTGAAACTGCTCAGGGACTTCCTCGCCAATGTGAACACAAAGCAGATTCTCCTTTCCTGGCTCCCTATAGCCTGGACTGGGCACGATTCTGTTCACCATGAGTCCTTCAGAGGTCTCAGTCCTGATCAAGCCAAGACACTGGAGTCATTCAGGAACTGTGCTGGGAGCTGGATCCAGGCCTTCATGAGGCCCCACACCTAGGAGCTTTTTGAGGAAATAAAAAGCAGATCCTCTGCAAGGACCACTTGCCTTCTATGAGGCTTTTGGCTAACTGGGATGGTAAGCAATTAATAGAACATGCTTCCTAGCTCAAGAAACGTTCTAGGTATGTTCAGCTGCAAATGATATCCCCTTAAGTTTTCCCTTTCACAACCTTGAGAATGCCACCAAGGGGACAGCTCACCCAAGCTTCCTTTCAGCTGTTATGCAAAGGAAAACTGGCTTTGCTGAGGCTGGGAAGCTATGTCCAGATGCTAGGGACAACACGAGGCAGGAAAATACACCAGAGAAGAAAATTACTTCTAGATCTGGACCTAAAGATTCGACTTGATCTGAAAACAATCATGAACTCTAAACATGGCTGAGTGACTGAAGATTCCTGACAAAGTGTTCGCCAATCACAACAGACCATTTGAGGAAGTGAACCAGTATCACTGCAGGAAGCCCACAAATACAGCTATGTTGCAGCAATCCACATGGCTCCAGAATCAGTGAGCTTCTCCTCTATCCTATAAGACTGGCTAAGAGAACAGGCAAGTCTAGCACCACTGACCCAATTTAAAAACTCTAAATCCAGGGCTGTGGTAGTGGCTCAGTGGTAGAGCACTCACCTAGCATGTGTGAGGCACTGGGTTCAATTTTCAGCACTGCATATAAATAAATAAAAATAAAGGTCTATCAACAACTAAAAAAACGTTTTAAAAAAATCTGAATCCATTTAGAGTCAAAGCTGCAGCACCACACAGAGGGAATTCTGATGCTACAGGGTCAACACCAAGTGAGAAATTAGCACTTTTTTGGGGGGCTAATAGAGTGTGTCTCTCTCATGGAATGTTATAGTGCACAAAATTGTAAATAGCTAGTGCAGTGTCTTCATAGGGCTCTGTCCTGGCCACATATTTATAAATGAATTGGATCAGGCTGCAAAAAGAATTATCACCCAATTAACACAAAGCTAGTGAGGCAATACATTATGGTGGACAAAATTGGTATTTTAAAATATTCCAATAAGCTGGAGCAATGGGTTGAGTATGATAAATTTACTGAACAGATAAAAATATATATATATAGTATAGTGTGTATACATATACATATATAGGATACACACACACATGACTCTTACTTTGGGTTTAAAAAAATCACTTGAGTAAAAGATTATGGAAAAATGGGTATTTAAGCTTAGCTGCCAAAGATCAATAAGACCTTTGGATTAATTTAACAGTACTATCTAGTCACAGAAGAAAATGATAATCCTTTGCTGTGCTTGGGATTCAGGACTATAGACAAACCTGTCAGAGAAGACTTGAAGAACAGTGGAAGAACTGGGGATAGGGTCATCAAGTCTACTCCCTGTAAAGCCTAAAATCCTAGTATTTAGCTTTTTACAAAGTTGGTCAACCCTGCCATCCTTTAATAAAAAGAAGGATTCATTTTAGGGTCAATTGTACACAGTAGCAATTAGTGTTTCAGTTGCATTTTTGGATAAAACCTTCTTTAAAAGAAATATAAGTAAAATTTTAGAGTTAGGCTTAGTCTTTTGTTAATATACATCACACTTTTCCTTCCTTTTGGGAAAGTAAAAGGTAAAAAAGGAGGCAGGTCTGTCAGGGCTTTGTGACATGGGAGGGATGATTTGCTCTTGGTTATAGTTCTAGAAATAAGGATGGTGGGTGGGCAAGGGAGCCATGCTTAGGAGTCCTCGGGCCCAGCCTCACTGGCAAAGCAAAAGTGCATTCTCAAGCTCTTCTCTGACTCTCCTAGGAAGAACTGACTGCCAGGGAGGGGAGGGAACCTTCCAAAGGTATTTATGGATCTGACTATGTATGTGAAGGTTCACTAAACTTCTGCCCTACTCAGCCCTAACAAGCTATTTGAATTTGCCTTTAAAGGAAAAGTTAAGAATCATTTTGTAGTACTAGATAGTGCTGTATGGATCAGAATGAAGGAGGTATGGTCACAGATATGGCTACTTACTGAGACAGTAGAGCTAGGGGTGTTGGTTCCATAGCCTGAAGAAGGCAAAGAGGCCAAAGACCAGCGCCGTCCATCAGTCCTATGTAAGAAGAAGAATATCAGGTAGTTCCTACAGGTCCCTACCCTGAGCCCAGGACCTGTCTGGCTATGTCCATCAGCAAGTTTGGACAGTTGATCTGCTGGAGGGTTTCTCCTCATCTCAGAACAGTACAGCTTCATCCAGCACATGCCCTTTCCTACAAGAGGCCTATTGATGTATGTTTTCCACTTCAGAGATGGACACTTCTGACTATGAGGGAACCCATGGCTTTGAATAAGAGCATCTACTATATAATACTGTGGTTTTAGAATAAATATTTTAATACTTTCAACTCATTCACTTTTTGAAAGAAGCAACAGGAGAGGACTCTACCTAAAAGCATCATCTAAGGACAAAATTGCCACTGAAATAAGCTATATCCTTTTTATTGAGATGGGGTTTCCCTACCGTTGTTCAGGCTGGTCTCAAATTCCTGGGTTCCAACAATCTTCCTGCCTCAGTCTCAAGAATAGCTGGGAATACAGGCATGAAGCACCATACCTAGCTTTATTTCCTTTCTGAAAACTACATGAAGGGCTCTTTGGTTTCCCCAGGACACTGGGTTGATAGTAAGGAAAAAGTGGACCACAATCTGGATCTGAACTGAACATCAACAGATGGCAAATAGTTACAGGCCACCTAGGATTCATCAGGACACATAAAATCAGTCTCTGAGAATGTTTGCCAAAGAGTGACAGTAACCTTAAAAAAGAGGAGGGAGGTGACATACCTTTGGCTTTATATGAGACTTTGGAGGAGGTTTCATGCTATTCTCCAAAGAATGTCCCTCAAAGTTCTCATCCCAAATAACCACAATTATGTGCTTTACTATAGCAGAGAATTAAAGCTTTTAAACCATGAACATGTGATTGTTTGCCTGGACTGTGGAAAGTGGCATAAAGTATTGTTTCCTGTGAAGCTTAGAGGTACATAGCCTGCTGAAGTTGAAGCTGTATGAAAATTTCTTCACTGCTACCCATAGAATCTTAGAATATTAGCAACTGAAGACCTTTAGAAGTTAAGTTCTTACTATAATTTGCAGAGAAAATTCTGAGACCCAGAGATTGGGATGATTTGTCCAAGGCTTCATAGTTACAGTAAGAGATGGGGAGTGGAGGAGAAAGGAGAAAAGAGGAATAAATATTGGTAGGGTTTCTCCTTTTGAAGCACTGTTCCCCACCCTTACCAATACAGAGCAGCTTTTCTACTGTGTTCTATAAGGGAAGAGCCTAGTGTTCATGCCACATGCACATAACTCAAACTTCATGCTACCCAGGAAGCCAGCACATATAAATCAGAACTCTGCTGGAACCTTATCTCTGAAGCAAAGAAATGTCCAGGAGGGTGATAAAACATGATGTTCTCTCTAACTCTTTGCTAGGCACTGGATGCTCTACATAAGAAAGTCATTCAATCCCAGGAAAACAGAGCTCAGCAAAGAAATGTAACTCAGAAATGGATTTTCTAAGGTCCTGTTAAACACACATTTTCACATGTGATTTTCAATCCTTTACTTTTTTTTTTGGGGGGGGGTGGTACTGGGAATTGAACTCACGGCCTTGTTAGATAAAAATAGAAACCAAATGCATGGCAGTCACTTCTCTGTATATTGAAGAACAGGGGCCACCAGAGTCAGAATGAAATGCCACCATAGGATGTCTCTAGTTCCTTTGTCTGGTCTCCTCACTGGGAGACTAAGGAAAGTTGTAAGATTGCAGGTGACTTGTCCCTAGGCTCAGAAGTTTGGAACTATTCAGTAGTTCCTGCCTCCATGCATATGAGCTCTAAGCCTTGGTTCCAGCAGGTAGTGAGGGATGCTATGAGGCCTCTTTGATAAATATGCAAGGCCCAGTGTTCATCCCCATAGTCAGAGAAGAATCATCATAACCAGTTCTCTCACCAAGCACAAAATCACAAGCCACATTATCCTGCCATGCATAGCAGTGGTCCAGCCCCCTCTCCCCATCATACCCACTATTACCTGTCTGCTCTGTGGCCATGGCTGCAGTGAAAAGATGTACAACACAGTGAGCACCAAAGGGAACCAGAGAGAGCAATCTGTTTGACCCCCAGCATTTGGTTTAGCTTGACAAAGGCAAATTTTCTGCTTATGAATGTGTAGCATTTGGAAGGTAAAATGACCTCAATAACTAGGAACCAACAATTTCTGGTACCCTCTTTGGCATGGTTGAGGCATTCCTCTCTATCCCATCAATAACTAGCAGTTTTTCCTACAGGAAAAACTAGGAGGACAGCCCAAGGTTCTATTGCATATACATGACTCAAATGTCATGTCTCCTAGGACAGATTTGAGTCAGTGGTAATACCAGGCCCCAAAGCCTCCTAGTTGGTCCTACTCTTGAAGCCTAAATCAAGTAGATATAAGGGCAACAATGGAACCTGCTATTCCCTCAACCTAGGATAGTCCCCATACCTATGTCCTTACATCTAACAAGGCAGCTGCTTCTCATCCTTCAGAGTGGCTTAATGTGACCACCAGTGGGGATTCACCAGCCCCATTCTTCTTATTCTTTCATGCAGCATCATGTTCTTTCCCTTTGTGGTCAGAGCTTATAGCTAAATATTTGCTTGTTCAGGTATTGTCTGTCTCCCTCATCACCCATTTGATCAATAAGCATTGATGCTTATTACGTACTAGGAGAAACAGTTTTGAACAGATGAAGGTATTAAAGGTGACTTGATTCTTGTTGAGGTGAGAGGAAAAAAACATGACAAAAAGAAAATATTAAAAATATGAGAAGGCTGGGGTTGTGGCTCAGTGGTAGAGCCCTGCCTAGCATGTGTGAGGCACTGAGTTTGATTCTCAACACTGCATATACATAATTAATTAATTAAATAAAGGTTCATCAACAACTAAAAATATTAAAGAAAATAAATATTATAAAGTATAGTTTAAAAATAAAATTGGATGATTTAGATTGTGTGGTTAGGAAAGGTTTCTCTAAGAAAATAACATTTAGGATGAGATAGGAATGACAAGAATGAATTAACCAAGTGAAGATCTGAGGGGAGAGCATTCCTTAGAAAGGGAACAAGTACACAGACCCTATCTAGTTTTAAGAAAGTAGGGACTATGTCTATTTTGTTATCAATGTAAAACTAAGCACTCAACATAGTGTCAGGCTCAGTAAAAAAGTCAGAATTCAGTAAAAATTTATTGAATGAATGGAAAATGACTTAATGCCACCTCTGGGGATCTGGTCACAGGTCCTAATGTCCCAGTTCATACTTAATCTGAGGCTACAGTTCATATACAGTCCAGGCAGAAAGTCTGGGATAAGTCTTTGCAGCTGTTCTGCAAAAACAAACATCAATCCAACATATTC
Source organism: Sciurus carolinensis (assembly GCF_902686445.1). Taxonomy (NCBI): domain Eukaryota; kingdom Metazoa; phylum Chordata; class Mammalia; order Rodentia; family Sciuridae; genus Sciurus; species Sciurus carolinensis. The sequence goes on from NC_062213.1 coordinate 174,171,594, forward strand.
TTATATTGTAAGTGACACTACTTGAATTCCTAGTTAAGTAATTGGAAATTATAGAGTAGGAGAGATGAGTCCAGGGAATACATCTGAATAAAGTTTCTTTTAAATAAAGTAGGGGTCAGGAGGGGCACCCAAGTCAGTCATCAAACTTCTCCCTGCTCAAGTCCTTTTCAACTACACAGAATCCTGGAGAGGAAGGGATGTATTTCTTCTAGGTTGTCATTTGAATAGTGAGTAAATGCTATTTCCAGAAGTCTGTTTTTTTGTCATGTCATTTTAAAAAGTAGTGTAAGTATTAAAACTGCTCTTGTCTCAAGGTGTACTATGTTCTCCATCCATTAATAGTTCTAAATCTGGACTCATAATTGAAGTACTTAGTCTTTGGTACTTAAGACTCTAACCAGGAAAAAACTTAAAAATTTTTTTTTTAAATTTGAAACAGGTGTAATGGTGCATGCTTGTAATTCCAGTGACTCAGGAAGCTGAGGCAGGAGATGCCCAAATACAAGGTCAGCCTCAGCAACATAACAAGGTCCTAAGAAACTTAGTGAGACCCTGTCTCAAAATGTAAAACTTTAAAAAAAAAAAAAAAAAAAAAAAAAAAAGGGCTGAGGATGAGGTTCAGTGGTTAAATGCCCCTGGGTTGAATTCCTGGTACCAAAAATAAATAAATAAATAAATAAAACAAGAACTTAAACTCTGTCAAAATAGAATCTTAAAAAAAGTTCTGAAAAAGAACTGTGTGTGTGTATCCTTGGCACACAGTTTGGATGGATTCTGTCAACCTGGACTTCTATAGAGGTCAGGTGATACCCTAACCATAGGAGAAGCTGTCAAGATGGTTACTCTGGGCCACAGACAGGCTTATAGCACTTTCAGTGAGGAAATAAACGGGAGGAGGAATATAAGCACAGCTCTGTATATACCAAATCTTTCTAATTCATGGAAGAATAAGTGAAGACCATGCAGTCTTTCTATGCCCACATGTAGGCCAGATGTTCAAAGCTGAGGAGAGAGGAATGTCAGGCCTTTCCAGTTCCCTGGAACTCTCTGGGTTAGAGGAATGAGAGTATACCTTTGGGTCCTCCAGGGAGGAGAGCCCATTTTTCTATTGATCACTGTAGGACATCTATCAATTGAGGTATAGTGCTTTGGTACATAATTTTAGGATACCAGGGACTTGTGATTAAAAATTATAAAAATAAATCCACTTCTTAAATTTATTCTCCCATTCCAACATTCAAATGCAAATACTTAGGTTATACAAAAAGCAAAACTTGAACAAGATATTATGATCTGAGCGAGAAAAGCAGGGAAGGATTTTGATGGCTGGTAGTCCGAGGTAACTCACTTGAAAGTACACTGACTTATAGAAGGAATTTGATATTCAACTAACATTCATGAGCAAGTGTGTCACAGGTGTTAGTCACAGAAGAATTTTTCTTGCAACTTACCTACGGGCAGGAACAAAGGAAAAGTGAGCAGGTGTATTTGGAGAGAAATTCCGGGGGCTATCCAAAGGACTGTTACCTGTGGATGGAATAAGGAAAACAAAAACAAAAACAAAAACAAAAAAATCTCTGAGAGATTCCCCTCTGAGGAGTGTTGACAAGATTTTTAGGCAAGAAATCTTCCTTTACCATTGGCAATTAGCATATCTTGTTATTTTTTCAGGCCACCATCAGTTTATAATCTCCTTTTTGTAAAAGTTTGGCAGCCCAAAGGTTTTTTCTCTTGTTCCCATGTTGCCTATGACAAACCACATCTCTCAGATATCCATTCTAGGTCCAGCAGCAACTTACCTGTTTCCTGTCCTTCTAGGAACACCTCAGGTTCCAATCTGCCTTGTTAAGTTAACCCAATTTTCCAAAGGCTTTGAGAGCTCCCCTGGTGCAGATGGTACAGCAAATGCTCAAACATTTCTCCAAGGGCAGCAGGACTCCTAATCCAAAGTCTTGCACATCCATCTCTGCACACTGCATCCAACAAACTAAACCAGAAGACTATATGCTTTAAGGAGGAGCTGAAATTCTCAGGTGGGGACTCAGGACAGCAGTGTATCTTAAAACAGTTCATACTCAAGCCTCCAAGTCTGCAAAGCATATCCAACCTTCTGATGGTGTAGGAATTACTATCATCTCCTAACTATGCTTCATGTGTCTTCTGTAACTTGCTAACTTAAAACTCAGAAGCTTTGAACAAAACCATGTGCTTACTTTTGTATTAGTCACAACAGTTCTTGAACCTAAGGCTGCCATACTTCTCTGGTCTGTATTCCAGCTCAGGCTAATACTTAGGAGGACCTACTTGGCAGAATTGTCTATCTGTTTCTACCTGAAAGGCCACTTTGAAGTAAGCACCAGATTTCATGATGTGCTGACACTTCATAAACCTTATAAAGTCTGGTCACTTTCCCACTTCTGTGCTTACTTCTGAGAATCAACACTGGCTATGAGAAACTGAAGCTACCTGGGGCCAGTGGTTTCATGTGCCCTGCCCTTTTCTCAGTTTGTTTCCTGTGTAATCTATGGATTTTCCAATGTGTCATGAAGCTGCTTTATGGTTTCCCATAATCTCTATCCACCAGGGCCTAGATAGCACTTAGTGTCATTCAGTCCTAATCTGGTAAGAACCAGTCTCTCAATCAGTGCTCCATCATTTATGTAGCAACTCTGTGTCAGTAATAAAAGGCACTCTCTTTGGTTGAACTAATTACAAAGAGGCAGTCTCAGCTTCTTCTCACTCCCAGATGCACAAGATGCACAACCTTATCTATTGGATCTGCTCTCAACCTAGTACTGAAGTATGATAGAAAGTATAAGGATAGGTAGAAGAAACATGTGGAACAAAATAAGAGTGGTCATGATTTAAATTCCAGATTTAATCTCTACCTCTACATACTCTGCTCACAAACAATGCTATTAAATCAATTATCAGTGTTGGAAGTTGTATATGAACTATGGATTTGTTTGAGTCATTAAGGCAGGGAAGCTGCTTTTCTGGGAACTCCTGGGTGAAATTCCCCAGTTCAAGAAAGTCCAGATCATGCAGTCGCCCTGCCTTAGCTCATAGCTCTAGGTTCAAACACAGCCACTGGAAGATGGGTGTTACCTGCCAAGCTCCAACAATCTGTTTTCCTGAAGAAACTCATCATTGAATCACTGTGGTGTGTTCCACTATAAATAAAGCATACGAGGGCTTTTCTCTTTGTGAGGATCAGACCCATCAGGTCTGTTCCAACGATCATGCCCCCGCTCTGAATATATATATAATTCTCTTATTTTGTCCTTTTTTTTTTGGCGGTGCTGGGGATTGAACCCAAGGCCTTGTGCTTGCAAGGCAAGCACTCTACCCACCGAGCTATATCCCCAGCCCTAGTCCTTATTTTTAAATACTACTTTTCCAGCTTTTATTTCCAGCCAGCCCACATCTCTGATGATTACCCACTCCCTCCCCACACAGGACGTGGGCAGAATATCAGTATCAGACCCTACCTGCAGGTCCATAAACAACTTATCTCCTGAATTGGGCCTAATCAGGCCCCAAAATGCTTTGCTCAACAAATGGATTTTTCTGTAATCTTGGGTTCTGATTACTCCATACATAAATCATATTTCCAATAATACCCACAATAGGAATTAGGGTTGGGGTTAGGGAAAGTTCACTGGATTGGACATAGGGGAGTTGGGGGAAAGGAGCGGGATGAGAATGGGAAAGGCAGTAGAATGAATCACACATAACTTTCCTATGTTCATATATGAATACACGACCAGTGTAACTCCACGTCATGTACAACCATAAAAAAGGGAAATTATACTCCATGTATATATGATATGTCAAAATACATTCTACTGTCATGAATAACCAGAAAGAACAAATAAAAAGTAATACCCATAGTAACCCTCAATGCTACACAAACATAGCATTGTTTGATGAAATCCCCAGATAGGGATATCAAGAGAGATTTTTAAGAAGAAAATTTTTCAAGAAAGAAAGAAAGAAAAAAAACCCCACCTCCAGTAGGTAATGATTAACATGTTAAAAAGTGACTACACAAAGGAAAACAAAAAAATATAGATTTTACACATATATATTTTCCATACTAAGATAAATCAATGCATAAATCTTCTTTAAAGCTCACAGTCCACTCTATCTTTCAGATGGTATACTTCTTGTTTTCTCTTAATAATATTAATCTAGTCTCATTCTGGCCTCTTCTTAAATTCCTTTCTGTAGCAAACCTCAAGAACCTATGCCCCTTCCAGTGACCTGAATTGAGGTTTACTTCTCCTTGAGGACCTACCTCTTCAGGAAACCTATCCCAGTGATACAATTAGCTCTGAGTTTTCCATGCTCTCTATCTAGGGCAATCCCTTATGATAATTCCCCTCTGCTGCCTGGGTACAAGAGAAGTAAGTGATCTTGAGTAGTTGCTTCCTTAGCCAGGACTTAATAAGGATCAGACCTTCTCAGAAAATATTAAGGCCTTAAGAAACAAACAAACAAACATGAAAGCAAGCAAATAAACAAAACAAAACACCTATGCTTTTTGGATACGTCATCTCAAAGATTAACAAGTACAAGTTGAGCATTACTTATCTGAAATGCTTAGAATTGTCATGTTGGTGCTCAAAAAGTTTGCTTTTGGAGCATTTTAGATTTTCTAATTAGGGACTATCCACCTAAAGTCACAAGAAAATCCCTGGACCTGAGTATCCTACAATGACTAGCCTTCCCAGGACCAGGTCTGATTGGTACTGATTATAGGAGAAAATACACAGAGGCACAAAGAGTCTCCCTGGTGCTCTTAAGAAAGCTGGCAATAAATAAAACACACATATATCAGAAATAATTAACATCAAAAGGGGAAAAAATGGCAAAAAATAGAGTATCACTAAGCTGTAGTACAACCTCAAGTGGGAAGAAAAGAGGTGGTACAGATGAAATATTTGAAGAAATAATGTCCAGCAATTTTTCAAATTTGATGAAAACTATTTAAGACACATCTAAGAATTTCCAAGAAACCCAAGTATAAGAGAGGGTTTGGGAGTATAGCTCAGTGGTAAAGCATTTGACTAGCATACACAAATGCCCAGCACCTCAAGAGAGGAAAGAAAGAGAACACTACACAAGAACTGCACATCATAATCAAAGAGCTTAAAATTCAAATTAATGAAAAAAAAAATCCAAAAGGAGTCATGGGTAGGGTAAAAGGGAGAAGATACATATAGATGAACAAAGGTGATTACAGGAGATTTCTCATTGGAATTGATGCAAGAAGACAGTGGAGTAACATCTTTAAATTATGAAAAGAAAAAAAAAAACATTCTGCCAAATGAGAGTTCTTATATTCGGTGGAGTGAAGAATTTGACTGGCTTCTATTCCCAGTTCCAGGGATGAAGCCTCTAAATTCAAGTGATAGGAGTATCTTTGTTATTCATGGTGGGTCCAGATGCTTTATGCTAATGAGATGGCTCAGGGTGGACTCAGGGTGGGGGCTGGCCAAATCAGGTTGAGACTCTGAGCTACTTGACACCTGGAAGCGGGAAGGAGGTCAAAGACTGAGTTCAATCAGGTTCAATTGATCATGCAGATGCAATGAATTCCCAGTAAATACTTGTATACAAACCCCTGGTGAGCGTCTTTGGTTAATAATCTTTGTGTGCTGTTACATATCAATGTGCTGGGAGGATGATGAGATTCAGACTTTATAAGACAGATAATGGAAATTTCACATTTGGGGCCCTATATATCTCTTTCTTAGGCTGGTCCTGATTTGTATCTTTTTTATTGTGATAAAACAGTAATGGTCAGTATAGTGCTTACCTGAGCTTTGAGAATCATTCTAATGAATTACTGAACCTGAGACATAGTGGGAAACCTTTAATTTGTATTAGAGATAGGAATTTGGGAATACAGAAAAGGAAAGATAGACTGTCTCAAGAGATGTACCCATAAACCACTGAAATGCAGGAAACACCCATGAACCCTTGGAAATCCTGAGCAACCCAGTCTAGACCAGGGGCCTGTGCCCTTGACCCATGCCTTAGTCTTCAAAAAGTAACATGAAGCAATGTGTTAAGTGCTGGAAAAACTGGTGCTGAATTGTGTAATTCTGCCCTGACTCCTCTAGCCCAGCCCCTGCTACTGTCCCTCTGTGAATATTAACGCCCCACACCAACACACTGCTGTCTCTCCTTCTGGAGATAGCCCCCATTCTCCCTTGAAGGTGCTCTGCTTCCTTGAATAACTGTCTATTATATCTCTGACTGGTGTGTGCTGAAATTCTTTTCCAAGAACTCCTCCACTGGTCCTGAGTCAAGTTCCCCTTACTTCTGGAAACTCATCTGACCCTTCTTCAGAGACATCTATCCCAGTGACACACAGAGTTGATCAGAAGTATGGGTGGGCTGAGAACCCCCCAAGCTTGTGACTGGTGTCTAAAATGAAGGCAATTTTATGGTGGACTGGGCCCTTAACATAGTTTAAAGTTTGGTCAAATTTTGGTAGTAAGGGTTCAAAGTCATTAAAAACCTTTACAGATTAAAAAAAAAAAAAAAAAAAAAAAAAAGGTAAATGATATCTTCAACAACCACACTATAAGAATAGTTTAAAAACTGTCCTTTAGGCAGAAGGGAAATGATACCAGGTAGAAATAAGGATACACACACACATAAAAATGAAGAGAGCTAGAAAAGTGAACTGCATGGGAAAATATGTAAGGTTTTATTTATTACTACTGTTTAAATTCAAATCTCTTTAAAAAAATTAAATGAACTGGGTGTAATCCTAGCTATTCAGGAGGCTAAGATATCAGGAGGATCACATGTTCTAAGCAAGCCTGGGTGACTTAGGGAGATCCTATCTCAAAATGGAAAAAAATAAAATAAAATAAAAAGATCTGGGGATGTAGCTCATTGGTAGAGCAACCTTGGGTTCAATCCCCAGTATACTACCAATAATGATAATAATAATAATAGTAATAATAAAAATAAATGCTTAAGCAGAATAATATTAAGGTGGTATGGTATTTATAACATGAGAATTAAAAGTCTAAAAATAATAACAGTGTAGGAGGAGAGAACAGAAGATATACTTTATGCCAAGTGATATAATATTACTTGAAGGGAGACAGTGATAGGTTAGAGACACATCCTACAAATTCTAATACAACCACTAAACAACAAAGAGTTACAGTCCACAAGCCAATAAAGTCTATAAAATGGTGTAGTATTACTATATATATATATATATACACACACACACACACACACACACACACACATATGTATTTTTTTTTGTTGTTTCTGTCTATGGTTCCTGCCTCATAACTACCTCCCTAAACAGGCCATAAAAACCAGAATTTCTTTTCCTCTGGATGAATCTAATCTTGTCCCACCTTTCTGTTTTGAAACTGGTGATATAAGAATTTTCTGACACTACCTTGTCTGATAGTAAGTCATAAGATCCTCCTCATTCTAGAGGAGTCCTAAGCCATACTCTGAAGGATGGAGTGTGGACCCAACAAGCCAAGAAGAATCTGAATAGACAGGCCTTGTTGGTCTTCCCTACCCAAGCAATTAGCAATCATGCCTGTGCAATGAAGTTTCCATACAAACCCACAGGACCTAGGACTTGGACAGCTTCTGGATAGGTGATCATGGTGGGAAATTTCTAGAGGGTGGCATGGCTGAAGAGGGCTAAAAGCTCCATGCCCCTTCTCCCACATTTCACCTAAAGCATCCCTTATTTGTATCCTTTAAAGGGTCCTTTAAAATAAATTGGTAAACATGTTTCCCTGAGTTCTGTGAGCTGCTCAAAAAATTAATCAAACCCAAGGAGGGGGCTGACTTTAAATGAGAGTCAGTAAGTAAGAAGCACAGATAAAACAACCTGTTGCTTGCAACTGGTATCTAAACTGGGGGAGGCATTCTTGTGTACTGAACCTTTAATCTGTGAGATCTGACACTATATAAAAAGAATACTTCCTACCTCATTCTATGAGGCCAGTAATATCTTAATACCCAAATTAAATAAAAATATTATAAGAAAAGAAAACTACAGACCAATATTTCTTATGAACATAGATGTAAAAAAATGTTAGGGGCTGGTGATGTAACTCAGTGGTAGAGTACTTGCCTAGCATGCATAAGGCCTTGGATTCAATTCCTGGCACAGAGAAAAAGAATTTTTTTAAAAACTCAGTAACATGTTACAAATATCAAATCTAACAAAGCATAAAAAGTATGTACTGCCAGGATTGGTGGCACACAACTTTAACCCCAGCAATTTGAGAGGCTAAGGAAGGAGGCTCACAAGTTTTGAGGCCAGTCTCAGCAACTTAGTGAGACACTCAGCAATTTAGTGAACCCTGTCTCTAAAAAATATAAAGGACTGGGGATGTAACTCAGTGGTAAAGTACCTCTGGGTTCAACCCCCAGTACCAAACAAAAACAAACCAACAAAAAAACCCCACAAACCCGATATGGTAACCAAGTAGAATTTACTCCAGGTATGGTAAGGCTGTTTTAGCATTGAAAAATTAATACAATCTACTCTATCAACAGACTACAGAAGAAAACCATATTATTATAAAAAGTGAAGAGAAAAAGCATTTGACTGGTCTGGGTATGTAGCTCAGTAATAGAGCACCTGCTGGCACGCACAAGGCCTTGAGTTCAGTCCTAAGTGCTGCAGGGGTGGGGAAAGGAAAAAAAAAAAAAAAAAAGAAAGAAAGAAAGGAAAGAAAAGAAAAAGAATTAAAAGAAAAATCTAACACCCACTAAGAACTTTTCTGATAAAAAGTCAGCAAACTAGGAACAGAGAATGTCCTGAAATTCAAGAACATCTAAGGAAGACATATGGCTAACATCACACTTAATGGTGAGAAACTGAATACTTTTCCTCTAAGAATGGGAACAAGGCAATGATTCATCCTGGAAGTCCTAGCTAGTGAAATAAGACAGGGCAAGAAAATAAAAGGTAAACAGATTGGAAAAGTGAAAATAAAACTATCTTTTTTAGAGAAGTCTATGTAGAACATCCTAAAGAATCAACAAATACTGCTCAGGGACGTAAGAAGCAATTCTGATAAGGCTGCAGATACAAAGCTAATATACAAAAATCAATTGTGTTCTTTGATACCAGCAGTGAACAACTGGAATTTGAAATAAAAAAACAAAACATCATTGCTGTGCAGGGTGATGCATACCCCTAATCCCAGGTACTCAGGAGGCTGAAGCAGGAGGTTAGCCAGTTTGAGGCTAGTCTCAGCAATTTAGGGAGACCCTGTCTCAAAACAAAGGATTTTTAAAAAGGACTGTGCAGGAGGTGGGCAGGGGCATATAGCTCAGTGGTAGAGCTCTCCTGGGTTCCATTCCCAGTACCAAAGGAGGGGTGAACTACAATATCATTAACAAAAAATGAAATACTCATGTATAAATCTAGCAAAATATGCTTAAGACTCTATATGCTGTATATTATAAAACTCTCAAGAAATCTGAAGTTGGGTGCAGTGCTACACGCCTATAATCCCAGCAACCTGGAAAGCTAATTCAGAAGGATTGCAAGTTTGGGGCCAGTCCTGACAACTCAGCAAGAGCCTGTCTCAAAATAAAAAATAAAATGGGTTGGGAATGTAGCTTGGTGGTAAAGTGCCCTGTGGTCAATCCCAAGTACTGAAAAAAAAAGGAAAGAAAACTGAATATACACCTCACAAAGCAGATATAAAAATCTAAATAAATGAAGAGATTACTGCATGTTCATGATTTGGAATATTCAATATTACTAAAATGTTAGTTCTTTCCAATTTCATCTATAGATTAAATGCAATAAAATGAAAATTCAAACAGGCTAGATTGTGAATATTGTCAAACTGATTCTAAAGCTTATACTGAGAGGCAAAATAGTCAGAATAGCCAGCAAAATACTGAAGAAGAATAAAGCTGGAGGTGTGGAACTCCCAATCTTGAGATTCACTATAAAGCTACGGCAATCAAGCATGGTGTAAGTGGAAGATCAGAAACACAGAGCAGTGGAACAGAGGAGAGAAGCTAGAAACAGACTCACAGAAATATAACCAGGCAATTCAATGGAGAAAAGGCAGTCTTATCAACAAATGGTGCTAGAGTAACTGAATACTGATATGTAAGCAAATGAATCCAAACTTTGCAAAAATAAATTCAAAATGGATTGTGTAAATGATCCTGATGTAAGATTGATCTAAGTGTAAAATACAAAACTATGAAACTTCTAGCAGATAACAGAAATCTAGGTGACCTTGGGTTTGGCACTGAAATTTTAGATATGAAACCAAAAGCACAATGAAAGAAAAAATTGACAAATTGAACTGCATTAAAATTAAGAAATTCTGCTCTACAAGTGATACTATTGAGCAAATGGAAAAGATAAGCCACAGACTACAAAAAAATTTTGTAAAAACACACATCTGATAAAAGACTTGTATCCAAAGTGTACAAAAAAATCTTAAATCTCAATAATAAGAAAAAATATACCCAAGTGAACAATGGGCAAAGGATCTGAACAACCACCTCACAAAGAAGATATACTGAACGATGACATACCATACACATGGATAAAAACTGATAATACTCAGTGCTGGTGAGGATGGGGAACAATGGAAACTTTTGTTATTGTTGGTAGGAAAACAAAATGGTATAGCCATTTGTAAGACAGGTTAGCAGTTTCTAATAAAGTTAACACAGTCTTACCACAATCCAGCAACTGGACTAATTACTACAGCTAATACCATGGTTAATAGTAAAGATGAAAATGCTCTAAGCCAGGAACAAAGCAAAGATATCTTCTATTCAAAACTCTACTGGAGATTCAGTCAGTGGAATAAGGCATGTTGTCTTTCTTCATAGACAACAGGGATGTTTACGTAAACAATCTGACAGAATCTACAATGAAGCTACTACAATAAGTGAGTCAGCAAGGCTTCAGGATACAAGACCAATATACAAAAATCAATTATAGTTATGCATATTAGGAATAGCCAGAAATTGAAAATAAAATTACCATTTAGGACTGCCTAAAACTATGAAACACTTAGGGATAAATCTGACAAAAGATGTAAAAAAACTATGCAAAACATTGTCAAGAAAAATTAAAGACGATCTAAATAAATGGAAAAATAAACCATGTTCAAGGGTCAGAAGATCTGACATTATTAAGTCAATTCTCTGAGTTACAAATTACAATGCCAATCAAAAGTACCTGATTTTAAAATTCATATGGAAATGCAAAGGACAAGACAACTATATATATATATATATAGTTAAACAACTATATAATTCCAGTTAGGTAAATTTCTACAAAATTCAAACTAGTCTATAAGTGACAGAAAGCAGATGAGTAGTTGCCTAGAGTTGGGAGGAGTCACAAAAGGTTAAGTGGAAACCTTTGGGAGATGATAAATACATTCACTACTTTGGGGTGATGGTTTCATGGATGTATATCTACATATATCAAGTTATCAAACTGTATACTTTGAACACTGTATAATATGTCTCAGTGAAATCTGTTTAAATATAAATCAGTAAAACAAATATTTAAGATATTTTATCCATAGTACAAAATTCTTTTTTCTTCTTTACAGAGTGAAATGTGATTAAGTTGGCTTATATTTTTAGAAATCTTAGGGGTTTTGTGTGTGTGTGTGTGTGTGTGTGTGTGTGTGTGTGTGTTACTGGGGATCAGACCCAGAGCCTTGCACATGCTAGGCGAAGTTTCTACCATTAAGCTTCACCCCCAGTCCTGTGGTTTGGTTTTTAAATTTAGATTTTGTGACTTGGTTTTATTACAGATTAAAAACATACCTTGCAAAGACATGTAGCTTCCACAGAAGTGCATTGTTCAATCTATTTATTAGATCATGATACTTGTTTTTCAATTCCATTTAAAGGATGATACATTTCTGTGATGACAAGCAGTTCTTAGAAACAGATTATAGTTTTATATTTTCACCTTACATTTGGAAGGCTAGAAATGGTCTATTTCTAATGTTTTAGAATAGCAGTTTCATCAGTTTTTATAGGTACCATGTCTTTTGGTCAACAAAAATCACAAATAGATTGGAAATATTCCTAAACTTTCATTTTCAAAATGTGTTCTCTGTGGCACAATTTTCTTTTTAAATGTAGACACTTCCCAATCAATGTTAAAATGTCACATTCACTCTAAAAAGACAGATAAGAATATTTGCTCTAAACTTTCCCCAATATCTTTTAAATAGCACACTATAAAAATCACTAGCTAGCACAGAAAAGATCAGAAAATTTGGACATTTTATTTTTAAAAACCACATTACATCATTTAGTTTGGCCATTAATTTAATTTGCTACAAGACAACCAGTTAATTTCCTTATTGTACCACATTTTCAAAGGCCCCCTCCGTGTCCATTACAAAATATTGTAAAAATGCAATACTGTAAAATGTTGCGATATGCTGAAGGGTAGGAATGACTGAGGATGTATCGTGGAATTCCATTTTTTGTTCATGCTATGTCATGTACAACTTATGACACAGTCTGACATATGGAGCCAATGGGAATAACCAGTGTCGATCCATACCTTAAGTATTTGTAAAGCCAAATGCAATTCTTGTATTTTACGATACAAGTGTTTTAATATTTTCTCGTACATTTCAATTAATCATCTTTAGAGAACCATTTTGGACAATGTTTTTACTGACAAATTCTTAGTAGAATGACAGGCACAATGTGATACATTAGAAAAGTGTCCACCTCCAAAAGTTCAACAATCCAAATGAAAAGTGATTAGGGATTACATAAGGTCAAAATCTGAATATGTTCATCTAGAATTAGTTTACAAACACCTCTATATCAAAGGCTTTTTCTGAATCTTAAATTGAATCCTTGATTACGTCTACAGAATTAAAGGCAACATACATTATATCTTTATTATAGTGTCAATAAGTATTTCTTAATTTATCAATTTTTAAGGTTCTTAAATTTACTCAGAAGAATTTTTAAGAGTTGATTCACAATTCAACATTTTATATACCAAATATGGCCAACATGGAGGAAAGGAAATAGTTTCCAAGTTTCACAGTTGTTGTCTGGATATAGGCAAAAACAGGTCATAAATAACAGGTCATTTATGTGACTGAAGACTGAAATCTTTAGCAAAAAGCCTCTGTAGTGCAAGGGGAAATCATGGTGGATTCCTACCACCTGGCAACCCAGAAGATAACAAATGAGCATTCCTTCCTCCAGGCCAGGTTCCCAGTAGATGTTTGAAATCTATTCTAACACAACTTCCAACTGGGTGAACAGTAGTTCAACTCTGACACCAAGCATACAGCCTTAGTGCAGACTCCACAAGTTAAGAGCAAAGTCCTCAACATGACCACCTTACTTCCAACACTAACTCTAAGACTTGGGGGTACAGAGCCACTGAGACCCAGGTATACTTCTGACTGGTCATAAAATTGAGAATTTCATAGTCTTCCAAGGTTCAAGAGTTCACTAGATCAACTCACAGAGCTCAAGAAAACACTATACTTATTATTACAGTTTTATTATAAAGGAACCCGTAGGGAGAGTGAGGTCTGGGAGGAAATGTAGAACTCCTGGGTCCTCACCTTGTGGAATCAGGGAGTGCCATCCTCCCACTCATTAATGTGTTCACCAACCAGGAAGCTCTATTGAGCTTTGGTGTCCAGAGTTTTTATTGGGATTTCATTACATAGTTAAACTCAATCTTAGACCACTATCCCTTTCTGCAGGGCAGGTTGGCCCAAAGTCACATCCCTCTAATTATATGGCTAGTCTTTCTGGTGACCAGCCCTCAGGAGGAAACTACCTAGGGGCCCACCATGAGTCACCTCATTAGCAAAGCAACACTACTAAGTCTCAGAAAATTCAAAAGCTTTTAGAAGTGTCCGGGAACTTGGAACAAAAACCACAGAAATTCTTCATCATACTACAGATGGTGAGTCCTAAAAATATGTTACCTTTATTTCTTCAATATTTACTTTGCCTTAAAAAGGTCAAAGTTGCTACTATTTATGGCAGAATAAAAATCATTTGATTTGGTTTTATCATGGGGAAGAGTGTAAGATGTTAAAATATTAATATTTAAAAAAAAATTTAAGGGCTGGAGTTATAACTCAATGGTAGAGCACTTGCCTAGCAAGTGTGAGGCACTGGGTTTGATTCTCAGTACCATATATATATAGATAAAATAAAAAATTTAAAACAATTCTTCTTAATGTCTTACATTTCCAGTTTTATCCCCAGAAAAATCACATCAGTGATAAGAACTCTTTAAGATAGCCAGAAGTGGTTCAATAGTACAAAAAATGTGACAGAAAACCTAGCAGCTCAGTATGTAGGCTTTTCAACCTTATCAAGCATTTTAGTGGCTGGAGGAGACAGTTCAAAGGCAAGACATCATGAACCCCGGAGAAATAAGCTGTAATGAAACAACAAACAAGAACTGGAGGATTGCCCTTGAAACAGCTGCTTCCCCTGACACAGTTTAGTTATAAAGGAATACAGTTATATAGCAAGCACCTGTGTAAACAGCACCCAGAATACCAGTTCCACCTTCCAAAGCCTACATATAATCTTCTCAGTCAAAACCCCATCCATTCCCCACTTAAGGTCAACATTATCTTGATTTTTATAACAGGTATTTCCTTACAGTTTTACCAACTAAGAATGCATCTCTAAAGGCTTGAATATCTCTCATACAGTTTTAAAAAGTGAGATATAATTCACATATAAAATTCACCCTTTTAAAACTTCTTTTATTTTTTGGGGGCATACTAGGGATTGAAACCAGGACTGCTTTACTACTGAGCCACATCCCCAGTCCTTTTTTTATATTTTATTTAGAGATAGGGTCTCATTAAGTTGCTTAGGGCCTCATTAAATTGCCCAGGCTGGCCTTGATCTTGTGATCCTTCTGCTTCAGGCTCCCAAGTTCCTCTATCTCTGGCACAGAAGAGGTCTAAATCTATCCTAGAGAGACCTCCTTTCAAGTCTGTTCTTCCTTGGATACTCTCCTTCAGTTTTATAGTTTCACCTGTTCAAATTACTGTCTGTTTTTTGACTCCTAATTAGATCCAGATGGACATTAATGAGAAAATGAATACATAAATGTTGTGGTTTAGTTATACAATGGAATAGTTTCCATATAATAAAAATAGACTGATTCCAGTTTGTGGTCTGGTATGTAAAGAAGTTAGGAGTTGCCACTCTGTCCTAACAAGTAAAAAGCTCAATGAACTGAAAAAACAACTTAGATCTGTCTGCAAAATGAGGTTACAGGACAAATCACCACTCACCAAACTGGAGGGACAGAGAGGCAGAAACAGAATCAGAACTTACTGAATCAGAAACTCACAAGCAAAAACTTCCATGGAAACCAGTGCCAAACCAGGAAAACCTCAACTGTAATTGATAAACTGCTGAAGGTTCAATGTGGACTATGATGAGAGTTAAAAATTCCAGAGGGACCCAGTCACAGCCAGTCTCCCACATGTTCACAAGTTTTATCCATAGGAGATTCACCAGGTCTTCACAGTGAATATTGAAGAAAACCTTATAATTCTAGTAGGGGGAGAGAAAAAGTCACTACTCTGTTCTTAACAAGGCCTGTCCTCAGAAGAGGCTATTTTACTGGTGTTAATCTGTCGGAAAGGGAAATACCCAGCACCTGCCTCCCATAGCCTTTCTACCACCTAAGGTGGGGACTGAGACTGGCAAGTACTAGTTCACATTTGAGGGAAGAATCTCTGAGCTTGAGGACATGATGGAAGACCAAGACTTAATCACAGGACTATAAAATACTTCCTCTCTCCCTACACCTTATAAATAGTAAGTGAATTAACTATTTACTGTAGTTATTTTATTCATGTCCACCTGTCAACAAAAAATTACAAGGCATACTAAAAGGCAACAAATAGTTTAAAAAGACAGAACAAGTATCAGAACTACAGTCAGATATGACAGAAATGTTGAAATTATCAGGTTAGGAAACTTTTTGTTTGTTTGTTTTTGAATGGGGTCTGGCTAAGTTTCCCAGGCTAGCCTCAAACTCATAAACCTACCACCTCCCACTGAGCCCAGCTAACAATTTTTTTAAAAATTATGATTAATATGCTAATGGCTTGCATGAAAGAGTAAACAGCATGCAAGAACAGATGGATAATGTATGCAAACACAAGGACAGTCTAAGAATCAAAAGGAAGTGCTAAAGATAAAAAACCTCACTATAATGGAACTGAAAAATGCTTTTGATTGGTTTATTAGCTAATCTTCTGAGGGAAGAATTTCTGAGTTCGAGGATATGACAATAGAAACTTTCAAAACTGAAAAGCAAAGGAAAAGTGGATAAGCGCAAAATATCCAAGAACTGTGGACTACAAAAGGCATACATACATGTGATGGGACTGTAAGAAGGAGAAGAAAGAGAGTCAGGAACAGAAGAATATTTGAAGGAATAAGAATTGAAATTTTCCCAAAATTAATGTCAGGTAAGAAGCCACAGATCTAGGACACTCAGAAAACACTAAGCAGAATAAATTTTGAAAACATGATATGGAGGCATATAGTAAAAAAAACTCTTGAAAGTTGTTGGAGGGAAAAAACACTTTACCTATAGAGGAGCATAGACAAGAATTATATTCATCTTGTCCTTGGAAACTGTGTAAGCAAGAAGACAGTGCAGAGAAATATTTAAAGTGCTAAAAGAGAAAGAAAAGAAAGACCAACTTAAAATTCTGCACCTTGTGTAAATTATTCTTTAAAAGTGAAGAAGAAACATTTTCTCAAACTAAAAACAAGGGATTCTGATGCCTTGCCTTTCAAGAAATGTTAAAAGAAATTGAGAGAGAAGGAAAATTAGAAAGGTTGAGAAACTAAGCCTTGCATAAAGAGTGAGGGAGCACCAGAAAAAGATTAAGTGGCACATGCCTGCAATCTCAGCTACTAGGGAGGCAGACAGGAGGATCACAGGTTTGAGGCCAGCTTGGTCAATTTAATGAACATAAAAAAATAAATAAAAAGGGTTGGGAATGTAGCTCAGTGGTAGTTTGTCCCTGGTTCAATGCCCAATTACAGGACAGGGGAGGGAGAGAGAGAATGGAAGGCAAGAAAGAAAAAGAAGTGAAAGTAAAATAAAACTTCCCTCTGCTCCCCTCCCCTCTTTTTTTTTTTTTTTTTTTTGGTGGGGAGGGATTTCAGAGGATTGAACTTAGGGGCACTCAACTACTGAGTCACATCCCCAGTCCTATTTTGTATTTTATCTAAAAACAGGGTCTCACTGAGCTGCTTAATGCCTCATTATTGCTGAGGCTGGTTTTGAACTCGCCATCCTCCTGCCTCAGCCTCCTGAGTTGCTGGGATTACCGGTGTACGCCACCACACCCAGTCTCCCCTTTTCTTTTTTGTTCTAGGGATTGAGGGATTGAGCCCAGGGGTGCTTTACCACTGAGCTACATCCCTGGTCCTATTATTATTATTAATTATTTTGGTACCACAGATTGAACCCAGGGGCCCTTAACCACTGAACCACACCCCCAGTTCCTCTCCCTTTAAGTCAGGGTCTCATTAAATTGCTTAGGTTCTCACTAAATTGCTGAGGTTGGCTTTGAACTCGTGATCCTTCTTGTCTCTGCCTCTTGGCCACTAGGATTACAAGGGTGCGTCACCACGCCCAGCTTATTAATGTTTTATTATTTTGAGATAGGGTCTTGCTAAGTTGCTAAGGTTGGCCTCAAATTTGTGATCTTCCTGCCTCAGTCACCTGAGTTATCAGGATTACCGGAATGTGCCACTGTACCTAGCTGCTTATTTGTCATTCTAAATTCATTTAACAGGTAATGGTTTATTCAAAATAATAATGGCAACAAAGAATTCAGTTAGAGGTGTGTGTGTGTGTGTGTGTGTGTGTGTGTGTGTGTGTGTGTAAGTAAAATGAAGGACAGTAACAATACAAGGGAGCAGAGGGGGGACTTAAGCATATTTTGGTTTTATGAAGTTTGTTATTATAAGGTGAAGTGGTATACTGGTATTTGAAAGTAGATTTAGATTAGTTGTCAAATTATATCATAAACTTCAGGGCAACAATTTTTGGTGGGTGGTACTAGGGATTGAACCCAAGGTTCATCCTGAACTCTTTTAATTTTATTTATTTTTTAATAATTAAAACAGGGTCTTGCTAAATTGCACAACTTTTTAAAAAAATTATAACATTTTATATAACATTCAAAGTATATGCCAGTTTACAGAAGGCAAATAACAATCTTACAAACTTACACAAAAATTAACTCTAAATGAATCAGAGAACTAAATGCGAAAGACAAAACTATAAAACGCCTACAAATTAACAGGAGAAAACCTGGAAGATGACTTTGGGTAAGGTATTGACTTTAGAGACAACACCAAAAGCATGGTCCATGAAAGGAATAATTGAAAAGCTGGACTTTGTTAAGATTAAAAGCTTCAGCTCTGCAAATGGCAATGTTAAGAAAATAAGAGAAGTCATAAACTGAGAGAACTATTAACAAATAACTTATTTCATAAAAGACTGTTATGCAAAATATACAAAAAGTTCTAAAATTCAACAAAAAGAAAATAAGCAATTCAATTTCAAAAAATGGGTAAAAGACTTAACAGACATCTTAAAAAAGAAAATACAATAAGTAAACATATAAAAAGATGTTCAACATCATATATCATTAGAGAATTGCAAATTAAAACAAGATACCACCACACACTGAATTAGAATGTCCAAAATTCAAAACAAAGACAACACAGAATGCTGGTGAGGATCTGGCGTAATAGGAACACTAATTCACTGCTGGTAGGAATGCAAAATGGTACAAACACTTTGGAAGACTAACAGTTTTTTGTTGTTGTTGTTGTTGTTGTTTTTAACAAAACTAAATGTACTCTTGCTGGGAACAATGCCCCATATCTATAATGCCAGCAACTCAGGAAGCTGAGACAGGACTTTTATTCATAATTGTCAAAGATGTCCTCCCCTAGGTTAGTAGATAAACTGTGGTACAGACTATGGAATATTATTCAATGCTGAGAAGAAATGAGTTATCAACCAGGCATGGTAGTGTATGGTAGCATATGCCTATAATCTCAGTGATTTAGAAGGTTAAGGCAGGAGGATCACAAGTTTGAGACCAGCCTCTGTGATTTAGTGAGAACTTCAGCAATTCGGTAAAACCCTGTCTCAAAAAGGACTGGGAATGTACTCAGTGGTAAAGCACCCCTGGGTTCAATCCCCAGTGCCCTTTCCCCTTCCCCCCACCCCACCACCCCCCCCCCCAAAAAAAAGAAAAAGAAAAAGAAAAAGAAATGAGAAGAAATGAGTTATTAAGGCATGAAAGACATGGAATAACTTTCCTTTTTGGCAGTACTGGGGATGGAACCCAGGACCTCACCCATGCTAGGCAAGTGCTCTGCCACTGATTTATATTCCCAGCCCATGGAGTAAGACTTAAATACATATCATTATTTTTTTCCATATTTTTTGTTGGTACGTTATTGTTGTACAAAATGATGAGGTTTGTTGCTTACTCATACGTGAACAAAATATAACAATACCCTGTATTTCCCCATTTCCTTCCCTCTTCCGTCCCCCTGGACCCTTTCCTCTACTCTACTGATCTTCCTTAGACTTTCATAAGATACATTGTCACACACACCCTTCTTGTCTTTTTCATTTAGAGTTTCCACATGAAAGAAAACATGTGAACCTTAACCTTGAGTTTGGCTTATTTCACTTAACATATGGTCTCGAATTCCATCCATTTTCCTGCAAGTGACATAATTTCAATCTTTTTTATGGCTAAAACTCCATTGTGTATGTGTGTGTATATACCACATTTTCTTTATCCATTCATCCACTGACGGACATCTAGGCTGGTTCCATAGATTGCCTATTGTGACTTGTGCTACTATAAACATGGGTACGCATATCACTATAGTATGCTGACTTTAATTTTTTAAAATAAATACCCAAAGTGGTATAGCTGGATCATGTGGTAGCTCCATGCCTAGTCTTTTGAGGAACCTCCATACTGATTTCCAGAGTGGTTATACTAACCTACCATCCTGCCAACAGTGTAAAAGTTATTTTTCCTCCACATCCTCTCCAGTATTTGTTATTGTTTGTATTCTTGATGGCTGCCATTAAACCCAGAGACACTTAACCACTGAGTCACATTCCCAGCCCTTTTATATTTTATTTAGAGACAGGGTCTTGCTGAGTTGCTTAGGGCCTTGCTAAATTGCTAAGGCTGGATTTGAACTCAGAGTCCTCCTGCCTTAGCCTCCTGAGCCACTGGGATTATAGGCGGGTGCAGAGGCACTTGGTTGATTCAGAGTAGTTTTGATTTGCATTTCCTTCATTGTTAAAGATGTCGAACATTTTTTCATATATTTGTCAACCATTTGTATTTCTTCTTTTGAGAAGGGTCCATTTGGTTCATTTGCCTATTCATTAACAGGATCATTCTTTTTTTATTGTTTAATTTTTTGAGTTCTTTATATATTCTGGAAATGGATTCTCTGTCAGAAAACTAGCCAGCAAAGACTTTCTACCATTTCTCTAGGTTCTCTCTTTGCATTTTTAATTGTTTCTTTTGCTGGGCAGAAGCTTTTTAATTTGATGCCATCCCATTTTTTAACTCTTGGCATTATTTCCTGAGCTTTAGGTTCCTAATGAGAAAGCCTGAACCAATATGCCGGAGTGTTGAACCTACATTTTCTTCTAGGAGTTGAGAGTTTCTGATTGAATTCCTAGGTCTTGGTTCATTTTGACTTGATTTGTGTGCAGGGTGAGCAATAAGGGGCTAGTCTCATTCTTCTACATGTGGATAACCAGTTTTCCCAGCACCATTTGTACAAAGGCTGTCCATTCTCCAAAGTATGTTTTTGGTATCTTTGTCAATAGATGGCTGTATCTGTGTGGGGTTGTCTCTGTGTCTTCCATTCTGTCTCACTTGTCTTGTGTCTGTTTTTATGCCAGCAAAGTACAGTGTTCGTTACTATAATTCTCTAGTATAATTTGAAGTCAGATATTGTGATGCCTCCAGATGCTTTTTATGATTAGGATTGCTTTGACTATTCTGGGTCTTTTATTTTTCTAAGTTAATTTTAGGGCAGTTTTTCTAGTTCTGTGAAGAATGTTATTCATATTTTGATATTGACTTTGATATTGATACTTGATTTTGATATTAACTCTATATATTACTTATGGTAGTATGGACATTTTAACAAAATTAATCATGCCTATCCATGAACATGGAAGGTCATCCCATCTTCTTGAATCTCTTCAATTTCTTTCTTCACTATTCTATAGTTCTTACCATAGAGGTTTTTCACTTTCTTGGTAAGATTTATTCCTAGGTTTTGTTTTGTTTCTTTTTTCTTTTCTTTTCTTTTCTTTGAGGCTACTGTGAATGAAATTGTTTTCCTGATTTTGGTTCTCAGTAGATTCATCATTAGTGCATAGCAAAGTTATTGATTTGTAACACTAGAATTTCTAGTACTATGTTGAATAGGAGTGGTGAGAGTGGACATCCTTGTCTTGTTACAGATGTTAAAGGAAATGCTTTCAGTTTTTTCCCATTCACTATGAGGTTTGCTTTGGGTTTGTCATATATATCCTTTGTGATATTGAAGTAGGTTCTTTCTATCTGTAGTTTTTTCAGTGTTTTTATAATGAATGAGTGCTGAATTTTGTTGAAGGCCTTCTTTGTATCTATTGGGATGACTAAAAGGATTTTAGTCATAGTTCTATTTATGTAATCAATTATATTTATTGGTTTATATATGTTAAACCATCCTTGCATCCCTTAGCTTAGTGCCAGCTTAGTAGTCATGAGTTAGTTTAGTTTCTTTGTGTGTGTGTGTGTGTGTGTGTGTGTGTGTGTGTGTGTATTCTCTTGGAATTCACTGATCATTTTTTGGGAAGGTGGGGTACCAGGGATTGAACTCCGGAGCACTCAACCACTGAATAACATCCCTAGCCCTGTTTTCTATTTTATTTAGAGACAAGGTCTCAATGAGTTGCTTAGGTTCTCTATTGCTGAGGTTGGCTTTAAACTCACAATCCTCCTGCCTCAGCCTCTTGAGCCACTAGGATTACAGGTGTGCACCAACATGCCCTGCCTCACTGATTATTTTTATAATCCTTCTTTTGCATTCTTTATCTGATATTTCATCCATTAAACAGCTTTGGAGTCAGTTGTTAGTGAATTATGAACTTTAGGAGGCACTGTATTACCTTGTTTTTTCATAATAGATTGAGACCCCTTGCCAATTAATTGTGGTATCCAGAGTCTTTGTGTTAATCTGTTTTTGCTGTAGGAGTGGTCCACAAGTGGGATCTGAGGGTCCCCTCCACCTAGACATTTCTACGTAGGGCCTGATCATTAGGGGATTTTATGCTTTTCTTTGTATTAAAGTATTGCTGAAGTTTGAGTGTGGTTAATATGAGTGTGATCAATTTGTGTGTGGAGCCAAGTGCACTTTTGGGTGAGTACAGTTCAACAGCAGAATCTCTACTCTATGAATCTGTAGTGTCCCTATAGATTCCTAGCATCTCACAGAAAAGCATGAAACAAACAACAGCAACAACCCAAGTAAATAATATACAGAATTAAATGAATGAATACCTGGTTCCTACTATTAAATCTATAATACTACCACAGACAGGAATGGGGAGGCAGCAATTGCCAACAGCAAAAACAATCATCATGAACTATACCTACAATTAAAGTAAAAAGCAGGTGCTAACTATGTCATCCACAGTACAAACTGCAACAATGTGAGTGATGCGGGCAGGAGTTAAACAAACAAAATAGTTCTAAATGATGGTAAAAATGTAGTTCATTAAGAGAAAAGAAAATGCAATCAAAAGATACAAGAAAATCTAGAATGTTCAAGGTGTGAACAGAGACAATGCAGAAGAGATGCAGCAAGTAATGGTTATAAAGAAGGAAGAGAAAAAATAGGAAAATAATGTAGAGGGAGAAAGAAAGAATAGGAGAATATGGCTGTTAGTGGGAAAGAGAGAAAGAGAAACAAAAACATAAATCAAAAACCCTACCCCTCAAAAGACAAGGAAAAACAATTATCATAACAAAGTTAAAAATGAGGAAAAAAATGAGCCAACTATCACAGCAAGAACACACACACACACACACACACACACACAAGAAAAAAAGATTTTTTTTTTTTTTTTTTTTTTTTTTTTGGTACTGGGGATTGAACCTGGGGCATATTATCTCTGAGCTACATCCACAGCCCTTTTTATTTTTTATTTTGAGACAGCATCTCTCTAAGTTGCTTAGGGCTTCACTAAGTTGCTGAGGCTAATCTTGAACTTGTCATCCTCCTGCCTCAGCCTCCTGAGTTGCTGGGATAAAGGTGTGCACCATCATGCCCAGGGGAGAAAAGATTCTTAATGAAAAATAAAAATCTTTCCCACTGAGATGGTCAAAACTGTCAACAAGGATGGATGGTCCCTGCCTATGCCTGACTGTCCTTTTAGTTTCTTCGTGGGCCATGTACTGAGAAAGAAAAACAAAACATGCCCATGCCAGAACACAAGCAAGGGCTGGGAGCTGTTAACCCCTTCCTTTTTTTGTTTTACTCACTGAACTCTCAGCTGCATTGAAATAGCTCTCATTATTCCCTTCTTACCAGTAGAAAGTAGGATGGAATGGGAAGAACTGTTTATTGGAGTTTTGTCCTAGACCATAAAGTAGGCACTTGCTGGGACAGTATAGCAATGCTTTCTGTGAACTTCTGGATTCCCACAGGGGATAGAACTCAGGGGCACTCAACTACTGAGCCATATCTCCAGTCCCCAGTGAACTGTAGTGTGGCCTTTTCAAGATGGTTCCTGCCTGATTGCCAGTTCAGAATTACAACACTGAGATTCAAGATAGTGGAGTAAAGAAGGTTGCATACCTAGTTGCTGCGTGGCTTAGGATTCAAGCAGTAGGAGTATGCTTCTAAGGAAGTAAGTGAGAGATTTCACTAAAATTCAATATTGGATAGTTAGAATGTCTTAGAGACTCAGAAATTTGGGAACACTAAACAAAGAAGAAAGAGTACATTGGAGCCAAGTTGGCTGTGGCAGCAATAATGGTAGCAGCAGTGGTAGCAGCACTGGTTCACTACAGAGGAAGGGAGAACACAGATAGAAACACGGATTTGTTATGGAAAAAACCTCAGCTCAGAAAAGCAGTCTGAACTTAGCCCATCCTGAGGGCTCCAGTGCATACTGGTGCTTAAAAAATGCTGTCAGTTTCTCAACTGGCTGCAGAGAACGGAGGCAGTAGCCATCTTAAGGCTGTGGCACTGCAGCAGCAGGGTGTGTTGATCTAATTTTTCCAGAGCAGATACCACCCAACAAAGTCCCTGAGGCTTGATCAGACCTAAGCCCCACCCACCAGAACTCCACTCACAGAACTCTGCAGCAGCCCTACCCTGGAAATACAGCAATTTGGTCTGTGCAGACAAAATTCCAACTGACAGTACTTCCCATTCCATCCCACCTCATACTGGTGGCTTCAGTCCTGGCCACTCCAGCTCGGCTTGGAAAGCAACACAAAAAGGAGTTAACAATCCCCAGCCCTTGTTCCTACTCTCAGTACATAGCTCAAGAAGAAACAGAAAGACAGTCAGGTATAGACAATGACCATTCATTCTTATCAACTATTTTGATCACCTCTGTGGAAATGATTCTTTCTTTTTTTCCTTTTCAGCTGGTTCTGTGTGTGTGCGAATGTGTGTTTGTTGCACTGATTTGTTCATGGACACATGTATACATAATTTGTTTCTTTTCTTCCTCATTTTTAGTATTTTTTAAATGTAGTTATTTTTCCTTGCTTTGTCTTTTGAGGGTCATGGTTTTTGGTTTGTATATTTTTGTTTTGTTTCGTATTGTTTTCATTTGTTTCTCTTTCTCTCTTTTGCTCTCCCTTTACTTTGTTTTAATTTTTTTTACATTTTACTTTTACAGACTGAATTTTGATTCTGTACACAAATGGGGTACATCATTTGTTTCCATGATTGTACACAATGTAGATTCACACCATTTGTGTAATCATACATGTACATAGGGTAATGATGTCTGTCTCAGTCCACTATCTTTCATACCACTGCCCCCTCCCTTTTGTTTCTCCTAATTTCTCTTCTTACTACTAATAACCATCACCTGTTACATCTCTTCTGCATTCTGTTCACTTTTTGAAATTATAAACTCTTTTCTACCTTTCTTTCACATTTTCTTTTCTCTTCATTAACTGTATTTTTTACCATCTTTTAGAATTAATTGGTTAATATAAATCCTGTCCCCACCATTAATGCTAATGCAATTACTACTGCTGTAATTTCAATCTGACATAATTGAAATCTATTGTTTGTTTTAAAGCCAGATCTAGTTCATAGTTATTGTTTTTACTGTTGACAGTTGCTGAACCCACCATTTGTGGTTGTTGCTATTGTTTGTTTCCCCTTATTTGGTGAAGTGTTAGGAACCTACGGGGACACTACAAGTTCACAGGGTAGAGACTGCTGCTAAACTAAGCTCAACCAAAAGATGGCAGATTTTGCTCCACCCACAAATTAATGATACCCAATCTTCAGTTATACTTTAATATAAAGAATACAAACTATGAACCAGGCCCCAAGTGAAACAGTTAGGGGTGGGCCTATAGCAAGGACAGAAAATTAACACAAAGGTTGTGGGAACCACACCTACAAGGGGGACTCAGTCCAGATCACCCTAGGACACTCTGCCAAGTGAAGACCGTGTCCTAAAAAAGCCTACATATAAGAGTAGAATAGAAATCCCTTCCAACAGATGCATAAAACCCAACATAGGAACATAAGAAATATGAAAAAACAAGGTAGCATACCACTTATTTAAGTTCATAATTCACCAGAAACTGACCCCAAAGATATTGAAGTAGATAAAATAACAGATAAGAAATTCAAAAGAATTAATATAAAATGTGTGGGGGGGATATGGTACATTTTTCACTGAGCAGCATCTGGATCCACTAAATTCAGGCTGCTTTTCTAGTTTACAGGTTTTTTCTTGCCAAATTTGTCCACCGTGTGTTTCTCTCTCTGTTATTGTTCCCTTTTGTGTTTATCCAATGCTACTGCTACTTTAACTGGCTTGGCTCCAATGTACTCTTGTTCTTTGATTATTGGCCCTGAATTTCTGAGCCTCTAAAAGACTCTGACTCTACAATATTGAATTTCGGTGAATTCCCTCTTTCACCCACCTCAGTGAGAAGCAGTACTCCTGCTGCTTGAATCTTGAGCCACTAAATACACTTTATTAAGTAAAAGAAGCTAATCTGAAAAGGCAAGATACTGTATGATTTCAACTACATGATATTATGGAAAAGGCAAAACTGTAGAGGCAGTAAAAGGATTGATGGATACCAGGGTTTAGAGGGAGAGAAGGATTAACAGGCAGAGAACAGTAGTTTTAAGGCAGTGAAAATACTCTATGTTACTTGAATGGTGAATACATGTCACTATAAATTTGTCTAAATACACAGTTGTATACAACTACGAGTGAATCCTATGTAAACTACTGACCATCTGATAATGATATATTAGTGTAAGCATATCAATTATAACAAATGTACCACTCTGGTGGGGATATTAATAATGAGAAGCCTGTACATGAGTCAGGAAAGGAAGCACATAGTGTATTTCTGTACAGTCTTCATTTTTGCTTACAGAAAGGAAGGAGGAAAGGAAGGAAAGAGGAAGGGAGGAAGAACTAGAGAGGTCTGGAGGTGTAGTTCAGAGGTAGAGTACTTGCCTAACATGCATGAGGCCCTGGGCTTGAGCCTCAGCACCACCTATCAACCACAAGAAAACAAACAAAAAGAACTAGGAAATTTCCATTTTCAGAATGACTAAGTACCTACTGATTTGATCTTATTGAAGCTGAAAGCTGTTTATGTAGATATTTAATAATACATAAGCACTGAACTATATGGAATAAGTAAACCTACTTTCAAATTAACAGACCTCATATTATTCAACAGATTCATACTTAAGAGTGAAATTAAAGAGTCTCAGAACATCCTGTGAATACAAATTTCAGGATGTGTAAGATCTGAGAATATAATCTAATGTCAAACTTGATCTGTAAGGAACAATCAGTGCTTTCTCAACAGCTGATTAAATATAGTCTACAGCCATGGATTGGATTTTTAATGTCAATTCCTCCCCTTCCCTGAACTTTCTGCAGTGAATTGCTGAGATGACCCTAACATTTATGAAGTTCTAAGTATAAAATTCTAAGCATGTTACACGTATTAACTCAAAAGAGTTACGTCCATAGACTCAGGCAGACTGAAAAGGCCTGGTGGTGTTCTCAATCAAAGCCACTTGAATAGGTAAGATTTAGTCATGAACTCTAGCTGCCAGGAATCTAAATAAAGAGATAATCATCTCAAGAGAAGAGCAGCCAGTAGTAATTACTGTCCAGTACTCACATTACAGTTGTGAAACTATGTACAAATTTGGACAAGCTAAATTTATTTCTATACGATGCAAAGGCCAGGTCAGATGCATGCAGAATTTTTACAAAAGCAGGAGAAGCTATTTGACCTAGTCCAGAACCCAATCAATTTTCTGGATGAAAGTACCTAAGCAGAATGAGAGCTTTACTTTAAAGTTCAGATATATCTCCAATTCCTTGGAAACCCTGTGCTCTTGGTGCTTTTTTGTAAAGTGACAGCTAGTGTTTGAGATGAGACTCTTCTTCCAAGGACGAAGTTCAGTTTCACAATTCCCAGACTCTGAGAGTCTTGACAACTAATCCATACACATTCTCTATTTCTCCCTTCAAAGGCTCAGTAAACTGTGAGCAAGAAGAGGAACCCAAGAGAAAGAGACCTATCTTATTCAACTTAATGCCAACCTGTTCCACAACTTTTTTATCCCCCTTTTATTGCCCAAAGAGAGAGAGGGTCCGGGTTTAGGAGTATAGTACGCCTGAATTACCAAATCTGGGCTGCAATCTCTGAACAGCTTTCTATGGTTCCAAGTGCTCCATTTCCATTAGTCCCAGGTTTAGAATTTCTACTACAAACTGTAGCAAAGAACAATGTAGCAATACAGTAGTCCCTCCAACAAAGCTGGATCTGGCTCCCATAGGATACACGAATATGTCTAGACCAAAATACGTGGCTAACTCCTCAAATGAGGTCTTTGCCCCTCCCCTGGAAGTAGTATGTGGCTAAGTTAATGTAAATCTTATCATTTTTATATATTCCTCTGTCAGAGGCACGTAAATTGGTCTTTAAATTGTCTGGAAAGTACATTCCAGATGGAAGAGAGTCTGCAATATGTAAAATAAATTTGAAACAAATATTCCTCTTTTGTTTACTTCTAGTGTAACAGGGAGAAAGTTAACCAGATTTCTTTCCGTAAGCCTCCAATCCTTGGGCATGGTAGGATGAAATGTTACTGGACCTTCATTACATGGCCCAAGATGACTGGAGCCATAACACAGTAGAAAACACTAGAACAGAGGCCACTGACCCAGGTTATACATGTGGCCCAAAAATTTACAAGACTAAAAGGAATGTTGAGAGGACAAGGGAAGAAGCAACTAAGAGTCAAAAGCAGACTGAACACATTCTCTTAGAGAGAAAGCCAGTCCATAAACTCTGTAAGCTTTACTCAAGTGATGTGACTATGTAATATACTGAACCTGAACAAAGTAAGTAGGATACAAATCTGGCTTCTGTGGACACTCTTTCATTCAATCTTTCTTAACCTCCACTCACCTGTGTGGCCATGGAGTGGGGAGTGTGGTCGTGGTAGTGTAGGTGATGTGCTAGAAGTCACAATCAAGCTCTTGCGGTTACTTGTCCGACAACTGCAATGAAAACAAAAAAATCAGTTATAACAGGGCCACACCATGAGCTCAGAGACCTTGAGTAGCCATGGTGGAACAAAAGAGTGACACTGTTACATGGGCTGAGCAGTATACCATTTTAAACTACACCTGGTCAGTAATTACTGCTTTTACCAGTTAGATTACATAATTCAGTGTGTTCTACCTTAAAATATTTTTTCTTGCTGCCTTAACTTTGCCAATGTTTTGGGTTGCTTCTTAAACAAACATGAAGCTCTCAAAGAGTAACAACCATGTTTTAAATGATATCTAATGAGGAAAGACCATGGCACATGCCTGTTATACCAAAGGCTTGGGAGGCTGAGGCAGGAGGACTGCAGATTTGAAGCCAGCCTCAGCAACTTAGCAAGGTTGTAAGAAACCTAGTGAGACTCTATCTCAAAATAAAAAAAATAAAGAACTAGAAATGTGGCACAGTGGTTAAGCACTCCTGGTGGATTCATTCCCTGGTACCAAAAAAAAAAAAAAAAAAAAAAAAGCAAATTTTATTTAGAAAACCAACACAAATCAAAATATTTTCTTATCAAGGCTTGGGGTTCAATGGTAGGGTACTTGCCTAACATGTAAGAGCCTGGGTTTGATTCCCAGCATGCATAAATAAATAAATCTCCTATCTCATAAAATTAATGTTCTTGTCATAAGATATGGAAATATTAACTTAATCTATGAATTATGAAATTATTATTTTTAGAACAGTTTAAACAATAAAGTAAGTAATCTCATTTTATCATAAATTTCTGAACAGGCCTGGGTTTCTTCTATAAAACTAGATTTCTATTATTTGTTAATGCCTTAGGTTTTTTTTCTATGGTTGGAGAAAACCAGATCATGATGAAGACCCATTTCATTCAAGATCTGTTACTGAAATTTTTGCATGAATTTATTTGAAAGTCATCCTATATTTTAAAGACATTAGAAAAGTTTTCCATTTATAATTCCTCCAAATAAATATTTGCTGAACATCTCCGGTGCACAAGGCATTGTTGCACATGCTAAGAAGTAGCAGGAAATAGGTCAAAGTCTGTCCTTATAACTAGAGTGAACAGTGCTATAAGAAAAGAAAGAAAAAAGAGAGAAAACATAGAAAAAGTGAGAGAGGGAGAAGCAGGGGACAGAAGACCAGAAAGGTAAGAGAATGAGACAGGAATGGGATTGGCAGAAAAGGCTTGACCAAGGAGATGACATTTCATCAAAAATCTTAAAGACTGAAGGACTGCCACATAAGAAGTGGGAGACAGAGGGAAAGGCAAAGATTGAGGTACTGAAATAAGAACAAATTTGGTATGTTCAAGAAGGAGTAAAGAGGTCAAGAGTGTGTGGCAGAAGTTCCTTCTACCTCGGTCTCCAAAGTTGCTGGGATTACAGGTATGTGCCATAGCACCTACCTCTTAAATTTGTTTTCTGAAGGTTCATTTTAAATTCTAGCTCTAAATGAAATCTTGTTGTTCCCCAAGGACACCATATCACCCTCTCATGGTGTCCTTAGGAGGTAGCAAGATTTTGTTTGTTGTTGAACTTCATATAAACTCAAGTATCAATTACCCATCTGGTGAAATCCTGACCCTTTAAAACCCAACTGTCCATTTACTTTGCAACTGTAACCATAGATTAAAGGTGATAAAAAAAAAAAAAACACAGAATCATGCTGGCTGGTGTCTCTTTATATTTACAGTGACAAATATCAAGTGGGTCCTTGTTACCACCTGCCAACTTTACTACATTTACTTATTAATGTATTTATGTCCTCTCCAAGAAAACTAACTGACATCATCTCAAACCTTTAATGCCCTCTCCCAAATCTCACCATTTGCCAACTCTGGTTTTTATTTAACTGGGAGAAAAAAATAAAACAACATAAAGTACTAAATACTCCCCTTATAATAACCTACTGGCTGGGGTGGGGCTGTGGCTCAGTGGCACCTGCCCAGAATGTGTGAGGCACTGGGTTCAATCTTTAGCACCACATACAAAAATAAGCAAATTAAAAAAAAAAAAAAAAGGCATGTGGTTCATCTGCAACTACAAAAAAAATCTACTAACCCACCTGATTCTGTATCCATATACTCTCCTTTCCCACCTGAAATTACAGTAGGAAAGATCCAATTCAATTCCACTGACGCCCCTATTCAATCTTCCCCCACTGCCTCCTGAACCATGAATTCTACTTTCTACTGTATCATTCATATCATAATAAAGACATCCTGACATGTATTCCATTTTTTAAAAAGGAAAGACATTTGCATAGATAACCCCATCTCCCTTCATCTTGTTCACGACTTTCTTCTTCTATTTAGGAAAAATCCCATATAGGAGCCTTTGTTTGGTGTATTGACTTCTTCATTTCATGATTTCTCTTTACCCAACTCTAGACACATATTCCCATTTTACCATTGAAACTACTGATATCAAGGTCAATATTGGAAATGGTTAATTCTCAGTTCTCTTTTTTTTAATGTATGTAAACCTTGATCTTTTTTTGTTTTTTAAATTATTTTTTATTTGTTCTACAAATATTTGTTTGTTATACTTGATGGTGGACTGCATTTTGACACATCATAGATAAATGGAGTATAACTTCTCATTCTTCTGGATGTACATGAGGTAGAGTTACACAGGTCATATAACCACATATGCACATAGGGTCGTTCTCACGTAAATTTATCATTTGATAGTCACAACTCCTTTCTTTAAAAAAATTATATTCAATAAAATATATGGATCTTATGTATTCATTCAATGATACTTGATAGATTAAGGTACCCATATACAACATCACAAACAATAGACAGAATATTTCTAGTAACCAGGAAAGTTCCTTTTCTAGTAACCAGGAAAAAGTGACTCCACTCACTACCCACACCTCCCATCTCCAACCACCTTTTTTCATCACTATGTCTTAATTTTGTTTGCTGCTAGATTTCATAAAAATCCAATTATATACTATATATCTGGCTTATTTTTGTTCCTAAGGTCATGAGACTTTTTTAAAATTTAGTTTCAAGACAAGATGCTTTCCTAGGTTTTCTTCTCTCTCATTAGCAGCTCATTTTTCATACTCTTTTCCTGCTTCCTTCTCTTCCTGACCTCCAAATGACTTGGTGCTGTGGGGCTCAGGTCTGAAATATAATTTCTTCTCTAGTTAACTCTCACTCCCTGAATGATTTTTTTTTTTTAGTTTCACAGCTTTCAAGATCATGTAGATATTGATGATATCCAGCAATTCATTGCTAGCTCTGTGCTCTCTCTTTCCTTAGTGCAAGATTCATATCCAAGGGCCTTCTTGACATCACCTGGATGTCTAAAAGACATCTCAAGTAGCATTTCTAAAACAGAACTCCTAAATTTCCTCTAATACCTGCTACTCCTCCCTATCTTGTATCTATCTCATGACATGACATTA
The DNA here is from genome assembly GCF_902686445.1 of Sciurus carolinensis. NCBI lineage: Eukaryota > Metazoa > Chordata > Mammalia > Rodentia > Sciuridae > Sciurus > Sciurus carolinensis. The sequence continues at coordinate 174,203,978 of NC_062213.1, forward strand.
CCATTCCTAATGCTCTGGTAAAAACCACAATCTTCACTGATTCAACTCTTTTTCTGATACCCACATCCAAAACAAGCAGAAACTTCTGTTGCTTCAAAATATATCCTGAGTCCTAACAATTCTCGTTACCTACATCCCTGTTACTACCCAAGCCTGCAGAACATTTGTGAATATTTCTCTTTCCACTCATCTTTTATTTGAATAAACTGAAATCACTTCCTCATTTCCTGCTTTCACTCTTGTCCCTCTACTATCTAGTAAACCAGAGAAAAACCTGAAGGAATATTCAGACAATGGGCAACAAGCAATGCAGAAGGGAGATTGCTAAGAGAAGGGAATCAAGGCAAGTCCCATGATTGCTTATGCTTACTATCTGGGGAGACTTCCCAGCAACAGTATGGGAAGGCATAATCCTACACAGAGCCTGATGATCTCTGAGTCGAAGACGCAAGAGTTGAGAACCCAGGGAGTCTGAAGTAACTGGGAATTTCAGGAGAGAATGCCAGAGAGAAGAAAGCTATAGTAAGTGGAAGTGTGACACAGTGAGCTCTGGAGGCCTGCACAAGGTTTCCCTAAAGTTTTCTGCTGAGTACTGATTAATGCTAGGGGAGGGAACACCCAGGGAAAGGAACAGGTGGAACACTCCCTCCTGGTGCTCACACCAGACTGGGACTAGACAAAGGTGAAACCTTATCGTTCAGAGGATATTGGGTAGAGTACTCAGAAGTGATTTCTCAGCAGTAAGGAAAATGACCCCAAATGCTGTTCTGGACTCACAGAAGCTGTTTTGAAAGTAATCCTCAAAAAATCAAACTATTTCCAAGAAACTTAACTGTAAGCTAGAAGAAAGTTTGAAAATATTTAAAGGAATACAAAAATATGTATCATACAAGGTGAAATTCAATGCTTGCTATATAATACAAACCTATGAGGCATGGAAAAACAAAGGAGAAAAACAGGATTCAAAGTTGGGGCAAGATCATAGACTGATATGATACAGATGACAGAATCAGTAGGAAAAACATCAAAGTCATTACTATATCCCATGTTTTCAAAAAGGTATGGGAAAAGAAAACATGACCATGCTAAGGAGAGATTATATAAGATACATTTAAAGTACTGAACTTCCAGAGATTAAAACAGAGCCAGAGATGAGAATTAAACTGGATGGCAATTAGACACTGCAGGAGCAAAGATTAGTCAACCTGAAGACACAGAAAGAGAAAGTATCTAAAAATTATAAAGGAATTTTTTAATGGAAGAGCATTTTTTGATAACAGTCATACTAACAGGTATGAGGTGATATCTAATATAAGTTTTTATTTGCATTACCCCTGATGACTAATGATATTGAGCACCTTTTCATATAACTTTTGGGTATTATTTATGCCTTCTTTGGAGAAATGTCTTTTCAGGTCTTTTGCCTATTTTTAAGTTGGGTTATTTTTCCACTATTGAGTTGTATGAGTTCTTTAGAAATTCTGGATTATCCTCTTATCAGATATATAGTTTGCAAATATTTTTTCCCAGTCTATAGGATATTGTTTCATTTTGTTGATTATTTCCTTTACGTGCAGAAGTTTTTTAATTTAATGTAGTCCCATTTACTTAGTTTTGCTTTTGTGGCCCGAGTTTTTGGTATGTTTCCAAAAAGTCACTGCAAAGCCAATTTTCAGGAGATTTCCCTGTGTTCTCTTCAATGAAGTCTATGGCTTCTGGCCACATATTTAGGAGTTTTATTCATTTTGAGATGATTTTTGAGTAATGATATAAGATGGGGCCCAATTTCACCTCTTTTTCATGTCAAAACTCAGTTCTTCCCTCGTTATTTATTAAAGACAAAAAAATGTTGTCAAGGGTTCAGAGAAAAGGGAACTCTAATATGCCAGTAGGAATGTAGATTATTCAGTTATGGAAAATAGTATGTTTAAAAGTATATTTTTAAACAAATTAAAAATATATCTACCATCTGACCCAACAATCTCTCCTATGAGCATATATACTCAAAGGAAATGAAATTATCACCTCGTCCCATGTCCATTGCATCATTATTCTCAATACCTAAGATATAAAAAAGTCTAAGTGTCCATCAATAGCTTAATTTGATAAAGGAACTGTGTACATACATACAATGGAATAATATTTAACCCTAAAAAAGAATGAGATCTTGCTATTTATCATAACATGGATGAGAATGGAGGGCATTATGTTAAGTGAAAGAAGTCAAGACACATAAAGAAAAATATTGCATGATTTTACTTATCAGTGGAATCTGAAACAAAAACAGAGATTGGACTGGGGTTGTAGCTTAGTGGTTGAGCACTTGCCTAGCATATGTGAGGCACTGGGTTCAATCCTCAGCACCACATAAAAATAAATAAATAAAATAAAGGCATTGTGTCCATCTACAACTAAAAAAGAAAGAAAGAAAAACATGGAAATGAACACAATACAACAACAGTAACCAAGGATGGGATGGGATAGGGGAACGAAATCAAGAGATGTATCATAGGATACAAAGTAGCAGGTATATAGGAAGAATAAGTCTAGAGATCTAATGTTCAACATGAGGGTTATAGGCAATAAAATTGTACAATATATGGGATTCACATTAAATGAGTAGATTTTAGCTGCTTGTGACACACCAAAAAAAAAAAAAAAAAAAAAAAAAAAAAAGAAAGACAACAAACAATGGGTAACCATGTGAGATTTTGGGTATGTTAATTTACTTGACAGAAATCACCTTTTTACTATTTTTTAAATGTATTCTTATAGCATCATTTTAGATATCTTAAATATGCATAATCAAACTGTTGGAAGGAAAAAGAAGCAGTGAGCTGTGGAACAACTTTAAGCAGACACTATTTGTAATTAGAAATTAGAATCCTTGAAAGAGAATAGGAAAAAAAACAAAAGGTTTTTTTTTTTTAAAGAAAGAGTGGCCAAAATATTTCCAATTTAATGACAACTAAAACCCACAAATTCCAGAGGCTTAATGAACCTTAAGTACAAGACATGAAGAAAAGTAAGCCAAAGCACATCATAATCAAATTACTCAAACCAGTAATAAAGAGAAAACCTTAAGAACAAACAGAAAAATTATATGACACAGAACAAAGAAAATGACATTACTTGCTGAAAAAAAAATGCAAAACAGAAGACACTGAAAATCACATAAGTATTGAACCTAGACTTCAATACCAAGCAAAAAATTCTTTAAAAACAGTCAAAATAAAGACTTTTCCAGACACACAAAAGCTCTAATAATTCATTTCCAGTAGAACACCACCTCCAGAAGCCCTTTAGAAGAAAATGATACCAGGTGGAAATCTGGAAATCTCTCCTTGGATACAAAGGGAAAAAAGATACCCGAAATGGTAAATATGTACATTAATAGAAATTTCTTGGTGTTTCATTTTGTTTTTGCAGTACTAGGGACTGAACCCATAGCCTCACACAAATTAGGCAAGTGCTCTACCACTGAGCTACATCCATAGCCCTTTATTTGTTTTCCATTTAAAATTTATTTTGAGTTAGGGTCTCCCTACATTGCCCAGGCTGGCCTTGAACTTGCTATCCTCCTGCCTCAACTCCTGAGTAGCAGGGATTACAGGTCTTGTTTTCACTTTTAAATTCTCTTTAAAGTAGGGCTGGGGATGTAGCTCAGTGGTAGAACACTTGCTTGCATGCATGAATCCCTGGGTTCAATCCATAGTACTGCAAAAAATTTAAAAAAAATCTTTGAAGGGTAATTTTGCAGGCACAGTGGTGGTGCACACCTCTAGTCCCAGATGCTTGAGAGGCTGAGGCAGGAGGATTGCAAGTTCAAGGCCACCCTTAATCTCAAAGTAAGAATAAAAAGGGACTGGAGATGTAGCTCAGTGGTAGAACACCTCAGTGGTAGAATACCCAGTACCACATATTAAAAAAAGTTTTAAAGCATAATTGATTTTTAAAAAATATAATTTACTATGGAGTCTATAGCACCAAGCCTGGGAGGGAAGAAATGGAAGTATGCTGTTTTAAAGCTCTTATATTAAATATGATGAGGTATGATATTAATTGAAGGTAATCTGAGGGGAGTTAAAAATTTATTATAAATTAAAGCAACTACTCAAAAAAGAAAGAAGAAAAACAAAGTAAAGTTAAGCCAATAAAGGAAATAAAGTGGAATCATTTAAAACGGTCGAAAAGAAATCAGAAAAAGAAAAGAACAAGTACAGTTGAGTTAGATAGCAAGAATAATAGATTTAAACCCAATCACACCAATAACTGTGTTAAATATAAATGTTCTAAATATAGGCAATTATTACTTGTGACAGCCAAACACTGGAAACCACCCCAAATATTCACTGACTGGTAAGTAATGAACAAATCACTGTACAGAAACCATTCCACACAATGTAATACTACTTATCAACAGCAAGGAATAAACTACTGATTTTACACAACAGATGAATCTCAAAAATGGTTATGCTGAAATCAAGAAGCCACGTAGAAAAGAGGATATATCATATGATTCCACTTACATAAAATTCTAGGAAATGCTAACTAATCTGTAGTGACAGCAGACTGGTAGTTGACTAACCAGAGGTAAGAATGCATTTTAAAGTTTGAGAAAACATTTGAGTTATAGATATATTTATTATCTTCATGCTCATGATCAGCATCATATACTTAACCACTGTGATTGTGCTGCACATGTATATGTATACCAAAACTCATCATGTAAAACATGTATAGTCTATTAGGGTTCAACCATACCTCAATAAAACTACATTTTAAAAAGTTTTTATTAAATAATATCATGTCACTTTTCCACTTAGAATTCTCCCTATCTCAGAGAGAGTAAAACACGGCTCTCACAGTGTTCTGGATGTTCTTCAAGACGCTGTCACATGGTCTGCATCTCTGCCACCCCTCCCCTTCTAGCTCACTCTCCAGCCACACTGGCCTCACTTTTCTTGGATCAAGCCCAGCATGTCACTGCCACGGAGCTTTACAACTAATATTCCCTTTACCTAGAATGCTTCCCCCAGAAAGCCTGGTCCCTCACCTCCTTTAGGACTGTGCTCAAGTATGATCTCAGAGAATTTCCCTCTGACCAAACACTCCTCTCCCCACATCCTGATATATTTTTGTCCACAGTATTTGCCATTATCTAACACGCTATGTATTCTGCACTTTCATTTTGTTGTCTCTCTTCCCATTACAATCTAAGCTTTAAAAGGGCAGGGGTTTCTGTTTAATTTGTTTACTGCTCTGTTCCTAATGACTACAACACTGCCAGGCACATGATGGGTCCCAATAAATATCTGTTACAAGGATTAAAATAAAGAGGCTACCTGGCAAATATAAGGCATATCAAACTATTATATTCTAAGCTCATTGTGTATGAAAGTGAAAATTCTTTGAAATTTCAACAACAGATAGTTGATTCTGACTTCGTTTGCCATGATCTTATTAAAACTTTTAAAATAAAATCCGAAATACTAAAGATCATATTTCCAGTCCACATGCCTTTTTGTGAAGGTACACATAATCTCACTTGGCACATTTGTAACAGTTGCCCTAGGAAGGGGGGGAAAAAGGTCAGAAGCTCTGGTACAGATGCCATGACTCAGCTGAGATCCAAAACAAGGAACTGGCTAATTGTGCATTTCACAGGCTCTGGCCATTTCCCCAGGATCCTAAGAAGATGAAGGTTAAGCCTTCATTCATCCCAGTAAGATAAAAGTACTGGATGGATGTTGCAGTCAGGCACAACAACTCAGCTGATGGGGAGATAACCTGGAAGTCCCTGAGCTAATTCTGTGCTGCCAACTGCAAAGGTTTGGTCTCTCAGAGAGAGCCCTGGCATTTTGTCTGTTCTTTCAGGTCTCTCCATGGCCACCTCAGTGGATAGTGGGAGTAAGGGCTGAGGCACACTGCACAATCTCTGCACTGCTGAATCTATATAGGGACTTGAAAGCTGCTTTTGCTAAAAGCACTGCCTCTTCACTTGAGCCTGCAGGTATCCAATGGGTAGCTAAAATTAGGATAAAAGCTTGGCATCTCTGTCTCCTTTTGCTATCTTAACCCATTAAGGACCAAACTTTCAATATGGCAAACATAATAATAATTATTATTATTGGGGGGGGGGTACCAGGAATTGAACTCAGGGGCACTTGACCATTGAGTCACATCCCCAGTCCTATTTTGTATTTCATTTATAGACAGGGTCTCACTGAGTTGCTCAGCATCTTGCTGTTGCTGAGGCTGGATTTTGAACTCACAATCCTCCTGTCTCAGCCTCCCAAGCCACTGGGATTACAGGCATGTACTACTGCTCCCCATGTAATTATTTTAAAGTTAGCATAAGGAGTATGTATGTTGCTTAATTTAAGTTTCCATATGTGTTCCATATCTGGTATGATGGGACAAAATGGGATGAACTTTAGATCAGGTGGCTCTGCACACAGGTTAATCATTTAAGGACTGTTTGCAAAAAGTTGGTAATACATGGTAGATTAGACCTAAATTAACTAATCACTCTCCTCCCCTTTCAAGGCTGAAGGTACCAAGATAAGAGCAACTAAGATGTTTTCAAGACTATAGAGACATCATAATCCACAGATTATCAACCACCAGCTTTTTTCCCATATTTTTTGTTAGTGCATTATAGTTGTACATAATGGTGGGATTTGTTGTTACATATTCATATATGCACACAATATAACAATATAATTTAGCCAATAATATTACCCTGTATTTCCCCATTCCCTTCCCTCCTCCCTCCCCCTTGGTCCCTTCTATCCTACTAATCTCTTAGATTTTCATGAGACTCCAACACATATACCTTTCTTGTCCTTTTCCCTTTATAGCTTCCACATAAGAGAAAACATGTGACCCTTGACCTTCTGAGTTTGGCTGATTTTGTTTAACATAATGGTCTCAAGTTCCATCAGTTTTCCTGGAAGTGACATAATTTCATTGCTCTTTATGGCTAATTAAAACTTCACTCGGTGTGTGTGTGTGTGTGTGTGTGTACACATATGAATTACATAATTCATATATATATATATATGTACATATGGGTGAATAGATAAAGAAACATGATATATTTATCCATTCGCCCAATGACAGACACCTATGTTGGTTCCATAGATTGGCTATTGTGAATTGTGCTACTATAAACATGGGTATGCATATCACTATAGTATGCTGACTTTAATTTTTTAGAATAAATACCAAAAGTGGTAAAGCTGGATCATATGGTGACTCCATGACTAGTCTTTTGAGGAAACTCCATACTGATTTCCAAAGTGGTTATACTAACTTACCATCCTGCCTACAGTGTAAAAGTTACTTTTCCTCCACATCCTCTCCAGTATTATTGTTTGTATTCTTCATGGCTGCCATTCTAACTGGAGTGAGATGAAATCTCAGGGTAGTTTTGATTTGCATTTCTCTCTTTGTTTCCTTTGTTAATTTGATTGTTTCCTTTTTAATTTGATGCTGTCCTATTTTTTAACTCTTGGCATTATTTCCTGAGCTTTAGGTTCCTAATGAGAAAGCCTGAACCTATATGCTGGAGTGTTGAACCTACATTTTCTTCTAGGAGTTGAAAGTTTCTAATCAAATTCCTAGGTCTTGGTTCATTTTGACTTGACTTGTGTGCAGGGTGAGCAATAAGGGGCTAGTCTCATTCTTCTACATGTGGATAACCAGTTTTCCCAGCACCATTTGTTACAAAGGCTGTCCTTTCTCCAAAGTATGTTTTTGGTATCTTTGTCAATAGATGGCTGTATCTGTGTGGGGTTGTCTCTGTGTCTTCCATTCTGTCTCACTTGTCTTGTGTCTGTTTTTATGCCAGCAAAGTACAGTGTTCGTTACTATAATTCTCTAGTATAATTTTAAGTCAAATATTGTGATGCCTCCAGAAGCTTTTTAGGATTAGGATTGCTTTGACTATTCTGGGTCTTTTATTTTTCTAAGTTAATTTTAGGGCAGTTTTTCTAGTTCTGTGAAGAATGTTATTCATATTTTGATATTGACTTTGATATTGATATTTGATTTTGATATTGACTCTATATATTGCTTTTGGTAATATGGCCATTTTAACAAAATTAATCATGCCTATCCATGAACATGGAAGGTCATTCCATCTTCTTGAATCTCTTCAATTTCTTTCTTCAATATTCCATAGTTTTGAGGGCTGGAGATTTAGCCCAGTTGTTAGAGGGCTTGCCTAGCATGCACAAGGCACTGGGTGCAAGTCCCAGCACCACCAATATATATTTATTCTATAGTTTTCATTGTAGAGATCTTTCACCTACTTCTCAACCACTAGCTTTCAAAGGTCCTGTTCCAGACCACCAAAGTGGCACCTAAAAGTCTTTGGTCAACTTCCTAAATGTAAAGGAGGTCCCAGTCATTGTCCTAACTAACTCCCTTGTGTTCCTCTAACCTGCTGTCTAAGTCATCTCCCCTCTCCAACTTATCTCAAGTTCCAGTAACATGGAGCCTTGTAAGCAATCCTCTCCCAGGTGGTGTCAAGACACCTGCAGAACCAGGCCTGAGATAATGATCAACCAAATTGTTTATCCTAGACTGACGATGCGTGTTTTCTTGCCCCACAACCCACTCACTTTTGTTCCTTCCTTATATAACCCCAAGTCTTAGCACCTCTGAGAAATCTTTAGGTACTAGATTGCTGTTTTTCTTCTTGGTGTAACCACACTGAGCATAAATTCCTGCCCTTACCATGTGTCTCCTGGTTGTTCGATTAGGGTGAGTGGCAGAGCCTGGTTCACTGGAATGCCTAAAGTTGGGTCTCTGGCCAAGTTTTCAAATATCCTTTAACTAACTGTCTGGTAACTAAAAGACACTTATAAAATCTGACCCCTGCAAAAGCTGCCATAAATTTACTTATGAAGTCTGCTTCCCAGCTTGAAGCAACATAGGATATGAAGCAGGGTGCCTAACTGTAGATCCCTTAGTCCTCTCCAACTTCCCAACCTAGAGGTCTAGCTATTCCTAGGAACATGAGCACTTGGTGACTGGCTAATTCCTTTTATAATTTAGAATGAAGAAAAGATTACTTCTGCCTCATTAAGTGTAAACAAGATAGAGAAGAACCTGGAGCCACTTAAGGTCAAGCACTTCCAGATATTATTTTACAGTAACATCCAAGATGATGTTCCCATTAAGAGGTCAGTGTGTGAGAAAATACATGCTTTCTTGCCAATCAAGGGAGAGATTATTACTTACCCATTATATTATTATTATTGATCCATTATTTATCTCTTACTTGGTTTTATCCTTCCAACTAATCTCTCTGGTTTACCCTAATCCCTATCCCTATTCTTCTGCTTTATTTAGATGTTGATATCGATCTTTATTTTATTCATTTATTTATATGTGGTGCTGAGAATCAAACCCAGTGCCTCATACTTGCTAGGCAAGTGATCTACCACTGAGCCACAACCCCAGCCCTATCCCTATTCTTAACACAAGCAGCCACTGTGATCTTTTTAAAGCAAAAATCATATGATTTCACTTCTCTGCTAAGTTCACATAGACAAATTTAGCTAGTACCCCTCCCTGTCTTAATTTTTCCCTTTACCAGGTCCTTCCCCCAGCTATCTAATGGCAAAAATTCCTTACTCCTTTAAGACTTCATTCAAATGTCACCTTTCCAATTTCCCTATAATAACTGATCATCTCCCCACATCCCCTTTTCTCTTTTTTCCCCAAGTAGCACTTATGATCTTATACTACACAAATTAATGAATTTATTATGATTAATGGTTATTTTTTCCCTAGTGTAAGGTCTATGAGATATTCCAATCATCTAGAAATACTGCCTAGAGTACAGTAGGTTCTCAGTGTTTGTTGATCAAATGAATACATTTCCATAGAGACAAATTCCCTAAGGGCACCAGGCACTGGAGGAATCAGGAAGAAGCCTTTGCTATAAACCAAAATTTTCTTTCCTCCAAGGCTAGTAGCAGCTCTTTTTGATTTAATCAAGTATTTTAAAATTTCTGCCCCATTGGTTTGTATATCATACATCGTGTCCCCGCTACCATCACCACCAAGGTAGTTCCAGTTACTGAAATTTTAATAGGCATTCTTGTCTTAAAGTTAAAAATTAATCAGCACCTTGACCATCTTTCTGAACAAAATAAAAATATCTTAGACACTTTAATTCCAGTCCCACCACCCACTTTCAACTCTCATGTCATTGCAGTCTAATATTTACTTTATAATGAAAATGCCTAACATTCAAAATAAAGATAAAATTTTAAAGGCTGCGAGAGAAGAGCATCAGATTACATACGGGGAAACCAATATGGACATCAGCAGATTTCTCAGCTCAGATCCTATAAGCTAGATGGGCCTGGAACAACATATTTCAAGCTCTGATGCCAACCAAGAATCTTATACCCAGCAAAACTTACCTTCAGATTTGATAACAAAATAAAATCCTTCCATGATAAAGTTAAAAGAATTTACAAATAGAAAGCCTATACTACAGAACATTCTCAGCAAAATATTCCACGAGGAAGAAATGAAACACAACAATGTAAGTAAGCAAAGGGAGGAACTAACCTAAAGGAAAAGCCAAGCTAAGTTAAAAACCAAAAATAAGTCAAAATGACCAGGAATACAAATCATATCTCAATAATAACCCTGAATGTTAATGACCTAACCTAAACTCATCAATCAAATGACACAGACTGGCAGATTGGATTTTAAAAAAAGGACCCAACAATATGCTGCCTTCAAGAGACTCATCTCATAGAAAAGGACACCCACAGACTAAAGGTGAAAGGATGGAAAAAAACATACCAAGCACACAGACTCAGTAAAAGAGTAGGGGTCTCCATTCTCATATCAGATAAAGTGAACTTCAAGCCAAAGTTAGAAGGGATAAAAAGGGTCATTTCATACTGCTCAAGGGAAGCATAAATCAGCAAGACATAACAATCAAAAATATTTATGCCCCAAACAATGGAGCATCTATGTACATCAAACAAATCCTTCTCAATTCCAGGAACCAAACAGACCACAACACAATAATACTAGGTGACTTTTAACGTACCTCTCTCATCACTGGATAGATCTTCCAAACAAAAATTGAACAAAGAAACCACAGAACTCAATAACACAATTAATAATTTAAACTTAAGAGACATATACAGAATATTCTATCCATCAGTGAGTGAATACACTTTCTTCTCAGCAGCACATGGATCCTTCTCTAGAATAGAATATATATTATGCCACAAAGCAGCCCTTGGTAAATACAAAAAAAATAGAGATACTACCTTGTATTCTATCAGATAATAATGGAATGAGATTAGAAATCAATGATAAAATAAAAAACAGAAACTACTTGAATACCTGAAGACTAAATAATACACTATTGAATGATGCACAGATAGCAGAAGACATCAGGGAGGAGATAAAAAAAATTCTTAGAGGTAAATGAGAACAATGATACAGCATATCAAAATCTCTGGGACTCTATGAAAGCAGTACTAAGAGGAAAATTCATTGCATGGAGTACATTCAACAAAAGAAGAAAAAGTCAACAAATAAACAACCTAACATTACATGTCAAAGCCCTAGAAAAAGAACAGATCAACACCAAAAGTAGTAGAAGATAGGAAATAATTAAAATCAGAGCTGAAATCAAATGAAATTAAAACAAAAGAAACAATTCAAAAAATTGACATAACAAAAAGTTGGTTCTTTGAAAAAATAAACAAAATTGATAAACCTTTAGCTGCACTAACAAAGAGAAGAAAAGAGAAAACTCAAATTACTAAAATTTGAGATGAAAAAGGAAATATCACAATAGACACTACTGAAATACAAAACATAATTAGAAGCTATTTTGAAAATCTATACTACAACAAGTGATTCTAGAGACATATGATCTACCCAAACTGAATCAGGAAGACATACACAATTTAAACAGATCAATTTCAAGCAATGAAATAGAAGAAGCCACCAAAAGCCTACCAACCAAGAAAAGCCTGGGACCAGAAAAAGAAAAGCCCAGGACCAGACGGATTCTCAGTTGAGTTCTACAAGACCTTCAAAGAAGAACTAATACCAATACTGCTCGAAGTATTCCATGAAACAGAAAAGGAGAGAACCCTTCCAAACTCATTCTATGAAGCTAGTATCAAGGAAAGAAAACTTCAGACCTATCCCTGATGAACATAGATGCAAAAGTTCTTAACAAAATTCTAGCAAATTGCATACAAAAACATGTTAAAAAGACACTGCATCATGATCAAGTGGTTTCATCCCAGGGATGTAAGGTTGGTTCAACATCCAGAAATTAATAAATGTAATTCACCACACCAACAGAATTAAAATTAAGAATCATACGATTATTTCAACAGATGCAGAAAAAGCATTTGATAAAATACAGCACCCTTTCATGCACGAAACAATAGAAAAAATAGGAAGAGTAGGAACATACTCCAACATTGTAAAGGCTATCTATGCTAAGCCCAAGGTCAACATCATTCTAAATGGAGAAAAACTAAAAGCATTCCCTCTAAAAACTGGAACAAGACAGGGATGTCCTCTTTCATCACTTCTACTCAACATCGTCCTTGAAACTCTAGTCAGAACAATCAGACAAACAAAAAAGAAATTAAAGGGATACAAATAGGAAAAGAAGAACTCAAATTATCACTATTTGCCAATGACACAATTGTACATTTAGAGGATCCAAAAAATTCCACCACGAAACTTCTAGAACTAATAAATGAATGCAGTAAAGTAGGATATAAAATCAATGCTCATAAATCTAATGCATTTTTATTCATAAGTGATGAATCCTCTGAAAGACAAATTAGAAAAACTACCCCATTCACAATAGCCTCAACAAAATAAAATACTTGGGAATAAATCTAACAAAAGAGGTGAAAGACCTCTACAATGAGAACTACAGAACACTACAGAAAGAAATTAAAGAAAACCACAGAGGATGGAAAGATCCCCCAATGTTCTTGGATAGGCAGAATTGATATTGTCAAAATGGCCATACTACCAAAAGTGCTATACGAATCAATGCAATTCCAATTAAAATCCCTATGATGTACCTCGTAAAAATAGAGAAAGCAATCATGAAATTCATTTTGAAGAATAAGAGACCCAGAATAGTTAAAGCAATCCTTAGCAGGAAGAGTAAAGCAGGGGGTATCACAATACCAGACCTTCAAATATACTACAGAGCAATAGTAACAAAAATGGCATGGTATTGGCACCAAAATAGACAGGTAGATCAATGGTACAGAATAGAGGACACAGAGACAAACCCACATAAATACAGTTATCTCATACTAGACAAAGGTGCCAAAAACATACAATGGAGAAAAGACAGCCTCTTCAACAAATGGTGCTGGTGAAACTGGAAATACATATGCAACAGAATGAAACTAAACCCCTATTTCTCACCCTGCACAAAACTCAACTCAAAATGGATCAAGGACCTAGGAATTAGGTCCAGAGACCCTGCACCAAATAGAAGAAAAAGTAGGTCCAAATTTTCATCATGTCAACTTAGGACCAGATTCCTAACATTTCATAAGAAATAAAAGCAGGAATCAATAAATGGGATAGATTCAAACTAAATAGTTTTTTTTTTTCTCAGCAAAGGAAACAATCAACAATGTGAAGAGAGCCTAAAGAGTGAGAGAAAATCTTTGCCACATGCATTTCAGATAGAGCGTTAATCTCCAGAATTTATAAAGAACTCAAAAAACTTCACACCAAGAATACAAATAACTCAATCAATAAATGGGCTAAGGAACTGAACAGACACTTCACAGAAGAAGATCTATAAGCAATCATGAAAAAATGTTCAATATCTCTAGTAATAAGAGAAATGCAAATCAAAACTACACTAAGATTTCATCTCACCCAATTAGAATGTCTATCATCAAGAATACAAGCAACAATAGGTGTTGGCGAGGATGTGCGGAAAAAGGTACACTCATACATTGCTGGTGGGAATGCAAATTGCTGCAGCCCTTCTGGAAAGCAGTATGGAGATTACTTACTTAGAAAACTTGGAATGGAACCACCATTTGACCCAGCTATCCGACTCCTTGTCCTATCCCCAAAGGACTTAAAATCAGCCTATTACAGTGATGCAGCTCAATTCACAATAGCTAGATTGTGGAACAACCTAGATGCCCTTCAATAGATGAATGAATAAAGAAACTGTGGTATATATACACAATAGAATATTATTCAGTCATAAAGAAGAGTAAAATTATGGCATTTGCATGTAAATGGATGGAGTTGGAGAAAATCATGCTAAGTGAACTAAACCAAGCCCCAAAAAACCAAAGGCCGAATGATTTCTCTGATAAGTGAATGATGATACATAATGGGGGAGGGGGGTTAATGGAAGAATGGAGGAAGGATGGATTGCATAGAGGGAAAGAGGGGTGGGAGGAGTGGGGGGAAGAAAGATAATGGGATGAGACAAACATCATTACCCTATGTACATGTATGATTACACAAATGGTGTGACTCTACAACCAGAGAAATGGAAGTTGTAGCCTATTTGTGTACAATGAATCAAAAAATAAAAAAAGAAAATTGCCAAATTAGTGATTATTGTTATTGTTTTCATAATAACTGCTTGCCTTTTTGCCTACATATTTTCTAATTTCTTTATTTGACACTCTCTTTGAATATTCCACCTTTTTGAATATCCCACAGCAATTATTTCAGGAAGGATTAGAGAACAAACCTTCTCAATTTTAGGTCTTTTGTTTTGTTGGTACCAGGGCTTGAACCCAGGGGCGCTTAACCACTGAGTCACGTCCTTAGCCCTTCGTGAGACAGGGTTTCACTAAGTTGCTGAAAATGTCTTAAAATGGCATACTTACTTCCAATGTTAACTTAGTAGGAATAAAATGCTTCCACGTATTGTTCAGAGTAAACTTTTTCTCAGTACTTCAAAGATACTATTCCACTGTCTTGTGATTCATGATGTTACTGATGAGAAGCTTATTGTTAGCATGACTGATGTTCCTTTGTAGTTAATTTTTCTTTTTTCCCTGGTTCCTTTTTTTTTAAACCAGTAACTTTTTTTTACTCTTTTATATATAATTCATATAATATAAACTCATTCTTTTCAAGTGTATAATTCAGTGGTTTTTAGCATATTCCTGAAGCAATACAAGCATAGCCACCACCGAATTCCAGAACATTTTCATCACCCCAAAAAGAAACCTTGGGGCAGGGGTTGTGGCTCAGTGGCAGAGCACGTGCACGTGAGGCACTGGGTTCAATCCTTAGCACCACATAACAAATAAAATAAAGACATTCTGTCCATCTACAACTACAAAAAAAAAAAAAAAATTTAAAAAGAAAGAAACCTTGTATCCATTAGCATTCATTTCTCTTTCCATGCCTCTTGCCACCTCCAGCCACTAAGGAACTGTCTTTGTCTATGTATTCATCTATTCTGGGCATGTCACAGAGTGTAATTGCTGCTATGAACATCTGTGTACAAGTTTTTGTTTTGACATGTATTCAAATTCTCTTGAGTGAATTTCCTTGCTGAAAGTTTATTCTCTCTTTTAGTTTTATGGATTCATTCCCCCTGCCTTCCTCCAGTACTTGGGATTGAACCCAGGGCACTCTATCACTGAGTTACATCCCCAGCCATTTTTTTGTTTCTTCTTTTTTGTGTTTTAATTTTATTTTTGAGAGAAGGTCTTGCTCAACTGCTGAGATTGGCCTCAAATTTGCAGTCCTCCTGCCTCAGTTTCCTGAGTAGCCAAGATTACAGGTGTGCACCATGATGCCCAGATTATTTAGCCTTGAAAAGAAAGAAAATTTTGATATTTGCTACAATGGAGATGAACTCTGGAGACATATGACATGAAATAAGTCAGTCACAAAAGGAAAAATATTTTATGATTCCATTTACATGAAATACCTAGTAGTCAAATTGATAAAGATAGATCAGAATAGTGGTTGCCAGAGGTTGGAGTAATAAGCATTCAGAGATTCAGGTGGGAAAGATAAATTTCTGGGGATGGATGGTGATGATGGTTATGTAACATGAATGTACTTCATGGCACAAACCTGTATAGTTAAAAAAAGTTAAAATGGCAAATTTTATGTTATGTGTATTTAAGCACAATAAAAATAAGAATATTTAAAAGCCGTAAAAAAAGGGATAGGGAAAACAGAATGAGAGGGAAAGGGATTATATACCATGGAATGTATGCCATGCACAAATGATTTAAAATTGAACCAAAAACGGTGACCAGGGGGTGGGGGGGTCATCTCAACAAAAGCAGAAAACATACTTGATAAAACTCTAACACACACTGATGCTAAAAGCTCTCAACAAACTAGGAATAGTTGGGAGATCCAAGATGGCAGACTAGAGGGAGGCTGCATTCCTTGTTGCTCCATAACTCTGGTTTCAAGCAGAGGATATCTGTTTCTTGGTGAGACAGTTTTTGCTGCTTATTGATCCCCTGCTGTTTACCCCATTTGTCTGCTGTGACCACCTGTAGTCTGCCAGCATATCGACGCCTTTTCTGAGTGCAGATTGCTGTCAGGCGCCTACCATTCGCCATTTGCCTGCCTCTCACCTATCCATCACCCAACGCACAAGGTTCACCTCCTGATCATCTGACAACAGTCAGCGAACTGATCACCGACCACCAGTGGAGCACCAGCTGCCTGCTGTTGCCTGGAAGTTCACTGTTACAGTACCTGCAGGTTTGATTACACGTGGCTGCTGCCATTTTGAGACAACAGCCAGGCCCCATAGGACCCTTGGCCAGACTGACTGAGCCCTGTCTCCAGGATCCCTCAGTCCGACCGATCACTCCCTGCCTCTGGGACCGTCACATCGACAGCTCCCTGCCGCCAGGACCCCCGGACCAACTGACTGCGCCCTATCACCAGGACCCCAGACCAACTGCACCCAGCCTCCAGGATCCCACAACCACACCAAACACACCCGAACTCCAGGATCCCTGCCTGACCAACCGTACCCCGCTTCCAGGACCTCCAGCTGGCCACGTCCACACCCTGAGCTGCAGCTTCCCATTTGCCAACACATTTGGAAGCCAGAGTGGCCATCTTGGATAATCCTGGAAGCCGAAACTAGGAATAGTTAAGAGAATACCCCAAGAAAGGGCATATGTAAAACCATACAAAGTAGTTAATGATCAAAGACTGCATATTTTCCTCCCAAAGAGGGGGAACAGGGCAAGTATGTCTGTTTCTGGCTCTTCTACTCAATACTCTACTGGAGGTTGCAGTCACTGCATTAGGGAGGGAAGGAGGGAGGGAGAAGGAGAGAGGGAGGGAGGGAGGAAGGAAGGAAGGAAGGAAGGTAGGAAGGAAGGAAGGAAGGAATGAATTGACTGAACTGAATGAATTGAATGAATGAATGAAGCCAGGCACAGTGGCCCATGCCTGTAATCCCAGCAACTTTGGAGGTGGAAGAAGGAGGATCCCAAGTTTGAGGCCAGCTTCAGCAACTTAGCAAGGCCCTAAGCAACTCAGAGAGACCCTGTATCTAAATAAAATGCAAAAAGGGTGAGGATATGGCTCTAGTTAAGTGCTCCTGGGTTTAATCCCTGATACCTGCCCCCTGCCCCAAAAAAGAAGTGCAAGACTTGTACACTGAAAATTACAAGGTGCTAGTAAAAGACATTAAAAAGAGCTAAATAAATAGACATTCCATGTTCATGGATTGAAAGATTCATTATTAGCAAGGTGGCAATTCTCCAATCTGAACCATAAATTCAAAGCAATCCTTATCAAAATTTTAATAGGCCTTTTTACAGAAACCAATAAACTGATCCTCAAATTTATCTGGAAACACAAAGCAATTCAGTCAATTTTGAAAATGAAGAACAAAGCTGAAGAAATTACACTACCTGATTTCTAAATTTACTTTAAGGGCTATGAGTTTAGCTCAGAGTTAAAAGCACTTGTCTAGAATGGATGAGGCCCTGAGCTCCACCCCCAGCAACACCAAGAAACAAAAACAAAAAACCTTAAAACTCAGGTAAGACCACATTACTCAAAGACAATATGGGGTCTGTACAAGGACAGGCATAAATATTAATGGAACAGAAGTGATAGTCCAGTGAGAATCCATTAATACTTGTGATCAACTGATTGGTACAAAGGTGCTAAGACAATTAAAAGGGCAGCCTTTCAACAATTATGCTGGAACAAATGGGCAGTCTCAAACACATATAACACACAAAGCCGTTACCTCATAACATACATAAAAATAAACTAAGACAGATCATAGTACTAAATTTAGAAACTAAAAACAAAAAGTTTCTAGGAAAAAGAAGAATATTTTCATAGCCTTGGATTAGGCACATAGTTCTTAGATATGATACCAAATGTATGATCCACAAAATTAAAATTAAAATTTCAGAAGACACCATTAAAAATAAGGAAAGACATGCCACAGACAGGGGGAAAATATTTGCTAAGCATATATCAAATAGAGTTGTATCTGTCATACGAAGAGCTCAAAATTCAACGTTAAGAACATAGATGAAGCCAATTGGGTATGGTGGCTGGAAGCTTGAGTAGAATTCTAATAACCAGACCCAGAGAAGAAAGCTTTTCAGGATGACAATAATTACATGAAAATGCCTAACAATAAACAAATATTTACTGAAAGCACATTATGTCATAGTTAGAACACTAGAGGTTTGGCAACAAAAAAATGAATGAGACAGTATCTAAAGAGTCATTCTCTGATAAGATACTGACACCCAAAAAGGATATTTATTGAGTATGTACATTCTTTTTTTTTTTCTTTAAGTATTTTTTTAGTTGTCAATGGATCTTTTATTTATTTACATGTGGTGCTGAGTATTGAACCCAGGGCCTCACACATGCCAGGCTCTACCACTGAGCCACAACTCCAGCTCCAGGTGTGTACATTTCTAACAAATATTCAGACAAATAACTATGTCTGAATATTCTATATTATACTGATTATATTATACTACCTAGGTATCAACAGTAAATTAAATAGTCTTGTCCTCAAAGAACTTACCGAGTAAGAGGCAAAACAATTTCAGTAATCTATGCCATGATGCACAAAAGCAGAGGGCCCTAATAAACCAAGAGAAGGGGCATCTAACTTTTCTAATAAAAATTGAGAAGTATCAGAGCTGGGTGAAGTGCCACACACCTTTGCAAGGCCTAGCGTGCAAACCCCAGATTCCCTCCCACAAAATCATCATCATCATCCAATTTTAAATGCACAAAATATTTTAATATATTACATGAAAAAGATATAGTTAATAATGTGATAAGATGCTCATTAGTCATTAGGGAAATGCAAATTAATACCATAATGAGCTATTACTATCTGCTCACTAGAATGTGCCTAGCATTTGTAAGACCCCAGGTTCTATCCCTAGCACCCCCCCAACCCCCCTCCCCAAATAACCAGTGAGCATAAACTTAATCATGCAACACAATTTCATTCCTAGGACTCTACCCAAGAGAGAGAGAAAAAATATGCCCACCCAAAGACATGTATGCAAATGTTCACAGGAATATCACACATCATAGGCCCAAAATGGAAACAATCCAAATGTCCACCAATTACTGAATAGACTAACAAAATATGGTCTACACAACAATGGAATCAACAATAGAAAGGAACAAACTAATAATATGTGCAGCAACATAGATAAATTTCAAAAACATGCTGAGTAAAAGAAGTCAGAAATAAAATAAGAAGTCAGAACAAAAAACTATGAATTGTATGATTCCATTTATATGAAATGTTCAGAAATAGCAACATTACAGAGCCAAAAAGCAGATCTGTGATTGCCTAGGGTTGGGAATAGAAGAAGTAAAATTAACTTCCAAATGGGCACAAGGAAAATTTTGGATGGTAGAAATGTTCTAAATTTAGATTATGGTGATTATTGGACAATTTTATAAATTTAGTAAAAACATCAAATCACAATTGGTGAATTTTACGTATGTTAATTATCTCTCATAAAACTTTTTTTTTTGGTACTGGAAATTGATCCCTTAATCCTTTTTGATGTCAAAAACTGATGGTGGGTAAGAAAGTTGTCAGCTTAGAGAGAACAGTAGTGTCAGACAGGCATGGAATGGTCGAGACCCAGCAAGGTGAGGAGAGCACACACAGAGAAGCTAAGATAAAGGGGGCCAGCATTCTTACTGTCAAAGAAGATAATTAAAAATATGAAAATAGAGAAAACTAGACTGAATTAGAATTGAAATAGAGGTACCAATGTGAGTATATAGCTTTAAGATACATGTGTGAGGAAAAAATGGTGGATTAGAGAAACCTACACCATATGGTAGCTGCATTCTGAGATTGAATCAAATGACAGTTCTGCATCAGCAAGTTGAGGTGAAAAGGCTGTGGGAAAAGGTCATCAGGCAACTCAGAGATTTAGCAATCAGGAGAAAACCAGAAATATCAGTTTCTACAATAGAGAGAGAATTAATAAAAGGAACACACCAAGGAAGTGCTAGGCACACAGTGGCACTGGGGGGGAGGAAAAGTATACCTTCACCGAGCTGAAGGAAATTCTCCCAGGCAGTTTGAGGAAGCAGATGCAGCAAATTCAAAATCTGAGCAGAAAATCTGCTCAGATACTGAGAAGTCAGTTGGCTCAGGAGAGTCCTAGCCCTTTCCAGCAGATTTAATGAAAGCGGGAAAGCAGTGAAAACTTTGGACTTTCCAAGCAGGAGATTAGACATCTCTGCAGTTTATCTCAGTTTTTCATTTTTCTTGCTTTTTTTTTTTTTTAGATTTTATTTTCTTTTGTTCTAGAGGTACTTTGTTTTTAAGTCCTCAAGGACCTATAGCCACGGAGGCTTTACTTTTACTAGATTGACGGATGTCCAAGCTGTGAGTCAATCTGGATAAAGGAGTGAGACTAACACAGACTTAGGGAAAGCTCTGAGTAATCACAGGGGCTTCTGGTCTGTATCTTCTGTCTGTAGAAGTGTGAGAGGTTCTTTCCCCTGAAACTATCAGTCTGAACTCTGACAGGGAGCCAGGCCTGACAGAAGGTAAAAATGGAGCAGATCAGGGTCAGGAAGAAAGTGATGAACCCATAACATTCTACCATGGACCCTGCTACCTCCCCCAAACCCAGGAAAAGTCTGGAGGATAGGCTGATGCACAAACCTTCCCCTAGAACATGCACTGAGTTTCTCAGAATGAGGGGTGAGGCACAATCCAGATCAGTCCACAGGCTGCAGGGGTGAGAGGGCTAGCCAGCAGGCCTGCCAAAGTTATACTCTTATCTCAATCATAGTAACAAAGCCATACCAAGGGTGAATTCTGCTCTGAAATGGACAACGCTTCCCCAGTACTTGCTGCCATGCAAGGAGTGGGTGGGGCTTAGCACATAGACTCCCCTAAGATATTTAGTCTGTGTCATGGCTGAAAACAAATAGCATGATATTACAGTCACACAAACATCCTCATAGCTGGGAGATTCTAAAATCAAAATCCCAGAAAGAAATGTCTCCATTTAGAAAATCTCAGCAAGAAGAAAATCAAATTTTTAATGAGTACTATTGCATAAGCTGCTCTATGTAAAGTGATACCCAGTGTCTTCCATCATTGTTTTTTTTTTCAATTCATTAGACATATTTTGTCAATTAATTGGATCCTTTGTAACACCTCTTTGCTTCTTTCTCATTCCATTCCCTTCCCCTCTCCATCCTTTCCCTAATTTTATCTTGTCTTCTTCTCTCCATCCTTTTTCTTCTTTTCTCTATTTTTAACCCTTCTTCCAATTCAAGTTAGTATACTACCATTCATCCTTAATCTTTTCAGCCTGTCCTATGGTATTTCTTACTCGCTCTTCTTATTGGCTAACATAGGTGTACAGATCATTACTAATAATGGTTTGCAGTGAAATTTGCAGTGGCACAGGCAGTTGTTCTCTCCTGTCAAAGTGGTACTTGGTGGTTGAACTTAGCACTTTGATCAGAAGCTAAGTCCAGGGCTTCCTGTAAAAGAATAGCTGCTCACTTAGAGATCCTCACATAAAAGAAGAAAGAAACCCATCACAACAGATGTACAAATAAAGGATCTCAGAAAACATGAGAAAAATGACCAAAAAGATGCCTTCAAGTTTATAACCTCCCCAACAACTGAATAATGCAAAAAGTTGATTGTTAAAACAATTGATGAATTAAAAGGTTCTAAGAACTGAACTAAGAGAAAATATAGGATGTGAATAAGCATTTCAATAAACAGATTCCGAAAAGGAATCAAACAAATCTTGGAAATGAAATTCTCAATAAATCAAATAAAAATTCAGCTGAAAGTCTCTCCAATAGATTAGATCAATAAGAAGAATCTCAGAGCTTGAAAACAAGGTAACTGATCTTTAATATTTAGAGAGTATTAAAGGAGGATAAAAAGAAACTATGATTAAAATATACAAGAACTCTAAGAAAACACAGACACCAAACTAAGACTCACTGGCATCAAAGGAGGAGTAGAGATAGGGGCAAATGATACTGACAACTTATTCAGTGAAAGAACAGCAGAAAAATTTTGAAACTTTAGGAATGAGAACTAGAATAAAGTCCTAAAATTCATAAGATGAATAAAAGATCCAGAACAGCAAAGCAATTCTGAGTAAAAAAGAGCAATGCTGAAGGCATCACAATACTGGATTTCGAATTACACTACAGAACTATAGTAACAAAACCAGCATGATACTGGCATAAAAATATACATGTACACCAATGGGACATAACAGAAGACTTAAAGACAAACCCACACAAATACAGTCATTGGCTCTTTGACAAAGTCACTAAAAAACATGTTGTTAAAAAAAAAAAAAACAGTGATTTAAGCAAATGGTACTGCAAAAACCAGATGTCCATATGTAGAACGTACTACTTCTCATGTACAAAAGTAAATTCAAAATGGGTCAAACACCTAGCTAGGAACAGCACCAAAAACTTTGCAACTGCTAGAATAAAACAAAGGCAACACTCCAACAGTATAGGCAGGTATATTTAAAAAAAACCACACACACACACACACACACACACACACACACACACACAGGCAATCAATAAATGGGCAAATCAACTAAACAGACACTTCTCCAAAGAATAAGTACAAATGGCCAACAAATGTATGAAAAACTGTTCAACTTTAGCAACCAGGGAAACACAAATCAAACTTACACTGAGATTCCGTCTTACTCCAATCAGAATGACAATCATCAAGAATACAACGAGCCAGGTGCCGTGGCACATGCCTGTGATCCCAGCAACTCAGGAGGCTGAGGCAGGAGGATCTCGAGTTCAAAGCCAGCTTCAGCAAATTAGTGAGGTCCTAAGTAACTTAGCAAGAACTTGTCTCAAAATAAAAAATATAAAAGGGCTGGGGATGTGGCTCAGTGGTTAAGCACCCCTGGATTTAATGTCCAGTACAAAAAAAAAAAAAAAAAAAAAAAAAAAAGAATACAAGTAACAATACTGGCAAGGATGTGGGTTAAAAGGAAGTACACTAAGTTAGTACAACGACAGTGGAAATCAGTATGGAGATTCCTCAAAAAACTAGGAATGGAACCACCATATTACCTAGCTATACTACTCCTCAGTATTTATCCAAAAGAATTAAAGCTAGCATACTACAAAGATACATGGATAGCCTTGTAATTCACAATAACCAAGTTATGGAACCAGCCTAGATGTCTGTCAACAGATAAATGGATAAATAAAATGTAGTATATACATTTATTCATCCATAAATACAAAATTATGTCATTTGCAGGAAAAGAGATGAAACTGGAAAGCATCATGTTAAGTGAGATAAGTCAAACTCAAGGGTCATATGTTTTCTCTCCTACGTGGAAGCTAGAGACCAAAAAAAGGGTATTAAAAAAACACAAAAGGATTTCATAGAAACAGATGGGAGACCATTAAAGTGGAGGAAGGGAATAAAGGGGAAGAAAGAGGGGAGCTCAAGAGGAGTGACTGGGGAATGGAATTGATCAGTTTATGTTATGTGAATGAATGAATATGGTACAATGAATCCTACTATTATGTATATCTATTATGCACCAATAAAAAATTGTAAAACCAGATATATGTGTGATATATACACACATTCCCTGGGAACAGTGAACCCAAATACCAGCAACTCCATCTACTATCCATTACTTGACTTTTAATAATATTTTCCACCAAAAAGAACTACCCTCCTTAGAGAAATGGCTATTTAGAGAACAGACATGGAAGGGTTCAAAATAAGCCAGATAGGAATATCTTACAGGGTCAGAAAGTTAGAAAGTATTCAAAGAATGACAGAGACCAGAATCCAGCATGAAGAAATTCCTCTTGATAAAACAGTACAGTATGAGCAACAAAATATACAATGATATTAACAGATTTTAAGCCATTAGATAAAATAGGAATCCTTAGGGTTCGTGTGGTATAATGAGTGAAAAAATGAATAGGGAAAGCAGAGAGCTTTCAGTACTGTGTTCACTGTACTGTGAACACTTGTTCCTTCATCTTTTTTGTAAGAGTCAATATAGTAACTTTTGAGTAAAGAAAGAACAATGGAATTAGAAAAATACTGTTTCACAACCAGAGTAGTATACTTACACAGCCACAAAATATTAATGGACACTAAAAATAGTAGGTTGAAATTTGGGGAGAATAATTTAAATTTTTTTAAAAACAGGAGGAATAGGACACTTTTGTAATTTCATTTCTACTCACAAAATACTTTTAAAAAGGGGGGGGAAAGGTGACTTTACAGAGGAAATCCAGCAAGCACCACCATAAATCAAGTGATCAAGGTTAACTTCATACTAATAAGACAAAATGAAATACTATATCACCTGATTGGGTACAATAAAAAGAACGTAACATCCAGTTGGTGATATTCCTGCCCCAAACGCAAACCTGAAATGGAGGGTCACTGTGCTAAATAACTGGCTTATAATTTTCAAAAGTGTTAAGGTTATAAAAGTTGAAAAATTCTACAAAGTTGCTCAGAAGGAGATTAAAGAGAAATAACAATGACATTCTATAACATCTGAGGCATGGGGGCAGAGCTCAGGAGTACAGTGCTTATCTTGCACATGGAAAGGAGAAGCCCTTGGTTCAATCCCCAGCGCTAAAGTGTGGGTGAGGGAAGCCTAGAAAGTTCATGATCATGAATCAGATTTTTAAAAAATCATATATATTTATGATGTACAATGTGATGTCCTGAAACATATGCTGTGCAATGATCAAATGAGACTAATTAGTATATCCTTTATTGTATATCCTTTATTTCATGTTTGTACTTTCTCTGTGGTGAGAACATTTCATAGCCTCTGTTTGCGCTACTTTGAAATATACAGTACACAAACTAGTCATTATGCTGTCAATGATCCATCCTATCTAACTATAACTTTGAACCTGTTGACCAACATCTCCCCTTTTCCCATCTACCTCCCCATCCTCTGGTAACCACCATTCTGTTCTCTATGAATTTGACTTTTAGATTCTACATATAAGTGAGATCATATGGTATCTTTCTCTGTATCTGACTTATTTCACTTAATATAATGTGCTCTAGATTCATCCATGTTATTGCAAATGAAAGAACTTCTTGGTTTTCTGTTTGTTTTTAATTTTTTTTTTTTTAGTTGTAGATGAACTCAATACCTTTATTTATTTTTATGTGATGCTGAGGATCGAACCCAGGGCCTCGCATGAGCCAGGCAAGCACTCTGCCATTGAGCCACAGTCCCAACCCATTTGTTTTTTTAAAGGCTGAATAGTATACAATTGTGTATACATATATCTTTCAAATTCATTCATCAATTAACAGACGTTTAGGTTATTTTCTTATTTTAGCTATTGTGACTAATGCTGCAATGAACACAGGAGTGCAGATATCTCTTCAGAATGCTAATTTCAATTCCTTTAGTATATACCCAGTGGTGACATTGCTCATAAGATACTCTTTTTAGTTTTTCAATTAACATCCATAGTATTTTTTAAAATAGTTGTATTGATTTATATTTCTACCAACAGTACATGAGGGGTTTCCTTTTTCCTACATTGTTGTGAACACTTGTTCCTTCTTCATCTTTTTGATAATAGTCAATGTAGTAAGTGGGAGGTTGTATCTCATTATGGTTTTAATGTGTATTACTCTAACAAAGATGTTAAACATTAAAAATTTTTTACATTTATGTATGTTGGTCATTTGCATATCTTTTGAGAAATGTCTATTCAAGTCCTTTGCCAGTTTTGTTTTTTTTTTTTTAAATCGGTTGACTGAAAGACTGACACTGGAGATCAAATCCAGCACTTCTCACATGCTAAGCATGCATTCTACCACTGAGCCACTTACCCATCAAGCTCTCCTTTGCCTATTTTTAATAGGGTTATTTGTTTTCTTTTTATTGAGAAGTTATGTTCCTTATGTATTTTTTTTTTTATGTTGGCCCCGTATCTGATGTATGATTTACAGCTATTTTCTTCTAGGGACTGGAGATGTGGTTCAGTGGAAGAGCGGCTTGCCTTGCATGCACGAGGCCCCAAGTTTGACCCTAGCACCACAAAAAGAGTAAGTAAACAAAGTCACTAATAAAAAGTGTTAGAAAAAATTTCTCCCAATCCCAATACATAGGTTGCCTCTTCACTCACTGTTTCCTTTGCTGTGCAATAGCATTTTAGTTTGATAAAATCCCATTTGCCTATTTTTGTTTTCATTGCCTGTTCTTTTGGGGTTATACTAAATTTTGGGGGGGGGGGTTCTGGGGATTGAATTCAGGGGCATTCACCCATTGAGCCACATCCCCAGCCCTATTTTGTACTTTATTTAGAGACAGGGTCTCACTGAGTTGCTTAGTGCTTCACTTTTGCTGAGGCTGGCTTTGAACTCATGATCCTCCTGTCTCAGCCTCCCAAGCCTCAGCCTCTAGCACCCGGCCGGATCAGATCTTTTTGTTATAAAGGATTTTACTAGGACATTTGGTGAAATATTAATTAAGTTTATGAATTAGATGATAGTATTTATCAATGTTAATTTTCTGATTTTAATGACTATTGTGATCATGAAAATATCGGTAGGAAGTATACATTCAGGGGTGATGGGATATAAGTTCAGGAACTGATTTTCAAATGGGTTAGGAAGGGGTTGGCAAACATTTTGTGTAAAGGGGTAAGTAATAAACATCTTAGGTTTTGTAGGCCACATGTGGTCTGGGTCACATATTCCTTGTTTTTTATAAACCTCTAAAAAAAAAAAAACTAACATTCATCTTCAGCTGCGGACTATACAAACACATGGGTTTTCTTTTCTTGAACCATAGCTGTGAGGAAAAGGCTGTTTTAACTATTCTAAGAATTCTAAAATTAATTTTAATTATCCAGGCATGGTCATGCATACTTGAATCCCAGCAACTTAAGAGGTTAAGGCAGGAGGACTGCAAATTCCAGGTCAGCCTGACCAATTTAGCAAGACCCTGTCTCAAAATTTTAAAATACAAAAGAGCTGCTGATGTAGCTCAGTGGCAGGGTGTCCCCAGGTTCAATCCCTAGTACTGGATGCGGGGGAAGAGGGGAGTCTGCTATAGTCCAGAGAAATTACTAGAAAATTTTTGTGAATGGTTGCAATAGAGTTTAAACCTGAAAGCTTACTAGATAAAAAGAATCCTTCATTCTACCCGATGCTAGGAAAATTTCTGTTGCCCATTTGGATTTATTCTCCTGCTCAGAGGTCCTACTACTAAGTGGGTGGATGGACACATGGACAGATGAAATCTCAATATCCAAGGACAGGAAAACAAATTCCCTTCACATAATGTTAGGAAATAAATTCTTCATCTGTAAGGAACACTTTAATATGACTTTTCAGTTGGCTACACTGGGATAACATTTCTTACTTACCTGATTGGCAAAAGTTCAAAAGTTTGACACTACTTTCCATAGGCAAGACTATGAACAATGGTGAAAATCCAAAATGGCATTAACTGGACAACACCTAATAAAATTACATATACTTTTATCCTTTGACTCAGCAATTCCAGTTCTAGAAATTCATCCTGAAGATATACCTCCAACAATATGAAAATATACAGTCACACATTAATGATAGGGGTATATTCTGAGAAACACATTGTCAAATGATTTTGTCATTGTATATACATCAAGTATATTTATATAAACCTAGACTGTATAGTTTACATACCAAGGATATCATGTATATACATGTGTTATAGCCTATTGTTCCTAGGGCCATGATGAATAAAACAACATGAAATTAAATCAAGAGAAAATGGTGCAATTATTTTCTCATGTATGAGTAAACTTGAGATATGAGGTTGCTGTCAGTTAACACAGCATACTGCTTTATATTTAACTTTTATATAAGTACATTCTGAAATAACCATTAAAAGTACACTCAAATACATAAATCAGTAATATAGTCATTTATTGTCATCATCAAGCATAACAGACTATACATAACTGTGCTATATACTTTTATGTTTGGTAGTGCAAGTACATTTGTTTATACCTTATATTGTGCTACAATGTTATAATAGCTTTATCACTAAACAATGGGAATTTTTCAGTTTCATTATAATATTATGGGACTACCATAATATATGTGATCCATCACTGATGGAAAAGTCATTCTGTGCCTGACTATATATGCATTATCAAATAACTAAAGTCATAAAAATTAGTTCTTCTATGCCAAGGGTCTGTCATAAAAATTACTTGTCTGACTCTACTCTTTGTGTACTAGTTCCTTAACAGTAGATTCTCTCTCCATGAACCCACCCTATCTATAAAATGAGGTAATCAGTACTGGTATCAGATCCTTCTTCTGTATCATCCAGGGACATGAAAGTATCAGATCCTTCTTCTGTATCATCCAGGGACATGAAAGACAAGCTCTGTGCCCCAGTCTATAGCAACCTGCCCCAAGATGATTACTAAACACACTTCCTCTTTTTACAAAGTTTTCCTTAGCTGAACATTGGGTTAGTTACTTAAACAACAAGCGTTATGGACCTTATAACACATTCCTTTGGCTACAGTGCTCTGGGCAAATCACCTTCACTACAAAGCAGAAGATAGCAGGTGTGAATCACTGATAAAGGAATGGGTGACACTTAGGCTCTAGGCTGAAGGCTCAGTAAAGAGTTTAGATAAGCAAGGCAGCGTGGCACACACCTGTAATCCCATCAACTTGGGAGGCTGAGGCAGGAGGATCTTAAGTTTGAGGTCAGCCTCTGCAACTTAGCAAGGCCCTATCTCAAAATAAAAAATAAAAAGGACTAGAAATATAGCTCAGTGGTAGAGTTCCCCTAGGTTTAATCCCCAGTAACAAAATGAACAAACAAACAAAAAATCTGAGTTGACTCAAGGGTACGCCACTGCACCTCAGGGTAGACAAGTAAATAATGAGGGGAGAATTCCTTTTGTATAATATTGTAGCTTATAGAATGGGAATGGGAATATCATCTTCTGAAAACTACTAATAACTCCTAAGATCTAGGTGATAATTATCAGGGGGCCAATACTATCAAAAGGAAAGAAAAAAATCTTGCATGACCTGTTTACTGACAGATGTATATATTACCAAATTATTGAGTAACTCTCCCCATCACAATCAGATCAAACTCCCAGTTTATAGAAAATATAGGGTCATAAGAATAGTTAACCCTTCAGGGATACAATGAGAGAAATTCAGAACATGGTAAAGACTCCATTAATAAGCAATTCAGTTTCTACAGTAAATTAAGTTATAAGTAGGAAAAAAAAAAAAAAGAGAAAGCAGGAAAACCCTCGATTAAAGAAGACATAAAGTCACCAGATATAATGTCCATGACAGTTTAGGTTTAGGCCTGTTACCCCAGCATGGGCTGGGGGTGTAGCTTAGATGCAGAATACTTGCCCACCATGTGCAGGCCCTGGGTTTGATTACCAGCATCACAAAGGGGGTTGGGGGGAGATAAGAGTACTACTTATTCCCCCCCCCAAAAAAATATATATAAAGCATTTGAACACTAACTAGATATTTGACAATATTGATAAATTATTAATTTAGGTGTGCTAACATACCATGGTTATTCTCCTAAAGATTCCTTATCTTTAGTGATACAAACTGAAATGTTTATACATAAAATAACATGAAGTCTGGATCTGCTTCAAAATAATCAAAAAAGAAAAAAAAGAAGGAGGGGATATAGATTTTATATATATTTTCTTCTATATATATATTCTTTTTTGGGGGGGGATATAGATAATATTGACCTGATAATGTAGACACTGGGACTATATATACCTCTCCCTCTCTTCTCTGGAATGCTCTTGAGATTTTTTCCCCTATACAACATTATATTCAGTATAACAAAATTTTCCTACTTTCAGAAACAGAAATATTATAGAAAGCATCATCGTCATGCTTTTAAGCCAGGAGCAAGCACTTGATATCTTGCTGAACAGAAAGATTTACAGTTATATGTTTACTCAGAGTCTGGTGAAGGCAGGGTCTTTGAAAAACTCTCCCCATACAAGGTTTCCTGAGGTTAAATCACAGCTAGCATTCTTCATTACTTCACCTTTCCATTAAAAAGACAAAAACCAACAGTGTACCCTTCCCTAATAAGGGAATCATTTCTCCTGAAGATACTTTGAAGTTACCCCTTCCCTGACACAGAGGAAAAAATGAACACCTGAAAACTATTCAGATGACTTCCACTACCACATAATGGTCCTTTTAAAAGAATGTAATTCAGAATGTTTCTCATTTCTGCCTCTGTCTTGGCAAGTCCAAAGGGTACCTTCAGAGGCAAAAATTAGTGAGCTCCATATAAAGCAATAGGTACCTAATCGCCATGGCCTTTACTCAGTCAGGAAAAAGGCTTTCATGGTAAGGACACATGGTAAGGGATGCTTAAATCTATCCACAGGAAAGTCAGAACATGAGAAACTTAGTGGAAACAAAATGAAGTAATGAGGATGGCAGGTATTAGTCTAAATGTAACATGTATTAACTTGTTTAATGCTTACTGTAATCCTTGTAGTGTTATTATCCCCATTTTAATGATGTAGAATACTGAGGTAGAAAAAAGGGAAGCTATTTGCCTATTCCTGGTATATGGTAGGATCAGGATAAGAACAAGTTCTGGAGATGTTCCTCTTCTGGAATTATTTTGAAAAGCAGTTGTTTAAAAGAAGAAAGACAAGAATAGCAGGTGTTGGTAAAATGAAAACAGGGTTTCTGTTTAGTAGGAAATAATCTTGACGCTACCCCAAAGAGGGTTCAAAGGCTGCTTCATTTTGGAGGCAGCCAAAGGAACACCTGTCCTTTTGCCATACAAGTTTACAAAAAGCCTCACATGAGACACAGGAGGGGCCAGAGGGCTGACTGGCACCAATGGCTCCAAGTTTCAACAGTGACCTCCCTGTTGCCAAAGAAATTCAAGCAAGGGCTGAATAGCTTGTTGTTAGGCATTATATGGAAGGTATTACTATGCAGTAGGAAAACAGGTTAAAGCTAGAATCCTTCCAAAACACAGATCACTCTCCCAAGAATTTCTTGCTACAAACTCTCCTACTTTAGGATGATGAAGTCTACGCAATTCAAAACTAACTCTATGTTCCAGGAAGGTGCTACCATCAAAATTCTATCCCCAGAAGACCTACAGCTGGGACAGTAGCCAGAAACACAGCCAAGTCCTCTCTTTCTTCAGGGATACCAGTTAACACCACAGACTCCAACAATCTTTCAAAACAGAATCATTCCAAAAAACGCAATACTACCCATGCTTGAGTGCCAAGCAATAAGATGGAATCACAGTCTTAGAAGATCTACAAGTTGACTATAGGTTGGAGGTTATTTAATTCAATACAGAGGTCAAAGCCACTGCCAGTAGCTCTCAATTTTTACTTCTTATTCACATTATTTGCTGGAACCATTTTCCTCTTCTTTCCACTTTACTTGCTCTTTTGCTTAATAACAATAAAGTTCAATAGGCACATGTTCATGGGTAAGGATTGTGTAGAGTGGAAATATATCACTGTGTGCACTAAGCACTGTTTCTGTCCTAGATTGTAAATGTGAATACAGAGAACACACTGATTGGTGGGGAATACCAAGGAGCAGGGGTAAAAGGTAACAAAATGAAATGATGTAAGCATAGAGGAAAACATGTTTTTTAAAGCAGGCAGTAAAAACAATGGCCTGGAAGTGACCATGGACTATGAGAATACCAATTCTCATCCCAGAGTATAGGGGGGTTTATTAAAGAATGTTATAAATATGTCACCTTGGGATAAATGAGACCTGGGGCTGCAAAAATTATTTTGGTTCAGAACATATTATACAGCATATGGGAAGTATCTTAGAGACGCAGAACACTATAGTTAAGAATAGTCTTTAAAGTCAGACTGCCAGGGTTTTAACCTCGGTTCTGCCATTTACCAACTATATTATCTTAAGCAACTTATTTAATCTCTCTGTACCCCAGATGCCCCATGTATGAAATGAACAGTAATAATAAAATCTACCCTCGTGGAATCAGTGTGTGAGAACTGCCATCGCCTACAAATTTAAAGTTCTTAAAACTGTGACTAGGAGTTATTAAGTGCTTGGTTTTTGTTAACTTATTAAATAAATACTACTCAACTCCATATGTTTTATCAGAAACATTATAATAAAGGGGTTAAGACCACAGACATATTGATATAAGAAGCTTTGGGACTAAATGACAAATTCTACTGTTTATGAATAACTTCCTTAACCTCTCTGTACCTATAAAACAGATTTATTTGGATTACCTACCTCATAAATAAAATGAACTTGTGTTATTAACCTAATGAGAGTATTTTTAAGGATTAAACAAATCAACAATGCATATAAATCTTTTAGAAAAACCTTTAGTACAATAAATGTTCAGCAAATGTTACTTTATCTTCAGTTTGTGTCATTTCTCAATTTTCTTCTGTAGGCAAGATAAAATAAAAAGAACTTATTCTATTTCTACAAGTTTTATCTAACATGTCAATCAGTCCACCAATAATCTCTGATAATAGAAACATGACCTTATTGAACTTCTCCCTGCCAAGATGGGGAAGCAGAGATAAGATTTACCTTGTGCCTTTAAAATTAAAAATATATGTATCAGCTGTGCATGGAGGTGTACTCCTATAATTCCAGCTATTCAGGAGGCTGAGGCACAAGGATGGATCACTTGATCCAGGGAGTTTGAGGTCAGCTGTGCACTGTAGTGAGATCCTATTTTTTTTTAAAATCCTTAAAATACCTCCCCCCCAAAAACCCTAATCATATGAAATATGTGAAACTATAGGTATTAGACAGAAGGGGAACACACAAAGTAAGCCCTAAGACTGCCCCAGGTAACTGTAGGGAGAACCTGTCAACACAAGAATGGTTAGCAAAAAGAGCCCAGCAGTCTTCCCTGAGTTAGGGAACAGAATTGAGAATGTGGGGAGGCTAAGGTGGCTAGAATTTGTGAGACAGAGTATCAGAGAGCAGAGAGTTATACACAAAAAACTCTACAGGAAGTTCCTCTTTGAGTTTTTAGTCAAGTACCAATCAGCACATGTGAAAAAGAAAATTGTCCAAGAAAAAGAGCAGATGGTACACTCTCCAGAGCTTACACAGTGCCAGGATAGTTTATGTTCCCATCAGCTCAAGGGAGATAAAAACAATACACAGGCATCAGGTGGAGAACTCAGAAAGTATTGCTTTGGTAGAAAGGAAAAGTCAGTCACAAATGGTGCTCTGATCCCCCAAACAAAACCTAAAAGTAGTCCTCAAAACTATTTCCAAACTATTTCCAAAAAACTGAATCTCAGAATCTCAAGATTATTTAAAGGAATACAAAAATATTCTGCAAACAAGTTAAAGTCACCTTGGCATATCACTGAACTGGCATTTTGCATGGAACAAATATAAAAGAAGAATGAAATGAAATACTAAGCACCAATCAAACATGTGAACAAGTCTAAGGGGAGGGGAAAACCATGAAATTTAAAAAGTTTTTATCCCAATACTGCAAAACCTTGCCCTAGGTTGTGTGTTCTAGGACCACAGACATCAAGAGATACTGCTATTTCAAGTCATGTGCAAAGAGTGGGCACACCTTAGGTCGTAGGTGCTAATCAACTTACCATCTTTCTCAGACTCATACCAAGAAGATCAGTTCCTCCAGAAAGGGTGCCTTCAGGGAGGAGTTAGCCCCCGACACTGTTCTATGTCAGTCTAACACTATCCCAAGTTGTCTTCAGAATTTGAGCTCCTACATCAAATTCTGTAATCCAAAGTTGAATAATGCATTTTGCTTCCACTTTTTTAGTTTTTTAGGTTACTTTTTTTTTCTAACAAAAAGCTTTACCAATACCTATTGATCAATCACACCTTCCTTTTTGATTTTTTTTTTTCAATTGGCTTCCAAGATACCTTTCTTGGTTCTTCTTGAACAGTTACTCCTTTCTGGTTTCTCCTTTTCTAGTTCATCATTATTTCCCTAACCTCAAGAAGTCAAATTACCCCAGGACTCAATCCTTGGACATTTCCATTAAATGTCACTCACTGTATGAACCCACAAATCTAATGAATTAGATCACATATATCCTCTCAATTTCTAACTATATACCTGTAACCTAGACCTTGAATTTATAATTAGCTATCACTATTATCCAGGCTTAGTTTATGATAACTCCCAAGTTTTTAGCTGTTCAGTCCAAAATTTTTAGTCATCCTTAACTTCCCTTTTTTCACAAACCCTGCAGGTAAATCCTATCAATTTTACCTTCAAAATATGTCCCAAATCTAATCATTCCTTACACCTGCACCATCATAGGTTCAAACAACCATTTGCCTCTTAATCTGCCTTCTAACTTCTGAATAGGATATTCTTTGACTTTTAATGGCTACTTACCTCACTCAGTATAAAAATAAATATAATGGCACTTAAAGTTCTTCTTAATCTGCCTTCCCACTATACCTCAGACCTGATTTCCCATCATACACCACCTAATTTCTTCTATGCCTGGTTCATGGAACTCTCTGCTGCACACACTACACACAAAGCAAGCTCCTAAATCAGGCCTTTGACACTTACTGTTGTTGCATCAGCCTGAACACTTTTCCTTCAGATCCTTCTATTCTGGCTTCATGACTTCCTTCAGATCTTTTCTCGTATTTCAACTAACCAGTGAGGACCTCCCTGACCATTATAGAAAATGTCAACTTCTGCCTGGCCCTCACATTTCCTACTCCCCTTGTCTTACTGCACTTTCTGGCCTTTGATTAAGTCACTTATCTACTCATTAACTTGTTTGTCTTCCCTAGAACCTAATTTCCCTGAGAATAGGAACTTTATCACTTTGTGGTCACTATTTTGTCTTCCATGCCTAAGCCGGTGTCCAGAACATAGTATGCCTTCAAATAATGTTGAATATTAAAAAGGAAGGCAGAAAGAAATAGAAGGAGGCTATTTAATCAACTTAAATGATTTAACCCGTTTTGGACTTGAATTTTCCTGTTGCATAAAATGTGGAGTTTGGATGTCTTAATCTTTGAAGATCTCTAGCACTCTGTCCTGCTCTGGGGTGGTCACAGTTTACAGATAGCCCAGTAGTCAGGATGGGCACATAAACTATCTTACTGTTAATGTGCTAATCTATTTTCTTTTCCTGAAAGTCTGAATATAGGAGATAACTGTGAATTCCCTTTATTCTCCTCTGGAAGGACTTAATTCTTACTCAGTTTCTTCCCATTATTAAGGAGTAAAGTATGGATTTTATCTACAAAGTCAGAAGCAATCAACAAGATCCACATTCACATCACAGCAGGTTTCCTTACCTCCACTGCAGTGGGCAGCTGGAACAGGGACTGCCAGGACTGCTGTGGGCTTGTGGGCTCAGGAAAAAGGCAAGAGGAGAAGTAGCCAAAACACAATCAGCGCTAAATGGGATTTTAACAAGGGAGAAAGCTGGAGTTGATGAGGGTGGGAACATGTGATGGTTTACATCGGCTCCTCGGCAAAGAGTAGAGATTCTGAGAAGGACCACAGTAGGAAAAACAGGGTCAGTGATAATTTATCAACCAAAAAGAACATATAAAAAATAGTTAGTTTAGGAATCAAGAAAAGTAAGTGGTCAAAAATCATTCTTAAATATTCTACTTCAATATCAGTGTTGGCAAAGAATGACGGACTAAAACTTAATCCATAAAATTACAGTTGAAAGTTTAAGCTTTAGCTATTCAAAATATTTAGAATTGACTTTGGGACAAACTAAACACTGTATAAATTTGCAACTCATCAACTAGTAAAAAACAGGTAATAGTTCATGTTCAATGACTAAAACTTCCTAAAGAAATGTGTATATCCACAAAAGTAAAACATCCTAAAAAATTTATAAATTATTGATTATATCTATGATGACACCAATTATTTAGCTAACTTTTCCTAATGAGTATATTAAATTATGTCATTTAATTCTGCATAATAAATTTTGCTTCTGCTTAAATTTGCTTCTATTTTAATTTTAATTTTAAATTTAAATTTCTGGGTTCCTTTTCTCCCTGAAAACAATCTAGCCATCCTAATTTGTTCAGTCCTACTGAAGATTATTAAATACCAAGAGTAGGTTGAAAACAGGTGATACAGATTTCTAATTTGTTGTCAATGGTAGATATGACTCAGATGATGAAAAATAAATAAGATTCACAGTGTTTAATTTGCTACCATACTGACATGTGTGTATATATATATATAATATATATATAAATATAATATTTAATTATAATATTTTAATTAAAAGGTAAAAAATTACTTAAGTATCAAGAAAGCACCTAACCTGTTTCAAAATAACATTACTTTCCTGTGTTATTACTGCTGACTATTTAGAATATGGATATGGTTACCTTCTGCTCATGTCTAATTACATATATTCAGAGGAAATCTTTGCCTTCCTTCTCATTAAACCTTGAAATGCCTTTGGCTTACTTACCTAAGAAGTAAGTATGATAAAATAGGAAAGGGGAAGGTAGACAACTATTTAAAATTACAGTCATGCCAAAATTTCCACAGACCCAACATATATTCCTTTATGTATAAGTAATTTAGAGCTAATTAAACATACAATAGGCCATTTAATATTTGTTAGCCTGAACAATCTTGCTTTTATAAAGTTTGAGAGCCTTAAATCTTATCACATAAAATGAAATTTAACTATTTTGATGAATATATTATTGTGATTATAAAAGTTTATGACAACCAAATTTCATTTCCTTTTTAATCCTAATTACCACTCTGAAAACTGATGGGGCTTGAATCTAAGAAGCTGTGTTTGAAAATGGAAAAGTGATTTATAAATTGCTTACTAGCTCCTCAGGTGTTATTTTCCAAATTTATTCATTAAGACAGATACATGGATTCCCAATACCACTGCACCAATATTCAAAAAGCATGACTGTTGATCACTTACATTTTCTTAAACTACAAAATACATTTAAAATTTTGACTTTGCTAACAACTCATCTTTAAATGAAGTTTCTTTTTTAGGGCAATTTACATTGGTAGTCTTGACATGGGATTAAAATGTCCTGATTATATTCTTCAAACAAGTGCTGTTTTTCAGGGTCTGGTAGAATTAGTAATTCAATCAATGAACATCAACAGACACTAAAAGGTATCAGCCCAAAGGAAATCTGAAGAAATCTGACCAAGTCATAATGTCTAGGGATAAGCACTAACACCCAGGAAGAAAATCTTAAGTGCACTCTCTCCACCCTGTGAGTTAAGCAAAGGCAGTTTGAGGTAAATGGACTGTAGGACTCTTCTTCCACTGGTTCTCTAACTTACTCATCAATTCCCTCAGCACTTCATTAAATAAGCCTCAGAAGCTCTTGGAAATACCACCCTGCAGTGGAGCCTTCCCTCATTCCTTAGCCTTGAAATCCTTACCTAATAAAGTGTGTTTTTATATTAACCTATAGAGAAATAAAATTCAAGGCACATCCTAAAGGACCTCCGCTTGTCTCTAAAAGGGCAGGTCTGAGGGTCTGAGCTGACAGGCCAGGGGCAGAAATGCAACACTCTCTCTCGTCAGAGGAGGTACTTTTTATTTCCATCTGTTTCTCACATTCCTGGGGCTTGTATTTGCAGCTCTGACACTAACTTTAAACTAGCATTTGCTTTCAAGATAAGGAACAAACTATTTTCATTGTTATCCCAGTTCCCCTAGTACCTAGGAACTCCTAAAATTACATCCAATTCAAGTTTCCAGAACTGGAAACTACACAAGCCCTGGACAGGGACCACTGTTTTGACCTTGAATTACTGAAGCCAGCTCAGCCCTCTTCCCGACAGGCATCTCCAAGGCAGTCTTCATCCAAGCAAATGAAGTGTGTTAGTTGGCATTAGTTCTTTTCCTGACATTTTCCAGCTTCCAGTCAGAGACCCCAGCCTCCTTACTGAATCCGCAGGCACGGTGCGCCCAGTCTCTCCCTTCTCCGTTTCATCATTCTCCTGGCTATTCAAGCTCTGCCCTTCTTGGCAGGAAGTTCTCTCACACAAAGGATACATCAGCCAAAAGAAATGTACAAAGGCTCCCTAAACTTACAGTGAAAATTAAAGAAATTTTCTCCAAAACCATGATATTCAGAATCCCCCCCACCCTGCTGCTGCTGCTGCAACAACAACAAAAGACCTAAGAGCCCAGGAGGCAGTAGTGAGCCAGAGTCAATTTCAGATCCCAAATGAATCAGCTGTCCTCTGATCTGCTTGACATCATTCACACTCAGTGTACAGCAAATCAGAGCTCCAGAAAGCACCTTGTTCCTGCGTCAGTAACAAGTACCAAATTCCCTCCCCGACAAATCAGTTGCAACCTCCAACTCAGACTTGGCAGCAGTGAAGACCCTGGCAGAAACTGTGCATACCAACTTGAAAACTCACACTGTGTCAGAAATACTGTTAACCCAGGAGACATGGGCCAGGCTACAACAGCTGTTGTAGTGAGCTGGGGACTGGAAGATAGCGTATTACAGATCCCAAATTGGTAAAATAATGAGCTAAGAATAAGTGGGCATTTCTGCAACATTGATCATTCCCAGGCCTAGTGGAGGATGACAGGGCTTTTACCTTAGGGCTCGAAGTATGGTCTTATTCAAATTCTGATTCTGACCAATTTAAGTAACTCATACTCCTTGAAAGCTTGACACCACTTATTATTCAATTTCTATTACTCTCTAATCATTTAAAAAACCTTGTGATGAGAAAAGTCAAAAGGAAAGTTAAGAAAATAAGCCCAGAAACTAGTTTAATTTCATTCAGTAACCATTAATGAAAGCATTTATATTGCAGACTTTGTGTAAGACTTTAAGGTAAGCTGTAGAAGAACTTTATTGAAGTAAGCTACTTAACTTGTGTATGCTTTGGATTCTCCACCTGTGAAATGAAGATAATTAAGGATGTAGTGAAGTACCTATCGCAGAGAAAGCACCATAAAAGTGTTAAGCTATTACTACAGGTCTTCATGTTTGGGAGCTGTCTCCTAATCTAAAGGGCATATGTCTAAACACATAGGAAATCATCTGAGGAAAAAAAGCCTATCCTGGAGAAAGTCAAGGGATCAAAGTAAACTGTGAGTTAGAGACCAGCAGCTAAAAGATAAGCAACAGTCTTAACCCTGATGCAAAGGACCCAGTTAGTGCCCATGGGCTCTTCTCATTCATCTATATGGCAGAGATTGTTAAATTGTTTTCTAGAGTAAAATTCAAAGGATTAATTCATACTACAACCATGTTTTTTCAACTGCAGGTCACAGCTCTTTGG
Organism: Sciurus carolinensis; assembly: GCF_902686445.1. NCBI lineage: Eukaryota > Metazoa > Chordata > Mammalia > Rodentia > Sciuridae > Sciurus > Sciurus carolinensis. Next base: position 174,243,877 of record NC_062213.1, read on the forward strand.
TAAATCATGAAACCAAGATCAACTTTTTAAAAAAGGGAACATAGAAATAGAAAAGAAAATATAAGAACTTCATACATAGTAAGGTTAAGCAATGTTCTGTGAAACGTGTGTTTCTCACAACTATTGCTGAAATAACGTAAAATATATATATATATGCAAACATGCATCATGGGTCACAATTCAAAATCTATTTGTTATTAAAAGTGAGAGTTTAAAATATTTGAAAGTCACTGTTCTGTTTGGTTTTTGTTTTTTTCTAGTACTCAAAAATTGAACCCAGGGCCTTGTGCATGCTAGGCAAGTGCTCTACCACTGAACTATATCCCCAGCCCTTTCTTAAATTTTATTTTGAGACAGGGTCTCACTAAGTTGCAGAGACTGGCCTCCAACTTGTGATATTCCTACCTTAAACTTCCAAGTGGCTGCAATTATAGGTGTTCACCAATGCACCAGGTTCACTATTCTAGTTTAATCACCCAAGCAAATTCACCATACCTAGTATCTATAGGCACTCACATTTCCTCCCCACATATTAGTCCATTTCCTCATTTCTCACAGCTCCTGTTCTCTATGAGACCTAAAGATAACCAAACTCTCTCAGATATATCGCACCTCTCAGTACTGCACTTTGGAAAGCCTCACAGTGATATCAAGGTCAGTCACAAAAGCCCCAGCCTTAGGTTATCCCATCCATAGCTGAGGTTTGCAATTATGGTAGGGCTCTAAGTTTCTACCTAGCATTCTCCAATTCTTTCGAGTTCTTTAATACTCAAGACAGGGCTCAACACTTAGTAGTATTGCAATTGAAATGTCTACCTTTTCTTATTCATGTATACAACTACTTACTGATTGCAAACTTAAAGCCAGGTAAGAAAGGCCTCTGCCATGAATCACTCACTTTAGAGATTCTGTGAAATAACACAAACATTAAAAGTAAATTCATTAAAGAAATGGGGATGCCTCTGCCTGAGATACAGCATTCTGCACTAACAAAATGGAACCCATTCTTGTAACTTACTCTTCAGATTCCAGGAAAACACCTATATCATTCATTCCTATATCCTTCTCATTCCCACATCCTTTAAAAAAAAAAAAAAGGCAACTCTGTTGGAATTTAATTTGAGGGGTTATAAAACTGCGAACTTCAGAGAAAACTCCGCTTGAGAGTATGAAATATTTGGGAAGCACAGGGTCTTTGAAGTGAAAAGACAACCTGTCAAATCTTTCTTAGATAACATGAATATAATAGATTTATTACCTAAGAAAATTAATGACTCCTACTAGAATCAAACATCCACTTACCTGATTTTCTTCTGTTTATATTCATGGTTCTGAAGGTACTCATAATTTAGGTCAGTATTCTTAACAATTACACACAGCAGTTGAGGAACAGTTTGCAGAATTAAAGAATTATATTACTAGTAAATATATGTTCAGACATATGTAAGGTAAGAAGTCAACATTTTATACTGGCAAATGTTTAAACAATGCTAGAATCATAATTTACTTTTATAAAAGGTATATCAGAAGTAACTAGAAAATTATTTAATTTAGCTGAACTTAAAGTTTAGTAATTTTGAATATTTAAAAAGAAAAATAATTTTTAAAGTACGACAATTTTCCTTTTTTTCACTTTCATTTATATTTTTGGTACTCTCTGAATACAACTGCATTTTATTTTAAAATCCTATAGATCACTGAACATGAAAACAATTTGTGCTCACTACAGAGGAAAAAATAAGGAAGTAGAGCTTGGCAAAGAAAAAAGAAAACTCACAAACAAGTTGTTCATCTTAAATTTGGAAAAAAAAAAACACTTGTTAACAACAAAAGTGAATAGATTTTACCTACAGTTTACAAAAGGGCACACATAAAATTATTGGCACTGGAGGAAAGAGTGAATTAACAGAAAATAAACCTTGGTCTTGGGCTGGGTGTGGGCTTAGTGGTAGAGCACTTGCGTAGCATGTGTGAGGCACTGGGTTCGATTCTCAGCACCGCATATAAATAAATGAATAAAATAAAGGTCCATCATAACTAAAAAAAAATATATATATATATATAATTTTTAAAATAAAATAAACCATGATCTTCAAAACAGATAAGTAAATGCCAATACAGAATGCTGGTGTGATGGCTTTTCAAAAGAATACTATCTATCAAGCATTTAGTCAAATACAAAGATAACCCCCCCTCATGATTTAAAAGTAAAACAATCATAAAAAAATGGGGAAGTTAGGTTTAATGTAAATGATTTTGAAATTTGATGTTAAAATGTCTAAACATACAAGATGATTTAAAAAATGGTAAAACAAATGGTCACTGGATAGCATAAAGACTTAAATAAAATCAGTAACTTAACTGGTATTAAAAGTTAAGAGACAAAAATCATGCCTAATATTTTTTAAAGTAAAATATTACTCAGTTCTATAGACTATAATAGGAACAAAATCATATTAGACATCAAATTATAATATACAGATTATTGAGTTACCTGATGATGAAAACAAGGAAGTAAAAATGAATGAGAATTTCATTAGCTTTAGACTTGATGTAAAAAATATAGATTTTGACTTGAGAGAACCAAAGAAAAACCTTTCAGTTTTAGGTACTGCCCTAAAAGACTAGAAAATTTCCATGTGTAACTATGACATACTGAACAGAACTAGCCATTCCACAACAAACCACCAAATTCTAGACTAGACAAAATCCATAAGGCAACAGTTTTCAGGCTCTGGGAAACAGGTAATACAAGAATACAAATCCAGACAGAAAGCAAACTCAAAATGTGAGCTGCTTCAAACTGCTTGGGAACAAATTTCTTACAATGACACAGAGAGCCAGAATTTAAACAGAGCACAGTAGATCTGCAAAGCTGAGGAGGCACGAGTTAGAGATCAGGGAAGCGAATCAAACAGACATTAATAATTCATCAAGAAAAACAACATATTAGGCCATAAAAGAAGTCTCAAGAAATTTCAAAAGATTAAAATCCTATAAATTATGTTGCCTAACCAAAAATTGAAAATCAATTACCATAAAATACCCCAATATTTGGAAAATAAATCATACACTTCTAATTAATCTTGGTTAAATATGAAATGCCAAAGGAAACTGCAAAATACTTTGGATTAAACTATAATGAAGATACATATACCAAACATTATAGAACACAGCTAAAAGAATGCTGAGAGGTAAATTTATACCTTTAAATGTTTATACTAAAATTTTTGTTATATATATCTTGAAACAATTTTTAAAGTTTTAAGACTTAATTCAAAACGGATTAAGACCCACACATTTAAAAGGTAAAATAACGAACTTCTAGATGAAAACATTGGCAAAAATCTTCATGATCTTGGGATAGGCTAAGATTTCTTGGACAAAACATGAGTAGGTACTAACCATGAAAACTCACAAACTAAACAATATAATAATTAAGACTTTCTGCTCTTTGAAACACAGTAATCCAAAAAGGATAAAATAAGCCATAGACAAGGAGAAAATAGTCTCTCTCTGTTATAGAAAAGTATATAATATCTGGAATTACACATGTAACTCTTACAACTCAATAATCATTTTAAAAATTCATTTTTTTTCAAAATGGGCAAAAGATATGAACACTTATTTCACAGAATAAGATTTACAATGACCAACAAGGGCATGAAAAACATCATTATTCATCTGCAAACTTCAGGTTAAAACCTCAATGAGATACCAGTATATACCTACTCAAATGGCTCTAATGTAGAAATCTAGCAATAACAAGTGTCAGTCAACTAGAAATCTCAACATTGCTGGTGGGAATATAAAATGGTATAACAATTTTGGAAAATTGTATGGCAGGTATTTTAATAAAATTAAAGATAGACATCATTTACAATTTGACAGAGGAGGGGGTCTGAAATCTAACTTTGACTCTTTGAATTTTTTAGAAGGATTAAAAATATTTTAGTCAAAATAATTTTCACATATAAGATATTACAAAAATGACACTGCAATAAAATGTAAGGGAGTTAAAAGCAAGGAAATGGAAAAAAAGTAGGTTTGCATGATTTATAGTTTTCTTTTGCATAACACATGGCACAAACTTGGCTACTTAAATCAACACATATTTATTATTTCACAGTTTCTATGTCAGAATTCAAGCACAGTTTAGCTAGTTCTCTGCTAAGGGTATCAGGAGGCTGCAATCAAGGTGTAACATGGGTTGTTTTCCATTAGGAGACTTGATTCAGGAAGAATTCTTTTTTTTTGTAGCTATGGAGTGGGGTGGGGGGCAGTACTGAGGATGGAACCCAGGACCTACATGCCAGCCAAGTGCTCAACCACTGAGCTAAATTCCCAACTCAGGAAGAATACACTCCTAAGCCCATTCAGGTAGTTGGTGGAAATTATTTTCTTGTTGCTGTAGGACAGACGGTGCTAACTTCTTGCTATCAGTTCCTAGAAGCTACTAGAAGTTCTTATTCACCTGGGCTTTCCCAACATGGCTGCTTACCTTCACCACACCAGTATGGGCAGTCTCTGGTGAATCTACTAGCTGGAAAAAATCTAATATATTACCATATAGTCACAGGAGTGATAGTGCTCACCAGATTTTAGGAAACAACAGTTTATTGTCTTCAGTATTAATTTCAGTTATGTAAAAATGTTTATTTGTTAGTGACCTTACTTTTAAAATTTGCATCTATCATCTTCTAGGTCAATAAAGTTTTATAAAAATACAGATACCTAGGATTTACTCCAGACTCACTGTATCTCTTTACTTGATATTCCCAATATATTCTCAGTGTTTACTTGGTATGCAGATGGTATCACAAGATTACTATATATTATGCAACCAGAATTTTTTCCTCTGTAAAAATTATGTTTATGTTTTCTAGTCAGATATAGCATTCAGTGTCTTGTTTGAAAAGAACTTCTCTTAGAAACATTTTGTTAAAACTTTTTGGATTGGCTTTATAATTCTTATTTAGCATGCCACAGAAACAACTTAAATCCCTTGTTAGCTGCATTATTTTTATTATGAACATTTGTCTGAACTTTCACCATTGAAAATCAATAATAAATTAACCACAGTCATTTAAATCTCTGTCATCTACAGAGATTCTGTCTTATGCTGATCCCGTCTGAAAAAGTTCTGTAATCAAACAAAAGCCAGAATCTATGTCTTAACAAAAAAGTACTCAGAGATACAGGGAAAGGACTACAGCGGGTATTTAAAACCACTGACATGTCAAAGAATACACACAGGCTTCTAGTGGCATCACTTGGACAACTGGACAATTTCCAGAACATTCCAGTGGACTGAGTCAGAATTTCCAAAACTCTTTAGTCGAGAAGCAGACTGCTACTTAAGATTCAGTGAAACGATCGTTAATATAGAGAACAGAATGAACTGAAGAGAGAAGACTGTAGTCATTTGTTTGAAATAGTGTTTTAATGCCTACTTTCTAGATATGAGACACTGTGCATGTACAAAATGTAATAACGAATTACATATATACATATATTACATATATAATGCATGAATTTTAAAAAAGAAAAAGAAAGGAAGAGAGACATTTAGAGGGATAAAAGACAAGACTTATGAGCATAAGGAAGAGGAATCCAACAAGAACCACTGAATTTTCCATCTTGAGGAAGTGGTACTATTTAGTAAGCTAGAAAATAAGAGAAAAGCTGTTTTCTGAGAAAGACAATGACTACAGTTTCATAAATGCTGAATGAAGCTGAGATGTCACTGCAATATCCAAGATTACAGTAAACTGACAGTTGTGAGGTCTAGAAATATAAATGTAGGGTTATGAACTTAACAATGAGTTCTTTCAACATAAACAATAACAAAAATGAGCTCTCAAGGATTTTCAGGTTCTATGTCCATGTACTTATAGCTCAGTAACAACTCTGTCCATTTTCTAACAACAAAATAATTTCTGTAAAGAAATTAGTGGTAATTACTGCAACACCCCTGCCAACTTCTGCCAATACCTGCCTTCCCACCAGGTAGGTAGAGAACCTATGTGAGATTTTCTACAAAAGACCAATTTCTGAAAATACAGGTTCTTAAAAAGAAAACAAAGTTACCAACTCTGCCTTCACAGTGCTTAAAGTTACCAAAAATTACCCACTTTTCAAAGCCCCACAGAAAAACTAATGCCCCACATCAAACACCATCAATTCCTCACAGGTTTATTACACTTATGTATCAGGTGATATCTCTTTTTAGCATATTATCCCAGAAGCACTGATCCAGGCATCGATTTATATCACAGTGGGGAAGTACATGACAATGTGTCAGTTTCAGAGAGGCAAAGTTTCACACCTTACATCCTTGAACTCCAGGAACTCTTCAGGGCTCTAAGAATAAAAGCCAGCAAGACAGACAGACAGACAGACAGACAGACACACACACACACACACACACACGATAGGTGTGACAGTTACCTCCTTCACTCCTAAATTCACTCCTTACCTCCACTGACAGCAGATATCCTCTAAGGATAATGAAAGACATTTTATGAAATCTGAGGTCAACTACCTTAATATGAAAATGGTATTAGGGGGACTGAGGTTGTGGCTCAGTGGTAGAGTGCTTGCCTACCATGTGTGAGGCACTGGGGTCAATTCTCAGCACTGCATGTAAATAAATAAAATAAAGGCCCATCAACAACTAAAAAAATTTTTTTTAATTATTAAAAAAAGAAAATGGTATTAGAAAGACTTGACTTTCTAGGTAACCAATAATACAAACACTATTCACAGGGAACTCCCATTGGCAGGGTTTAGGTATTAGTGCTGAAATTCACAAACAAAACAAATAATCCTATATGAAAGGTATTGCCAAAAAGAGGTCCCCTCCACAGAACTGCACAAAGGAAGCCATTCAGAGCCATTTCAATGTTGAAAAAAGAAAATACAATATTCCTCTGGCTTGGTAAACAAATATAAACAACTTTAGAACTTCAAATTCTTTTTTCCCAGATATATACACTTAGAACAAGGTTATCAATTTCTTGAGGTGTGATACTCTGCACTAGATTTTTAATGCATTTTTTAAAAACCCAGATGTTTAAATATAAATACCTTTCTAAAAATGAGAATGATTTAATTTCAGGAAGATAAGTTTAAAATAAATGAAATGACAGGCCAAAAGAAATTTCATAACCAACTCATCCCAACAATACCTTTATCAGTATGGCAGGCATGGACAATGTTCTCATTCCTCACACTGGAATTTAATAGCTCTCTTCCTTGTGGTGATCTAATCACCACCACCACCCACACACATACTCCGGACTCTGTCCTATGCTCAAAAATGTCCCCTTAAGGAGAAAATCAGTCTCTGTACAATCCAAATTAAAAATGAAATGTTTACTTCACATTAACATACACCCTATATCTTGTAATGACTTTATTTTTCCTCCTAAGACTCATTACCACATGACCTACCATGTATGTTTTTGACTCTTTTTTTGAGTAGAATGGAAACTCCATGAGTACAGGACTTAGTCAGCTTTACTCACTACTACTGTATCTCTAATATCTAGAGTAGTGTCTATACACAATTGGAATTGCATAAATATAATACGGTGGATGGGTGGATAAATTTGAGTAAATGAAAAAGCAGATGGAGGCAAAAAAGCAGCACTTGTTTTACCAAAAAATATCTAATAAATAGTAGTACCAAGACTCAAACCCAGGTCAGTCTGCTTTTTAGGTCCAAGCTCTTTGTTTCTAAGCTATACTTCACTTATCAACTTGGAGACACTGGAGGAACTACACATATATTTATATTTATGCTTACATTTACATTTATTTATTTTACAGTACTGTGACAGAATCCAGATGTGCTCTAACACAGAGCTACATCCCCAGCCCTCTTTATTTTTTATTTTGAGAAAGATCTTGCTAAGTTGCTAAGACTGGCCTCAAACTTGTGATCCTCAGACCTCAGTCTCCCAAGTAGCTGGGATTACAGGCATACAACACCATGTCTGGCTGGAAGAGTATATGTTTTACATAATGTTAAGATACCACATGTCTAGAAAGTCCAGTTTATAGTCCTACCATCTGAAAGCAGCTACCATATTACAAGGAAAAGCATAAGAAGTGAGAGCCTCCAAAATTACTGATCTTCATTTATTTTATATTGCCCGGTTATTTCAAAATTATGCTAAATTAATTAAGTGAAAATGAGGCTCTTAAAGGACAAGAACTAGTTGCAGTCTCTTAATTTTTGTGCCCATAAAATATACTTGAGAAAATATGCCAAAGGAAAGTTTAGGGATTTTAAACCTAGAATGGGGAACAGAATCTGCTCTTACAGGAGCCACTCTGGAAGATGACAAACAGGAACACAAATATAACATCCTTCTCCTTCTGACCAGGATTCAGAGAACAGTTATAAAAACTTCTAAAACTTTCCAGACTAGGCTACAAAAACAAGAAACAATAGGCAAATGGCAGGTCACTGGTTTTATTGATATCAGTTACTCTACACTTACCACAAACTTTAAAGTATTGATTCAACTTATTCAAACACATGTTGGAACAAGCACCTAGCTTCTCTATTATGAATTCTAAGAATTTCATTGTCTCTTACTATATACTCCCTGTAACACTTGTCCAGCTCTCTATAAAAGAGGTTCCATGAACCCTTCCAAACTCGTTCTATGAAGTTAGTATCACCGTGATTCCAAAACCAAAGACACATCAAGGAAAGAAAACTTCAGACCAATATCCCTGTGCATATAGATGCAAACATTGTTAAAAAAATACTGGCAAATCACATACAAAACATATAAAAAGATAGTGCACCATGATCAAGTGGGGTTCATCCCAGGGATGCAAGGTTGGTTCAACACACAGAAATTAATAAACATAATACATCACATCAATAGACTTAAAAGACAAGAATCACATGATTGTCTCAATAGAAGCAGAAAAAGCACTGGATAAAATACAGCATCCATTCATGCTCAAAACACTAGAAAAACTAGGGATAGTAGGAACACACCTCAACATTGTAAAAGCTATATATGCTAAACCCAAGGCCAGCATCATTCTAAGTGGCCAAAATTCAAAGAATTCAATCTCTCTAAAAACTGAAACACGACAAGGATGCCCGCTTTCAGCACTTCTATTCAACACAGTCCTTGAAACTCTAGCCAGTGCAATTAGACAAAAGAAATTAAAGGGAAATGAATAGGAAAAGAACTCAAACTATCCCTATTTGTGGATGATATGATTTAGAAGACCCAAAAAACTCCACCAGAAAACTTCTAGAACTAATAAATAAATTCAGCAAAGTAGCAGGACTTAAAATTAATACCCACAAATCTATTGCATTCCTATGAATCAGTGATGAATCCTCTGAAAGAGAAATCAGGAAAACTATCCCATTCACAATAGCTTCAGAGGAAAAAAAAAAAAAAAAAAAAACTTGGGAATCAATCTAACAAAAGAGGGGAAAGACCTCTACAATGAAAACTACAGAACACTAAAGAAAGAAACTGAAGAAGACCTTAGAAGATGGAAAGACCTCTCATGTTCTTGAATAGGCAGGATCAACATTGTCAAAATGGTCATACTATATCAAAAGCACTATATAGATCTAAAGCAATTCCTATTAAAGTTCCAGTGATGCTCTTCATAGAAATAGAAAAAGCAGTCATGAAATCCATTTGGAAAAATAAAAGACCCAGAATAGCCAAAGCAAATACTCAGCAAGAGGAGTGAAGCAGGAGGCATCACAATACCAGACCTTAAATTATTCTACAGAGCTACAAAAATAACATGGTGTTGACACCAAAACAGACATAAAGATCAATGATGCAGAAGAGAAGACACAGAGACGAACCCACATAAATACAGTTATCTCATACTAGTCCAAGGTGCCATAAACATACATTGAAGAAAATATAACCTCTTCAATGAATGGTGCTGGGAAAACTGGAAATCCATGTAACAAAATGAAGTTAGACCCCTATCTGTCATCCTGCATAAAACTAAACTCAAACCTGGATCTAGAACCTAGGCATCAGAACGGAGACCCTGCACCTACTAGAGGAAAAAGTAGTCCCAAATCTCTATCGTGTTGGCTTAGGAACTGATGTCCTCAACAAGACTCCTAAAGCACAAAAAGTAAAATCAAGAATCAATACATGGGATTGTATCAAACTAAAAAGCTTCTTCACAGCAAAAGAAACAATCAAGAACAAGAAAAGAGAGCCTACAGAATGGGAGAAAATCTTTGCCACCTGCACCTCAGATAGAGCATCAATCTCCAGGATATACAAAGAACTCAAAAAACTTAACATCAAAAACAACAACAACAAACCCAACTAATAAATAGGGAAAGGAACTGAACAGACACTCACAGAAGAAGAAATACAGTCAACAAATACATGAAAAAATGTTCAACATCACTAGTAATTAGAGATATCCAAATTTAAAAAACACTGATATTTTATCTCACTTCAGTCAGAATGGTAGTTATCAAGAATACAAGTAACAATAAATCTTGGCAAGGAAGTGATGGGACTGCAAATTGGTGCAAACACTCTGGAAAGCAGTGTTGAGATTCCACATTAAACTTGGAATGGAACCACCATTTGACCCAGCTATCCCACTCCTCGACATATACCCAAAGGACTTAAAAACAGCATACTATAGCTCAACTCACAATAGCTAAGCTATGGAACCAAACTAGGTGCCCTTCAACAGAAGAATGAATAAAGAAAATGTGGCACATATACACAATGGAATATTACTCAGTCATAAAGAAGGATGAAATTATGGCATTTGCCAGTAAATGGATGGAACTGGAGACTATCAAGCTAAGTGAAATAAGCCAATCCCAAAAAACCAAAGATTGAATGTTCTCTCTGATATGCAATAGGTGGGGAGAGGAAGCAGTGGAGGTTCACTGGATGGAACAGCAGGGTGTGGGGAAAAAAGAGACAGGGAATGGCAATGGGAAAGACAATAAAATAAATCAGACCTAACTTTCTTTTGTTCATATATGAATACATGACCAGTGTAACTCCACATCACATACAACCACAAGAGTGGGAAGTTATATTCCACATATGTATGATATATCAAAATACATTCTACTGTCATGTATAACTAAAACGAACAATTTTTTTTAAAAAAAAAAAGAAAATCCATGGAGTTCTGATTATGTGGGCGAGATGACCAAGCAGCCAATCCCCTCATTTTATGTAAGGCAATTCAAGTCTAATAATGACAGTTCCTATTTAAAGGCATATATAACTTGCTAATGGTAATAGATTAGTGTCAGCTATGGTTTGAATATGGTTTGTCCTTTACAAAACACATGTTGAGATTTCATTTCCAAAATAACAGTACTGAGAGATTATGGAGGCTTTAAGAAGTGACAGGGGCTGGGATTGTGCTCAGTGGTACAGCATTCGCCCAGCTCGCCTGGGGCCTGGGGTTTGCTCCTCAGCACCACATAAAAATAAAATGAAGGTATTGTGTTCACCTATAACACACACACACACACACACACACACACACACACACGTATATATGTTAGAAGTGAATAGGTTATGAGGGATTAATGTCTGTAGTGGAACTCGATTAGTTACCTTGAAAATAGGTTGCTACAGGCAAAGCTGACTCTTTTATTTTGCCTCTTCCACAAATGTCCCTTTGCCTAAGTTGAATGGCACAAGGACCTCTCCAGAAGCTGAGCAGATGCCAGTACCATGTTCTTGGACTTCCCAGTTCCAAAATCATGAACTAAAATAAACCTCTATTCTTTATAAATCATTCAGTCTCAGATATTCTATTATAGCAACATAAAACACACTAAAAGCAATATTCATGTGTCCTCTCTTCCTCTGAACAAAATTTTTTCTGTCTCTAATTTTAAAAATAAAATAGATATTGTTTGTATTGAAGAACTGAAGAACTTCTGGCTTATTTAACCATGAGCTCCTCCAAAGAGAAGAATGTATCTAACTGAATCCTTTAACCTCAGAATTTAGTGTAGTTCCCAACATACAAGAGGTATAAGTGGATATTTAATGATGATCAATTTTTAAATGTGAGTTGTTATTAAAAAGAGGAGGAAAAGATCATTTTTGATTCTTCTTAATTAAACATTTTAAGGCAGCTGGAGTAGGCCTAACTTTAGAGAGCATTAAAATTACCAAAAAAAATTCCTCTGGTTTAAAGCTAACATGACCAAAAAATTCTTCCAGTACCAAATATTTCTGCTCTCCTTTTTCCCAGGAATTCCATTCACTGGAGGCACACATTCCTGCAATCTTAAGGAAAATCTCAGGGAGCTTCCAAATAGAAGGAACCAAATGGAAAAAAAAAAAAAAAAAAAAGTCAGGAGTAGGAAAGTGATCAAGTACAAATATTTGCTGAATACAATGCTGAAAAGTCACTCCCTCTCAGGTGAGCAAACCTACTCAGTGCATTACCTCACTAAGAGTTCTGGTAGTGCACTTACCTTGCCCAGCTTGTAGGAGAGTCAGGACACTTGAAGAACTAGAACTGAAATCCACTCTTAAAACTGAATTTAAAAAAAGAAATGTGCCCCTTAAATAACAATTTATCCAAACTGAACTCATAAGTTTATAAAAATTCTAAAAATAAATCTTAGACTAAAACTAAGTAGCAAGGCACTATTATATAATATTAAGTGATCCTTCTAACAGCTTTAATAAGAAGGAAAAGCAGGGGTCATGATTTTCATGACATGGATAAGGGAACTGACGTTTGAGGAGATAAATGATTTGTTTAGATTTACAAAGTTTGTTAAGTGATGTAACCAAGACTGAACCCCACAAGTTTTCTGACTCATGACTAGAGTCTCCTTACATCAAACCACAACGAGCTTCCATAAACTAGCCAAAAATGCTTTACAAAAATCTCAGAGAACAATTTAATCATTGGATCAAATCAACCCAATCAAATCAAAATTCTAAAATGAAATTAACAGAAAGAATTACTGTGTTTCATACATTTTAAAAAAGCACATGATGCATACACAAAGTATTAATTAATGAAATAGTATGAATATCATTGTATCCTCTTCCTTAATTATATCTCCTATGGTTCCTTGAGAAAGTTTCAGTCGTCTTATAAAAGCTCTCTTTTCTTAGTATTTCCCACATTTGGCTTTGACCCATGATGGATCTGAGTATATGGTATAGGTATATAAACATGGACAGTATAATTCAATAAGTTCACATTCAGGTTTTTATTTTTTTGTTTGTTTGTTTTTGTGGTGCTGAAGACTGAACCCAGGGCCTCACATAAGCTAAGCAAATGTTCTGCCACTGAGCTACATCCCTAGCCATATGTTGTGCTTTTTAACAAGCATTCTAGATGATTCTGATAGCCCGATCTACAATACTGCTCCAACAGAATTCTTGGAGAAAAAGTAGACCAAGAAAAAGTAAGAAATTAAAACCCAGGGATATACTATTTTCCAATAAAATACAAAGGCTGGAGAACTACTTCAACGTAGTATCCAAACTTAGCTGCCCAATTTGTCAGAAAGATTGGTCTCCACTTAGGACCACATTGTGGGACAGATCCAGGTAAGAGAATATCAATTTTACAACTTCACCTTCTTATCTTGAGTCTACCAAAAGTCAGTAAATCCCCCAAAACAAGAATTAGATTATGATGAATATTTAAGTGAAAGTTTACCAAAAATGTTGGCAAAAATTGAGAAAGAAAAGGGGATTTGAAGTGAAGAGAGGAGGCTCTGACCTGGAGAGATAAGCCAGCTGGCCCACTGACTTTTCTGTCCCTGACAGAAGTCAAAGAAAAAAAATAACTTTTGAATGGAATTTTTCCAAGGGATACTGAGAACAGTTCCTCAAGAGGGATTCCTAAGCAGGAGATCATCATAATCACAATCATAATGGTAGTAATCATCTACTTACAAACTGCCTCTTCTTGGAAGGCTCAACTCTTTCTGAAAAACAAAACATAAACAAGTTAGACAGAAACAGGGCCCACCTGAGTCCTGTAGGTCTGCCTAAATGTCGTAGGAGATTTATAGCATTGTCATAATAAAGGCAAAAGACTAAATATTTCTAAATGATAACCTCTCCTCTTGTCTCTAAAAGGTTAGTAAAATTGACCAACTTGATCTTAAACACCTAGCAAAACAGTTAAAACCAAAATATAGCCATTCTTGGGCATTTAAAAGAAATAATACTGAAATGTAACTTAAGATGTATACTTGTTTTAGCCCATTAGAATAAAGACTAAAAGCTACAAAAGAGATTCTTAGGCAAATGTGCCTGATAACTATCAAGAGAAACTGCCAGAGTCAGAAGTTTTAGTCAGTTTAAAGCCAACAGACACAGGTAGGCTTAATCTATGTTTGCTAGAAACAGAAGTATAGAGATCTCTACTAAATGTTGTGTTTACATTCCTGATAACCTGAACAATGTTAAAGTTCCCAAATAAAGGCCTTATCCTCTCCAGCCTTTGCTAGGCCTTGTTATGGGAACAACTTCTCAGTTCTTCCACCCGCTGGTGAGGAATTATTGATTTCTGTCATCTTTATGATATTCATTGGCATGTTCCAGATTCTGCAACATTTATATTGTATCAATCTCATTTCAGTACTCATGTCTTTTTGTTCTTCTCTCATAGAAGCACCCATCCCCAGATGCCTTTACAACCTGCTCTTCCCAACCCAACTTCTACCATGAATCCCTCAATTGACCCGATTTCTAAAAAGGGAACTCCAAACTGCTTGCCCCACGCTGCCCCCTTCCAGCTCGAAGAAGCCAGATCGGTCATCACCCCCTTTCCCTACAGCAGTGAAGAGTTCCCAGAATTAGAGGGGTAAATGAAGTCAGAATTGGGGACAGGCAGTTAGTGTAGAAATAGGGGATCAGTCAAATCGAGGAAATGAAGTCCATGAAAACCATCTGCCTTTGGAAGTCTGGAAGGAGAATGGACTTTTTACATCTCACCTGCAAAACCAGCCCCAGTCACTTAGGCAGGAAGGAGATTGAAGGCTTCAGAATGAACTGGAGAGCAAAAGATTTTCTTATAAAAACAGAAACGGGGGAATGTAATGTATAAAGCTGCTCCCCCGCCCTTTCTGGTGCAGTCATTTTCCCCGCCTCCCAAACACTTGTCAATCTGTGAACATCCTAGCTAGCTGTTGGTTCATCAGTCAGCTTGCAAGTATCCTTCTCCGATACTGGTCCCCTGTTAGCCTGGCAGAATTCAACCACCATCTTTCCTCTCTTGCTTCTCTCTCCTACACACTTGCTTTTCCTTCTCCTGACTTTCCACTCTCTCTAGCAAGCGCCCTTTCTCTTTCCTTTCTCTCTTCCTCTCATTTTCTCTCTTATCCTGCAGGGAGATACTCTGTTTGCTTAATAAATTCCCTTATGTGAAAAAAAAAAAAGTTAGTAAAATAAAAAACAGTCAGAATTATCTCTTTATTCTTCCTTCCTAAAAGGAATGTCTCATAGAACACTTGCAACATTTTTCCCACTAGATGGAACCATCTCCCCAGTGTAGATTCTCTTTGGCATGAACTGCTCATAACTGTACAGGATTCATCCTTAGTAGCAGAGATATGAAAGAAATGAAATGGAATTGGGGGAAGAGGGTGAGTTAATTCAGAAATATTTAGACAAATAAATATAGAAAATATATAACAAAAAGATGATTACCACTAGCATAAAAAAATCACCCTTACTGCTTGAGTCTGTTGTGTCTTGCTTTCCAAAAGCCCACTCACCAGTACCCTCTTAACAACTATATTAATTTGTGGCTTATTTTTTCCTTATGTGTTTACCACTTATCATATATATTTGTATATAATGACTAGTATTATTTTGCATGTTTTAAAATTATATACACATTGTTTCATATATGTATTCATTTGTTGACATCAGTGATATTAGTCAACAATATAAAAATGGATAGACCTGGGCTGGAGATGTGGTTCAGTGGTAGAGAACTTGCCTAACATGCACAAAGTCCTGAGTTTAATCCCCAGCACCACCAAAAAAAAAAAAAAAAAAAGGTAAATTCGCCCATGTGGATAGATTTCACTTGAGTTCACTAATCTTTAGAAAGAGTCCTATCTATAACTATGCCAATATTTATTTATCCACCCTCCAATAAATGAACATTTAATTTTCTTGCAATGTTTTTCTTCTCTATTAAAAATAATTCTCTTGTACTTGTTTCCTAGAGCACACATATAAAAAGTTTCCTGGAAGCATACACTTAAGAGGTAGAACCACTAAGTCATAAAGTATCAGATATTTCCAAACTGTCCCCCCAAAACCACTGTATCAATTTACACCCCCCAATACTTTACAAGTGTTTTTCTTTCCCAGATCTGTCTCCCAAATTCCAAACACTTGGACAACTAGTTATGTATTCAATATCTCAAAATGACTCCATCTCCACAACCTTTCCCCACCTCAGATAAGACTAAAACTCTGGATAGTAGGATTTTTAAAAAAAATTTTTTACTGGTGCCTAATAATTATACAAAATAGTGGGAGTCATTGTGACATTCATACATATATATAACACAACTTGATTGACTTAATCCTTCAACCCTTATAAATGTTCTGGTATTCATTCTTTATAGTGAAGTGTTAATACATCACATCTTATTTATTTTAGCAAATCAGTATATTTTCTGTATTTAATTATAAAATTAACTTAGTTTTAAAATTTTATTTGCAACTACACGTTTTCCATTTGGCACTATGGTTTGTTGCCTGCCTAGCTGAATATATAGTATCAGCTTATCCTAAGGCTGTCCATGTACTTAATTTACTTAAGTGTTCATTTTAAGTAAAGTACTCACTGTGTATAAGAATTTGTATTTTGGAGGTGCTTGATCTATCTACAAAGAAAATTAGGAATTACTTTATTATAAAATGCTCCTAGAAGTCTTAATTGTGTTTATTTTTTAAAAATACTGTAATGTTAGACTTGTGTGCATGGAAGTAATTAAGATACATCATTATTGTAGTTTAAAAGTTGTACATGATAAGAACATTTTTTGTTTTTACTCTATGTTTTTACCGAATGAGCTAGTCCCCATCCCAAAGCAAGCATGAATAAAGTTAGGTTAAACGTAAAAAAAAAAAAAAAATCCTTCAACCCCCTCCTTGTCTCCCTCCATCTCCTTCCTTCCTCTGTTCTAATGGTCTCCTTTTTATTTTCACATTTTTTTCTTTCCTTTTTTCTCTCTAATTCCACATATGGGATAAAATATACAGCCTTTAACTTTGTGAATCTGGCTTATTTTGCTTGACATGATGTTCTCCAGTTCCACCCATTTTCCTGCAAATGATGTAATTTTGTTCTTCTTTATGGCTGAATAAAATTCCATGGTGTATATTTACCACATTTCCTTTACCCATTCATTTGTTGACAGACACCTATGTTGGCTCCATAAACTTGGCTATTTGTGAATTGTACTGTTTATATACATAGGTATGCATGAGTTGGAATTACCTGGTTACAGGCAGATATATGTTTATTTTTAAAACAAACTACCAGGTCTGTTTATAAAGTGAGTAGACCATGTTACATTTCCATTAATAATACATAAGAGCCAAGCAGTGGCACACACCTGTAATCCCAGTGGCTTGGGAGGCTGAAGCAGGAGGATCATGAATTCAAAACCAGACTCAGCAATTTAGCGAGACACTGATAAACTCAGGGAGACCCTGTCTCTAGATAAAATATAAAAAAGGGCTAGTGTTGGAAGAAATCCTAGTTCTTGGCCCACAGCAGTTAATGTCTCAAGTGTGTAAACTTGCAGAGAGGAGCATTCTGCTCTGACCACCTAAGAATGTAAACAACTGCCCCCCAAATTACCTAGTGTTACCAAGGGAACCTGTATAGGGGCCTGGTGGTCTGATCCCCCATGGCACACTGTGATTGGGTTAAAAGTCTATAAAATGTATGGGTTTTCCTGCAATAAACGAGTTTGCAGGTTGCTCGCCACAAGCCTGCTTTTACCCAACTCCCGGGGCCTGGGTTATGGCTCCATCAGCTTTTACCTGCGCCTGAGCTACCCTGGCACACCCTACAGGCTAGGGATGTGGCTCAGTGGTTAAGTGTCCCTGGGTTCAATCCCCAGTACCAAAAAAAACAAAAAAACAAAAATCAAAAAAACACAAATGCATGAGAGTTCCAATTGCTTCAAATTCTAGCTAATATTTGTTACACCCACATTAAAAATAAAAGAATGTTCTAATTGTTCTTCATTTATGTCAATGAATATAGTCTTTTGGCTATCTGGTTCCTGGTATCTCACTGTGGCTTTCTTTAATTTGCCTTTTTCTGATGACTCATGGCATTGAATATATATCTTCTGCTTTTCATGTGTTTATAAACTATGAGTATACATTATCCTATGAAGTATCTTAAAATTTTTGTCCTCTTTTTAGATTCTTTTTATTATTGACTTGTGAGAGTGTTTCATATATGCAAGACACAAGTTATTTGTCATATATATTTGCGAATTACTTTCACCCAATCTGTGGGTTGCCTTTTTGAAGTTGCCTTCTAATAAGCACAAAATTGTCATTTTGATAGTCAGTTTCTCTCTCTCTCTTTTTTGGGGCAGGGTGGGTACGAGGAATTGAACTCAGGGGCACTAAACCACTGAGCCACATCCCCAAGTCCTTTTTATTTTCGAGACAGTCTCACAATTTAAATTACTTAGGGCCTCACTAAGTTGCTGATGCTGGCCTCAGACTCAGTCTCCCAAGTTGCTGGGATTACAGGTGTGCTCCACTATGCCCTGACAATTTGTCATTTTTTAAAAATGATTAATGCTTATCGTATATTGTCTAAGAAACTCTGCCCACTCTGTCACTCTGACAAAATATTTTCCTACATTTTATTTCCAGAGGGTTTACAGTTTTAGCTTTGTTTACATCTGACCTATTTTGAGATAATATGTAGGTGAGCTTAAAATTTGTTTTTTGTTTTTGTTTTTGTTTTTGTTTTCCCCTAAAGAGAGTCTCAATTCAGCATCATTTATTGAAAGCACTACACTTTCCCTAACAAACTGCTATGGTGCTGTTTTTGAAAATCAAACTATAGTAAAAATGTACTTCTGATTCTGTGGCTTTATATTAAGTTTTCAAGTCAAATTGTATAGCTCTTCAAACAGTTTTTTCTCAAAACTGCTGAGAATATTCTAGATTATTTGTATTTTCACATAAATTTTAGAATCAGATTATTAATTTCTACTAGAAAGCCTGCTGCAGTATCTCAAAATAGCAAGTCTTCCAATCCATGAACATAGTATTTCTGTACTTAGCTCTTCTTTAATTACTTCTTTAATGTTTTACAGTTTTTATAAAAATATCTTGTATATTTTAAAGCTTATCCCCCTAAGGATACATTTTTAAAACTATTACAAATAAAAAAAGTATTTCACTTTCCAATTATTTGCATGTAGTATACAAATGCTATCAATTTCTATATATTGACAATGTATTGTTACTTTATTGAATTTGCCATTATATTAATCATAATAACTCTTCTGTACAGTCCTTAGGACTTTTCTATATAAATAATCATATAGTTTATCATTAGGGAGATTCCACATTCTAGGATTGCCTATGAAATGTTGAATGGAAGTGGTAGACATCTTTGCTTGGTTTCTCATCTGATCTCAGAGGAAAGTATTCAATATTTTACTACTAAATATTGTGTTAGTAGGTTTTTCATGTATAACTTTTATCACATTGATAAAAGTACTTTTCTGTTCCCAATTTGCTTCAAGTTCTGTCCCTCCCCCACCCCATACTAGGAATGGAAGCCAGGGCCCCACACATGCTAGGGCAGCACTTACCACTGAGCTGTTTTGTCAAGTGCTTTCTCTGCATTTACTGAAATGCTCCTATGGTTTCTCTCTTCTGTTAATATGGAGAATTACAGTCATTAATTTTCTAATACTAAACTCACCTTGCACTTCTGAGTTAAACACACTTCATAAAATACTTTCCTGTATTCTATTTACTAATACTTCATTAATGACTTCTGCACCTATTTTCACAATAGGTAATAGTCTCCAGTTTTCTATTATAATGTCTTTGTCAAAATTTGGTATCACAACAGTGCTGGTCTCCTAAAACTGGCTGGAAGATGTTCCTCTATTTTATGAATGAATCTGTGTAAGATGTGTTATTTCTTCCTTAAATATTAAGTTTTTTGGGGCTGGGGACATAGCTCAGTTGGTAGAGTACTTGCCTAGGATGCATAAGACCCTGGGTTCAAATCCCAGCACCATCGCAAAAAAAAAAAAAAAAAAAAAAAAAGTTTTCACTAATGAATCATTGAGGCCTGGAAGCTTTCACTTAGGATTTTTGTATCCATGTAAGTAAGACAGGCCTAAGACCTTTCCCTTCTCAAACTGTTCTCCAGTTTTAATATCATATTTATACTATGCTCATTGCTATGGTTTGAATGTTTGCAGCCCCTCCAAAATTCATGTTGAAACTTAAACTCCAATATGATAGCACTAAAAGGTAGAGTCTCTAGGAGGTGACTAGGTCATGAGGATCCCTTTTTGCCCTTCCATCTTCTGCCACATGAGGACACAGCAAGAAAGCCCTCACCAGACACCACATGCAAGCGTGTTGATTTTACACTTTCCAGCCTCCAAACCTGTAAAAAAATATCTGTTCTTCATAAATTTCCCAGTCTTATTCTATATCATGTACAACTACAAAATGGGAAGTTATATTCCATGTATGTATGATATATCAAAATACATTCTACTGCCACACATAACTAAAAAGAACAAAAAATTTAAAAAAATAAAGTATTTTGTTATAGCAGCACAAATGGAACTCATAAAATGTGCCGGGAAAATGTATTTTTTTCTACTTTTGGAAACAATCTATAAAACTGGAATTATTTGTTCTTCAAATCTACATAACAATTCTGAGGAGTTTTAATAGTTTAAATGGATAGCATGATAGATTACAATTTTGCACTACAAAAATTCCATAAAATGCATATGTGCTCATTTTCAAATCCCTTTATAGGCAGGAAAAATGTGTCTATGAAAATGCATTCAGGGGAATCCATCCCTTTGTCTTCGTTACCCATTCCTTAAAACTACACAGAGTCCTACATTTGACACCTAGGGTTCCAGATCAGTACATTCTGTACCAAGTTCTGTACCATAAGAACATGCCTATGACCTAATGGAACAAAAAAATGTCCTCCAATCAGATAAAGACAGTCCAAAGAGCAATGATTTCCCAATCCTTCCTTTCCCAAGGAATATTCATAGCAGGTTAGGGCGGAAAGCTACATAATCGGGAAGTCAGGAAGAGCTTATAGTACTTCCCATTTAGCCAAAAAAAAAAAAAAAAAAAAAAAAAGCCAAAAAACAAAAAACATAAATTCTCTGACTCATCATTTTCTCTTAGAAACGAGGCTGGTAATATTACAAAGTAAAGCCTGTCCCAGTCTTCTCTGATCTACAAGTCACTCCTTAATGCTCCATAGTCTTCATAATCTTCCAATTCACAGGCTGACCACATTGAAGCATATCCCATCTTGAGATTTAAAAAAAAAAAAAAAAAAAAAAAAGAGGGCTGGGGATATAGCTCAGTTGGTAGAGTGCTTGTCTGTTAAGCACAAAGCCCTGGGTTCAATCCCCAGCACCTCAAAAAAAAAAAGAAAAGAAAACTCCTTCGTTACTATCCATCCCTTTTTAACCTCTGCATTATCAGTTGTGTCTCTCTCCACAGCCACACTTTGAATTAGTTATTTACATCCACCATCTCCAAATTCTCACTTCCTACTCATTCTTCAACACACTGCAAATACACTTAGACTTTACAACTCTGTTTGAACCATACTTGCCAAGTTACTAATGATTTCCAGGTAAAGAACCTTCATGTATTTGTAAGCCGCCATTTCTTTTTGTCTGACTGATCAGAAGCATCTGACAGTACACGCTTCTACCTTTTTAAACACTTTTCATGAAGCCATAACCTCCTGTTTTTTTCTTATCCGTGCAAACTATTTAAACTGCTTAAATGTTGATTGCTTTAAAAGTTCTGCCCATTCCCTTCTCTAAATACATTTTACAAATAGATTCTCAAGTTTGTATCTCCACCCTAGTTATTTTTCCTGAGTTCTATATTTATATATACAACTACCTTGTGTCCTTAATATGTCTAAAACTCAATTCTTCTACTCAGTCTTGTTCCTACTATATATGTTGTGATAATGGGTGTGCACTACCAGCCTAGAATCATTCTTGATTCCTTACTTTCTTTTACCCTTCACATACATTATTCATTAATCACTGTCAATTCTATCTCCAAGATATCTGTCTTTATCAGAAACCTTGTCAATTCCCTTTATCGCCAGTGACATGTTCTCCAGTACCAACTACCATCACACTGTAACATCCTCTTAGGTGGTTTCTTTTTAAGTTATTTCTATTTCTATTTATTCTTCATATCATGTAATTAATGTTTTGAGTGATTACCAAGTAGGTTTAATATAACGAATAATGAAGTCAAAAGATATTTTTAAAGTGGGTCATTTCTCTTCTTTAAACTCACCAATGGATAAAATGGAAAATCCTTTCTGTAGCCTACAGCCTTTCTGTGCTTGGTTGCTGAGGCCACCTCCTTCTTCAGCATCATGTGCACAACTCTCCAGTTTTTCTGCAATTTTGGTCTCTGAGACATGCCGTGCTCTTTCTTGCAGGTCTTCACACGTATTATTCTCTCTGCCTAGAATACTTTTTCCTCTTTTTATATATTCTTGGTTCTTAGTTTAAACTTCATTTCCTGTGGAATATTCCTTTATATATAGTTTCCTCAGTCTCCCAAATATCCTTTAATTCCTCAATCATACCTACTTGTTATTGCAATTATCTGCTGACATGTCTATTTTCTTTAACTATTAGTTCCAAAAGAGCAGGGATAAGTCTTATTCACAATGATATTCCTAGTTCTCAGCACAATACCTAGCCTAATAGTCTTCTGCTACAGTTTGGGTCTTGAATGTCCTCCAAAGGCCGCCATATGCTACTGGGAGGTGGTAGAACCTTTAGGAGGTAGGGCCTAGTGGAAGGAAGTTATGTCACTGGAGGCATGCCTTTGAAAGATACATTGGAATCCTGGCTCCTCCTTTCCCTGCCACACTCTCTCTGCTTCCTGGTCATCATGGTGAGTAATTTGTTCCACCTCATGCTTTCCTCCCATGATATACTGCCTCAACACAGACCTAAAGCAATGGGTCCACCCAGCCATGGACTAAAACCTACACAGCTGTAAACCAAAATTAACATTTCCTCTTTATAAGTTCATCATCTCAGGTATTTTGTTATAGTGACGGAAAGCTGACATTACAGCACGAAATGAATATCTGATGAATGAATTAACCAAATAGTATTGCTATTATCTTTATCATCATATTAGGGTTCACAACAGGGTCCCATCTGCCAAGAGTTACACTGATGAAAATTAGCAATTACAATAAAGTCATCAAGATGCTCTACTGAGTTACCATTTGTATTACTCACTAACAGTCTTCTGGCTGTTAGTTATTCCAGGAAGAGTACAAAATAATGTTTTCAGGGGGGAGACATATTACCTTAAGGAAATTCTCTTTAATATCTTTTATTAACTGGCTTTTCAAGAACCCTTACTCCAAACATAAACATCTTGTCAACTTTGACAGCAAATAAATCTTTTGGTCTACATAAAAGTCTGCTTTTCCCATGCAGTGAAATCCACCATTACTACTGCTCCAGGCATTGTGGAGGTTCACTTCACATAATTACAAGTGGGTGCAAGCCTATCTTGAGGTCAGGAGCTAAGGCAAAAACCTATGTATATTCAGTTATGACATCCCTATGAAACTCTATCGTACTTTGTTCTTCTCGACCATTTGCTTGTTCTACTAAACACCCATGGCATCACTCTAAGAACAAGCCGCAATATAGGTGTGCTTACATTATACAATAATGTTAAGAAAGGGAGGAAAGAGCAAAAATGTGAAGTTGAGAAAATAAGTTCATATCATAACATACCTGGGATTTCAACTACTTCAAATTGCTTAGTTATAGTGGTTGTAAAAGTCAAATAAAATAATGTATAAAAAAGCATTTTATTTTATAAATGGTAGATGAGTTGTTCTCATATGAGTTTCAGGAACAGTAAAGACAGTTTGGAGATAGTAACAAGATATTTCTACATGGTATAAAGAACCCAGGGTTCAGAGTTTAAAATACATATATATATGTATATGCATATATATTTTTAAACAATTGTTACTTGCCTTATTAAATGTCAGTAGTCATCAAACCTTTCTAAACTCCATTTTTCTTTTCTGCACACCTCTATCACACAAGTAGATACCCACTCTAACACATAGTAATTCCAAGGCTAGAATGTGAAAATATATAAAGTTTAAGGTTAGACACTATGGATTATTATGAGTGATAAGAGACTGAATTTTTCTAATCTATCTCAGCAGCAAAAAAGATGTAATGTCAATGGATAAAGTGCTATTCTTTAGAAACTAACTGCACCCCTAACCCTCAACTAACTGCATCTACAACCATCATGAATAAATTATTTTACGTCTCCAAAATGGTATTACCATTTTGTATCCCTCAAATTGATGCACTTTGATACTTCCTACTGAAGATGACACTACCCATAAAACAAAGTATTATCTTACTATATTGAAAAAAATAAAACATTTTGAGAACTACACTATAAAAGTATGAAGAAAGCCACATACACAAAATTCTAGAAAAATAAACACTCGCTCCCTTTCACTAGTCCATAAAGCAAACTTCTAAAGTTTACATAACAAATGAAATAGTGTTATTCATACAGACCCATAAGGAATCCCTGCCTGTATATATTCCTCACTTATTCACAATGACTAAACCCGTAAAATATTTCTAAAGTAAAGACAAAGGCCTCAAGTGTCCAAAGGCAATAACCACTACCCCCTCAAGTAAAAATGTAAGCCAAGCATCACGAAGTCACAAGACTGAGTTTGTGCTTTATGTTCACAGTCACCAGTACAGACACGAATGTAGATTAAAGCTGTCTTTCCCTGAGGCAACTCCCTGCCTGATCCCCGCCTCTTACTTTCTGTTGAATTCTCACTCATACATATCTTCTTCCTAACCATTCCTCTTCTTCCTGCAATGGCACATTCTTTCTAAAAAAGGAAAAGAACCAGCTCCAAGAAATATAACTCAATCTTCTACTCTATTAGAAGTGGAGAGAGGATTCGGTTTTGGAAATAACCATCAATTAAAATCAAGGAGAGACTAAAAGACTATGTGTCTTTTTATATACTCATTTTTAAATCCACATCATGTCACAACATAAATAACACTGCTGAGGTGAGACTCGGAATGGAGAACAACATTCTAGGACCTACCAGAATACACTGCTGACAACACCACCACTGCCAAAAGACAAAATTACAACAAACTTGGTTTAAAGATCAATTTTGGCTTTTATTTAACAATTTAAGTATAGCTTAAAGATCAATTTTATTTTATTCTAGTACTGGGCAATATCTCATTCTATACATTAGAGTGTTCTGCTAAGCCAAGCAGAGGGATTTGACTTTCTGGCAGAAAAGGAATGGAGAAAGCCAAAAGAAGGAACCTTTTTCATCATGCCAGCTCAGATAAACTAGGCCGCTTCCAACTGGTTGTTAGGTTTTTTGTTTTGGTTTGTTTTTGAAAACTGACCTGTTTCACAGTTCAGTTTGATTACTTGGCACTTAGGATGAGTGACTCCACGCTGGTTTGGTCTGCTGGAGTACTATGAGTCTAGTCCAAATTATCACTTCTCATAAATGTTGCTCAATGCTATCTTATACTTCAGTTTCCCACTAGATTAAACACAACAAATACTTTTAAACTACTTATTAGAATACAATATAAACACAGAAAAGTGTACAAAGGCACACAACTGAAATTTTCCCAAATAGAACAGACTAGTACAAACAGCCAGAGCAAAGTAAACAAGTGTTACCATCAATCCAGAAGTTTTCTCATACTCCCTTTTCTAGTCACTACCTTCACTACCCAAGAAAACCATTATCTTGATTTCTAACTCTATAGATCAGTTTTGCTGTTCCAAAATTAAAATGTGAATATACAATATATGATCTTTTGTATGTAGTATTTGTGTTCAACATGTCTAATTCAAATACCAGAAAGCAAAAACTAAATGGAGAAATTATAATATTTGATGAGAGAATGGCTAAGAGATTCTCAAAACAGATGACAGAAATAAATACACATATATAGGAGGCATAATGCAACCTGAGAAGAACTAATTTTTTAAAGTCTAGCCAGGTATGGTGGCACACACCTATAATACTAGCAACTCAGGAGTCTGAGACAGGAGGATTCCAAGTTCAAGGTCAGACTGAGCAACCTTACCAAGACTGTTTCAAAATAAAAAATAACAAGGGCTGGGTATGTTGCTCAGTGGTAGAGTGCCCCAGGATTCCATCTAGAGTACTAAATACAAACAAAAAAAATCTAGACCAGGTAGGTAACAGTAATACTAAAAACACCAAAAAAACAAACAAACAAACAAACAAACAAACTTAAAAGAATCTAAGATTCAGACACTTCAAAGGAATGACAATTATATTGGCAATACAATTCTCAATAGTAATGATGGAAATAAAGGACCGCTGAATAACATGTTTAGTAAAGTGTGAGAAAAATGGCTACTATCTGTCAAGCTCAAAGGCAAAATAAAGACATGAATAAATAAAAGCATTTACTAGCAACTTACCTATACTAAAAGTATGTTCAAATAAAATGTTTTAGGAAGAAAAATATTCCCAGAAGAAAGTCTGAGATCTAAAAATAAAGGATGAGCTAGAAAACTGGTAAACATGCAAAAATCTCAATTTAAAAAATGAGTATACAAAATAGTAATAATAGAAATATCTAATTTGTTGTTTCTTTAAGGAAAAAACTAAAATATTGGGCATAAATAGCATGTAAATCTAGACGTAAAGAGTCCTGTGTTATTAAGGAAAGAGTTGAAATTTTATATTTGGTCTAGCATACCATTAGATTTGTTCTTTTTTTATAATTTTTACAGACTGCATTTTGATTCATTGTACACAAATGGGTTACAACTTTTCATTTCTATGGTTGTACACAATGTAGATTCACACCATTCATGTAATCATGCATGTACATAGGGTAATAATGTCTGTCTCAGTCTACTATCTTTCCTTCCCCCACCCACTCCTGTCCCATTTTCCTCAACACCACCCAAAGTTCCTCCATTCTTCTTTTGCCCCCCCCCATCAGATATGGAAATAGAAAATAAGAAAATAGGCTCAATCAGTATTTTTAAATGATAATAAAAATGGATGCTGGAGCCGTTCTGGAAAAGTAGTGTGGAGATTCCTTAGAAAACTTGGAATGGAACCACCATTTGACCCAGCTATCCCACTCCTTGGCCTATACCCAAAGGACTTAAAATCAGCATACTACAGAGATACTACAGCCACAACAATGTTCATGGCCACTCAATTCACAATAGCCAGATTGTGGAACCAACCTAGATGTCCTTCAATTGATGAATGGATAAAAAAAACTGTGATATATATATATATCTATATATATATATATAGACAGATA
The DNA here is from genome assembly GCF_902686445.1 of Sciurus carolinensis. Taxonomy (NCBI): domain Eukaryota; kingdom Metazoa; phylum Chordata; class Mammalia; order Rodentia; family Sciuridae; genus Sciurus; species Sciurus carolinensis. Next base: position 174,271,586 of record NC_062213.1, read on the forward strand.
TATATATATATCTATATATATATATATAGACAGATAGATATAGATAGATAGATATAGATATTACTCAGTCATAAAGAATAATAAAATTATGGTATTGCAGGCAAATGGATGAAATTGGAGAATATCATGCTAAGTGAGATAAGCCAATCTCAAAAAACCAAAGGATGAATGATGTCGCTGGTAAATGGATGATGACACATAATGGGGAGCGGGAGGGGGGCAAGAATGGAGGAAGGAGGGACTGTATAGAAGGATAAGAGGGGTGGGATGGGTAGGGAGAAGAAAAAAAAAACAGAATGAATCAAAAACTATTACTCTAGGTAAATGTAGGATTACACAAATGGTATGCCTCTACTTCATGTACAAACAGAGAAACAAGATGTATCCCATTTGTTTACAATAAAAATGAATTTTTAAAAAATGGAAAAAAAATAAACAGCTTACTTTTTCATATCACAATAAAATATTGCTTCAGAGAACCAAAAAAAAAAAAATGGGTGCTGGGAGACACTAAGGCACAGAAATGTGAGACACAAAATAAAAGACAGAATATGGCAGGACAAGTTCAAACTTAACATTATTTATGGTAAATGTAAATAGACAATTTTATGAAAAAATTTACTATATACCACTTGCAAAAGATACACCAAAAGCAAAATGATATGGAAAAACTGACAGACAGAGATAGCTGGTTTCTAGAAAACTAACAAAAAAGAAAAAGTTTCGCTGATAATGATCATGAAAAAAGAAAACAAACACCTAATACAAGAAATATGAAAAGGAATATGAAAATAAATTCAGCAAAGTGTGGAGAGCTGATGAGCCCAAAGTGCAAACAAATAATATAAAACAATTTTTCTCAATAAATAACAGATAAAATGGACAAATTCCTAAAAACACTTTCCTTACCAAAACTATTTTAAGATGAAAAACAGGAAGTATATATTATATCAACAGCCATTTTACAAAACTGACTAATACATTTATGCCCAAGTTGGGTTTAACCCCCAACTGCAAAAGTTTTTATACAAAAGAGAACTCGTAAATGTTACATACTTCAAACAAATTAATGAAGAAAAAATACAAAAATCTCAAATGATACATAAGGAGAGTACATTCAACAGTTACCAAGTGATTAAAAAAAAAAAAGAATTAAGGGGACGGAGATCTTCAAGACATTAGAAAAAGGAAAGAGGAAGGGCTAAAAAGGTAGAAGTTTTTCAAGTGAGACATAAATGTTTCAAACTCAAATGCCTTCATGGGCCATTGTACTTCATCAAATTTAAGAAACTTGCCAGATAGCATTATTTTAGGTACCAGAAAGAAATTTTAAAATGCAAACAAAAACAAGCACTCTCAGTTAAAGTATACCACATGATCAAAAGCAACACATCAAAATTCACAGCAATTAAAAAGTAAAAAAGGTTTAGAAATACAGTAAAGATGTGAAGGAGAAGAGTAGAAAACAAAAGAGGGAACTGGTGGGGACTACGTGAGTCAGTTTTTCTTTAACTCTCTAAAGGTGACCAAATAAAATATACCTACAAGAAGTTCACAGACATCCAGTTTATGATCCTAACATACACAGGCGAACATAAGAATTTAATTCAGAAGTGATCAAGAGACCATAATTTTAGATAACTAAGATTGTTGCATGATACAACTCCGTATACAAATATGAAACCATGTGCTATTAAAGGAGTCCAGGTGGCAGAGGAACTCTAACGATCTGAAGCTAGACTAATTATTCTCATCTACAAAAATGTTGAAATTATCCATGACGTCAGAAAGATTTAAAAATTAGGTTATTTGGGTCTTAACTCCACAGAGATGACCAGAGGTTGAGAGATACCCTTGACACTCTGGCAAGGGAAAATGCCAGAAAAGAATGAAATCTGGGGTGGGGAAGGGCAAGAGACAAGTGTGGCTACAAGGAAATCAAGAATATATGTGGCAGAGAGGAGCATGAACACACACAAGACAAACCGACCCTCACTGCCTCTGACTATTTTAGGGTACTAAAGAATGATGAGTACAAACTGAAAATCTTCCTTCACTTTCATCAAATTTCCCACAGAAAAGAAGAAGGAAAAGCAGATGATTGGGTTACGTTTTATCCATATGGCATCATTCTTCTAAAAATAAAATCGATTTCAAGAAAAACTGGGACACTTGAAAACTACCTGGTTCCTGGAGATTTTGTTTCTAAGGACTAAAAACTAAATCAAATAGCATTTGATAAGATGATCATAATTTATTAGGCATCATAATTTTCAAAATTAAAAGTTCCAAGACAGCTTTGTCAACGATAGTGTTCCCAGTACACATCATGTTGTTATATGTCCTCCAAAATAATTAAGTACCTCTGAACAACAGAACTTTAAGCACTCTCACTTTTGAACAGCAAAGGCAGAAAAGAAGGGAGATAAACACAAGGGTTTAGTTTTTGCATAATAGCAATAGCAACACAACAAATATTCTCAGTGTAGATGGGAAACTGGGCTCTGTATACAGTGAAGACTATCTGCCGTATGGGCAAACAATTAATGTGGAAATGATGGTGCTAAGAAAGCTGATAACAAAAATGTGTTTATGGGGCTGGGGTTGTAGATCAGTGGTAGAGTGCTTGCCTAGCACGTGTGAGGCCCCAGGTTTGATCCTCGGCACCACATAATAAATACATGAATGAATGAATGAATGAATGAATAAAGGTACTGTGTACATCAACAAACAAAAATATTTTTAAAAATGTGTTTATGGTAGCTAGTCAGTTGACTGTTCTGAATTAAAACAAAATAATTTCTCGCAAAGTTGCCTGGGAAATAGGACAAAATAAAAAAGTACCTTCTTCAGTTCACAAGGAACTTCAACAATAATGTCTCTTGCTACAGATGGTTCAAAAGTAGAAGCAGTGGCTGGGGGTATATCTCAGAGGTACAGTGCTTGCCTACCGTGTGCAAGATCCTGGGTTTGATCCTCAGTACCACATAAAAATAAATAAAGTTACTGTGTCCATTAAAATATATTTAAAAAAAAAAAAAAGGAGGAAGAGCATCAGTGAACAGGGTAGAAGATACTGGAGACTGACTTAATCACAAGTGGGAAAAAATGATTGATTTACACAAAACAGGCATGATAACTGAAAATATTCCCCATCTGACAAATAGAATTTCATTTCCAAATCCTGGCAACTGAAGAGAAATAAAAAGGCAATGCAATTAAAAGTGCTTATAGAACCAGCCACTTTTTTTTAATTAAAAAAAATTATTCTCATACATGTATATAGGGTAATAATGTCTGTCTCATTCTACTATCCTTCCCATCCCCACCACCCCAACTCTCCTCTCACTCCTCTCTGCATAATCTAAAGTTCCTTCATTCTTCCCTACCCACCCCTAATTATGAATCAGCATCCACTTTTCAGAGAAAACATTCAGCTTTTGGTTTTTTAGGATTGACTTATTTCACTTAGCATATTCTCCAGTTCCACTTATTTACCTGCAAATGCCATAATTTCATTCTTCTTTAACACTGAGTAATATTCCACTGTATATATGTTCCACATTTTCTTTATCCATTCATCTATTGAAGGGCATCTGGGTTGGTTCCACAGTTTAGCTATTGTGAATTGAGCTGCTATAAACACTGATGTGGCTGCGTCACTGTCGTATGCTGATTTTAAGTCCTTTGTGTATAAACCAGGAGTGGGATAGCTGGGTCAAATGGTGAGAACAAGCCATTTTTAATTATTAGCAGCTACCTGAATATACATCAATATATATGACAGATCTTCTGAGCACTTTTTAAATATGTCCCAAAATCCCCCCAAGAAATCAAGTAGAAAATCTCATCAAACCAACTGTAGTAATAGAAGAAACAATGTAAGGAATGGTAGTTTATCATATTGACTTTTTAAAAAATATTTTTTAAATGTTGACGAACCTTTATTTTATCCATTTATTTATACGTGGTGCTAAGAATTGAACCCAGTGCCTCGTACATGCTAAGCAAGCATTCTACCATTGAGCCACAACCCCAGTCCCATATCATATTGACTGTTTAAAAAAAATAATTTAATCTTTATTTGTTTTTATGTGGTGCTGAGGATCAAACCCAGGGCCTCACCCATGCTAGCAAGCACTCTAGCATTGAGCCACAACCCCAGACTCATATTGACTTTTAAAGTCCAAAGCACACTGGACAATTACTACAGATTCAGTGAGTGTTCCCTGTGAGCTTTGAATGTTTACAATACCATTAATAAGATATACAAATCATAATAACTATAAATATCATAATTTATTTATGATGTTTTATTTAAATTCACTAATATTTTCTTCCTGAGCACTTTAAAGAAACCAAAATAACATTAATTCACAGCAATTTAAAAAACCCTAGGTGCTTTGTCACAGAAAGAGGGCTTCACAAATAACAAATACATAGAACAGAAACAAAAGGAGCAGCTACATTTCCTGACTAAATCTTTACAGTTTGATTAGCTCAGTGCTTTATATTGGAATCTTTATTGTGTCAATTCTTAAAAACATTCAGTGATGTACTAAATAGAAGCTGACTTGTTCTTTACAAATAAGACTAAGGCAAGATGAACTAATTTACAAAGCATGAAAAAAATCAAATTTTAAAAACTTAGCATGTGTTCTTTTAGTGCTAAGGGTATTCATTAAAACTCGGTTCAAAGTTGTCTATCAGTCTATTCCTCCTCATTGTTAACACCTTACTTAAGCTCTTCATGAGCCAAATTACCTCTAACACTTAAGGAGTATATAGATGGATGGAAAGACTGTATACATGCAACATGACAATTTAGAAAAGTTTTTTAAATTATATGTAGAATCAAATAAATGCCGCATACAGGCACAGGCACTATAGTCAGGAACAGAATACATTTACTGTAAATAATCTGTCAGCAGTTATGTCTAATGCCTCAAATTAGGCTTGCATCCACATAGGTCTAATTTAATTGATCCGCTCACTTGGTAAAATATAAGGAAGCCCAGGCAGTATTTTTCCATCAAAGAAGCAAGATTTTAAACAAATTCTCTAATTATAACTATATGTGATAGGATAAAGAGGAACTCAGTGGCACTACATCCTGCTTCAAAAGAACTAAACAAAATTGCAACAATATGTTCAGTACATTTCAAGACAATAAAAAGGAGATCAGTCAAAAAGGCTTTCTTTTACTCACCTGTAATCCTCTCCTTCGCAGAATACTGGAATCATCCATAACAGATATCAGACAAAAAAAAAAAAAAAGTGCCACTCCCCAGACAGCCAAATAGTAGTGCCTACTTAAATGCTGAATAAAAAGGCAAACAGTCCATTCAGCACACCAGGCTGTGCCCACTAAGCCGCTACTCTACTAAACCAAGCTAGCACCACCCACATCACTGCCTCACATCAGAGCCACATCTTCCTTCACAGGAGATACAGACAGATCTCATCAGAATCACTGCCCAAAACAGGGGAAATACTTTGCATTTGTTTTCCTTTTCCATACAAATGACTCTGGCTGGAATTATTCAAAATAGTAAGAAAAGAACAAATATTCCTGGGGAAAAAAAGAGAGAGAGAGAGAGAGAGAGAAAATTCCAATCTTTGATATCCTGATTTCACTGCTTATTAAAAAAAGCTGGCAAACAAAACAACAGAGTCTCCACCTACAGCTACTAAGCTTATAAAATCCATGTCACGTATCCCTTTCCAAAACAAAACCATTCCACACAGGTTTTTTAAAAGATAACAATTCTTCAGAAATACAAAGAAAAATATATTATTCTGATGCCTATTTTTAGGCTCAAACTGATACAAAACCAGTTATTGTTTTGACTAAGTCGGCAAAATTCCTTTCATCCTTTGTACAGACAAAGCAAATGTCAGATTCTTTCGATACTGTCACAGGCTCTTTTGTTTCTTTATTGCTAGACGTGCTGGTCTTCACATCTTGGACAGCCCCAAAGCCTCTTTCTTCAGGAGCCTGGATCATGGCTGAGGCTGGCTTGGCGGCTCTTTTATGTCCTTGGAGGGCAGTACACGTGCTGTGAGATCTGAGCATGGACGGGTTCATTCATCTACTCATCGCTGACAGTGCTGTCACAGGAAACGCGACCCATTCCACCAGACTTCTGAAAGGGCACAGCATGAAAAAGCCTATTTCACTCAAGCTTCAATCATCTCGGAACTGTTTTCTTTGGTCACTGGCTGCCATTTTCAAAGTAGGACTTCAGCTAAGTTTAAAAATGTTTGTCTCTTTAATTCATGATTCAAAAACAGATACTTTTTTATATTTCAAGATAGAAAGGTTAGCTCTCATATTATGATTCTATCACTTACACATCCATAAGCCATGTTTAAACTTTCCAACTTCTATAGTAATTGTCAGAATCTTAGTAAATACCAGGGAAAAGTGATGCAAGCTGGTGATTTTTCTAACAAGTCACAAGAAAAACTGTTAGTAAAGCAGCACTGTGTTTTTAGGAAGAGGATTAAATACATTATCTTCTAATTCACAATAATTATTTTTCAAACTATAGGACATGCTGCAAAAAAATATTAATTCTGCAAAGGATTCTAGGAAATATTAATCCAAATTTCCTAATATGACAGATAAAGGATGTATAAGAACCCTGAATTAGCCTGTTAAATTCCCTAAGAAATAAATACAGCAGTAACTGTGGGTCAGATTTGGTATGCGCACATGAAGAAAAGCTGCCCCTCTTAAAATTATGACAGCTGCAACCAATGGTCTGGGACCTGAAGGAAGGCCTATTTACAAGATCTTCTTCTGGTCTTCTTACAACTTACAGTCACAAGAGTTAGCCACACTGCTGAAAACAGCAGAGAAAGCAAGACCCATCTCCCTTTCATTCAGCAGAAATTTTTTAATCCTTAGCACAACCAGTGTGGTCTTTCATTGTGAGAGCTAATAAATCCACATCTCCATGACTCCTTCCTCCATCTGCTGCTTTAAACAAGTAACGGCTGGATTATGTCTATGGGGAAAACAAACATAAGACCTGAACAGACAGTTGGTTTGCATAGGGTTTGCTACACAGTATAATTAGTGACTGCAAAGTCATAGGCTTTTAAAGCCACAGAACCTCTGTATCAATATAATTTTATTAACTAAAACATGTATATTGGCACAGAAAAGCAAGAGTAGTCTCTAATTCATTCAACCCTATAATCAGTAGAAATGTGTATTTTCAAAAGCCATTCAGACCAGGAATTCAAAATTCAAACTATTCATCTACTAATTCAGGGACCATTTATTATGCAACCACTAAGATGGGGTGGAGAAGGAATACCAAGTTCAACATTACACACAATCAGATAATTCTATCATAGAAGAGATCAAATCCAATGAAGAAGCCAAATACAAACAAGTAATGATGATACAATGCAAGAGGTTCCACATCGAAGGTATGACAAAGTGTTAACAGGAATGTTGAAGAGGGCTCCATTCCGTTACATTGGGAAAACTGCAGAAAAGTTTCCAGGGAAGTGCCATCTGTCACAGAAATTAAGGATTTCAGGATTATCAGCTCCTGGCCAAGACAGTTCCCTTTACTAAAGTGCTGTGCACAGTTTAAAAATCTTCAACCAGTCCTAACTATTTCAAAAACCAAGTTTAAAAAAAACACTTCTCCCCTTGGCATTCAGGACACCCACAACACATAACTAATAGATTTTATCTTTACTACCTCACTGTAAATTAGCTTTATAATCAGAAAGAACAATGCACTGTTTCCTGAACATAATCCCATCTTTCCTCACCTCAAATCCTTTGTGGCTAAGCAGGAAATACAGCCGGCTACTTTATAAGGTTGCTTGGAAGAGTCATTTAGATGACAAATATCAATGCATTTTCACCTTTTCAGGATCTCTGACACAGTAGTGTGTTCTCTGCGCAAGCTTTCCCGCACAACCTGGACTATTTAGACTCACATTTTGTTTTTAAAATTCATACAAATTTTGCATTCTTCTAATATGGCAAATATTTAATATTAATTTTAAAATAATATTTGTAAATACTGACTAAATTTCAGGAGACTCAAGAAAAGTTAAAAGAGGGGTAGGAGGAAAATCCAGACCACTAGTGCTATCAAAGAGGTCAAGAAAAAAGAGTGGTCAGGAAGTGCTGACCGGCAACAAATGCTGCCTGGAGGCCCATCACTGTAGAATGTCCCATGAATTTACTGGCTTGTAAGTTACCAGTGCCCTTTTAAGAGCAGCTTTAGAGATGGATGGGTGGTAGGAGCAGAAGTCCAGGGGCAATGAGTTGCAGAATGAATAGATCAGGAAATTAAGATAGTGAATCTAAACAACTCCTCCAGTTTCCATTTAACTCTTTCCTACCTTCACAGTGAAACTTCTCCAAAAACTTATTCTTTACAAAAGGGGAGGGCTGAGGTTGTGGCTCAGTGGTAGAGCACTTGCCTAGCATGTGTGAGGCACTAGATTTAATTCTCAGCACCACATAAAAAATTTTATAAAAGTCCATCAACAACTAAAATAATTTTTTTTAAAAGGGAAGGAATTCAGAGCATGAACAGAGATAGGAGGAAAAATATTTATAAGAAAATACAGGTATAGGGCTGGGATTGTGGTTCAGTGGTAGAACGCTTGCCTAGCATGTGTGAGGCCCTGGGTTCAAATCTTGGCACCACATATAAGTAAATAAATAAAGGTTCATCAACAACTAAAAAATATATTTAAAAAAAAAACCACAGGTACAAGTTACAAAATATCTGTAACTTCAGTGGTAAAGAAGCTTCCAAATCATAGCAGTTGTTTTCTATGAAATAAGAAGGAAATCAGTAGACTGCAAGGATACTGAAAACTAAGAGAAAAGAAAACTGAAAAGATAATGTAGGAAACTAGAAAATATATTAATGAAGAAGTAGAACTCATGAACAGAGGTGAAAAATGACTAATATCATTCACTATAATTTTATAGAGCCACCAATCTGCTTCATCAAATCATAGTGAGGCAAAGGAAAAAGTTTTGCCACACAGATGTGAATTAACAAAAAAATGGGGCAAAAGATTATGACACTGACTAAAAAGTAAAACTTCACAGACCATGGAATCTAAGCTAAAAGGGGGGAAGCAAAAATTAAAGGACAGAAACAAATGAGAAGGATCTAACAGGGGCTGGTAAGCCTGAGAACAGGTATATTTAAAGGATAATTAAATGAGGAAACAGAAACTGCCAGATTGTAGTGAGGAGGCTAACTAGAGTTACAATTTTAAGACATAACATTTCAAAGGAATGACAAGGCACAGAACTTAAGTGGACTAGAAATGATGAGTTCCAACAACTGTGCAAGGATGTTGGAAAGATCCATGCGGTGCTAAAGGTAAAGACAAAAAAAGCTAACAGCAGGAGGTAGGAGGAATAGCACGATTTATGCTTGAGGACAAAATCTCACATAAAACAGATGGAATAATTAGGAGGTTAGCAGGCACAGCAGCCAGGAAGAGGTTTTAGACATAAGGACTGATAATTATTTTAATGGGCCAGTGAATTTTGCTTCAAATAAATCTGATTTATAAGAGGATGTGCTAATTTATCTGAAATCCCCTATTTTATAACTAAATAAATTAGGACCCAGGAAGGAAAAGTAACCTGTCAGTGTAACAGAAACTTGAACCTATGTTATTTTAGTCACTTTTTTCACTACTGTGATCAAAAGACCTATCAAGAACAATTAGAGTAGGAAAAGTTTATTTGGGGGCACATGGTTTCAGAGGGCTTAGTCCATAGAAGGTCAATTTGATTCTTGGGGCTGGAGGTGAGGCAGAACATGGTGGAAGAGTATGGTGAAGAACATTGCACCAGGAAGCAAAGAACTCCACTCAACAAGGACAAAATATATACCCTAAAGACACACCCCCAATGACCTACCTACTCCTGCCACACCTGGCTGTCTACAGTTGCTATCCAGTTAATCCCTCTATGGATTAACATACTGATTAGGTTAAAACTCTCATAACCCAAACATTTCACCTCTTAACTTTCCTGCATTGTTTTACACATGAGCTTTTGCAGGACACCTAATATCTAAACCACAACACATACTTTTATTAAAACATGCAGTTTTAACTAAATACAACAGATGGAGCAGGGTTTCCTGTTCAAGATGGATAAGTAAACCAGGCATTTTCATCAATTTTCTACTATACATTATTTTAGTATTAAGAGGACTATTTGGCAAGAACTAGATTAAAACATAGAAGAACATATGCATAAGTTACATTCTAAGAACAGTTTGCAATTACATACTTCTCAACATATTCTCCTTCCGTGTGTCAAAAACATCATGAATAAATGTCTTATAAGTAACCTTATGCAGAAAGTCCTAAGGATTTTTACATGGTAAACAAGCCAAGGTAAGCACAGTGAGAAAGTTAACTTCTGTTATAAAACCTAAATCTTTTTTTTTTTTTTCTAAAATTGTCGATAGACCTTTATTTTATTTATTTATTTACATGTGGTGTTGAAAATCAAACCCAGTCTTCACACATGCCAGGCAAGCACTCTACCACTGAGCTACAACCCAGCCTCCACAAAACCTGAATCTTGAGGTAGTCAGTCTCAGGGAGATTTTCCCAGGCTTGTCATAGTCTAGGATGGCATGTGCACGCAGCCCAAAGAACAGAACCTGGATCTTCTCAACAAAGATTATTTTCTGTGTGTTACTTAAATAGAGACTCAATCAGTCAAGTAAAATTTCTTCCAAATAGGAAGGCCTTTTTATACAGAACAAATATGCTCCTCAGGGTAAAAAGACAATGATTTTCCTGATAACCTACAGGAATCATTTTCTATAATTTGCACAGGCTTATGGTTAAGATTCATGACTCAATTACATAGGAAATCACTATATTTTAACAGTAATCCTACTTTTATCACTTGCTCCACAAATTAAGTGTCCTCTAGGTACCAGGTACTATTTGGGATTCTGGAGATATAACTCTTAAATACAATGAGGAAAAAAGAAAAAGGCAGGGCTGGGTGAGGCTGGCACACACCTGTAATCTCAGAAACTTGGAAGGTTGAGTTAGGAGTAGTGCAAATTTGAGGTTAGCCTCAGCAACGTAGCAAGATCCTCACCAATTTAACAAGACCCTGTCTCAAAATTTAAAAAAAGAACTGAAGTTGTAGCTCAGTAGTAAAGCACACTTGGGTGCAATCCCCAGTACTAAATAAATAAGGGAACAAAAATTTGATGGAGACTTTTCATGCAAATTTTATATATAATACATGGAATACATTGATTTAAAAGCTATGTTAATACTAAGATAAAATTAATACTTGGAAACAGGTATTAAGTCTCTTCCTAAAGTATTATCTAAGGGCTGGGGTTGTAGCTCAGTGGTAGAGCACTTGCCTAGCATTTGTAAGGCACTGGGTTCTATCCTCAGTACCAAATAAATTAATTAATTAATTAAACATAATGTGTCCATTTTCAACTAAAAAAAATTTTTAAGTATTATCTAAAATAAATAACCTGTTTATTCCTTACATATGATGCACATCTCCCCCCACAGCCCAGTCCACTGTTCCCACAACATACATATTGATGCATACTCAAATAAAAACAAGATACAGAGGCTAACTTTCCCCCACTAACTTACAGAACACTGTTCCAGGACTGATTCTGCTGTGCTCCTCCTCAATATAACTGTTCATTTATTTTACTCTGTTCTAACATTTAGAATTCTCTTAAATTAAAACCAGTAAGATAATGATATCTTTTCAAAAGAACATAATTTTTATACCCAGAAGCAAAACAAACCAAACCAAATTACATGTAATGTTCAAATAATAAAGTATCTTGTTAATAAACATGAATCTAGTGCAGTACAATTAAAGGGAGAAAAGAAAATCAACAAAAATATTTGATGTCAAAAATCACATGTGCAAAAAGGTTTTCCCAAGACTTCTTACAGAAAAAGTCACATATTGGTTCCATTTAGTCATTTCAGTTTTGTTCAACAAACATTAATTGGAGTTTACTGTGAACCAGGCTGTGTAATACTCAGAACTGTCTCCTCTTCCAAGAAGCTTACCTCCTTAAGGAAGAAGGAGGCAGGGGGAACACAATAATTATATTACATTGTGTATATGCTTGGAAGACAAAGAGAGCTTTTCCTGTCTTCAGGAGGAACAAAATATAGAACCATACTCAAGATCAATCCAACTTAAACTAAAGCCCAAGAGAGACCAAACATCTACAACCACAAAGATAAGGTAAGTAAAGCAAGCATTGTTAGTACCAAATAGAACTCATGAAGTCACAATCATCAAAATAAAAATTCAGTGTTTAAAAATACCTAAGTAAAGCTGGGCAAAGTGGCACACACCTATCATCCTAACAGCTCAGGAGGCTGAGGCAAGAGGACACAAGTTCAAAGCCAGCCTCAGAAAAAGCAAGATGCTAAGCAACTCAGTGAAACCCTGTCTCTAAGTAAAATACAAAATAGGGCTGGGGGTGTGGTCAGTGGTCAAGTGCCCCTGAGTTTAATCCCCTGTACCAAAAACAAAACAAAACAAAACAAAAACTAAGTGATAGCCAAAGCAATAAAGTAGGTAAAGAATTTTAAAAAGGCATACAAATTAGAAGAAATAAAACTGTCCTTTTTGAAGATAATATAATTGCCTATGTAGAAATCTCAAAGAATCTATACTTCTAAACAAATGGGGTTATTAGCAAACACAGGATATAAGATCAACACACAGGATGAACCATATTTCTCTGTACTAAAAACAAACAAGTGAAAACTAAATATAAAACCATTTATAATTCCCAAAAAAGTTTCATTTCACTTCTTTTTTCCATTTAACTTCTTAATTTTCAGCCCCATCTGAAAACATTACCAAAGCGGAGGGACTGAGATTTCTCCTGGCAAGGAACAGAAAACATAAGGAGATGAAAAAGGTAGAAATCTAACAAAACAAACACGAGACATACATATTGAAAATTCTAATGTGTCCATAAAAAATATAAATAAATTGAGAGACATACTGTGCTTATGAGTAAAACACCATTTTCCCAAAACTTACTGTGGTATTGTGATTTATAATAAGAAATACCTATTTTTGTCTTCATTCCAGTTCCTGACGTGCTAAATGTCTTTTGTTGTAATAAAGTGCTTCTTTCTGGGCTCCTAGATGGGGACTGGGTACCAGTCCAGGATAGGGAGAGGGGGCTAGAGACTGTGTTAATTATCAATCATGCCTACATGACTGAAGCTTCCATAAAAATCCATGCAGGATTCAGAGAGTTTTGGGGATGCTGAACACAGCAATGTCTAGAGGGTAATGTGCCCAGAAAAGGCACAAAAGCACCACAATCTTCCCCATACCTCACTCTATGTGCCTCTTTATCAGTTGCTGTATCCTTCATAAAACAACTGGTAAACATGTTTCCCTGAGTTCTGTGAGCCATCCTACTAAATTATCAAACTCAAGGAGGGAGTCATGAGGCTTGAGATTGGCATCTGAAGTAGAGAATCCTGAACTGGGCCTTAACCTGTGGGATTTAATGCTAACTCTAGGTAGCTAGTGTAAGTTCAGTTAAATTTTAGGCCACTCAGCTGGTGTCCAATCCTGGAGAGTTAGTTGGAATATTAGGAAAACTCCCCAAAAATCTTCATCAGAACTGTTCTGTGTTGTGGTGAATATGACAGTAAGAAAAGCAATTTTGTTTTTCCTATTACACTTATCTATAGGCTTGATACAATTTATATCAAAAAATTAAAGGACTTTCTGCAGATTTAAACAACTTAGGCTAAAATTTATATGGAAAGGGAAAGAAACTAGAGTAGCAAAAACAATTTGGAAATAAAGAATAAAAAATCACTGCACCTGATGGAAATAAAGAGTAAAAAATCACTGTACCTGATGGTAAGACTTAAAATATAGTACAGTAATCAAAACAGTGTGGTATTGGCAGAATGGTAGTCCCCTAGGTCAATGGAACAAAAAAGAGAAACCAGAACCAAACCACCACATATACGTCTAATTGATTTTTTAAAGTATTTTTTTTAGTCGTAGACGGACACAATACCTTTATTTTATTTAATCATTTTTATGTGGTGCTGAGGATCAAACCCAGTGCCTCACATGTTCTAGGCAAGCCCTCTGTCACTGAGCTACAACCCCAGCTCTGTGCAATTGATTTTCAACAAAAATGCTAAAGATATTCAATGCAGGAAGGACAGACTTTTCAGTAAGTTATTCTAGAACAACTGCACAACCATAGGCTGAATAAATAAATCTTGACCTATACCTCACACCATATGCAAAAATTAATTTAAAATGGATCATGGATTTAAAAGAAAGATATTAAACTATATTTCTTATAACACAATGTAGGGGAAAAAATCTTTAAGACCTAGGGACAGATGAAGAGTTCTAAGAGATGATACCAAAAGCAAATCTAAAAGAGAAAAAAAGAAAAGATAAAATGAACATCAAAATTAAAGATTTTTACTCTGGAAAAGACCCAGTTAAAAAGAATTTAAAAATCAAAGAACAGACTAGGAAAAGATATTTGCAAATTATATATCCAACAAATCATTTGTATCTAGAATATATACAGAAGCCTTAAAACTTTAATAGCTTTCTTTTTTAAAATCCATTTTATCAGCATGTTGGTGGATAAACAGATGATAGCATAGTCCTACAATGGAATACCACAAAACAAAGTAGAGAAGGAACTGTGGATATATGCAATAATTTGTGTGGGGTTTTTTTTGTTGTTGTTGTTGCTGTTGTGGTCTGCTTGTGGGGTTTTTTAATGCTACAGATTGAACCAGTAGCCTCACCCACGCTAGACAAGTGAATACCACTGAGTTACACCCCCAGCAGCACATGCAATAATTTGGGTAGAGCTCAAAAGCACTGTGCTTACCTTAAAAAGATAATTTCAAAAGGTTATATGCTATGTGGTTCCATTTATGTAATATTTACATGAAGAAGGAAAACAGATTAATGGTTGCAAGGGGACAAGGACAGGTGGAATGCAAATACACAAGTATAACATAAGGGTCTTCTTTAATAATAATGGAACAGTTCTTATGTTGATTGTGGTGGTGGTTGGCACACAAACCTACACAGGTAATCAAGTTATACAAACTACATACACCCACACACAAACAAACAAACACAAGTATATATAAAATCCAAAAAAGTGCCAGGCACAGTGGTGCACACCTGTAATCCCAGCAGCTCGGGAGGATGAGGCAGGAGTATTGAGAATTAAAAGCCATCCTCAGCAAAAGCGAGGTGCTAAGCAACTCAACGAGACCCTGTCTCTAAATAAAATATAAAATAGGGCTGGGAATATGGCTCAGTGGTTAAGTGCCCCTGAGTTCAGTCCCTGGTACCCACTCCCCATCCTCCAAAACAGTAAAACTGCTCTGTTATCCAATTTAAATACTATACAATTATCAATTTCCAGGTTTTGATACTATAGCATATAACATAACATGTTGGAAAAAACTGGGTAAAGGGTTCACAGAACACTACGGTGCTATTTCTGTAACTTCCTGTGAGTCTATAATTATTTCAAAATAAAAAGTCAAATAAACAAGCCTACATTCTTACATTTTCATTTTACCCTCTCCCCACAAATGCACTTTCCTTTATTCTCAATAAGTCCTGCGCATCTAAGAGACACTTTTTTGTTGGAGTTTTCTGCCCCTTTCAAAAAATAATCCATTAATTTTGTTTGCCAGGAGCAAACTCAGTCCCCCAGTTCAGGTAATTCATTTCAAGTGGGGCTGAAAATTAAGAGGTCAAACGGAAAAAGGGAAGTGAGATGAAACTACAAAAATTACTACCATTTTTTAAAAATCTATGCAAAATTTATAAGCGATTACAGAATGTAGAATCAATAGCATGTTCCTGTCTTTCATTTATAATGTAAATTTTATGCCATTAAAACAGAAAAAAAGGTCTCAAAGCCAAACAAAAGTAGAAAAATCCTTTTGTACTCTTCTTTAAAAATAGGTTTCATCTTCCCCCTTGTTTTTTAAAGGATAAAACTAAACTCTTATAAAGAGATAAATAGGACAAACCTATAAATCTCAGACTGGATGTGTAGCTTGGTGGTAGATACCCCTGCGTTCAACCCCCAGTTGAAATAAATAAATAAAAATAGAAGACACACATTCATATTTCAATAAGCAAACCCAAAAAGACATAGGAATTCCTTTAATTCAAACACTGACATACAATGATTCAAAACTCTTAATAGAAACTTGAAATCCTATCATTAAGTTCTAATTCCTCCCAATCTTCCTTGTCTTAAAGGAAAACAACTTAAAATGAGTTGCATTGTAAAAACTACTAAAGTGGTTAAGTGCAAAATCAAAGCTAGAGCCCTTTCACAATTCTGCTGCAAGTCTCTTCTCTAGGGCAGCAGCCTATTTTCTATCCAACTTCTCACCCACTTAAGTGTGTGCTACCACCCCAGGGAAGATTCTATAGATATGGGCATGAGCCTCTTGAGGCCCCAGAACTATCTTTTCAGTTGTGAGCTAAAGGCTGACAAAGATTATCACTTTAAGGTGGATAATGATGAAAATGAGCACCAGTTATAGTTAAGAATGGTCAGTTTAGGGGCTGTTGCAAAGGATGAATTGCACATTGTTGAAGCAGAGATAATGAATCATGAAGGCAGTTCAATTAAAGTAACATTGCAACATTGAAAATGTCTGCACACCACCTGTAGTCTCAAGGTTGAAATGCGGTTCAGGGCCTGTGCATATTGTTGGGCAGCACTTAGTAGCTGTGGAGGAAGATGCAGAGTCAGAAGAAGAGGAGGAGGAGGATGTAAAACTCTTTTAAGTGTAATCTGACCCTGGAGGTGGTAGCAAGGTTCTCCAAAAGAGTAAAACTTGCTGCTGATAAAGACAACGATGATGATTTTGATGATGAGGAAACTGAAGATGGCCAGCCAAAAATGCACAAAAATCAAACCAGAATGGAAAAGACTCAAAACCATCAAAAACCATCAACACCAAGATCAAGAATCCTTCAAAAAAAAAAAAAAAAAAAAAACGGGAAAAAACTCCTTAAACACCAAAAGGACCTAGTTCTGTAGAAGACATTAAAGCAAAAATGCAAGCAAGTATAGAAAAAGCACACTGAACAGTCCTGGGCACTACTGGTAAATTAAGCCCAAAGATGGGGAGAAAGGAAGAGACAAATATAGTCCATACTGAGTATCATCAACAATTCAGGCTGAAGTCTTCTATTTTAATCTTAATTCCCTTTCCTGATTTGCCACCCACACCCACTTGCAGGCTGGAAACAATCTCTCTTGATTTCCTAAAGCACTTTTGACTGCTGTGAATTCAGTGAACCTTGTTAGGGTGGTCTGAGATGGCTGGATGGGGAAGGGCAAAGAACAACCAATCAAATGACAACAGAAAAAACCTAGTGGCATCTTGCAACCACCCGTCAATCAACAGAGTCCCCAGTCAGCCCCAGAGGGACACAAGTCCCTGCAGGATCTCCAGCCAACCCCAGGGACACTAAACCCTCAAGCCTTCCCCCACCTATCCTGGACTACAAAAAGGCCTCCCCGCCCAAGCCATAGGGCCCTTTACCTTGGTGGACTGGTGAATCTTGCCCGAGAGCTGATCCCATAAAGTTCTGTTTAGTTGCTTTTGGTCTGATCCCTTTTTGGTCATCATCCGATTTACAAACCTTATATGTTGCTCTCTTACTTATGCATATATGCCTCATCATCTCTTGGACCATGTTTTAATCACCTTTGTATCTCCTTAGCTGCTCAATGAATATTTGAATGAATAAAAAAAATCAAAGAAAATTTTAAAATGAGAACATAATTGAAGAAGCACATCCAGTCACTCCTGAGATTCCCAAAAACCCTTTTTAACAACTGATAGAGCAAGCAGACAGAAAATCAGTAAGAATGACAAAACCTTAAACAACATCATGGACAACCTAAATGACACTTATAAAATACATAATGACAGAATATACATTCATTTCAAGTGTACATAAAACATTTACCAAGAAAGACCATATTTAGGGCCATAAAACAGGAATCAATAAATTTTAAAAGGTTTTCATACATGTGACTGACCACAATGGATGTAAAATAGAAATTACTAACAAGAGATAGAAAAAGACCCTCTTAAAATGTGTAAAATAATTAATTCAATTATGAGTAATTCACAATTCAAAGAAATCAAGTGGTAAATAAAGTAATTTGAACTAAATGACAACAAGAATACATGTCAAAACACGTGGGATGCCACTAAAAATGTGTAGAAATGTACACTACTAATCCCCTATACATCCTAAAAAACAAAGGTCTCAATTCAATGACCTCAGCTTCTACCTTAAGAAATTATAAAGGACAAGCCGGGTGCAATGTGCCTGCAATCCCAGCTACTAGGGAGGCTAAAGCAGGAGAATTGCAAATTTAAGATCTCCCTGGGCAATCCATCCATACCCTGTCTCAAAAATAAGACAAAAGGGCTGGGGTGTACTTCAGTGGTAGAGTGCCCCTGGGTTCAATCCCAATCATGGAATTAAATTTTTTAAAAAATTCACTTAATCAATAAATGGGTAAAGGAACTGAACAGACACTTCACAGAAGAAGAAATACGATCAGTCAACAAATACATGAAAAAATGTTCAATATCACTAGTAATTAGAGAAATGCAAATTAAAACTACCATCAGATTTCATCTCACACCAGTTAGAATGGCAATTATCAATTATTGAGAATACAACACAACAATAAATCTTGGCAAGGAAGTGGTGGGACTGCAAATTGGTGCAGACACTCTGTAAAGCAGTGTTGAGATTCCACAGAAAACTTGGAATGGAACCACCATTTGACCCAGCTATCCTACTCCTCGGCATATACCCAAAGGACTTAAAAACAGCATACTTTAGTGACGTGGCAACATTAATGTTTACAGCACCTCAATTCACAACAGCTAAGCTATGGAACCAAACTAGGTGCCCTTCAAAAGATGAATGGATAAAGAAAATGTGATACACATACATAATGAAATATTACTCAGCCATAAAGAAGACGGAAATTATGTCATTTGCTGGTCAATGAATGGAACTGGAGACTATCAAGCTAAGTGAAATAAGCCAAAAAACCAAAGGCTAAAGGTTCTCTCTCATATGAGGATGCTAACACACAATAAGGGGTGGGGGAGAGGGAAGAAAAATATTTTGGATTAGACAAAGGGGAATGAAGGGAAGGCAGGGCAGATGGGAATAGGAAAGACAGTAGAATGAATCAGACATTACTTTCCTATGTTCATATATGAATACACGACCGGTGAAATTCCACATCATATACAACCACAAGAAGGGGAAGTTATACTCCACGTAGTATGTCAAAATGCATTCTACTGTCATATAAAACTAAAAAGAACAAATAATTTTTTTATTTATTTTTATTGTAAACAAATGGGATACATGTTGTTTCTGTTTATACATGGAGTAACAGCATACCATTTGCGTAATCATACATTTACATAGGGTAATGGTGTTTGATTGATTCTGTTATTTATTCCTTCCCCCCACCCTTCCCACCCCTCTTTTCCCTTTATACAATCCCCCTTCCTCCATTCTTGCCCCTCTCCCACCCCCCATTATGTGTCATCACCCGCTTATCAGCAACATCATTCGTCCTTTGGATTTTTGAGATTGGCTTATCTCACTTAGCATGATATTCTCCAATTTCATCCATTTGCCTGCAAATGCCATAATTTTATTATTTTTTATAGTTGAATAATATTCCATTGTATATATATACCACAGTTTCTTTATCCATTCATCAATTGAAGGACATCTAGGTTGGTTCCACAGTCTGGCTATTGTGAATTGAGCAGCTATGAACATTGATGTGGCTGTATCTCTGTAGTATGCTGATTTTAAGTTCTTTGGGTATAGGCCAAGGAGTGGGATAGCTGGGTCAAAAGGTGGGTCCATTCCAAGTTTTCTAAGGAATCTCCACACTTCTTTCCAGAGTGACTGCACTAATTTGTAGCCTCACCAGCAATGTATGAGTGTACCTTTTTCCCCACATCCTCTCCAACACCTATTGTTGCTTGTATTCTTGATAATCGCCATTCTAATTGGGGTGAGATGGAATCTTAGTGTAGTTTTGAGTTGCATTTCTCTTATTACTAAAGATGGTGAACATTTTTTCATATGTTTGTTGATTGCTTGTATATCTTCTTCTGTGAAGCGTCTGTTCATATCCTTAGCCCATTTGTTGACTGGGTTATTTGTATTCTTCATGTAGAGTTTTTTGAGTTCTCTATATATTCTGGAAATTAGTGCTCTATCTGAAGTATGAGTGGCAAAGATTTTCTCCCACTCTGTAGGCTCTCTCTTCACATTGCTGATAGTTTCCTTTGCTGAGAGAAAGCTATTTAGTTTGAATCTATCCCAGTTATTGATTCTTGCTTTTATTTCTTGTGCTATGGGAGTCCTGTTAAGGAAGTCTGATACTAAGCCAACAAGTTGAAGATTTGGACCTACTTTTTCTGCAGGGTCTCTGGTCTGATTTCAAGCTCCTTGATCCATTGTGAGTTGATTTTTGTGCAGAGTGAGAGATAGGGGTTTAGTTTCATTCTGTTGCATATGGATTTCCAGTTTTCCCAGCACCATTTGTTGAAGAGGCTATCTTTTCTCCATTGCATATTTTTGGCACCTTTGTCTACTATGAGAAAATTGTATTTATTTGGGTTTGTGTCCATGTCCTCTATTCTGTACCATTGATCTACCTGTCTATTTTGGTGCCAATACCATGCCATTTTTGTTACTATTGCTTCGTAGTATAGTTGAAGTTCTGGTATTGCAATGCCCCCTGTTTCATTCTTCCTGCTAAGGATTGCTTTAGCTATTCTGGGTTTCTTATTCTTCCAGATGAATTTCATGATTACTTGCTCTATTTCTGTAAGGTACATCATTGGGACTTCTAATTGGAATTGCATTGAATCTGTATAGCACTTTTGGTAGTATGGCCATTTTGACAATATTTATTCTGCCTATCCAAGAACATGGGAGATCTTTCCATCTTCTAAGGTCTTCCTCAATTTCTTTCTTCAATGTTTTGTAGTTTTCATTGTAGAGATCTTTTACCTCTTTGGTTAGACTGATTCCCAAGTATTTTATTTTTTTTGAGGCCATTGCAAATGGAGTTGTTTTCCTCATTTCCCTTTCAGCTGTTTCGTTGCTTGCGTATAAAAATGCTTTAGATTTATGCGTGTTGATTTTATAGCCTGCTATTTTGCTGAATTCATTGATGAGGTCTAGAAGTTTTCTGGAGGAGGTTTTTGGATCCTCTAAATATAGAATCATGTCATCCACAAATAGTGACAGCTTAAGTTCCTCTTTTCCTACTTGTATCCCTTTAATTTCTTTAGTCTGTCTAATTGCTCTGGCTAGAGTTTCAAGGACAATGTTGAATAGAAGTGGTGAAAGAGGACATCCCTGTCTTGTTCCCGTTTTTAAAGGGAATGTTTTTAGTTTTTCTCCATTAAGAATGATGTTGGCCATGGGTTTAGCATAAATAGCCTTTACAATGTTCAAGTATGTTCCTACTATCCCTATTTTTTCTAGTGTTTTGAGCATGAAGGGGTGTTGTATTTTGTCGAACGCTTTTTCTGTGCCAATTGAAATAACCATATGATTCTTATCCTTAAGTCTATTGACATGATGGATTACGTTTATTGATTTACAGATGTTAAACCATCCTTGCATTCCAGGGATGAACCCCACTTGATCCTGGTGCACGATTTTCTTAATATACTTTTGGATACAGTTTGCCAATATTTTGTTAAGGATCTTTGCATCTATATTCATCAAGAATATTGGTCTAAAATTTTCTTTCCTTGATGTGTCTTTTCCTGGTTTGGGTATGAGGGTGATATTAGCTTCACAGAATGAGTTCTTCTTTGAAGGTCTTATAGAACTCGGCTGAGAATCCGTCTAATCCTCGGCTTTTCTAAGATGGTAGGTTGTTAATGGCTTCTTCTATTTCATTGCTTGATATTGATCTGTTTAAATTGTGTATGTTCTCCTGGTTCAGTTTGGGAGGAGTATATGTCTCTAGAAATTTGTCAATGTCTTTGGCAGTTTCTATTTTGTTGGAATACAGATTTTCAAAGTAGCTTCTCATTATGCTCTGTATCTCAGTGGTGTCTGTCGTGATATTTCCTTCTTCATCATTAATTTTAGTAATTTCAGTCTTCTCTCTCCTTCTCTTTGTTAGTGTGGCTAAGGGTTTGTCTATTTACTTTCTCAAAGAACCAACTTTTTGTTTTGACAATTTTTTGAATTGTTTCTTTTGTTTCAATTTCATTGATTTCAGCTCTGATTTTAATTATTTCCTGTCTTCTACTACTTTGCTGTTATTCTGTTCTTCTTTTTCTAGGGCTTTGAGCTGTAATGTTAGGACATTTAGTTGTTGACTTTTCATTCTTTTCTGGAATGTGCTCCATGCAATGAATTTTCCTCTTAGGACCGCTTTCATAGTGTCCCAGAGATTTTGATATGTTGTATCGTTGTTCTCATTGACCTCTAAGAATTTTTTTATCTCCTCCCTGATGTTTTCTGTTATCCATGTTTCATTCAATACATATTATTTAGTCTCCAGGTGTTGGAGTAATTTCTGTTTTTCATTTTATCATTGATTTCTACTCTCAGTCCATCATGATCCGATAGAACACAAGGCAGTATCTCTATTTTTTTGCATTTCCTAAGGGCTGCTTTGTGGCATAACATATGGTCTATTTTCGAGAAGGTTCCATGTGCTGCTGAGAGAAAGTGAATCTGCTTGTTGATGGATGGAATATTCTATATATGTCTATTAAGTCTAGGTTATTGATTATGTTATTGAGTTCTATGATTTCTTTGTTTGATTTTTGTTTAGAAGATCTACCTAGTGGTGACAGCGGTGCGTTAAAGTCACCCAGAATTATTGTGTTGTGATCTCTTTGATTCCTGAAATTGAGAAGAATTTGTTTGATGTACAGGGATGAACAATTGTTTGGGGCACAAATATTTACTATCGTTATGTCTTCCTGATTTATGGTTCCCTTAAGCAGTATGAAATGTCCTTCTTTATCCCTTCTGACTAACTTTGGCTTGAAGTCCACTTTATCTGATATAAGGATGGAAACCCCCGCTTTTTTACTGAGTCCATGTGCGTTGTAGGTTTTTTCCCATCCTTTCACCTTTAGCCTGTGGATATCTTTTTCTATGAGATGAGTCTCTTGCAGGCAGCATATTGTTGGGTCTTTTTTTTTTTTTACACATTCTGCCAATCTAGGTCTTTTGATTGATGAGTTTAGGCCATTAACGTTAAGGATTATTGTTGAGATATGATTTGTATTCCCAGTCATTTGGGCTTATTTTTGGTTTTTAATTTTGCTTGGTTTCTCCTTTGAGTGGTTTTTCTCTAAGGTAGTTCCTCCCTTTGCTGACCTACATTGTTGTTTTTCATTTCCTCCTCAAGGAATATTTTGTTGAGAACACTCTGTAAGTGCAGGCTTTCTATTTGTAAATTCTTTTAACTTTTGTTTATCATGGAAGGATTTTATTTCATCTTCAAATCTGAAGGTTAGTTTTGCTGGGTATAGGATTCTTGGTTGGCAACCACGTTCTTTCAGAGCTTGAAATATGTTGTTTCAGGCCCTTCTAGCTTTTAGAGTCTGGGTTGAGAAATGTGTGCTGATATCCATATTGGTTTCCCCCCATATGTAATCTGATGCTTTTCTCTCACAGCCTTCAATATCCTATCTTTGTTTTGAATGTTAGGCATTTTCATTATAATGTGCCTTGGTGTGGCTCTGTTGTGATTTTGTGCATTTGGTGTTCTGTTAGCCTCTTGTATTTGATTTTCCATTTCATTCTTCAGGTTTGGGAAATTTGCTGATATTATTTCATTGAATAGGTTGTTCATTCCTTTGGTTTGTATCTCTGTGCCTTCCTCAATCCCAATAATTCTTAAATTTGGTCTTTTCATGATATCCCATAGTTCTTGGAGATTCTGTTCATGATTTCTTACCATCTCCTCAGTTTGGTCAGCTTTATTTTCAAGATTAAATATGTTGTCTTCATTGTCTAAGGTTCTGTCTTCCAAGTGGTCTAGTCTTTTGGTGATGCTTTCCATTGAGTTTTTTATTTGGTTTATTGTTTCCCTCATTTCAAGGATTTCTGTTTGGGTTTTTTTTTTGTTTTTGTTTTTTTTTTTTTGAGAATCTCTATCTCTTTGTTGAAATGATCTTTTGCTTCCTGCATTTGCTCTTTCAGTTTATTGGTATTATCATTCATTGCCTGCATTTGTTCTCTTATCTCATCCTTTGCTTCATGAATCATCTTAATCATGTATAATCTGAAGTCCTTTTATGACATTTCTTCTAACATAGTGTCATTGGATTCTATTAATATAGAATCTAGATTTGTTTGGATCATTTTCTTCCCTTGTTTTTTCATGTTGTTCATGTATCTTCCCCTCTAGCAGTGCAGATCTGGGGTATTGCAGATTTCCCCCACAGGCTTATAGTGGCCCTATAGGTTTCCAAAACCCTTTCTTTAAGGGGAGATCAATAGTAGCAGTGCCCAATTCAGACATATGCAATCATAGACCAAATAGCCCCTACAAGGACAATAACAATATTGTCACAATAAACAGAATGAGTTCAAATATTATCTTCAGTAAAACAAACAGATTTGCAATACGATCTGCAGTTTCTAATGGAGGACAAAGAGGATGCAGAGGGATGTAGAATGTGGCTATTAATGGGATAAGAGAAGAATATATAGAAGTTCTAGATAATAGAAAGGGTGAGAGTATAATCAAAAGAAATTGGATGTTAGCATGCAAAGAAGGTTGAAAGAGACTCTGAGGGAACAGGTAAACAAAAGGAAAAGAGAGCAAGAAAAGTAAAGAAATAAAAACTTAAAATTTTTCAATAACGAGAAGAAAGAATTACAGTATAACAGTATAACAAGAAAGACAGTATAACAGTCATATAGTAATGAAACCTACCAGTCTTCAGTAGCCTGATGCATGAGAGGTACCTGACAATGAGCTTCAAGTCTCCAGCAGGCATCTCAGGATGGGATTTGCCCCACCTAAAGATGGGAGCTACGGCTTCCAGGATTATCCAAGATGGCCACTCTGGCTTCCAAATGTGTTGGCAAATGGGGAGCTGCAGCTCAGGGTGTGGACGTGGCCAGCTGGAGGTCCTGGATTCAGGGTGCGGTTGGTCAGGCAGGGGTCCTGGAGGTCGGGTGTGTTTGGTGTGGCTGCAGAATCCCGGAGGCCTGGTGCAATCAGTCGGTCTGGGGGCCCGGTGATGGGGCGCAGTCAGTTGGTCTGGAGGTCCTGGCAGCAGGGAGCAGTCAGTCAATGTGAGGGTCCCAGAGGCAGGAAGTGATCGGTCGGGCTGAGGGATCCTGGAGAGGGGGCTCAATCAGTCTGGCCAGGGGTCCTATGGGGCCTGGCTGTTGTCTCAAAATGGCAGCAGCCACGTGTAATCAAACCTGCAGGTACTGTAACAGTGAACTTCCAGGCAACAGCAGGCAGCTGGTGCTCCACTGGTGGTCGGCGATCAGTTTGCTGACTGTTGTCAGATGATCGGGAGGTGAACCTCGTGCGTTGGGTGATGGATAGGTGTAAGGCAGGCGATGGACAGGCGAGAGGCAGGCAAATGGTGGATGATAGGCGCCTGACAGTGAGCAATCTGCACTCAAAAAAGATGTTGATATGCTGGCAGACTGCAGGTGATCACAGCAGACAAATGGAGTAAACAGCAGGGGATTGATAAGCAGCAAAATCTGCCTTATCAAGAAACAGGAGTTACGGAGAGACAAAGAACACAGCCTCCCTCTAGTTCGCCATCTTGGATCTCCAAACAAATAAATTTTTAATTCTATATACTCCTATGTAAACATTTCCCAGATGTCAAAGAGGGAATACTTCCCAACACATTTTATGAGATCAGCATTCCTGACTCCAAAATCAGATAAAAAGCATAGTAAGAAAAGAAAATTACAGACCAATATCCCTCATGAACATAGATGTAATTGTTTTAGTACACCAAATTCAATAATACACTAAAAAGATGTTAACTCCCATTGTGACCAAGCACCGTGTATGCCAGGAATTCAAGGTTGGCTTAACACTTAAAAAATCAACCAGTGGTTTGGGGTGTGGAGGTAATACAACTCATCAAATTAGCATACCCCAAAAAATCTTATCATCTCATTATAAGCAGAAAAAGTACATGCTAAAATACATCATCTATTTCTGGTAAAAATCTCAGCAAGAAAGGCAAAAAAGGGAACTTTCTCAATGTGACTAAGGGCATATACAAAAACCCTAGAATTTACATCATATTTAAGGATCAAAGACTGAATGTTTTCTCCCTAAGATCAAGAACAATGCAAGAATGCCTACTCTCATCACTTTTATTCAACCTGAACTGGAGCTTCTAGCCACAGCAATAAAGCAAGCAAGAAAGAACTGGAATTTTCTTCCAAATTGGACAGGAAAAGTTCAACACTATCTTTATTCACCAGTAACATGATCATCTACATAAAAGTATATAATGGGAGAAAAAAGCTAATAGAAGTAATGAGTTTAACAAGGTTGCAGGATGCATGATTGATATAAAGAAAAGAAGTCTATTTTTACTGGCAATAAGCAATCAGAAACTCAGAATTTTAAAGCAATTAACATTCACAATATCATCAAAACCTATGACCTAGAGACAAATCTGATAAAAGTACATAGATTTATATACCAAAAACTAATAAAGCATTACTGAGAGAAAATAAAGAAGATTTAAATAAATGGAAATATACATATTCGAGAGGATCACAAAGCTCAATACTGCTAACATGTCAATTTTTCCATAATTGATCTAGATATTCAATATACTCCCAATCAAAATCCCAGCAGACTTTTCTTTTCTTTGCAGAAACTGACATTTTGATTCTAAAACTTTTATGGAAATGCAAAGGACCTATAGCCAAACCAATTTTGAAAGAGAACAAACTTAGATGTCTTACACTCTATAATTTCCAGACTTTTATAGTGCTACGATAATGAAATAGTCTGATGCTGGCATCAAGATAGACAAATAGGGGCTGGAGTTGTAGCTCAGTAGTACATCAGCTGCCTCATACATGCAAGGCACTGAGTTCGAGCCTTAGCACCACATATAAATAAATAAATAAAGATATTATGTTCATCTACAACTAAAAAATATTTTTTTGAAAAAAATAGACAAATAGATCCATGAACAAATGTCCAGAAATAGGCCCATACGTCATATGGTCAATTCACTTTTGACCACAGGTGCAAAGTTATTTAGTGAAAAAGGATAGTCCCTTCAACAAACTGTGTTAAAACAACTAGATATCCACATGCAGAAAATATGACCTAAATCCATGTTTCATATCATATATAAAAATCAATTCACAATAGACCATCCACCTAAATACAAAACCTAAAGTTACAACAATACTAGAAGTAAACCTTGGGTTCTCGGTATGCAAATGATTTTTGGATGCAACAAAAAATCCACAAAAGAAAAAGATGATAAGTTTGAGTGCAAAATTAGGAATTTCTGTTCTTCAAAAGGTATTGTTAAGAGAATGAAACAAGCCACCGACTTTGAGAAAACACCTGCAAGTCAAATATATAACAAAGAACTTGATACCAGAATATGTGAAGAATATATAAAGAACTCTTTAAACTCAACAATCAAAAAAAATTAAACACAAACAAAAGAACAACTTCACCAAAGAAGTTATGTGTATGGCAAACAGGTACATGAAAAGATGTTCAGCATCACCAGTCATTAGAAAAATAAAAATTAAGGGCAGAATGAGATTCTATAACATGTCTATTAAAATGGCTAAAATTTAATAGTCACTATTGGCAAGGATATGGAGCAACTGGAATTATTATACACTTCTGGTTGAAATGTAAAATTGTATACTACTTCAGAACACTTTGGTGCTACTTAAAAACTTAACGAATACCTAACACATGATCTCGCCATTCCACTCAAGTATTTATCTGACACAACAAATTGTATGTCCATACAAATAATAGTATAGGCATGTTCACAGCATCTTTATTTTCAATAGTCAAGAAATGCAGTGGGCTGAGGTTGTAACTCAGTAGTAGAGCATTTGCCTAGCACGTGTGAGGCACTACGTTCAATTCTCAGCACCACATAAAAATAAAATAAATAAAATAAAGGTCCATCAACAACTAAAAAAATATTTAAAAAAAGAAAAGAAATGGAAACAACCCAAACATCCATCAAGAGGTCAATGGAATAAAAGGTGTAGTAGCCAGTTGACCACTACATTACAATAAAAAGGAATGGTTAGTGATACATGCAACAACTTGAATCTCTAAATTATTATGCTGAATGAAAGCAAACAAAAACAGTACATATTATATGACGCCATTTATATTAAAAACCTATAAATAGGAAATTAATGTACTGTAACAGTGGTTGCCTGGGTATGGAGGTAGGAGGGAGAAAGTTATAGGAGGCAGGCAAGTATAGGAAGGATTCTATATAGGGCACCAAGAAAAAATTTAATATGATAAGATATATTCATTATCTTGGCTGTAGTGATGGTTACACAGATATTATACATCTGTCATAACTTACTAATGTATAAATTTTAAATATGTAAAATTTATCACATTAATTATACCATTAAAAACCATTTTTAAAACATGTATTTTATAGGAAATTTTTTTAATCAACTCCAAACACTAAGACTTATATATAGGTCCAAAAACATGATGATCTACTAAAGAATGAAATTATTACTCTGGTTTTCAATTCCCCATTTAGCTTTAGCAGATGGGAGTTTCTTTTCGTTCTTTCTTTCTTTCTCTTCCTTTTGTTCTTTCTAACTAAGCTCAGCTGTGGGTTTCTGTTTTATTTTGAATATATTTTTCCAGCTGGGCATGGTGGTACATGCTTATAATCCCTGCAATTCAGGAGGCTGAGGAAGATCAAAAGTTCAAGCCAGCCTTAGCAATTTAGTGAAGCTGTAAGCAACTTAGCAAGACCCTGTCTCAAACAATAAAGGGTGGGTAGTTTTGCAGAGGATGCAGCTCAGTGGTAAAGTGCCTCTGGGTTCAATCCCTGGTACCAAATATATACATACACACATACATACTACATTTTCTAGCAGTTCTACACAGTTGGACCAGAAGGAGGGCTCTAGAAGCTAGTCCACTGTTTTTGTAGAAGTTCCCTATTTGCTCTTTAACACTGGCATGTTGACATCCATTCTTATACTTTTAATACATTTCTATTTTGTGTGTTTCTCTACATGGAACATAAATTACCTGCAAATATTATTTAACCTAATAAGTATTACATGAGTAGTCAAAACAGATAAAGCAGGTGAGGATTAAATACTCCTGTGTAATACAAAAACATATTAAAGATAGTGTACCATGATCAAGTGGAATTCACCCCAGGGATACAAGGTTGGTTCAATATATAAAAATCAGTAAACATAATTCATCACATCAATAGACTAAAAGAAAAGAATCACATGATTATCTTAATAGCACCTTCAACAAAAGGGGCTAGGAAAACTGGAAATCCCTATGTAGCAGAATGAAATTATACCCCGATCTCTCACCCTGCACAAAATTCAACTCACAGTGGATCCAGAACCTTGGCAACAGATCCAAGACTCTGTGCCTACTAGAAGAAAAAGTAGGCCCAAATCTCCATCATGTCAAGTTAACAACCGAATTCCTCAACAAGACTCCTAAGGCACAAGAAGTAAAATCAAGAAAAAAAAAAAAAAAATTCGATCATATCAAAGTAAAAATCTTCTTCACAGCAAAGAAAACAAAACGTGAAGAGAGAGCCTACAGAATGGGAGAAAATCTTTGCCATCTGCACCTTAGACAGAGCATTAATCTCCAGGATATATAAAGAATTTTAAAAAAAAAAGTTAACAAAAAAACAAATAATCCTGTCAATAAATGGGAAAAGGAACTGAACAGACACTTCACAGAAGAAGAAATACAATCAGTCAACAAATATATGAAAAATATTCAACATCACTAGCAATTAGAGAAATGCAAATTATTTACATTTACATCAACAATTTTGATGAAGGGAAAAAAGCAGAGGCCCTTTAATACAATACAGCTAACAGACTGCCACCATAAGCTGATATTGAAAACCAGATTCCTTCAAAGTCAGAAAGACTAGATCATATGCCCATCAATATCTTTAACAGGCACACTATAGCAATTTACAATTGCATTCATAATTAGGAACCTAAACTAAATTATAGAAAACACAATAAAATGTCTCATAAAAAGTTTTGCTGTCAGATGTTTCTAATGCAGCTCCAAAGTCACTATACAGAAGACATGGACTATGATTTCATACTGAAAAACCAAGTTAACAAAACATACATACTCATTTTATTTATATTAAAATGTATTTCGAACACTGTGGTTCTTTCAAACTATTGATTTAACTTTAATCTTTCATTGCCATTTATAGCTATAATTACATCAATGCTGACTAAGAATAATATACTTATTTCAAGTTGAAAGCCAGTCTCAGCAAAAGTGAGGCGCTAAACAACTCAGTGGGGCCCTGTCTCTAAAAATACAAAATAGTAGGAAGATCCAAGATGGTGGAATAGAGGGAGGCTGCATTTCTTGTCACTCTGTAACTGGGGTTTCAAGCAGAGGAAAATCCATTTCTCTGTGAGGCACTCTTTGCTGCTCATTGATCCCCCGCTGTTTACCCCTTTCATCCACAGCAATCACTGCCAGCATATTGCCTACTTTTTGAATGCAGATCACTCACTGACGGCCACCTATTATTCACCCTTTGCCAGTTTGCCTGCCTCTTCCCTGCCCATTACCTGCTTTTCACATACCCATCATCCACCACCCAAGGTCCACCAGCCGATCTTCTGCCGGTACCCTGCAGACCGCTGGCATATTGCCAGCAGATCACCTGCTGCCTGCTGTTGCCTGGAAGTCCATTGTCACAGTACCTGTAGGTTTGGTTACACATGGTTGCTGCCATTTTGGGTCAACAGGAAGGACCTGCAGAACCCTTGGCCCAACTGACCACACCCCACCTCCAGGAACCCCCAGACCGATCAACTGTACCCCACATGAACTAAGCACCCATGCCCCATGCTGCAGCTCCCCATTTGCCAGCACGATTGGAAGCCAGGGCAGCCATAGTGGATTATCCTAGAAGAGGAAGCTGCAATCTTTAGGTAAGACACATGCCATCCTGAGATGCCTGGAGACTGGAAGCTCTTTGTACATGAGGTACCTCTCATGTATCAGGCTACTGAAGACTGGGAGGTTTGAACAGTATATGACTATTCTTTTTTCTCTCCTTTTTGAAAATTTTTAAGTTTTTATTTGTCGGGGTACCCGGGACCCCTAGCCCCAGGCTAAGCAGGATGGCGGCTGGCAGTTTGCCAACGTACGGTCCATGGCACATACTGATGACGCGGTAAGCAGGGGTCGCGCTGACGCCGTATGAGGAAGTACTTAACTGTTGGCTCCTATTGCTCGTGTGCAGCGCGTGATCTGCTCATGCCCCATACACTTACACATTAGGATCATGCATGTAGCTCGTGCCTTGTCTGTATAGCTTTCTGATTGGCTGCCTTACTATATATATTTTTTGTGTGCTCCCCTGAGCGGGAACAATAGAACAATAAAGAATCTTGGAAAGCTCCATGTTGTAAGGGAGTTCTTTCCTGCGGGCAGGGGAATCTCCGATAAGTGGTGCCGAAACCCGGGACACGGATAAGGGTGAGTGACGTGGGAAGCAGCCTCAAAGTTCGCGGTATGCGACTATTTGGACTAGCGAAAGGCAGTCCGGAGACAGAGCTAAGCGAAACGCGGCTCGGAGTGGACTAGCGAAAGGCAGTCCGGAGACAGAGCTAAGCGAAACGCGGCTCGGGGTGGACTAAGCGGAAAGCGGTCCACCTTAAAAGTATTAAAGTGAAAGTAGCACGCGAAAGGCGGCTACACCCTGGACTAAGCGAAAAGCGGTCCACATTAAAAGTATTAAAGTGAAAGTGGCACTCAAAAGGGGGCAAATTAATCATGGGTTCTGAGGTGTCTAGAGTTCGCATGGAAGGACCATTAAAGGCTAATGGAGCACCTTTAAAGGTTTCCTCAACTAGGAAGTTTTTAAAAACTGTAGAAGATAAAGCCCCTTGGTTTTTAAATGCGGGATTGTTGGATCAAGAGAAACTATCACAAGAGACAGAAAAAGGCCCCCCTCCTGATCCCTTCCACGCAGCTCCATGGCCACCTAGGGAGGGAACACCCGTGTCCTTGAAGCAGTCCTCCCCCTAGGCAGAGATCTCAGCAGCTCCATTCCTCAAAAGTAGTAAGAAATAATGTTTTGTGATTTTCTGCATTCAAACCTAACCTGATTTCTCAACCAGGAAGAAAAAGGGTTAAAAAGTCCTGGGTGATCCTCCCTCGCCCCTGCCTGGCCTTGCTGAAGCCTGCATTGGAATGTAAACTGCAGCAGTCTCAGCGGGAAAGGGGGGTAACCTGAAGATAAGAAAAAAAAAAAAAAAAAAAAGGTGTCTGTTTTAAACTTCTGGGCTGCTACACAGAACTAACTCATTTTCCAGGATTCTTTGTTTTGTTTTGTTTTTCTTTAATGCTGTATTTTTGAGCTCATAATTTTGATCCTGCATACCTAGGTTAATGATTTTTTTTTCTTTTTGATCAGTTCTATTTTTTATTTAACTAGAGTTTTTGAACATCTGTTACATTGCAATGGAGATTCACCTATAAAGTTACAAGGCCTTTGATTTTGTGTTATGTGTATGTTGTGCTATCTAATGTCATGTTTTGTCTGTATCAAAACTGAGCGCTCCTAAAATTAAAATTGAAAAATGGATCCAAATACTTTTATTCACGTGATTTAAAAAGGTTCAATTTAAATTGAGTAAACTAATAAAAGTGAAATGTCTTTAAAAATAACTTGCAAGTCTCTAGGTGGTCAAATTAATGGAATGTTGATGTTAAACAATGTCTAATATCAATTGTTTCTAGGACTTTTCTTCAACAGGAAAGAGACAGCAAATACTGTTCAGGACACTTGTCTAATATCTTGACTAAAAACAAGGTTACTAAGAGTTATGTCTTAACAAGTACAATTCTATATACAAAGGGTTCTAAAGGTTTCAACTGTGTTTCAGTTAGAGTACTATAAACAACAAAGTATTTTATCTTGTTAAAATGGTGTAATTTATCTAAATTCAGAAATTTCATAAGAGTTGTTTCAGAATGTGAACAAAAGGGGGTCAAAACATAAAAAAGAAAAAAGAAAAGGTTCTAAAAATACAACTATATTTAGTGAAGAAGAAAATCTTTCTGGATAAGAAAGTGTTATATAATGAAATACATGAGGGTCTAAGTAAGTGCTAAAAAAGTCTGTGTGTAAGTGAAGGGCAAGTTTCAACAAGTCTGTGTGTAACTAAGTTGGTTGTATGTATGTGAAACAGCTAAAGCTATTTAAGGTTTTTCCTAAGGTGAAATACTAATGTTCTGATATAAGCCAAAGTTTAATCTATATGGTAAAATGACATGGTAAAATAACAAGGATTTCTTAGAAACACTAATTTACTCTTAACTTTGTGTCTATTAAGTTTTATTCTTTAAAACAATTAGTCTTAAAAATTGGGGTTTATACAATTATGGTTAAACAACTGTTAAGAGTATTGTACTATGTTACAGAGTCTAAATTTTTCTTTAAAAACTAAATTTAGTAAGATTAAAGTGTCAAGGTAATTGTGAAATGGTCACTCCTTGTATATTAAATGTATTCATATTTTCCAAGTATACAAGTTTTAAAGCAGGGTATTTATCAAGCTGCTATTCTCCAAACTTCTCTCTCAATGTTGGAATGCTTCTAGGTTCTCACGGGCAGTCTTAATGCGTATTCCTACCTTCCTACCAGTCCCAGTCTCTGTTACAGATACAGAACTACCAGTTCTACTATCCAAAAACAAAAGAGATTTTGGCATCACCACAGCAATAATCACTGCAGTGGCGCACTCTGCAACAGCCATGACTGCAGCAGCGGTTTCATTAGCTACATCAATACCCACAGCAAAAGAACTCAATAACCTAGCTGAAAATACAGCCACTGCCCTACAAACACAAGAGAGCACTGATCAACATCTTAAAGCTGGAATTCTGCTGGTTAACCAACGGGTGGACCTACTGCAAGAACAAGTGGACATTTTACAAGAACTTTTGGGGCTTGGGTGTATTTACTCTCTACGAGCAGTCTGTGTAACTCCCATAATGTATGATAATCTTAGTACTGCAGCTGATTTGTCTCGAAATCTTTCGCTTTACCTTACTAATACTTGGTCTTTTGAATTTGATAATCTTACGTCCCGTCTTCGGGCGGAAATTGTTCGAGTGAATTCTACTAGAGTACATATTGCTTCTGTATCTGAATTTGCCTCTTGGATTTCTTCGGCTTTTTCTTTTGTGAAACAATGGGCCGGATTAGCTGCTCTAGGAGGGGCACTCCTATTTGGTATCTTTTACATTGTCCGCGTCATCACACATTTGCGTGCCTCTCTACAATGAGACCGTATTATTTTCCGCCAAGCCATGACTGCATTAGAAGTCGGCAGCTCCCCTCATGCTTGGTTATCTATGCTGGACCGGTAGTCAATGACGGGTAACGAAGGAGGTGGCCATACACCAACCTAAGACAGAAGCTGCAGCATGATCTGCAGACTTTGATGACGGGTAAGGGTATTGGCCGACCCCTCAACCTAAGACAGGCACGGTCCCTTTTGTCTTTTTAATAATAGAATAGGGGGAGCTGTCGGGGTACCCGGGACCCCTAGCCCCAGGCTAAGCAGGATGGCGGCTGGCAGTTTGCCAACGTACGGTCCATGGCACATACTGATGACGCGGTAAGCAGGGGTCACGCTGACGCCGTATGAGGAAGTACTTAACTGTTGGCTCCTATTGCTCGTGTGCAGCGCGTGATCTGCTCGTGCCCTATACACTTACACATTAGGATCATGCATGTAGCTCATACCTTGTCTGTATAGCTTTCTGATTGGCTGCCTTACTATATATATTCTTTGTGTGCTCCCCTGAGCGGGAACAATAGAACAATAAAGAATCTTGGAAAGCTCCATATTGTCAGGGAGTTCTTTCCTGCGGGCAGGGGAATCTCCGATATTTATTTATTTTTCTTGTTCTATTTTCCTTTTGTTTACCTGTTTCCTCAGAGTCTCTTTCTCCCTTTTCTTATGTTAACAACTAACTTCTTTTGATTCTGCTTTCATTCTTCCTGCGATCTAGTACTTCTATATACTCTTTTCTTATCCCATTAACAACTGCATCTTACACTCCTCCCCATCCTTTGGTCCACCATTAGACACTGTAGACCTCATTGCAAATATGTTGGTTAGGCTGTAGATAATAATCAAACTCATCCTCTCTGTTTATTATGACAATACTGTTAATGTCTTCATAGGGGCTCTTTGGTTTAGGGCTGCATATCGTTGGTACTGGGTGTTGCTAATATTGATCTCCCCCTTAAAGAAGAGGTTTTGGAAACCTGTAGGGTCACTATAGCCTATAGGAGGGAAACTAAAATACCCTAGATCTGCACTGCTAGAGGGAAGATACATGAACAACATGAAAAAACAAGGGAAAAAAGTGTTCCAAACAAACCGAGATTCTGTGTTAATAGAACCCATTCACAGCATGGTAGAAGAAATGTCAGAAAAGGAGTTCAGAATATACATAATTAAAATGATCCACAAAGCAAAGGATAAGTAAGAGAGCAAATGCAGGCAATGAATGATTACTCCAATAAACAGCTGAAAAAGTAACTACAGGAAGTAAAAGATCATTTCAACATAGAGATAGAGATTCTCAAATAAAAAAACCCAAACAGAAATCCTTGAAATGAAGGAAACCATAAACCAAATAAAAAACTCATTGGAAAGCATCACCAACAGACTAGATCAATTGGAAGACAGAACCTCAGACAATGAAGACAATATTTAATCTTGAAAATAAAGCTGACCAAACAGAGAAAATGGTAAGAAATCATGAACAGAACCTCCAAGAACTATGGGATATCATGAAAAGACCAAATTTAAGAATTATCGGGATTGAGGAAGGCACAGAGATACAAATCAAAGGAATGAACAACCTATTCAATGAAATAATACCAGCAAATTTCCCAAACCTGAAGAATGAAATGAAAAATCAAATACAAGAGGCTAACAGAACACCAAATGCACAAAATCACAACAGATCCACACCAAGGCACATTATAATAAAAATGTCCAACATCCAAAATAAAGATAAAATTTTCAGATGCAAGAGAAAAGCATCAGATTACTTATAAGGGGAAACCAATATGGATATCAGCACACATTTCTCAGCCCAGACCCTGAAAGCTAGAAGGGCATGAACAACATATTTCAAGCTCTGAAAGAACACGGTTGCCAACTGAGAATCTTATACCCAGCAAAACTAACCTTTAGATTTAAGACAAAATAAAATCCTTCCATTATAAACAAAAGTTAAAAGAATTTACAAACAGAAAGCCTGCACTACAAAACATTCTCAGCAAAATATTCCATGAGGAAGAAATAAAAAAGTCAACGAAGGCAGGAACTACCCAAAAGGAAAAGTCAATCAAAGGAGAAACCAAGTCAAGTTAAAAACCAAAAATAAGCCAAAATGTCTGGGAATACAAATCATATCTCAACAATATCCTTGAATGTTAATAGTCTAAACTCATCAATCAAAAGACATAGACTGGCAGACTGGATTAAAAAGCAAGACCCAACAATATGCTGTCTTCAAGAGACTCATCTCACAGAAAAAGACATCCATAGACTAAAGGTGAAAGGACAGGAAAAAACAACCATGTACACAGACTCAGTAAAAAAGTGGGGGTCTCCATCCTTATTTCAGATAAAGTGGACTTCAAGCCAAAGTTAGTCAGAAGGGATAAAGAAGGACATTTCATACTGCTTAAGGGAACCATAAATCAGGAAGACATAATGATTGTAAATATTTATGCCCCAAACAATGGCACATCCATGTATGTCAAACAAATCCTTCTCAATTCCAGGAACCAAATAGAACGCAACACAATAATTCTGGGAGACTTTAACACACTGCTGTCACCACTGGATAGATCTTCCAAACCAAAACTAAACAAAGAAACCACAGAACTCAGTAACAATCAACTTTGAAAATCTATACTCCAGCAAAACAGAAAATCTCAAAGACATCAATAAATTTCTAGAGACATATGATCCTCCCAAACTGAATCAGTAGGACATACACAATTTAAATAGATCAATTTCAAGCAATGAAATAGAAGACACCATCAAAAGCCTACCAACCAATAAAAGCCCAGAACCAGAACGATTCTCAGTTGAGTTCTACAAGACCTTCAAAGAAGAACTAATATCGATACTCCTCAAAGTATCCTATGAAACAGAAAAGGAGAGAACCTTTCCAAACTCATTCTATGAAGCTAGCATCACTCTGATACCAAAAGCAGACAAAGACGCATCAAGGAAAGAAAACTTCAGACCAATATCTCTGATAAACGTAGACACAAAAATCCTTAACAAAATTCTACCAAATCACATACGAAAACATAAGAAGACAGCACACCATGATAAAGTGGCTTCCATTCCGGGGACCCAAGGTTAGTTCAACATCTGGAAATTAATAAATGTAATTCATCACATCAACAGACTTAAGGTTAAGAAACATATGGTTATTTCAACAGATGCAGAGAAAGCATTTGACAAAATACAACACCCCTTCATGTTCAAAATGAAGAAAAAACAGGGATAGTAAGAACATACCTCAACATTGTAAAGGCTATTTACACCAAGCCCACAGCCAACATCATTCTTAATGGAGAAAAATTGAAAGCATTCCCTCTAAAAGCTGGAACAAGGCAGGGATGCCCTCTTTCACCACTTCTACTCAACCTCATGCTTGAAATACTAGCCAGAGCAAGTAGACAGAAGAAAGAAATTAAAAGGATACAAATAGGAAAAGAAGAACTTAAGCTATCACTATCTACGGATGACATGATTCTATATTTAAATGATCCAAAAAAAAACCACCAGAAAACTTCTAGAACTAATAAATGAATTCAGCAAAATAGCAGGATATAAAATCAACATGCATAAACCTAATGCATTTCTATTCATAAGTGATGAATCCTCTGAAAGAGAAATTAGGAAAACTACTCCATTCACAATAGCCTCAAAAAAAAAAAAAAACTTGGGAATCAATCTAACAAAAGAGGTGAAAAACTTCTACAATGAGAACTACAGAACACTAAAGAAAGAAATTAAAGAAAACCCTAGAAGATGGAAATATCTCTCATGTTCTTGGATAGACAGAATTAATATTATCAAAATGGTCATTTGTCCAAAGGCGCTATACAGATTTAATGTAATTCCAATTAAAATCCCAATGACATTCCTCATAGAAATAGAGAAAGCAATCATGAAATTCATATGAAAGAGCAAAAGACCCAGAATAGCCAAAGTGATGCAGGAGGTATCACAATACCAGACCTTAAACCCTACTCTAAAGCAATAATAACAAAAATGGCATGGTATTGGCACCAAAATAGACAGGTAGACCAATGGTACAGAATAGAGAACACAGAGACAAACCCACATAAGTACAGTCACCTCATACTATACAAAGGTGCCAAAAACATACAATGGAGAAAAGATAGACTGTTAAACAAATGGTGCTGGCTAAACTGGAAATCCATATGCAGCAAAATGAAATTAAACCTCTATCTCTCATTCTGTATAAAATTCAGCTCAAAATGGATAAAAGATCCAGGAATTAGACCTGAGACCCTTCACCAAACAGAGGAAAAAGTAGGCCCAAATCTTCATCATGTTGGTGTATGACAAAACTTCCTTAACAAGACCCCCACAGTGCAAGAAATAAAAGCAAGAATCAATAATTGGGATGGATTCAAACTAAAAAGCTTTTCCTCAGCAAAGGAAACAATCAATAATGTAAAAAGAGCCTACAGAGTGGGAGAAAATCTTTTCCACACATACTTCAGATAGAGCACTAATCTCCAAAATTTATAAAGAACTTAAAAAACTTTACACCTAAAATACAAAGAACCCAATCAATAAATGGGCTAAGGAACTGGACGGACACTTCACAGAAGAAGATATACAGGTGATCAATAAATATATGAAAAAGTGCTCATCCTCTCTAATAATCAGAGAAATGCAAATTAATACCACCCTAAGATTTCATCTCACTCCAATTAGAATGGCTGTTATCAAGAACACAAGCAATAATAAGTGTTGTCGTGGATGTGGGGTAAAAGGCACACTCATACACTTCTGGTAGAGTTGCAAATTGGTACAGCCACTCTGGAAAGCAGTACGGAGATTTCTCAGAAAACTTGGAATGGACCCACCATTTGACCCAGCTATCCCACTCCTTGGTTTATACCCAAAGGACTTAAAATCAGCATGCTACAGTGATGCAGCCACATCAATGTTCATAGCTGCTCAATTCACAATAGGTAGATTGTGGAACCAACTGAGATGTCCTTCAATAGATGAATGGATAAAGAAATTTTGGTATATATACACAATGGAATATTACTCAGTCATAAAGAAGAATAAAATTATGGCATTTGCTGGTAAATGGATGGAGTTAGAGACTATCAATGCTAAGTGAAATAAGCCAAGTCCAAAAAAACCAAAGGCTGAATGTTTTCTCCAATAAGTGCATGATTATACATAATGGGGGGGGTGGCAGGGGGGGCAAAAGAATGGAGCAACTTTGGATTGTATAGAGGGAAACAAGGGCAGAAGGGGGTGGGTGAAGGAAAGATAGTGGACTGAGACGTTATTACCCTATGTACATGTATGATTATATGAATGGTGTGAATCTACATTTTGTACAACCAAAGAAATGAAAAATTGTACCCCATTTGTGTACAGTGAATCAAAATGCGGTCTGTAAAAATTTTTTTTAATTATATATATATATATATATATATATATATATATATATATATGGTTCTCTGAAAATTTACTAGTGTATGTCACCACCATGAAGCTCTAAATTCCACAAGGACAAGAACTATGTCTGTATTTTCCACCCCCCTATAATCAGTGCCACTTATATAAGCTAGTAAAAGAAATATTAATATTTACTAAAGGATCAATTCTTATCACCCTTTAAGAATAATTTTGTTTGTTTCAATAAATCTTTCTACTTATAATTAATTCTCTGAGATTTTTATTTAAAGCAAAGCAGCAAACATCTTTTATCCCACTTAATACAGGCAGTCTACAGAAAAATTATAATCACAGACAACATATATATATACACATATATGCACATATGTGTGTATATATATATATATATACACACACACATATATATACATATATATGTATATTTAAAGCAACTAATTTGTTGAAAGGACTAGCTGTTTTCTTTAAGCACAACAATATAAAACATTCCACAAATTGATCATGGTGCTTGAAACATTAGCAAAATCCCTAACTACCTAATCATATTGAGTGACGTAGTAATGGGATAGTTACTGAAGTTAAACAGTTTTTCTCGTTTTCTTACAGCATGTTTTGCTTCCCACCATTTTCTACACATCTATCTCCCCTTCTCCTGAAAGCCTAGAACTATGCTAAGCACAAACACCGTATTTTATTATTTTATATACACCCAGCACCTGGTAGAGAAACTGGCAAAAAGCAATCCAAAAGGGTCTATTAAATTCAGAGACATGATCCCCATGCTAACAGAGATACCTGACCACCTAACAAAAGAGGGGTTCCCAAAGGTTGTCCTTAGTTGTTTTTTTTTTTTTTTTAAGTTGTAGATGGATATAATACCTTTATTTTATTTATTTATTTTTATGTGGTATTGAGGATCAAACTCAGGGCCTCACACATACTAGGCAATGTGCTCTGCACTGAGCTACAGCCCCAGCCCCGTCTTTAGTTTTAATCTTTCCGTGTTCTCCCTCAAATGAACTCATCATCCACATTCATACTTTCAACTGCTATTTTCATACTGATGAATCTTGACACTTGAGTCTATATCTCTAGCACAAATTTCCTGAGCTCTATACACAACTGTTTACTAGACAATCATTCAATCCCTAGGTCTATTCTGACTCCCATATTCTTATCTTTTGGTTAATGGAATCATTCTGATCTCCATCAACTCCTTGTAATTAAAAGTATGACCTATAGAGGTTTCTAGACAAAGTATAATTAATAGATATTTAATTCCAGAAAGTAATCTAAAATATATTGTATAAATAAGTCAATTAAAAAGAAGGGCCAGAATTAAAGTAAATCTAGGGGCTGGGGTTATAGCTCAGTGGTAGAGCACTTGCCTAGCACATGTGAGGCACTGGGTTAGCTCCTCAGCATCACATAAAAAAAAAATGAGTAAAATAAAGGCATTGTGTCCATCTACAACTAAAAATTTTTTTAAAAAAATAAAGTAAATCAAGAGGACAACGATAAGACAACTAATGAGGAAAACAAAGAAATGTACACGGAGAGTAAAGAACATAGGCAAAGACCCTCATTCTGTCAAAAAAAAAAAAAACCTTTCTCTAAATAATATATAGTGATCTCCACACACAGAAACACCTTGCTTATTTACTGTTATCTGCCCTCTACCCTTTGACTCTGGTTATCACCTCTCTCTGCCAGGCATGGTGGCACATGCCTGTAATCCCAAGCACTGGTGAGACCAAGGCAGGAGAATCCCAAAATGAAGGTCAGTCTGGGCAATTTAGCAAGACTCTATCTCAAAATAAAAAGGGCTGGGGATATAGTACAATGGAAAAAGCCTTGCCGACCATGTATGAAGTCCTGGGTTTGATCCCTAGTACCCCACAACCAATTTTTTAAAACCCAGTTCAAGCATTACCATTAAGTTTTTAATACCCACCTACATCCAGAACTTATTACCACTTCTTTTGTGACCATAATATGCCTCACATAGTAATCACATAGCAATTACTAGTTCTCTATAATTAAAGACAGTGTCTTATACATTTATTTTTCTCCCACAATCATGACAATTCCTGGCAACCCAATGAAAACTTGAAATATGTTTACTACATGAATAAATAAAACTCCAGACACACACGCACACACACACACAGAGAGATATAGATAGATATATACAGAAATACATATATATGGATATAATATAATATTTCTTATTACTTAAACCAGACACAATTTAGGAAAGGGTCCTACAGTCCAGAGATACTATGACCCTAATTTAAACACAAATCTAGTATGCTCAAAAGTATAACTCTTCTGATGTCACTTCTGTTTTATACCTCTCTGTCCAAAGAACTAAGACTACTATTGGTTAATTTACCTCTAACTTTACAACATTACAGCAAGATTAATTCCCGAGTCCTGCAATAGATGAAAATACCTCAATGTAAGCAGTTTAGGCTGAAAATTTACAAATTAGTTTCAAATGGATCACAGAACTAAATGGACTGCACAGACTCTATTTAACCTTAATATTAGAGCTGCATTATTATTGAGCTATTTTTTGCATACATTCCACATGTGAAATACTGATAGAATATCTTAAGTCAAAAGTCTTCCCATAACTCTCTCATTCAAAACTAATAAATTGTGATTACTAAACACACACATATATATGTATGCACACATACACACATATACCAGAGTATATGCTCCAAATAATGTCATGTTATAGGTTAGAAACAATGTTGCAAGTATGGGATATAAGATGAACATTCGAAAAGTTTTTTTTTAAGCACATTAACTATTAAATGTATTTACAAACTTAAAATATCAATCAGGAAATCCTGAGGAAGAAAAAGGGAAAACAAGAGGATTTATTAAGCATGGACAAAGTATAGGGGAAAAAAATAAACAGCTGGTTAGGTAGCTTAAGAGATGTGTATCCTAATTTTCTTTTGTATCACCTACAGTCCCAGCATTACACAGTAGACACATAAATAAAATTAACTGAACAAAAATAATAAAAACAAGATGAAAATAAGATGTAATGCAAGGAGTTAACAGACTAAGAAAATAAGAATCCTGCTCTTTTTACCTCCTTTATGTGTCATAAAGTATACAAAGAGGTCATGGTAGAAGCACTGTCATCCTAAAAGGACAAGGCAAACAATGCCATTCCTAAGTAATTAGTGGCAGAGAAAAAGATGGATCAGGAGCTATGAACCAACTTGAAATAATTAACATAAAACAATCTTTAATCTCCACCATTAATATAAATCTGAGAAGATGACCCTTAACCACTTCTACAAGACCTGCAAAGACTCCCCATGTCAAAGATCACCAAGACCATCCCCCAGATTCAGTGGTTTTCTAGGAGTAAATATAGGACTTATGAGTAAGATTTATTACAGTGAAAGAAATACAAATCAAAATCAGCAAATAAGGCAGTATGGAGGAAATCAGGTACAAACCTGCAAGAGTTCTCTCCTAGTGAAATCACACAAAGCACACTTTAATTCCTCCAGCAACAAACTGTGACAACTCACATAAAATACTTTGTCTACCAGGAAAGGTCACCACCAGAGACTGAGTGTTTCAAGTTTTTAATGGAGCTAGTCATATGGCACCCTCTGCCTACAAAATATCAGACTCACAAAAGGAAAGCAACTATTTAGCATAAATTACCTTGTTTGTACTGTCTAGGCACAGAGTCACTCCTTCCATTCAA
This sequence comes from Sciurus carolinensis, assembly GCF_902686445.1. NCBI lineage: Eukaryota > Metazoa > Chordata > Mammalia > Rodentia > Sciuridae > Sciurus > Sciurus carolinensis. The sequence goes on from NC_062213.1 coordinate 174,315,520, forward strand.
GGAAAAGTTTTATCAGTGTAGGAAACTGTTTACTACTTAAGTTCCCAAGGGCTGGGGATATAGTTCAGTGATAGGGTGCTTACCTAGTATGTACCACAAAATAAATACATAAATAAGAACTCAAGTTCTCAGACATCAGCTAAGAGCCAACCTTGCACAAGGGCTTGCTAAAGAACTGCAATCTCAGGTCTACTATGTTAACTATTTTCTACAACTACTATTTAACACTCCTCTTTTAAGGATCTCAGTCTGCATACTCTAAAATCAGTCTTGTTCCCTAGACATTCTATAGACATGACAGATTCCAAAAATGGGGAGATGACAATACATTCAATATGGCTGAGAAATATAGAAAAATATATGCAAAAGAACCTAGGTCTAACATTTAGTAAAAACTAGTTCTCTATCACAATTCAAATACCTGCTTATGTGACAAAACACACTAATGGCACTGCTTTTCAATCTTTGCTTATGACTGTTAAACACACCAATGCAGGTTGGAGTTGTGGCTCAGTGGTAGTGCACTTGCCTAGCATGTGTGAGGGACTGGGTTCAATTCTCAGCACGGCATATAAATAAATAAAAAATAAAGGTCCTTTGACAACTAAAAAAATACTTTAAAACACACACACACACACACACACACACACACACACAAAGGGCATTACATTACAATAAAGGCCCAATCAAAAAGCTAGTACTAGGTTCAATTCCTGGTACAAAAAGAAAAAGAAAATAAAAAAGGCAGTACTGACACTTTCTATAGAAGATTCAAAACAAAACCCACTGGTTTAACTTTTAACTGATGATTTAATATCATTCTCTTTGACAAGTTTATGCAAGTTTTTCACAAAATAACTAACATAAAACAATCTTTAATCTCCACCATTAATGTAAATCTGAGATGACCACAAAATTTGCACAAATATTTTCCCATGTATTCTAACCATCAAATTCAATAAGATGTCTTTATAATTCCAGTTGTTATGTTACTTTAAGATCTTTAAGGTGGAGAGCACTCCTTCAATGGCAAGGAGAAACATAAGATAAAAATCAGGATTTTATTACTTAAGGCCCTGAGGAGTACATGGCACACTTGGAAGAACACACACACACACACACACACACACACACATCAGAGAATGAGGTGGGAGATCCCCAAGTCAACTTATTAGGGTCCAGGGAGTTATCCAAACAAATTTTCCTTGGGGAGTTTTAACTAGTGAATTTAAAGCAAGCAGACACAAGTTCCAATAGATTACACTGTGACTGTCAGGGAATCACATCAGCACATCTGCATAGCCCATGCACCTGGCGGTCACCAGGAGGCAGCTGTATGAGACACAAGTGTGGACTGACAACACCAAAGAATTGGGAGGAGATATAGAACTAGAAATTCAAGGGTGACTAGGCACTGCTTCTGATTAAAAAGGAAAAAAAAATCAACATACGTTTGAAATGGATGCTGAGGAAACAATTTTAAGAATTCATTACATTATGGTATGAATATATCCCCCAAAATATATATGATGGAAACAATGCAACAGGAGTGGGAGGTAGATTTTTGGAGAGGTGTTTAGGTTATAAGGTCTCCTTCATTAATCCATTAATGGATTAATGCCATTATATAAAAGGTTTGCAGGAGTGGGTATACTTTCTTGTCCTTCTACCTTCCACCATCTGTGGATATAGCAAGGAAACCCTCACCACATGCCAATGCCTTGATCTGGGACTTCTCTGATTACAGAACTGTGAGAAATAAATTTCTACTTTTTATAAATTACCCAATCAGGTATTCTATTATAGCAACACAAAATGAACTAAGATATCAATTAGACAACCAACTGTTCTTTAATTTTTTTAATTTTAATTTTCTTTAGAAAATATATTAGGATGATATGCCTTAAATTCTTTACAAATCATCACAGAAGAGATAAAAATATTTAATAATCCAAGGTAAAATTCGGCTCCAAATCTGTTCAGATAAAATGGTTCCTTTGCTTTTTGAGAAAGGATGCCTGAGCTGAAGTTATTGCTCAGTGGTAGAGTGCTTGCCTGGCATGCACAAAGCCCTGGGTTTGAATTCTGATATTGCCAGGAAAAAAAGGGGGGGGATGCTTCTCAAAGTAAGCTAGACTATTAATATGCTATCCAAATCTCATTAAATATCCCAATTTTTATTTTAAAACCTCTTATGAAACATTATTCATATACCCTGGAAAAGACACTAGGTGGCATTAGAAACATGTTCCTTTTAACAAAAAGAATAACCAAGAGTGGAAAGGAAAATAATTCTCAAGTTAATAGGTAGTGCATGAATTATATCTAAACTCCCAATTCTTACTAAGTTGGATTCTTCACTAACTGATACTATTTGCCCTTTAACACATATATTTCATGCTCCCCTGTATTCCTGTTCTTTCTTTACACTCTCTTGTATGGTGACCTAGTTCACAGCTTCCAGACATATCTATAGTTCTCAACTGTCCTCTTTTACTGTTTCTAACTCTTAAAAGGATATCTAACAAGTAGCTATGCAAAAGGATGAAGCTAGACCCTCTACCTCACACCATATATAAACTGACTCAAAGTGCAACAGTAAAACAAATATAAGAATTAAAACCATAAAACACAAAGAAGAAAACATAGGTAAATCTTCATGATTTTGGACCTGCAATGGATTTTTGATTCATCACCAAAGGTACAAGCAATATAAGAAAAAACGTGATATATAAGAAAACTTGATATATAAGATAACTTGATATAAATTAAAAATTTATATGTACCAAAGGGCTATCAATAAAATGAAGAAAACATACAGAATGGGATAAAATATTTGCAAATCATATATCTGATTGGTCTAGTATCCAGAATACTGTGAAGAACTCTTAAAACTTAATGACCAAAAAAAAGTAACAATTTTATTTTAAAGAGGCAAAAGGACTTGAATACACCTTTCTCCAAAGAAGATATATAAATGGCAGGAAAAGATGCTCAAGTCAGGGGCACAGTGGTACATGCCTGTAATCCCAGCAGCTCATGAGGCTGAGGCGGGAGGAACACAAGTTCAAAGCCAGCCTCTGCTTAGTGAGACCCTGTCTCTTAAAAAAAAATACAAAAAAGGGCTAGGGATGTGACTCAGTGGTTAAGCACCCCTGGGTTCAATCCCCAGTATGAAATAAAATGCTCAATATCATTAGTCATTAAGGAGAGACATATCAAAACCACAATGAGGTGCCACTTCATACCCACCATATAATAAAAAATAATTATTATTTGAAATGGAATAAGCAAGGGCTGGGGGTACAGCTCAGTGGTAGAGCATTTGCCCAGAAAGCACAAGGCTCTGGGTTCAATATCCACACTGCAAAAATAAATAAATTAATAATAATAATAGGCAGGAGTGAATATATATTTTGACAAAGATTTAGAGAGATTGGAACACTCAAACATAACTGGCAAGACCATAAAATGGTAAATCATTACGAAAAACAGTTTACTAACTGCTCAAGAAGTTAGATCACCATATGATCCCACAATTCTACCCCCACATACATTCCCAAAAGAACTGAGAAATGTTACTCAAATATGTGTGCGTGTTCATAATAGCACTATTCACAGTATTAAAAGGCCCAAATATCCATATATAGATAAACAAGTTATATTGAACACATTCAATGGGATATTATTCAACCACAAAAAGTAATGAAGTATCACTACATGCTAGAATGTATTTGCACATCCACACATTAAGCTAAGCAAAATAAGCCAGACACAAAAGGTCATATGTTGTATTATGATACTCTTTATTTGAAATATTCAGGAGATAAAAATCCATAGAGATAAAATAATGATTGGTGGTTGCCAGGGACTAGGTGAAGAATAAAATCCTCGCTTTGCTTCTGGCTCAAAATGTGACCCCTCATTACAACACATGTTCCTTCCATTGCCATTCACAGGCCTCTTCATAGGCCCAAATCAATGGAGCTACATAATCATGAACTTGAATCTCCAGAACCATGTGACAAAATAACCTTTATTTACTTTATAGTAAAATAATGCCTGTGCCATTATAGTGACATGAAGTTAATTAATACACCACTGAATTATTCATTTTAAATTGGTTAATTTCGGGCTGGGGAGATAGCTCAGCTGGTAGAGTGCTTGCCTTGCAAGCACAAGGCCCTGAGTTCGATCCCCAGTACCGCAAAAAAAAAAATAAATAAATAAATAAATAAATAAATAAATAAATTGGTTAATTTCATGTATGGATTTCATCTCAATAAACTTCGTGTGTGTGTGTGTGTGTGTGTGTGTGTGTGTGTGTGTGTTGCTGCCAATCAAACTCAGGGCCTCATGCATGCTTAACAGGCACTCTACCTCTAAGCTATACCCTCAGCTCTAAATTACTTTTTTAAAGAATATCTACATCAGATGACATATTAGTCAGTCTTTCATTGCTGAGACCAAATACCTGACAAGAACAACTTAGAGGAGGAAAAGTTTATTTTGGCTCATAGTTTCAGAGGTCTCAATCCATGGTCAACTAACTCCATTGCTCTGGGCCTGAGGTGAGGCAGAACATCATGGCAGAAGGGCATGGTGGAAGAAAACTACTCAGTTCATTGCAGTTAAAAAAGAAAGGAGACAGGGGGACAATAAATAATCCCAAAGGGCACACCACCAGTGACCCACCTCTTCTAGTCATGCCCCACCTGCCTATAGTTCCACCCAGTACAGTAAAACGTTAAAATTATTAATCCATCAAGTGAACTAATTCACTGATGAGGTTATAGCTCTCATAATCTAATTATTTACCTCTGAGTACTCCTGTATTAACAGGAGCTTCTGGAGGGCACCACATATCCAAACCATAACAACATGTCATCAACATGCTGAGAATCAATCTCATTATTTATTTCCTCAAAACCTGCTCCTTTTCCTGTAATCCCTATTTCAGTTAGATGTGTCATGATCTACTCTTCAAAGCAGAAAACTGGAATTCATAGTATGGAGATTCCTCAAAAGACTGGGAAAAGAATCACCACATAACCCAGCTATATCACTTAGTATTTATCTTAAGGAATTAATGTCATCATGCTGTAGAGATACATGCATACCCATGTATATAGTATACCCAAACTGTGGAACCAACCCAGGTGTCCATCAGTGAATAAATGGATAAAGAAAATGTGGTATATATTCACAATAGAGTTGCATTCAGCCTTAAAGAACAATGAAATGATGTCATTTGCAGGAAAACAGATGGAACTTGAGAACATTATGTTAAGGGGAAATAAGCCAAACTCAGAAGGTCAAAGGTTGTATGGTTGCTTTCATATGTGGAAGTTAGGAAAAAGGAAAAGAAAGGAGCAGGGAGAAGGTCCCCTGAAAACAGAAGAGAGATCAATAGGGCCCAGGGGAGGAAGGAGTAGAGGGATAGGGGAAATACTGGGGAATGACACTGGCCAAATCATACTCTTACATTGCATGCATGTGCAAATATGTTAACAATAAACCCCACCACTAAGTACAACTATAATGTACCAATAAAAAATATGAAAAAAAAAAAACAGGAATTCATTATTTTTAAGATTCTCTTTTATCTAGTCTAACAGTTTCCCATTAGTGTAAGATCAAGTAATTGCAATTCTGTACTACTATATATAACCCACAACACTTTCCACATCAAATGTGAATGGGTATTTTTTTTTTCACACCAATCAATTCTTCAATTCCCTATACACCAACTGGGTATTCTACAATTCAAATGAATTCTGACACTACTACCTCTGTGAAGTTAGTACCAACTTCACAAGCTAAAGGCTAAGTCTCACAAGACTATCCTCACTTCAGACACTATTTCCAAGTGCCAAATTATCACCAGTACTTCTCAACCACTGGCTATAAGTCGGGCATTTCCATAATCCCCTTCTTTGGGTTTGAGAGCTTACTTGAACAGCTCACAACTTGGGAAAATATTATCAATTTATTATAAAGGATATAACTCAGAACACTCAAATGAAAGAGATACATAGAACAACAAGCAGGCTAAGGGGAAAGAGGCTTCCATGACCTTTCTGTGCCAACCACTTCTACTAGCATCTCATTGTGTTAATCATCCTGGAAGCTCTAGGAATTCCACCATTTAGAGGTTTTCATGGAGATTTCATTATGTGGGCATGATTAAATCATTAGCCATTGGTGATTCATCTGATTCATAGCCCATCTCCCCTCTCTGTGGGATGCCTGAAAGTTCCAAAGTTGTAATCACATGGTTGGTTCCTCTATCAACCAGCCCTCCTAAGCTATCTAGTAGCCCAGCAAGAGTCACTTTATTAGCATAAATTCAGGAATGGCTCAATAGAGCTTGTTATGAATAACAAAAGATATTCCTATCAACACAGCTAATCAGGAAACTCTAAGGATTTTAGAAGCTCTGACAGGAATCAAGAAAAAAACAAGTATCTATTTCTTACTGTACCACAGATACTATTAAAAGTACACAGGCAAGCAGGGAAGAGGAGGCATCTCGTTCATACTTACTACAAACCTAGCATTATATTATTTTATATGGATTGTATTATTTCATCCTAACAACTCCATGAGGAAAGTCTTATAACTATTTTGATTTTAAAGATGAGAAAACGGTTGGGTATGGTGTTGCATACCTGTAATCCCAGCAATTTGGGAGGCTGAGGCAAGAAGAGCACAAGTTGAAGGCCAGCCTCAGCAATTCAGTGAGGCCCTAAGCAACTTAGTGAGACCTTGTCTCAAAATAAAAAATTAAAAAGATTAGGGATGTAGCTCAGTGGCAAAGCATCCCTGGGTTCAATCCCCAGTACCAGGAAAGGAAAAAAAAAAAAAAAAAAAAGAATGAGAAAACAGAGGCTTAAAGAGTTCTCGTCCAGGGCCATGTTGCTAAGTAGCAGCAGTAAGGATTCAGAACACAGGCAAACAGCCTAAATTTGTATTCATAAAGTAGCAGGCATTCACAATGATCTCATTCAAACATACTTTCTTGAGTAAGGATGAAAAAAGTATAAATGAATGGGTAGGACCAGAGAGGTTGATGGAAATATCATTCATCATGACTCCCAGACTTCTAGCTCCAAAGATAGAAGGTAGCTTGTTACAGTTTGGATCAAGAATGTCCCCTAAAGACTCATGTGTTGAAGGCTTGGTCCCCAGCTGATGGCACTGCTGGGAAGCCAGTGGAAACTTTAGGAGGTGGGGCCTAAGTGGAAGAGGCCACAGGAGGTACTTTTTTGAAGGGCCCATTTTATGCCTGAACCCTTCCTCCCTCATCCCAGCCGCCCCCACCCCATGCTGCAGGCTGCCATAAGGTGAGCAGTTTTCCTCCACCACAAAATTGTTTCTGTCTCACCACAGGTCTTTATAAAACCAATGAAACTGGCAAACCATGAACTGAAACCTCTGAAACTATAAGCCAAAACAAATTCTCCCCCTCTAAGTTAATTCTCTTAGGTATCATTTCACAGCACTGGAAGACTGATTAACACAATTGTGGTATTTACAAAATCCAAATTTAAACAAAACCTGTTAATATCTCTTTAAAAGTTTAATAATGTAGCACAATACTCCCTGTTCCAACCCCTTGTAGACACACTTGAATTTGTCCCTATCCCATTAAAAAATAAATCTTGGAGAACAATATTTTTTCTGATAGTCTATTTTTTTCTTCTTAAAAGCTAAAAGAATAGGTTGTGCTTTTGTGTTTCAAGAAACCTCTCTGCCTGACTCAAATTCATAAAGATCTCCTATGTTTCCATCTACACGTTTCATGATTAAGCTCTTACACTTGGTCCCATTAACCATTCAAGTTAACTTGTGAATACAACATGAGTATTCAAATATCAAATATCAAGCTTCATTTTTATTTATATGAACCGTTTCAATACCATTTGTTGTTTACCTTGGCCCATTTTTCTATTTCTGAACTTTCTATTCTATTCATCTTTATATCTATTTTCATAGCAATATCACACTATCTTTTTTAAAAATTTTTATACATAGTTTTAGTTGTTCATGGACTTCCATTTAATTCATTTTTTTATATGAGTGCTGAGAATTGAACCCAGTGCCTCACACATGCTAGGCAAGCACTCCACCACTGAGCCACAACCCTAACACCCACACTGTCTTTATTACTGTACCTTTATACTGTCATAAAATCAGATTGAGTAGTCCTCCAACTTTGGTCTTCTTCTTAATATTGGTTTGGTTATTGTAGGTCCTTGTACTTCAAAATAAATTTGAAATCACTAGTCATTTTCTGAAAAAGACTACTTGAGAGTTTTGATTGGGATTGCACTCAATCTGTGGATCAGTAGGGAGAATTTGCATCTTAATGATATGAGTCTTCCAATCTATGAACATATTATATCTCTCCATTTGCTTAGGTCTTCCTTTTTTTTTTTTGTACTGTGGATTGAACCCAGGGGTACTTAACTACTAAACAACATCCCCAGCTGTTGGGAGAAATCCTAGTTCTTGGCTGGCAGCAGTGAATGTCTCAAGTGTGTAAACTTGCAGGGAGGAGCACTCCGCTTCTCTTACCTAGGAAAGTAAACTACCGCCCCAAGTTGACTCAGTGTTACCAAGGGAACCCATATAGGAACATGGTGGTCTGATCCCCCGTGGCACATTGTGACTGGGCAAGAAATCTATAAAATGTATAGCTATTTCCGCAATAAACAAGTCTGCAGGCTGCTCGCCACAAGCCTGCTTCCATCCAACTCCCGAAGTCTGGGGTCTTGACTCCACGCCCTTACCCCACATATGAGCTAGCCCAACACAAGAGAAACTGCACCCAGCCCTAAGTCTTCTTTAAATTTCTCTGTAATATTTTGTTTTTCAATGTACTGGTATTATACCAATGGCTTCTGAAATTTACCTTTAAATAATTTGCATTTTTAAACTATATTATAAATATAAAATACTGCTTTTTTAATTTCAATTTCTAATTTTTCATTTTTAGTATGGATAAATACAATTAATTTTTCATATTTAATAGATAGATGATAAAGCCACAATGAGATACCACATTAATACTCACTAGGATGGCTATAATAAGAGTGCCAATGGAACACTTTCCAGCAATAAAGAATAGGAACCTAGTGATACTCAGAATGGCGTGGATGAATCTCAAAAGTATTATCCTATGAACAAGAAAAGAAGAATTCAAACTATCACTATTTGCCAATGACATGATTCTGTATTTAAAGGAGCCAAAAAAATTCCACCAGAAAATTTCTAGAACTAATAAGTGAATTCAGCAAAGTAGAAGGACATAAAATCAACACCCAAATGCATTTCTATACATCAAGTGATGAATCCTCTGAAAGAGAAATTAGGAAAACTACCCCATTCACAACAGCCCCCAAAAATAAAATAAAATATTTGGGAATCAAACTAACAAAAGATGTGAAAGACCTCTACACAGAACACTAGAGAAAAATAAATAAATAAATAGATAAAACCTTAGAAGATGAAAAGATCTCCCATGTTCTTGGAACGGCAGAATTAAATATTGTCAAAATGGTCATACTACCACAAGCATTATACAGATTTAATGCAATTACAATTAAAATCCCAATGATGTTCTTTGTTGGGGGCTATGCGGTGTGGAAGGTGCCGGGATGGCGCTTGGCAGCCAGCCAGAGGTTGCTTTGATCACATTGGCAGTGAGGAGGTTGATTGGCATAAGCACACCCAGGTGATTTGTCATTGGTCGTATCCAATTAAGTCCACGCACACAACGTGTGCATAGGTGCTCCTGCTCATGCCTGCTCATTTTGACCTTTGCCATGATTGGGCAGCTAGCTCTCGCCTAATCTTTGCATGATTGGCGTCAGCCCTACCCTTCACCTCCTGGAGGGGATATAAGCCGGCGGAGAGCCAAGAGAGAAGAAGAAGAAGAGAGAGGTTTTTTCTAGAGCTTCGAGGTTCCAGTTCTTGGGTTTCCTGATTCATCAATAAACCGATCCGAATTCAAGAGCCTTGCTACTCTTTTGTCCCCTGCGCCAAATTGACTCCGCTGGAATGGCGTCAGTTCTTCATGGAAATAGAAAAAGCAGTCATTAAATTCATTTGGAAAAAATAAGACACCCAGAGTAGCCAAAGCAATCCTTAGCAAGAAGAGTGAAGCAGGAGGCATGACAATACCAGAACTTAAATTATACTACAGAGTTATAGTAACAAAAATGGCATGGTATTGGCACCAAAATATGCATGAAGACCAGTGGAACAGATTAGAGACACATACACAACCCCAACTAAATATAGTTATCTCATACTAGACAAAGGCACCATAAACATACATTGGAGAAAAGATAGTCTCTCAACAAATGGTGCTGAGAAAACCATCTGCAGCAAAATGAAATTAAACCCCTTTCTCTCATGCTGCACAAAACTCAATTCAAAGTAGATCAAGGACCTAGGAATTAGACCAGAGACCCTGCACCAAATAGAAGAAAAGGTAGGCCAAAATTTTCATCATGTCAGCTTAGGACATGACTTTCTTAACAAGACTTCTGAAGCATAAGAAATAAAATCAAGAATCAATAAATGGAGGGGAAAAAAAAGAAGAACCAATAAATGGGATAGATTCAAACTATAATGCTTCTTCTCATCAAAAGAAACAATAACATGAAGAGAAAGCCTACAGAATGGGAGAAAATCTTTACCATAAGCACCTCAGATAAAGTACTTATCTCTAGCATATATAAAGAACTCAAAAAACTTAACACCAAAAAAAAAAAAAAAAAACCCAATCAATAAATGGGCTCCCCAATCAACAAATGGGCTAAGAAACTGAGCGGACATTTCACAGAAGAAATACAACTGATCAACAAATGTATGAAAAAATGTTCAACATCTCCAGTAATAAGAGAAATGCAAATCTAAACTACTGTATGATTTCATCTCACTCCTGTTAGAATGGCAATTATCAAGAATACAAACAACAATAAATGTTGGCGAGGATGTGGGGAAAAAGGAACACTCATACATTACTGGTGGGACTGCAAACTGGTGTAACCACTCTAGAAAGCAGTATGGAGATTCCTTAGAAAACCTGGAATGGAACCAACCACCTTTTGACCCAGGTATCCCACTCCTCAGTCTATACCCAAATGACTTAAAAGCAGCATACTACCATGACACAGCCACATCAATGTTACAGCAGCTCAATTCACAACAGCAAAACTGTGGAACCAACCTAGATGCCCTTCAATAAATGAATGAATAAAGAAACTGTGGTATATATACAAAATGGAATACTATTCAGCCTAAAAGAAGAATGAAATTATGGCGTTTGCAGGTAAATGGATGGAGTTGGAGAATATCATGCTAAGCGAAATAAGCCAATCCCAAAAAAACCAAAGGTCAAATGTTTTCTCTGATATGTGGATGCTGATCCATAATGGGGGTGGGTATATGCAAGGGAAGAATGGAGGAACTTTAGATTGGGCAGAGGGGAGTGAGAGGAAGGAAGAGGGTATAGGGGTGGGAAAGATGGTGGAATGAGACAGACATTATTACCCTATTACATAATATGATTGTATGAATGGTGTCTCTATGCATCAAGTACAATCCATTTGTCGAAATGCATTCTGCTGTCATGTGTAACCAATTAGAACAAATAATTTTTAAAAAATATCATCCTAAGTGAAAGAAGTAATACACAAAACACTATATACTATATGATTCCATTTCTATTAAATTCTGGAAAAGGCAAAAACACAGTGACAGTAGATCTGTGGTTGCAAAGGCCTGGGTTGGAGAGAGAATGAACAGCAAACAACATGAGAGAATTTGTGGGGGATAACATTCATTCCATACCATGACTATTACCTATCTGTATCATGATTATGGTGGTGGTAACACACCTGTGTACACCTGCCGAAAGTCATCAAATTGAACACTCAAAATTCTATGTAAAAATTTTGTCTAAATAAAGTTCATACAGAGAGACAGAGATAAGAAATAGAGATACACACACACACACACACACACACACACACATATAAAGAGAGATTTTTTTCAATAGAAAATACAAAGTCACAATTTAAGGAAGTTAAGAATGAAAGGGGAAGTAGATGAGTCTGTAATCTCTTTGTTATACTTAAATAGGTGAAACAAATATCTGTGGGATTTTCCTCTGAAGTCATGTGAAAATTAAGTAAAAAATAAAAGTTAAGAATGATGAAATTGGAGTTAGAGTTGTGGCTTAGTGGTAGAGGCACCTGCCTGGCATATGTGAGGCCCTGGGCTTTATCCTCAGCGCTGTGTGTGTGTGTGTGTGTGTGTGTGTGTGTATAAAAGTCAAACAATCCATTGACAACTAAAATTATTGGAAAAAATTATGGAATCATCTGTAAATTAAAATAATAACTTTTTTCAAAAAGAATGATGGAAAAGGTTCTAAGGAATATCTTGGATTTTTGTTATTTCCTTTAAAAGCATATACCATGTGTCACCTCAAAGTTTTAAAATATTATTAAATTAAAAACATAATAAGCCACAATGAGCAACCACTAAACACCTACTAGGATGACTATAATAGAAGGAGGAGGGGGGAAAGAGTGGGAGGAGAAGAACAAAAAGAAGGAAGAGGAGGACAAAAAGTTTTGATAAGGTTATAGTGAAATTGGAACCTTCATATTTTATTGGTGGGAATGTAAAATGGTATAACAAACCAAAAATTTGATGGTTCTTCAAAAAGTTAAACACAGAATTACCACATAACCCAGAAATTCCACTCTTAAGTATATACCCAAAAGTATTAAAAGCAGATACTCAAAAAAATAAATATATATACACAAATGTTCATAGCAGCACTATTCACAATACAACCCAAAAGTCCATCAACTGATGAATGAGTAAATACAATGTGGTACAGTATTTCCTCCTTATCCTCAACAGATATGACCTTCAACAGATGCCTGAAACTGTGATTAGTACAAATACATCGTACATACTATGTTTTTGCCTATACATCTTTATTAGTCAGTTTTCTGCTGCTAAAATAAAATACCTGAGGCTAAATAATGTATGAAGAAATGAGGTTTATTTGGCTCATAGTTTTGGAGGTTCAAAGGCTAAGATCAAGCATTCTCGTCAATTCAGCCTGTGTGAAGGTCCCCGCTTGGTTCCATCACATCATGCTTTACAATGGTGGGAGCACATGGCAAGGGAAGAAGCAAGAGAGCAAGGAGGGGCCAGATTCTTCTGGTAAGAACTAACCAACCCTCTGGCAAAGTCTCAACAAAACTGCCTATATCCTTTCCCAGAGCTGCACCCACAATGACCTAAACTAAAGACCTACAACAAGGCTCCACTTCTTAAAGGTCCCACCATCTCTTACATCATCACACTGGGGACAAAGCTTCTAATACATAAAGCCATAGGGCACAAATCACATCCAAACCATAGCAATATACATACCTATGATAAAGCTTAACTTGTAAATTAGGCGGTAAGATGAAAATAATAACTAATAATGATACATACTGTGTAAACTGCCAACATCACTGCTCTCCAATTTTGGAGCTATTATTAAGTAAAATAAGGGTAATCTGAAGCACTGCAACACCAGAACACTAATGTGGTTACCAAGAGACTAACAGGCAGATAGAATATACGGCTGGACAAAGGGATGACTCATATTTCAGGCAGGACAGAGCAGGATGGTATAAGATTTCATCAAGCTACTTGAAACAGTATGTAATTTAATGCTTATGAACTGTTTATTTCTGGAAATTCCCTATTTTTGGACTACTGTTGACATCAGATAACTTAAAACTTGGAAAGTCAAAGTACAGACAAGAGGAGAACTATTGTAGATTCATACAATGGAATCTTATTCAGCCATAAAGAGAAATAAAGTACTGATGTGTGCTATAATATAGAAAAATCTTAAAAACATAAATGAATAAGGTCACTAGCAACTAGGGAGGCTGAGGCCGAAGGATCGCAAACTAGCAGCCAGTCTCAGCAATTTAGAGAGGCCCTAAGCAACTTAGTGAGACTCTGTCTCAAAATAAAAGATAAAAAGGGCTGGGGATGTTGCCCGGTGGTTAGATATCTCTGGATCCAATCCCCAGTAACAAAAAAAAAAAAAAAAAAAAAAGTTGGACACAAAAGGTAACATATTGTAGGGCATTACTTATATGAATATTCAGAATAGGTAAATTCCTAGAATCAGAAAGTAGATTGGTGGTTGCCATGGTTGGGATTAAGAGTAGAATAAGGAATGACTGCTTAATGGGTAGACAGTTCTCTTCTGGAGTAGTGAAATGTTTTAGAACTTTATGTAGGTGGTGGCTGCAAAAGTTGTGAATGTACTAAATGCTATTAACATGTACACTCTAAAATGATTGATTTTTTTTATATGAATTTCACCTTCTGATATTACGATATGTGTGTGTGTGTGTGTGTGTGTGTGTGTGTGTGTGTATACATATATAGTAGGTTTTGTCCCATGTTACCTAACTCACAATTCACATAGCCCTGTTATTTCCTAAGTGACTAAAACAATAAAGTAAAAATATTTGGCTTTGTGTCCTTAGTTCCTGAAGCAGTTTCAGAACAGCTTCAGAGTGATAAAGATGAAAAATAGTCTTTTGTTATAATGTTGGAACACTTTTGGGCCTCAGAAAGCAAAAGCTGACCTTCTCCTGCCCTTCTTTCACCTCCTCTTCCCCCCCCACCTCTCTAAAGTTGTCCATAGAAACTAGAATTTCTCTTCCCCAAGGCAGGACACAGAAACTACACCCCCCACACACACACATACACCTTTCTATCTTGGAAGTGGCCATAAAGAAATGCTCTGTCTTATCTGAGAGTGCAAGACCCTCATTTCAGAAGGAGTCTGGTCTCATACCTAAGAAGAAGGAATGCTGCACAGAGAGGCCAAGAAGAATGTAAACAGACTAGCCTTGCTTGTGGGTTTCCCCACTCAGCCTATTAGCATTAGGCAATGCCTTTTGTGTTCAATCACATTTCTAAACAGTTGTCTATGCTTCAGTGATGCATATACAATGAAATCTCCATGAGAAGCCAAGGAACAGGGTTTAGAGTGCTCCTGGACAGCTAAGCACATGGAAGCTTGGTTTACAGGAAGGGGAATTCATCCACATACCAGGAAGATGGCATGCACCAACTCACAGGGGAAGAAGCTCCTGCACTCAGGACCCTTCCAGATATCATGTAGTTCCCTATCTATTTATTTTTATCCTTTAAAACATGTTTATAATACAATACAACAATCATAACATTTACATTGTATAAAAGATAAGTAATCCAGAAACGATTTAAAGTATATGGAGGCTATACATAAATTATATGTAACTACTGTGTCACTGTATATAAGAAACTTGAGAATCTGCAGATTCTGGTATTTGAGGGGTTCCTGGAACTAACCCTCCACAAATACTAAGGACTACTGTATTCTACTTCACATGGCCTTGGGTAGGACTCCAGCAACTTTAGTCTAGAAATTCCTTCATGACACACAACATTAAAATCAAATACTCAACTTTACCTAGGTGGCAGTAGTTCTAAAAGGGGTGTTGTTGAATTAGTTATAATAGTTTCAAGGAAAATGCAGATGCCTAGAACTACCCTTAGACTTTATGAGAGTGCAATCCCATCATTTATTTTTTTTAAGTTCCAAAGACTAAACAAGAGGGGGTGGGGCTTTCATAGACAAGTATATTAGATACTATTATTAAACTAATGTTAAACTTTCTGATAACATACTATAGTAATTTAGGAGACTGTCCTTGATCGTAGGGAAAAATACTTAAGGATACCATATAACAATGTCTGACTTGCTCTGAAATGTTTCAGGAAAAAATTAAACATACAGATAAAACAAAAGGACAAAACGTTTACAACTGGTCAATCCAGGTAAAGGTTTATATGAGTGTTCACTGTATCATTTGTTCAATTTTTCTGTAAGTTTGAATTTTTCAAAATAAAAAGTTGGGGAAAGGAAAAGTTCCACAAGTAATCCTGGTTCTCTCTACAGCCTAAGAATCCCAAACTTCAGGTAATATCAGGAAGTCCTCTGATCCAAAATTCAGCTCTCTTCTTGCTACATAAAGAATTTCTCCCCTATCCCCTCTTCTGAGGATGAACAAATGGGTAAAGCTTTCTATTCCATGTAAGACAAAAGGTTGATAATTCTAAAGTATAGATTAAATTATATTTTAATGGGAGCGAGTTTGTTATTGTACCTTGAAAATTATTTTTATACCTATCCTAAAGGTCAGAGAGAAGGTGTAAGACTGACAGAAAGTTAATGGGTGCTTTAGGTAGTCAGGCACCACTGGAGGTAAAAGGGTCTAATTTACAATGACAGGCAGAAAACAACATGCCCAGACTATCACATATGCCCTGTTTATCACACAAAATCCAGGTGAAGGCTCTTTTTTCATCTAATGTATATTTAATGTATATTTAAGTACCTCCTATGTGCCAAGCACATTCCCTAACATGTACTAAATATTATATCACAGAGTTTTACAGAGAAGCAACACAATGTCACAATATTTAGAATCATTTCTATAAAAAAGAAAGTTATTTCCTAGGAAATGTATTCACTAACATTATAACCATACTAAATCTTTTCTTTGATGCTCACTAATTAGTACCAGTGACAGTGACAGCCTGAGAGAGTCATCAGAATATATTCAATGAAAATTCCAATTTTGTTCTATATTTCACTTTGAGAAATTACCTAAATCCTAAAAAGGGAAATAACATATGTGGCAATGACGAATGAGGATCAACCATTTGTTCCCAAAGGAAGCCAACATCTTTACTACCACTTACCAAGCCAGCAGTAAGAGAAGGTGCAGACTGTCCTAGGGACTGATTTCTCATTCGAACCAAGTTAGATGCTTCTCCTGAAGATTGCCAAGTCACCTGTCCCACACTGCTGTGTACACTGCTGGACAAAGGGAGCAGCTGTTTACCTTCAAACACAAGGGCCAAAAAATATATATGTAATTATTTATTGATAAATGAGTGAAAAAACACAGGTGCAATGATGTCAAATGGATAAAATCACATTAATACAAGGTAAGGTCTTCCTTATCCATTTTATAATCTACAGTACATTAAAATTTCTAAATGTCTTGGTGGTGATGAGAATTGCAAGTAGGACACTAAAATGAACTGACTATTTTCAATATTCAACACCATGCCAACCTCCCACCTTGACACCCACCATCAGTATGGGAGTTTTCCAACCCCTTCCAACCTACTTGGTTTCTCACCAACTCAGTGCAACCTGAGTGGTGCAGACAAATTCTCCTGAACAAGTCTGGCCCTTAGGATTCAGAAGGCAAACAATCTATACTGCTCTTAGAAGACTCCATGTGTTCAATCCAGATTTACTGACTGCTTTAATCTCATTCAAAATTAATGAAAGTTACCTGTAAAGACTAAGTGTCTATAAAACAACAACAACAACAAAAAAGACTAAGTGTCTAGAACCCAGTAACTTTCCAGCTAAGGGGCAAGCCCCACTTTCCCACTTTCTTCACAACACTCTTTGCACTGCTGCTAGTTCAACCAAAATAAATGTAGTGGTGTCATTTCCTTCCCTAAAAATTTCCATTTAAACTACTGTTTAAAGAATTAAGTCAAACATTTTAACATTTTAAAAGACCCCCATAGATCAAGATTATCTTCCTGGTCTCATCTCCTTCCACTCTCTTTCACACCCATTCACTCGCTCAACTTCAACATTATGCCTTGTACTTTCAATTGGCTTAATCTTAACCACCTAATTCACTTAACTCTTCCTGTGCCAGCAAAATCCTAGTTATTTAGAGTTTTCTTATTTTTGCTGCAAACAAAGTATGAAATGACTCATTTGGACAGCAATTTAGTGAAAGTGAACATAAACAACTAAGATGCACAAGAAAGATTAAGGATTTCACTTTGCCATTATCAATGTTTTTATACTCAAATTTTTTACAATGAGTCTGTTTAACTTTTTAATCCGAAAAATGCAATATATTTTTAAAAATCTAGTTATCTTTCAAGTCTCTTTTCAAGTGTACCCTTTACTGGGAAGCCTTTCCATAAAATTCTCACAAAAATCATAATATTAGGACTGGGCATAGCTCAGTGGTACAGCACTTGCCTGGTATGCACAAGACCCTGGGTTCAATCCCCAACATCAAAAACTAAAATTTTCACAAGTCTAGTAAAGCCTGCATACCTGCCTTCTTTACTTCATTTTGCAAATCTTACACAATCCAATAAACAACCTGCCTACTTTTCACCTATGTATTCTAAAGGAAAAAGAGCTTGTTGATTCATCCTACCCACACAGAAAAGGTTAGTATCATATCCCTCTTCAAAGTAAGAGCCTGTTTGGTAAAAAGGTTCATACAACTTAAGAGCCCAACTTGAGTACACACCAGTAAGAACATGAAGCATAATTGACAAGAATTTTTTTATATAATAACTTTATTTTTTTTTTAATGTGGTGCTGAGGATAGAACCCAGTGCCTCACATGTTAGGCAAGTGCTCTACCACTAAGCCCCAACTGCCAAGAATTTGAGGAAAATAAACAACATAAAATGGGGAAATATTATGTATAAATAGAAACTAGCCCTTTAGTAAAACAAATAACACACACACACACACACAAAAATCTTTTAAAAATCCTAATTACTATTCCTAGAATAATTCAAAAAGCTATTGCATAAAATACTCCCAATTAAAGATAACAGAGTAAGGGTTGAGGGTGTAGCTCAATGGAAAAGTACGTGCTTAGCATAATGAGGACCTGGGTTCCATCCCCAGCACCAAAAAGTAAAAAATAAAAAAATGTAGCAGAGTGAGCACATGCTTTTATCTTTTGTCCTCCAGGCCATAACAAAACAAACAGAGACTGACTATTTAGAGGTGAAAATATTTTTTAAAACGGCTGTGGGGATAGCTCACATGTGTAGCACACACGAGGCCCTGGGTTCAATCCCCAGTACCACCTCTCACCCAAAACAAAACAAACAATTTTATAAACAAATAAAATATAAAACCAAATAAAATACAAATAAAAAACAAATAAAATTTCAAGGAGTGATTGTTTTAGTTTGTTTTCATATTTTGTTTTCTTTTGGGGAGAAGAACCTAAACCAAATATGTGGATCAGAACCAATGAAACTGGAAAGGTACAAGCTATAATAAGCACAAGGTAGGCTTCAGGTAAGAGGAGTATCAGTTGCCGTGCAAAATCTTAGGTTCAGTACTCAGAAATGAAAATACTTAAGAAGGCATAAAGCAAGACACAATGCTGAAATCAGATTACATGCAAATTCTATAGACAGAACAGTCAAACCCAACTACATTTCCACAATATATCACCTAGTAGTCATAAAATTACCTCACAGGATAAACAGGATTTAGTATTTCAGATTAAAAGACTGGATTCTGGTTGTTAGGTACTCAAAGGAAAAAGACTTAATCCATTTGTGTACAATGTGTCAAAATGCATCTAATAATTTTTTAAACTTTTAAAAATCTAATTAAAAAATCTATTCACTCATGGACAATTAGAAGATAATTGCATCTCTAAAAGATGAACAGACTTCTATAGAACAGCAAATAAGAATTGTCTATATGTGATTAAATACATAACTGGCAAAGTAAAAATTTCAATACAAGAATGAGAAGATAAGAAAGGAATAACCCTGAAAGGAACTAAAAGAAAAACTGAAAATTTTTACCATTAAACAAAGGAGTATGATAGGATTATATTTCTTCTCTATTTAACCAACATTTTTAGCTATGGTCAAAGTATATACTCTTTTTTTTCATACTCTATTAATTGACTAAAATCATGTTGCATCTTAATTGCCTTCTCTTTACACCAACACTTCTTTGTATATTTCCCTTGAATTTTTAAATTGCCTTTTCATTGGAAGATATTGGGAAGCCTATGGTTTGGGGAATGGAGAGAAAAAGAATCAAAAGGAAGAAAGGATGTGAAATCTACAAAATAGGAGGAGAGGGAAATCAGATCGAGGGGGAATGCAGCCAGAAGCACTAGTTATCCAAGAAATATCTATCAGTTCAGGTGGTTAGCATTTAGAGTTCAAGAAGACTACCTAAAGTTCTATACAGATTCAATGCAATTCCAATTAAAATCCCAATGATGTACCTCGCAGAAATAGAGCAAGCAATTATGAAATTCATCTGGAAGAATAAAAAACCTAGAATAGCTAAAGCAATCCTCAGTAGCAAGAGCGAAGCAGGGGGTATTGCAATACCAGATCTTCAACTCTACTACAAAGCAATAGTAACAAAAACGGCATGGTATTGGTACCAAAATAGACAGGTAGATCAATGGTACAGAATAGAGGACATGGACACAAACCCAAATAAATACAATTTTCTCATACTAGACAAAGGTTCCAACAATATGCAATGGAGAAAAGATAGCCTCTTCAACAAATGGTGCTGGGAAAACTGGAAAACTATATGCAATAGAATGAAACTAAACCCCTATCTCTCACCCTACACAAAACTCAACTCAAAATGGATCAAGGACCTCGGAATCAGACCAGAGACCCTGCATCTTATAGAAGAAAAAGTAGGTCCAAATCTTCAACTTGTTGGCTCAGGATCAGATTTCCTTAACAGGACTCCCATAGCACAAGAAATAAAAGCAAGAATAAACAACTGGGATAGATTCAAACTAAAAAGCTTTCTCTCAGCAAAGGAAACTATCAGAAATGTGAAGAGAGAGCCTACAGAGTGGGAGAATATCTTTGCCAACCATACCTCAGATAGAGCGCTAATTTCCAGAATCTATAAAGAACTCAAAAAACTCTACACGAAGAATACAAATAATCCAATCAACAAATGGGCTAAGGAAATGAACAGACACTTCACAGAAGAAGATGTACAAGTAATCACCAGATATATGAAAAAATGTTCAACATCCCTAGTAATAAGGGAAATGCAAATCAAAACCACCCTAAGATTTCATCTCACCCCAATTAGAATGGCGATTATCAAGAATACAAGCAACAATAGGTGTTGGCGAGGATGTGGTGAAAAAGGAACACTCATACATTGCTGGTGGGGTTGCAAATTAGTGCAACCACTCTGGAAAGCAGTGTGGAGATTCCTCAGAAAGCTTGGAATGGAAACACCATTTGACCCAGCTATCCCACTCCTTGGCCTACACCCAAAGGACTTAAAATCAGCATACTACAGAGATACAGCCACATCAATGTTCATTGCTGCTCAATTCACCATAGCCAGATTGTGGAACCAACCTAGATGCCCTTCAGTTGATGAATGGATAAAGAAACTGTGGCATATTTATACAATGGAATATTACTCCGCAATGAAGAATGATAAAATTATGGCATTTGTAGGCAAATGGTCGAAATTGGAGAATATCATGCTAAGTGAGATAAGCCAATCTCAAAAAACTAAAGGACAAATGATCTCGCTGATAAGCGGATGAGGACATATAATGGGGGGTGGGAGGGGCTAGCATTAGGTTTAGGGTTAGGTTTAGAGTTAGGCTAAGGAGAGCAGTAAGAATGAAGGAAAGAAGGATTGTGTAGAGGGAAAAGAGGGGTGGGAGGGGTGGGAGGGGTGGGAGGGGTGGGGGGGAGGGGAAAAATATAATAAACATCATTACCCTATGTAAACGTTAAAAAAAAATAAATAAATAAAAAAATAAATAAATAAATAAAAAAAAAAAAAAATAGAGTTCAAGAAGAAGATATAAGAAGAGAAAAAAGCCTTACCTAACTAAGAGTGTTCCATACAAGACTACAAGACTAGCAAAGAGACTGTCAAGATGCTGAGTCAGCCTAAAGCACAAGAAATAAAATTAAGAATCAATAAATGGGATGGATTCAAACTGAAAAGTTTCTTCTCAGCAAAGGAAATAATCAATAATGTGAAGAGAGAGCCTACAGAATGGGAGAAAATCTTTACCACACACCTCAGATACAGCACTAATCTCCAGCATATATAAAGAACTCAAAAAACTTAACACAAGGGGCTGGGGTTGCGGTTCAGTGGTGGAGCACCTGCCTGGTTTGTGAGGCACTGGGTTTGATCCTCAGCATCACATTAAATAAATTAATAAGTAAATAAATAAATAAATGATACTATGTCCATCTGCAAAAAAAAAAACATAAATCAATAAATAGGCTAAGGAACTGAACAGACACTTCACAGAAAAAATACAAATGATCAACAAACAAATGAAAACAATGTTTATCAACTCTTGTAATTAGAGAAATGCAAATCAAAACTACTCTAAGAATTCATCTCACTACAGTCAGAATGGCAATTATCAAGAATACAAACAATAAGTGTTGGCGAGGATGTGGGGGAAAAGGTATACTCATACATTGTTAGTGGGACTGCAGATTGGTGCAACCACTATGTAAAGCAGTATGAAGATTCCTTAGAAAATTTGGAATGGAACCACCTTTTGGCTCAGCTATCCCACTTCTTGGTTTATAACCAAAGGATTTCAAATCAGCATACTATAGTGATACAGCCACATCCATGTTTACAGCAGCTCAATTCAAAATAGCAAAACTATGGAACCAATCTAGATGACCTTCAACAGATGAGTGGATAAAGAAAATGTGGTACATATACAAAATGAAATATTACTCAGCTTTAAAGAAGAATGAAATTATGGTACTTGCAGGTAAATAGATGTAACTGGAGAAGATCATGCTAAGTGAAATAAGCCAATCCCAATTAACCAAAGGCTGAATGTTTGAAAAGTAGATGCTGATCCATAGTGGGGGGTGAGGAGGGAAATATGAAGGAACTTTGGGTTATGTGGAGGGGAGTGAGGGGACAATTGGGGTAGTGGGGATGAGAAGGACAGTAGAATGAGACAGACATTATTACCCTATATACATACATGTCTGATTACTCTACTAGTATGACTCAGCACCATGTACGTAGCCAGACGAATGAGAAGTTATGCTCCATTTGTGTACAATGTGTCAAAATGCATTCTACTGTCATGTAAAATCAATTAGAACAAATTAAAAATTTTCACAAAAAGATGTGAGGAGGCTGGAGTTGTAGCTCAGTGGTAGCATGCTTGCCTAGCCACATGGGAGGTACTGGGTTTGATCCTCAGCACCACATAAAAATAAACTATTGTGTCCATCTATAACTAAAAAGAATTTTTTTAAAAAGATGCTGCGTCAGTTGATACAACTTTAAATATTAACAACACAGTCCCACATTTCTTTTTGTTTTGTGGTTGTTGTTTGTTGTTTGCTTTCTTTTGTTGTTGTTGTTGTTGTTGTTGTTGTTGGGATTAAACCCAGGATCTCACACAAGGAAAGATGCTCTCTACCACTCAGTGACACCCCCAGTCTCCCACCTTTAAACAAAATCAGATATTTACCTGACAGAGAACTGGCCAGACTTCCTCTCCTCAACTTACAGTCATCCTGACTAAGTTGTCGCTGAAGTTTAGCTTTTCCAGTAGATGAAAAGATGTCAGGATTACTGAGCTTCCTGAAGAGCAGGGGACTAAGTCCAGTTACCACATCCTTCAAAGAAAAAAAAGAGTAAAATATTCGTTTTTAGTTACTTTTCTGAAGCATAAGAACTTTGCATTGAACATTTCCACAACATTCATTAGGTAAAAGGTGTCAACATTCTATATTTTTCACTCCATTGCTAAACCCAGAAACAATGTAGTTCTTAATAAAAGGTTGGTAAACTATGAGAGGACATGAATTTTTTTTTTGTACCAGGGGTTGAACCCAGGCATGCTTAACCACTGAGCCACATCCCCAGCTGCATCTTTTTTTTTTTTTTTTTTTTTTTTTTTTTGAGATAGGGTCTCCCTAAGTTGCTTCAGGCCAGCCTCACACTTGCAATCCTCATGCCTCTGCCTCCTGAGCCACTGGGACATGGGATATTTATAAAATGCCAAAGGAAAAATAGAGAAGGCTCACAAGATGACATAAGACATTTTGATAGAAAATATTTATTCATAATGAGTACACTTTTAGTTATATTTATTTATTTACTTTTCTCCTTTTATTTACACTCTTCCTATATCCAGAAAAGAAAAGTTTTTTGGGTTTGTTATTGTTGTTGTTTGAGACAGGATCTTATTATGTTGCCTAAGCTGACCTGGAGCTTCTGAGCTCAAGCAATCCTCCAGTCTCAGCCTCCCAAGTAGCTGGGACTATAGGCACAGGCCGTGACATCTGGGTTAGGTTTTAAATAAATCATCAAATAACAAACCTTCCTTTACCTATTTTATAAAGTTAGAAATACCACTAGCATCCAATTAGTCCTGAATTAAAACTCAGAGTTTTATCCATGTGCCTATAATAAAAGCCAAGCACGTTTTCCAAAAAAAAGTATAAAAATACTATGGAGAAGACAGAGATAATATGAAACACTGACAGTGTTTCCCTTTTGCCTCATTTTAGTCTTGCTCATCCCACTCCACCTCAATGCCTCTTCCTCCTCACTCAGTAAACAATATACAACATCATCAAGATGTAGATGTTTTTAAGGGAAAGTCCACCTAATTAATAGTATTAACAGGAAGGTAGCTACTATGGTTTGGTTGTGGTTTGTTCACATGGTGGAGGCTTGATCCTCAATGTGGTTATGCTGAGAAGTAATGGAACCTTTAAGAGTTGGGGGACTAATGGCAGGTAATTAGGTTCCTGGGAGTGCTCCTGCCATTAGGAAGGATCTACAAAGATCCTGGATAGTTCGCTCAAGAAAGAGTTGATATGAAAAGAGCAAGCCTAGCCCCTAACTCTCTCTGGCTTCCTATTTCACTATGTGATCTCCCTCTCATAAGTACTCCCACCATGAAGCCATCCACCATGCTATAATGTAGACAAAGGCCCTCAACAGAAGAAGCAGATGATCTTAGATCTCCAAAAGAGTAAGCTAAATAAATATCTTTCTTTATAAAGTTCCCAGTCTTGGGTATTTTGTTACAGCAAAATAAGATGGACTATTTTAGAAGCTATAACAAACATATAAGTAGTGTATCAAACTAATCTGGATTTTATAGGGACAAAATAAGAAGCATAAGAAGAAATAACTAATACCTATATCATTCAGCACTTGAAAAACAAGACTCAGGACTGGCAGTGTAGTGCCTATCTAACATGCAAGAAAGAAGGGAAGGAAGGGAAGGGAGAAAGGAAGACTAAGTAACTGGCACCATGGAATACTAAAAGCCACAAAGGAAAAAAAATGGGGAAAATGTCCACTTCTCTGAGACAAGATAAAAGAGAAGAAACTCTCTAAGGTCATATGTTGATTTATGAGTTCATTAAATGGGAAAACCCTAATATTGGTTGGTAGTGACCATCCAGAACATAATTTGCCAACGTTCAAACACAAAAATGGATTCAAGGATAAAGGGAAAGTCGAGATACTGACTCATCAAAGTAACCTATGTATCCAGGTAACTGTAATGGGAGTGAGCAATGAGGAAGGAAAATTGAAAACAATAGTTAATGACGCAAAAATGTAGCAAGAAAGCAGCCTATACTTTTATCATTTGGTGTGTCAAGAATGAAACAATTCTTATAGATCAAGGAGAAATCATGGAAAGAAGCTAGGTTTGGGCAACAGTGCTGGTAACCCACTACAAAGAGCTGGTCTCTCACTGCCCTGGGTGGAGGAAAGTAAAAAGAGATCTTGGAAGATGCCAAACTAGAGTGGATATTCTGTATGAAGGCAATGTGGAGAGGGAAAAGTTCCACCCCAAAAAAACTTACAACTGGGGTTGTGGCTCAGTAGTAGAGCAATTGCCTGGCATGTGTGATGCCCTGGGTTCAATCCTCAGCACTGTATATAAATAAATAAATTAAATAAAGGTCCGTTAACAACTAAAAAATATATATTAAAAAAAAAGGGCTGGGGAGATAGCTCAGCTGGTAGAGTGCTTGCCTAGCAAGCACAAGGCCCTGAGTTCGATCCCCAGTACCGCAAAAAAAAAAAGAAAAACTTACAACTGAGCCAGAAGAGAGAACCAGCACCTGGATGCCTGCTACACTCTATAAATGACAATCAAGCTTCGCCAAAAGAGAAAGAATAACCGAGAGAGAACTCAATTGGCACCAATTACGAGAAAAACATATCCTTTTCAATCTCCCAATTCCCCACTAGGACATACCAAAGAAAAGAAGCCAGAAAACAGAAGGAAGAAAAAAATGAAAGAATGGATCATGACCTTTCTTATTCCTAGCCTCCTCTGTCAAAACCTGGCAAAGGCCGGGCTGGAGTTGTAGCTCAGTGGTAGAGAGCTTGCCTAGCAGGTAGGAGGCACTGGCTTGGATTCTCAGCACCACATTAAAAATAATCATAATAATCATAATCATAATAATAATAACAATAATAATAATAAAAATAAAAAATAAAGATATTTTTTTAAAACCTGGCAAGGAGAAGAAAATATAAATTAGATATGAAATTTAACTTTAAAGCTCAGCTGTCTTTTTAACTTTTCTGAAAGTATATTACTTTTGCATAGATACACACATACAAAAGCATGTAACTCAGTAAATTTTCACAAACTGAACATACCCATGTACCTAGCATCAAAATTAAAAGAAAGGACTGGGGTTGTGGCTCAATGGTAGAGTACTTGCCTGACATGTGTGAGGCACTGGGTTCAATCCTCAGGACCACATAAAGAGTAATCAATTAATTAATTAATTAATTAAAGGTTCATCAGAACTAAAAATACATTAAAAAAAAGATTAAAAGAGATATAATCAGGTGCTGACCACATAGTCCATCATGTAGCATGCTTGACTAGCAAGCACAAGGGCTGGGGTTCGATTCCCCAGCACCTCACAAGGAAGAAAAAAAAAAAGAGAGAGAGAGAGATAATCAGCATCCCAGAAAGTCCCCTTGTGCTTCCTTCTAATCACTATCTCTGATATCCCCCAACCCCAGGAATCTCTGGCTTTTAACAGAGTAAGTACAAAAACTTGATATGAATGCAATCACTCAAAATGAACACTTTTGCACCTTGCTTCTTTTGTTCAATTAGACTAAACGTTTAAAAAAAATTTAGTTGTAGATGGACAACTTTTCTTTTATTTATTTTTATGTGGTGCTGAGGATCAAACCCAGTGCCTCACTTGTGCTTGGCAAGCAACTCTACCACTGAGCTACAAATACAGCCCCTAGAATGAACTTTTTAAAATAGCAGAGCATTACTGAATTTACTTAGAAGTAATCAGAGGACAGGATTAGAAAACAAAGCAAGTAAGGCAGAACCACATGTAGCCCTAGAGAAAGAAAAGGGACATAAGAACTTCCTTACTAACTTCCAACCATACTTCTTAAAGTTTTCTACATTTCTAATACCTTACAAGCAAACCTACAGGTTTTGTGTTCAATGGAATGCCATTGTACTCTCATAAGAAGCTCTTCCTAGTTGGGCATAGAGGCACACAACTGTAATCCCAGTGGCTCAGGAGGCTGAGGCAGGATGATTGTGAGTTCAAAGCCAACCTCGGCAACAGCAAGGCATTAAGCAACTCAGTGAGACCATGTCTCTAAATAAAATACAAAATAGGGTTGGGGGTGTGGCTCAGGGGTCAAATGTCCCTGAGTTCAATCCCCAAAACCAAAAAAAAAAATTGAAAGCATTCCCTCTAAGAGCTGGAACAAGACAGGGATGCCCTCTTTCACCACTTCTACTCAACATCGTCCTTGAAACTCTAGTCAGAGCAATTAGACAGACCAAAGAAATTAAAGGGATACAAATAGGAAAAGAAAAACTCAAACTATCACTATTTGCCAATGTCATGATTGTACATTTAGAGGATCCAAAAAATTCCACCAGAAAACTTCTAGAACTCATAAATGAATTCAGTAAAGTAGGATATAAAATCAATGCTCATAAATCTAATGCATTTCTATTCATAAGTGATGAATCCTCTGAAAGACAAATTAGGAAAACTACCCCATTCACAATAGCCTCAACAAAATAAAATACTTGGGAATCAATCTAACAAAAGAGGTGAAAGACCTCTACAAGGGGCTGGGGAGATAGCTCAGTCGGTAGAGTGCTTGCCTTGTAAGCTACAAGGCCCTGGGTTCGATCCCCAGCACCAAAAAAAAAAAAAAAAGAAGCCAGAACACTACAGAATGAAATTAAAGAAAACCGTAGAGGATGGAAAGATCCCCCGATGTTCTTGGATAGGCAGAATTGATATTGTCAAAATGACCATACTACCAAAAGTGCTATACAAATCAATGCAATTCCAATTAAAATCCCAAGGATGTACCTCATAGAAATAGAGAAAGCAATCGTGAAATTCATTTTGAAGAAGAAGAGACCCAGAATAGCTAAAGCAATCCTTAGCAGGAAAAGTGAAGCAGGGGGTATCACAATACCAGACTTTCAAATATACTACTGAGCAATATAATAAAAACGGCACGGTATTGGCACCAAAATAGATAGATCAATGGTACAGAATAGAGGACACAGAGACAAACCAACATAAATACAGTTATCTCATACTAGACAAAGGTGCCAAAAACATACAATGGAGAAAAGATGGCCTCTTCAGCAAATGGTGCTGGCAAAACTGGAAGACCATATGCAGCAAAATGAAACTAAACCCCTATCTCTCACCCCACACAAAACTCAACTCAAAATGGATCAAGGCCCTTGGAATTAGGTCCAGAGACCCTGCACCTAATAGAAGAAAATGTAGGTCCAAATCTTCATCATGTCAGCTTAGGACCAGACTTCCCTAACATGACTCCCAAAGCACAGAAATAAAAACAGGAATCAACAATTGGAATAAATTCAAACTAAAAAGTTTTTTCTCAGCAAAAAAAATAATCAACAATGTGAAGAGAGAGCCTACAGAATGGGAGAAAAATCTATGCCACACACACTTCAGATAGAGCACTAATCTCCAGAATTTATGAAGAACTTAAAAAACTTTATACCAAAGAATACAAATAACACAATCAATAAATGGGCTAAGGAAATGAGCAGATACTTCACAGAAGAAGATGTACAACTGATCAATAGATACATGAAAAAATGTTCAACATCTCTGGTAATAAGAGAAATGCAAATCAAAATTATCCTAAGATTTCATCTCACCCCAATTAGAATGGCGATTATCAAGAATACAAACAACAATAGGTGTTGGTGAGGATGTGGGGGAAAAGGTACACTCATACATTGCTGGTGGGAATGCAAATTGCTGCAGTCACTCTGGAAAGCAGTGTGGAGATTCCTTAGAAAACTTGGAATGGAACTACCATTTGACCCAGCTATCCCACTCCTTGGCCTATCCCCAAAGGACTTAAAATCAGCATACCACAGTGACACAGTCACATCAATGTTTATAGCAGCTCAAATCACAAAAGCTAGATTGTGGAACCAACCTAGATGCTGTTCAATAGATGAATGGATAAAGAAACTGTGGTATATATACACAATGGAACATTAGATGGAACATCAGCCATAAAGATGGAATTAGAGAATATCACACTAAGTGAAATATGCCAAGCCCAAAAAACCAAAAATCAAATGATTTCTCTGATAAGTGAATGATGATACATAAAGGGGTTGGGGAGAGAGGCAAGAATGGAAGAAGGATGGATTGTATAGAGGAAAATGAGGGGTGGGAGAAGGTGGGGGGAAAGAAAAATAACAGAATGAGACAAACATTATTACCCTATGTACATGTATGATTATGCAAATGGTGTAACTCTACTTCGTGTACAACCAGAGAAACCAAAGTTGTACTCCATTTGTGTACAATGAATCAAATTATTTTTAAAAAATCTCTTCCTTTCTGCTTAAATTAGGTTATATTGTTTTCTATCATTTCTATAGTCAAATGATTCTTAAAATAGGGAGTTAAGGAGAAGAAGGCATCAAGGATGACAGTTTTCTGGCTTGGGTGGTATGCTCGGCAGTAAGAGAATACAGAGGAAAAACAAGTTTACAAATGAAACACTGCTATGGCAATAGTAAATATTAGCAAAACTACAAACCACAGTAGTTTTCCAACAACCATTAGGGAACTATAAATGTTGAGTCCAAAAGAAAGAAAACCAAATCAGACATGAATAATTCTCTTCTTGGCTAAAACAGTGATTTTAAAAGTATGGTTCCCCAAACTAGCAGCAGTGAACTTGTTAAAAACGCATGTTCTCAAGGTTTCAAGATGGCGGACTAGAGGGCGGCTGCATTTCATGTTGCTCCAGGACGCAGAATTCAAAAGAGGAGATAGTGAGAGACTTGGGACCAACTCAAAGCGGCCGGGTGAGTCTCTCCCGTTGGGGAGGCGTCCCGGATGGGACAGTAGTCCCGGAACGCAGGGAACTTTGTGAAGTAGAGTTGCCCGGCGAGACGCCCCTCCCCCTGCTGGAGTGGTAAACACGGACAACTGGGAACATCGTAGAGGTGGCTGCTCAGCACAGCGCTTGGACTCGGAGCAACCACTGGGGCTCCAGGCGGCTGCCTGAGGAGGAGCTGCGTGGCGAGCTGTTTGGACTCAGAGCGACCACTTCTGAACACCGGGGGGTTGCCCGGAGGAAGAGGAGGAACGTGGCGGGTCACTTGGTCTAGGAGTGACTGCATCAGAGCTACAGGCGGTTGCCAGAGAAGGAGACGAGTGGTGAGTTGTTTAGACTCAAAAAAAAAAAAAAAAAAAAAAATGCATGTTCTCAGACCTCATATCAGATCTACGAAATCAAAAATTCCAGTGGTGAGTCCAGAAATCTGTTTCAACAAGCCATCCAGGTGATTCTGAAGCACACCAAAGTTTGACAGCAATAAGAATAAATCAACAATTTGCTATACGATGCCACCACAGAGGCTGATCAACTGTGAGGACTCTGTAACAAATTATTTGAAATTGATAATCAAGTATTCAAGTTTGTAACTGGTTTACTTTCCACATCAAATGAATGTAAGTGCTATGATCGTAAAGCTATGTCTCCTTAAAATTCATATATTGAATTCCTAACCCCCGTGGTGACAGTAGTAAAAGATGGAGACTCTGGGAATTGACTAGGTCATGTGAACAGAGCCCTTATGAATGAGATTACAGTCCTTACAAATGAGACCCAAGAGACATCTCTTACCCTACCACCACGAGAGACACAGCAAGAAGGCTCCATCTATGAAATAGAAAGTAGCCCTCCCCAGAGACCAAATTTGCCAGCACCTTGATCTTGGATTCCCCAGCCTCCAAAATTGTAAGTAATAAATTTATATTGTTTATAAGCTACCCAGTTTATGGAATTTTGTTATAGAAGCCCAAATACATTAAGACAGCAGGCTTCGGGTAAATCCTATAAAAGTCAATTCGCTTGTACAGTAATATTCTTTTTATTTGGGGAGGGGGGTTAACTGGGGTTTGAATCCAGAGGCACTTAATGACTGAGCTACATTCCCAGCCCTTTTTATTTTTTATTTTGAGATAAGGTCCTGCTAAGCTATTCAGGACCTATATAAATTGCTTGGGCTAGTCTTGAACCTGTAATCCTCCTGCCTCTGCCTTCTGAGTTGCTGGGATTATAGGCACGAGCCACATGCCCAGTTGATAACATTCTTTCTGAAGTGAGATTTTTTTTAAAGTGGAATTAGAGGTAGCAAGGCAGGAATTATATATAACCTATATTTCTCCATTGTAGTATCCATTATTCAAAAACAAAACTCAGGCTTATTCAATCTCTCCATGTTCCTTTCAACTCTTAGAGTTTATTTCTTTCTCTTTTAACTCGAGACTACTGAATTATGGATATTTTTCCTATTGCTGTAGGTAGTCCTCACAGACTTCCCTACCCGTTGGCTCAGAACCATCTCCCTCCTTCAAATCTCAGACTAATTTTACCCACAAGACTAGCAATATACTTATATTATGCTCTTAAGGATAGGATTCCAAGTAGGCAAAGGATTCACAGCTGAAAATAGGACTATACACATTAAAAACTTATGAGGTTGAAAAAAAATGGGTTAACTCTCATTGGAAGCTGACTTTTCCCACATGACTAGCGATCCAATTGGCAAAGAGAATTCTATATCTGTGACAAAACCTACCCTGCCAAGAGTCAAATGCCACCACATTTATCAAAGTCCATTCTCTTAATCTATATTAAAAAGCCTCTGAATGATATCTACATGCAAAATAAATGAACCTTGACCCATAATTCAAGCATATCAGCACAACATGCAAAAATTACTCTAAATGGATTGTAAAGAAAACTTAAAAGTATAAAACTACTTTCAGAAGAAAAAATTTTAAAAAATATTTAACTTTGAGGTGGGTAAAGTTCTTAGGACATAAAGTACAATTTTTAAAAGAATGACTTTATAAATTAAACATCAGCAAATTTTAAAACGTATGCTCTTCAAAAAAGACTTAAAGAAAATAAGGGCTGGGGTTGTGGCTCAGCGGTACCATGCTCACCTAGCAAGCAAGAGGCCCTGGGTTCGATCCTCAGCACCACATAAAATAAAAATAAAGGTACTGTGTTCACCTACAACTAAAAAATATATTTTTTAAAAAAAGAAAAGAAATCAAAAACAAGGATAAAATATTTCCAAAACACACCTGGTAAAGAACAGTCATTCAGTATATATAGAGATCTCTCACAAGCCAATAAAAACATGCAAAAAAAGGTAGACTAGAGGGAGGCTGAATTCCTTGTCACTCTGCTCCATAACTCAGGATTCAAACAGAGGAAATACTGTCTCTCTGTGAGGCAGTCTTCGCTGCTCACCAATCCCCTGCTGTTTAACCCCTTTGTCCACCACCATCATCCGCCATCTGCCAGCATAACGCCTACTGACTGCCGCCATATCATCCACCATTTGCCCATTTGCCAGTCTCTTGCCTGCCGATCACCTGTCTTTCACCTAACATCGCCCACTGCCCATCATTCACCCACTGACTATCCATCGTTAATCTGCAAACCACCTGAGGATCACCAGCCCATCGCCTGCTGCCCACTGCTGCCTGGAAGTTCACTGTCACAGTGCCTGCAGGTTTGGTTACACATGGCTGCCACCATTTTGGGGCAACAGCCAAGGACTGCAGGTCTGCTGCCCAGCCACCACCATCTCAGGGTGTGGCCACCTTGGTCTGGGACTCGACTCAGGCCAGGGCCTGAAGATACATTGGGGTATCTGCAGGTCTGGCTGCACCTGAGGTTTTTCTGCTTGGTGTGATAGTGGTTGCCATCTGGCTTTCTCTTTGCAAGGTCACTCCTTTGTGTGAGCACATCCTTGGGGGTATCTCTGCAAGCTGAAAGGGCACTGAGATCTTGGGACTGCAGCAAGATAGTCTAGGGAAGCTGAAGTCCAGGTCCATTAGATTGCAGCTGGGTTTGTGCGGGCCAGTCTGAGTATGGAAAGCCTGTGGAAAGTCAGAGAGTTGGGGCAAATTCCCTCGGGGGAGCACAGGTGGACGAAACTAGAGAAAACTGGGCTCTCTCCAGCTCAGTGAATCCTGAAGTGTACAGGGATGGAAGGGGCCAGCTACAACGGATGGGAAGACTACAAGGGGGTGTGAGGGCATCTTGCTATCAGCTCACCCACCCAACTGATCGGGCACCCTCTGGACTAGAGTTAGCATCAAACTTCAGACAACCCCACCTATCGGTGAAGAAGAGAAGCTGAGAACACTTCTGAAAGCCAATGGAAGCAATTACTCAATTTTCCATTAAGACTTTTCTCTTTTTTTTTTCCACCATTTGTTTCACACCACTACCATCTTTGAATCCGAATATTTTTCATACATCAATTTATTGAGGAATAGGATGTCTGAATAGTATATGACAGTTTTGTGGGGTATTCCTATATTTTTACTTTTTTAAAAATATTTTTGTTTTAGTTGTAGGTGGATGCAATATCTTTATTTTGTTTTTATGTGGTGCTGAAGCTCAAACCCAGGGCCTTACGCATACTAGGCAAGCGCTCTACCACTAAGCCACAACACCATTCCCTGTTTTTACTTTAAAAAAAAAAAATCTGTCTCCCTAGATTCTCTTTCTCATTTCTTTCATGCTAACAGCCATCCTCTATTAATTCCTCCCTCGCTCTTACTATAATTTTTTTCCCCATCTTTTATTCCTCGCCCTCATAAACATCACATCTTACACTACTTCTGGTCCCTCACTGTCCATCATTTAAAACAGTAAATCCTTTTAGCAAAATTACTGTTTTTATTGTAGACAATAATTGAATCCTTCCTTCATTTCTGTCTATTGTGACACAACTGTTAATAACACCTTAAGAGGAGTCATTGGTTTAAGGTGGTATATCGTTTGCATTGGATACTGTTAATATTGGTCTCCCCCTTAAAAGTGAGGTACTAGAAGCCTTCAGAGACACTAAACAACTACAGGGTAGAATCTGTACTGCCTCAGCTCTGTACCACTAGATGAGAAGATACACAAACAACATGAAAAAACAAGGGAACAAAGTGCCTCAAACAAACTAAGATGTTCCAACAACAGAATCCATAGACAACACAGTAGAAGAAATGTCAGAGAAGGAGTTTAGAAAATACAGAGACTGATCTTCAAAATAAAGGATGGTATTGAAAAGAAAATACAGGAAGTGAAAGATCACTTCAATGAAGAGGCAGAGATTATAAGCAGGAATCAAGCAGAAATCCTCGAAACGAAGGAAACAATAAAGCAAATTAATAATTCAATAGAAAGTATCAACAACAGGCTAGACCACTTAGAAGACAGAACCTCAGACAATGAAGACAAAATATGTACATAAGTTGACTGCACAGAGAGGATGGTAAGAAACCATGAACACCACTTCCAAGAGGGCTGGGATTGTGGTTCAGCGGAAACAGCACTTGCTTAGCATGTGTGAGATACTGGGTTCAATCCTCAGCACCATACATAAATAAATAAAATAGGGGTACCTGACAACTAAAAAAAAATTTTTTTAAACTTCCAAGAAATATGGGATAACATGAAAAGACCAAATTTAAGATTTATCAGAATAGATGAAGGCATGGAGATACAAACCAAAGGAATGCACAACCTTTTCAATAACATAATATCAGAAAACTCCCCAAATCTAAAGAATGAAATGGAAAATAAAGTACAAGAGGCTTACAGGACCCCAAATGTACAAAATTACAGCAGACCCACACCAAGACACATTATAATGAGAATGACTAACATACAGATTAAGGATAGAATTTTAAAGGCTGCAAAAGAAAAATACCAAATTACATATGGGGGAACCACTTTGGATCTCAGTTGATTTCTCAACCCAGACCCTCAATGCCAGGAGGTCCTGGAATAACATATATCAAGCTCTGAAAAAAAATGGATGCCAATGGGCTGGGGTTGTGGCTCAGTGGTAGAGTGCTTGCCTAGCATGTGTGAGGCACTTGGATTCAATCCTCATCACCATATAAAAATGAATAAAGGTCCATCAACAACTAAAAAAAGAAAGAAAAAGTAAATGGATGCCAACCAAGAATTTTATATCCAGCAAAATTAAGCTTCAGATTTAAAGATGAAATAAAAACCTTCCACGATAAACAAAAGTTAAAAGAATTCACAACTAGAAAACCTGCACTACAGAACATTATCAGCAAAATATTCCATGAGGAGGAAATAGAAAAAAAACAAAATGAAAACCAGCAAAGGGAGCAACTACTCTAAAGGAAATGTCAATCAAAGAAAAAACTAAGTCAAGTTAAACAAAATGACTGGGAATATTAATCATATCTCATTAATAACCCTGAATGTTTATGGCCTAAACTCATCAATCAAAAGGCATAGACTGGCAGATTGGATTTAAAAAAAAAATAAAAAAGATTCAACAATATGCTGTCTTCAAGAGACTCACCTCCTAGGAAAAGACATCCACAGGCTGAAGGTGAAAGGTTGAGAACAGACATATTATTCATATGGATTGTGTAAACAAGCAAAGGTTTCCATCCTCATATCAGACAAAGTGGACTTCAAACCAAAGTTAGTCAGAAGGGATAAAGAAGGACATTTTATATTGCTTAAAGGAATCATACACCAACAAGACATAACAATCATAAATATATATGCCCCAAACAATGGAGCATCTCTGTACATCAAACAAACCCTTCTCAATTTCAAGAGTCAAACAGAACACAACACAATAATACTAAGTGACTTTAAAACACCTCTCTCACCACTGGAGAGCTCTTCTAACAAAAACTAAACAAAGGAACTATAGAATTACATGACACAATCAATAATTTAGACAATATATACAGTATTTTATCCATCACTGAGTGAATACACTTTCTTCTCAGCAGTACATGGATCCTTCTCTAAAACAGAACATATGTTAAGTCACAAAGCAACTCTTGGCAAATATTAAAAAAAAAAAAAAAGAAATACTACCCTACATTCTATTAGCTCATAACAGAATTAAACTAGAAATCCATGATAAAATAAAAAATAGAAGCTACTCCAACACCTGGAGACTAAATAGCATCTATTAGGCTAAAAGGAGAAATTAGGGAGGAAATAAAAAAAATACTTAAAGGTAAATGAGAACAACAATACAACATATCAAAATCTCTGGGACACTATGAAGGTAGTGCTAAGAGGAAAGTTCACTGCATTGAGTTCATACATTAAAAGAATAAAAAGTCAACAAATAAATGACCTAACATTACATTTCAAAGTCCTAGAAAAAGAACAAATCAACACCAAAAGCAGCAGAAGACAGAAAATAATTCAAATCAGAGCTGAAAATGAAATTGAAACAAAAGAAACAATTCAAAAATTGACAAAACAAAGTAAGTGCTTTGAAAAAATAAATAAAATTGATAAATCCTTAGCCACACTAACAAAGAGAGAAAACTCGAATTACTAAAATTCGTGATGAAAAAGGAAATATCACACAGATACTACTAAAATACAGAAGATAATGAAAAACTATTTTGAAAATTTATACTCATATAAAATAGAAAATATTGAAGACATTGACAAATTTCTAGTGACATTTGATCTACACAAACTGATGCAGGAGGACATATACAATTTAAACAGATCAATTTCAAGCAATGAAATAGAAGAAGCCATCAAAAGCCTACCAACCAAGAAAAGCCCAGGACCAGATGGATTCTCAGTCGAGTTTTATAAGACCTTCAAAGAAGAATTAACACAAGTACTCCTCAAATTATTCCATGAAATAGAAAAGGAGGGAACCCTTCCAAACTCATTCTATGAGGCTAATATCACTCCTATACAAAACCAGAAAAAGACACATCAAGGAAAGAAAACTTCAGACCAATATCCGTCATGAATATAGATGCAAATATTTTCAATAAAATTCTGGCAAATTGCATACAAAAATATATTTAAAAGATAGTGCACCCAATCAAGTGGGGTTCATCCCTGGAATGCAAGGTTGGTTCAACATATGGAAATCAATAAATGTAATACATCACATCAACAGACTTAAAGACAAGAATCATATGATTATCTCAACAGATGCAGAGAAAACATTTGACAAAATACAGCACGTCTCCATGTTCAAAACACTAGAAAAAATAGGGCTAGTAAGAACATACCTCAACATCGTAAAAGCTATCTATGCTAAGCGCATTGCCAACATCACTCTAAATGAAGAAAAATTGAAAGCGTTCCCTCTAAGAACTGGAACATGGCAGGGATGCCCTCTTTCACCACTTGTACTCAACTTCATCCTTGAAACTCTAGCCAGAGCAATTAGACCAAAGAAATAAAAGGAATACGAATAGGAAAAGAAGAACTCAAGTTATCACTATTTGCTGATGACATGATTCTATATTTAGAGGATTCAAAAAACTACAACAGAAAATCTCTAGAACTAATAAACAAATTCAGCAAAATAGCAGGATATAAAATCAATACCTATAAATCAAATGTATTTCTATATATATGCAACAAATCCACTGCAAGAGAAATTAGGAAAATTATCCCATTCACAATAGCGTCAACAAAAATAAAATACTTGGGAATCAATCTAACAAAAGAGGTGAAAGAACTCTACAATAAAAACTACAGAACACTAAAGAAAGAAATTGAAGAAGACCTTAGAAGATGGAAAAATATCCAATGTCTTGGAAAGGCAAAATTAATACTGTCAAAATGGCCATACTATCAAAAGTGTTCTACAGATTCAATGCAATTCCTATTAAAATCCTAATGACACTCTTCATACAAATAGAAAAAGCAATCAAGAAATTCATTTGGAAAAATGAATAGCCAAGGCAATCCTTAGGAGGAAGAGTGAAGCAGGAGACATCACACTACCAGACGTTAAATTATACTACAGAGCAATAGTAACAAAAAATGACAAGTATTGGCACCAAAATAGAAATGTAGACCAATGGCACAAAATAGAAGACACAGAACAAACCCACATAAATACGGTTATCTCATACTAGACAAAAGTGCCAAAAATATACACTGAAGAAAAGATAGCCTATACAACAAATGGTGCTGGGAAAACTGGAAATCCATATGTAACAAAATGAAATTAAAGCTGTATCTCTCACCCAGCACAAAAATCAACTCAAAGTGGATCAAAGACTTAGGCGCTAAAACAGAGACACTGCACCTAAAAAAAGAAAAAATAGGCCCAAATCATCATGTTGGCTTAGGACCTGACCTCTTTAACAAGACTCCTAAAGCACAAGAAGCAAAATTAAGAATCAATAAATGGGATGGATTCAAACTAAAAAACTTCTTCTCAGCAAAGGAAACAATCAACAATTTGAAGAGTGAGCCTACAGAATGGGAAAAAAATCTTTACCACACGCACCTCAGATAGAGCACTAATCTCCAAGATATATAAAGAACTCAAAAAACTTAACACCAAAAAACAAATAACCCAATCAATAAATGGGCTAAGGAACTGAACAGCCACTTCACAGAAGAAAAAATACAACTGATCAATAAACATCTGAAAAAATGTTCATCATCCCTTGCAATTAGAGAAATGCAAGTTGAAACTGCTCTAAGATTTCATCTTATTCCAGTCAGAATAGCAATTATCAAAAATACAAGCAATAATAAGTGTTGGCGAGGATGTAGAGAAAAAGGTACACTCATACATTGTTGGTGGGACTGCAAACTGGTGCAATCACTCTAGAATGCAGTATAGAGATTTCTCAGAACACCTGAAATGGAATCACCATTTGACCCAGCTATACCGCTCCTTGGCCTATACCCAAAGGACTTAAAATCAGCATACTACAGTGATGGAACCACATCAATGTTTACAGCAGCTCAATTCGAAATAGCAAAACTATGGAACCACCTAGATGCCCTTCAACAGATGAATGGATTAAAAAAATGTGGTACATATACACAATGGAATGTTACTCAGCCTTAAAGAAGAATGAAATTATGGCATTTGCAAGTAAATGGATGGAACTAGAGAAGTCATGCTAAGTGAAATAAGTCAATCCCAAATAACCAAAGGCTGAATGTTTTCTCTGATAAATGGATGCTGACCCATAGTTGGGGTGGGTAGGGAAGAATGAAGGAACTTTGGATTGTATAGAGGGGAGTGAGGGGAGGGGTGGGGCAGGTGGGAATGGGAAGGACATTAGATTGAGACATACATTATTACCCTATATACATGTATGAAAAAAATTTTAAATTTTATCACTGTCCAAAAAATAGTTAATGAAAAAATAAATTTAAAAAAGATATGTAAGAGTAAAAAAAAAAATGCACAAAAAATTGAGGAGACATTTCAACAATGTACAGCAACTGAATATATGAAACCATCTTCAACATTATTTCTTGTGAAGGAAACACAAATTTAAATAAAACCAGAGATAACACCAGCAAAATGGTGTATACTACCATTCCAAATTCTTATCCTCCCACACAAACACCAAAAAACAAGCAGAACTGACAGAACCAACTTCATCAGAACTCTGAAAATAGTCAAAGGTTTACAGTAACGAAGAGAAAACTTAATCGAGAAGTCAATTGCTGAGGTTGGCTTTGAACTTTTGATCCTCCTGCCTCTGCCTCCCAAGCCCCTGTGATTACAGGTGTGCACCACCATGACTGGCAGTTGTGTTGATTTAACTTGTCTAAGGAACCACCTAAAGAGCAAGACGTGATCTTCTCATTACACCTGAGAATCAGATCAAAGTGGAAAAGGTGCAGCTAATACTCAAAAACAATGAAAGGCAATCCAAACACCCAAAGCCACCTGGAACAAAAGATTATAACTGAGACATAAAACAGACCACCTAATGTTGGCAAGGACAGGGAAGAGCTTCTTTGGAAAATTAGGGCAATCAAAAATATCTGTGTGTTCTAGGTAATTTAGAAAGTCACATGCATGTCCAGGTAAATTGTATATTCAGGAAAGATCTGAAAAGACCTTAATCTTTCACAGTGTTCTTCAGGATCAAGTATGCAAATCTAGCTGAGTATTGAAATAAAGTCCCAGCAAAAAGCAAAGCTATAAGACTGACAGAAGTGTGTGTGTGTGTGTGTGTGTGTGTGTGTGTGTATGTGTGGTGTCAACTCCTGGTGATCAAAAAAATCTAAACATGACAAGAAACAGACTTTAATGACCAAACATGGAAAAGAACAGTTTCTGCAAACAAGATAGGGAAAATGCATTACACAGATTACTACAGTCTTCAATAATCAAAAGAAACTAGAAAGTAAATAGAAAGAAGCTGATTTCCAAAGTTACCAATATTTACATGTTCAATTTTCCACAAAAAAAATCACAAGGCACACAGAGAACATTAAAGTATGGCCCATTCAAAGGAATAAAATAGGGCTGGGGAGATAGCTCAGCTGGTAGAGTGCTTGCCTTGCAAGCACAAGGCCCTGAGTTCAATTCCCCAGTACCGCAAAAAAAAAAAAAAAAAAAAAAAAAGAATAAAATAATGAAATAAGGCGTCAAGGTATATGCATGCAGTCCCAGTTTCTGGGGGTAAAGGGCCTAAAGCAGGAGGACCGCCTAATAAGCCCATGAGTTCAACCTGGGCAACATAGCAACAGCACACCTCCAAAAAAAAAAAAAAAGGGTAACAAAATAAATTGACTCAAACTTCCATCCCTGAAGAAGCCCAGACATTGGACTTAGTAGTAGACTTAAATCAATTGTCACAAATACGTTCAAAGAACAGAAAGAAATCAGGAAACTAATGTATGAACAAAATAAGAATATCAACAAAAAGATAAGACAAATCATTCTTTTAAAAAACAAACTCTAAAGACAAAAAGGAAAGTAATTAAAATAAACTGAATAGAGGAATTTAACAGAAGATTTGAGCATGCAAAGACAGAATCAACAACTAAAATTATAAATTCCACAAAGC
This sequence comes from Sciurus carolinensis, assembly GCF_902686445.1. Taxonomy (NCBI): domain Eukaryota; kingdom Metazoa; phylum Chordata; class Mammalia; order Rodentia; family Sciuridae; genus Sciurus; species Sciurus carolinensis. The sequence continues at coordinate 174,356,926 of NC_062213.1, forward strand.
AGAAGAAAAAGAGTTTTTAAAAAAATGAACAGAACTAAAGGGCACTGAAGAATATGGTCAAGTGAAACAATGTCTGAATTATGGGAATTCAAGAAACAAACAAGAGAGAGAAAGGGGCAGTAAGAACATGTGAAGAAATAATGGCCAAAAAATGAAAGACATGAAAGTACATGTCCCAGTTCAATAAACTTCAAGTCAGTTCAACTAAAAGAAATTCACATAGTGACATATGTAACTGCTGAAGCCAATAGTAAGTTTACAGTATTCAAAGTAGCAAGAGGGAAGAAACTTATAGAGTACAGAGAATCCCTATCAGTCTAATGGCTGATTTCTCCCCAAAACACAGACTCCAGAACGAAGCAGGACAGCACATTTAAATAGCTGAAAGAAAACACTATTAACCTGAAATTCTATTACCTACTAAAACTGTCCTTCAAAAATTAGGGAGGAGGGCTGGGGTTGTACTTCAGTGGTAGAGTGCTTGCCTGGCATGTGTAAGGCACTGGGTTCAATTCTCAGCACTGCATGTAAATAAATAAATAAAATAATGTCCATCAACAACTAAAAAGAAATTTTTTTTTAAATTAGGGAGAAATTAAAACACTACCATATAAACAAAAGCTGAGGGAGTCAGTTAACACTATACCTACCCTATAAGAAATGCCAAAAGGAGTGCTTCAGATCAAAATAAAAGGATACTAAACAAAAATTTGAAGTCATATGATAAAACAAACAAAAAAAATTCCAATGAAAGTAACTACATGGGTAAATACAAAAGTCAGTGTTATGGTATTTTAGGTTTGTAATTATACTTTTTTTACTCTATGATTTAAAGACAAAAGCATTTTAAAAAATGATAAATCTATGTTACTAGACACCCAATGTCTGAAGATGTATCACAAAAACAACATACAAGCCAAGTGCAGTGGTACATGCCATAATCCCAGCAACTCAGGAGGCTGAGGAAGGAGGATTTCAAGCTCAATTGTCATCCTTAGCAACTTAATGAAACCCTGTTTCAAAATAAAAAAAGAGGGCTGGGGATATAGTTCAGGTGGTACTGAATCCAAGTACAAGGCCCTGGGTTCAAACCCCAGCACCACAATAAATAAATAAATAAATAAATGAATAAATAAATAAAATAAAATAAAAATAAAATAAAAAAAAGAACGGGAGATGTAGCTCACTGGTAGACAACCCCTGAGTTCAATTCCCATTACAAAATAAATAAATAAATAAATAAGGTAAATGGAGTTGTATAGAGTTTTTGTATGCAATTAAACTTAATTTGGTACCAATTCAAATCAGACTATAATAAATTTAGGATGTTACATGTAGTCTCCATGGCAATCAAAAAGAAAATCTAAAAAGTATACACAAAAGAAAATGAGAAGAAAATCAAAATGGTTTTCTCCAGAAGAATCAACACAACAGAAGTAACAGAGCAAGTGAAAGAAGTGTATAAACATACGTGACAAAAATGCTTCAATAATTAAAAACATCCTTGAAGCAAGTGAAAAATTTAAAAGTCTCAGCAAAGAAATAAAACAAGTTTTTTAAGAAAAGCCAAATGGAAACTTTCAAACTAAAAACTACAATGACCAAAATTAAAAACTCAGTGGATAGGCTAAACAGCAAAAAGAAGAGGACCAAAGAAGGAAACAGTGAAAATCAAGACAGAAGAAAATAAATCACTCAATATGATCAACAGACTGAAAACAATGAACAGAGACTTAAGAACCTGTGGAACGATGACAAAAGATCTAAAGTTCATGTCATCCAAGTCTCAAAAGGAAGGGAGAAAGAGAAAAAGGCTGAAAAAGTACTAAATTATAAATAATGACTAAAAACGGGCTAAGTATGTCAAGAGACATAAATCTACAGATTCAAAAAGCTGAATGAGATCGATCGTCTGCGATCCAGGAGCCATCTTGGGACTGCAGTGTGGTGGAGCCTATGGAAACTGAAACCCAGATTTGTGAGGTACCGGAAACCTTCAAAGGGACACTATAAGTCTACAGGGTAGAAACTGTACTGCCTCAGATCTCCACGGCTAGATGGGAAGACACACAAACAGAATGAAAAAAAGGGAATAAAGCACTCCAAACAAACCAGGATGCTCCAGCTGTAGACTTCATTGACAACACAGCAGAAGAAATGCCAGAGGAGTTCAAAGTTTACCTAGTAAAACTGCTCCACAACTTTGAGGAGAGGAGATGGTGGCTCCCGCAGGGTGAAGCTGCCCTCCCACCCACCCTCCTGTCCACTGAGGAGAGAGCTGGTGATTCCAGAAGGGGGATCTGTATGGCCCAGCTGGGGGACCCCAAATATTCCCAGGTCAAGAAGACAGACCTGCAACCCTGCCCTTGTCTCCAAGACAGAAGCCTCCAAACCCCATGCCATGCTTGTTGCTCTGAGAACAAACTGAGGCTGGAAAAAAAAAAGCTGAATGAACCCCAAATAAAATAAGCCCAAAGAAATACATGACAAGACACATCATAATTAAAATTCTGAAAAACCATAAAGAAAAAGAATGAAAGCAGAGGAAAACTAACACTCTGTAAGAAGATCATTTGAATGGCAAATTTCTCATTGGAAACCACGAAGTCCAGAGGAAGTAGCACAATATTTATCATGTGTTGAAAAGAACCAAGAAGCAATATACCTGGAGGAAATTATTTTGGGAAATAATTTGAGAGACTTTAGTGGCAGCAGATTTAACCTACTAGAAAGACTAAAGAAAGTTCTCTAAAGGAAATCTAAAAGAAAGGATATAGAAAGAAATGTACATAAACACATTAAACTTTCCTTATACAACATTTTAAAACTTGTTAAAATACATTTTACAATACAAAACATGAATTGAAATTAGAAAATTTCACAAATGAGGTGAAAAACAAGAAAAAAATTAAAAGAATATATCATTTAAGAAAGACTAAACTCAGAAGAACACAAGACAGACAATACCTTAGGAGACTTCTTAAATACAATGGGAGTTGTATTTGTTTAATGAAGAAATTAAAAAAAAACTTTATAGAAAATTATATGAAGAGAGGCAAAGACAATTCAATACAGATGAATCTCTCTACTCTCCAGGAAAAAAAAAAAAAAAAAAAATGCAAGGGGCTAGGGTTGTGGCTCAGTGGGAGAGCAGTTGCCTAGCATGTGTGAGGCACTGGATTCGATCCTCAGCACCACATAAAAATAAATAAGTAAAATCAAAGTATTGTGTCCATCTACAACTAAAAATATTATTTAAAAATCAAAGCAAAGCTGGCATAGTGGCACATGCCTATAATCCCAGCAGCTCAGGAGGTTATTACAGGAGTATCACCAGTTCAAAGCCAGCCTCAGCAACTTATCAAGGCCCTAAGCAACTCAGCAAGATCCTGTCTCTAAACAAAATACAAAGGCTGGGGATGTGGCTCAGTGGCTGAGTGCCCCGTGGGTTCAATCCTCGGGTGCCCCGCCCCGGACAAAAAAATCAAGGCAAGGCAACAGAACAAATACTAGAAACACAAGTAAATTACTTCTCTGAAATTTAAAGAAACTGCAAAACTACATACTAAAAGAACCAACCATGTACATGAGAATAAAGATCCAAATGACCAACACCAGAATAAATTTTAGTAAAATTATTGGACCTTAAAGGAAATTAAAATCCTGTGATCATTTAAAAAAAGAACATGTGACTTATAAAAGAAAGACTTTAACAGCAATTCTTTATAACCAGAAGAAAATAGAATTACATATCTAAGGTACTCAAGCAAATGTAAGCCAAGGATTTTATATCCAGGAGAACTAACTTTCAAGGTAAAACATACAGCCAAATTATTATCAATGTGAAATAACTTGAGGAATATTGTTTCAACAGGCTAAAGAACAAGATTCAGACAATTAAAGTCACCAGAGTCACTTCAGTATACTGATTAGAATTATATAATTATTGGTAGAATTAAAAATAAATGTAAATTAAAAGGGAAAGCATATAATATATAATGGCTGTATGATCTGACAATGTAGATATAGGTCAACCACAAAACGTGGGTGGAGAGAGAATTTTGACAGCATATTAAAAAATGAGCAGTTTTCAGTAAACATTATTGGAGGTAATAGTATTGCCACTGGACACTGCTGCATATTTAATAGATAATAAAGAAAATGAGTAATGCATGGATATTCTAACTATATTCCAAACTATAAAGAAGTGCAAGACAGTGATCACTTTTTAAGTCAAGGTAATGATTACTTTTGAAGGGACAAAGGGGCTGTGATGGGATGAGGCACAGGGAGAGGAGTTTTTGGAATGACCAACAAAGTTCTTCTTGACCCAATTAGGGTTTCTAAGGATGTGTTTATTTTATAATCCTCTAAGTCATGTATCCATTTTTGGTGCTTTTCTGTACTTCTTATATTTTTACAATAAACAGGTCTTAAAAGGGAAAAGAGGAACCACAAAAATATATGTTCTGCTACAAAAATAAGGGATATTCTGACATACAAAAATTTATAGTAGAGACAAATAGGCACAATAAAAAACATAGATATTGGGCTGGGATGGTGGCTCAGTGGCAGAGCACTCACCTAGCATGTGTGAGGCACTGGGTTCAACCCTCAGCACCACATAAAAATAAATAAAATAAAGGTACTGTGTCCATCTACAACTAAAAACTATATTTTTAAAAATAATACTTAGTAAAGATCCAATACAAACAAGGCTTTTTTTTCTTTTCTTTTCTTTTCTTTTTTTTTTTTTTTTTCTTTTTTGGTACCCTGGGACACTAAATCGATGAGCTACATCCCCCTTTTTATTTTTGAGACAGGAGTCCACTAATTGCTTAGGACCTTACTAAATTGCTGGCTTTGAAACCTCAATGCTTCTGCCTCACCTCCCAAGCCGCTGGGATTACAGGCACAGGTTTAAATGAAAGAATTCTGGATCTCATTAGCAAAGAGGGAAATTTATTTAAAATACTAATATGCCTTTGAAATCTAATTAACAAAAAGTTCAATGAACAAAAAGTAGTAACCTGATAACAAGAGTTGACAAAAACATAGGAAAACATCACTGATCAAAATACAAATTGGCATAAATCACTTCAGAAAGTATCTGACAATACACCTAGCAAGAAAAACTCTTGCATATGTATGCAGGAGATATTCATAAGGTAATATTTACTGTAGCACTCTAATAGAGAAGATGGAAATAACTTGAGTCCATTACTATAAAAATAAATTGTCATTTATTCAAAATAATGCTGCATAGCGGTTAATGATTAATGAAATTGACTTAAATGTATTAACATAGATTGGAGTTGTCAAACTACAACTGGCAAGCCAAATTCCACTTGTAGTCAGTTATATCCGGTCAAGAAGGTAAAAATAATGTTTCTGTTTTAAGTGGTTGAAAAACAAATCAAAATAACAACATTTCATGAAATATTATCCTTAATATGAAGAATACGAAAATTATATGAAATCCCAATTTTAGTTTCTAAGCATAAACTTACTGGAACACAATCAATTAGTTATTTACATAATGTCTATGGATATTATCACACTATAATAGCATAATTGAGTAATAGTGACAAATACAGTATGATAAAACCTAAAATATTTGTTATCTGATCCTTTAAAGAAGATGCTTGCACATCTACAACACACGTAATTCTCAAAAACAATGTTGAGGGCCAGGGCTCAGTGGCAGAGCGCTTGCCTAGCGAGGCACTGGGTCAATCCTCAGCAGCATCATATAAAAAAAATTTTTTTAAATGTTGAGGGAAAAAAAAGGCAACAGAATAAAAGGATTCATATAGTATGACATAACTGACATAAAATTTAAAAACAAATACTGCTACATCTTGTTTATGGATAAATATCTTTAGTAAAAAAGGTCTCTCCCCTCCCCAATACAACATTTAATGCACACCATCTTTAGAACAGTTGTTTCCTCTTGAAGAAGGGGAAGAAAAAGGGTGCTAATGGTACCTCTAACATTTTACTTCTAAAAAATCTCTAAAGCATAAATGCTATTTACACTAGGCAGTAAGTACATAGTGTCTAAAGCACGTTTCTATAATCTTAATGTTTCATAATCAAACAATTTTTAACAAAATGAGAATTAAAATATCCAGAAATGATTACCAAGTAAGAATTTAATTTTTCACTGGGGCAAAAGAAATTCTATAAACATGGGTTTGGAATATATGTCAGTGGCAGAGGTCCTAGGACCCTAGCACCAAAAAGAAAAAAAAAAAAAAAGAAAAAAAGAGAGAGAGAGAGAGAGAAAATATAGACATAAGACAGGTATTTAGGGGCTGGGGAGATAGCTCAGTTGGTAGAGTGCTTGCCTCACAAGCACAAGGCCCTGGGTTCAATCCCCAGCACCGCGCAAAAAAAGAAAAAAAAAAAAAAAAGACAGGTATTTAGGTATACATGATCAAGTACTTTTTTCAAGACACTCAAAGACTTCATTTAGAACATATAACACCAAAGCCAGTGGGATGACACATGCCTATAATTCCAGGAGCTCAGAAGGCAAGAGAATCACAAGTTCAAAAATAGCCTCAGCAACTCTTACAGAGTTACAGAACTCATACAACTCAACAACAAAAACCTAGTTTGAAAGCAGACAAAGATTTAGACATTTCTACAAATAAGATATACAAATGGTCAATACAAAAATAAAAAGATGCTCAATATTATTACCTAGTAAGGAAATTAAAATCAAAAGGATAATGAAATACCACTTCACATCCACTAGGACAGCCATAATTTTACACAAAAGAAAATAACAAGTGTAGCAAAAACACAGAAATTAGGATCCTCATATATTGCTGATGGGAATATCAAAATGGTATATCCACTGTGAAAAACAGTTTGGCAGTTCTTCAAAAAGTTAAATAAAGGCTGGGCACAGTGGTGCACACCTATAACTCCAGCAACTCAGGAGGCTGAGGTAAGAGGATCCCAAGTTCAAGACCAGCCTAGGAAACTTAGTGAGAACTTCAGCCACTACAAGACTCTGTCTTGAAATGAAAAAATAAATAAATAAAATAAGAACTGTGGTTCAATCCCCAGTATACAGAAAAAAAAAAAAAAAAGTTAAATAAAGAATTATCAAACCAGGTGCAGTGGTGCACACCTGTAACCCCAGCAACTCAGGAGACTAAGGCAGAAGGATTGCAAGTTCCAGGCCAGTTTCAGTGACTTAGTGAAGCCCTAAGCAATTTTAACAGACCCTGTCTCAAAATAAAAAATTTAGAGAGTCAAACAGAAACTTGCATACAAATGTTTATAGCAGCACCACCCCACAAATACCAAAACAGAAAAACAAAAATGTCCATCAACTGACAAATAAACCAAACGTAATATACATAAAATGGAATACTAATCAGTCACAAACAGGAATAAAGTACTAATACATGGTACAATGTGATTAATAACAAAAAACATCAGTAAGTGAAAGAAGCCAGACACAAAAGTATACATATTATATACTATTTATAGGAAATATCCAGAACCCATAAAGACAAAAGACAGATTAGTGCCAAAGACTAGGGAAGGAATAAACTGGGAATGACTACTTAAAAAGCAGGAAATTTCTTTCTGGAGTGATAAAAATGTTCTGAAACTAGACAGTGGTGAAGGATACACAACCTCTGAATGTACTCAATGTCAATAATGGTAAGCTCCAGGTCTAATGTATTTCACCATAACTTAAAAAGTTGAAAAGTCTAAGCACTTTTATAATTAGGCTGTCTAGGTCCTACTTCGTTCCAAGAGCCTATTAATGTAAAAACAGCTAGGAACCAGTCACCTGGCTTCTCTGACTTCTTTTTTAATCTCTTTTGACTTTTGTCCTCTTCTACGTGGCTGGGCTAAAAAAGTGAGAGAGTCTAAAGACAGCTCTCACTGTCAGTTTTATGTCAAGGCCTGAAGGACAGTGGGGGTTGCCAAAGATCAGCTTCTACCATAGGCAAAAGAAAACAAGCTTTTCAGATCTTCTTCCATGCACAGGAAAGGACTTTCCTTGCACTCAAAATGATTGTCACCCAAAACTATGGGCCTAGAAGGAATAAAAGCATACTATAATTTTAGGTTTTCTATAACCAAAATAAAGGATATCTATATCATTCTAGCTAAGAACTATACTGGGGCTCAATATAGTTCTCAGGGCTATAGCAGGGAGTAGCTAGATGTTAACCAAACATGATTTTCTGTCCTTCTGGGCACAAGCTACATGACATTTTCCAGCACTCTACATGGCCCTGTAACTTAGTTCTGGGAAAGAAATATGGGTGGAGGTGATTAAGCCATTTCCAGTCCGGCCTGTCCGCCACTTTCCTCAGGTGGTCTTATAAGTCCTTGGTAGAAAAAATGAAGTCTAGGTTCTACCAAATTAGGTTCTTTTGAATACACCTCTGGTAGCACCTAGTGTTCTTTACTAAAATAAAGACCAAAAGCTGAGCTAATAACAGTGTTCCTTTTCTTTCACTGATCAAAAGCAGGACTTAAAATGTTCCTGTATTACCCAAACAAAACTATCTTGGTAACATTCCTTTGAAATTACTTAAGGGCTTTTTAAAAATTATTACCAACTATTTCTAAACTGCTTTTAAGAACATTCCTAAGTTCCTAACATAAGGCCTGACAACATTATAATACCAACAAATTAAGGGTTAAAGAATGTGTTTACCTGCTACTCAGCTTCTCCCTTAAGGAGCACTGCTATATTGAAGCTGGCATGCCTGAGATGCTATCAAAAATTTTAAAATGTGGGACCCCTGGGCTTAATCTGTTCTTAATTATATTCTAAAACCTAAAGAGAGTATGCTTTCCTTCTAAGCCAGTTACTTAATAAAGAAATCTGAAATTTTCTCTGAAGGGAAAATTACACAAATTAATGTCTCCCTTTCAAGCTGAACAAAGTAAGAATAGGTCAATAACACTAATCAAATCAAAGGTTAAGACATTTTTTTTCTATTGTATGTCTTTCTAAAAACATATTTTTTTGAGAATAGCAAAAAAATATGAACTCTATATTACTAAATTCTGTGCATGTATCTTGGAAACATGATAATTAACTACTATTGAGAGCTTCTTGATATCAGGCTGTCATGTTTCAAAGAGATTAACTTATTAAATCCTCATGTTTCAATGAGATTAACTTATTAAATCCTTACAAAAATGCTATGAAATAGGTAATAATATTATCTCCACTTTACATATGGGATAATTAAGGCTTAGAAAACTTAAGTAACTTGTCACAGAGTTGGAATCTGAAATCAGAATTTGACTCAATCTCATTCACTATGTATTCAGGCAAGAAGTACTTATTAAGGGGTGGAGATGTAGCCCAGTGGTATAGCACTTGCCAAACATGCACAAAGCCCTGGGTTCAATCCAGTAAGAAGGTGAAGGGTTGTTTGTACCTTCTTTTTTTCTTTCTCTTTTTTTTTTTTTTTTTTTTTTTGGTATGGGGTACTGAACTCAGGGACACTCAATCACTGAGCCACATCCCCAGCCCTTTTTTGTATTTTATTTAGAGACAGGGTCTCACTGAGTTGCTTAGGGCCTCACTAAATTGCTGAGGCTGGCTTTAAATTCTCAATCCTCCTGCCTCAGCCTCCCAAGCCACTGGGATTATAGGCATGTGACCCTGCACCCGGTGGTACTTTCTATATATAAAGTACAATTAGAGAGGCTAGAGATACAGAAGTGAGAAAAACAGACCCAAATTCCTTCCATCAGGAAAGCATCTATTCTAATGTGAAATAAAATAAATAACAAATATGTGACAATAACATGAATACAGGACATGGCTACAAAGAGGAGAAGGAGTGAGCAAGAGAGTTACCTTAGAAAGGCTGGTCAAGGAAGTCCTCTTTGAGATGATAGCTAAACAGGGACCTGAATGAAATGAGAAAGCCATATATCCATCTGGAAAAGGGCACCTCGGGTAAAGAAAACTACCAAGCACAAAAGTCCTCAAATAGTAATTTTTTCATGTCCTCAGGTAAAAGCATGCTTAACATACTCAGGAATTACTAAGGTGTGGCTAGAACTGATGGGCAGAGGAAGAATGGGAGAAAACGAGTTTAGAAAAGGACAGGATCAGATCACAAAGAATATCGTAGGATAAAGTCAAAATTTTGGATCTTGATCTAAATTGTGATGAATATCACAGAGAGGTAAAGAGGATGGTAAAAATAGAATCAGGAAGACATTTAGGAGACTTTTACAGTAATCCAGATGAGGCAGGATAGGACTAGGATAGTGGTGAAGATGGTGGGGAAACGCCTCATGCAATTTGAATGAAACACCAAACAGGCCAGAAAAACTAAATGTGGAATGTAAAGTTAAGAAAAGAATTAAAGAGTTTCAAGTTCTGGTCTGGGTAAATGAATGAATGAATGGCAGAACCATTTGCTGACATGGGAAAAAGTGGGGAAGCAGCAGACTGGCGAGTAAACATCAAGAGTTCAATTTTGAGATATATTAAGATTAAGAGATCTACTCAAATGGAAATGTTACACAGGCAACTAGAAACAGTAGTCTAGAACTCAGGAAAAAGGTCAAGAACAGAGAAACAAATGCAGGAATCATCAACACACAGATGGAATAAAAACCAAGAAAATGTAAGGAGAACACATAAAAAGAATAAAGACAGAAGCAGATCAAAGATTGAATTCCCTGAAGCACTTCCTATGAGACAGAAAGAAAATCAACAGAGCATGATCCCAAAAGTCAAACAGTGGAATGATCAACCATGTCAAACACACCAGGTCAAGTTATATGAAATTTCCTAAGGGACTGTTGTCGGCCTTTCTCACTGCCTAATCCCACAGTACTCAAAAAATGAACAAAGAAACTTGTTGAATCAAATGAATGGATAAGGGAGTTATAATCTTAATGAAGATATTTTAAGATGGGAAATATGATACCAACTGACAAGAATCAATCAATGGAAAAGAAAAATTAATGATGCAGAACCTGAAAAGATTACAAGAACAGAACTTTCTTTTCCTGTGCTGGGGACAGAACCCAAGGTCTCTCGTGTGCTAGGTTAGTACTCTACCACTGAGTTACACCCCAGCCCTCCTTTTGTTGTTGTTTTATTTCCCTTTACTACTTAAGCTACATCCCCAGCCTGTTTGGGTGTGAAAATTTTGTTTTATTTTTTTCAAGACAAGTCTCACTAAATTACCAGGCTGTCCTCTATTTTGTAATTCTCTTGCCTCAGTCTCCAGTCATTGAGATCACAGGTGTGTGCCACTGTGCCCAGCTTTTCAAAATTTTAATCAATACAAACTAATTGTGCAAATGTACGGGGTACAATGTGATGTTTCAATACATGTATACACTGTAATGATCAAATGAAGGTAATTAATATATCCACCAACTCAAACTTTGTGTGGTGAAACATTCAAAATCTTTGAAATGTGCAATACATTGTTAACTAGTTAACCTACAGAACAATGAACACCAGAATTTATTCCTCCAAACTGCAACTTTGTACCCATTTGCCTACATTTCCCCATCCCCTCTTCCTTCCACCTTCACTGGTTACCACTATGCTACTCTCTACTTTTATGACATCAACATTTTTAGATTACACATTATTAACACCATGCAGTATTTGTCTTGTCTGGCGTATTTCACTTAACAATGCCCTTCAGGTTCCTACACGTTGTGGCAAACAATAAGTTTTTGTTTTTTTATGGCTGAATAGTATTCTAGTGTGTGTGCATGTGTATACAAATATATATGTGTGTATATACATATATTATATATATATATATATTCATGTGTGTATAGATAGATAGATAGATAGATATACATCCCACATTTTCTTTATCTATTTATCTATTGACAAACAGGTTAATTCTGAATCTTGACTACTGTGAATAGTGCTGCAATAAACAAGGCAGTACAGATGTCTCTTCAGCATACTGATTTCATACCACTAGGATTGCTGCTTATGTTAATTCTAGTTTTGTTGTTGTTGTTGCTGTTGTTTTGGGCAGAAGGATCAAACCAAGGGCCTTGCACATGCTACACACATGTTCTACCACTGAGCTATACCCCTATTTTTTTTTTATTTTTTTATTTTTTGTGGTACTGGGGATCGAACTCAGGGCCTTGCACTTGCGAGGCAAGCACTCTACCAGTTGAGCTATCTCCCCAGCCCTATTTTTTAATTTTTTGAGGAACCCACTATACTGTTTTCTATTATGACTGTACTAATTTACATTCCTATCAACAGTATGTAAGTGTTCTCTTTTAGCCACATCCTCAATAGCACTTGTTTTATCTTTTTGGTAATAGCCATTGTAACTAGAGTGAGGTGATATCTCATTGAGATTCTGATTTGCATTTCCTTGATGATTAGTGATGCTGAGCATTTTTCCATATACCATGCTGTTTTGGTTAGTATAGCTTTCTAGTATATTCTGAAGTCAAATATTATTAATTCCTCCAGTTTTAAAAAAACAAAACTCTTAATTACATGCAACTCTTAATTAGGAGTCGGTCTTAAGATAGGAGCAGGAACAGATGACCCACACCAATAAGTGGGAAAGCAAAGAATATGGGTATGCATACACATAAGCCAAATGATAGGGTGAGCTTATGAAATCTCTCTTCTGATTTTCTTTTTTATTTTCCCTCAGTGAAACAGGAAGTAAAGGACAGAAAGAGTATTGAAGATTCAGGGGAAAAGAAAAATTAAACTATCATTTAAGAGTAGGAAAGTTGGGGCTGGGGTTGTAGCTCAGTGATAGAGCACTCGCCTAGCATGTGTGAGGCACTCGGTTCAATAGAGGTTCCTTGAGTCTTAGTTTACCAACTATGTCTTCAATTTCAAGCTCCAGTAATATCAAAGCAATTTTAGTTCTCTACATATGTTATACACCTTCCCTTGTGTGTTTTCTGTCCTATAGAATTTTAGATATTTTTTAGTTGTCAATAGATCTTTTAGTTATTTATTTATTTATATGCGGTGCTGAGGCTAGAACCCAGGGCCTTACACATGCCAGGCAAGTGCTCTACCACTGAGCCACAACTCCAGCCTTGTCCTATATTTTTGCAATGTACTAACACTGTAATGCAGGGTAGAGATGAGCCCATTTGTTAATTTTCAGTAGTACTAAGGGTATTCTAACCACTAAAATTGAACTCATCTTCTCCCATCCCCCAAAATCTTCCATTTCCTTTACTTGTCTATTTCTAATATACTACCATTATTATTCACATCACCCAATTTCAAAATATTTGCATAGTTTTCTATTGATTGATTCATTCATTCAATAAATTATTACTTAGCATCTACTGTGAGCACTCCTGGCTAGGCATTATCTTAGATAAAATGATGTCATAGCTCCGACCTTTAGTAATTTGCACATTAAAAGCAAAAACAAGCCAGATGCAGTGGCCCACACTTGTCTCAGAAGGCTGAGGCAGGAGGATCGAGAGTTCAAAGTCAGCCTCAGCAACTTGGCAAGGCACTAAGCAACTCAGTGAGACCCTGTCTCTAAATAAAATATAAAAAGGACTCGGGATATGGCTCTGTGGTTAAGGGCCTCTGGGTTCAATTCCTGGTACCAAAAAAATAAATAAATAAATAAATAAAATAATATAAATGACCACAAAAGGATAAAAGTACTAAAACACTGATCCACCAACTCATTCAGCAATTATTTATTCAGCACCTATATATACATAGGAATGGATTAAAGAATGTGTTACAGAAAGCTAAGAATAAATTAAAAAAAAATTTTAGTGGTAAATGGACACAATACTTTTATTTATTTTTATGTGGTGCTGAGGATTGGATCCAGTGCCTCACACATGCTAGGCAAAAGCTCTACCGGTGAGTTACAACCCCAGCCCCAATAATAAATATTTATCAAGCATCTATTTAACCACGAACTTTCCAATCACTATTTCATTTAACATCTTAGAACCCAAGTTCTTACTTTTTGGATCACAGAATTTTGAGAACTGGAATTTCAGGAGATTAACAGATTTTTTTGAACCGCAATTAAGGATTCTATAAGGATCTCACATGGAAATCCTTCACAGAAGAGTTTGAGTTACAACTTGGGTAGAATTTTAATAGTCAGAGGCAAGAAGAAAGAGCTTTTTAGACTAATAATTAAATAAGTATATGCAAACGCCTAACAATAAATATTTAATGAATGCATTAAAATATGAGAAGGTTGGAGACACAATGAATGAGACAGGTCACTAAGGAGTTCATTTTCTGATGAGATACTAACAGCCAATTAGAATATTTATTGACCAAATATCTATGTCTCTAAAAAATATTCAGACAAATAACTATGCTTCAAGCACTAAATTCACCCTAGTTATACAACAGTAAATTAAACAGCCTGGGCCTCCAAAAAACTTACTAAGAGACAAAATTATCTCAGTAAATCCAAGCTATGATGAAGAAAAGCAAGGACCCTAAGGAACAAAGAAAAAGAAAATCTAATTCTGATTTTTCTAATAAAGTGGAAAGTATTAAAGCCAAGTGGAGTGGCACATGCTGTAATCATGGCTACTTGAGAGGCTGAGGCAGGAGGAACCCAAGTTCAAGGCCAGCCTGAGTTACTCAGCAAGACTGTCTCAAAATAAACTAAATTTTAAAGGGGTGGGGGAGTAAACTGGGATATAACTAAGTGGTAGAAGACTTTCCATTTGCCTAGCATTCATGAGGCCCAAGATTCAATCCCCAAATAAATAAATATTTTTTTAAAAAAACAGGTTTCTGAAGATAGAGAAATGAATAAGTTCTGGTATTCTACTGCACAATAGGGTGACTGTAGATAACAGTAACACATTGTATACTTCAAAAAAGTTAGAAGATTTTGAATGTTTTACCACAAAGAAGGAAAAGAGGTCAGGCATGGTGGCACACACCTGTAATCCCAGTGACTCGGGGGGGCTAAGGCAGGAGGATGGTGAGTTCAAAGCCAGCCTCAGTAACAGAGGAGGCAGTAAGCAACTCAGTGAGACCCTGTCTCTAAATAAAATACAAAATAGGGCTGGGGATGTGACTCAGTGGTTGAGTGCCCCTGAGTTCAATCCCTGGTGCCCCCTCCTCAAAAAAAAAGAGTAAACGAGGTGATGAACAGGTTAAATTACCACGATTTGATCATTACACAGTGTACATATATGTCCAAAAACTCCATGGTACTCCACATATATGTGCAATTTTTATGTACTAATTCAAAAAAGAAATAAGGCTAAAAATTTTTTAAAGAGAAATGATCTCTTAACAAATATTTATTTAGCATTTAGCATTAGTTAGGTAAACAATGAGTTCCAATGTCTTTAAATAAAACACAGAATATTTTATAGGTTAAAGGCCTAAACACTGAGTAAATGCAGCTAAGGTATTTTAACAATCAAGACTAACATTTTAAAATGCTTAAATTTATAAAGTGGCAGTGGGAATAAAGGTTTGAAAGATGTTGTGAAGATAGTATCTGTATAACCTAACATTTCCCTAGCCCAGGAAATCAAGGGAAATGACAAGGCAAATACCACGTGTGCAATGTCAAATTTGTTGACAAAAAGGAAAGATGTAGGGAGAAGCCACTGACCTCTGAAGATTCAAGTCCTGCATCCTCATCAGAACTTTTTCATAAATACCAGCATAATATAAAGTATAAAAAAATACTATTCCGTGTCATAAAAATGGAGAACATTTACCACAATGAACAGAATCCATCCAGCCTCATAACACACACAACTGAAGTTTTTGACTTTCAAAATCATAAATTATTACAAATTATAGACTTTCAGAGTCACTATCAAGTCATAAAAATCACAAATTTAAGAACACAGGACTAGGGATATACTTAGTGGCAGAGACAGTGCCTAGCATGCTGAGGACCTGGGTTCAATTCCCAGCACACACACACACACACACACACACACACACACACACACACAAAAGAACACACATGCTAAGTCTATAGTAAAAATATTAAACCCAAAAACAGAAATGTAGAATAAAGAAAAGAGATTAGGTCTAAAGACTCAGAAGACTCTACAAGGTTCTGTAACAATGTCACTGACAGAGGACTAGAATCCTTGTTCCACATCCTAAGCACTTGCCACAAATAGAGTAAGTCTGCTACAGAATAGCATACAATAAAGGAAAAAACTAAGCACAGAGGACATATTCTCAAGGAACATTTTAGGAAACAGGAAGAGAAAAGAGACACAGAAGGGAGCAGTCAGGAAAGCAGCAGTGGAATGGATTATGACAAAAGAGAAGAAAATGTCAAGAAGGAACACCTGGTCAACAGTGAAAAACACAGGTCAGAAAGTATGGAGACTAGGGAAAAACTGAAATTTCTGTCATACAAAGGTCCCCAGGACTTCTACAGATTTCTCTGTGTAACTCTTTCACAATGAAGCTTTTCACAAGTAGCAGGCACTATATTTTAATTTGAAAAACAAATTTTAGTATCCTTCACAGCATATTCACAAAATGGAAAATTACACAGCAATTAAAAAGAACAACTATTTCTCTAAAGAACAACATAAGTGAGCTTCACAGACATGATCCAAGTGAAATAATTTAGTAATTAAAGAGCAAATTGAATGATTCCATTTATATAAAGTATTAGTTCAAAACTAATCTATGATGATAGTCATGAAAAGTTACTCTGGAGGACAGTAGTAAAAAAACAATGGAGCCATCAGGGGTACTGGAAATGTACTCCATCTTGATCTGAATAATGGTCATACGGGTGTATCTGTTCTGTAAAAATGCATGAGCTAAAAAATAAAAATTTTTTTAAAATGCATGAGCTAAATGAACCTTTGATTTGTGCACTCTAAGACAAACCTCAATGAAAATATAAACCAAATAGTAGTTACTAATGACTCTGAACATAATTTTGGGAAAGTGTAAGTGTACAAGACATACCAAGATATTAGGAATGTATACAAGGTAAAGAAACTGAAACAGTGAATACAAACTTTTTTTTTCAAGAAGGTTGCTAGTGAATAAAAAAGAAATAAAGTAGCTTGGATGGGTTACACAGTTCAGGTAAATTATGTTGTTTTGTTTCTACTTGATATATAAAACAGAACATACATAACAAGGGTCCTTAGCAGACAAGAGAGGAAGAATATAAGTACAAGAATTAGCCTCACAGAGAAGGATGAACACTTTTTTTCTCTGAGACTAAAGCTAAAAATGAGTAAACAAAAATTCTTAAGATAAAAGAGAAAAGTCAAGTAATACTGAACTCCTGACTGAAGTATGCACTAAGATCAACTGTAGCAGGTAAACTGAGTCAGGAAAGGATCAGGACTTGACAGTACATTTTAAAAGTTTTAAATAGGAACTGCCCAGGATATAAAAGATAAGGATAGGGTGGGAGGGGATTACAGCAACAAGATAATGCTCAGCAGCCTAGAAGTAATGGCAGAGATAGCCAAGGGTGCAGCTGACTCAGGGCTTAATGAAGAATAAAAAGTGGAAAAACAAAATTCAGAAAATAATCCAACAGCTATTATGAGCATCACTGAAACTATATAATAGTGATGTCTAATGAAGATCCTTATTTAACTGAGGGGAAAAAAGGCGGGAGACCTATAAAAAGTCTTAAAAGGTTCAAGGACAATGTCACTGGGGTCTGGAGTGGAGCTGTGCAAAAGAAAAGTTGTCAGTGGAGTTCATGACTATAGAACATTTTTCTGCAAATCCAACAAAATCAAGGATCACATATTTTCCTTTCACTGAACTTCATTAAGCTACCAGTGGCAGCTTTTCCTTCCTGATAAAACTGACCTTTATCCCCTACTCATAAATACACCTACTATTGTCTAATAAATTACATAAGCACATTCTGTCCATTTAGAAACCCACGAATATTTTTTTTTATTGTAAACAAATGGGATACATGTTGTTTCTCTGTCTGTACATGGCGTAAAGGCATACCATTTGTGTAATCATAAATTTATATAGGGTAATGTTTGATTCACACGAATATTTTTACATGGCTTTCTATCTGTGTTTTCTCACTAAGGTATTTTCAGTGGTAAATTAGAAGGCAAAGTGATTATGTTTTTAGCACTGGGCTTGGGATTGCACATGTGCAATGTTATAAGAAGTGGTCTCTCATGAAGTAGATGGTTCCAAGGAGAATGTTAAGGATGATTCTGAACACACTAGTACAAAAGCATAATGATGATCAAATCTGAAAACGTTTAGGAATGTCCCATTTTTATAATTCATGAGGACAATCTCTAAAAAAAAAAAAAAAACAGTTTAACACTATCAAATTGCCGTTCCTTCTCTTATAATATTTACCCCTCTGGATAGCTCAATACTCCTTTAGTAAGCCTACTCTTTGCAGCCTATTCATGTAGCCCGCATTCCAGTGCTCCTTCGCACCATCTAGAACCCCTAGCTACAAACGCCCCTAGGACCATTTTATCATTTCCCTATTTCCCCATTTCCAATTCAACTCCAGGCCACCACGTCCATTTCACCACTCCCAATTCTTCTGTCTCTAGACTTCCCACCTCCTTTCCCAAACTGCTCAGTCCCCACGCCCCTCAAATGCTCCAGCCCGCGTCCTCTCGCCGAGGTCCCCTCCCCCACAGCTCCCTTTCAGGTTCCGCCTCCCCATCCTTCCCACCCCGGACCCCAACCCTCCCTACCTGCTCCCTGCCCTCGGGTCCCTTGGGCCCTGTTCGCTCCTCCAGTCTCTGCCTCCCGGGCGGCGCTCGCCGGCGCGGGGGCAGGGGCTGGGACTGGGGCAGTTCTGCCGCCCGCTGAGCGCCATCCTCCCGGTGGGCGGGCGGCGGCGGCTGCGGTCGGTCGCGGCAGCGGCTCCGCTTCATGTCTCCGGCTGGGCCCCGAGGGCGTCAGCACCGCGACTGTCCCGGCCTCGCACAGCCCCGGGCCGCAGCGCTGCCGCGGCAACCACCGCCCGTGGCCACCATGGCCCGGCGGGCTCCCGAAGCCACCGACCCCGGCCCGCAGCGCCTCCGCGCTTTCTGGAGGCTCAAGCGCCGCGATCTCCTCGGCGCTCCTCACGCAGGCGGCAGCATTGCCACCCTACCGTCTTCTCCCACCCGGCACACGCTGGGCCGGCCACCCGCCGCCGCCGCCGGCTCAGCAGCCAGCCGCCCGCCAGCCAGCCTCCGGCCGGCCCCGCCCCTCGCGCGCGCGCACGGGGAGCCCGCCCGCCGCCACCGAACGCGCGCGGCCTCCCGCGCACGCGCCAGCGAACGGTCGCGAAAGACCCGCCCGTGGCCCGGCCGCGCGCTGGGCAGCGGAAGCGGGCGGGGCTCCCGGCTCGCGGGTGCGGCTGTGGACGCTCATTGATTCTTCCATTCATCCATTCATGAGTCTATGTGCCGCGCCAAGCTCGGTGCTGGAAATCCAAAAATGAATTCCAACAGGAGGGGGAGAGGGTCCGGAGCAGGAAGGAAACCAAATATGCAATTAGCGAGTAGAATGCTAATGCATGCCTTTTTATTCAGTTCCTGCCAACTCTCCCCTAATTCTCACATAACAGTTGGAAGGCGAACCTGCTCATTCTTATGTTACAGATAAGGAGACTGAGGTGAAGTGAAACTTACCAGGTCACCTAGCAAATCAGGGATCGACCTAGACAAGACAAGTTCTGGCTCTTATATCCCGTTTATTCCCTTTCCTGATCCTTCCAGGCAGCAGGACGTGAAAACTCCCATGAAAGAGGAAGAAGTGATGAATTCTTTGGGAACAAAAATGGCTTTACGGAATGATCACCAGGACTTCCCACTGACAGTGAAGTCATCGTGTAGCCCAGGCTAGCCTGCGGCGCTCTGGGCAGCCTGACCTGCAGCCTCCAAGTGACTCATCTGCTCAGCAACATGCAGAGGCAACTCAGCCCTGCCTGGCCTCCTGGTTTCAGTTGGTCTACTGCAATGCCGTATTTTTCCTGTTTGACTTAAAAAGAATTCATTCCCAGAAGCCTTTCCTGTAAGCTTCACCCCTTTATCATGGGCCTTCTCCCTGAACCCTTTTTAAAGAATAATAATAGCTATCATAGTGGAGGGCCTCCTGGATACCAGACACTGCATTCAATATATATACAAACAAGAAATAAGATGTATTATTCCATTTTACAGTTGAGGAAACAGGTTCAAGTCACATATTGTGCTCAGCATCACACAACTAATAAGTGCAGAGTGAGGACTCACACAGAGGTCTGATATCAGAGCCTACACACATAAAGGACTTGACAACCTGTCAACCAACCTGTTCCCACATTCCCTGTCCCAGATCCTTACCACCCATTCAGCTGCCTCAAGCAGAATCCTCAAAGTCATCCTGGTCTCCTTCATTGTATTCCCTCCTCCCATCCAATTAATGAACAAGTCCAGTTGCTTCTGTAACCCCACCATCTCTCCAATTTACCTCTTCTTTCCAAGCCACTGGCACTGCCTCAAGCCAAATCCCAGGCACTCACCTACTTGCCTGGGAAAGCCTTCCTACTGGTTCACCAGTATCCAGTCTCATTCTCTTCAAATCAATCCTCCAAAAAGATCTCACAAGGATCTTCAAACAGTTAAATGAAGTTGGGTACATACCTGTAATCCTAGCTACTCCAGAGGATGAGTATGTGGATTGCAAGTTTGAGACCAGCCTGGGAAACTTAGCAAGACCCTGGCTCAAAATTAAAAAATAAAAAAGGACTGGGGATGTAGCTCAATGTTAAAGTGTCCCTGGGTTCAATCCCCAATACCAAAAAAAAAAAAAAAAAAAAAAAAGAGAGGGGAGTAAAACTTACTATGGGTGGCAAGTCCATTCAAAACCCAGTCTCTGCCTACCTTTCTCTCATTAACCCATGCTGTGACACTACATATGCAGTGTCTGCCATATTCTTGGTTACAAGCCACAGGAACACACTCCAATCATCCCAAGTCTACAAGGGAATTATTTGGAAAGCTATTTAGAAGGGATCATAGAACCAGAGATTGGAGAAATAGGCAGATAGGCAGAAACAAGAAGCTCGATAGATTGCACATAGACGACAATCTCAGGACACTGTTATTACTACCACCAATGTTCTTTCTACACTGCTACTAAGCACCCTGCAAAGGAACTCTAACCCTCTCTTGATAATTGTATGATCATTCCAGATTCAGTCTCTGGCAGTAGAATCCACTGACTCAGCCTTGGTAACTTATGGACCAGAACCCCATTTGACTTTTCACCTTCCACTATTGGGACTGGAAAAGTCAGGGTGGCAGACAGACTCTAGCATAGCTGGCATAATACATCCCCTCCCCAGTATTTACACCTTTGTGTAATACCCTCCTACCTTGAATGTAGGTGGGACCTGTGACTTGTTTCTAACCAATAAAATACAGCAAAGATGTTGCAATATCACTTCTGTAATTATGTTACATCATATAATACTCTGTCTTGCTAGAAGATTCACTTTCATGATGAACTTGAAGAAGGTTCCAAACCCAGTGCCTATGGAGAGGACCATGTGGCAGAAAACTGGCTACCTCTAGGAATTGAAGGCAGACTGACCTAAGAGCCAGCAAAACAAACAAAACAAACCCCAAGTGCTCAGTGTTCCAAACAAAAGAAAATGAATTCTTCCAGTAATAAAGTGAACTCAGAAACAGGCCCTTCTCCAGTTGAGTCTCCAGATAAGAACACAACCCAACTGATGCTTTGAGGGAAGAATAGTGAAAACCTGAAACAGACAACTCAGCTAAGACAGACCTGGACCCCTGACCCACAGAAACAGTACGATAAGCTGTGTTATCTTGAGTGACTAAGTTTGTGGTAATTAATAAATTTCTATTACATAGCATTAAAATATTAATACAAGCCAAGTTGGGTAACAAGCACCTACAGTCCCAGCTTCTCAGGAGAATTACTTGAGCCCAGAAATTGAGGCCAGCCTGGATAACACAATGAGACCCAGCTCAAAAAACAGCAACAAAAATTTATACAAGCCAGATGCTTTCTCGGTCTCCCATCCACCAGAGGTGATCAGATGACCCAATCTGGCCAAAATTTACTTTTTCTCCCATCTTTCCTAGCTCAATAAGTGACAAGTCAATTTTTTCAGTTGCTCAGGCCAAAACTTCAGAATAATCCTTGAGTACTTTCTTTCTCATGTACTTCACATCCACTCCGCTACTAAATTTTATGCAAATGACTAGGATAGTATATTAACTGGGAAATGGTGACTAGTATTAAGACAATGATACTAGAGATAAAAGAAAGTAGGTAGATTGTAGGAACAAAAAGCCCAACAACAGGACCTGTTGATTACATCTGGGTAGAGAGGGAGAGGGAAATTAATTCTTAAGAATAATTTCCAAGTTTCAGACTTGAGCAACTGAGGTAGGGGAATGGAGAAGGAAAGTTTGTAAGAGATTATAGTTAATTTCACTTTAGATATATTTTCTTTGAAATGCCAGTGAAATACCCACGTAAAGATAAGCTATTGATTAAATTGCTTTAGAGATCATAAACGAGGGTCACAAGTATTCAGATGTGTACCTAATATAAGCTGTTCCATAGCCTCAGAGTATGAATGTGGTTGGTGACTAGACCATTGAGTGAATGCCATGTCTTGTACATCTAGCAGTTGGCAGGCTACTGACCGTAGAAATGGGAGCCAAAAAGCCATATTATACACCACATCATCCATTAGGCATTCTTGGTCTTCTTTATACAGCAGCAGTAGTGGGTTCCCAAGAACAAAGGAACAGTAACTACAAGGCACTTGTCAAGTCTCTGTTGCTGCCACATTGCAAAGCAAATCAGTATGGGAAGGGACAAAAGTTACATGGCAAAGGGGAGTGCATTCAGGGCAGGAAAGAATTTGTGACTATCTTTGAAATCTACTTAGAAAAATCAATCGAACTTTCATAGCCTAGTCCAGCTAGAATTAGATAAGCCCATTAACATCATTCCTTTCTAAGACCATGTATTATGTTTTTTTTGTTTTGTTTTGTTTTGTTTTGTTTTGTTTTTTTGGTGGTGCTGGGGATCGAACCCAGGGCCTTGTGCTTGCAAGGCAAATACTCTCCCAACTGAGCTATCTCTCCAGCCCCTAAGACCATGTATTAAGGACTGAATATTTGTGTCATATCAAAATGTGCATGTTGAAATCTTAACCCCCATTATGACCTTATAGACAGTCCCTGAATTCTGATGATCTGACTTACAATTTCCTTATTTTACAATGACTTGAAAATGATATGAATTCAGTAGAAAATGTACTTTGAATTCTGAATTTTGTCTTTTCCAGGCTAGTGATATGCCATATGATACTCTTTCATGATGCTGGGCAATAGCACTGAACTGCTGCTCCATCAGTCATGTGGTCACAAGGGGAAATAGCTAATGCTCTACAGTTTACTGTGTTGCCAAAGTTTGGCTCTAGGTATTCAACAAATTACAGGAGATATTTTATTAGAAAAATAGTTTTTATGTTACATCTA
Source organism: Sciurus carolinensis (assembly GCF_902686445.1). Lineage (NCBI taxonomy): Eukaryota > Metazoa > Chordata > Mammalia > Rodentia > Sciuridae > Sciurus > Sciurus carolinensis. The sequence goes on from NC_062213.1 coordinate 174,380,428, forward strand.
ACGTAAATTATATGCCCAATTGTAAGATAAAGTAAGTATTCCGACCACAGTTGCAGGTAGACAAGGCCAAGGTGTGATGTTTAGTAGGTTAGGTACATTTTCAACTTAGAATGTATTCAACCTGTGATAGGCTTATCAGGAGGTAACCCTATCACAACTTGAGAAGCATCTATATTGGGAAATGGTAACTCAAAGAAGTAAAATTAAATAAGGTCATAAGGATGAGATCCTAATCCTGTAGGATTAGCGTTCTTATAAACAGACACACCAGAAGTTTCACTCTCATTCCTGAGGTGAAAAGAGAGAAGAAGGTCAGCAAAGACATGGTGAGATGGTAGCAATCTACAGGTCAGGCAGCAAGAAGTCACATTGTCTGAATCCTTGATCCTGGACATCTTGACTCCAGAACTGTGAGAAAATAAGTTCCCCTTGTTTAAGTCACCCAGTCTATGGTATTTTGTCGTGGCAGCCTGAACAGACTAATACAGATTGCACAACATGGCCTTCAAGGAAAGGTCCTCCCAATCCAAAAGAGATTTTTTTCAAGGAAGACAATTCTATTTCCTCAGCGCTAAACTTAGTCAAAGATGTCCAGGCCAGAGTTCCCACAAATGAACCTCTTAGTCCTCACCCTTTCAGGTTCCACACATAGCACAGCCACAACCCAGGGAAACAGGCAGCCTCAAGGCAAGTTCCCCAAGGAATCCACATCCTAGAGACCTTCAGCTTGCCTCTTAAATGCTTACTATAAAAGGGATAATTATGCTCCCTTTCCCCAGGCAATGATTACTTGCTAATCCTGTTAAGGGAGGTTGATCTCAGTGTTTCTAGGGGTTTGGGGAATCTACACAAACTCTCCAGGAGAAGGCTACTTTCAGTAATTCTAACATGTTACACTTTTCTAAAATGCCCTAGGTGATTCAAAGAGGTCCAGATTCCTCTTCTAAAACTCAGCTTTGAGGATTCGTATATTATCATTATGACAAAAACAGATAGTTGTCCCCCAATAACCATTCCCGGGGCTGGGGAGATAGCTCAGACGGTAGAGTGCTTACCTTGTAAGCACAAGGCCCTGGGTTTGATCCCCAGCACCCAAAAAAAAAAAAAAAAAAAAACAAAACAAAAAAAAAAAACCATTCCCTTCTTCCTGTTGTTGGACACATGGCTACTTGGAATAAAAACAAAATTTCAAGCCTTCTTTGTGGCTAGGTATAGCCATGAGACTAAACTGAAATTAATGACATGGGAGTATAGGTTCTGAGTGCAACTTCTGAATCATGTTCTTAAAGAGAAGAAGTTCATCTTCCCTTTCTTTCTTTTCTTCCTTCTTCCATCCTATTGCTCAGAAAGTGTCATGGTAAAAATCTACCTTGAACCACAAGGATGAAAAAAAATTCTAGGTCTAACAATGAGATAATGTAGAGTTTCTAGATTAACTCATAGAACAGAGGCACGGTAGGTGCCCTCTGTACTATCAGGTGAAAGAGAAATACACTTCTCTCTTGTTGAAGTCATTGTTATTTTGGGTGTGTGTTACATGTAGCCAAATCTCTATTGTACTGCTAAATGTGGTGATTTCTTTCTGGTATCTCTTTTTCTAGAGAAACTGGTGGATCACAAATTTAATCCTGGGCAGGACACCAGCTACAGATGAAAAACAAAACCATACTGAATACATTAGGATATACTTGGCAATAAAGGAAAACAGGGATCTTAGGGAAATCTAAGAATAAAAGTGCAGTTGACCTCAGAGAAGTTGAAACTGGAAGCTTCTCTAAGACCCTTCAGTGGCAAGTGTTTAAGGTACATTACTCTGTTCTTTTTATCATGATCAGTTTCTTTCTAGGTCTCTGTTTTAATTCATATGTCTTTTTCCTCTCTCTCTCTTCCCGCACCCACCCCCAAGTCAGGGTTTCTCTATACCACTCAGGCTAGCCTTGAACTCCTGAGCCAAGTGATCCTCCCACCTCAGCCTTCTGAGAACTCTGGACTATAGGCACATACCATTGTGTTCGGCTTTCAAGTATCTTTTTGTTTTTACTCCTAAAATCAATTAGCACCTTTACCTATTCTGCTATATCTTTGTTTTATAGCATCACTTCCACCTACCAGTGCTCACAAAACTCAGCCAAAACTGTCTTAATGAAAGCATTTTCTCTACTACTTGGCCTTTCTATGCAATTTTTAAAGCTTCAATTCTTATCTCTAATGTATGATTCATTCCCTACTTCCTAATTCACTTACCTAAGGATGAGAAGCCATTTGGTTAAGCTTTACTTGTCAAGTTACTTCAATAGCTGCTAGGGAACCTACACTGATATTAAGTTCTACATACTAAGTTAGTATCCCATCCTCTTCCAATCCGCAATGTCTAGGAGTTGGGAATGTGGTATAAAGTGATGTAGAACATGACTGCCTATGACCAGTCCTTGGCAGAAAAATGTGGGGGCTCATTTTCCTTAATGGGGCTAATGGGAGATGGTGGACTCATCTGGAACAATTAGTAACAGATATATTGGAGAATAAGAGCAAAACCAAAAATCACATAGGAGTCGATTACAAAAGAACATGCAAAAGATGATCCTATACTTGTCAGGGTCTTATAGTAGTAGGGCTAGAGAGAAAGTTAGAGATGAAATATTAATAATGTAAAACCTATAGCAACTGATGAATCACCAGGTATGGGAAATGAACAAATGGTAAGAGTCAGGGTTCTGGCTTAAATAACCACATGGATGGTGATATTTTTCATTGTCCAATGGAATACTGAAGGAAGAACAGTATCATTATTTCATTCACTCATTTGTTCACACATTCAACAAGTATTTAGTCTTACAAGGAAGAGAACTATTAAACGCACCCACTGAACATTACAAAGAAGTGCAGTTTGGGGACTTGTTGATTTTGTGGTGCCTGTAAGATATACAAGATGGATATCTTGAACTCAAGTTTAGGGAGAGTTCTCAGTTAGAAATAGATGTGACAGAATGAAAATCACTATCAAGTAAATGCCCACAACTTTCTCTCTCCTTCCTGAGTCTTCACCTAGCCAAGAGAGTTCTATTTTATGACAGACTGCTTCTTTGAACTTTGAGAATGTAGAATAAGGAGAAGGAATAGAAACAATAACTAAAGGGTAAAAAAAAAAAAAAAGAAAGAAAGAAAACAAAAACAAAACTTAGTCCAAGAGGCTGAGTTGACCTATTTGGGAAAGAGCTATAAGAGGAGAGGTAAGAATTAAAGGTAGAAGACAGGAGGTAGGAAAGCAGAGAGAAAAAGAAAAAGCTTTATGGGCTGACTGGGGTATGCGAGGGAAGTAGGCTAGGAAGGAGGAGTTGTAATGAGTATTTCTATAAATCTTCTTCTCAGTTCGCAAGCAATGCCTGTAATAGACTTGTACTATTTTGAAGTTACTTTTGGCTGCTAAACTGTGTACTTCTTTATGAGTCCATGCAGAGATTAAGTCATACTTCCTTCCCCCCATTCATTAAGAGTTGCATATAAATTTGAAAGCATATAGATAAAAATTGTTAGATAATTTTTAACTTTAGCTACATACCTTGAATGATTACATATGTTATCATATTGTGTGTGTGTGTGTGTGTGTGTGTGTATATATATACACACACACACAAAATTTACTCATAGTAAAACTATTAAGCCCAGGATTAACAGGTCTCTCTACCTCTATCACTTAAAAACTCCTCTTAGAGGAAAACTTAAAACAGGGACCAGACCACAGCACCTCAGAACTGGATAAGACCCTGAAGATGAGTCATATCCATCCAATATGAAAACAGATGCTCAGAGAGGTGCTATGACCTGCAAGTCAGTGACAGAGCATTCATGAGGGACTAGGCCTCCTGGCTCAAGGCAACATCCTCTGCCCTGTGCCACACGGGCTACCCCAGCCAAGCCTAAGGACAATCCAAATGAAGTTCTCAGGCTCACCATTACCTTGGCCACTGCAGGCAGACCTCTCCTGTTACATTGCAGTGGGGAAGATCCCAAGGCCTTCTGAGTCCAGAGCACCATAGGGAAAAGGGTGTATGTAGGGAAAAGGGCATATGTTAGCACAGGAAGAGCACCTTCCGTTACTCACTTGACCTTTCTGAGACTCCATTTCTCATCTGTAAAATGGGAATACTTACCCTGCCTAACTGACTGCAATAACAGATAAAAGGGATTACAAGATAAAATGGGCTCAAAGCATTTTGGTAAACAGTAGGTAGGGATCATTTGCACGTTTTAGGGAAGAAGGGGTCAGAAAGAGATGCCCAAAGACTGAGCCCCTTGACACCAGGTGTCCTAAAGGACAGAAACTCACCTGATTTTTAGAGACCATGACTTCCCTCTTTGGTGCATAACCCCCCAGTTTCAAGGCCTTGCCTGCAACAAACCTAGTCTGGTCTCAGGGATCAATAGATGAGGAGATGGGGTGGCAGAGAGGAGACTTAGAAGTTTAGGTCCACAGTTAGCTCACCTCAGGCTCAGGGTAGGCTATTTTTAAGTATTGCAGACAGACTGCACAGAGGGTGTTGAACCAGTCCACTGTCTCCTGTGACAAAGATGCAAAGGACACAGATAGCTGGTAAGACAGGTGGGGGTGGGAGGCTGAGTCTGGTGGCAGGGTTAGGGTTCTCAGGTTTGAGGCAAATGCATTCAGCACACACATACACCACCTAAGGTCATCCTAGGAGGACTAGTTCAGAGCCCCAGGGGCTTCCCTGAGGAAAAAAAAAAAGAAAAAAAATATTAAGGGTGTCTATGGTAGAACACAACATTCAAGGTATGGAGAGTAGACAAAAACTTGGTCAAGAAAAGTAAGGAGGCCAGCCAGGCACGGTGGCAGACACTAGCTACTTGGGAGACTGAGGCAGGAGGATTTCAAATTTGAAACCAGCCTGGGAAAATTAGCGAGACCATGTCTCAAATTAAAAATAAGAGATAAAAAGAACTGGGGATGTAGTTCAGTGATACAATACTTGCCCAGCATGGATAAGGTTCTGGGTTCAATCCCCAGTACTGCAAAAGAAAAGAAGGAACAAATGAAAGGAAAGAAGGAAAAAGAAAAGTGAGGAGGCCTACAGCTTCCAAAATGATCTTAAACTCACAGACATCACATCACTGCAAACATATGGCAGCTTGAGACAAAAATTACTGTAAGCCTTGTAATTTCAGAGCATCATATAAACGTTATAGTCTGTGGCAATATGAAATAACAATGTAACTAATAGAAGTTGGGAAGTGGGTAAAGAAAGTGGACTTCTTCATCTTTCATTATTGGGAGGTCAAAAGGTATCATTTAAAATAATAAAGGTATGTTTATTTAAAGGATAAGGTATAAAGATAATATTAAGAAGAATTTTTAAAGTAACATTTGTAACACTAACTACAATTACATGTTAAAGGAGAAGGAAGGGGGTGGGAAGAAGTGGAAGAATAGTAATTTTGTTATTGCTGAGAGTAGAGAGTTATAAATATCAGAAATTGTTATCGTGGGGCTGGGACTGGGGCTCAGTGGTAGAGCACTTGCCTAGAACATGTGAGGCTCTGGGTTCGATCATCAGCACCACATAAAAATAAAATAAATGTATCATGTCACCCACAACTAAACAATAAATTTTAAAAAAGAAAATGTTATCATTATAGAGGTTAATGAAAGAACCAAAAACTATAAACACCCATATTAGCAAAAGGTGCATGCACAAAACAAACACATATACACATATACATATATAAATGTTATAAAAAGTAACTATTTTATATCAATAATTTGATATTTATCAAATGTAAATAATGTAATACAGATTTTAAAAGGTCACCATCCTAAAACAAAACATTCTTTTTTTTTGCGGTGCTGGGGATCGAACCCAGGGCCTTGTGCTTGCAAGGTAAGCACTCTACCGACTGACAAAACAAAACATTCTTGACTCCTAAGAACATAAAGAAATTAAGAGATCATCTGGAATAGAACTACCCCAGGTATGGTCCCCAAACCACACTGAGCCAATCATAAAACTGCTATCAGCCTATAAAGCAGTAAATAAAGAAACTGAGAACAAGCCCTTAAAAAAATCATTTACAGCAATATAGCAGGGAAATTTTGTGTGTGCACCAATAATAAAAAAGTTACATCTGTTGTGTTATTTTTTTCTGGTTGTTTTTATTACATTTTATAAAAGTAGTCTATATGATCAGAGTTTTTTTTTTAAGTTCTAGATAGTTGCAAAACATTGACCTAGAAGAGCAGCCACAGTAGCATCACTGGGGAATTTCTTTGAACTACACATTTATTGAGTCTTTCATGTTAGGCACTGTGCTAGGTAACACTCCCTGAAGAAATCATAGTTAAGCTAATGAAATAGATGAGTAGGCATTAGGCAGGCAAATATTTCCATAGATAATTTTATATCTATAGATAATGACCTTTACAACATAATCATAATAGCATTATACCTAACAAAAGTAATAATTTATTAATATTGCCTAATGCAGAGTTTGTGATCAATTTTCTGCTCTTGTCACAAAACATCCTCTGCAAGTTGTTGGGGAAGTTATTTTTAACAATATCTGCACATTGATTTAGTGGATATGTCTCCTAGGTCTCCTTTAATCTACAACAGATTCTCTTTTCCCCCTTTTAATATATGGTTAAAGGTGGTTTTGTTTTGTTCCGGTTTGTCTCAGTAGAAAGAAATTTAGGTCTTAAGAGTTTTCATGAGCCTGCTATAATATTTTCTGAACATCTGTTAACCTTTTGAGACCTCCAGATAAAATAGGAAAAAGATTCTTTTAGGAAACCAGCAATTACATTTGAAATCTAATTACCTACTCTTAAGACAGCGAATCCAGAATTTCAAAGAATCGGAGCAATTCCTTTTCTGTATTTCCTACACACTCATATTCACCTGGGAAACAGAAGTATTGTCTACAGAAGGACATGGTGCAATCAGAATTAATACAACAGAATGTGCTGGTGTGCTTAAAGTTAAGGTGGGCACAAGATGGTCTAGCAGTTTTGTGGAATGGTGAAGGTTTTGAGGGTAGATTGACCAAGGATGAGAAAAATTACTACAGATAACACCTAAGATTAGGTAGGAAACTATGAATTTGTATTGATACCAACTGTATGACTTTCAAGTGGCCTTAAGGAAGTGGATAAAATTAGTTTTAACTGAAGATAATCTGAAAGACTTATTGGACTGAGCAATGATGTATTTTTAAGTTAATCCAGTCATATTTTTGCCCATGGGGCAACAAGAAGCTTCATAATTGTGCCCTTCTCATTTACCTAATTTTCATTTTCTATCAGTTTCAATGCACACCATTGTAAATACCAGTATTGACTACTGTGCATCAAATTCAGGATTCTGTAGATTCCATGCAACCATGGAACAGAACCAGACGAATTTTTATTTTTATTTTTAGATACTGGGGATCAAACCCAGGAGTACTCTACAACTGAGCTACATCCCCAACCCTTTTTTATTTTTTTATTTTGAGACAGAATGTTGTTAAGTTGGTTAGGGTCCCACCAGGTTGCTGAGTCTGGTCTTGAACTTGCAATCCTCCTGCCTCAGTCTCCCAAGTTGCAGGGATTGTAGGTGAGTGCCACCACACTCAGCAAAAACCAGAACCTTTAATGTGAATTTTACTGCAGATACCAAGGCAATTTTGTTTAGGCTAACCAAGCTTTATTTAATTCTTAAGAGAAGTCTTGCAATAGCTTTATTTAATTTTTCTAAAAGTGGTGGCATTCTTTCAAACTGTTTTCCTTTCAGAAGCAGAAATTATATAATAGGAATCTAGATTAAATCCAAAAATGTGGATGCTAGTTATCTTCCATTATTTCTGCATATGACTATGACAAAGGATTAGGGATATCTTTCTTCCATCCTACAAATTTCCAAGAAAAATCCAATTTAAAATGTTTGTCCTAAGGCTAGGGATACAGCTCAGTAGTAGAGCACTTGCCTAACAGGCATGAGGCCCTGGGTTCCATCTCTAGCACTGCAAAAAAAAAAAAAAAAAAAAAAAAAAAAGGTTTATCCTTATCAAACTCCAAAACAAAAAACAAAGAATAAAAAATAAAAAAGCCCAGAGGAGTATTGCATCATCCCCAATAAAGCTATAGATTTCATCACGTGCAGCAAACACATCTACAGGGCTAGTTTCAGAACTCCTCTTTCAATTAATGTATTTCACACATATTATATCACATAATATGTCATTTTAAACACTGATATCTAAGTTCCTAATACAATAAAGCAAAGGCAATAACATTATCTTATTTGAAACTAGATATACCAATCACTTCAAGTCTTCAAACATCATATTGTAACTTTTGCAGTTTGACAATGCATTCATGAAACAATGTATGGACAGCTAGTTTTAACAGACAAATTAAAGAATACTTTTAGGAAAACATAGCTGTCTTAAATTATTTGTTAGAGCTCACTTATATAATTAATAAATTGGAGCAGAAAACTACTGGACTTTCTTTGAGTTATATAGCAAAAACCATCCATGTTGTGGTGGAACTTGCAGTTCTTTGCAAGGCTTGTGAACTGGTTTGGTGATCCACTGGATATCAGGATTTCTCCAGACAGTGTCATGGAATGGATCAATGAGGATAACCCTAAAGAATTTGCATGTGGAATCTTCATCGACCTAGTAAGAATTCAGGACTCTCAGTGCCTATAGTGGCATTCAGCAGTGGTGTGCAGTTCAGTCCTAGGCAAACATACTGAACTTAGAAAACCTTACCTGGTTAACACCATGATGAATAGGCTTATCATAGGTTGCACCCATAAGAAGTGAGCATTTGCAGCTACCACTTCACACATATATCTGATGCAACCTTGCAAGTGATCCTTGTAAGTCAGTCTGTGTGTTTTATCAGGCCACGTGTGTTTTATCAGGTCACGTGTGTAGTTGGGTAGGGGCCCTGTAGAGGGCAGAGAGCTAGTTACTGCCAGCAATAGACTTTCAAAAAAATATGCATTACACTGGACTGATTCTCCTCCATAGTTCTTGGGTTTTTTTTTTTTTTTTTTTTTTTTTTTTTGGATACTGGCACTTGAACCCAGGGGTGTTTAACCACTGAGCCACATCCCCAGCCCTTTTTTATATTTTATTCAAAGACAGGGTCTAACTAAGTTGCTTAGGGCCTAAGTTGCTGAGGCTGGCTTTGAACTCGAGATCCTCCTGCCTCAGCCTCCAGATTTAAGTATCTATCTTGGCTTACTGGTGACTGTCTTCAGAAGAAAAAGTCCCTCCCCAACCTGCCTTTTTATGTTATTTTATCTACTGAAGATACCAAATCATTTATTCTATAGGATTTCCCTCATTCTCCATTTAGCTGATTGGATCTCATGATGTCATTCAATGTGTTGCCCTATCCCTAGTAAATTGACAATTATTTCTGGGAATCTGATGAGATTCAGACTCATTTTCTTTAGAGAATACCTCATGCACAGTGCTATGTACTTCTCTTTGCACCATATCAGGAAGCACATGATAACTTGGGTTCCACTTTCAGTGGTGATGAAACTTATGAGTAGGTTCATATATTATTAGCCTGATCCATTTATTGTAGATTTTCCCATTAACGATTCACCTAAGATTTTAGCAGACATGATGACCATTGCCTAAATATATTACTTCATTAGGGAACCTAAGTCAAATATTTCATCAAACAGAAAGTCCAAAACATGTGCTCAATTCTTTTTCTGTTTATCAATTTTCAGAATGAGTGCCCTGTCATCTCCAAAGGAGATCAGCAGGGTTTGTTTTGTTGTTGTTGTTGTTTAAAGATGTTTATGGACTCATGGTTTCAATTCATTTTAGTCTTCATCCTTTGATGTTCAATTACCTTATTTTTGACCAGTAGGAGTGCCTTTAGATTGGTTCCTGTGTCTTTTCATTCTTTTGACAAACCCCAATAGTCTGGTAATTTCCTTGCATTCAGGAAAAGAGGATGTCCCAGGATTATCCTGTATGCTTTCTGCATCAAACCTGGAATTAACCCATTTCCTCCTTCCTGATGTACTTTTTTACTTATCTGACACCTAATGAATGGCACTTCCATCTATCCAGCTCCTTGAACCAGAAACCTAGAAGTCATCCCTGATGCCACTGACTTCCTTATTCTCTACATGCGATCAATCACCAAATCCACTTGGATCTACCTATGAAAAAAACTCTAATCTCTACTGCTACTCCTATTCCAGGCCATGATCATTTTCCATTTGCATGACTGAAATAACCTTCTCTTTAAAAATGTTTTTAATTTTTTAAATTTTTAAATTTTGGGCCAAGGAAATACTTTGATATTAATCAGTTTTCATGCTTTGATTTCCATATTTTGTTTGCTGCCTCTCACTTACATTTTCTTTTCTTTTATTTCTTTATTTATTTTGATTCATTGTACACAAATGGGGTACCAAGGTGTTTCTCTGGTTGTACATGAAGTAGAGTCACATCATTTGTATAATCATACATGTACATAAGGTAATGATGTTTGTCTCATTCTGTTATTTTTCCTTTCCCCATCCCCTCCCCACCCCTCTTTTTCCTCTATACAATCCATCCTTCCTCCATTCTTGCCTCCCTCCCACCCCACATTATGTATCATCATCTGCTAATCAGAGAGATCATTCGGCCTCTGGTTTTTTGGGATTGGTTTATCTCACTTAGCATGATATTCTCCAACTGCATCCATTTACCTGCAAATGCCCTAATTTTATCCTTCTTTATGACTGAGTCATATTCCATTTTGTATGTATACCACAGTTTCTTTATGCATTCATCAATAGAAGGACATCTAGGTTGGTTCCACAATCTAGCTATTGTGAATTGAGCAGGTATGAACATTTATGCATCACTGTAGTATGTTGATTTGAAGTCCTTTGAGTATAAACCGAGGAGTGGGATAGCTCGTTCAAATGGTGGGTTCATTCCAAGTTTTCTGAGGAATCTCCATACTGCTTTCCAGAGTGGTTGCAACCAATTTGCAACTTTACCAGGAGTATATGAGTGTGCTTCTTTCCCCACATCCTCACCAACACTTATTGTTGCTTGTATTCTTGGATAATAACATTCTAATTGGGGTGAGATGAAATCTTAGGATAGTTTTGATTTGCATTTCTCTTATTACCAAAGATGTTGAACATTTTTTCATATATTTATTGATCAGTTGTATATCTTCTTCTGTGAAGTATCAGCTCATTTCTTTAGCCCATTTATTGATTGGGTTATTTGTATTGTTGGTGTAAAGTTTTTTGAGTTCTTTATAAATTTTGGAGATTAGTGCTCTATCTGAAGTGTGTGTGGCACAGATTTTTTTCCCACTCTGTAGGCTCTCTCTTCACATTGTTGATTGTTTTCTTTGCTGAGAAAAAGCTTTTTAGTTTTAATCTATCCCAATTGTTGATTCCTGTTTTCATTTCTTTTGCTTTGGGAGTAATGTTAAGGGAGTCTGATCCTAAACTGACATGATGAAGATTTGTACCTACTTTTTTTCTATAAGGTGCAGGTCTCTGGTCTGATTCCATCAACACTTTTCTAGAGACATATGATCCACCCAAACTGAATCAGGAGGACATACAGAATTTAAATAGATCAATTTCAAGCAATGAAATAGAAGAAGTCATCAAAAGCCTACCAAAAAAGAAAAGTCCAGGACCAGATGAATTCTCAGCCGAGTTCTACAAGACCTTCAAAGAAGAGCTCATTCCAATACTCCTCAAAGTATTCCGTGAAATAGAGGAGGAGGGGACCCTTCCAAACTCATTCCCCAAAGCTAATATCACCCTGGAACCAAAACAAGACAAAAACACATCAAGGAAAGAAAACTTTAGACCAATATCCCTAATGAACATAGATGCAAAAATTCTTAACAAAATTTTAGCAAATTGCATACAAAAACATATTAAAAAGATAGTGCACCATGATCGAGTGGGTTTCATCCCAGGGATACAAGGTTGGATCAACATCCGGAAATCAATAAATGTAATTCATCACATCAACAGACTTAAAGTTAAGAATCACATGATTAGTTCAATAGATGCAGAAAAAACATTTGATAAAATACAGCACCCCTTCATGCTGAAAACACTAGAAAAAATAGGGAGAGTAGGAATATTCCTCAACATTGTAAAGGCTGTCTATGCTAAGCACATGGCCCACGTCATTCTAAATGGAGAAAAACAAAGTATTCCCCCTAAAAACTGGAACAAGGCAGGAATGCCCTCTTTCACCACTTCTACTCAACATCATCCTTGAAACTCTAGCCAGAGCAATTAGACAGACCAAAGAAATTAAAGGGATACAAATAGGAAAAGAAGAACTCAAATTATCACTATTTGCCAATGACATGATTGTACATTTAGAGGATCCAAAAAATTCCACCACGAAACTTCTAGAACTAATCAGTGAATTCAGTAAAGTAGCAGGATATAAAATCAATGCTCATAAATCTAATGCATTTTTATTCATAAGTGATGAATCCTCTGAAAGACAAATTAGGAAAACTACCCCATTCACAATAGCCTCAACAAAATAAAATACTTGGGAATCAATCTAACAAAAGAGGTGAAAGACCTCTACAATGAGAACTACAGAACACTACAGAAAGAAATTTTAAAAAACCTTAGAAGATGGAAAGATCCCCCAATGTTCTTGGATAGGCAGAATTAATATTGTCAAAATGACCAGACTACCAAAAGTGCTATATGAATCAATGCAATTCCAATTAAAATCCCAATAATGCACCTCATAAAAATAGAGAAAGCAATCGTGAAATTCATTTTGAAGAATAAGAGACCCAGAATAGCTAAAGCAATCCTTAGCAGGAAGAGTAAAGCAGGAGGTATCACAATACCAGACCTTCAAATGTACTACAGAGCAATAGTAACAAAAATGGCATGGTATTGGCACCAAAATAGACAGGTAGATCAATGGTACAGAATAGAGGACACAGAAACCAACCAACATAAATACAGTTATCTCATACTAGACAAAGGTGCCAAAAACATACAATGGAGAAAAGATAGCCTCTTCAACAAATGGTGCTGGCGAAACTGGAAATACATATGCAACAGAATGAAACTAAACCCCTATCTCTCACCCTGCACAAAACTCAACTCAAAATGGATCAAGGACCTCAGAATCAGACCAGAGACCCTGCACCTTATAGAAGAAAAAGTAGGTCCAAATCTTCATCATGAAATAACCTTCTAATTGGAATCCCCATTTCAGTTTTTACTCTGCCAATTTATTTTCTGTACGGCACTGGTTTTATTATTTATTTATCAGTGATGCTGGGGATTGAACTCAGGGGCACTGTCCCATTAAGCTACATCCTCAGACTTATTTTATTTTTTTATTTTGAGAAAGGATCTCACTGAGTTGCCAAGTCTGACCTCTAATTTGCATCCTCCTGCCTCAGCCTCCTGAATTGCTGGGATTAGAGGCCTGTGTCACTGTGCTAGCTTAAGGTTAGATTTTTTAAAATCCTAAAAGACTTGGGAACAGATTCATAAACTTCAGTCATTGTTAATTGTGGCAGTCTCAAATTCATTTTTTGCTGTTCCTCTCTTCTATTACAGGGGATTAACTCATACAAGTTATATTTCTAGAGTTCCCTAAACTGATTGTTTTTAGCTAATGGGAGGGATTGGCAGATCTCTACTTCAGGCAGCACCTCTAACGCTGACCGTGTCTTTTCCATGGTTTCAGATCTCCTCGGAGTCTCTTTCTCTCTATTTCAGTTCCCGCAGGGCAATCTTTCCCTCTGTAGTTTTAGTTCACATTGAATGGTCCTTACTCATGGGTTCTGTTAACCCCATCTCCTCAGTCGATTCACCAGCCCTAGGAAAGGTGGAGACTTCTTGCTGTTGCTAATTTCTGAGTTGCTTTCCCATGCTCTGTTTCACCTCCAACCCATTTGTGACTAGCTCCTTATATAAAATTCCTTCCATTTAATGACATGGAATTGGTTGTTTCTTTGATTAGACCCTGACCTATATAATTCATCTAAGTAGTGCATATAAACCATGAGAATTAATGCCATTCAATCATCCATCAAAGTAGGAGAAAGGAGAGCACTGAGGCTAAGGGGTTCCTGAAGCAGTGAGTTAGAGGGTTTTCTACACATTTTCTCTACAGAACCAGAAGGTGTGCTCCCTCCCCTCATATTCTCACTCAGTGTTTAATCATGAGTTCAACAACATCAATTCTTTTGAATGTCTGCTCATGTTATATACCAGGGAGGTACAAAAATGAACTAGCTGGCTGCTGAGGCAATGTGCTTGACCTGGGCATTCCCCTGTGTTTCAAATGACAAAGGAAGTAGGCTCAGCCTTTAGATTAAGCACTGTGGTCAAAATTATTCATGAACCATAGTAATGTTCCACTCTAATGTTCCACAACTAAAAAAGAGCCTAAGGAAATAATGCAAGATGTGGAAGAAAGCTTTATGCAATAAAGACATCTTTTCATAGTATCCCTTAAAATAGTAAATCTTACTAAAAACCTAGGCCTAGGGCTGGGGTTGTTGTTCACTGGTAGAGTGAATAACTGCCTAGTGTGCCCAAGATCCTGGGTTTGATCCCTAGCACAAACAAAACAAAACAAAACAAAATATCCTAACAGTTTTACAATATAAAATTCTGTAATCATTAAAATTATAGCATTTAAAAAGTATATAGGACTGGGGAGATAGCTCAGTTGGTAGAGTGCTCGCCTCACAGGTACAAGGCCCTGGGTTCCATCCCCAGCACCGCAAAAAAAAAAAAAAAAAAAAAAAAAAAAGTTTAAACTCTTAAAAAAAAAGTATATAAGGACTAGAAATTACAGCTCAGTTCTAAAGTGCTTGTCTAGCATGCTTGAAGCCCTGGGTTCAATCCCCCATACCACAAAAATAAATGAATGAATAAGGGGCTGGGGTTGTAGCTCACTGGTAGAGTGCATGTGAGGTACTAGCACATGTGAGGTAACTGGGTTTGATCCTCAGCACCACATAAAAATAAATAAAAGTATTGTGTTCATCTACAACTAAAACAAATTTTTAAAAGAGTGAATAAATAAATAAATATAAAAAATAAAGATTTATATTTTTAAAACATATGTATGTAGCAGCCAGGCATAGTGGTTCAGGACTATAATCCCAGCAATTCTGGAGGCTGAGGCAGGAGGTTCACAAGTTTGAGACTTGTCTCAGCAACTTAGCAAGATCCTGTTTCAAGAAACAGGCAGGTGGAGCTGGGAATGAAGCTCAGGGATAAAGCAACGCTGGGTACTATTGCCAATAGAGAAAAAAAAAAAAAAATATATATATATATAAATAATATATACAGCAACAACTGTACAGAGCAACAAACATAAATATATATAGCAACATATAAATTATATATTAATAATAAATATAATTAAAATATAATAACATATAATAATAATATATGTATATCAACATATAAAATATTTCTCACACAGCCTTAATTATATTAGCAATACTCCATGTATAAATTTAGATAAAACCAAAGTGGATGAAATGAAGTAAAAAATGAAAGTTTGCCCTAAAGTAACTATTGTTGAAAGTTTTGTGTGTCTGCAAACTTTTTGGAAAATTATATACTCTGATACTTTTGTCATTGTGTGTCAAGCATTTTGCATGTCATTCACCAGTCCTCTAAGACATTTTTTCATGGTAGTTTGATAATGTACTGTACACACAATATACAATTACTTACCTAGCCATCCCTTCATTATCAGTAAAGCTATGATAAGCTTTGGGATATAAGTAATGGAAACCCACCCAAGTTGTCTTAGGAAAAAATACAAACTGCTATAAAGGATACTAGTTATAAGGATACTAGAGTGCGTCACAGAATGCAGAAGTAGGAATTCAGAAAGTGATTAGAATGTGCAGTGGAATGCTCAAAGGAATATTTTGTCTCTGTCTTTTATCTCTGTTTTCTCCTCAACTCTGCCCTATTCTATTCTCTCTGCAGACTGATTTTTTCTTTTCTTCTGTCCATTTGGAGGATAATATTCCTGACATTGTTGCTGAATTTTTACACTTCTTTCATTCACGATAGCCCAAATTAAACCAGAATTCCTAAGTGAAAAACACAATATAATTGATCTGGTTTGGTCAGGTAGGTATCTATCCCAGTCCAATCAACAGTGGTCAATAGCCAAGATTCTACTTCTGAGGCTGAAATGAGGAAGATGGCAACATGTGTAAGTCCCAATGTTCTCAGAAAAGAGTGAAACACTGGGTGCTGGCAGGACACTCCAAAAGATGTCTACTATGGTCTCCATTTGTCAATTTCCCTTTTTAGAACGAGCATGTTAGTGGAATCATTAGGTCAGGTGCTGTGTGAATTTTAAACCAATTGCTTTCCAATCTACTCTTTCACCTGTAGTCCCTGGGAGTTTCTACTTGCCTGTACCCTTCTAACTCTGAGAAATGGAAGGTGTGATGTTTCACTAATTTGAAAGGGAAAAATTGGCAGTTGTCATTATTTGTGGTACTGGGGATTGAACCCAGTTGTACTCTACCACTGAGCTACATCCTGTTAAAAAAAAATCACCATCATCCTTGAAACTTCAGTTCTCAATTAATTATTGTCTTGTTCTGTAGTTTTTTGAAGAACAAATGGTCCTTCTTAGGCCTCTACTCTACCAATAGTCTCTAATTTTTATTTTCCTCAGTCAGGGAGCTAATTGAAGAGGGTTTCTTTCTTTCTTTCTTTATTTCATTCTTTCTTTCTCTTTCTTTCTTTCTTTCTTTCTTTCGACAGGGTATATCACCAAGTTACCCAGACTGCCCTTGAACTTTTCACTCCTTTTGCCTCAGTCTCCTAAGTAGCTAGGATTACAGGTGTGCACCAGTGTGCCAGGCTCCTTGTTTTAACTGACATTTTTTAAAAAAACAGTGGTGGGATTGAGCATTCTCAGATGTTTATAGCCCCTGGCACTTTTTATGAACAGAACTGAGCTATCTGTGATTTCTTCCACCTCCTTCGTGAAGACAATGAGGATTGCCCTTACCTGGCTGAGGAATCAGACTTTCTGGTTGGACAGGTAATGATTGGGGCTGCTGGAGCTATTGTGTGTCTACATTTCTTCCAGTTTACCCTGTTCTCCGGTCACTGCTATCTCCTGCCTGGCTCAACACCCTATTCTGCCACCAGTTTTTCTAGTCCTCTCCTCCTCCCTAGGAGCCACAGCTACAATAGGATGGAAGTCTTGGTTGCTCTGGTCTCTCCGTTCTGTGTACTGGAAAGAGAGTATTTGTGGAGAAAGTTCAGAAGTCCCCATCAGTAGGACTCAAGACTGCAGCAGTGTGTACTATAGCACAGAAGCTGGCACTTATATGCATTAGCAGCACCATCAGCCACCTGGAGAACTTACCTGTGCTGATGGTATAGATGAAGAATGCAGCTGTACAGACCAAAGTTTCATTCCCCAACCCTGCATCCCTCTATGAGGTCTCACCAACTCTCTCACAACAAAGCCCCAGTGCACAATTCTCTCGTGACATTTGGCATATTATGTTGTCATTGTTCATGTTTTTGACTATCTACCCCTAAAGTATGAACTCCTTGAGGACAGAGACTGTGTCTGTTTTGTTTATGTCTGAGTCCTCAGTTCTATGAAACTCCTCTGCTAGACTTGCATAGCTACTATTTCCTCCATCCCTCTGATTAGTTCCCTGGGTAAGGAAAATAAAAATTAGAGACTATTGGTAGAGCAGAGGCCAGAGAAAGAACATTTGTCCTTCAAAAAGTTACAGAACGAGAAGATATTTAAGTGAGGACTGGATTTATAAGGCTTATGGTGAAGGGAAACTAACATTTTCTAAGTATCTACTAAATGCTAAGCATTTATATTATTTAATACTGTGCCACTTTGTTTCTTTCCACTACACGAAAGATGGTAGCTAGCAGCCCCAGTCTTACATTATCTCAGGTTAAAAAAAAAAAATCTCCAGTCAAAAAGGAGACTTTTGTGCTAGAGGTGTATCTCAGTAGTTATAGCTCTTGCCTAGCATGGCTGAGGCTCTGGATTTGGTCCCCAGCATCACACACAAGCTCATATGTACACACATACACAAAGAGGGAGACTCTCCCGCAAGATAATGCCAAGAAAGGACTCTGTTTAGCTCTACCTTGGCATGTCACCTGCAGAAAAATCAAAGGCTAGGGAGATGGAAAACTAAAGTAGTCCATGCCTGAGTTATGTATCCTAGGACTAGAGGAACAAATTCTGTCACCCAAACAAGCGGGTTGAGAAAGCTTCAAGGGCAGCAAACAACATTATTTACCATAACTGTAAAGTATCAAAACCACTGTCTGTCACGGGAGCCTGTCCTCTAACCCTTTAAACACTGTGTTACACAGACAGCCTTCTTATGCCCTGAGGATATGAATTCAAAGATCTTGGGCTTTTCAACTCTCTGAGAGAAAACATAGCTCTTGAGTCAAGTCTTGAATACCTTGCCTGCTCAAAAATAATTGAGAGAATGGAGCTTGTGGCTCAGTGGTATCCATGAATTCATGAGTTCCTGGGTTCAGTCTTCAGCACTGTGCAATAATAATAATTATGGTTATTAATAATGGTTTATGCTATTACTATTAATATTAATAATATCAGGCATGGTGGCACACTCTTGTACTTCCAACTATTCAGGAGGTTGAGGTGGGAGGAATTCGAGACTACTCTGGGCAATATGGACAGACCTTATCTCAAAGAGAAAAGAAAAAAAATTGACAGGACATTCATGACATCTGTTTCCACTACTACAGCTTCAGAGCTGATGTTGGGAGAGAGGAAATTTCAGGCCCAGACAAAATCTTCATCAGTCCCCAAGCAACTAGGTTTGTTTTGAGACCAAAACACAGTTAGACTTAATTTATTTGACCTACTTCATTCACCAAATGATGACTTAATCCTTCAAATTCACTTTTCTTTTAGCCATTTTCCACTCCTTTTTTTTTCTTTTTCTTCTTCCACCCACCTTGTTTTTGTTTTTGTTTTTAGTATTCACACACCAGGAGAGTGCTGTACAACTGAATTATATCCCCAAACTGTTTTAAAAAATTTTTTTGACACATGTTTCCCAAAGTTACCCAGGTTGGCCTCAAACTTGTAATCCTCCAGCCTCAGTCTCCGAGTCTCTGGGATTATAGGCAGGTACCACCATGCCCAGCTCTCTACTCACTTTTTAAAAGAGACTTGTCAACTAAGCATGGTGACACATGCCTGTAATCCCAGCGACTCAGGAGGTTGAGGCAGGAGGATCACAATTTCAAAGTCAGCCTCAGTAGCTTAGTGAGACCCTAAGCAAGTTAGCAAGACCCTGTCTCGAAATAAAAAATTAAAAGGACTGTGGATGTGTGGATGTAGCTCAGTGATAAAATACCCCTGGGTTCAATCCCCAGTGCAAAAAGAGAGAAGGCGAGGGGTGTGGGGGAGAGATTTGAAATTAAAATTCATTCATTCCATCACAATTAATTTATTAAACATCTGACATGTACCATAAACTACATTGGGCAACTTTAAATTTTTTAAGGAGCCTACAAGTATTTGAATTGCAGATGTCAACCTGAACAGATTAAGTCTACAGAATAACTTAAGCAGGTATGAGAGTTAATTTTAGGACTTAAGAAAAATACCATCTTCTTCCCTGATACTGAAGCTTTTGAACTTGGACTGAGCCATACTACCAGCATCCTAAGGTCTTCAGCTTGCAGATGGCCTATTGTGAGACATCTCAGCATCCATAATCATGTGAGCCAGTTCCTCTAACAAATTCCCTCTCATTCATCTGTTTATCTACCTGCAGGTTGAGTACCCCTTATCCAAAATGCTTGGAGCAAGACATGTTTCAGAGTTTGAATATTTTTTTATTTTGGAGTATTTGCATATCTTGGAAAGCACAAACATGTATTTTGCTTATGTTTCATATACTTTTTATATACATAAAATTACTGAAGGTAATTTTTCAAAATATTTTTCATATGCCTGCATTTTGACTGCAACCTGTCACATGAGGTTGGGGTAGAATTTTTCACTTGGAGCATCATGTTGACACTCAAAGAGTTTCATATTTTTGGAGCATACTGGGTTTCAGATTTTCAGATTAGGCATCCTCATCATACCAATAGGTATGTCCTCTATTGTTTCTGTTTCTCTAAGAACCCTCACTAATACACCAGGTATAGTTTCCAGGCAACTTGATCCACCCACCCTTTTTCCAATTCAGTCATAAGAAAAATACAGTACATCCTTTTCAATCAAATAAATAAATAAACTAACTTAAAGAATTTGGGTCTTGGAAAAGATATGGCTGTGTTTTTCTGGAAATGGAATATATAACTTCATCGACCTGCACGTTGACCCAAGACTGGATGGTTCTGACTTCACCAGTTACCCAGTTGGCAGTTTTTCTTCAATACTTAGCAAGAGCATCAATAATAAGGAAGGTCCAAGGTCATTTGCTCAAGTCTCTGAGAACTATGGCTTCTTAGTAAAGCAGAAGAAAGAGTTCCTCGTTCCTCTGGGTTTCTTCATCTCTATTCTGTTCTACTGCCAGGTGAAGTAAGAAAATCAATTCCCCCAGGCTAGAGTGAGCAAGCCACTCTTCAAATGATTTCTGGGTAATAAGGTAATGAGAGTTACAATATCTTGGGTGCTTTGAAATGGGGATATACTCTCTCTAGGATCTTCTCAGGATTCAGTAGAGACTCTCAAGCCTGCTCTTGCTCTATGTGTGACAGGAGTTTATAAATGCAACCAGTTGACCAACTAGTCTTCAAGATGCAATCTTTAGCCTATCTAACCTTACAGGGTAGACAAGATTATTCTGCAGTCTTCAAGTGTTATGATGCAACATCTTTCCAAAAGCCCTGGGGTTGATGAAAGGCAGAGTAGGCAGGAATGCTTAACTAATTATAGGTTTGCTTAAAAATCCAGGTATTAGCTGGGTAGGGTGGTACATGCCTGTAATTCCAGCAATTTGGGAGGCTGAGGCAAGAGAATCACAAGTTGGAGGTCAGCTTGGGTAACTTAGCAAGACCCTGCCTATTATAGTTTGAATGTGAAGTGTCCCCCAAAAGCTCATGTGTTAGATAATGCAAGAAGGTTCAAAGAAGAAATGATTGGGTTATGAGAGCCTTAACCCAATCGGTGAATTAATGACCTGATGGGATAAATTGGATGGTAATAGAAGGCAGGTGAGGTGAGGAAGTGGGGCATTCAGGGCATGGCTTTGAGGTATATATTTGTATATGGTGAGTGGAATCACTCTCTCTGCTTTCTGATCATCATATGAGCTGCTTCCCTCCACTACACTCTTCTGCCATGATGTTCTGCCCTGCCTTGAGCCCCAAGGAATGCAACCTGCTGTCCATTCCTGTGAACTGAGACCTCTGAAACCATGAGCCTTCAAATAAACTCTTCCTCCTCTACAGTTGTTCTGGCCAGGTCCTTTTGTCACAGTGATGAAAAACCTGACTAAAACACTGACTAAAATAAAAGATAAGGGGACTGGGGACATAGCTCAGTGGTACAGCACTTGCTCTGTGAGACTCTGGCTTTGAAAAAAAAGTAAATAAAAATTTAAAAAGCCTAGGGATGTAGCTTAGCAGTAGAGCATCCCTGGGCTCAATCTCCAGTACCAAAAATAAAAGGAAGAAAAAAAAAAGTAAAATCTAGGTATTGGGTCAATGATAGTGAAAGGGACAGAGGAAGGGTCAGAGTGGCCTCTTAGATACCCACTATGTGCAAAGCTGGCAAAGTGGTTGAATAAAAAAAAAAAGAAAAGCAGACTTCTGAAGTCTGAAGTGTCATCTTGAGAAAAAAGTCTCAATTTTTTTCAGATGAATTGAGGCTATGTGCTGTATTGAGTTAATAGATATTTTGATAAAGACTCAAAGCCCACGAACTAGAAAAATAGTCACATAACTCCTCTATCCAGAAGATGGAAACTCTGCAGACCAGTCTCAGGCAGGTTAGAAGGGGACAGATTATGCCCAGAGAACCATATGGAAGTAACTTGGAGATAGACTGGGAATGGATGCCTTTGTTGAAAAGAACAGATAATTCACGAGACAGGTGATCTGATATCATTTTACTCTGTGTTTATTTCCCAAGTCATCTTCAAGTCTTTAGTAAAGTCTTTTTGAAAGCCTCAGCCTTGTGTCCCCACGCTGCTGGTACTAACAGCAGCATTGTGATACAATAATTCATCTAAGCTTCCACATTCAAACCCCCACCAAGAGCAACTGTAAATAACTCTTAGCCCTGAACCAAGTCCAGATGTACCAAACCTCAGCACAAAGCGAGTCTCTTTCCTCCTCTAACCCTCAGTTTCCTCCTCTTGCAGGAGTAGCATTGATGCCCCAGATAAACCCAAACTAAATTCAGAGTCTGACTTGTGGTAGAATTAGCGGGTTGATGTGTGCTATTCATGTATGAGTTAACACACCTCAGGAGGTTCCCAGGGAGAGACAAGAAAGATGGCTGGGGCTGGGGATGTGGCTCAACAATAGACTACTTGCCTAGCACGTGTGA
Organism: Sciurus carolinensis; assembly: GCF_902686445.1. Taxonomy (NCBI): domain Eukaryota; kingdom Metazoa; phylum Chordata; class Mammalia; order Rodentia; family Sciuridae; genus Sciurus; species Sciurus carolinensis. The sequence continues at coordinate 174,403,015 of NC_062213.1, forward strand.
GGCTCTGAGTTCCATCCCTAGCCACACACACACAAATGCGATGCCACTTCTATTCAACATAGTCCTTGAAACTCTCAGAGCAATTAAGCAAAAGAAATAAATCAAAGGGAGACACATAGGAAAAGAAGAGCTCAAACTATCCCTATTTGCCAACAACACACTTCTACAGAAGACCCAAAAAACTCCACGAGAGCTCAAAAATGAGCTCAGCAAAGTAACAGGATATAAAATCAACACCTATCAATCAATTGCATTCCTTTATACCAATGATGAATCAACTGAAAGAGAAATTAGGAAAACTATTCCATTCACAATAACCTCAAAAAATTAAAATAAAATACTTGGGAGTCAATCTAACAAAAGAGGGGAAATACCTCTACCATGAAAACTACAGAATACAAAAGAAAGAAACTGAAGAAGAGCTTAGAAGATGGAAAGATCTCCCATGTTCTTGGATAGGCAAAATTAATATTGTTGAAATTGCATACTAAAAAAGTGTTATACAGATTTAAAGCAATTCCTATTAAAATTCCAATGATGTTCTTCATAGAAATAGAAAAAGCAATCATGAAATTCACTTGGGAAAATAAGAGGCCCACAATAGCCAAAGCAATCCTTAGCAAGAAAAGTGAAGCAGGAGGTATCATATGCTACAGAGTTATCGCAACAAAACGGCATGGTATTGGCATCAAAACAGATATGAAGACCAGTGGAACAGAACAGAAAACACAGAGACAAACCATGTAAATACAGTTATCTCATACTAGACAAAGGTGCCATAAACATACATTGGAGAAAAGATAGCTTCTTCAATAAGTGGTGCTGGGAAAACTGGAAATCCATATGTATCAGAATGAAATTGAACCCCAATCTCTCACTCTGCACAAAACTCAAATCAAAGTGGATCAAGGACCTACGCATTAGATCTGGGATCCTACGCCTAACAGAAGAAAAAGAAGGCTCAAATCTCCATCATGTCAGCTTAGGAACCATATTCTTCAACAAGACTCCTAAAGTGCAAGAAGTAAAATCAAGAATCAATAAATGGGATTGTATCAAACTAAAAAGTTCTTCTCAGCACAGGAAACAATCAATAATATGAAGAGAAAGCCTACAGAATGGGAGAAAATCTTTACCACCTATACCTCAAATAGAACATTAATCTCCATACATATATAAAGAACTCAAAAAACTTAATACCAAAAAAAACCAAAAACCCAACCAATAAATGGGCTAAGGAACTGAACAGACGTTTCACAGATGAAGAAATATGATTGATCAACATACATGAAAAAATGTTCAACATTTCCAGCAATTAGAGAAATGCAAATCAAAACTACACTGAGAGTTCATCTCACTCCAGTCAGAATAGCAATCATCAAGAATACAAACAACAATAAATTTTGGCGAGGATGTAGGGAAAAAGGTACATTCATACATTGCTGGTGGGTCTGCAGATTGGTGCAACCACTACAGAAAGCAGTGTGGAGATTCCTCAGAAAACTTGGAATGGAATCACCATTTGATCCCATTATCCTACTCCTGGGCACATATCCAAAGGACTTAAAATCAGCATACTACAGTGACGTAGCCACATCAATGTTTATAGCAGCTCAATTCACAATAGCTAAGCTATGGAGCCAACCCAGGTGCCCTTCAATAGAAAAATGGACAAAGAAAATGTGACATATATACACAATGGAATATTACTCAGCCATAAAAAAGAATGAAATTATGGCATTTGCTGGTCAATGGATGGAACTGGAGAATATCATGCTAAGTGAGATAAATCAATCTCCAAAACCAAAGGCTGAATGTTTCCTCTGATATGCAGATGCTAACACACAATAAGGGGTGGGGAGGGAAAAATAGAAATACTTTGGATTAGACAAAGGGGAATGAAGGGAAGGGAGAATGGAACAGGAAAGACAGTAGAATTAATTGGACATAACTTTCCTGTGTTCATATATGAATACATGACCAGTAACTCCACATCACATACAACCACAAGAATGGGAAGTTATACTCCAAGGATATAAAATATGTCAAAATACACTCTACTGTCATGTATACTTAAAAATAATAAATTTAAAAACTTTTAAAAAGTCAAGATCCAGAAAAAAAATTCTCCCATGTCTTTTCATGTCTTGATAGTTCATTTCTTTTTTAATCACTACTGTTCTATTGTCTGCATGCACCAGTTTATTCACCTACGGAGTGGCATCTATGTTGTTTCCACATTTTGCAATTATGAATAAAACTGCAATTGAAATCCATGTGCAAGTTTTTGTGTGTACCTAAATTTTCAGTTCCTTCAGAGAAATACCAAGGAGCACAACTACTGGATGATACAGAAAGGTATGATTACTGAAGTGTCTTCCAAAGTGGTGTACTGCAGAAGACATGTTTGGGTAACCCTAAGATGGCGGCTGGCGTTGAGCCAAGAGGTGGCGTGTAGTTAGTGTTAACACGGCGTGATCTACTTTTGCCTGATTAATTGATGTCTCCTTTGTGCTAGTGGTCAACAGATATTCCTCATTCTTTCTTGATTGGTACCGAGGGGCATGCTTCAATTGTGCTAATCCTAAACTGATTGGCTGCCTTAGGTATAAGACACACACCTATAGGAAGCACCAAGGATAAGCAGCACCTCAGGTTGCAGATTACAGAACTACGGGACTAAGCCACACCTCTAGATAGCAGAGTGAAGGACGCAGGATGCAGGATGCACCTTTAAGAAGAAGCAGCAGAACTAAGAAGTAGCATCTCTGAAAGTGTAGCCTCTCCGATAAGCAAAGATTCTCTCTTAAGCAAAGACTCTCTCTTGGGCAAAGCCTCTCTCTCTCTCTCCTCTCAAAGCCTTCTTCCTCTATAAGCTAGGGAACAAACAAGCAAGAAAGCAGTACACAAAAGAGAAAGATAATAGAAGTAGCTTAGTTTCCAGTCCACCTCCGATAAATACCCAAGCAATTGTTGCTGCAGGCGGTAACAGTATCCGCGCGATTGGTGCCGCAGGCGGCGACAGTGTACTATTTGCATTCTGATCAGCAAAAATGAATTATTGTTGCTCCACATCCTCACTAGAATTGAGTGTATTAATTCCCTAATGGTATATGATATTGAACAACTTTTTCATTTGTTTATTTGCTATCTGTAAGTAGCCCCTTTAGTTAAATGTCTGTTCAGGTCTTTGGTTCATTTTAAAACAAAGTTTTTTATTTTCTCAAAAAAAATGTGATGAGTGAAGGGAATATCATCACTCAATCCCTGTATTTACCAGAGGGACTGATTTCTCCTTGGAGAGTTTGTTTTAACAAACAATTCCCTAGAAACAGACCTCAAGACAAGGATTTAAAAGTAAGCAGTTTATTAGGAAGTGCAGAAAACACTGGGAAGAAGTGAGGAGTGAAAAAGGGAAGAGAAAGAAGTCAATAAAGAATGAATTTATCAAGCCAGCTGTCATTGAGATTGGAACTTAACCTAATGGAGAAACTTTTTCCTTGGGAAATTGTGTAGAATACAGAGTTAGTGCTGGGCACAGTGGCACAGGCCTGTAATCCCAGCAGCTCGGGAGGTTGAGGCAGGAGGATCGCAAGTTCAATGTTAGCCTCAGCAACTTAGTAAGACCCTAAGCAACATAGTGAGACCCTGTCTCAAAATAAAATTTTATAAAATGGCCCAGAGGTTAAGAGCCCCTGGGTTCAAACCCTGGTTCCAAAAAACAAAGAAGCAAACAAACAAAAACAACAACAATGACAAAATGATTAGTGCATGCCAAAGGTGAGGAACTTTGACTTCAACAGATTATACACAGTACATCACATGGAGGTAGCTTGGAGATAGATGTCTTTGTCTGAAAAGAACAGACTATAATTTATGAAACAAGAGATGTGAGTGGTGTGTTACAGAAGGACAAAAACAAAACAACAAATGTTTCAGCATTTGGTTTTCTAACCTCAAAATTTATCTTTTCTGTGCAAACAAGCTTTTTTAAAAATCAGATTTAAGCATGACTTTTCGCTTTTTATGTTAGTTTATTATTAAACAAATATATACTAACTAAAATCTAGAAAATAGATTTTAAGTTTCCATTTAGTGGCAAAACTTTCAATAATGGTACAAAATGTCAGTTAGATACAAAAACAATTAATTCTTAAACAATTGAATGGTTACATTTCTAATGATTTGCTCTAGCTGATACAAAACTATTTAGGTTGAATATCAAAAGAAAGATATAGGAATAGAAACTATTTCCCTTCAACTCCCAAAAGACACCCCTGAGTACTCCTTGGAATATCTGGGGAGAATTTTGAGGGCAACTGAGGTCCTGTATGAATAGATGGGGACTCAACACCACTGTAGTTAGACATTAATATTAAGATGGTCTCACAGTCTAGTGAGGACAGTAATGTTCTCATTCTACAGAGTTATGGTGAAAACTCAATGAGATGAATATACTAAATGGGTAAGGCAGCACTGGGCACAGAGTCACATTCAATAAAAGAAAGCTTTTGTTACTTTTGTGATTTTAGTCAATGCAAGAGTCAACAAAACCAGAAAGGGACTATTCCTAAAACTCCTAAGTCCTTATCCATGTAAAGTTGTTACCTGTTTGTCTTAGATTTTGGGAGTGAAAGGGAATCAGTCAATCACTTTCCTTACTTCATCTAGATCTTCTGACCTAAGGTGTGTGCATGTCAGTGTGTATTTGTGTGTATATATTGTATCAATGTGTGTAACAATGACAATTGTGCATGTCTTTTTGTGTGTCTATGATATATGTGTGAAATGAGTAAGTATTAGTGTGTGCGTGTCTGAGGGCATGTGTATTGGTCTGCGTGGGTAGGGGTAATATTGCCCTGTTCTCTATAATTTTGACCAATCCTAGTGGTTTCTCATTCAAAGGTGCCTTGTGATTCTGGATCTGAGAGAAATTACAGGGGAAATTATTCAGACAGGCCTTACTCTTGAGATCAGCTTCATAGAAACTGGGTAAATCACTAAATAGATGATTGAGCTAAATAGATGACTGATGGTCTAGGCAGGCATAGCCTAGGTCAGAGCTTGGGTCTGAGCCTAAAGAACACATTTACTAACAGGAACAGAGAAGAAGGAACAAGAAAAAGAAAAATCAGGGAGAGGTGAGGAAGGAGTGGGATGTGGGAGCTCAAAACCTGGAGCTAAGAGCCAAGAACAGAGAGGTCCTTATCTATGATGTACAGGATCCAGGTAACAATTTTCCAATCTCTTATCGGATGCTCACTTAGGTTGGCCAGGCAGCACTTCCTGGATGGAACCTGTTCCATGCCAGCCTAAACTAAATCCAGATCAAGTCATAAAAAAACTGGATGAAGGAGGAAACTCAGCTTGGCTACCCTGGATGCACCACAGCAGCTGGAACCTGAGCAGATGCATACTCCATGCACAGGAAATCTATTAGCTAATCTGGCCATACAGGAAGCAATCATTCTTACAATAACAATGCTGTCTGTTTACATAGGGACAAACAGTGTATGAGACCCTTTAACTATTTTATCACACTTGAGCCTTTTTGGAGTCCTCTGGGGGTAGTGCTATACCCATTTTATAAAGTGATATAAGCTTAAAGGTTAAGTGATTTTCCTGTGGTCATATAACTGGTTGGTGGCATATTTACATTGACTGTTAGCACAGTTATACTGACTATCTCCAAGGCTAGAAAATTTTGCCTCTTCTATTTTCTTCCCTAAATTTGTTTCCTCAATGCTCTCTTGGTGGGAACACATGGGGTCCCCTTCATGGCGTTCAAGAACCTGGTTGTCCTCAAGAAGATAAGATCCACAGCTCAGGTACCATGCTCTTCCTGTCAATTCACCCATGGAAACTTGTATGAAAAGAAGGGAGCCGAAGGCTTCAGAACATTCCCAGATTTGTTAGAAAACTTTGCTCAGTGTATGCAACTGGGTCTGGTTCAGCTCAAACAAAGCAGAGGAAGGCAGAAGTACTACTGGGGTTCGTACATCAAAATCAGGACATATCCCTCCCCGCCAGTAAGACGCCTGGATGCCTTTATTTCCTGAGCATGAAAATGGAAAATTCTCTTCTAAAAGATTACTAGATTACTAAAAATGTTGATTCTGATTTGCAAGAGAATAAGTGAATTAGACTATCCCTCTGTATTTTCTTATACCTTTTTTCTCCCACAATTCGGTGAGCTTACTTATACTGTCTTACAACCTTTGGGAAGAAATAACATGGCAGATCAAATATTGTTTCTTGGCTTTGAGAATGAAAACTTTAGCTACATATGACAGAAAAGCACGTTTCCTATGGCTCAGACTGGCTTGGGGTATGTGGAGGTGGGAGAGAAGAGTTGAGGGAAAGCAAAGAGGATGGAGAAGGGATTGAGCCTGGACTTGACTGATGAGATGTGGTCATGGCAGAAACTTCAGTTTGGAAGTAGTAAGTAGAGGGCACAGAAAGGCAGCGAGTCCAACAGCGAACATGGCTGGGCTGTGTACTTGGGCAAACAAGTCTGCAGCCTCCTCACGGAGCTTCCTAATCCCCAGGGTAGCAAGGGGCAATAATCAGATTCCTGCACTCCTAGGAGTGGCATGGAACTGGTAAATGATTACAAAAATTCCACCAAGTTTCTTCTGACCCCAGAAAGTTAGGAGAACAATATAATGATCTCAAATAAATTTTGAGTGATCTGAGAGGCCTGACTTAAAAGAGCCAGGGCGACTAGAATGATGAATGACCAATCCACATGCCTCCATGAACATAAAATAATATAGGCACAACACATGCACACGGTTCTTTTCATTTTTCTTTTTTCTTTCTTTCTTTCTTTTTTTTTTTTTTTTTGGTACCAGGGATTGAACTCAGGGCACTTAACCACTGAGTCCCAGCCCCAACCCTTTTTTGTATTTTATTTAGAGACAGGGTCTCACTGAGTTGCTCAGGGCCTTGCTAAGTTGCTGAGGCTGGCTTTGAAATTGTGATCCTCCTCCCTCAGCCTCCCAAGCCGCTGGGATTATAGGCGTGAGCCACACACTGCACCTGGCACACAGTTATTTTCACTGTGATAATATGTATGATAGCAAAAATTTGAAAATCATCCAAAATATTCACCAACAAGAGATCACTTGAACTATAATATATCCCTCAGCTCTTGCAGTGATAACAAAAAGAATGAGGAGCCATGCACCATGGCACACACCTATAATCCCAGCTACTTAGGAGGCTGAGGCAGAAGGATTACAAATTCAAGGCTAGTCTAGGCAACTTAGTGAAACTCTGTTTCAAAATAAAAAGGGATGGGGGATGTAACTCAGTAGTAGATTGTCCCTGGTTTCAAACCTCAGTACTGGAAGAAAAAAGAAAAAAGAAAAAATGAGGATGGTTAGTAATTCTACTACTAGTTATATCCCCAAAAGAATTGGCTGCAGGAACTCAAAGGTATTGGTATACTCAATTTCAGAGCAGCAATATTTACAGTAGCCAAAGATGGAAGGACCCAAGTGTGGACAAACAGAAACAAAGCATGGTACAATGGAACATTGTTTTTTTTATATTTTTTATTTTTTGGTTGTTGATGGACCTTTATTTTATTCATTTATTCACATGCTGTGCTGAGGATGGAACCCAGCGCCTCACACATGCTAGGCAAGCACTCATCCACTGACCACAACCCCAGCGCCCAAAGGAACATTATTCAATCTTAAAAAGGAAGGAAATTCTGACCGATTCTACACTATGGATGAATCCCAAAGGCATTATGCTAAGCGAAATAAACCAGTCATCAGAGGACAAGTGTTGTGTGAGTCCACTTATAGAAGGTATTACAGAAAACAGCATGAGTTTCATGAGAAAATAGAATTACCACATGATCCACCAATCGTACTTCTGGTTACATATCCAAAGGATATAAAATCAGTATGTTGAAGAGAGAGCTGCACTTCTCTCTGTTCATTGCAGGATTATTTACAATGCCAAGATATGAAAACAACTAAGTGTCTGTTAACAGATGGATGAATAAAGAAAATGTGATATATACACTCACCACCACCACTACCATCAAACAGCCTTCAAAATAAGGAATTCCTGCCACTTGTGACAATACGGATAAACCCAGAGAACATTATGCTAAGTGAAAAAACTAGACACAGACAAATATGTCATGATCTCACTTATCTGTAGAATCTTTTTAAAAAGTCAAACTCATAGTAAAGAGAGTAGAATGGTAATTACCAGAACCTGTGAGGGTGGAGGAACAGGGAGGTATTGATAAAAGTGTATAAATTTTCACTGATAAGTTCTAGAGATCTAATGTGCACCATGGTAACTATGCATTATATATGATAATGAATTATGTACTTGAAATTCACCAAGACAGTAGATCTCAAGTGTTCTCACCACAAAACTTTTTTAATTTTTTAAGATAGGGACTCACTATGTTGCCCAGGCTGGTCACAAACTCCTGGGTTCAAGTCATCTTCCTGCTTTCATCTCCCGAAAAGCTAAGAGACACGTGCCACCATATCTGGCAAAATTCATTTTTAATTAAAAAAAAGTCAGTATATGGTATGATTCAAAAATAATAAAACAAAAAACAGCTGGGAGTGGTAGCATGCACCTGTAATCTCAGTTACTCTGGAGGCTGAGACAGGAGGGTGGCAAGTTTCAAGCCAGCGTCAGCAACTTACCAAGACACTGTCTTAAAATGTAAAATGAAAAGGGCTGATGATGTAGCTCTGTGGTAGAGTACCTCTTGGTTCAATCTCCAGTACTATGAAAAAAGAAAAAAAAAAAAAAAAAAAAAACTAAGCAACTCCAAACTTAAATTAAAACAAATGAATTAACAGTCTAATAAAACTGTCAACAAATTATTTCATTTGCCCTTGAAGATAATACTTTATACATCCTTAAGTCAGTAAAACTTTTTAAAAAAAATCTTTTTAAAGATATAACAACATCCTGCAGAAGTTTCCCTTTTAAAGTATACAATGCTGTAAGCTTTGGTACACTTACAGAGCAGTTTAACCATAACTACTACTTAATTTTAGAACATTTTCATCCTCTTAAAAATAAACCCTAAATCCATTAGCAACAACTTACCATTTTCCTGTTCCACCTGACCCCCTTCCTTCCACTTCCCAATGACCACTAATTTACTTTATGGCTGTGTGAATTTGCCAGTTCTGGACATTTTCTATTAATGTAAACATACAAAATGTGACTTTTTTGACTGACTTCTTTCACTTAGCATAATGTTTTCAAGGTTCATTTATGTTGTAATTAATATTTCATTCCTTTTTATGATTGAATAATATTTCATTACACAGAGATACAACATTTCATTTATTCAACATTGGTTGATGAACATTTGGGGTTTTTTTTTCCTTTGTGATTATTGCAAATAATTTCACTATAAATATTTGCGTATAAGTTTTTTTTTCCATGTGTGTATATGTGTGTGTGTGTGTGTGTATAATTACTCACTGATTAAAAACTGTAGTTGTGGGGCTGAGGTTGTAGCTCAGTGGTAGAGCACTTGCCTAGCATGTGTGAAGCACTGGGTTTGATTCTCAGCACCACATATAAATAAATTAAAAAATAAAGGTTCATCAACAACTAAAAAATTTAAGAAAATAAAAAATAAATAAATAAAAATTTGAGGGCTGGGGTTGTGACTTAGTGGTGGAGCACTTGCCTAGCATGTGTGAGTCACTGGGTTTGATTCTCAGCACCACATATAAATAAGTGACTAAATAAAGAGCTAACAACAACCAAAACATTTTTTAAATAAATAAATTTGAAAAAGAGTCCAAATTTTCCCCTGTGATGGAACAAAGGATCTGAGGAAGGGAAAAAAATTTTTTTCAATATAAAAAGAAATGCAAAATTTTTAAATTAAAGAAAATTCTATAGTATTTATTTTGAATTAGAAATATTAATATGAACTCCAGTTTTAAAAAATTCATGGGCATCATGATTTTATTTTTTTAGTACAGGGGAATTGAATCCAGGGGCACTTTACCACAACCCCAGCCCTTTTTACTTTTTATTTTGAGACAGGATCCCACTGAGTTGCTGAGACTGACCTTGACCTTGCAAATCTTCCTGCCTCAGTTTCCTCAGTCACTGGGATTACAGATGTGCACCACCACCCCAGGCTAATCCCATCATGATCTTTTGAAAGCACCTGGAAGCTATGGCAAACTGTAGTAGACTCTATCTCTTTATACCGGCTGTAAGTTCACCTGAAGCTGTGGGGAACAGTTCCAGTGCCTACTTTTCAACTCAGTCACCTGACGGAGGTGCTGGAATTTTTAGTAGTCTAGGAAAGCTCTCAAACAATGATGGATGAAAACAAGTGAATGAATACTCCAACATTTCTGTTCATGGTGGGACAGTTCAGGGGCACTTTATTTAATTGTTTATTTATTTTTTGTTTGCTTGTTTTGTATCAGGCATTGAATCCAGGGGTGCTTAACCACTGAGCCACATCCACAGCCCTTTTTAAAATATTGTATTTAGAGACAGGGTCACGCTAAATTGCTTAGGGCCTCCATAAATTTCTGAGCCACGGGAATTACAGGTTTGCGCCACCACACCCAGCCAGGGGCACATTCTCAATGGTTCCTTATAAGGTTCCAGCGGGATTTAGCTCCATTTATCTGTAACAGTAATCTGTTTATTACCATGTACTTCACTGGTTTTTCTCCTTTCCCGGATTCATTTCTCCACTTCCTGATTTGTGCTTGTTGGAATGTCTTCCAAATAAACTACCTTGTTTCTGGGTCTACTTTCAGGAGAGTCTAAATGAAGTCTTCCAATCTATGAGTAGCACCCACATTGTGATTTCCTAATTTTTTTTTCCACTAAAATAAAATAACTTATGAAAGGTATAGGGCAGGGAAAGTATAGGTGAGCCTAGGATATCTTGTTGGGCCCGAAAACAAGGAAGCGCTTAAGGACTAATAAAGTAGCGCAAGCACAAGGGTTCTCATTGATCAAATTTGGTATAATTGAGAACCAAAAATGAAATAAAATAAGGATGACTATGATTATAAAATATCAAATAGATAAAACAATTTCATAGGGATTCTCAGAAAGAAAAAAATAATTGAAAGTAAATTTATATACAGTATTCTGAAAATTGGTAATTAATAGGAAATGAACATTTATCCTACCTTTTAAAGAGAAAATATGGTTAATTCCCAGTGAAAGCAAGAATTTCCTCTTATCTAACATACACATTTAGTGTTATAAACTTTCCTATGGACTCTTTTAGCTCTATCTCACATATATTGATATATTGAGGTTTTTTGTTTTCATTTTCATGAAGTCTAAATTATTTTTTAATTTGCATTTTGAGTTCTGCTTTGAACCATGTGTAATTTGAAAGTGTGTTAGTTAACAAATAGTAGGGAATTTTCCAGATATCTTTTTAGTACTGATTGCTAGTTTAATTTCATTTGTGATCAGAGAACATATTTTGTATCATAGGAATCCTTTTAAATTCATCAAGACTTTTTTTTTTTTTTAAACCCAGAGTATAGTCTATCTTGGTAAATGTTCTATGTGCATTTCAAAACAATATCTACTCCTGTTGTTATGTATACAGTTCTATAAATGTCAATTGGGTCATGTGGTTGATGGTGTTGTTAAAGGCTTCCTCCAATACACAAGCTATCAAGGAGAAAATGAGAACTGACACAGGTTTCCTAACACAGTCCATCCTGTGGCTCCTACTTGTCATTATTTTTCTGGGATTTTTTTCTTTCCATGTTTCATTTGGGGTAGTCTCTATGACTATGTCTTCAGGTTAACTGATTTGCAGAATCGAATCTGCTGCTAGTTCCAGTCAATGTATTATTCATTTCATTACTTTTTTGTCTAAGTTTTGTGTTTTTGTTTTTGCATTACGATCATTTTTTAAATTGTTTCATTTACACATACATTTTACAAGCAACTGATTAATTCGAAAATGACGATTTATAACTATATTATGTTTTTACATACCCCAATAAGTTAAAGTTAATTATTTGCCAATGTAAAAATATCTTCCCTTTCCTAATTTTTAGCAGCATATTTTTATCTAAAGTCATCACACACACACACACACACACACACACACACTTTACAAAAGTCAAGAAATTAAGATGACTTAGGTCTGGGGATGTTAACTCAGTGGTAGAGTGCATGCCTAGTAAATGTGAGGCCCTGGGTGTGATCCCCAGTTCCACCAAAAAAAGAAAATTAGATAATTTAAAGGATATAAAGAAAGAAAATAATCTGAAATAAGTAATTCAGATATACATATTTAGAAAATGATAGTGAGGTTAAAGAATATGTGACTTAAAAATCAACAGTATCCTTTTGGGGTTAAATATATGACTTAAAAATCAAGTCCTTTTCGTTCCCAATCTCCATATCAGGGAGGTTCTGGGACCCTAGGTCCACCTTTTGGTAACTGGATTATGGTAACTGGATTAACATCATCTGGAAATTTTTTCAGTGGTTCTTTCTCTAAACGGGAATCCTCTGGTGCATCGAAACAACCTACTGGTAACTTTGGCTTCATAAGGGGTTGTTTGACAGATTCAGACTTCCCTTGAAAAGAACTCATTTTCCTCAAAGACTGACACAGAAGGGGTGATCCTGAGACAATGGACAGTGCAGGGACGCGCCTAGGGTCACGGGGCGCGGGGTGTGGTCGAGTGGAAAAGAAGCTCGCAGTCCCCTAAGCCCTCACACGTGGAGACACACACAGCTTCATCTGCAGGATCTTTGCGACCCCGCCCCCTTTATTTGTTTTTTAAAAAATATCTTCCATGTATCCCTTTAAGCAGGCACAAGCTTCTTTCTATGATCTTGAACATATGAAATAGTTATAACAATTATTTTAATGTTCTTGTCTAGTAATTCAATTACCTGTGTCATTTCTGGATATGTGATCTACTGATTGATTTTTCTCCTCATTATAAGCTCTCTTCTTTGTTTCTTTTCATGCCAGGTAATTTTTTTATTGGATGCCTTGCGTTGCCAATTGTTACGGGCTGGATATTTTTGGATTCCTATAAATATTCTTGAGCTTTGTTCTAGGAAACTGATCCTTCAAGGTTTGTTTTTCAGCTTTAAGTAGAACCAGAGCACCTTTTAGTCTGAGGCTAAATTTGCTACACTAAGGCACTACTAAAACGTACTGAGCATTCTGACCATACCTGATGATCTACTTTGCCTCTTGGGAATATGAAATATTTCTGGTCTATGCGAAGTCAGAATTTTTCCATAGATTTATTTGCACCCTTGTTCTCATCAGTATTTCTCTGGGAATCTTCTGAAGATCTCCAAAGTGCTATGTCCAGCTCTGTCTTCTCTAGGCTGCTCTCTCCTTTCTGGTACTTTGCCTTGAAAATTCTGTTCTCCTTGACTTTCTCAAATTCTCAACCTGTCTCCTGAACTCTAGGAGAATGCTGCATTCTGAGTTCTTCCCTCAACTCTGGTCAGATATTCTTTCCACACAGTAAGCTGAGGCAGTTAAGACTCACCTCTTTAGTTCCCCTTCTCTCAGAGATCACTCTCTTGTGTGACCTATTTTTCAGCATCTGAAAAGTGTTGTTTCAAATATTTTGTCTATTTTGTTAGGTGTTTTATGTCAGAGGTTAACTTGTGGGTAGAAGTGAAAATCTGTGAGGAGATAGGTCTAGATTATGTAAATATCTGTTTGTCAACATTTTTAATCTTTTAGTATAATTGTGGTTTTTTAAAAAATTTTTTTAGTTGTAAATGGACACAATACATTTATTTTATTTATTTATTTTTATGGGTGCTGAGGATCGAACCCAGTGCCTCACGTGCTAGGCAAGCACTCTACCACTGAACCACAAACCCCAGACCTGTTCCTTTTTTATTTATATAATCCACTATGATAGTTAAAAACTAGTGATCTTCTATTAGTTCTTCTACATTTATCATTAGTCTGCAACCTTGAAAAATAGCTTTTCCTTTTCCTCTTAATGTGTTTAGGCATTTGGTAAGTATGATAGACAGACTCTAGGGCAGTCCCAAGAGCCCATCTCCCTGTGTTTACTACCTTATGTAGTTCATTCCCTTTGAATGTGAGTGGGATCATGATTTGTTCCTAACCAATAGAACATGAATAGCTGCATGTGACTAATATTGTTGTGGGAAACAGACTGGTTGAGAAGCAGCAAGCAGCTCTCAGAGAGAAGGAGAACTCCAACGTTTATTTTACGCAGGCGGGCCCAGAGGAGAACAAAATTCCACATTCTGAGACCTGATCCACAGTTTCTCACAACATTTATAGGCTATCTAGTGTCATAAATTTTCCTACTGTACCCAATATATGGTTGTGCATGGAGTTTCTAGTGGGAAGCATGTTTACAGAAGCAGAGTGTGATGAGGGGAAGAACTGGCTCATCTTACAAGGCCTTAGATAACTCTGTAGCTTTGGGCCTGAAGCCTCCACAGGTGCGTTTACACTTCAAAGGGGAGTAGTCAGACTTCCAGGGGAAGTTATCTACAATCCAAAAGGTAGGAACCCATGGTCAATCAGGCTTCCTGGAGAAAGGCTGAGAGGGGAGAGGAACTGACTCCATCCACAGGCACTGGTTTTTTGTTTTGCAGTGCTGGGTATTGAACCCAAGGACTCGTGCTTGGGAGGCAAGCACTCTACCAACTGAGCTATATCCCCAGCGGCACTGGTGTTTTACCATAAGATTTTTATAATTTCATTTCACAACCAAGACTCGTTTTGCCATCACAATATTACATAAGAAGAGACTCTCTCCTTTGATGGGTTGGAAGAAGCAAGCTACCATTTTGTGAACTACCCCAGGGAGAAAAAACCTCACAAAGAGCTAAAGGCAGCCTCATGCTGACAGCTAGCAAGAAACAGAGGCCTTCAGTCCAGCACCCTGCAAGGAACTGAATGCTGCTGACAACCACATGAGCTTGAAAGCAAATCCTTGTCCAGTCAAGCCTCAAATAAGACAGCAGCCCTGGCAGATAAACTGATTATGATTTTGTGAAATCCTGAAGCAGAGGACCAAAGTAAGTTATATACAGAATCCCGACTCACCAAAACTGAGACAATAAATATGGTTGGTTGGTTGGTTTCCAGTTGGGATGTCACTCTACCGTACAGACTGGTTACTAACTCCTGGACTCAAGTAATCCTCTTGCCTCAGCCTTCTGAAGACTGGGGCTACAGATAACATGCCACCACACCCAGCATATTTTATTTTAAGTGACTAAGTTTGTAGTATTATTGCTGCATAGCACTAAATAGAAAATACAGTTACTTAACTATTCACATCATTTAGTGTCAAGACTGAAAGGACTTATGGACCTTTTCAGAATTGTCTTTTCAAACTATAACCATTAAAACCAAGCATGGAAACAAATTAAACTGAGAAAAATACGTTCAAATTACTTTCACAAGATATTAAAGCAGTTGTTTTTTTTTTTTTAATTTTTAGTAGTTGATGGACTTTTTTTTTTTTTTTTTTTTTTAA
This sequence comes from Sciurus carolinensis, assembly GCF_902686445.1. Lineage (NCBI taxonomy): Eukaryota > Metazoa > Chordata > Mammalia > Rodentia > Sciuridae > Sciurus > Sciurus carolinensis. The sequence continues at coordinate 174,418,542 of NC_062213.1, forward strand.
TTTATATGTGGTGCTGAGAATTGGACCCAGTGCTTCACATGTGCTAGGCAAGTGCTTTACCACTGAGCTACAACCCCAGGCCTTAAAGCAAGTTTTTAAAAGAATGAATCCCATTCTGTCTCATTGCTCCCAATAGCAAATAGTAAAAAGATTTTTTGTTTTGTTTTGTTTTTGAGGTACTGAGGACTGAACCCAGAGTCTCCCACGTAATAAACATGAACTCTACCATTAAGCTCCACCCCCATTTTTTAAAGTTTTTATTCCACTAAAAATAAAATAAAACTATTTAAAAGATTGTTTAGATTTATCATCTTTTAGCTTTATAGTTTGTGTTACATATAACTAACACAGAGGCATTTAATGTATTTTACCGATGGGATATATAATCAAACAAGTTGGCATATACTGTTCTCTATATCTTTTTCCCCCCACCCTATTATCAAAAGTCTCCAGGTTTTTCTACTATTTAGAACAGTTGTTTTCATCCCCAGTTGAATACAGTATTAGAATCACTTGGGAATTTTTTAGAACATAAGGTGCCTGTGCCCCACCCCAAACCAATTAAATCAGTATCTCCTAGGGTTAGGCATAGTCTTGTTTTAAAAACACCTCAGATGATTCTAATAGATGGCCAGTGTTGCAAACTTCTGCCTATGAAATAGGCAATTGTCTTTGGAAAGTACTTTGTGAAAAAGGCCCAGTTGGAAAAACATCCTGTTTGGAGAGTGCTTCTCTGGCTAACCCCAACTCCTGGAAACCCTGAAACTGACCCCTAGAGGAAATATAATCCAGATCACAAGGTGTTCAGCTGGCATCCACCTCTTTCCTCTTAACCAAAATAAAACCATGAGTGTTAGATAAAAGTCAAAACCAACATGTGTTTTAAATGCAATGTGGTCCTCAACCAAGATTCAAGAAGTTCTGAGTTAGGAGGGAAGTAAGGACAACGGGGACTGAACTTTGAGTTCGGTTCTGTTTTGGTGCGTAAATAAGTTACTTTATTTATCTTTTGATTCTCTGTTAATTTGCCTGCCAAATTAGTAATATACAATGACTCTGCAGAGTAACTGAGTACTCCTGGACTGGACACCAAAAACAAGCAGTGGGTACTCTATGTAATTTACTGTCTCTTCTTTCCTTCTCTAATCCTTTTTTTTTGGGGGGGGGTGGGGGGGGCGGGGTTTGAACCTAGTGCCTTGTACTTGCAAGGGAAGCACTCTATCAACTGAGCTATATCCTCAACCCTCTAACCCTTTTCTTAAGGAACCACTGCATGGTTTTCTTTCTCCCCTGCATTTCAAGGTTATATATTTCTTTGGCTAACATAAAAAAAATTCTGTGGTCTTTGCCTCGCTAGTTCTACAGCAATTTTTCTGTTCAATCCTGAAAGCAGGTTCTTTTTGTTAAACTGTCTTTTGCCTTTACTCCTCATTTCCAGCCCAAACTATTATTTTTCAAGAAAAAAAGAGAGGACTGGGGAAATAGCTCAGTTGGTAGAGTGCTTGTCTTGCATGCACAAGGCCCTGGGTTCAATCCCCAGCACCACCAAAAAAAAAAAAAAAAAAGAAGACTAATATTAGATATGGAAAATGACAAACCCCTAAAATAATGAGGCCTAAGAAAAGGGAGTGAAAGAGAAAGCCACGTGCTGACGGCCTTCATCTCACAAGACAAATGTTTTCCAGATGCTGGCTGCAGGTGGGGAGGAGGTGTTTCATCACACCTAAAGTGAAGGTCTCTGGGAGGCACTGGGAGGCACTGACCTCCCCCAGAGTAAATCCTCTCCAGATGCAGAACACAGACCTCCCCACCCCAAAAAGTTCAAATTCTGAGTGCCCCAGAAAACTGACATGCCCATAGCCCGCCTCTCAGGATAAACCTATATAATCCCAGTCCCTTTCTTTGTTCAGGGCTTATTTTCCACCAGGAAAGTGAGTCCACCAGCTGCGCCATTTCATCCCTGCATCCCCTGTTCCTATGTGAAACTTCATTCCTGAATAAAAGAGCCGATCTGATTTGTCAAGTTTGCAACCATCCTGGTCTTTTTGTGCTAACAGTTTTGGTTGCCTGACCAGGAACCCAGTGTAAGCAAACTTCACAAATCAGGGATCCACTTGCCATTTTGCTTCTGCATCCACCAGTGGTTTTCTCATCTCTTCTGAGAGGTAAGACCCCATTTGTTAATCAGGAACCTGTCCCTCATTCGTTCCATCTCTAGGCTAACTGGGAACCTGTCCCTTACCACTGGGATTGAGGAAAAGACATTTCCCCAGTCCCTCTCGGGAGAAGTACGGTCCGGGACTGGCACATCGGTGGTATAAAGAATGCAGAGGATGCTTTGCCCTCTGTTGTCACCATTTTCATTGAGCCTCTCCAAAGATGGGAACTACTCAGTCAATTCTCAGAGAGACAAGCCCTTTGGGCTATTTCTTTGCCAATTTTAAAACCCTCTATTTTCATACTGACATCAGAATTAAATGCCTCATTAGGTTAGGTACTCAAATTTGGTCACAATACAAATTAGACAGTCAGCACACATAGCCCAAATATGGAACTCTCAGTCAAGAAATTCTTCAGGCTTTGAAAAAATATTTAATCCAAAATGGCAAGTACTTAAAACTCCCATATCTCCAGACCTTTTTCCTCCTCCACTCCAACCCCTCCCTACACCAACCTTGCACTACTTTGCCATTACTAGTTACAAACTCACAGTCCTTTTCCTCATTCACAGCCCTGAAGATAACTGAGGAACCCCCTCCCTACAGATGCCAGGGCCCCATGGCCTCCCCTGAGACCCCTTCCTCCCCACAGATTCCCTTCCCCAAAGCCCCACCACTCCCCCATTAGACCCTCCTTCCCAAAGTCCTACAATTCTCCCAGCAGACCTCCCTTTGCAGACTTCAGAGTCTCCTTCTCCCTTACCATCCCCTTCCCGTACACTGTCAAAACTCCCAGTAAAATATATTTTCCCTCTCCAGGAGATGGTTGGGGCTGAAGGGATCATCTGAGTTCATGTCCCCTTCTCTATGGCAGACATGTCTCAGAAGACAAATTAGACTCATTTTTAGAAAACCCTGCCAAATGTAGGAAGGACTTTATTCATCTGACTTGGGCATATCTTACTTGGGCAGATGTATATCGTATATTAATTTGCACCCTAACCAAAGATGAATGTGCCCAAATCTGGCAGGCTACTAGAGATCATGCGGATCTCTTGCATGGCCAAAACCCCAGAATCTACCTGGTGGTTGAACCTGATTGAACATACCAACCTCAAGACCCCGGGGGTATCAGGTTACAGGATATGGTTACTTGCCTCCATGAGGGAATGTCAAAAATTCTTTCTCACACTCAAGTAAACTAGGAAAAGATAAAGGAAATTACCCAGGGACCTGATGAAATTCTGCCCTATTTTTGGACCAACTTACTGAGGCAGTCATCAAATATACAAATTTGGATGTCAACAGTCCTGGTAGCAATCTCTTTCTACATTCTAACTTTATCAGCGGGTCTACACCTGACATCCTCCAGAAACTGAGGCAGCTAGAGAGAGGTCCTGAGTGTTCTCAACAGTTATTTAAAAGCTTTCAAAATCCTTAACAACCAGGAGGATGAGGCCAAAAAGGAAAAAGAGAAGCATCTTAAAGTTAAATACCACCTCCTGGCCTCTGTAATTCAGGGTCCAAAGAAAGCCCCCATGGCTTATGCCCCAACCCAACTTTTTAATTCCCCCCTAGCTCATGACCTCACTGGACCCTTCAAAGTACCCTGAGGCCTGTTTCTGATGTGGGCAAACTGGACATTGGGCAAGAGCTTGTCAGAATCCAAGGCCCCCCACCAAGTTGTGTCCCAAATATGGGCAGTGGGAACACTGGAAGGTGGACTGTCCCCAGGGAAAATCATCCCTCCCCTCGGTGCAGTCAGCATCCCAAGTCCTCTAGGTTACAGGAATGATGAACAGCCAAGCAGCACGCAAATATTCCCTTTCTGAAGAGATTTTTAAGGGCACAACAGCTAGTCAATGTCCTCCCTTAACTTAAAATAATTATCAAAAGGTTAATTAATATCCTCCATTCTGAGTGAGGTCCCAGTCCAAAATCATGTAAAGAGGAGACTTAGTTCAAGCTCCTACCCCCAGCTTACCTAGTATGACGTGTAATCATACATGTACATAAGGGTAATGATGTCCTGGCAATTGAACCCAGGGCCTTCTGTTTGCAAGGCAAGCACTCGACTAACTGAGCTATACCCCTAGCTCTTGGGAACAAAATTTAACCTATTTATCACTGAGAGGAAAAATAACTCTAACCAGCACAACATATCTCAGTCCTCATCCTTAAAAGTAATGGGAGATAATGTTTCATAATTTTCTGCATTTGAACCTGGCCTAATTACCAACCTGGGGAAAAAGGGTTAAAAATCCTAGGCAGCAATTTCCTTGGCCAGGCCACTTTAAAGCCTGCATTGGAATGTAAACTGCAAGGGGTGCTGGGGAACCAATCTGAAACTAAAGGAAAAAAATAAAATTAAAATGTCCTTTTTAACTTCTCCCTGCCTGTAACACAGAAAAAATGGTTTGGGAGGGTGGGGGCTAGGGTTGTGGCTCAGTGGTAGAGTGCTTGCCTAGCCTGTGTGAGGCACTGGGTTTGATACTCAGCACCACATGAAAATAAATAAAAAAAAAAGGTCCACTGACATCTAAAAAAATTTTTTCAAAAAAAAAAGAAAAAGTTTTTGTTTGTTCCATTTAGATACAGATGGCAGCAGAGTGCATTTTGATTCATTGTACACAAATGGAGTACAACTTTTCATTTCTCTGGTTGTTCACAATGTAGAATCACATCATTCGTGTAATCATACATGTACATAAGGGTAATGATGTCTGTCTCATTCCACCATCTTTCCTACCTCTTACCCATTCCCCCTCTCATTTCCCTCTACATAATCCAAAGTTCTCTGATTTTCCCTTACCCCCACCTCTCCAGCATCCACTTATTAGAGAAAACATTTGACCTTTGGTTTTTTAGGATTGGCTTATCTCACTTTGCATGATATTCTCCAATTCTATCCATTTATCTGCAAGTGCCATAATTTTATTCTTCTTTATGGCTGAGTAATATTCCATTGTGTAAATATACCACAGTTTCTTTATCCATTCATCTATTGAAGGGCATCTCAGTTGGTTCCACAATCTAGCTATTGTGAATTGACCTGCTATAAACATTGATGTGACTGTGTCACTGTATTATACTGATTTTAAGTCCTTTGGGTATAAACTGAGGAGTGGGATAGCTGGGTCAAAACCCAAGTTTTCTGAGAAATCTCCATACTGCTTTCCAGAGTGACTCTACCAATCTGCAACCCCACCAGCAATGTATGAGTGTACCTTTTCCCCCACATCCTCATCAACACCCATAGTTGCTTGTATTCTTGGTAATAGCCTTACTAATTGGAATGAGATAAAATCTTAGGGTAGTTTTGATTTGCATTTCTCTAATTACTAGAGATGTTGAACATTTTTTAATATATCTGTTGATCGAATGTATATCTTCTTCTATGAAGTGTCTGCTGAAGTCCTTAGCCCATTTATTGATTGGATTCTTTGTATTATTGGTTTTTAAGTTTTTTGAGTTCTTTATAAATTCTGGAGATTAGTGCTCTATCTGAAGTGCATGTGGTAAAGATTTTTCTCCCACTCTGTAGGCTCTCTCTTCATGTTTTTGATTGTTTCCTTTCCTGATAAAAAGTTTTTTAGTTTGAATTCATCCCATTTATTGATTCTTGATTTTATTTCTTGCACTTTGGGAGTCTTGTTAAGGAAGTCTGGTCCTAAGTCAACATGATGAAGATTTGGGCCTACTTTTTCTTCTGTTTGGTGCAGGGTCTCTGGTCTAATTCCTAGGTCCTTGATCCATTTTGAGTTCGGTTTTGTGCAGGGTGAGAGATAAAAGTTTAATTTCATTTTGCTGCATATGGATTTCCAGTTTTGCCAGTACCATTTGTTGAGGCTATCTTTTCTCCATTGTATGTTTTTGGCACCTTTGTCTAGTATGAGATAACTGTATTTATGTGGGTTTGTCTCTGTGTCCTCTATTCTGTACCATTGATCTACCTGTCTATTTTGGTGCAATACCATGCTGTTTTTATTACTATTGCTCTGTAATATAGTTTAAGGTCTGGTATTGTGATACCTCCAGCTTCACTCTTCCTGCTAAGGATCACTTTGGCTATTCTGGGTCTCTTATTCTTTCAAATGAATTTCATGATTGCTTTCTCTTTTTCTATGAGGTATGTCATTGGAATTTTAATTGCATTGAATCTGTATAGTGCTTTTTGGTAGTATGGCCTTTTGAAAATATTAATTTTTCCTATCCAAGAACATGGGAGATATTTCCATCTTCTAAAGTTTTCTTTGATTTCTTTCTTTAGTGTTCTGTAGTTCTCATTGTAGAGATCTTTCACCTCTTTTGTTAAATTGATTCCCAAGTATTTTATTTTATTTTGTTGAGGCTATTGTGAATGGGGTAATTTTCCTAATTTGCCCTTCAGAGGATTCATCACTTATGAATAGAAATGCATTAGATTTATGAGCATTAATTTTATATCCTGCTACTTTGCTGAATTCATTTTTTAGTTCTAGAAGTTTTCTGGTGGAGTTTTATGGATCCTCTAAATATAGGATCATGTCATTAGCAAATAGTGATAGTTTGAGTTCTTCTTTTCCTATTTGTATCCCTTTGATTTCTTTAGTCTAATTACTCTGGCTACAGTTTCAAGAACAATATTGAATAGAAGTGAAAGAGGGCATCCCTGCCTTTTTTCAGTGTTTAGAGGGAATTCTTTCAGTTTTTCTCCATTAAGAATGATGTTGGCTGTGGGCTTAGCATAGATAGCCTTTACAATGTTGAGGTATGTTCTTACTATTCCTTTTTTTTTTTTTTTTCTGGTATTTTGAACATGAAGCAATGCTATATTTTATCAAATGCTTTTTCTGTATCTATTGAAATGATCATATGATTTTTAACTTTAAGTCTACTGATGTGATATATTATGTTTATTGATTTGAGGATGTTGAACCAACTTTGCATCCTTGGGATGAACCCCACTTGATCATGGTACACTATCTTTTTAATATGTTTTTGTATGCAATTTGACAGATTTTTGTTAAGAATGTTTGCATCTATGTTCATCAGGGATATTGGTCTGAAGTTTTCTTTCCTTGATGTGTCTTTGTCTGCTTTGGTATCAGGGTGATACTAGCTTCACAGAATGAGTTTGGAAGGGTTCCCTCATTTTCTATTTCATGGAATGCTTTGTGGAGTATTGGTTTTAATTCTTCTTTGAAGGTCTTGTAGAACTCAACTGAGAATCCACCTGGTCCTGGGCTTTTCTTGATTGATAGACTTTTGATGGTGTCTTCTATTTCATTGCTTGAAATTGATCTGTTTAAATTGGGTATGTCTTCCTGATTCACTTTGGTTGTTTCATATGTCTCTAGAAATTTGTTGATGTCTTCAAGGTTTTCTATTTTGTTGGAGTATAGATTTTCAAAATAGCTTCTAATTATGTTTTGTATTTATATAGTGTCTGGCATGTTATTTCCTTTTTCATCATGAATTTTAGTTTCTTCTTTGACTGGCTTTTCCTTTAATGTAGTTCCTCCTTTTGTTGACTTTCATTATTGTTTTTCATTTTCCTCTCATGGAATATTTTGCTGAGAATAATCTGTAGTACAGGTTTTCTATTTGTAAATTCTTTTAACTTTTGCTTATCATGGAGGTTTTATTTTGTCATCAAATCTGAAGTTTAGTTTTGCTGGACATAGATTCTTGACTGGGCTGGAATTGTAGCTCACTGGTGGAGCACTTGCCTAGCATGTGTTTGATCCTCAGCACCACATAAAAATAATAAATAAATAAAGGTACTGTGTCCATATACAACTAAAACATATATTTAAAAAAATATTCTTGGTTGGCATCCATTTTACTTCAGAGCTTGATATATACTGTCTCAGTACCTCCTAGATATTAGGGTCTGGGTCGAGAAATCTGCTGATATACATATTGGTTTTCCCCTATATGTAATCTGATACTTTTCTCTTGCAGCCTTTAAAATTCTATCTTTATTTTGTATGCTAGGAATTTTCAATATAATGTACCTTGGTGTGTATCTGTTTTAATTTTGTACATTTGGTGTTCTATAAGCCTCTTGTATTTGATTTTCCACTTCATTCTTCAGGTTTGGGAAATTCTCTGATATAATTTCATTGAATAGATTGTTCATTCCTTTGGTTTGTATCTCTATACCTTCTTCAATCCCAATAATTCTTAAATTTGGTCTTTTCATGTTATCCCACAATACTTGGATGTTCTGTTCATGATTTCTTACCATCTTCTCTGTTTGGTCAACTTTATTTTCAAGATTAAATATTTTGTCTTCATTGAGGTTCTGTCTTCCAAGTGATCTAGTCTGTTGGTGATGCTTTCTATTGAGTTTTTTATTTGGTTTATTGTTTCCTTCATTTCAAGGATTTGTTTGGTTTCTTTATCAGAATCTCTTTATTGAAATAATCTTTTGCTTCCTGCATTTGCTCTTTTAACTCTTTATTGAAGTGATCTTATATTGCTGGCATTTGCTCTCTTATATCATCCTTTACTTCTCGGATCATTTTGAGTATGTACATTCTGAACTCCTTTTCTGACATTTCTTCTGCCATGCTGTCAATGGATTCTATGAATGTAGCATCCTGGTTTGTTTGGGGTGCTTTCTTCCCTTGTTTTTTCATGTTGTTTGTGTATCTTCCCCTTCAGCAGTGTGGATCCAAGGTATTACAGCCTCCACCCTTTAGATTTATAGTGTCCCTGCAGGTTTCCAATACCTTCCCTTTAAAGGGGAGATCAATATTAATAGCACCCAATGCAAACAATACACAGTCTTAAACAAAATAGCCCCTATTAAGATGTTAATAGTATTGTTATAATAAACAGAGATGATGTGTTTGATTATTATCTACAGCATTAATAGGTTTGCAGTATGGTCCACAATTTCTAATGGTAGACAAAAAGAGGACAGGGAGGGGTGTAGGATATGATGTTAATGAGGTAAGAAGTGAGACTATAGAGGTACTAGATCATAGGGAGAGTGAAAGAGCAATCAAAAGAAATTGGTTGTTAGCAGGAGAAAAGGGAGAAAGAGACTCCAAGGAAACAGATAAATAAGAGGAAAATAGAGCAAGTAAAAAGACAAAAACAATCTGCAATAAAACCGTAATATATTATTCAAACCTCCCAGTCTTCAATAGCCTGATGCATGAAAAGTACTTGATTTCAAAGATGATGGGGATGTGAGAGTGGGAAACAAAAAACAAACAAAACAAAAAATAGGGGTAAAAAAGATTCTTGAAGGAAAATTGAACAATTGTTTCTTTTGGCGTTTAATATCTTCTCTGGCTCCCTCCTCTTCTACTAGGTGGTATTGTCTGGAGTTTGCTGGTAACTCCACCCTCAGGATGATGAAAGCTACTAAAGTGGGAGGATTAGACTTGGAGGCTAGACTCCTGGAGGCATGTTGTAGCAATTGCCAGTCCCTCTGAAAGACTGCACCCCAGGACTCTCCTTTGGGGGTCCACTTGTGTGACACAGGAGTAGGCTTAGCCCCTTCCTTCACTTGTGGACCCCACAATTCCTGGTCTATAATTTAGTCTCTAAATTGTATCTCTCCTGCCCTGTCCTTTTGACTTCCCAATCAGGAATCTCTCTCTCTCTCTGGAGGTCCTGAGGGCTAAGTGCTAGGACCTGTGCGCCTGTCTCTGAAAGCTATTTTGTATTGGCAAATGAGAATTAGGTGTTGAAAGTTGTGGGCCGGTCATACAACTGCTGGTGCTAGGCTGGGTTGGTGGCTAAGGGATGATTAGGAGACTGAGGATTGAGGAACCAGAGGGCCCTGTTGATTACCAAACTGGTGGAACCAGGTGACTGGTGGAGTTGTGGACAAGGCTGATGTTGGGTCCCAGCAAGTGCTGCCCAAGTTGTCTCTGGGATCTGGGTGGGTGCTGAACTGGTTGGTTGGACGAGCTGAGATCAATATGCCCTCACACCCTTTTCCCATCTACCAACCCCTTGCAGAGCTCTCTCCTGCCTCTGTAGCAAGATGGTGGCTATTAGCACACCTAGAAGGGATACCTCTGATGTAACCAAACCTGCAGTGCCCTTGGTGATGATCTTTCAGGTTCTGGCTGTTATCCCTGGATGTAAGTGGCCACGTCCCAAGTTGGTGGTGGCAGCAGTGACGAACCTGTAGTACCTTGATGATGAGCTTCTAGTCTCTGGCAGGTGTCCCAAGATAGAAGCTGCCCCAACTAAAGATGGTGGTGACAGCAGCAATAATCCAAGATGGTGGCAGAGGTGTCCCAATGTGATGGTAGATGGGGAGCTGCAGCACATCTGTGTGGGGGTGCAGTACTGGATCTACGTGGGTCAGGCACTGGGCTAGCTCCTCCAGGCAAGGAATTCTGACAAACTATTTTGTATGTTTTTCATCACAAAAGAAAAAAGCAAGGTGTATTTACAATGGAATATGTTGCACTACTTGGGATATGCTGCACTATCAAGCATATGCTTAAGCGGGAAAAATGTTTTTGACTAGGTGGTGATGAGAACAGAATCTAATTATGATATTATGTGCCTGATGATTAGTTTTCCATTTCCCTTTCCAAAATAAAATTTTGGCACTGTCCACTTTCAGTCTTGTTTCTCTTCTATGACCCACTGGCACTGGACATCAGCCTACTCCTTGAGATACTTCAGCACAACCTCAGGCTTTGCTGCTTGATGTCAGGACCCAAGAAAAGTTGACCCCAAAGTAGTAGGGCTATTCCTGGAAGCCACTGCTAGAGCCGGATGGATAATAGTGACGGTTTCAGAGGTTTCAGAATGACTGCAGCTTTGGGCTTGAGGTAAGGCTGTACAAGATGCAGCAGTGCAAGGTGGAGAAAAGCTGAAACCTCTTTTCTTTAAAAAAAAAAAGAAAAGAAAGAAAGAAAAAGAAAAGAAAAGAAAAACTGATTTCAAGACTCTCTCTCGTACCATCCATCTATCTCCCTCCCTCTTTGTCACTCTCATACTGCTTTATTAAAATAATTAATGGCCATGTAATTTTATCTAGGACTCTTGTTTTCTCTTAAATTCCATATTTTTTTTTGAGCTCATGATTTTGATCCTACATACCTAGGTTAATGTTTTTCTGATCAGTCCTATTTTTATTCAATTATAGAGTTTTTTAAATACCTATAACATTGCAATGGAGATTCACCTACAAAAACCTACAGGCCTTTGCTTTTGTGTGATGTGTGTATCATGTTGTCTGTCTATATATGTGTGTCCATATATCATGTATGTGATATCAAAATTGGTATGTAGATAATGAGTGCTTAAGAATTAAAATTTTAAAAATGGATCCAAATACCTTCAATTCACGTGATTTAAAAAGGTGTGATTTAAATTGGGTAAACAAATGAAGGTAAAATGTCTTTAAAGTTACTTAACTCACAAGTCTCTCTAGGTGGTCAAACTAATAAAATGTTGATGTCTATAAAATGTCTCGTATTCTTTGTTTCTAGGACTTTTCTTCAATAAGGAAGAGGTGGCAAATACTGTTTGATACACTTGTCTGATATCTTGGTTTTTACAGTAAAATAAATAAATTAGGTTTTACACATATGAGATTAATCATGATATGTTTGCTAGAGACATCTGATTAATTTGCAAAGTTAAAATGCTAACTGTTAAATATGACATCAAGTACTCCTAACTCCTTGAATTCCATGGCATGATATACTTGAACATTGCTTGTGTTTTCATAGATGTACAGTGTCCAAAAGTTCCCACTGTTTTGTTTTTTGTTTTTTTTTTTTTACATTTTATATATATTTTTAGTTGTTGAGGAACCCTTATTTACTTTGCTGAGAATTGAGCCCAGTGCCTCACACATGCTAGGCAAGCACTCTACCACTGAGCCGCAACTACAGCCTAAAATACTTCTTATTGAAATGGAGTAATCTATCTATTCAAAAAATTTCATAATGGTTGTTTCAGAGTGCAAACAAAAAGAAGGGTCAACACATAGGAAGGGAAATTGGAAGGTTCTGGGTATGGAAATATATTTAGTAGAAGGAAAAAGAAAATGTTTCTGGATAATAAAGTCTTTGTGTGATGAAATAAACAACCTGAGTATCTAAATAAGTGATAAGAAGATCTATGTAAATGAAGGACAAATTTCAACAAGTTTATGTGCAACGTATGTGGAACTACCAGTTAAATCTATTCAAGGTTTTTCCCTAAGGTTAAATATTAATGTACTGGTATATACCAAAGTTTAATCTATGTGTTGAAATGACAAGGATTTCTTAAAACATTAATTCACTCTTAACATTATGTCTGTTAAGTTTTATTCTTTAGAGCAACTAGTTTTCAAAGAATTAAGGTTTTATACAACTCTGGTTAAACAGCAACTGTTTAGAGTATTGTACTACATTACAGAGTCTAGATTTTTCTTTAAAAGCTAAACTTGGTTAATATAAAAACATAATTATGGTGCTATTACTCTTCCTTGTATAATGAATGTGTTCACATCTTCCAACTATTCAAGTCTTAAAGCAGAAAGGTTAAAGGACATTTTTGCCAAGCTGATGTTCTCCAAAATAACGTTGTCTATAATGGTAATTTTAGACTTCTGAAAATAACAAACTTAATTGGGGATTTATTTATATCATTTAATATTCTGTAACTGAACCTAAATCTTATGTTACTTTTCACACTGGGATAAAAATGTAAATGTATTTCTAAAGGATAATAAGAGCCTAATCTTTTTAAAGGTTAATATCATGAAACATAAAAGTATTTTGCCATTTTTCCACACAGAAGGAAAGTTAAAAGCTCTCTCAGCCTTTCTTTAATTCATGTTTTAAGTATAATGTTACATTATGTTAACTAATGTTCATGTAGACTCCAGAAACAACATATGCAAACTTTGTAAAATGACATTTAGGAAAGAGACAAAGATCAGCTGCAGAACTAGAACACTTTACCTAAAATTTGTCAAGAGCCCCACTTTACCTAAGATAAAGCTCTGCCTCCTACCTTACTGCATGTTAGAATGACTCCAAAATAGACCTGACTTTAGCTCATTTAAAGTTGTGTTCAGGGCTGGGGATATAGCTCAGTTGGTAGAGTGCCTGCATTGCAAGCACAAGGCCCCAGGTTCAATCCCCAGCACCACAAAAAAAAAATAAATAAATAAATAAATAAAGTTGTGTTCAGAAGATTGGTGTTTGTTGTAAAGATTACTGTGATCTCAAACAGGGATATGATGTGTAATGCAGCCAAAATTCAAGAATAGCTATTACACAAACTGAACATCTTTTCACTCTTGTTAATTTCATTTTGTATTTTCCTTGTAAACTCTATAACTGTTGCCTGTTAGTGTTTTGTAGAGGTACTGATTTAAGGGCACACAACCTGAGTTAATTTGAGACAATAAGCCTTCACCTTCAGGACAGATAGAGTGTAAGGTTAACTTCTAGTACTAATACAGACCCCAGTTAAATGTAAGGGGTAAATGACTGTAAGGTTATGAACACTGAAGTTAAAACCCAGTATTCTTACTTTAAGACTGGTAAGACTGGCTTGCTAGATGTTTAACACCAAGGCTTAAAGACTGAGGTTAAAATAAAAGGGCCAAGAAAACCAATATTGCTCTTGCACTCTGAGTTAATCTGAACCCAGGGAACTAGAGAACTTCCGAAAGGAGTTTTGCGACTCCAGGCCACATGACCTCCTGACCAGTGAGATTAATGAGACCACTGGGGAATGGAAAGCCAATCAGTGCACCTGCTGCAAAGAGGAGGGTCATTGGAGAAGGAGGACATCCCTCATGCTTCCAAGGGGAGCCACCTCATCAAGGAGACCAAACCTAGCACATGGCAATAAAAGAGCTAAGAAGTTGCTCTCAACTTCCCCAAGAGTAACCTCAATGGGAACTCAGCAGACTCTTAACAGCAAAGAGGAACATTGTCAGTTTGACCAACTTGGTCTTGAACACCTAGCAAAAACAGTTACAACCAAAATAAAGACATACCTGGGCATTTAGAAGAAAAACAATAGTTCTTTTAAATAAAACTTAAGATGCACACTTGTGTCAGTCCCACAGTCCTGATGCCCCCAAATTTCAGAGGTTTGTGCGAGGCTCATATTTTTCCATCTACCAAAATTAAACTAGCCTCTGTACCTTAATTTTCCTTGCTCCTCAAATTGACATTTAACCCCAAAACCAAAGCCTACCCCATTCCAATAACAGCACACATCAGAAATAGAAGAACCTCCCAAATTATTCCCTTACTCATTAGGTTAGAAACATTCAGGATTAATGCAGGAGCAGTGGGATTAGAAACCTCTATTCACTATAAAAATAGCACAGGTTATTGTAGATATCCAACAGATCACTGATTGGGTACTAACTTTACAAAATCAATTGGACTCCTTAGCATCTGTCATCCTACAAAACCAGTGAGGGAGGTAAACCAATCAGGAATGGTAAGAGATAAGGTTAAATGACTCCAGGACCACCTGGAATATGGAAACTCAGGAGCCTTTTGGGTCTAGAATGGTGAGTCTCAATATGGGAAGTCAAAAACTTATTTACCTAACTCTTCACTTTATAAAGAATTCTACCTCATGTGTATTAAATCCCTATGTTTTATTATACTGGCTCATTTAAATATAATGCCTCACAAAAATATATATTATGTTGAATGTGAAAACTGTTATGTTGCAGCACTGTATGAATACAACCATATGGCAAAACCCAGAACAAACTGTTATGATTCTTAAAAGGTCAGTAGCTATCTGACTCCCTGTAAAATTAAAAGAACCATGGTAGAAAACACCTTCAGTAGCATTCATGCAAGAGCTGCTAAGCCATTTTAAACACTAGAGTAGCTCGTATTGTTAGATTGGCTGACCTCACTGCCTCTGCCTGCACAGCAGCAGTGGCCCTACACCAAGAGGTTCAAACCACACATTACCTTCAGCAATTTCATAAGAATTATAGTTAAACCAGCAAAATCAAGTACATATTGGTTAGGAAATTCTAAGTGAGGTTCAGCAACTGAAAGACTCTGTTATATGGCTAAGAGAGCAAGTACAAGATTTATGGTGGACTCAGAGACTTCAGTGTCATTATAGTCACTTATTATTACTTGTTATACTCATTATTACTCACTTTTGTGTTACTAGACTTCCAAACAATGACACTGAGATTCAATGGCAGAGTGTAAGTAATCATCTAATGGGACTTGATCCTTTCCATAATGCTACTTTGGATGTTTTAAAATTGCAGTCTCAGGTCCTGGTCATGGTTAATGCCCAAACACCTACTTTTGATAATGAAGAAATTTGGAGCAGTTTAGCTGAAAGGATATCTTCCCTTAACCGATTTAAGTATTTTTCTACACATATAGCTGGATTACTAGCCTTAACTATACTAGTTATATAGGTTATATATAGTTAAGTATATACTATACTTAACTATACTATCCTGGCCTTATTTTATGCAATTTGTTGAGCAAGATGAAAAATGGCTAAATCACCAGGAAAATATGGTTCCAAGATTAATCATGCTTGCTATACGCCAAAGAACAGAGTCCACGAACTCATGGGATGAACATCCCAAATCTGATTGGGCCATGATTAAATATAACAAAGCTCTCAATTATGTTACATGCAAAAATCATCTTCCTAGCACTGACAAATTAGACTTTTACACTAGAATTATACCCTTAATATTAGTAAGCTAATTAGTTTTCATTCTGTATGCTACAATTGTTTCCCTTAACCTAAAAAACTAGTTAATCTTACATATTACTATAATGTTTTTCTTCTCCCTATTTTTAGTTTTACAGGGTTTGTTTGTTTGTTTTAATAAAGTGGTAATCTCAGCTGCAACTGCCAGGTAACATCCCAGAACATCCCTCCTCCCATTGCTTACTGCCTGATCTCCTGAAGCAGCATAAAAGGGGTTAACATCGCTCACAAAGACCTCAGGACTTCCCCACACGTCCTCAGTATGCCCCCAAATCCATTTCCAGGATGCTGAAAGAAAGACAACCTTACTATGCTGCCCCCTCCCAGCAGGAAGAAGCTAGAGACTTCGTCGTCCAATTCATTTCTTCCTTTCAGAGTCTGGAATATTAGATATGGAACATGACAAACCCCCCAAAATAATGAGGCCTAAGAAAAGGGAGTGAAAGAGAAAGTCACTTGCTGAGGGCCTTCATCTCACAAGACAAATGTTTTCCAGATGCTGGTTGCAGGTGGGGAGGAGGCATTTCATCACACCTAAAGTGATGGTCTCTGGGAGGCACTGGGAGGCACTGACCTCCCCCAGAGCAAATCCTCTTCAGACGTGGAACACAGACCCCCCAACTCAAAAAGTTCAAATTCCTGAGCACTCAAACTGACACTTTCATTCAGCAATAAAACAGACCCCAAATTCCTGAGTGCCCAAGAAAACTGATATGCTCACTAGACCATCTCTCAGGATAACCTATATAAGCCTTTATAAAGAATTCTACCTCACTGCATGTGTATTAAATCCCTATGTTTTATTATATGGGTTCATTTGAAAATAATATAATCCTTTTCTTTGTTTGGAGATCATTTTCCAACAGAAAAGTGAGTCCGCTGGTGCAATTTCATCTCTGTATCCCCTGATCCTGTGTGAAATTTTGTTCCTGAATAAAAAAGCTAAGCTCATTCATAAAGTTTGCATCTGTCCCAGTTTTTTTGTGTGCTAACATATTTAGTTTTTGATTAATATAATTAGACTATTTCTTTGTGAAATACATTGCCTAATTGGAAAGTCTCCATTCTCTAGTCTTTATCATAACCTCCCAAGGAAAAGTTTTATTATCCAAACTGTATATTAACAACACAGAATCTGCTTAAGGTAATGTATGTATTTAACAATGTAGCAATTAGTCCCCTCTGGTGCCCAAATTGTGGTCTCTAAATACCATTTTTTTCCATTAAAAAGGGATCTACAACTTTTTTGAGCAATGGCTCATTTCAGGTCTGGGGCAAGAAATAGCAAGATGAGCCTGAAATTATTTTTGTGTGCCTGAAAGTAAGAAGGCTAACAAAGACTACTGGGTTACATCAAAATAATATAGGAGTCAACCAGAGAGGAATTCCCACCAGCTAAAAATGGGATAAGTATCAAAAATAATAATGATTGCTATGAGTTGAACCAAATATAAATACAAATATAAAAAAACATTTGTTATTTTATAATAACATCAACTTTATTCTTATGCATATAAATATTCAATTGTCCCAGAATCATTTTTTTTTTTTTTTTTTTTTTTTTTTTTTTTTTTTTTTTTGCGGTACTGGGGATCGAACTCAGGGCCTTGTGCTTGCGAGGCAAGCACTCTACCAGCTGAGCTATCTCCCCAGCCCTCCAGAATCATTTTTTGAAAAGACTATTCTTTCTTCATGAATTATCATATCACCCTTATTGAAAATCAGTTGATCATAGATATGAGAAGGTACAGAGATAAACCATATACTGTCTGCCTCACACATGCAGAGAGACTCCTAATTATCAACATTCTCTCACAGAGTGATACTTTTGTTACAACTGATGAACCTTTCATTGACACATCATTGATACATTGATATGGTAGTTCACTTTTTTTTTTAATGTGGCTCTGAGAATTGAACCCAGGGCCTCACATATGGTAGGTGAGTGCTCTACCACTGAACCATGACCTCAGCCCCTGGTAGTTCACTCTTGGTGTACATTGCTGTTTTGGATAGATTTATAATGACATGTATTCACCATGATAGTATCACACAGTATTTTCACTGCCCTAAAAGCCTGTGTGCTCTGTCTGTTCATCCATCTCTCCCCACAAATCTCCGGCAACCACTGATTTTTTTTAACCATCTCCATAGTTTTTCATTTTTCAGAAACTCATATAGTTGAAATCACATAGTATGTAGCTTTTTCAGATTCACTTTTGTCTCAGTCCATTTTATACGGCTCTAACAAAATACTCAAGGCTGTAAAGAAGTGGTTTATTTAGCTCGCTGTTCTGGGATTCAACAGTATGATACATACATCTGCTTGGTTCTGGTGAGGGCCTCAGGCAGATGGCATCAAAATGGCAGGAGATGTATGGAAGGAATGCAGGGAAGGTGAGGGGACGGTTTATGACAACCTATTCTTATAGGAACTAATCTAGACCCATGAGACAGACCCACTCTCATGAGACAGCATTACTTCATTCATGGGAATGGAACTCCCATGACCAATTCCTTCCATTAGGTCCTACTTCCTCAATACCACCACACTGGAGACCAAGCTTCCAGCACTGAACCTTTGAGAGACACACCGTACCAAACCACATAGCTTCTTTCACTCAAAAATTAGTATTTTAAGTGTCTGCCATATCATCTGTATGTCTTACTTGGTGAAGCATCTATTAAAGTCTTTCACCCTTTTAAAAATTTGATTCATTTTTAAATTGGATTGTTTTCCTATTGTTGAGTTTAAAGAGTTCTTTGTATATTTTGTATAACAGTACATTATCAGATGTCTTTTGAATTATTTTCTCCCAGTTTGTGACTTATCTCTTCATTCTCTTGATAGTGAATTTTAAATGAAATCCAACCTATGAGTTTTTTCCTCCATGGATCATGACTTTGGTCTTGTATTAAAATGTTATCACCAGTTCAAGGTCATCTAGATTTTCTCCTATGTTATTTTCTAGTTTTGTAATTTTGTACTTAAGTGTATTATCTACTTTTAATTACCTTTTGTGACAGGTATAAGATTTTTTGCATGTAGATGCAGTTTTTTCAGTACTAATTGTTGAAAAAGATAACTTTCTCCATTGTACTGTGTTTGTTGTTCAAGATCAGTTGACTATATTGTTGTGGGTCTATTTCTGAGCTGTCTATTCTATTTTATTGATTTGTCTATTCTTTCACTAATACCACACTGTCTTGATTAATGCAACTTTATAGTTCTCTTTCTCTCTTCAGTGCTAGAGATTAAACCCAGGACCTCACACATGCTAGGCAAGCACTATCCACTAAGCCACATCCCTAACCCTACAGTCAATTTGAAAGTCATGTGGTGTCAGTCAGTCCTCCAACTTTGTTTTTTTACTTCAATACTGTGTTAGTATTCCGAGTCTTTAGCTTCTCCATACAAACTTTAGAATCAGTTTGTTGATATCCACAAAATAGCTTGCTAGGATTTTGATTTGAATTGTATGGAATCTGTAGATGCAGTACGAAAGAACTGATATCTTCATAATATTGAGCCTTCCTACCCATGAATATGGATATCATTTAATTTACTTATATTTGATATCTTCCATGAGATTTTGTAGTTTTCCTCTTATAGATCTTGAATCTATTTTGTGAGATTTATTCCTAAGTATTTCTCTTTATGGCGGGGTACTAATGTATGTGGCATTGTGTTTTTAGTGTTAAATACCACTGGTTCATTGCTGGTATATAGGACTTATGCATATTAGCCTTGTATCCTGCAATGCTGCTATAATTGTTTATTAGTTTCAGAAAGTTTTTGTTATTTTTTTTTTCTTTTGGATTTCTACACTGATGATCATGTTATCTTGGAATAAAGATAATTTATTTCTTCCTTTGCAATCTCTATTCCTCTTATTTCCTTTTCTTGTTTTATTGTGTTAGCTATGACTTCAGTAATATGTTGGAAAGGTGACATTCTCCTCTTTTTCCTGAACTTTGTGTGAAATTTTTCCTAGTAAATATGTAAAATGTTAATTATAATTTTTGTAAATGTTCTTTGTTTGTTTGTTTGTTTGATACCAGGGACTGAACCCAGGGGTGCTGAACTACTGAGTCACATCCCAGGCCCTTTTCTTTTTCCTTTTGAGACAGGGTCTCATTAAATTGCTTAGGGCCTTGCTAACTTGCTGATGTTGGCTTTGAACTCCTGATCCTCCTGCCTCAGCTTTCTATGTCTCAGGGATTACAGGTGTGCATCATAGCACCCAGCTTGTAAATGTTCTTTACAAAATTCCCCTTTATTCCTAGTTTGCTGATGCTTTTTATCATGAAGTAATGTTGAATTTTATAAAGTGATTTTTCTGCATCTGTTGATAGGATCATGTGATTTTTTTTGATATAAGATTTTTAGTAACACCTACTAACTGTACATATTAATGGGCCTCACTGTGATATTTCCACACATGCATACAGTGTGCATTGATCATATCCATGTATTCTTCTTGGCCCTTTCTCAGAACACTTTCCAGTCTCTAGTAATTACTAGTCTACTTTTGAATTTACTTCTTTTTTTGTTGTTGTTTTTGTTTTTGTTTCCACATATGAGAGAAAACATGCACTACTTGTCTTTCTGTGTCTGGCTTTTTTTTGCTTAACATGAGGTACTCCATTTCCTTCCACTTTTCAGCAAATAACAGAATTTCAATTTTTCTTTACAACTGAATAATACTCCATTATGTATATTTACCATATTTTCTGAATCCTTCTGTTGATGGATACTTAAGCACATTTCATATCTTAGTTATTGTGAATAGTTCTGCTTAAATATGGGTATTCAAGTATCATATTTTTACTTTAATTTCGTTTCCTTTGAATATGTACTCCCAGGAGTGGGATAGCTGGATCATATTTGTTTTAGTCAGTTTTTTAGCTGCTGTGACTAAAAGATTTGACCAGAACAATTTTAAAGGAGGAATGTTTATTTGAGGGCTCATGGTTTCAGAGGTCTTAGTCTATAGAAGGCTGGTTCCATTCCTCAGGGCTCACGGTGAAGCAGAACATCATGGTAAAAGAGTGTGACAGAGGGGAAGCAGCTTGCATCATTGGGAAGCATAGAGAGAGAGAGACTCCACTCTCCAGATACAAAATATATACAGCTTAGCCATGGCCCCAATGACCCACTCCCTCCAGTCACACACCCCCTGCCTCCAGTTAACTCTTAGTTAAACCCATCAGTGATTAATTCACTGATTAGGTTAATACTCTCACAACCCAATAATTTCTCCTCTGAACCTTCTTGCATTGTCTCACAGGTGAGTTTTTGAGGGACACCTCACATCCAAACCATAACAATATTATAGTTTTATTTTTAGTTTTTTGAGTAACCTCCATATTCTTACCTTGCATCCTTGGTCATCATGTATCATTCCTTTTATTTAATTTTTAAGAGATGGTTTCTCACTATGTTGCCTAGATTTGCTGCAAAATCCTGGACTGAAGCAATCCTCCTGCCTTAATCTCCTAAAGTAGCTTGGACTATAGTCTTAGTCTACTGCACCCAGCTCTCAGCTCTCTCCATTTCTGAAGGATAGTTTTATAGTGTATAGAATTCTAGGTAGATGGTTGTGTTTTCTCAAAATGTTAAATATTTCACCTATTTTTGTTTGCCAGGCTTCCAAGGAGAAGCAGATTATAAGTTTCTTCTCTTTCAGGATTTTTTCTTTATCTTTGATTTTCTTTAGTTTGAAAATCGTATGCCTAGGTGTTGGGTGGTTTTGTTGTTGTTGTTGTTGTGGTTTGTTTACTTGGTACTAATGATTGAACCCAGGGACATTTGTCACTGAGCTACATTTCCAGTTCTTTTTATTTTTATTTTTTATTTTGAGACAAGGTCTCACTAAATTGCTGAGGTTGTCTTTGAACTTGCTGGAATTACAAGGATATGCCATGGAACCTGGCAATTTTGTTGTTGTTTTAATTGGTGTTCTCTGATCTTCCTATAAATGTGGTTTAGTGACTGACATAAAATTGGAGAAATTACCAGTCATAATCACTTTTTTTTCCCCCTCAGTGCTGGGAATTGAACCCTGGACCTTATACTTACAAAGCAAGCACTCTACCAACTAAGCTATCTCCCCAGCCCTGTGAGCATTATTTTAAATAGCTCTTCTGTTTCTTTCATTCTTTTCCTGAAATTCCCATTAAGTATATTTACATCTTTCAGAGGTTGTCCCACAGTTCTTGGGCATATTAGAAAAAAATACACACACACACACACACACACACACACACACACACACGTTTGTTCTCCTTGCTTTTCAGTTTTGGAAATTTCTATTCATATATCCTCAAGCTCAGGGATTCTTTCCTTAACCGTGTCCAGTTTACTAATAAGCCCATCAAAGGTATTCTTTATTTCTGTCAGGTGTTTTTAGTCTTTACCATTACTGTATTTATGACTCTGAACTATGAACTTCACAAGTGCTTTTCAGTCTTTTTCTCCCCTCTTGGAGGGGATAAGAAGGCTAGAGTCAGCTGGAGTTGGGTATTCCCCTCCTCTAAGGTCACTTAGGTTCTGATACAAGCCCAGCCTGTTAGATACTGATTAACTAGTTTCTCCTAAAGGCAGACCTGACTATTTCAATGTGGTTCCTTTTCTATTCCTCATCCTGGAAGATAGGGGATTTTTCTCTGATGGTTACTGTGAGAAGCAGGTCAAACTCCTGGGGGTTGAACTCAGCAAAGTAGGTGCCCCCCCACTGGAGTTCTTGTTCCCAAACTTTTCCACACCTACTTTTAAGCAGTTTGTCTATTATAATTCAGGTTTTCCAATACTGGTACTGATTCTCAAGGATGTTTCTGCTCCAAAATACTCTCCAATTCTGGGAGCAACTGTTTGCTCTGTGACTTCACTTGTCAAATTTTCAGATTTTTTGGCTTTTTAAGGTTTTTTGTCTGTTCGTTTGTTTGTTTTCGTAAGTTGTTAAGATAGAGCGGTGACTTCCAAGCAATTCATATGTGTACGTTAATCCATTCAGGCTGCTATAACAAATAACTTCTACTGGGTAGTTTATAAACAGTAGAAATTTCTTACTCAGTATAATATAAAACTGCTCCCTGCTTTACGCTGCAGCCATTTCTCCCTCTCCCATCTTACAACCTTGATTGTCAGTCTGTGAACATCCTAGTCAGCTATTGGTCAACTAGTCAGCCTGCAAGCCCCCTTCTCAGCAGTTGACCTGATTGTTAGCCCACAAAATTTCACTACTTAGGAGAAGCTCCTGCACCATTCTCCCTCTCTCTCTCTCTCTCTCTCTCTCTCTCTCTCTCTCTCTCTCTCTCTCTCCCCCCAAGCCCTGAGCGCAGATGCAGTCTTCTGCCTAATAAAATCTCTGGTGTGAGTTCCCATGTCTGGAGTGTCTTTCTGGGTGCTGTTGCTGGACCACGACTCAGACCGGGCACCCCATAGTGCTTGCTCCCCTGGATTCAATGGTCTAAGCTGCCTTGGGACCCGAACTGAGCTGCATTTTTCTTACATTGGTGCCGTGACTTGGATGGGCTCTTCCATGGCCTCTTAGGCAAGTGGAACCCCATCTGATGCCCCAGTGCCCCGGACACGGCCTCACCTTTCATTCACCTGGAAGCTCTGTTCTGCATCCATCACTGGTCTTCAGATTGGTGAGTTCCCTAGGCGAGTTCCCCTAGGCCAACTGAAACACTCTCTGCTGACCTGAGAAGTGACCGTTGAGTGTCCAGGGCCCTCGAGGCAGTTGAGGAGTGGGGGTACCCCCAGCCAAGACTTTTATAGTTATAGCTGGCCCCCTTAGTTGGTCTTATCTGATGGGTGGGTTCCTGATCTTTATGGTGGAGATTCCCTCTCCGGTTGAGGCTCCTTTTCTCAATTTTCCTCTTGAAATTCCCGGCACCAGGTCCTTAACCCCCTCGGCTTTTGCCCGGCACACACTGATGTTTGGGTGACGACCCCATCACTCTGCTGCCTTCTCGTCTTCAGCCAACTAGTCTAACCTCAGGACACCGCAGGCACTGACTTGGCTGTTTATTGGTCTCCACCATGGGATCTGGGTCCTCCATTCCAGCAGATTCACCCCTGGGATGTCTACTAGACAACTTTAGAACCCTTCACCTGACCCCCAGCCTAAAGCCATCAAAACTTATTTGTTTGTGTAATGATATTTGGCCACAGTACCCTTTAGATAATGAATCCAAATGGCCAATAAATGGCTCCCTGGACCCCGATATTTTACGGGACTTACACAACTTCTGTGAGCAATTGGGCAAAAGGAAAGAGATTCCTTATATTCTTTCTTTTTCTTTCTTGCACACTAAAATTGATCTTTATTCTTCTCGCAAGCCTGACCACCTCCTTTTGGCAATGAAGTCCTCACTTTCCACTGCTTCTTCTCCCTCTCTTGATCCCTCCTCTTCTTCTGAGTTCGACCTGGCAATCGAACCACCCCCATACCAGTCTCCTGCAGAGGAAGCCCCTCTAGCTCCTGCTTCTCCATCTCTTTTGCTCCACTCTGCTTCTACTTCTGCCCCTCCACCCAGTCCACCCACCACTCAGTCCCGAGCACATGTTCTAGCCCCCCTACAGGAGGTTGCCGGTGTGGAAGGGGTGATAAGAGTCCATGTTCCTTTTTCACTCTCCGATCTTTCCCAGATAGAGAAGCAGTTAGGTTCCTTCACCTCTGACTCCGTGACCTTCATTAAGAAATTTCAATATCTTACCCAATCTTATGACCTTACCTGGCAAGACATTTACATGATTATGTCCAACACCTTGACCCCGAGGAGCGCAGGAGAGTCTGGGAACAGGCTCGCAATTATGCAGATGAGGTTCACCAATTGACTCCTGTCCACCCCACTGGATGGTCCGGTCCACTGGGGCTGAAGCAGTACCAGATAGGGAGCCCCAGTGGGACTATAGCATGGGGGCCAGGTGATGGCAGTGAGACCAGTTCCAAACCTGTGTCCTGGCAGGTCTCCGAAAAGCTACCTCTAAACCCATTAATTATAATACTTCAGGAAGTAATGTAGGACAAAACTGAAAACCCATCTGCATTTCTGAGTCGACTCACAGAGGCCATGCTCAAATACACTAATCAGGACCCCGAAACTCCGGAGGGACGGCAGCTACTTATGACTTACTATTTTTCCCAAAGCTACCTGGACATGAAGGCTAAATTGAGGCAGTTGGATAGGGGAACCTTTACCCCATTGTCAGAGGTTCTAGCAGTGGCATTCAAGGTTTATAATGGAAGGGAAGAAAAAAAAATTAAAATATCAAATGCTGGTCAAAGCTTTTCAGCCAGCTAGACCTACCCAACTGGCCACCACTAGGGGACCCTAGCTCCCAGAAGACCTCCAGGGCCATGCTTCAAGTGTGAAAAAGAGGACCACTGGGCATGAGACTGCCCCAACCCCCAGCAGCCCCCAGGTTCTTGTCCCAAATGCCACCAACTGGGACATTGGGCAGTGGATTGCCCTGGTGCTCAGAGAAGTGCCAGGTCACCCTTGCTCCCTCCCCACAGTGACTTACTGGGATTGGCAATGGATGACTGAAGGGGCCCAGGACTTCTACACCCAACGACCATCACCTCTCAGGAGCCCCGGGTGACCCTTAATGGTGGCAGGCAAGCAGCTCCCTTTCCTTATAGATACTGGAGCCACCTTCTCAGTGCTGTGGGAGTTTTGGGGGCCCACTTCCCCTGCCAAATCCTCTGTTGTTGGGGTAGAGGGAAAACAATACCACCCCCTACAAACCCCTCCAATAAGTTGCCATATAGGACAAATTTGCTTCACTTATTCCTTTTTGATAATTCCTATGTGTCCCATTTCCCTCCTGGGAAGAGACATCCTAACCAAATTGGGTGCCTCTATTTCCTTCTCACCCACCATGTGCCTCCACCAAGACTCCTCTGCTATTCCTCTCCTTATGACTCTGCAGGAATATACAACTCAAACTGAGTCTTCATATCCCCTTCCTTCCTCCCTTGTTGACCCCAGAGTCTGGGACACCCACACACCCTCCGTAGCCAAATGCTCACCTGTACTCATTTGCCTGAAGGACCCAACATCCTACCCAGCCCAGGCCCAATATCCCCTTCCCCAAAGGAGCCTCTTAGGACTTCAACCAGTCATCCAGGATTTAAGGCAGAAAGACTTCCTGCGCCCTGCCAACTCACCTTATAACACTCCCGTCCTGGCTGTTAGGAAGCCTAATGGATCTTACCATTTAGTACAAGACCTCCGCATCATTAACTCAGCAGTGGTCCCCATCTTTCCCATTGTGTCCAATTCTTACACCCTGGTTTCCTCTATACCTTCTTCCATATTTTTCAGTGCTAGATTTGAAGGATGCATTTTTCAATGTCCCTCTTCACCCTGATTCACACGATCTCTTTGCTTTTACCTGGACTGACCCTCTCATTCAAGTTTCTTCTCAGCTAACCTGGAGAGTTCTCCCACAGGGATTCCGAGACAGCCCTCTCCTCTTTGGCCAAACACTGTCTCATGATCTTGCCTCTCTCACTTTCGTTTCTTCCTCCCTCTTACAGTATGTTGATGATCTTCTCCTATGTAGTCCCTCTCTCAAGGACTCCCAAAGAGACACAGTTAAGCTTCTAAATTTTCTGGCTGACAGTGGGTATAGGGTCTCTCCAGCAAAGGTGCAGCTTTCCCAGCCTCAGTTTATTTACTTAGGAGTTAGCCTCTCACCTGGACTTAAGGCCATCACTATAGAGAGAAAAGTATTGCTACAGGACATGCCCACTCCATCACCAAGGAAGAAATCCTTTCTAGGGTTAGCAGGATATTTATGATCCTGGATCCCAAATTTTTCCATCCTGGCAGCTCCCTTATATGAGGCTTCAAAGGGCGCTCCCACCGAACCTCTCCTCAACATGGTGGAAGCCCCTTTCCAGACCCTAAGGCCCTCCTTCATAACCAGGCCCTGACATAACCAGTCCATTCTACCTGTTTGTCTCTGAGAAAAGTAGGTTTGCTCTGGGGGTCTTAGGACACATGTTTGGTCCCACCTTTGGCCCAGTGGCATGCCTATCAAAAAAGTCAGACCCCACCGTAAGAGGCTGGGCACAATGCCTTAGAGTATTAGCTGCAGAATTTGTCTTAATCCAGGAATCAAAGAAATTTTCCTTTGGGGCTCCCACTGAAGTGCTCTCACCTCATCATCTGTCCAAGCTTCTTACTTATAAGGGTCTGCAAACTCTACCACCCTGTCGAGTGTTAGCCTTGCAAACCACTCTTATTGAGGATTCTTCCATTTCCTTTAAGACATGTCCTCCTTTAAATCCAGCCACCCTCTTACCCCCGCCTTCCAACATACATACTTCAATATCCCATAACTGCCTTGAGACTCTGGAGGAGTTATTCCCATGTCCCTCCAATGTTCAGGAGGGAGTTTTACACAACCCTACTTTCATATGGTTCACTGATGGAAGCTCTTTTCTCCATGAAGGGATCCGATGGACTGGATATGTCATTGTCTCTCTGGAAAAGGTTGTAGAGTCAGGACCACTACCTAACAACACCACCAACCAACAGGTGGAACTAATCGCCCTCACCCGCGCATTCACCCTCACAAAGGGAGAATCCCTCACAATCTACACTGACTCCAAATTTGCTTTTCACATTATTCTTTCCCATGCTGCTATTTGGAGAGAGGCCTTCTTATTGCAAAAGGGAACTCCATCACCAGTTCTAGCTACATCTTAAACCTCCTTGAGGTTGTTTGCCTCCCAGCAACCATAGGCATACTTGTACATTGCCCAGTCCATCAGACAGACCAATCATTCATCTCTTCAGGCAACAACAAGGCAGATGAGGAGGCTAAAAGGGCTGCCCTGTCATCCACGCCATCCCCCATTTTGACTCTCCATGATCCCTTATCTCCACCGCCCGCCCCCCAACAGGGAGATACTTTCCTACCTCCACTGTTTGTTCCACCCCAACCTTTCTTCACTCTTACAATTAGCTAAGACTCATCTGCAACTATCCTCCTCTGACATCTCATTACTGAAGGAACTCTCCACATGTGAAGTTTGCCTACGAACCAATTCTACAGCTGTCAGACCCCCCACTTTTCCAACTCACCAAGCCCGTGGCACCATTCCAGGGGTAGACTTGCAACTTGATTTCACTCACATGCCCACAGTAAGAAAGTCTAAATACCTTTTGGTTATGGTAGATACCTTCTCAGGATGGGTTAAAGCCATCACCATCTCCAACAAAAGGGCACTAACCATCTCTACCTTCATTCTTCATGAAATCATTCCTCATGTTGGAGTACCTACTTCCTTCCAGTCAGATAATGGGCCTGAATTCATTTCCCAAGTTTCCCCACTTGCCAAGGCCCTTGGGGTCCCTTGGCATTTCCACATTCCCTTTCACCCAAAGTCATCAGGTAAAGTAGAAAGAACTGAACTCTTAAAAATGTCTTAACCAAGCTCTCTTTAGAACATCATCTTGACTGGGTTAAACTCCTGCCTCTTGCTCTTCTTCGTTCACTTCCAAAGAAACCTGCTAATATTTCCCCTTTCGAGCTGATGTACGATCATCCTATCCTTCCTGCTGGGATAGTGCTCCTTCCTTCCCTTCTTCCTTCTCATATATCTGTTCCTCTCCTAAACCACATTTGAGCATTTCTATGGGGTTATGCTGACTCTTTCCTGCCTAAACCTTTGCCTGGCCCCCTGGCTCAACCTCTTCAAATAGGAGACCAAGTTCGTATCTCTCCTCCTCAGGAGGCTACAGTCCCTCTATCTTTACCTTCACATATGGAGGAGAGTTCCTTCAGAAATGAGATGTCAGAGGAGGATAGTTGCAGATGAGTCTTAGCGAATTTTAAAAGTGAAGATTGGTGAAAGCTATCTGCTACATAGATGGTGCCTTCTTGGCTGCATTTTCACACAGAAGAAGGGCAAAGTGCTTCATTAAGCCTCTTCCATAAGAGCAAAATTATCATTCAAGACCAAATCACCTCCTTAAGGTCTCACTGCACAATACCAACAAATCAGGGATTCAATGGGGGTTGGGGGGCAGTGCACGACCATATACTGGGGAATTGAACCCAGGGCCTCATGCACACCAGGCAAGCACTTTACCACTGAGCCATATCCCCAGCCCAGGGATTCAATTTTAACTTGTAAATTTATCAAGGACACATTCAGATCAAAGCAATTGGAAATGGAAACTGGATGTCTGTTCTTTTTAAAAACTGGTCTAGCACTATGAGTCTCTTGGATTCCATATGAATTTTAGGATCAACTTGCCAATTTCTTCAAAGAAACCAGTTGGATTTTTGATAGGGTTTTCATTGAAACTGAAATCAGCTTAGGGAGTATTACCACCTTAACAAGATCAAGTCTTTTGATTCATGAACACAGGATGTCTTTTTGTTTATATTGCCTTTGTTTCCTGTCTACCATGTCTTACAGTTCTCAGGTACAACTTTTTTTTTTTTTTTTCCCCAGTACTGTCGATCAAATCTGTGGCCTTGAACATGCTGGGTGTGCACTTTAACACTGAGTTACAACCCCAGTCTCATTTATTTTTAAAATTATTTTTAAGGACATTAATTACTTTAAAATCAAGTTTAGGCTTTTTTTTTTTTTTTTTTTTTTTTTACTTTAAAACCACATTTACGTCAAATACATTAATTCAGTTACGATTACGGTATTTTTGCTATGACACCTGTATGTCTAGGAAGCCACAAATACAGTACTCTGAGTAATCTCAAAGTCTATGGGGTAAGGACTCTGTGGCAGTGGCCCGGGCTTAGTGGTAGCTGGGAGTTCCATGCTATGTGCCTCAGCATCCCCTGCTGCCTGCTGGCCCAGCGCTCAGGGACCAGCTCCAGAGGCCGAAGCACCTGAGTAGCATCCACTTGGTGGCGGTGACTGCAGGGAGGTCCTTCCATCCAGCAGCTTGGTTCCCTTTTTTACTTGGCGGGCATGTAGCCCAGTTTTCTTCAAGCTACCCCAGCTAAACTGAGTAGTGATTTGACTAGCTTCTGATGGCTTTGCCAAATTAATACATTTCCAGGTGATTCTCTGCCAGGCATTCGACATCTTCCATCGTGGCTACCGGAGACATTGGCATCCAGGCACATTGCTGGAAGCACTGAGATGATAGACTCATCATTGGCTGGATCACAACAAGCAGGGAATACACGTCCAGAAGGCTGAGAATATTTCACTTTATACAGAGGATATGCCAACCTGTCAGAGTCAAGCGAAAGAATGTGTATGTTTAAAACAATAATGTGTGGTGCAAAGGGCTTCCGTGAATCAATCATGTTCCAATGACTGCAGTATGGGGCATTCCTTTCCATGAAGAAGGCTACAAAATGAGGGCTGGGGATATAGCTCAGTTGGTAGAGTGCTTGCCTCACATGCAGAAAGCCCTAGGTTCAATCCCCAGCATCACCAAAAAAAAAAAAAAAAAAAAAAAAAGTTACAAAATGAGACACTTGGCTTAAAAGGTATGCTGAGCTGGGTAAAAAAAGTTACAAAATGAGACACTTGGCTTAAAAGGTATGCTGAGCCGGGTAAGGTGGCTCACATCTGTAATCCCAGCGATTCTGGAGCCTGAGGCAGGAGGATTGCAAGTTTCAAAGCCAACCTCAGTAACTTAGGAACACCCTGTCTCTAGATAAAATATAAAAAGGGCTGGGGAAGTGGCTCAGTGGTTAAGTGCTCCTGGATTCAATCCCCAGCACCAATTAATTAATTAATTAATTTTAAACATACGTTGGTGTAATCCCGTAGGAAAGAACATTTTCCCTTCACAGTTTATAAATGGCATAGAGTTCAGTGTAAGGGTCTCGGAATTCCTGCTCACATCAGGAAAACTAAAAGGTATGGCACAAAATCCCTAATTTATCAGTGTCCTAATGTGATCATAGTCAAATCTCTTCCTTTTCTTTCTCTGAATCTGAACTCAGAGTCTAAGTCTGAACTTCGAGGCTCTGTTTTAGATTATTTTTCACTTTAAGTGGTTGCTGTTTAGTTAAATGTTAGAAAATAGTTTAATCAGGTCTAATAAAATTACTGAATGAAGAATATTTTTGTTTTGTTTAAACTACATCCATTCATCTTTAAAATGGGGATAATAATAGTACTTTCTTCATAGGATTTGTATTTACCTCAAAGGATAAATGAAATAACATATGTAAAGTGCTTAGTATACAGTTTGGCATGACATAAGCATATTTCATAATGGTGTTATGTATTTTTTACTTTTGTTATTAGTTTCTCTGATTAGTAAACAAGTGTTCACTGTGGAAAATGTAAAATAAAACAATGAAAATGAAGTCTATGGGTTAATAAATTTATTAAATTTATTAATTTTTTTATTTTTAATTGGCATATAATATTTGTACCAACTTATGGGGTACAGCATTGTAATTCAATATATGTATGCAATGAAAATGATCAAATCAGATTAATTAGCATTTCCATCTTCTCACATGTTATCATTTCTATGTATCAGGAACTTTCAAATTTTGCATTGTATAATTAACCATTGTAGGCTATACTTAGCCTATTTTGCTACATAACTAAAGAGAGGCAGGGCACAGTGATGCATGCCTGTAAGTGTGCCCTGCCTGTAATCCCAGCTATGTCGCAGTCGGGGGGTAGGGGGGGCCTGCTGAGGCAGGGAATGACAAATTCAGGGCTAATCTGGGCAATTTAGTGAAGCCCTGTTTCAAAATGAAAAATGAAAAAGGCTGGGGATGTTGCTCAGAGTTAGAGGACCCCTGGGTTCAATCTGCAAAAAATAAACAAATAAATAAAAATAAAGAGATAGAACTCTCTAGATAGAACTTTGCAACAGTTGAATGTGATGTTGAGCATGGCAGATAATGTTGGTGTCCTTCTCAGATCTTCTTTACTAGGCTTGTAACCTGGTAAATCATCCCCCAGCTCATGCAGGTATTGGTTTACAATTGTACTTTTGACATAAGTTTCATGACTCAGAGATATGGGAGAGGTTAAATGATGGGCAACCCTTGGAAACCAATGACTAATTGGTATGAGGGTATAAAAGTCTATTTGCTATAACTAAAAGTACTCTATACACTAGATACAAATATCCTACTCTCTAAACTGTCCACTGGGAGTAAGGAGCTGCCTCTTTGGTATGATGAATTCATTTATTAATGGAAGCCATATTTTAAGTTGTTGAGATTGACTATAATAATTGGTCCCAGAAGTATACCAAGCAATTTGCAAAAGTACTTTAGAGATAATGAAAATACTTGTGGTTAGGAAAAAAGGGAAATGAATCCTCAAAAGTTACGTTAAATTTAATGGATACAAAACTACCATTTGAGGTTATCTCACACTAGACAAAAGCACCAAAAAACATACATTGGAGAAAAGATAGCATATATAACAAATGGTGCTGGGAAAACTGGAAATCCATATGTAACAAAATGAAATTAAACCTCTTTCTCTCACCCTACACAAAAATCAACTCAAAGTGGATCAAAGACTTAGGCACTAGAACAGAGATCTGTGCCTAATAGAAGAAAAAGTAGGCCCAAATCTTCATCATGTCAGCTTAGGACCTGACTTCCTTAATGAGACTCCTAATGTGCAAGAAGTAAAATTAAGAATCAATAAATGGGATGGATTCAAACTAAAATGCTTCTTCTCAGCAAAGAAAACAATCAATAACATGAAGAGAGAGCCTACAGAATGGTAAAAAATCTTTACCACGCACACTTCAGATAGAGCCCTAATCTCTAAGATATATAAAGAACCCCAAAAACTTAACACCAAAAAACAAATAACCCAATCAATAAATGGGCTAAGGAACTGAACAGACACTTCACAGAAGAAGAAATACAACTGATCAACAAACATATGAAAAAATGTTCATCATCTCTAGCAATTAAGAGAAATGCAAATCAAAACTAAGATTTCATCTCGCTTCAGTCAGTAGGACAATGATCAAGAATACAAGCAATAAAAAGTGTTGGCCAGGATGTGGGGGAAAAGGTACATTCATACATTGTTGGTGGGGCTGCAGATTGGTGCAACCACTCTGAAAAGAAGTGTGGAGATTCCTTAGAAAACTTGAAATGGAACCACCATTGGACAGAGCTATCCCACTCCTTGGCCTATACTCAAAGGACTTAAAATCAGCATACTACACTGATGCAGCCACATCAATGTTTATAACAGCTCAACTCACAATAGCTAGATTGTGGAACCAACCTAGATGTCCTTCAACAGATGAATGGATAAAGAAAATGTAGTACATATACACACAATGGAATATTACTCAACCTTAAAGAAGAATGAAATTAAGGCATTTGCAGGTAAATGGATGGAACTGGAAAATATCATGCTAAGTGAAATAAGCCAATTTCAAAAAACCAAAGGCCGAATGTTTTCTCTGATAAGTGAATGCTGATCCATTGTTGGGGGTGGGTAGGGAAGAATGAAGGAACTTTGGATTATGCAGAGGGGATTGAGTGGAGGGGTGGGGCAGTGGAAATGGGAAGGATGGAAAACTGAAACAGACATTATTACCCTAAATACATGTATGATTACACTACTGGTGTGACTCAGCACCATGTATGGCCAGAGGAATGAGAAGTTATGCTCCCTTTGTGTACAATATGTCAAAATGCATTCTACTGTCATGTATAACCAATTAGAACAAATTTAAAAAGTAAAATTTGAAAAATAAATACCATTTGAGAGAAGAATTAAGTTCTAGTGTGTTATAACACAGTAGGGTGACTAGAATTAACAATAACTTAATATAAATTTCAAAATAATGAGAAGAGATGATTTTTAATGTTTCCAAGACTAAGAAATGATAAATATTTGAAGTGATGTATATGCTATTTACCCTGATTTGTTCATTGCACATTGTACACCTGTCTGCATATCACACTGTACTCCACGAATATGTACACGTATACTGTGTTAATTTAAAAAATTTATTTGGAGTTGCAGTTATAGTTCAGCAACAGAGTGCTTACCTAGGTTGCACAAAGTCCTGGATTTGTTCTATGGGATAATGGAAATAATTTATATCTTGATTACGGTAGGTTACATGACATTATACTTGTGATGATCTTATGATTGTGCCTTGAAGACTTTCAACTACAGGGAATATAACTGACTTATTGCCTTTGCTTCCTGGCTCAGAAATCTATCAGTACATTTGAA
This sequence comes from Sciurus carolinensis, assembly GCF_902686445.1. NCBI lineage: Eukaryota > Metazoa > Chordata > Mammalia > Rodentia > Sciuridae > Sciurus > Sciurus carolinensis. The sequence goes on from NC_062213.1 coordinate 174,452,608, forward strand.
CCAATGACACAATTCAATGGGATGTTTCCACAGTGACTGGTGACAGCAAAAATACCAAGACAGATCTATTTTGAGAGTGCCTCGGAAAACCAACTTAAGCTCAAAAAATCCCAATGGCCTCACCCACCAAGCTTTTCTTAGATTTCCTATTATTTAGGTACACTCCCACACTTTTCTCTGGTCACTTAGGATCACGTTTGCATTGTGGTCACATGACTCTCTTAGCCTTTCCTGGATCTGCCCTCATTTCTATCACAAGTGTTTTCTCTATAAAAAACAAAAAATGAAACAAAACAAAACAAACAAACAAAAAAACTTTGCATGTTTAGTACCATATTGGTATCTGCTTTTAGGATAACCTGGACTAACAATGCATTTAGCAAAACTCATAATTATATGCCCCAAAAGGGCAAATTTTACTACTATACCTCAATAGATGACTTTTAAGTGTTATGTTAGTTTTAGACATTTATCATCAACAGATGAGATATCATTGTTTCTTCTCTGCTCTACATCAAGCATTCACTTTCAAAGCCATAACCTAAACCAGACTGCCACCTAGAACTGCTGAAGCTCCGCATCCCACAATGACCACATCCACCTAATCTTACAACTTGTTCGCTCAGCTACTACCCAAATCTGTGGTCCTGGTATTTCAGAATCGACGGGGGACACAAATGTCTTAAGGACTGAAGTTTACAACTAACATAAGTAAAAGGGACAGGTAAAAGATCAAGACATTGGAGAAGAGTGCCTAAGCTAGGAAGAGAAGCTGGCCCTAGTGTGCCTGTGCTCTCTGCTCAACAGGCAGATCATGAGGGTACATCAAGTTCTTGAAGGACCAATAGATTGTGACCTCAGACAACTCCACTGAGTTTTTATATGCTGACATGTGTATGAGCCATTTGTCATTCAAACAAAACAAAACAACAAATAACCACAAACACAAAACTAAATGCACACACTGATAACATAGTTACTACATTCAGAAGCCAAAGCCCTTCTCCTGGCATACCAAGGCACTACATGATACTGCTCTTAGCATGTTTTCATATCCTGTGACTCTTCCTTCTTTTCACTAATGTTTCTCCAGAAACCATTATCAAGTCACCTTCCACTTCTTTCCTCAGTTCACCCCAGTGAAGGGTTGGGGATATAGCTCATTTGGTAGAGTGTTTTCCTCACATGTATAAGGCCCTGGGTTCAATCCCCAGCACCTAAAAAAAAAAAAGAGAGAGAAAAAGAAAAAGGAAGATATAGCTCAGTGGTAGAGTGCTTACCTAGTATGTGAAAGGCCCAGGGTTTGATCCCTAGCACTGCTAAAAATATAAGCCAGGTATGGTGGCTTATGCCTATAATCTCAATGACTCAAGAGACTGAGGAAGGAAAATGGCAAGTTCAAGACCAGCCTCAGCAACTTAGTGAGACCTTTAGCAACTTACTGAGACTCTGTCTCAAAATAAAAAATAATCCAAAAATATTAAATGGACAATTCTAGAAATAAATAATTCACAAATTTTAAATAACTTATTATAGTATATTGTTATAATTGTTCTATTTAATTATTAATTATTGTTATTCTCTTACTGTGCCTAATTTATAGGTTATTTCCACAATTCCACAGTGCTGAGGACTCGAACCCGGGACTCCAGCATGAGAGGCAGGCACTCTACGAGGTGGGCTATATGGCCTGCTAACTTATAGGTTAAACGTTACTATAAGGGGAGATGGAACTCTCTTGGATGTCTTTCATGAGGGCTCTAATTTCATTCATGAGGTCTCTACCTTCATGACTTTTCTAAGGCCCCATCTCTAAAAACCATTACCGTGGAGGTTAGAATTTCAACATAGGAATCTGGTGAGGAGCATGCACTTTCAGTCCACAGCATTATTTGATACTTATAACAGTACTATAAGGTAGGTATTCATTCCACTACTGATGAAGAAACTGAAGCATAGAGAGAAGTTAGGTAACTAAGTCACACGCTAGTGAGAGACAGTTTGAATTTTCATTTCAAGTATTACAACTCCAAAGCTTGTGCTTTCAGTCACTATTGATGGGTAATTTACTTATGTTCTCCTAATGAACTCTATCTTTCTCACTGACTATACTATCATCAACAGGACTACCTTATTGCCTAATTCCCAAGGGTACCTACCATTCATGTCCACATTAGAAACAATATTTAGTGGGGATATTTATAGCTTTAGAAAAGAAGAAATGCTGAAAAGTCAGAAAAGAAGCAACTGAAAATTTAGGAAACTGAAAAAAAGGAAAACAGAACAAATCCAAGAAAGCCAAAATGAAGAAATAATAAGTATATGAACAGAAATTAATAGGGTTGGGGCTGTAGAACAGAAATTAATAGGGTTGGGGCTGTAGCTCAGTGGTAGAGTGCTTGCCTACCATGTGTGAAGCACTGGGTTTGATCCTTGACACCACATAAAAACATATAAATAAAACAAAGGTATTGTGTCCATCTACAACTATAAAGAATTTTAAAAAAAGAAACAGGGCTGGGGAGATAGCTCAGCTGGTAGAGTGCTTGCCTTGCAAGGACAAGGCCCTGAGTTCGATCCCCAGTACCACAAAAAAAAAAAAAAGGGGTCACGATGGGCAGCAAAATGGCGTCTGCCAGCAGAGTCGTTCAGGTAGTCAAGCCATGTACTCCATTAATAAGATTCCCAGACAGAAGAGACAATCCTAAACTCAGTGTAACAGAAGCTTTGAGATCAGCGGGGCTGCCATCTCACTCACCTAGAATTTCACAGCATTCTAAGGGGAGTAAATCACCAGATTTGTTGATGCATCAGGGTCCACCAGACACTGCAGAAATAATAAAAACATTACCTCAGAAATACAGAAGGAAACCCGTATCTCAAGAAGAAATGGAATTTATCCAACGTGGAGGTCCAGAATAAGCATTGTGGCTGCTGTTTGTCATCAGACAAAAGAATTGTCTTTACAATAAAGGACTTCCAAGACAAATGAAAAATTGTATATTAACGTTAATAAATACTCTACAAAAAATGAAGTACAGAAAATTTAAATGGATATTTTTAACTCCTAATTTATGTATCTTGGTCAGCTTCTCTACAAGCTTACCTATTGTTTATATACATTATACTTATTAAAGTATACATTTTGAAATGTTAAAAAAAAAAACTTATCTTGTACAAATAGAGAAACAATATGTATCCCATTTGTTTACAATAAAAAAAAAGAAACAAAGGGAGATGACAAAAAACAAATAATAATTTAAAAGAAATAATAACTACAGATATCAGAAATTAAAAGTTAGGAATATTATTTAAAATAATATTGTTTTCATTTTGTGCTATTGAGTTTTAAAATTTAACTTAAAAGGACAATTTTTTAAAAAATGTAAATTAGCAAAATGGATACAAGGATAAATGGAAAACATGATGGTTTTACAGCCATTATAGAGACTATATCAGTTAAAAACCTTTGCACAAGGTGTACTCCTGTAATTCCAGAGACTAGGGAGGCTGAGGTAGGAGGATTGCAAGCTCGAGGTCCACCTAGGTAATTTAGCAACCCTGTCTCAAACTAAAATATAAAGAGAGCTGGGAATGTTGCTCAATGGTAAAGCACTCCTGGGCTCAATCCTTGGTACTGCAAAAGCGAAAAAAAAAAACAAAACAAAAAACTCTACATAAAGGAAGCAATAGACTCACACCCTTTTTTAAGTGAGTTCAACATCTTTCAGTCTTTTTTTTTTTAATTCATTTTTATTGTAAACAAATGGGATACATCTTGTTTCTCTGTTTGTACATGAAGTAGAGGCATACCATTTGTGTAATCATACATTTAACTAGGGTAATAGTTTTTGATTCATTCTGTTTTTTTTTTCTTCCCCCAACCCCTCCCAACCCTCCTGCCCCTCTTATCCCTCTACAGAGTCCCTCCTTCCTCCATTCTTGTCCCCTTCCCACCCCCTATATGTGTCATCATCCGCTTATCAGTGAGATCATTCGTCCTTTGGTTTTTTGAGATTGGCTTATCTCACTTAGCATGATATTCTCCAACTGCATCCATTTGCCTGCAAATGCCATAATTTCATTATTCTTTATGGCTGAGTAACATCTTTCAGTCGTAATCAAACTCATACAGCAAACAAAAGAGAAGAAATGCCCCCAAATCCATGTTAGGAGGTTAGTTGTTCCATGGGTACAAAGTTTTACTTATGCTTAAATGAATAAGTTCTAGAAATCTACCATATAACACAATGTCAATACATACCAATATGGTATTGTTTACTTAAAAATTTAACAGAATTCATCTCATATTAACTGTTCTTACCACAAAATAACAACAACAGCAAACAAACCAAAAAAGAAAACAAAAAAGGGATAAGAGGTACCTTTGAGATGAGTTGGAGATGTCTATAACCTTGATTATGGGTATAGTATCACAGATGTTTGCATATGTCCAAATTTGACGAATTGTACATTTTAAATATATGCAGTTTTTGTGTATCAAATATACCTCACTAAAGTTAGTTCTTTAAGTAATATAATAAAGGAAAATTGAAGGTCAGTCTCACTTATTAATTCAGATGCACATATTGTAAGCAAAGTTTTAGCAAAGCAAATCCAGCAACGTAAAATAAATAATGGACACATGTAAACTTTACATCAGAAATGAAGATTGGTTTGACATTCAAAACTTACTAAAGTAATTTAGCATATTAACAGATGTTGGGGGCTATGCCATGCGGACTACACCAAGATGGCGCCTGGCAACCAGCCAGAAGTTGTTTTGATCACGTGGGTGGTGAGGAAGTCAGTTAACATAGACACACACAAGTGCTTTATCATTGGCCGTATGCAAATAAGTCCACGCACACAATGCGTGCACATGTATTCCCAAGTGCTCCTGCTCCTGCCTGTTTGACCTTTACCGTGATTGGACAGCTAGCTCCTCGCCTGATCTTGGCATAACTATTGTTGGCCCTACCCTTTGCCTCCTGGAGGGAATATAAGCTGGCTCTCCTCGAGCGCCGGGGTTCTGGGTTCCTGAATCATCAATAAACTGCTTCAAATTCAAGAGTCTCGCTGCCCGTTTGTCTCCCGCGCCAAATTGACTCCGCTGGATGGCGTCAAACAGACTATCTGACCATTCAAATACATTAGAAAATACATTTGCTAAGAGTCAGTAATCATTTGTGAAATACTCAGGAGATGCAATAAATATAGGGGTTAAAATCATAATAGGGCTGGGGATATAGCTCAGTTGGTAGAGTGCTTGCCTTTACATGCACAAGGCTGTGGTTTCAATCCCTAGCACCACACACACACACACACACACAAACATAATAAATAAATGTGTTAGGTGTTCCCATTATTATTAGTTGTAGTAGCACTAAGACTACTACAGTATTAAGTAGTATTATATAGAATGGAAGGGAACTTCCTTAATCTGATAAGAGTATCTACAAAACAAATACAGCAAACATTACATTTAATGGCAAAACATTATTTAAAGCCAAGAACTATGGAAGATACTTGCTATTACTAGTTTTTTTTAAATTAATAATTTTAAAAGATAGAAGTAACCAGGTGCTACTCTAAGTACATATGTTAACTAATTTTTTTAAATTTATTTTTATTGTAAACAAATGGGATACATGTTGTTTCTGTTTGTACATGGAATAACAGCATACCATTTGCATAATCATACATTTACATAGGGTAATGATGTTTGATTCATTCCGTTATTTTTTCCTTTCCCCCACCCCTCCAACCTCTCTTTTCTCTCTATAGAGTCCCTCCGTCCTCCATTCTTGCCCCACTCCAACCCCCCATTATGTGTCATCATCCGCTTATCCGTGAGATCATTCGTCTTTTGGATTTTTGAGATTGGCTTATCTCACTTAACATGATATTCTCCAATTTCATCCATTTGCCTGCAAATGCCATAATTTTATTATTCTTTATAGCTGAGTAATATTCCACTGTATATATATATATACCACAGTTTCTTTATCCATTCATCAATTGAAGGGCATCTAGGTTGGTTTCACAGTCTGGCTATTGTGAATTGAGCAGCTATGAACATTGATGTGGCTGTATCTCTGTAGTGTGCTGATTTTAAGTCCTTTGGGTATAGGCCAAGGAGTGGGATAGCTGGGTCAAGTGGTAGGTCCATTCCATGTTTTCTGAGGAATCTCCACACTGCTTTCCAGAGTGACTGCACTAATTTGCAGCCCCACCAGCAATGTATGAGTGCACCTTTTTCCCCACATCCTCGCCAACACCTATTGTTGCTTATATTCTTGATAATCGCCATTCTAATTGGGGTGAGATGGAATCTTAGTGTAGTTTTGATTTGCATTTCTCTTATTACTAAAGATGGTGAACATTTTTTCATGTGTTTGTTGATTGCTTGTAGATCTTCTTCTGTGAAGTGTCTGTTCATATACTTAGTCCACTTGTTGATTGGGTTATTTGTATTCTTGGTGTAGAGTTTTTTGAGTTCTTTATATATTCTGGAAATTAGCGCTCTCTCTCTGAAGTATGAGTGGCAAAGATATTCTCCCACTCTGTAGGCTCTCTCTTCGCATTCCTGATAGTTTCCTTTGCTGAGAGAAAGCTATTTAGTTTGAATCTATCCCAGTTATTGATTCTTGCTTTTATTTCTTGTGCTATGGGAGTCCTGTTAAGGAAGTCCGATCCTAAGCCAACAAGGTAAAGATTTGGACCTACTTTTTCTTCTATAAGATGTAGGGTCTCTGGTCTGATTTCGAGCTCCTTGATCCACTGTGAGTTGATTTTTGTGCAGAGTGAGAGATAGGGGTTTAGTTTCATTCTGTTGCATATGGATTTCCAGTTTTCCCAGCACCATTTGTTGAAGAGGCTATCTTTTCTCCATTGCATATTTTTGGCACCTTTGTCTAGTATGAGAAAATTTTATTTATTTGGGTTTGTGTCCATGTCCTCTATTCTGTACCATTGATCTGCCTGTCTATTTTGGTGCCAATACCATACCGTTTTTGTTACTATTGCTTTGTAGTAGAGTTGAAGATCTGGTATTGCGATACCCCCTGCTTCACTCTTTCTGCTAAGGATTGCTTTAGCTATTCTGGGTTTCTTATTCTTCCAGATGAATTTCATGATTGCTTGCTCTATTTCTGTAAGGTACATCATTGGGATTTTAATTGGAATTGCATTGAATCTGTAGAGCACTTTTGGTAGTATGGCCATTTTGAGAATATTAATTCTTCCTATCCAAGAACATGGGAGATCTTTCCATCTTCTAAGGTCTTCCTCAATTTCTTTCTTCAATGTTTTGTAGTTTTCATTGTAGAGATCTTTTACCTCTTTGATTAGATTGATTCCCAAGTATTTTATTTTTTTTTAAGCTATTGCAAATGGGGTTGTTTTCCTCATTTCCCTTTCAGCTGTTTTGTCGCTTGTGTATAAAAATGCTTTAGATTTATGTGTCTTGATTTTATAGCCTGCTATTTTGCTGAATTCATTGATGAGGTCTAGAAGTTTTCTGGAGGAGGTTTTTGGATCCTCTAAATATAGAATCATGTCATCCACAAATAGTGACAGCTTAAGTTCCTCTTTTCCTACTTGTATCCCTTTAATTTCTTTAGTCTGCCTAATTGCTCTGGCTAGAGTTTTGAGGACAATGTTGAATAGAAGTGGTAAAAGAGGACATCCCTGTCTTGTTCCTGTTTTTAAAGGGAATGGTTTCAGTTTTTCTCCATTAACAACGATGCTGGCCGTGGGCTTAGCATAAATAGCCTTTACAATGTTCAGGTATGTTCCTACTATCCCTATTTTTTCTAGTGTTTTGAGCATGAAGGGTGTTGTATTTTGTCAAATGCTTTTTCTGCATCAATTGAAATAACCATATGATTCTTATCCTTAAGTCTATTGACATGATGGATTATGTTTATTGATTTATGAATGTTGAACCATCCTTGCATTCCAGGGATGAACCCCACTTGATCGTGGTGCATAATTTTCTTAATATGTTTTTGGATACGGTTTGCCAATATTTTGTTAAGGATCTTTGCATCTATATTCATCAAGGATATTGGTCTAAAATTTTCTTTCCTTGATGTGTCTTTTCCTGGTTTGAGTATAAGGGTGATATTAGCTTCATAGAATGAGTTTGGTAGGGTACCATCCTTTTATATTTCCTGGAATATTTTGAGAAATATTGGAATGAGTTCTTCTTTGAAGGTCTTGTAGAACTCAGCTGAGAATCCATCTGGTCCTGGGCTTTTCTTGGATGGTAAATTTTTAATGTCTTCTTCTATTTAATTGCTTGATATTGATCTGTTTAAATTGTGTATGTCCTCCTGGTTCAGTTTGGGAGGAGCATATGTCTCTAGAAATTTGTCAATGTCTTCGGTAGTTTCTATTTTGTTGGAATACAGATTTTCAAAGTAGTTTCTCATTATGTTCTGTATCTCAGTGGTGTCTGTCGTGATATTTCCTTTTGCATCATGTATTTTAGTAATTTGAATCTTCTCTCTCCTTCTCTTTGTTATTGTGGCTAAGGGTTTGTCTATTTTCTGTAGTGATATTTCCTTTTGCATCATGTATTTTAGTAATTTGAGTCTTCTCTCTCCTTCTCTTTGTTAGTGTGGCTAAGGGTTTGTCTATTTTGTTTACTTTCTCAAAGAACCAACTTTTTGTTTTGTCAATTTTTAAAATTGTTTCTTTTGTTTCAATTTCATTGATTTCAGCTCTGATTTTAATTATTTCCTGTCTTCTACTACTTGTGCTGTTATTCTGTTCTTCTTTTTCTAGGGCTTTGAGCTGTAATGTTAGGTCATTTAGTTGTTGACTTTTCATTCTTTTCTGGAATGCGCTCCATGCAATGAATTTTCCTCTTACTACCGCTTTCATAGTGTCCCAGAGATTTTGATATGTTGTATTGTTGTTCTCATTGACCTCTAAGAATTTTTTTTATGTCCTCCCTGATGTTTTTTGTTATCCATGTTTCATTCAATACATATTATTTAATCTCCAGGTGTTGGAGTAGTTTCTGTTTTTTATTTTGTCATTGATTTCTACTCTCAGTCCATTATGATCTGATAGAACACAAGGCAGTATCTCTATTTTTTTGCATTTCCTAAGGGCTGCTTTGTGGCATAACATATGGTCTATTTTCAAGAAGGTTCTATGTGCTGCTGAGAAGAAAGTGAAACCGCTCGTTGATGGATGGAATATTCTACATATGTCTATTAAGTCTAGGTTATTGATTGTGTTATTGAGTTCTATGGTTTCTTTGGTTGGATTTTGTTTGGAAGATCTATCTAGTGGTGACAGCAATGCGTTAAAGTCACCCAGAATTATTGTGTTGTGGTCTATGTGATTCCTGAAATTGAGAAGGATTTGTTTGATGTACAGGATGCACCATTGTTTGGGGCATAAATATTTACTATTATGTCTTCCTGATTTATGGTTCCCTTAAGCAGTATAAAATGTCTTTCTTTTTCCCTTCTGATTAACTTTGGCTTGAAGTACACTTTATCTGATATAAGGATGGAAACCACCGCTTTTTTACTGAGTGCATGTGCGTGGTAGGTTTTTTTTCCCATCCTTTCACCTTTAGTCTGTGGATGTCTTTTTCTATAAGATGAGTCTCTTGCAGGCAGCATATTGTTAGGTCTTTCTTTTTAATCCATTCTGCCAGTCTTGTCTTTTGATTGATGAGTTTAGGCCATTAACCTTCAGGGTTATTATTGAGATATGATTTGTATTCCCAGTCATTTGGCTTATTTTTGGTTTTTAAGTTGGCTTGGTTTCTCCTTTGAATGGTTTTTCTCTAAGGTAGTTCCTCCCTTTGCTGACCTACATTGTTGTTTTTCATTTCCTCCTCATGGAATATTTTGTTGAGAACATTCTGTAGTGCAGGGTTTCTATTTGTAAATTCTTTTAACTTTTATCATGGGAGGATTTTATTTCATCTTCAAATCTGAAGGTTAGTTTTGCTGGGTATAGGATTCTTGGTTGGCAAACATGTTCTTTCAGAGCTTGAAATACGTTTTTCCAGGCCCTTCTAGCTTTTAGAGTCTGGGTTGAGAAGTTGGCTGCTATCTGTATTGGTTTCCCCCTATATGTAATCTGATGCTTTTCTCTTGCGGCCTTCAAAATCCTATCTTTATTTTGAATGTTAGGCATTTTCATTATAATGTGCCTTGGTGTGGATCTGTTGTGATTTTGTGCATTTGGTGTTCTGTTAGCCTCTTGTATTTGATTTTCCATTTCATTCTTCAGGTTTGTGAAATTTTCTGATATTATTTCATTGAATAGGTTGTTCATTCCTTTGGTTTGTATCTCTGTGCCTTCCTCAATCCCAATAATTCTTAAATTTGGTCTTTTCATGATGTCCCATAGTTCTTGGAGATTCTGTTCATGATTTCTTACCATCTTCTCTGTTTGGGCAACTTTATTTTCAAGATTAAATATTTTGTCTTCATTGTCTGAGGTTCTGTCTTCCAAGTGGTCTAGTCTTTTGGTGATGCTTTCCATTGAGTTTTTTATTTGGTTTATTGTTTCCTTCATTTCAAGGATTTCCTTTTGGTTTTTTTTTTTTAATCTCTATCTCTTTGTTGAAATGATCTTTTGCTTCCTGCATTTGCTCTTTCAGCTTATTGGTATTATCATTCATTGCCTGCATTTGCTCTCTTATCTCATCCTTTGCTTTGCGAATCATCTTAATCATGTATAATCTGAAGTCCCTTTCTGACATTTCTTCTAACATACTGTCATTGGATTCTATTAATATAGAATCTAGATTTGTTTGGATCATTTTCTTCCCTTGTTTTTTCAAGTTGTTCATGTATCTTCCCCTCTAGCAGTGCAGATCTGGGGTATTGCAGATTTCCCCTATAGGCTTATAGTGGCCCTATAGGTTTCCAAAACCCTTTCTTTAAGGGGAGATCAATATTAGCAGTGCCCAAATCAGACACTATGCAATCCTACACCAAATAGCCCCTATGGGGACAATAACAAAATTGTCATAGTAAACAGAATGAGTTCAAATATTATCTTTGGTAAAACAAACAGATTTGCAATAAGGTCTGCAGTTTCTAATGGAGGACAAAGAGGATGCAGAGGGATGTAGAATGTGACTGTTAAAGGGATAAGAAAAGAATATACAGAAGTTCTAGAAAATAGAAAGGGTGAGAGTGTAATCAAAAGAAATTGGACATTAGCATGCAAAAAAGGGAGAAAGAGACTCTGAGGGTACAGGTAAACAAAAGGAAAAGAGAGCAAGAAAAGTAAAGAAATAAAAACTTAAATTTTTTAAAAAGGAGAAAAAAGAAAATCTACAGTATAACAGTCATATACTAATGAAACCTCCCAGTGTTCAGTAGCCTGATGCATGAGAGGTACCTGACAATGAGCTTTAAGTCTCCAGGCGTCTCAGGATGGGATTTGCTCCACCTAAAGTTCGGAGCTATGGCTTCCAGGATTATCCAAGATGGCCACTCTGGCTTCCAAATGTGTTGGCAAATGGGGAGCTGCAGCTCAGGGGTGGACGTGGTCAGTTGGAGGTCCTGGAGACAGGATGCAGTTGGTCTGGCAGGGGTCCTGGAGGTCCGGTGTGTTTGGTGTAGTTGTGGGATCTTGGAGGCTAGGTGCAATCAGTCGGTCTGGGATCCCAGTGATAGGGCGTAGTCAGTTGGTCTGGGGGTCCTGGCGGCAGGGAGCAGTCAGTCGATGTGAGGGCCCCAGAGGAAGGGAGTGATGGGTCGGGCTGAGGGATCCTGGAGACGGGGCTCAGTCAGTTCGGCCAGGGGTCCTACCAGGCCTGGCTGTTGTCTCAAAATGGCGGCAGCCACATGTAATCAAACCTGCAGGTGTTGTCACAGTGAACTTCCAGGCAACAGCAGGCAGCTGGTGCTCCACTGGCGGTCGGCGATCAGTTTCTAACTAATTTAATTCTTACAACAAACTACATGAATTACACATAGTTTGACTAGAAAAAATCTGAGTTACAAGAAAATTTAAGCAGTTTTCTCAAGGTTTCTGAGTAGTAAAGCCAGGTTTTGGACCTAGGTATTTGGCTCCAAAGTTTATGCATTCATTCTGACAGTATGCTACTCCTGTAATTAATCTCACAGTAGAGATCTTAGCCAGCAGTAAGACAAGAAAAGAAAATATACAGTAAAAGATTTGTAGACTGTCATGTGCAGTGATATGTTTATTCACATAAACTCTAGACAATTTTATCACATTAATAAGGGAGTTAAACAAGGTCATCTATAAAATCAGTATATTCAAGTGAATTTAATTTCTATATCTCAACAATAAGCATAAAATGCAATTCTTAAAAAGATAATGGCTGGGCACGGTAATCCCAGGGACTCAGGAGACTGAGGCAGGAGGATTGCAAGTTTGAGGCCAGCCTCAGCAACATAGTGAGGCCCTAAGAAACTTAGGAAGACCCTGTATAAAAAAAAAAAAAAAAAAAAAATATATATATATATATATATATATGTGTGTGTGTGTGTGTGTGCGCATGCGTGTGTGTGTGCATGCGCACGCATGCGCTCAGGATAAATTTAATAAAAGATACAAAATTCTTATGGATAAAATAAAACCTAAAATTTTTCTAGAATTTAATTTTATTAAATAAAAATATTCAATATTATAGAGATGCTAATTCTCTGCAAATTGTCCCACAGAGTTCTTGAAACTCTAATAAGAGCCTCACCTTCTGTTTGTGTATGTATATGCATGTATATGTGTGTGTGTGTGTGTGTGTGTAACTAAGCAGACTGATTCTAAAATCAGTATAGAGGAATCAACAGTGCCAGAAATAGTAGACAGTATTGAAGAACAAGATGGGAAAGTTAATCTACTCATTGTAAACACTTTATCAAAAAGCTGCAGTAATTAAAACAGTGAGGGAGGGATGAATAGACCAATGAAATTGAATGAGAATGAATTCCAGCCCAAAGTGAAATATAATATAGGAGGGAGCTGGCATTGCAGATCAGTGGAGAAATAAGAACTATTCAATATATGACAATTGGTTATATATATGGTGGTGGTAGGGAGAGATGGAATCTCTGTACCAATTGGTACACAAGAACTGATTTCTAATGATTTAAAGAATTAAATATGAAAAGCGATATTTTAACACTTTTAGGAGAAAATACAAGATATGGTGAAGGATGAGTTTCTATTTTTTTTTTTTTCCTTTTGGTACTGGGGATTGAACCCAGAGGTGCTTTACCACTGAGTCACATCCTCAGACCATTTTATTTTTTATTTTGAGACAGGGTCTCACTAAGTTGCTTAGGGCCTTGCTAAGTTGCTGAGAAGTTTCTTAAACACACTTCAACAGTGCAAAATAGGGCTATGGTGAAGTAGGTCAGTGGTAGAGCATTTGCCTGGCATGTGACTGTCCAGGGTTCAATTCCCAGTATCACAAAAATAAATGAATAGGAGAAACATAAATAAATGATTTTAATAAATTGGTAAAACTGTAAACTCTTGTTTATCAAAAGAGACAATAAATAAAACCACATGAGGAGAAAATATTGACAACACATATGATTAAAAAAAAAAATTCTTGCCAGGCATGATAATCCCAGTGATCTAGGAGGTAGAGGCAAGAGGATGGCAAGTTTGAGGCCAACCTCAGCAATTTAGCAAAACTCTCAGCAATTTAGTGAGACCCTATCTCAAAATATAAAATAAAAAGGACAGGGAATGTGGCTCAGTAGTAAAGTGTTCCTGGGTTCAATCCCTAGTAACTCCCCCTGCAAAAAATCCTTCTACAAATCAATTAAAAAATAAATTTAAAAAAATGGGTAAAAGTCATGAGTAGTCATTTTAAAGAAAAAGATACTCAATTGGCCTATATTTTTGCAAGCAACCATAACAAAATACCATAGACTAGGTGATTTAAATAGCAGAAATTGATTCCTCCCAGTTCTGGAGGTTGGGAAGTTCATGATTAAGGAGCCAACAACGTAGATTTCATGTTGTTTTTTAGTACTGGGAACTGAACACAGGGACACTTTACCTCTGAGCCACATCCCCGGTTCTTTTTATTTTTAATCTTGAGTAAGTTCTCCCTAAACTGCTTAGAACCTTACTAAATTGCAGAGGCTAGCCTCAAAGTTGCAATCTTCCTGCCTCAGGCTCCCAAATTGCTGGAATCACAGACATGCGCCACCACACTCACCAAGGTAGATTTCATTCTGAGACCTCTTCTCTTGGCTTGTAGGCAGTTACCATTTCACTGTGTGTTCACATGACCTCCTATATGTATTTGTGGGTGTGAGAGAGCTCTCTATGGTCTTATAAGGGTACTAAATTCATTGTGAGGGTCCCACTCTCAGCCCCATTTAACCCTGTTTGACTCCCAAAGGCCCCATCTCCAAATACTATTGCACTGGGGCTAGGGCTTCACCATGTGAATCAGAGAGAGGCCACAATTCAGTCTGTAACACCCTATAAACATCTTTTTACAACTTAATCTCATTAATAATTAGGGAATGCAAATTGAAATAAACATGAAATACCATTTTACACCTACCAGATTATATAATATTGAAACATCTAACAATATTAAATGTTGTCAAGGATGCAAAGCAAAGGAACTCTATTTACTGCTGATGGGAATGTAGATTGGAGAGTTTGGAAAAGAAGTATTTTCTAGTGAGATAAAAGATGCACAGAAAAAAAAAAAAAAGATGCACAGATCCTATGTTGTAGCAATTCTCTTTCTAGGCATACACCCAGAAATAGAGTTTTTCAAATCGGCGAGTCCAACCCAATAGTAAGTAAAAGTAAAATAGTAATAGTGAAATTAATTTTCGTGGTGCTGAGGCTTAATTTTTTTGAAAAGTAAAATCATGACTCTCAAATATAAAATAAACAAATAGCAAATATTTTGTTTATCCCCTTAAGAGGAGAGCCAGCAGCATGTTACAGGAATGTTGTATGAATTTACTAAAAATCAGAAATGTTGAAATGGATCTGTAAAGAGGAGCAAAAGCATCTTAATATTGATAATGGAGATAAGATCATACCTGAGATAAGATCTTACTGGAGATTGAGTTGTGTTCATAGTTCTAGTGTCTTCAAATGAGAGGATTTCAAGCAAGACATAGGACTTGGTGAAGGTATACCAAAGTTTATTAGAAGAGAAAGAAGAAGGGGATGGAGGAAACACTTCTCAAGAGAGAGTGTGTCCTCTCAGAGAGGAGAGCAACAATTGACTTCTGTATCCCAGCTTTTATTTGGTAGGAAGGAGATTGTTAGAAGGTCCCACCTCTTGGCTCTAGATTGATAGAGTAGATTAACTAACAACAAGGGCATGTCTTGGTCATCTTGGCCTGGCTGACCAGTCTTAACTGGAACTGGTTTTACAGAATTTATGATTGGTGGCTCCAGACTTAATCACCCTGCTTTCCTAGGTCTGGAAATCTCTGGTCTATGTTGTTTGTGTAGGATCTTGTTAAAGATGTCTTAGTGATTAATCCATCTGAGCAAACATTTTTGCCTTCCCTAAATTTATCTATGTTCCTCCTGTTGTAAGAGGAATATTTTATAGGGCCTGGATCAGACAAGGGTCCTGAAATACCTATTTTGCCAGACCTTCCGAGAAAGGGCTGTTGATGAACTGATTTGCTCTGTACTATGTATTTTCTGAAACTCCTGACTAGCTGCTCATGTCTGCTACTTAACAATAAAAAAAAAAGTAATGTTGTTTTATGAGTTACTTTAAATACTCTCGGTTTTCTTATAAATCAGCTTAGTCACTAGAATATCAGGGGTCCCTAGGGATTCAAATCCTTCTAGTCTCTGCTAGATAATGCCCAGTCTAACGCTGAATGGGCACTCGGTAATCTCCTTTGCTTTTTTCCAAGTCCTCAACATTTCCTATAATTTTGGTAACGAAATAGAAGAAATTTAGTGCATAGCGGGTAGTAAGTGTAAAGATAGTTTTATGAAAATTTTGTTTGTATTGGATTTGATATAAATCGGCTTTGTTCACCATGGGCTGGGATTTTAAAAAGTTTGAAAGTCACTAATATGACAGATTATGAGGTTCAACAGTGAAAAAGAACTAGGCGTTCCAAGTTCTCCCTTCCCTCAAGTAGGTATTCTTTCAGTGCTGGGCGCAGTCAAGCAGAGGCTCATAAAATGATCTGAGGCTGGTAGAGAGGCACAATTTCTATCTGGCAACACTGAAGTCTGCGTTCTGATTGGGACGCCACAGGAATCCAGAGCGTGGTCGGAATGGAAAGGGCGAACGGTCCCGCCCCAGCCAGCAGCAGCGCAGGCTGGCAACCCCGCCGCGCGCCCGGCGGGAGGCGAGCCCAGGCCCAGGGCCACGGCAGAGGGCTCTGCGCGAGCGGAAGAGCCTGGCGCACGCGCAGAGAAAAGCCAGACCCGCTGAGCTCCGCAGACACTTTACCCCGCCTGGCTTGTCTTCCAGCCCTCTGGGGACCGCACCACCCCGTCACCCCGCCGGGTTTCCCCCGCCCTCTCCGCGCCTGTGCGGGTCACGACTGCGCGCGCAGGGCCTGAGCGGGCGCCGGCGGGAAGGGGAAGCGGCGGGTAAGAAGGGCCTGCGTCCGGGATGCGTCTGTGATGGGCCTGGGAACTTCCTCTTCTGCTGTGTCGGGCTGTGTCCGGCTCTGGGGACTCGGGAGGAGTAGATGGAGAGGAGCTCTGGAACTGGTTTCTCCTCTCCTGTCCTGCCGCCACAGGCGTACGTCTGGCAGTATTTTCGCCCTCACTGGAGCGTCCTCTTATCTGGAAAGCTGCGGCCTCTGCTCTCCCGGCTCCACTCGAGAAAACGAGGGCCGTGTCCCCGGCTGCCCTGCTGTCCCCTCAGTTGTCTGAGATCCCTTCCTTGCCCTTTCGGTAGCTCCGGATTGCTTATCCACCTTTAGTGTTGCAGGAGCTTATGGGTAGTTCTACAGGTCCAGCCCTCAAACCAAGAACAAAGAACCTCAGTTTTGTTTTTCTGGTTTTATTTCTCTCTCTCTCTCTCTCTCTCTCTCTCCCTCTCCCCTTCTCCCCCTCCCCTCTCCCCCTCTCCTCTTCCTTTCTCCCTCCCCTCCCCCTCTCTCCCTCCCTCCACCTTCTTCTCCGACGGTCGTCCAGAATTCTTTCTGACACCGTTTGCTGAAGCAGCTTCCAGATACTCTCAACAGTGCATCCAAGGCCAGTAAACAGGTCTTCTTTAGTTTTTCCGATTGTGTCCACTTCCTAATCTGCCTTTCAAGTTTGGGTCACTTGAGGCATGTTCTTACACCCCTCTGCAATGTCCCAGGATCCTGCTCTTTTCATTTGGAAATATGATCACTCCGCCTGCCAGTGAGGTACTCCACTGACTGTACCAGCAGTTACTCAGAAGAGTAGTAACATACTAGGATTTCTGCTGTCTGCTACCAGAGTGGGTTATTCAGCAAACTCTTTCTGGTAGCAGGAGGCAACATTTTAGCTCAGTGACTGTGCTTGATGCCTTGAAGTAGGGGACAGAGGGGTTCCCCTGTAACTGTACCACTGGAGTCCAAAAGCTACTGACAGGGAGAAATCTAAAGCCAGAGAAAAGTCTGACAACCTTGTCATGTTTAATAATATCTGCTAGTTGAATATCTAGGAAGGGACAAATACAATGTGTTTATATGCTAGTTAAATGTAGATGCTGATGTGAAGTCTTAGTAGCTACCTTAGTACCTCTCAGATTTCTCAATAAGTTAATTCCTAGATAGTCATGATAATCAGCTTAGTTATTTTGACTTTGATAAATTTGACTAGATGCTATAAATGTAACCATTTTATCTAATGTCAGCCCATATCATTTCTTTAAATCTTATTACCAATTCTCCTTGATACCTAAATCACAAAACCTTAGTCATTTTAGGTTTCCTCTGTGCTTTCTTTCCATATCTCTTATATTATAGGATATTATGACTTCTTTATTCAAAAAGTAACTTGAATTTATCCCTCTGGCTCTCATTTCTGAAGCTCAAATACCATTTATTAGGACTTTGTTATCCCCTAGATCATGCCTCTGAAAAACCAAACAGTTCTGAAATATGGCTGTTATCATGTTTGCTCTTGTTAAACCTATAAAAACTCAGGTCCAAATTTCTATGCTTCAGTTTCAAGGCCCTTTCTCTATAACCTGTGCTAATAAATTCTGTGTCCTGTGATGTGGTGGGAAAAGACCTGGATTCAGATACTCAGACAGTCATTATACTAAAACTGTATCCTGGGGGAAACTTTGAGCTTCATAAAGTTTCCTCCTCTCTCATCTTAGATAGGATTATCTTTTTTTCTCACCTCTTAATTATTGTGAGAATTGTAATTAGTATGTAAAGAAGCTAACAGTAACCAAAAACCAACCTAAGTTATTATTTCTCATTCATTTGACAAACATTTGAAAAGCTAATATATATGTTGAGATAGGTACTAGAGCTATGAAAGGTGATCATTCCCTACCCTTAAGGAACTGTCTTTCAAGAAACTTTGTGTGTGTGTGTGTGTGTGTGTGTGTGTGTGTGTTGGTATTAGAATGGTAGGGTGTCTGACAAGGTAGAGTGAGACATGGGCTGTAAAACAGGTGTAAACTTAAGGTGATCACCAAACTCAGAGGGGAGAGGGACAGGGAAGTCTTCGGGTAGAAAGTTATGTATGAACGGGGGCTAGGTTACAACAAAGATCAAGAAGGGCTTTGTGTGTTAAGGGAAACATTCAAATTGAAGAATTTTAAATAGACATTTGAACTGATCACAATTGATTTTTGAAAGTTCATTCTGGCTGTGATGTGTTCTTCCTTACTGTAGTGTGCAAAAACTTTCTGCCATTGTGCCTTATTTTCTTTACCCAGAGGGGCATATGACCTCTTTGCATACTTTAATGCTGTTTATCTTTTAATATACAATTTAGGTCCCATTTCTTCTGTGAGATACCCCCTGGTTGTTTTAGCCCCCATGATTTATTCCCTTCTCTGAAACCATATTGGAAGTAGTACTGTACAATTTAGTCCTATTTGTTTTGTGTGTAGTTTATGTTGCTAAATAAATTGTAAGCATAAGGAAGGTTAAATACATAAACATGTTTTTGGATCTCTTTGTATTTTGTTTTTCAGGGTAAGAGAAGACTATGGGCAATAGTTCTTTTAATTAATCTGTGATCATCATGGCCAATGAAGGCCATTCCAAGGCTGGTGATAATCCATTTGCTTCAGATAAACATGCTCAACTCATCTTGGCCCAGATCAATAAAATGAGAAATGGACAGCATTTTTGCGACGTGCAATTGCAAGTTGGGAAGGAGACTTTTAATGTTCATCGACTAATTTTGGCTGCTAGTAGTCCATATTTTGCAGCTTTGTTCACTGGAGGAATGAGAGAGTCCTCAAAAGATGTGGTACAGATTCTAGGAATTGAAGCTGGAATCTTTCAACTACTTTTAGATTTCATTTACACAGGTATGTTACATGAGCCTGTTACTTTGAGTGAAGAATGATGCAATCACTCACACTGTGGTGGGAACAAAAGTAGATCTAACTTAATATGGAAGGTAACTTAGTAAAGATGTTAGTAAACTTTAAAAAGTTCTTTTTTTTCTTTTTTTTTTTTTTTTTTGAGATGCGGTCTCTTCTTGAGTATTGAGGACCACAGGTACACATCATGTCCAGCAAAAATTCTTTTCTTTTGACTCAGTGCTCCTTTCCTAGGAGTCCTAAGGAATTGACTAATGATACAGGCAAATATCTGTGAACCACATTTTTTTTGTGAACCACAATTTTATTGTAACATTATATATAGTAATATACAATTGGACCCAAGGTAATTGTCCCTCAGTGGGTTATACAGTTAAATAAATCATGGTGTGTGTGTGTGTGTGTGTGTATGTGTGTATGTGAAATGGAATATTTCTTTTTATTGGGGGGTGGGTACCAGGGATTGAATTTAGGGGCACTCAGCCACTGAGCCACCTCCCCAGCCCTGTTTTGCATTTTATTTAGAGACAGGGTCTCATTGAGTTGCTTAGCACCTCACCATTGCTGAGACTGACTTTGAACTCACATTTCTCCTGTCTCAGCCTCCTGAGCTGCTGGGATTATAGGCATGTGCCACCACACCCTGCTATTTCTTAGAAATTTCAGATAATTTTTTAAAATATGGTCTTATGGGAGAAAGTTTATAATATACTAAAGCAAAAAAATCAGAATATAAATGCAACCCAAGTTTTGCAAAAAAACAAAAAGTTACTTGTGTATTTGTGCATGAGAAAGAGATTAGAATGTTAATAGTGTTTATCAACAGGTGGTTGAATATGCAAGATTATTTTACCCTTTTCCCTCAAATTGTTTATAATCAGCATGCATTATTTTAGTCAAAACTTTTATTTTTAAAACATTTTGAAGCATTCCTATGACATTAGGACATGCATACAAGAACTATGTATAGTCTTAAAGAATATGCAACATACATATGCATAGAAAAAAGTGTTGAAAGAAATACACTGAATTGTTAATACAGTGTATGTCTGTGTGTGGAAAACGTGTGATTTTCCTTTTTATTTTTATACTTTTCTGTTTTAAACTTTTTTCTGTAGTGATTATATATTACTCCTAAAATCAGGAAAAAAAGTTTGAAAACAACACCTGTTTATTTGGGCTAGTTTTGACAATGTACTATGCTCTTCTTTTTTTTGATTTGGTACTGGGATTGAACCCAGGAGTGCTTAACCACTGAGTTCCACCCACAGTACCTTTTAGGGTTTTTTTTATTTTGAGACAGGGTCTTGCTAAGTTGCTTAGGGCCTTGCTAAGTTGCTGAGGCTGGGCTCTTTGGAATCCTCCTGAATTGGCCTCCAAAGTCACTGGATGTGCCACTGTGCTATGCTCTTCTTAAGAGACTATTGGTGGAAGATAATTGTGTGGCCCAGTTAGGTATTGTTTTTTTCATGCATGGTGTTTAAATATGGAAAATGACAAAAAGTGATTTCTTTTCTCTTTATTGTTTCATATTCCTTTTTGGGGAAATTTTAGAAAACAGTGATAATCTTAATTATCTTTTATTTGCTAAAAACAATACAGTTCTTACATTGAGAGAATTTTGAACTCACTACTCCAAATGATTCCTAAGTTCTTCCTGCTTCATTTATTTGAAAAAACTATGAATCAACCCAGATTAACCCATGAAATTAGTATTGAACTATATAAAAACCGAAGAAATGTCAGAAGTGGTCTATTCTGCTTCTGTTGTCTGAAGCAGATAAACAAGATAGTGAAAGAATGTTCATTCATGACTTCATCACTATATTGCTGGTGATTAGCACTTCCATCAAAGAAGTTAAAGGTGGTAAATTGCTGAGAACTAAAAGCTACTGATCATATCGGGATAAAATAATATTGTCGAGAATTGACATTTGAGGTAAAATCAGTATCGGTTAAGAACAGCATATAACTGCTGGAATAGACATAAAATAGCTTAATAATATAGGAGTTTATTTTTCCACAAAAATGAATACATAGTAGGCATTCCAAGGCTGTTGTGGTGGCTTTATAATGTCATTAGTGTCCCAATATTCTAGTAGTTTGCTTCATTATCTATAACTTCCATTCTCTTACTCACTGAACTCCAGCCAGGAGGGAGGAAGGGGGAAACATAAAAGGGCCTGCCAGTGTAAGAATCTATGTTTTTTAAAGATTTGTCTGGTAATCCTTACCAACAACTGCTGCCTGTATCCTGAGGGCCATGCTCATTTAAAGTTTCACACCTATCTGCAATTTTCAGCAGGGCATGGTTGCCACCCAAAACAAAGTCAAGTTTCCCTTAGTAAGGATGAAATTCAAATGCATATTGAGTATTTATTAGACAGGGAAATTTGTAGTCCATTGACACAATTAGTCTTTATGATGTTCTTTTATTTTCATTGTAATACCATTTCCTTTTTGGGGATGTGGGGACCACAAAACCTATTATTCTATTTATCTCTCCTTTGGCCTTGTTTTTCTTTATTAACCATTCACAGTTCTAACATGTCTTAATGTATATGTCTCATCTTAGATTTTTATGCACTTCACCTGGAATCTACTGATTTGGGTTTGAGATCTAACTCTGGCACTAATTAATTGTGTGATACTAGACATTTCATTTAACATTAGTCTATCATTCATTCTTTTTTTTTTTTTTTCTTTCTTTTTTTGGTGCTGGGGATCGAACTCAGGGCCTTGTGCTTACAATGCAAGCACTCTACCGACTGAGCTATTTCCCCAGCCCCAATCATTCATTCTTTTAACAAATATCTGTTGAATACTTTTTTGAGGTAGGCACTAGGAATATGACAGTAAACGAGACAAGGTCTCTGCCTTAACAGAGCTTTATAGATGTGCAGATTAGGTATTTACAAAATAGAAATAAGTCTGTGAGAATCTTTTTTTTCTTTATTTATAAAGTGAAGATCATAGCACTTTATAGTTCATGTAAAGGTTGAATGAGATAAATTTTAGGAAACATGAAAGCTCTTAGTAACCTATGAAGTTCTGTTAAGTTGAAGAGCATTCTTTTTCTTACTTTCAAGCAACTCTAGGTATTATCCATCTACTAGCAGTCACCCATGATCTGCAGTGAATTCCCATTTCATTCCAGTGGTCTAACCCAGTTTTCTTTGTAGCCACTGCCACCTACCCCCTCTTGCTGTATTTCATTTTTTATACTTTTGGGAAAATTCCAGTTTACATTCTGTGAGCCATATTCTTCCTCTCACCTTAATCTATTTGGCCATTCTTTCATTTAATTTTTTTTTTTTTTTGGTACCAAGGGATTGAACTCAGGGGTACTTTACCACCACACCACATTCCCAGCCCTTTTTATTTTTTGAGACAGATCTTGCTAAGGTGCTGGGGCTGGCTTTGAACTTGCAGTCCTCCTGCTTCAGCCTCTGGAGCTGCTGGAATTACAGCTGTGCACCACCATAATATGTGCTGGGTATTGGGAATACAGAGGAGGCAAGGTTTGTCCTGACAGACTTTACAAATCTAAGGAAAACAAACTTTGGGCAAGAAGTTTGGTGGAGCAATTATAATAAAAGGCATACAGTAAAAGGAAAGTATAAGATGGAATGGAGAGTTTATTCTTCTTTTTTTTTTTACTTTTTTTTTTAATGACTTTCTTTTCTTTCTTTTTTCTTTATGTGGTGCTGAGGATGGAACCCAGTGCCTCATATATGCTGGGCAAGTGCCTGCTGAGCCACAACCCCAGTCCCAAGAGTTTATTCTTATTAGGTAGGATATTAGGTAGGAGAATTACACTGATCCCCCCCCCCCCATTAAATATAATTGGCTCTTTGATGTCCTCCCAAAGTCATTATATAACTTAAAACATTTTATCATAATTGGAGGTAAAGACCTTTATTACTTTCCCTAGTCCCTTAGTGATGTTTGTTACATAACTGCATCTTTATGTAAAAAGCATGTACTTCAGCTGAGCTCAGTGGCTCTGGTCTATAATCCCAGCTACTCAGGAGGCTGAGGCAGAAGGATCAAAAATTCGAGGCCAGCCTGGGCAATTTATCAAGACCCTATTTAAAAATTATACTTTTTAAAAAGGACCAGGGATGTAGAACATTTACCTAGCATGTGGTAAGCACTGTACTTGCTTGATTCCCGGTAGTGCAAAATCAAAAGCAAATCAACAAACCAAAAACATGGACTTAGATGTCAGTCCCTACCCTGCAACTTGCTTAGCTATTTAAGATTGGGAAAAGTTACTTAAACTTTCTGATTCTGTTTCCTTAGTACAATAATAAGAAAAAAGATACCTACCATATGGAATCGTAGTGAAGGTTAAATAAGTGTATGAAGGAATTAATACTGTGTCTGGTTCACTGTAAGTATTTCATAAGTGTTAAAATTTATTTAAGTTTTGTGGTCATTCCAAAAATCCTTTGTTGCCTTTTTATTAAACTTCTATTTTGCCAACATTGAACTCTTTTTATTTTTAGAATTTAACCTTTATTTTATTTATTTGTTTTTATGTGCTGCTGAGGATCGAAAACCAGTGCCTTACCAACTAGGCAAGCGCTCTACAACTGAGCTACAACCCCAGCCCCCCATTAAACTCTTAATGTAGTCAAGTAAAATATTTTTGAGTATGTTAAATAAAATGTTTGTTTTTATCTTTTGGCTATTTTGTCTCCCTACTCCCCAGGTATAGTGAACATAGGTGTGAACAATGTTCAGGAGTTGATTGTTGCAGCGGACATGCTACAGTTGACTGAAGTTGTTAATCTTTGCTGTGAATTTCTCAAAGGACAAATTGATCCATTGAACTGCATTGGGATCTTTCAGTTCTCTGAGCAAATTGCCTGCCATGATCTTTTGGAATTCACAGAAAACTACATCCATGTCCATTTCTTGGAGGTTCATAATGGGGAAGAGTTCCTGGCACTTACAAAAGATCAGCTAATCAAAATTTTACGAAGTGAAGAGCTTAGCATTGAGGATGAATACCAGGTCTTCTTAGCTGCAATGCAATGGATTCTGAAAGATCTGGGAAAGAGAAGAAAACATGTGGTGGAAGTGCTGGACCCAATTAGATTCCCTTTATTACCTCCTCAGAGACTTTTAAAGTATATAGAAGGTAACTTTCTTATTGTATATCAAATTAATTGACCATCAAATGGCTTTTTCTCTGAAATGTTTTCATTTTTTGATCCAGTAACATCTACTAAATGATTCTATAAGATACAAGTTTGATGAGTAGACAGTATTTCAGTATTTCTACTCTCTATTTTAATGAAATTCTTTTTTTTTTTTTTTTTTTTTTTTTTTTTTGCAGTACCAGGGATCAAACCCAGGGCCTTGTTCTTGCAAGGCAAGCACTCTACCAACTGAGCTATCTCCCCAGCCCATTAATGAAATTCTTATATATCTTTCTTGAAATTAATAAGATAGTGTTATAAAGTTACTGAGAAAACTAACACTGCTCTGCTATTGTTGATAGTACTAATTATTCAATGCAAGATTTCCTCTTGCCATTCTGAAATTTTCAACATTTGAAGAAAATGTATACACTAAAAACAAAATCAAAACTGAATAATTGCCTCTCATTATAATATGAATTTTATATTGATATAATATTATAGCCTCTGAGTAACCTTTGAATCATCTTTAAATTTGATTTTTTTTTTCCTGTACAGGACCTTGTACATGTTAGGCAAGTGCTCTACCACTGAGCTATATTCCCAGCCCAATTATAAGCTTCTTTCTGAAAATATTTGTACCATAGTATAAAGTAGGTTTTAATCTGTATATTAGAAAATTATAAAACTTAAATTTCTTTTTAAAAGCTTCTTTAAATATGGTTTAACGATTTGATACTTTTACTGTTGTCATGCATTGAAATATTAGGTTGTAGGCTGGTGTTGTAGCGCAATGGTAGAGCGCTTGCCTAGCATGTGTGAGGCACTGGATTTGATTTTCAGCACCACATATAAATAAATAAAATAAAGGTCCATTGACAACTAAGAAAGTATTTTTAAAAAAGAAATGTTAGGTTTTAACAATTACAGATGATCTTCCTGCAAATTAAATAGCACTAGTAAGCATCTAAGGTGTAATTCTATGAAGAAATTATTTTGAATAATAGATTACTAGTTTTTTTCTCCACTCCTAGCAGTGTTAAGAGAATTTTGTAGGTTTTTCTGAGTGATATTTTTTATTAGTACATATAGTGTTAATTGTTACTTGCAATAGTTATTTTCTATTAGGTTGCCACAAACACTAAATTAACAAATACTGAGCTATTTCTCCTAGATGATATGTAGGGTTAGCTTCCTACAAGCCTCTGGTTACATTTGTGTTCTCCAGTCAATACAAAGCCTGGAGTATTTTAAGTGTGTTTTAAATCAAAAAATGCCTTGAATAATGCATATTGTTAATAATTATTAACATTGAACTCATAGCCAATAGCACTATAACTTATTCCTGAATGAAGCTTACCTAATACAAATACTCATCTGTCAGATTCCTAGGGAAATTGGTTCCTGGACCCCCAAGGATACCAAAATCCACACGTACTTAAGTCCTTTATATAAATGGTCTTTGTATATAACCTGCACAGTCTTTCCATGTATTTTAAATCATCTCTAAATTACTTATAATATCTAATTCAATGTAAATGCAATATAAATAGTTGTTATACTGTATTGTTTAGAGAATAAAGACAAGAACATCTGTACATGTTCAGTACAGATAATATTTTTTCCCAAATATTTTTATCTGCCATTGGTTGAACGTGGATATGGAACTAACAGATACGCAGGACCAACTGTGTTTTCTCTGTGAGACATATATTAGCCTTGTTGCACATAGGAACACTACGTAGCACTTGACTACTACAGCTGGGGACCATTTTAAACAGGAAAATCAACAAAAAGAAGAAAGATGCAAAAAACATGGCATTAAGTAGACTGAAAAGGGTGTTTATTAACAGTATAGGAGCTAAAATAAGAGTGAAGCCTTCTTCGACCTCACCCAGAAAGTACATGTAAGAAGATTCAGATTTGGTACAGTTCTGAACATGTCAATGAATAACTGCAAAAGCACTCCAAATATTAATTTTGGGGTTAAACTACTTTTTAGTGAATAAGGGTTATTCACAAATAGAGAATCCTCAAATAATGAGGATTGACCATATTTAAATGCTAAAACAAGGGAGAGAAATTACCCAGACATACTTTTGTATGAGTCTTGTGAGAATTTAGGAATGGATAAAGGTTTTTATGTCTGAGTTGGCTTTTCCCAAGTGCCCAGGATACAGAGTGCTGAGGGCAAATTCCTTCACTAGGAACAAGTCAGGGTTCCCTATAATTGGGGCTTATTTTCCTACAGCTTTTTATGATTAAAATTAAGTCTCCCACTGTTTTTTGTTTTGTTTTGTTTTTAGTAATGGAGTTTGAACCCAGAGGTGCTTTAACACTGAGCTACATTCCCAGCCCTTTTTATTTTTCATTTTAATTCAGGGTCTTGCTGAGTTACTTAGGGCCTTGTTAGGTTGCTGAGGCTGTCCTTGAACTTGCAGTCCTTCTGCCTCAGCCTCCTGAGCCAGTGGGATTACAGGCATGCACTACCATGCTGGGCTTGTCCTCTGTTTTTTAAGCAGGCCCAGTAGTTATCACATAAAGGTATTTTACTAGAGGAAAAAAGTTAAAGGTGTCAGGGAGAGGTAAATTGTGGATTGTGTGTGTATGTGTGTTGTCTGGGGAATTGAACCCAGGAACACTACCTGAATTCACCACTCAGTTACTTCTGCAGCCCTGTTAATTTTTTAATTTTGAGACAGGGTCTCACTAAGTACCCAGGTTGGTCTTTCACTTGTGATCCTCTTGCCTTAGCCTCTGGAGTTGCAGGTATACACCTGCATGCTGGGCTGAAATTGAGGATTTAAAAAAAGTCAACATTAATATTTTTCAACTTTGAAACTTTGATTATATTAGAGAAAATATGGGTATTCTATTAGAGAAAAACAAGAAGACTACACCACAAAATTCAGAGAAGGAGCAAAATACTAACCTACATAGTTAAATTATGTTATGTGAATGTGTAGATATTTTTCCCTAATTAATGGTACATGATTGTTATAAAAAGTTAGGTAATACAAATATATAAAAAGCAACAAACAGGATCTGGTCGCAGTGGCTCACAACTATAATCCCAGCAACTCTGAAGGCTGAAGCAGGAGGATTGCAAGTTTGAGATCAGCTGGGGCATATACATAAGATATACATAAAAATATACATATACATAAATATGTGTGTGTATATATACATACACACAAGGGCTGGGGATGTAGTTCAGTGGTAGAATGCATGCTAGAGCAAGGTCCTGGGTTTGATCCCCAGCACTGCAAAATAAAACAATAAATCACCCAAAGTCTGCCACTTAGAAATAGCCAGTTTTAATTCACATATAGGAAATATCATTCTAAATTTTCTATAAATGAGGATTGATGATAAGTGGATGGTTGGATGAACAGAAGAAAATATTTTAGTAAGAATAAGAATCCTATATATACTGTTTATAATATAAAAATTTAGTTAAGTTTCACTAAAAGTTAAAAGAAGAAACAGAAGCAATGATTAATTTCAGATAACTATTTCTCCATTTCAAGAAATAATCTTAAAGATTCATATGAAATTAAGGGCAAAATTATTTAAAGATGAAATCATAGTTCCATTTTTAAACAGTTATCAACTCTGGTAAGAAAAATGAGGTACTTAGCATTTTTATTTTTCTTTCCTCCTACTCTCTCTGTTAAGGTTTATAGCCTTTATTTATATAGCTATTTGCTATCATGATTCCCTTAGTTCTATGCCTTTTTCTCTATCTCTGTACTTAAATGAGTTTGACGATTTCCGCCAGTTTTTCAACCATGGTGTTTATATCTCTGTACTTTTTTTTTATTCATTGTTTTGTTTGGTTAGATTTCATCAAGTACTTTCCTCAAGAAAAAGTCATGGTTAGTGTATTTCTTGAATTCTTACAAGTTTGATAAGTTCTATGTATTTTTTTTTTATTGTAAACAAATGGGATACTTGTTTCTCTGTACATGGCGTAAAGGCATACCATTTGAGTAATCATAAATTTACATAGGGTAATATTGTTTGATTCATTCTGTTATTTTTTCCCCTTCCCCCCCACCCCTCCCACCCCTTCCACCCCTTCCACCCTCTTTTCCCTCTATACAGTTCTTCCTTCCTCCATTCTTGCCCCCCTCCCTAACCCTAACTCTAACCCTAACACTAACCCCTCCCACCCCCCATTATGTGTCATCATCCACCTATTAGCGATATCATTTGTCCTTTGGTTTTTTGAGATTGGCTTATCTCACTTAGCATGATATTCTCCAATTTCATTCATTTGCCTGCAAATGCCATAATTTTATCATTCTTTATGGCTGAGTAATATTCCATTATATATATATATACCACAGTTTCTTTATCCATTCATCAATTGAAGGACATCTAGGTTGGCTCCACAATCTGGCTCTTGTGAACTGAGCAGCTATGAACATTGATGTGGCTGTATCTCTGTAGTATGCTGATTTTAAGTCCTTTGGGTATAGGCCAAGGAGTGGGATAGCTGGGTCAAATGGTGGTTCCATTCCAAGTTTTCTAAGGAATCTCCACACTGCTTTCCAGAGTGGCTGCACTAATTTGCAGCCCCACCAGCAATGTATGAGTGTACCTTTCTCCCTACATCCTCGCCAACACCTGTTGTTTCTTGTATTCTTGATAATCGCCATTCTAATTGGGGTGAGATGGAATCTTAGGGTGGTTTTGATTTGCATTTCTCTTATTACTAGAGATGTTGAACATTTTTCCATATGTTTGTTGATTGCTTGTAGATCTTCTTCTGTGAAGTGTCTATTCATTTCCTTAGCCTATTTGTCTATTGGATTATTTGCATTCTTGGTGTAGAATTTTTTGAGTTCTTTATAGATTCTGGAGATTAGTGCTCTATCTGAAGTATGATTGGCAAAGATTTTCTCCCACTCTGTAGGCTCTTTCTTTGCATTGCTGATAGTTTCCTTTGCTGAGAGAAAGCTTTTTAGTTTGAATCTATCCCAGTTATTGATTCTTGCTTTTATTTCTTGAGCTATGGGAGTCCTGTTGAGGAAGTCTGGTCCTAAGCCGACATGCTGAAGCTCTGAACTTACTTTTTCTTCTATAAGATGCAAGGTCTCTGGTCTGATTCCAAGGTCCTTAATCCATTTTGAGTTTAGTTTCATGCATGGTGAGAGATATGGGTTTAGTTTCATTCTGTTGCATATGGATTTCCAATTCTCCCAGCACCATTTGTTGAAGAGGCTATCTTTTCTCCATTGCATATTTTTGGCACCTTTGTCTAGTATGAGAAAATTGTATTTATTTGGGTTTGTGTCCGTGTCCTCTATTCTGTACCATTGATCTACCTTTCTATTTTGGTACCAATACCATGCCGTTTTTGTTACTATTGCTTTGTAGTAGAGTTGAAGATCTGGTATTGCGATACCCCCTGCTTCACTCTTTCTGCTAAGGATTGCTTTAGCTATTCTGGGTTTCTTATTCTTCCAGATGAATTTCATGATTGCTTGCTCTATTTCTGTAAGGTACATCATTGGGATTTTAATTGGAATTGCATTGAATCTGTAGAGCACTTTTGGTAGTATGGCCATTTTGAGAATATTAATTCTTCCTATCCAAGAACATGGGAGATCTTTCTATCTTCTAAGATTTTCTTTAATTTCTTTCTTTAGTGTTCTGTAGTTCTCATTGTAGAGGTCTTTCACCTCTTTTGTGAGATTGATTCCCAAGTATTTTATTTTTTTCGATGCTATTGTGAGTGGGGTAGTTTTCCTAATTTCTCTTTCTGAAGATTCATCACTTATGTATAAAAATGCATTAGATTTATGTGCATTGATCTTATATCCTGCTACTTTACTGAATTCACTTATGAGTTCTAAAAGTTTTCTGGTGGAATTTCCTGGTTCCTCTAAGTATATAATCATATCATCAGCAAATAGGGATAGTTTGAGTTCTTCTTTTCCTATTCATATCCCTTTAATTTCTTTGGTCTGTCTAATTGCTCTGGCTAGAGTTTCAAGGACGATATTGAATAGAAGTGGTGAAAGAGGGCATCCCTGCCTTGTTCCAGTTTTTAGGGGGAATGCTTTCAGTTTTTCACCATTTAGAATGATATTAGCCATGGGCTTACCATAGATGGCCTTTACAATGTTAAGGAATGTTCCCACTATCCCTATTTTTTCTAGTGTTTTGAGCATGAAGGGATGCTGTATTTTATCAAATGCTTTTTCTGCATCTATTGAAATAATCATGTGATTCTTGACTTTAAGTCTATTGATATGGTGAATTACATTTATTGATTTCCTGATGTTGAACCAACCTTGCATCCCTGGAATGAAACCCACTTGATCGTGGTGCACTATCTTTTTAATATGTTTTTGTATGTGATTTGCTAAAATTTTGTTTAGAATTTTTGCGTCGATGTTCATTAAGGATATTGGTCTGAAATTTTCTTTCCTCGATGTGTCTCTGTCTGGTTTAGGTATCAGGGTAATATTGGCTTCATAGAATGAGTTTGGGAGGGTTCCCTCCTCTTCTATTTTATGGAATACTTTGAGAAGTATTGGAATGAGCTCTTCTTTAAAGGTTTTGTAGAACTCGGCTGAGAACCCATCTGGTCCTGGACTGTATTGTTTTTTAATTTAAATAAAATTATATTTGGCTGGGCATAATATTTTTTGATTACGATGATGTAATCTTTCTCCCCCCCCGCCCCCGCCTTAAACCTTGTAAGACATAGTGTTCTTGTTTTTGGTTTTAGACTTGCCTTTTTGCCAGGCATGGTAGCACATGCCTGTAATCCCAGCAGCTCAGGAGGCTGAGGCAGGAGGATCAACAGTTCAAAGCCAGTCCCAGCAATTTAGTGAGGCCCTAAGCAACTTAGCAAGACCCTGTGTCAAAATAAAAAATAAAAAGGCTGTGGATATGACTCAGTGGTTAAGCCTGGGTTCAATCCCTGGTACCAAAAAAGAAAGGAAGAAGGACTTACCTTCTCTGGTTGGATGCCTAAAGAATTCTTTTATTCTTCTTCTTTTTTTTTTTTTTTTTTTAAATTTTTTCCCTATGGTTTGAACACAGGGCTGATACTGCTAGGCAAGTTCTCTACCCCTAAGTTATATCTCCAGCTCATTTTTTTCTTCTTTCTTATTTTTTCTTTGTACTACTAGTGATTGAACCCCTCTATCACTGAGCTACATCTCCAGCCCACCCTGTTGAATTTTTTTTTTTGAGACGGGTCTTAGTAAATCACTGAGACTGTACTGAAACTTGTGATCCTCCTGCTTCAGCCTCCAAGTAGCTGGAATTACAGGTGTGCCTCACCTTGTCGGGCTCTCATTCATTATTTTTTATTTGTTTTGAAGGTTGCTATTTTTCACTGGATGCTACAATATACTCTTTCCTTTTAAACTTTCAATTTTTCTTCCATTTTAGGGAAATTTTCCTGTACAGAATTTCTGCATACTTTAAACGTTTCATTTGGTTGTCTTCGTCCTTTTATTGGAACTTACTTTCATATTTATCATCTTCTAATATTATAATTTTTTTCTCTCTTGTCATAATTGCTTCCTCAGCCTCTCCTCCAATTGATAATTTGATTTTCAGTCATATCTGTTGTGTTTGTTTCTAATGTACTCAGTTTGCAATACTGTTGCTTCCCCAACCCTTTTTATTTTTTTATTTTGAGACAGGGTCTTGTAAAGTTGTTTAGGACCTTGCTAAATTGCTGAGGCTGGCCTCAAACTTGTGATCTTCCTGCCTCAGCCTCTACGGTTGATGGGATTATAAGCATGCACCATTGTGCCCAGCTTGTTGCTTCAATTTTCACTGTTTCATTAGCAATGCATCTCATCCTGTGTTTGAGTTGATAGTGTAAAAAGCTAATTCTCCTTTATGCTCTTTTTACCTTTATGTTGCTATGTTGTTTTCTTCCATCTAAAATTTAAGGACTATATTTGTCTTCTGACCTCTTCCTTCTAGTCTGAAATATGAAGGTGGTAAAATAGTAGAATAGAGATCTACTAGGGTACTAGGGCTAATGTTCTTGGTTGGGAACTTGGGCTCTTATCTCTCCCTCTCTCTCTTCCTTTTTTTTTTTTTTTTTTTTAGTACTGAGGATTGAACTCAAGGGTACTCGACCACTAAGCTACATCCCCAGCCTTATTTTTGTATTTTATTTAGAGACAGGGTCTCACTGACTTGCTTAGCACCTTGCTTTTGCTGAGGCTGGCTTTGAACCCTCAAACCTCCTGTCTTAGCCTCCCTGGCTGCTGTGATTACATGTGTGTGCCACCATGCCTGGCATCTTATCTCTCTTTTGAGGTCTTATTATTGATTCTTTTTTTTTTTTTTTTTTTTTTTTTTTTTTACTGTTAAAAAGTTTATTTAACAAAAAGTTTAATATGAAAATGTACATGCTCTGATTTTTACATCATACCTACATAGACCTTTTGGAGAGGGGACATAGATTTCTCTGCTAAACAGCCATTTTTATACTTGTTCCAAGATTTCTAATGTGATGATACTATTTCCTGTTATTACCACCATTCCATGTTGTTCTGTTCCCCACTAGTTGCCATCTCCATCCATTCATCTATCACAAGATTCATAAGGGGTTCAAATCCCTACAATATTCCTTGAACATGTCTGTCACCATTTAATTTCAATGATAACTTGTCCATAAATGTTTTCAGCCCGAGAGATTGAGCTTTGCTCTTGTTGTCTATTCAGCAGGCTCAGAGATACTTTGAAACAACTGGTCGCCTCCTTCACGCTATCTTGGTCTTATTATTGATCTTGAATCAAGGCCTACTTCACCTACCTAGAAATATATTCCACTAGTATGGTCCCACCATACTGGAGATCCAGCCCAGGTCCTGGTGCCTGCTAGGCAAACGTTTCACTACTGAGCTACACTGCCAGCTAAGACTTTTTATTTTAATGGTTTAGTTTCCTCAACTTTCTGAGTTTTGCTTTTTCATTGGTTTTCATTGCTTTTTCATTTCTTTATAGAAATGTGTCTTTTCATTTCATTTCATCCTTTCTCCAAACTTTTAATTATTGGTGGGGCTTCTCCAGATTTTATTCATTGACCTTCTTTTCCTCAAAATGCTTCTGGGAAACAGAGATAAGGCTAGGGAAATAGGAACAAACTAGGAGAGAGTCCCTTACTAGCATATATAGAACCTTTTTCAAATTAGAGAACAGTGCTTTTTTTAGTGACGCTAGGTCTTAAAAGTTGGCAAATAAGACAGGTTAACTTTCATCCTTAGTTTACCTCAGCTAAGCACCCTTGAGCACGGACAACCTACCCAGTCATACTCAAGAGCCTTCTAGAGAGATGGTCCGCATTCCACCAGAATTTTTGTTTCCTGTTTTGTCTATCATTTTTTAAAGTTTATGACATGATTTTGTATGTTTTTTGTTATTGGGGTGAAAAATATAATTTTTTACTATTTTTTAAGTAATTGTGATACCTTACACTTTGCAATTTTTATTTAGAAATCCCCATACATGAGTTTTCAAATTTGATACTCTGAAGCATATTTTTAAAACAATTTTTTGATTTAAAGAAAGCATATTCCTCAGGAGCAATGAGAAAAATTATTGACATTGTAGGAAGTAAACACCAACATTTGATGAGGATTTGATTGTAAGATGTGTTTTATTTTTATAGAAATGTGTCTTTTTGATAGCATTTAAGAGTTGTTTGAAACATTGTCTTTTTAAATATTGCTTTAGGAGTATCTGATTTTAATCTTCGTGTTGCACTGCAAACACTTTTGAAAGAGTATTGTGAGGTGTGCAAATCTCCCAAAGAGAACAAGTTTTGTAGTTTTCTGCAAACATCTAAGATCCGACCTCGGAAGAAAGCAAGAAAGTACCTGTATGCAGTAGGTGAGGACTTTTTAAAAAGTAACAAAAATTATCTTTATTTTCAGGAAAAATTTTTTAATATTTTGTTGTTATTAACATACATGTCAGAATTTGCAAGTGTGTCAGAGGCATATTTAATTTTGCATTTAGGTTACAGATTTGTAAATTGTATTTGTATAATATAGTTTATATTATACATCTAAAAATAAATAGGTACTTAATTTGACATCTGTTATTCTGTGATCTGAATCTTTGGGCTCTTGGATTAGCCAGTTATCAAATGACTGACCAAAGAAATATTGCTTTAAAAGTTAAAATTTTGAATTCAAGTGAAAAATGAGGAGAATAAATTTCAAAATTTTGAACTATTTATATTATCATAGATAAACATTGGGGAACAATAGAAACCAGTGGTCTCCAGTATCACGTGCAGTATGATCCATCAGAATACCTGAGGAACATACTAAATTTCTTTTTTAATTTAAAAGCATTAAACCTGATAAATATTTAACATATAAGTGAAATATTTTCCACATCAATATACATAATATAGTTTTATGTAAGTACTTTATGTATAATTTATAATTGCATATAATTTATGTATAATTTTATATGTTATATATAAATTTTCACTGTTGGAGTGCATGCTGTCATTTTTTACTGATGGAATATGCCGTCAAAACAAGGATTTCAATCTACTATTTATGGTTGAAAAAGACACTAATGGAAGTCATAGTGAAATTTCCTAACTAAATAGTTAATCAGTGCCTAGATTTATATTTTATCTAACATTCTATTATTATCAAACTGGTAAACCTTCTCAAAGCATTTAAGCCACAATCTTTCATGACTTGGCACATTTAAGGATAATACATTTTTTTATATTATTTTTTATGTGTGGCAGCATAAATAAAGCATTTATTTCTTGGTACATAAGAGTTATACTAAATATTTAGAAGTAAGGGGCTGGATTTTCCTCATTACTGCTATTCCCATATTGAGTAGTAAAGGATTTTCTGTTTACTTACTTTCTTTCTTTTGTTTAGGTGGATATACACGGTTGCAGGGGGGACGCTGGAGTGATAGCAGAGCCCTCAGCTGTGTAGAACGTTTCGATACCTTTAGCCAGTACTGGACAACTGTGTCTTCACTTCATCAGGCTCGATGTGGACTAGGAGTAGCTGTTCTGGGAGGGATGGTCTATGCTATTGGAGGTAATAATAAAAATGTCTTATTTCACTTACTAATCTAGTCGGCTACATTTTTTTACTAGCACCCTCTTCCCCTAAGCCCTAGTTCACTGCATTCTTACATGTTTTATATATATATATATATATATAAATATAAATATATATATATATAAATGCTAGGTGCTGTGTGGTATACATAGATATAGTTACACTCAGTAAATTTTTTAAATTGAATTGCTCAAAGAAAGAAAGAAAACAAAATTTGCTGAATGTTTCATATCAGAGAGATCCTGTGATTTTTCACAAAACAGAATACTTAGGTTTAGTTTTAATGAAAAGTTGTTTATAAATGTAATAAAACATCTATTTTATGAATAAAATGTAGTAAGCCATCTATTTGAACTTTACTTGTATGTCTAATGTGTACTTTAGACTTAGCATATCTAAACTAAATTCTTTGATTTCCTCATGTCTTAAATCTGTTTGTTTCCTAGGGTTTACCATCTAGATTTATCTAGTGGCTTTGGACAAACATTCAGTCATACTTGTTGCCATTCTTTCTTTTATATCCCATATCCAGTTCACCAAAATATAGGCAGGTATACTCTTCATTGCTATACCTTAGCTTCCTGATGCTATTTTTGTTTCCCTAAATCTATTCTATACATTATGGCCTGTGATATTCTTCTAACATTCAGGTCTGATCATGTCATTGCCATATTCTGAACTCCGAAATGGCTTCCTGTTCACTTCCTCCCCACCCAGGCCCCCCAGTACTGGGATTGTGCCCAGGAGCATTCTACCACTGAGCTACATCCCTGTTCCTTCTTACTTTATTTTGAGACAGAGTTTCACTATGTTGCCCAGCCCAGACTAGCCTTGAACTTACTTTCTCCACCTCCTGAGTTGCTGGGATTATAGGCATGGACTACTGTGCCCAACTTTCCTGTTCATTTTTAAGATCAAATCCAGTCTTTATCATATCCTTCAAGGCCCTTACATGATATCTGTTTTTTGTCTAGCTCTCAAAGCTCTTAAATCTCACTTCTACCATTCTTCCCTTCATGTTTAACTGCACTGTCTCTCTTGCCTTTCTCTTGGAAAAGTTACCTGAATTCTAGTTTAATTGTTTTCGTTTCTCAGTTGTAAAAGAAAGATGGTATAAAACTTATTCAAATATTCAGTGGTGGCTACAATTTTAAGTGGAATGATAAATTTGCTCTTATTATAGAATTCATGTTTGAGAAATATTTATGACCTACGTTTGTGAAATTTGTACTACTTTTCTACCAGTTAGAAAAAACAATATGTTTATTTAAAAACTGGACCTCTGATCATGAGTTTGCTTCAGTGCTTTCTTAAACATAGATTAGAAGTTCATCAACAATATGTTTTCTTTCTCTCTATCCTGACTGAATTCAGGGGATTAAAACACGATTATCTTCCCAGGACTCCCAAAGCACTTGACAGTATGATTATGTAGTACTTTACTATTTAGCCTTATAGTATTTGCTGACTGATTATTGTCAGCCCAGGTGGTTGTGATCTTTTTAACCAAGAACCATTTTTTTTGTATCAAAATTAACCTTTTTTTTTTTTTTTTTTGTACCAGAGAATGAACACAGGGGCACTTGACCATTGAGCCACATCCCCAGCCCTATTTTGTATTTTATTTAGAGACAGGGTATCACTGAGTTGCTTAGCACCTTGCTTTTGCTGAGGCTGACTTTGAACCTGAGATCATTCAATCTCAACCTCCCAAATTGCTGGGATTACAGGCATCCACCACTGCTCATGGCCCCATTTTTTTAGCTTTTCATTATCTGGCATATATTCGGTGCTCAACCAGAAGTTATGCTCAGTAAGCATAATTATCATGTTTATATTGACATATTATTCATGAATATGATACTTTTCTTCATTTATTTACATGTTCCTTAATTTAAATTTTTATCCAAATAAAGTTGATAAGTCTTACGTATTGAAGCCTCGCACAATCTTTGGTTAGATTTTCATTTATTATTTATTTTTGTGGTGCTGGGGATTAAACCCACAGCTTATGTGTACACACAGCACATGCTGTTACTCTGAGCAACACCTCCAGCCCCTAGAGTTTCTTTTTTTTTTTTTTTTTTAACATTTTTAGTTGTAGATGGACAATGCCTTTATTTTATTTTTTTATTTTTATGTGGTGCTGAGGATCGAACCCAGTGCCTCGCATATGCTAGGCAAGCATTCTACCACTGAGCTACTTACTTTTAAGTGTAGTATTTATTTTAAAATTCTATTTTATGTATGTATTTTTTAAATTTTCTTTGTTTGTTGCTACATAAGGATTATGGTTACATTAAACCAAAAATTGTACTGGGCCAGCTACCCAAACTAATACCTGAAAAAAATATAGTAATGTTGAAATGTAAATTGTGTCCTCAAAATTACATGATTAACTAGGTGTGGCAGCACAGACCTGTAATCCTGTCCACTCAGAAGGCTGAAGCAGGAGAATCACAATTTCCAGGCCAGGCTCTGCAACTTAGTGAGATTTTGTCTCAAAATAAAAAATAGAAAGGACTAGGGATATAGCTCAGAAGTAAAGTATCTCTGAGTTCAATCTCTAGTACCCACCCCTCAAATTACATGGATTGTTTGAGTGGTAGAATTAAAATGAGAAAATTGTGTCTTTGTTTTATAAATAGGCTTTAATGACAGTGCTGTAGGTTCAAAATAATGATTGATGGGCAAATGAAATTAATATTTTTAAATCACACATAATGGTTAAATTGCTGAAAACAGAATGTTATTGAATATTGTATTACAGTTCTAGTCCATTAGCATTATTAAACCTTTTGATGTGTCTCTTATTTAAACCAGGTGAAAAGGATTCGATGATTTTTGACTGTACTGAATGCTATGATCCAGTTACTAAACAGTGGACAACTGTAGCTTCAATGAATCACCCTCGCTGTGGC
The DNA here is from genome assembly GCF_902686445.1 of Sciurus carolinensis. Lineage (NCBI taxonomy): Eukaryota > Metazoa > Chordata > Mammalia > Rodentia > Sciuridae > Sciurus > Sciurus carolinensis. The sequence goes on from NC_062213.1 coordinate 174,491,255, forward strand.
TTGGGAGTGTGCGTGTGTTATGGGGCTATCTATGCTTTAGGTAATTATGCTGTTCAGTTTAAGGAAAACCAATATTATTTGAATTCTTAGATTCTGGTTACTTCACAGATGTTCCTTCCCACCAATAAAAAATGTGTATCTTTTCAGAACTGTTAATTCCTATTCTCAAATTTGTATTACTTGAAGAATATTGTCAAATGTGGGGTTTTATTTTGTTTTAATTTTTTTAAACTTTATTTTATTTATTTATTCTTATGTGGTGCTGAGGATCAAACCCAGTGCCTAGAACACGCTAGGTGAGTGCTCTGCCGCTGAGTCACAACCCCAGCCCTTGTTTTGGTTTGTTTTTACCGGGCTTCTCTATTATCACTCCTTTTGACCTTTTTTATTTTAAGTATAAAGTTTTAAAAGGAGATAGAGATAAAATATAGATGAGCTATCCAAAGAAACACTCTAGCTACTGGCTAAATCTCATGATTTTAATTCAGTATATGACATTTCTAGCACTCTGTTTGGTAGTCTCCCCTTTTTTTCTTTGTCATTTGCTCTTTAATTCACTATATAGAACTCAGTGTCCTCCCCCTACTCACCAGTAAAACCTATTCTGGAAAAGATACCAGTTACCTCAATGTGAATTTAGTCCATTATATTTTATCGCTCCCATAAGTACTTTCATTTTGCAATTATACCTCAAATAACAGAAAAGAACATTTTTAATTTTAAGAATTGGAGAATGATAAGAAAACACTTTTGGGAGATGAGGGCCTCTTTGAAGCTCCTAAACTCATGCTAAATAGGCAGTTATGCTCTGATTAGGCTTAGAACTGGCCTTGATTAGTATAAACATTCTGAATTTGCAGAAGTCATTTCGAAAGTCACTTTTACAAAATTCCTTATTTCCTTTGCAATATGTTGAACTTTTTGCTTTGTTTTACTGTCTAGTGAAGACTAGATATGGAATGAGTTTTACTTGTAATCATTTTCTAACTTCATGTCATCTTGGACAAATTACCTCTCCCGTCCATGTAATACTCATCCATAATGTGAGGTAGTTAGATAAGATGTTTTCTAAAGTCCTGGTGATAAATAAACTTCCTTTATCCCAGAAATAAACATTTTTTTTTTATTTGATTGCAGGTGGATGGGTTGGAGCTGAGATAGGGAACACCATTGAACGATTTGATCCTGACGAAAATAAATGGGAAGTAGTTGGCAACATGGCTGTGTCACGCTACTACTTTGGATGCTGTGAAATGCAAGGTAATAACTTTATAAACCATTTTCCCCCTGAGATATATGTGGAAATATGTGTGTGCGTATGTGTGTGCGTGTGTGTGCGCGTGTGTGTGTGTGTGTGTGTATGTGTATGCGTGCCTGTGTCTATACACATACACGTATTTTAAACTATGTGAGTTTGGGGCTTTATTTTCATAATGATATATTTTAGATCTGTTAGTATTAAATGATTGACATTAGGAGTATAGAAGTTCAATCTTTTACCTCATATTATTGACCTTTATTTCAGTATTGCCAAAACAATTTATTTTTTTCTGTAATAAACAAAGCTAGATTAAAAATTCCAGATAGGCAGACATACCTGGTTATGCATTTCAAATGTCATCCATTATTATCATTTTCTCTCCTGTGAACACCTGAGTTAGTTTTTTAAAGTTGGGGAGAGGGGCTGGGGAGATAGCTCAGTTGGTAGAGTGTTGCCTTGCAAGTACAAGGCCCTGGGTTTGATCCCCAGTATCAAAAAAATAAAAATAAAAAAAATAAAGTTGGGAGACAGCATCAAAAACAGTTTTCACCACAGGCACAGTGGCACATGCCTGTAATCTCCATGACTCTAGAGGCCAAGGCAGGAGGACTGTAAGTTGGAGGCCAGCCTTAGTAACTTAGGGAGACCCTGTTTCAAAATTAAAAAAAAAAAAAAAAAAAAAGATTGGGGATGTGGCTCAGTGGTAAAGTGCCCCTGAGTTTAATCCCTGTTACCAAAAAACAAATGAAAAAACCAAAGAACAATTTTCATGGTTTCTACTTACAGACTTGTTTAGTTTTTTTTTTCCCACAATTCAATCCACACAGAATATAATCCTATGACAGATTTGGAAAAAAAGCTGTGTTACATATTAAAATGGTGCATGAACATTATTTTGTCTACTTTTAAGAGGTAGATAGCAAGCACTGACAAAGAGAACCCAATTCTGTTCAAGGTTAGAGAGCAAATTATATGTATATGTGGAGTAGGAAGCAATTTTCCCATTGTTGTATGGACAGTTCAGCCCAGTTAATTTATAATTCATGTTCCTTCTGCTTAGTGCATATTGTACCTTTTCTGATTTCCACCAGCATTTAAATGTTCAAATTATATGATCAGACTACATTTTTATTTTTTAACATTATAGTATTCTCTGATTGTTTGTATTTGATATATTTTATCTTACCATCTAAAATTAGAGAGGGCTCTTGGGAATTATACCTATTTAAACCCTTTTAATTTATAGATGAGAAAGCTGAAGATGAGCAAAGTTGTGAGTTGTCTTTTCTCATTGGTCATTACTGGCAAAGCTGGAGCTAAAACCCAAGTTTACTAACATTTAATCTGTTTTCTTAAGGTGTCATTCTTTTATAACTTATAGCTCCTCAGTTTAGATCATGAGAAATAACACTAGGAACTCAAAAATAATTTCGGATCATCAGAACCATTAAAACTTGAAGTCAAACTTAATGAGGAACTCTGCAAATTCATTCTATTGTACTTTAGTAATTGATCCTGCTACCTGTATATGTAACTATTCTAAATTAAAGTCTCTATTTTATATCCATTTGAGCAATAGGTAAGCTGTTGTTGAAAAGGCAGTGTCATTTCCAGCATGCCATTTGCCGGGGAGTGTTCCATGTCCCTTTCCTTTTTTATTTATGGGTGGTAGCACTGGATCTGGAACCTGAGATCATCAAGCAGACAATTTGATAGAAAATCCTTGTCTGACAAATTATTTTGTCATAATATCATTGGGTCCTTTGAGAATTCAGTGTCACTTTAAATTATATCCCTAATTTTTTGCAACCTGCTTAAATGTGAGAGGTGAAAATCTAGACTGAAGTTGATCTAAAAAAAAATAATATAGTAAGCCCTGGAATTAAATATAGCACTGGCATAGCAAACAAACTATTACTTTTCATCGTTTTATCTTATTTTCTATAGCATCTGAGCAAAAACATTCCATTTCCAGGTTTAATTTATGTAATTGGGGGAATCAGCAATGAAGGAATAGAGCTTCGTTCTTTTGAAGTTTATGATCCACTTTCTAAGCGTTGGTCTCCACTTCCTCCGATGGGAACCAGGAGAGCATATCTTGGGGTGGCTGCCCTCAATGACTGCATCTATTCTGTTGGAGGGTGGAATGAGACACAAGATGCTCTTCATACTGTAGAAAAATATTCCTTTGAAGAGGTAGGTTGAATGATTTCAAATGTTTAGAACCTGGTTTTATTTTATTTTTTAATATCCATAAGATCTGTAATGATGTGCTCTATTCCATTAATGAGTTTGATTATTTATGTTTTTTTTTCTTTTCAAAGGATCAACATTGGTATCATTGATTTATTTTCTATTGATTTTCATTTTCCCTTTCCTTGATTTCTGTTCTTATTTTTTTCCTTTCTCTGATTTATTTGGATTTTGCCCTTCTTTTTCTAGATTCTTAAAGTGGAAGCAGAGATGATTGATCTTTTTTGTATAATGAGCCTTTAAAATTATGTTTTATCAAGCCCTGCTTTAATTGTATTCTACACATTTTGATATGTTATGTTTTAATTAGTATTCATCTTGAAATATTTCCTAATTTCCCTGGTAATTTATTTTTTTGACCAGTGAGAAGTACGTTATTTGGCTGAGGGTATAGCTCAGGGGTAAAGTGTGTGAGATCCTGAATTAAATCCCCAGCACCAAAAAAATAAAAATTAAAAATAAAAAGGAAAGAAAAAAAAAGAGAAATATGTTATCAAATTTGTAGGGATCTTTCAGATATCTCTTTGTTATTGATTTCTCATTTAATTCCATTTTGATCAGAGAATATATTTTATATTCTGTCTTGATATGTTCCATGTGGACCTGAAGAGAATTTGTATTCTGCCATTGTTGGGTGTAGAGTTCCTATGTAGATTAGGTAAAGTTAGTTTTTAGTGTTATTAAGTCTTCCCTAGTCTGACTGATTTGTCCTACTGTTCTGTCAGTTAGCAAGAAGGAATGTTGAAATCTCCATCAGTATTTGTGGATTTGTCTATTTTTCTTTTCATTTCTGTCAGGTTTTTCCTCACATATTTTGAAACTCCATTAGTAGATATGTACACATTGAGATTATTGTATCTTCTTGATGGATTGATACTTTTCTGGTCATAAAAGATGGATACAATACCTTTATTTTATATATTTATTTATTTTTATGTGGTACTGAGGATCAAACCTAGTGCCTCACACATGCTAAGCAAGTGTTCCATCATTGAGCCACAACCCCAGCCTCTTCACTGTTTTCTTAATGAATACTTCAGTGTTTATGTTATTATTATTGTTATTGTTGTTGTTATTATTATTATTGTTAGGTACTTGGGATTGAACGGAGGTCCTTCTCATGCTAGGCAAATACTCTACCCCTGAGCTATATATCTCCAGCTTCACGTTATGTATTTTAATGTATCAAATTTACCTTCAAATAGTAACATACCACTTTATTTGTAATACAAAAACTTACTAAAATGTATCTTTATTTCTCTCTCACGTCCTTGATGCTATTCTTTTTTAAAAATATTTTTTAGATGTTGATAGACCTTTATTTTATTCATTTATTTATATGTGGTACTAAGAATCAAACCTAGTGCCCCACACATGGCTAGGCAAGCACTCTACCACTGAGCCACAATCCTAGACCTCCTTTGTGCTGTTCTTATACATTTGACTTCTGTATGTTGTAAGTCTCATGATATATTTTAAGTAATTCAAAAAACTTAATGAGTCTTTTATAATTATTCATATAGTTATCATTTCCAGTTCTATCCATTCTTCTAAAGAGTTGATTTTGTTTCATTTTTCCCTTAGTCCCAGGAACTTGCAGTATTGGGTATTGAACCCAGGACCTCATGAATGGTAGGCAAGCACTCTATCTCTGAGCTATATCCCCAGTTCAAAATTTCTTAGAATACTTTAGTGCAATCTATTGAAAATGAATTCTCTGAACTTTCGTTTTCTGATCTTTTTTTCCTGTTTTTGTTTTTGTTTTTTTTTTTTTTTTTTGTTATTGTTGTTTTGTTTTTTTTGCCTTCATTTTGGAAAGATACTTTGTTGAGTAGAATTTTAGGTTGATTTTTTTTTTTCTTTCAGCACCTTGAAAATGCTGTTTAGTTTCTTCTTGCATTGTTTCTGATGGGATGTCCATATTGATTTTTGTCTTTGTTCTCCCACATGTAATGTGTCTTTTTTTGTTGGCATTTTTTTTTTTTTTGGCATCTTTTAAGACTCTCCCTTTATCATGGTTTTTCAGTAACTTAATTATGATGTGATTTGTTTGAGTTTGATATTTGACTTAGAATTTATTAAACTTCTCGAAGTTTTGGGATTATAGCTTTCATCAAGTGAGAATGCTTTCTGTCTTATTTCTTCAAATATTCTCCAACCTTCTTTCTGTGATTCCATTTATTTGTATAAAAAAACCACTTGATATTGTCCCACAGTCACTGAGCCTCTGTCAATTTTTTTCCCTGTCATTTTTCTTTCTGCTTTAGCCTGGATCATTTCTTTTCTTCTGTCTTCAAGTTCATTAATCTTCTACAATGTCAAATCCTATCTATAGAATATTTCATTTCAGATATTATGTTTTTCAGCCCTATAAGATTATTTTTTCTGTACTCTCTCCATCACATTGGTGTTTTCCTTTAATATGCTCAAGATCCTTGAGCATATTAATACCTGTTTTAAAGTCCTTATCTGCTAACTTCTTTATTTCTATAATTTTGGGGTATCCATTGATTGTTTTTCTTCCTGGTTTGAATTACATTTTTTCTGCTTCTACACATCTGGTAACTTTTGATTGGATGCTGAATATTGTGAATGTTATGTTGCTGAATGTTTGGATTTTGTTTTCTTCCATTAGTGTTGAGTTTAGTTTCAGTACATAATTTAATTATTTGCAAATCATACCGATCCTTTTGAGACTTGTTCTTAAACTTCATAGGGAAGGTCTAGCATGGCCTAGCCTTCAGGTTTAGTTTAAGCTTAACACCAAAGCATAACCCTTCTTGGGCCCCTTTTGAATGTGCCAGGTGTTCTGTTCACTTTGGTTAGAACTGTAACATCACCCAGGCTTGTATGAGCTGTGAGATTTGTTCAGCCACAACACCTGCCATTAGTTGTCTTTGCTTATTCTCATGGAGTCTCACCTTAGCCATGCACCAATGAGTAGTATTTAGTCCAAGACTTTAGGGACTTCTATCCTCTGGCACTGTTACTTGCAAATTTCAGGTGCTTCAGCCTCTCTAAAACTGATCTTTGTCTCCTAAGCTAGCTTGACTATCATGCTCCACTTGGGATCCCCTTCTTGTGCTACTGTTGAAAAAGCATCCCCAGGCGTGAAAATTGCCTTATTTTTTCCTTTTTCTCAGGGATCACAGATTTATATTACCAGTTATCCAGTGTCAAAGTACTGTTTCATTTGTTTTGTCCAGTTTTCTAGGTCTTAATGGCAGGAGGGCATGTTCGATAACAATTTATCATGTCTGAAAGTGGAAATCCTTCCTGTGTACTTTTGATATATTCCCATTATTCATTGACCATTTCTTTACTTTCTGTCAAAATAAAACCTTTTAAGTTCATCTTATACTTTTTCTGTTCTAGCCTTGGAATCAACCATTTTTCCAAGAAGCCCCAGCTCCTCTTAGTGAAAAACAGTATTTAGAACTCAGATTTCAGTTCCTAACTGTTCCTGAGGAGTTCCTTCTATGCACTCAGTAAACACAGCTAGGAACTATATGTATGTATGTGTGTGTACATATTCAGGCAGATATTATTCCATAACTCCGAATATATGTTTTTGTGCATTTGTATTTTAAAACCATGAGCTCCTAGTCACAGTTTTAATTCCAGTACACTTCAGGTTCTCTCCTCCCTTCCTCCTTTCCATTTTTATATATTACCTTCTCTGTCAGTTAATAATTTGGCTCCTATTATTATAAATATATTTATTTATTTGTTCATTCAGTTTACTTATTAAATGAAACCAATCTCCCTATCATACTCTGCCTTCTCTACCTGTCACCTCCATGTATTACCTGTCTTGTACTGTCCATGTTCCCTCCATGCTCTCAGTTACTGACTGGAAGGGAAAAGAAGAAAAAGACAGGAAAAGGTTGGGTGTATCTATCCACTCAGAAATACTTACAGATTTCACAGTATGTAAATAGGAATCAGGCACTGTGCCTGGAAACAAGAACAAACTAAACATATATGACCACTGTTCTCAAGGAAGCTATACTGTAATGAGGAATATGGAGAAATAAATAGACAATTACATTAAAACACTTTAAATGCTAGGATACTGAAGTATAATGAAGTACAAGATTTGTTATGCCCTAGACTTGTAGGTTAGAGATACTTTTTCCAATTTTTGCTTTTTTTTTTTTTTTTTTTTGGGTACTGGGGATTACACCTGGAGAAACTTAACCACTGATCTACACCCCCCAACCCTTTTCTATATTTTATTTAGAGATAGGGTCTCGCTGAGTTGCTTAGGGCCTTGGTAAGTTGATGAGGCAGGTTTTGAACTTGTGATCCTCCTGCCTCAGCCTCCTGAGCTACTGGGATTACAGGTGTGTGCCACCATACCCGGCATTTAACAGCTTTATTGGGAAATAATTCAGCATTTTGGTTTCTACTACTTCTTGGCTGTTATGAACAATGCTGTGTGAAGATTCAGATGTAAGTGTTCATATGGACATGTTTTTCACTGCTTTTGTGTATATACTTACGAGTAGAATTGCTGGTTCATGTGGTAAATATCTTTAACCTTCTTAGGTATTGCCAGAATGTTTTATGAAGTAACTTCACTATTTTACATATATATAAAATATATATATGTAAATTATATATATATGTACATTATATATATAACAGTATATAATGATTCCAGTATCTCCACATCCAAGGCTTGTTTTTTTTTTTTTTTTAATAGCTCTCCAATTAGGTGTGAATTGGTATCTCATTTTGGATTTGAAGCAGCATTTCATGTGTTTATTGATCACTGTTATATCTTCTTTGAAGAAATATCTACTTAATTTGTTCATTTTAAAATTGGATTATTTATCTTTTTATTATGCAGTTGTAAGAGTTCCTTATATAATCTAGATGCAAGTCCTTTATCAGATATATGATGTTGCAAAAAAAATTATCTTGGGGCCGCAATTGTAACTCAGTGGTAGAGCACTTGCCTAGCATGTGGGAAGCACTGAGTTCAATCCTCAGCACTACATATAAATAAATAAATTAAATAAAGGTATTCTGTCTACAACTAAAAAAAAAGATTTTTTAAAAAATCTGTCATTCTAAGGATTTTCTTTACTTTTTTTTTTTGGTACTGGGGATTGAACTTAGGGGCACTTGATTACTGAGCCAAAGCCCTAGCCCTATTTTGTATTTTATTTAGAGACAGGATCTCACTGAGTTGCTTAGCACCTTGCTTTTGCTGAGGCTGGCTTTGAACTCTCCATCCTTCTGCTTCAGCCTCCGAAGCTGCTGGGGTTACAGGCATACACTACCACACCCAGCCAAGGGTTTTTTTACTTTCTTCATGGTATTTTTAGGACCACACATTCAGATTTCGATGTTCAGTATGTTTGTTTCTTTTGTTACTTGTACTTTTGGTGTTGTAATTTTTAAAAAATTGCTTAATCTGAGGTCATGAAAATTTACACCTATATTTTTTCTAAGAGTCCCATAGTTTTAGCTCTTGTATTTAGGTCTTTGATTTAATTTTTATATATAGTGTGAGGTAGGGATCTACCTTTATTCTTTCACATCTGGGCAATTGTGCCAGTACCATTTATTGAAAAGATTATTCTATCCCCATTGAATTGTCATGATGTCTTTTTTGAAAATTGATTGAACATATGTGTTTATTTTGGGGCTCTTAATTCTCTTCATTTATCTACATGTCTGTCCTTTTGTCTGTACTACACTGTCTTGAGTACTGCAACATTATGATAACTTTTGAAATCAGAAAGTGTGAATCCTCCTTATCTTCTTTGAAAAAATTGAGTATCCTTTGAATTTCATATGAATTTTAGAGTCAACTTATCAATTCCTGCAAAGAAGCCAGCTGAGTTTTTTTTGTTGTTGTTTGTTTGTTTGTTTTTTGGTGGGAGGGTGGGGCTTGCATTGAACCTGAGATCAATTTGGATAGTATTGTCATCTTAACAATATTAAGTTGTAATTCATAAACATGGGCTATCTTTCCTTTTATTTAGGTCTTCTTCATTTTGTTTCAACAATGTTTTATAGGTTTCCTTGCAATTCCTTGCAGTTTGTTGTTTTAAATTATTCCAAAGTATTTTATTCCTTTAAAAAATATATTTTTTAGTTGTAGATATACACCTTTATTTTATTTATTTTTATGTGGTGCTGAGGATCAAACCCAGTGCCCCACACATGCAAGGCAAGTGCTCTATTACTGAGGTATAACTCCAGCCCTTTTATTCCTTTTGACGCTATTGTAAACTGAATTGTTTTCTTATTTTCATGTTCAAAAGTTCATTTTAAGTGTGTAGAAATGCAGTTAACTTTTGGATATTGATCTTGTTGATGTCAACCTTGCTGCATTTGTAGGTTAGTAGTTTGTTGTTGTGGTTATTTTGTGGAAATCAAACCAAAGGCCTTGTGCATGCTAGGAAAGAGCTGTACCACTAAGATAACCCATTCCTAATAGAGTTGTGTGTGTGTGTGTGTGTATCTCAGGATTTTTCTGTATACAAGACTACATCATCTATTAATAGATATTGTTTTACTTTGTAAATCTGTGTTAAATCTAGATTCCTTTTATTTAATTTTCTTTCCTAATTTCCCTGCTAGAACCTCTATTACAATGTTGAATAGAAGTGGCAAAATGGGGCATCCATATCTTGTAAAGAATAAGGATTTTGATTCTCATTTATGATAAATTTCAAACTTTGGTGATAATTCAAGTAACTTTCACCTTCTACATTGATCTCATTTGGATCTATGTAATATAGAAAGTGAACTTTTTTGAGGATATTTTCTGTTGCTAATTTTTCTGTATGGTTGTGAAATAAATAGGTTTTAGTTCTAAAATCATTCCTTTTCAATAAGTTACCTTGGTTTTTTAATGCATTAATCTGAAATTATATTGCTATTTACTATCTACTAAAGTCTTACACCATAGATCCAAACCCTAAAGATACATAATATGCTTCTGGTCTTACAAACTTTATTTTGAGATCACTTGGACTAAAAAGCAGATGTTGTTCTATTACAAAAATAGAAATGAAAAAAAAAAAACAACAGCAGTACAGAACGAACCTCATGGTCCCTTCGTTCTGGTCTGGGGGCATTTTGTGAGAGCGTAAATGTTAGTTCTAATTATAAACTTAACCGTGAAGCATCCTAATTTATATTAATCAGTTATGGGTATTTTGTGCATTTATCTATCTGTTAAGATGTATTTTTTCAGCTGTGTTAGCTCTGTGATGTGTTCCATAATTATAGGTGATCATAACTTTCAAATTTAATATGATCCTTCAATTTCAAAGAATTATCCCTGGTTTTGGTATTTCAGAATTTCATTGAAGTTCTGATTTGTCTGTAATATGTTGATGCTGAAGTGGGTATTAAGGTGAGAAGCTCATTGAATCTCCACCAAAAATTTCATTTTTAGCATCAATGTTCACTTTAAAAAAATTTTTTTAGTTGTATTGAACACAATACCTTTATTTATTTATTTTTATGTGATGCTGAGGATTAAACCCAGTGCCTCACCTGTGCTAAGAAAGTGCTCTACCACTGAGCCACAACCCCAACCACCAATGTTCACTTTTATGATTTAAAAAAAATGAGTTCATTGTATACTTCATTTACAGATAACCTATTCTTTTGTTACCTGGCCACTTGCCCTTTTCTCTACTAATCATTTGCTTTTCTGTTTTTTTGGAATAGACAGTTTCCCTGAAGTAAGACATTAGTAATCTTATATTCCATAGACTTACTTTCTCAGAACTCCATCCTATTTATGATTTCTAGATCATCTTCTGATCATAATTTAAAAAATATATTTTTAGTTGTAGATGGACACAGTATCTTTATAGTTTTTTTATGTGGTGCTGAGACTCAAACCCAGTGCCTCATATGTGCGAGGCAAGTGCTGTATCATTGAGCCACAACCAGAGGAGGCCTCTTGATCACAATTTTTAATCAAACATATTTTCTATTATTTTCCTCTAAATTCACTATTTTGTCCATACCTACTCATTCATTTAAAAATGTTCTAAATGTTTATCTGCCTGGATTGTGAGTTTGAGATTTAAATGTGTTTGAGATTTAAAAAGAACCAGAATACTGACTTCTTAGAGAGGTTCTCTATTACCATTTTCTGATACCACTAACGTTTATATTTTTCTCTTTTAACCAGGAAAAGTGGGTTGAAGTTGCCTCAATGAAAGTGCCTAGAGCAGGCATGTGTGTTGTGGCAGTCAATGGTCTTCTGTACGTTTCTGGAGGTCGCTCTTCTAGTCATGATTTCTTGGCCCCAGGTACCTTGGACTCAGTTGAAGTTTATAACCCTCATTCAGATACCTGGACAGAAATTGGTAACATGATCACTAGTCGTTGTGAAGGGGGTATTGCTGTACTATGAAGCATAAGGCATAAGAGCACAAGGAACATTTTGAAACTGTATGATCTAACCTTTTACAAATCAAACATATATTTGGTTATAGGACCTTTCATTCTAATGAGTTTAACATGTATTGGGTAGATAAGTGACTGAAGAGTAATTTTCCTAAAAATGTGAATGAGAAAGGATATGGAATATATCCTAAATTAATAAAGAACTCACACAAAATTGCCAGACTTACCAACAATAGAATTGCTGTTTATGCTCTGAAATTGTCCAATTAAAAAGTGTCCTAAGACTCGGGTTGTAACTCAGTGGTAGAGCACTTACCTGGCACATGTGAAACACTGGGTTCAATCCTCAGCACCACATAAAAATAAATAAACTAAATAAAGGTACTGTATCCATCTACAAATTTTTTTTAAAAAGTGTCCTAATTGTAAGAATTGTTTGCTAGAAGCTTCTGAAAAATGGCCCTATTGGCTGTTTTTCCAGTGCAATTCAAATTGTAACATAACCTGTACATTATGTAGGAATAAGATCCATGAGACAGTTTAAAGATTTGATTCAATGCAGAGCATGGTTTTCCATGGCCATAGTTTAACCTGCAGAGAAAAGCTTGTGAAACAAGTTCCTACTTTTATTTGATGGCAGTTTTCATTAGCCCCAAACATTTTATTGGCAGCAGGTATAGTAGGAAGGTGTGCAGCTATTAAATAGGTAAATTTTTGCTTGTTGATAGCCTAAGAAAAGCTTTTACCTCCTCATTTTTTGTCTTGAGTCTGAGAATGCAAGTAGGGAATTAATAGGAGGTCCTTAGTGACAGTCTTTGATTGAAATAGATGTTATAATGGGTGATGGAGCACAGCAAGGCATATTTCACATCTAGACATTTCTTCCTTAATTTCTAGATAGTCACCAAAATTAACTGCTTGACTTTAGGAAGAGGGACTTTTATTAGATTATCAAGCTTTGTGAAATTTATTTGTACTTAGACAAGCCTAAGTATGAGTTTACTACCAAGTTATTGCCTGGAGAAGGCTGAATTATAGGTATACCTTGAGCATTCCTAATCTGAAATCTTTAGTCAGAAACTTTTGAGATGCTGACATAATGCTCCAAATGTTTTGGATTTTGGAGCATTTTTAATTTCAGATTTTCAGGATAGGGATGTTCAACTAGTAGAATCTATGTAAATATTCCAAAATCTGAAACACTTTTGGTCCCCAGCATTTCAGATAAGGAATACTCAACCTTGTACTTGTGAAAGTTTTTATAGATAATGACTCATAAGCTGAAACACCCTTCTCCTCCAAAATTTGTTCTCAAAATTTCTTCCTTTCCCTTGAGAAGCATTCTAAAGAAGTGTTTTATTTTCATTTCTGAAGATTTATCGTGTTTATGGATAATCACTTTTATTCCTACTAGCCATATGTATTAGAAGTTCTGTATACATTAAGGTTAATTCAAGGATTTGATTTCCTATTTCTTTACTAAGGTCTTCCATATATTGTTAGAAGCATCGAAAGCTTAATTAGACAGAAAACCTTTGATCAGCATTAGACTCTGATAGCATTAATTTCTAAATATATTGGTTTGGCCCACAAGGATATTTTCTTTTATAACTTAAATTCTTGTATTAGGAAAAGCTTATGTAGAGAGAAGCCTGTGTCCCCTTCTGTTAGGTATCCTGGGAGTCTGAAGGGTCACAGATGCCTGGCTGGAATCTGTAAGATATCAAAGAATAAGTATCAAGATGATCTGTAGACTACATAAGCCCTAACTCGCATGCCTTTAATATTTCTAGTTATAGAAAATCTACCTTCTGGTTCAAAGCAGATTTACAAAATACTCCTACAGTTTCATTCTCATTATTGCCTACTACCTACCTAAAATGGCACTATGAAGAGAGATGTTTTACACTGCTATGGCAGAAATGTAATATCAAAACAATTCATGTTTGGCTTTAACAGGTCCGGAAGATCACTGAAAATAGTTATGTGTAAAACATGCTTATTGTTTCCCAGATAATGACAGATTTTTTTTTTAAATGTACTAATAAAGTATCTAGCTTTTTTCTTTTCCTTGTATTACTTATTAGTTTATTAATTGCATTTCTGAATTTCCAAACTGGTGTAGGATTACATATTTAGTTTTACACTTAATTCCATTTTATGAGCAACAATTAGTCTTTCCTCAGGGCTGAGGTTGTAGTTCAGTGGAAGAGTTTGCCTACCATGTGTGAGGTACTAGGTTCGATCCTCAACACCACATAAAAATAAATAAAATAAAGGCACTGTGTCCATCTATAACAACAAAAGAAAATATTTTAAAAAAATAAAGTAGTCTTTCTTCAAAATATTTGACAATTCAATATGCTTCTAAATACCTTGTTTAGTACAGGCACAGTAGCACGTGCCTGTAGTCTCAGCAACTCTCAGAGGTTGAGGCAAAGGATCATTTTAGGCCAACAGTTTGAGGTCATCCTGGACAACATTTGTGACACTGTATCTTGGGGGTAAAAATAAATAAGCAAGCAAACAAATAAATAAAAAAGTACAATAAATGTACTAATGAGGAAAAAAAATAAAAAAACAGACATAATGGCACATACCGGTAATCCCCGCTACTCAGGAGGCTGAAACAAAAAGAAATAAGTTCAAGGCCAGCCTGGACAACTTAGCAAGACCCTGTCTCAAAATAAAATAAAAAGGGCTAGAGACATCATAGCTCAGTGGTTGAGCATTTGCCTAGCATGTTCTTCTGGGCCATGGGTTTAATCCCCAGTACTACAAAAGAAAAAACAAACAAAACAAAAAACCCCCAACCTGTCCAATGTACTTAATTGAATGTACTTAAAAATCAGTTTTAGGAATACATTAATTCACCTGTAAAATAGCAATTTTTAAGTGAAATTAGGCAATTATCTTAAAATGACTTGTTCGTATTTTGGAAGTTAACATAGTTAACTAAGGAAAAGTTTAGTATTGTATACATGCAGTTTAGAAGCAAAGAAGTTCCTCATCTAAATACTTGAGCTGAATAGAATCTGAGTTACAGATTAACTTTATTCCCTATGTAAAAGCCCTATCTCTGAGTAAAGTCACATGCTAAAGGGATTAAGGAGACTTTAACCCACAATTCAACCCATAAGAAAGTAAACAAAATTACTGCTCTAATATATTTCTTCACAGTAGGAATCATTGGAACAGAAATCCTATAATTTATGTTAACTGGTAATTACTCGTATTATACAAAGATAGCACATGCCAAGTGCTATGATTTTCTGATTTGTCCTTAACACCACATATTCCTTGTTAAACTAGAAATTCAAGACTAGATTTTCAAATTAAAATCCAAGGTATTGCTTTTGCCTTTTTTTTTTTTTTAAAGCTTCTCTATGAATTAAAAGATGTAGAACTATAATAGAATACTAAAATGGCTGTACTTGAGTTTTATCATTTATATGTAATAATGATTTTGTTTTTTGCTTTGTTTGGTGTTAAAGGGGTAAAGTTGCATCTATATATACCATGCCCAGCCTCATAAAAACTGGTAGGTATCCATCTCTTCTTTAAATATAGCTCTCCCTCATGATATTGTTCCCTGTTGACTCTAGAGCCACAGATTCTCTTAGCTCATAAAACAAGGTTATACCAGGTAAAATAAGCTTGGACATAAAATTCCCAGGGGCAACTGCAGTGAAAACACCATACAACCACCTATTTTTAGGCACTCACAGATGCACATTTTCTTTGTGAAGTGGGAGAATATGTATGTTATGTTTTAAAATTTTTTTTTAATTGGGAAATTTGGCTGCCCAGAAGTATATGACCTTCCCCAACCCCCAAGAGGAAACCACTATAACACATTTGGAGCACTCACTTCCTTGCTCAACTTTATGTGTTTATGCCTATGTATAAATCCCTAGTGCCCCA
This sequence comes from Sciurus carolinensis, assembly GCF_902686445.1. Lineage (NCBI taxonomy): Eukaryota > Metazoa > Chordata > Mammalia > Rodentia > Sciuridae > Sciurus > Sciurus carolinensis. The sequence continues at coordinate 174,507,084 of NC_062213.1, forward strand.
TCTCCTAGTTTTATTTTAATACTACAAATGATGGGGTAGCCACTGAATACTTTTTTCTTTAAATGTTTTTATTAGTGCATTCCAGCTGTACATGTTTGTTTTAATGATTATAAGGCTCTAACAGGATTTTTAACCTTTTTTATTTTGTTTTTCAAGATAAAACACTGAAATGTTTAAGTGACGTATCATTCATAGAAAGACTGAATGTAAACTAACCTAATATGGCAGGACAAGGCCCTGTTAGGGATTTTTGGAGTTCTTGCTCAAACAATTACTATGAAATAAATTTTAGAAATGAAAAACAACATATAAAGAACTACCACTACTTAAGGAAAAAAATGAGCCAAACAGAATTTAAAAAGATCATACCAAAATGCAACTTTACAAAACAGTTTTATATTTATTCTACTTGACCAGGTCTCTTGGGTCCTTTCTCTGGATAAATATTTTCAAGTAGTAAAGTGACTACAAATGAAAAAAAAGCCACTAAAGTGACAACTATTCTTAGGCCCTTGAACCAGTTGGGATAATGGGGCAAGAGAAAAAGTTCAACCTGTAATGCTATCCCCAAACCTATTATTACTAAGACTATGGCTTCACTGAGTCTTTCAGAAATAAGGAAGGCAAACCATGAAAACACAATAGGAGTTATACTATTAGCTAAATTAAGGTAGTCTGGTTTGGCTGGACTACCTTCTGGCAGAGAAAAACCCCATCTGACCCCTCCCAAGAAAGATAGGAAACTGGCTCCATAAGCCATCTGAGTAAAAGCTAATACGGGAATATAAGTCTTTGTCATGACCATGACCAATGGTGGAGCAATGAAAGGGATTAGTCCTGCCAGAGTTATATATAATGCTGGCTTTGGGCTATCAGGCAGGTAAGTGATGGTGCTTGGTGGCCTGGCTGGAAGTACTGCTTGCTTCTGCTTCTTCTTAAAGCTGCATGGGGATGTATGATACCATCGTGTCTTGTTCATACACCCTGGAAATGATGGGAAAAGATAAGGGGTTGGAAACAAAAGGGATAGGTTCTTTTGAAGGGATGTCTTCAGAGAAAGTACATCTATTCTTCTGGTTCCCATGCTCATTGTGAATGGGTACTTCAGCATCTATAAAGAAAATAGAACCAGAAAACAAAATTAAAACAAACAGACAAAAAAGAAATGCACCTGATTTCTCATTTAATTCCAATCTGAAACAAACAACAACAAAAAAGCAAATAATCCCCACCCCACCGCCCGCTTTCTACTAGCACATCAAACTTTACAGATAGGTTTAACTGACTAGAGATTTCCCTCATGACGTTGCTAGAGTAATGTTATTGTTGTTTTTGTTTTGTTTTGTTTTGTTTTTTGTGATTCTCCTGCCTCAGCCTCCTGTTGGTATTAAACAGGTATATACTATATCCCATAAACATGTATTATTACTCTCAACTAAAAATTATGTAATAATTAAACTTACTGAAACACAGAAATTGCTATACAATTTGCAAAAGAAACTAGCACATAGAACCAGTGGTCTATTTTGACCTACCACTAATTTTATTCCATGGAGAAATACCTATATGAGGAGCAGGTAAAGATTAGGTCTCTAGCATTAGCCCTTCTAAACTGCCTCTTCTATTTATAAATTGCAAAAGAAGCAATGCTGATTACTGTAAGAAGGCTATTTTATGCAAGAAAACCTGCCTTCCAATTTAGCTTTATGAACACTGCATACTTTCCATAGCTCTATGCCGTTATACATGTCTCTGCCAAGAGTTCTAGCTCCTACTATTTATACCTCATCTCTCAAAATTTGTCTTTAAGCTTTCCTGAACCTCTCTCCAGTCTGATTTTAGGTTCCTATAGTAAATCTATGCAAACTTCAAAAATTCTTCTCACAGTGAATGAAAACTATGTGTTAACTGTCATTTCACTAGACTTGAGAGCTAGGACCATATTTTTTCACTTCCTTTAAAGGTACATAGCCAAAGTAATAACCTTTTCTTCTTATTCAGTGATTTCATAAGCAGATGCTAGACTTCAACTAAGCAGAACAACAATAATATAAAAAATGTTGGATGAAACAAAAAAATGTTAACAGTTATTTAAGAATCTTGATGGTTCTTCAAACATACTAGGAATGACCCATCTTGGGACCTTTCCCCTTTTTGTATCCATTTGGAATACTCTTCTTTCAGCTATGTGTATGGTCCATTCCCTCATTTCTGACCCCTCTATATGCAACACTATTCTTGATACTCCTTATTCCCTTTTCCTGCTATATAGTTCTCTATAGTACTTACCACTTGACTTACTAAATGTTTTACTCTGTGTATTATCCAATTCTTCCCCCATTTAATACACAAAAATAAAGATTTTTGTCTTTTTTACTATTACTGCCTCAGCCACAGCAGTTCTTGGCAAACAGTGCTTAATATTTGCTGAATAAACCAACCTTTGAAGATGCTTGAGAAAACCTCTGGATGTAGTGAAGCATACTGGCCCCTATTAAGTCTTGTTCAGGAAGATGCCAAGCAGTTCTGATTACTGTGTTTTTACAGCTAAGTGGAGGGGTTACATCAGAAGCATGCTGCTGTGTATAAAACAAGATATCAGTTTTCATTTTACACATTTTTTGTTCAATACTTGGGAATGAATCCAGGAACTTGTGCATGCTAATATCCCCACCCCTTTTTGATTTCTATTATTTTATGTGTATGTGGTGCTGGGGATTGACCCAGGGCTTTGCACACTAGGTAAGCGCTCTATCACTGAACTATACACCCAGTCCTTTAATTTTTGAGATAGGGTCTTGCTAAGTTGCTGAGGCTGGCCTTGATCTTGCACACTCCAGCCTTAGCCTCCACAGTACAGGGATTACAGATATGTACCAATCACATTCCATTTAATACATTAACTTTCAAAAAGTAGTAACTCATGAGAATTTTTCCATACAATAGAATTTCCTTTGAAAAGAATCAACATTTGGGGCTGAGGTTGTGGCTCAGTGGTACAGCAACTGCCTAGCATGTGTGAGGCACAGGTTCGATTCTCAGCACCACATAAATAATTGAATAAAATAAAGGCCCATCAACCTCTAAAAAAATTTTTTTTTAATTTAAAAAAAAAAAGAACATTTTCAAAGAATCAGCAACACATTAAGAAAATGTATATTTTTCTCCCCTGTACTGTTCTTTTAGCTTTGGCTGTTCGGTTTAACAGAAGGAGTAATGCACAGAGACACAGAAGATCTGAATTTTACACCAGCTCTGCCACTTCCCTAGTTCTGTGATTGTTGGTCACAGTTTTTTCTTGAGTCCCATCTTTAAAACTGAAGGTCAGAGTTTCTCTGTTCCTTTTAGTTATCTACTTCAGGGCTTAACGTTTACAGGGCAAAATAATGATAGCAGCAACAAATACAGTTTAGCTGTGAGTCAAGCACCAAAACTACATGTTTTATATGCATTAACTCTACTGTTCACAATAACCTCATTGACTTGATACTGAGAAAGATTGACCTGTTAAGAGGGTATACTCTGGTGCCAAACAATCCAGGTTGGAACCCTGGCTCCACTCCTTACTAGCTGTGGATAAGTTACTCAACCTTGTTATGGTGCAGTTCACTCATCTTTGAAATAAAGGGCCCGGGAATGTAGATCCATGGTAGAGTGATTATCCTGGGAACGGGAAGCCCTGGGTTCAATCCCTGGCACTACAAAAACAAACAAGAGTAAAAACAGCTACTTCATAAGGTGGTTATAAAAATTTAGTAAGTTAATAAATGTAATAGTTGAGAACTATCCCTAACACAAAGTAAGCACTCAATAATAACAGTTATTCTTAAGCCGTGTGCAGTGGCACACACCTGTAATCCCAGTGGCTCCAGAGGCTAAGACAGAAGGCTTAGGAGTTCAAATCCAGCCTCAGCAATTTAGCAAGGCTCTACGCAACTCAGTCAGACCCTGTCTTTAAAAGACATAAAAAAGGTCTGGAGATGTAGTTGAGTGGTTAAACACCACTGGGTTCAATCCTGGATAAAAAAAAAATTTTTTTTTTTTTTTGCCTTACTCTGGAGGGACTGGTTAACCACCTGATTAACTTAAGCAACCAGTAAGAGACTGAGTGAAAATATGAATCTAGATGTGACAGTCCCATTTTTAAAAAAAATTTTGGTGGTGGTGGTGGCGCTGGGGATTGAACCCAGGAATGTGTGCATGCAAGGCAAGCACTCTGCCAACTGGGCTATATCCCCAGTCCACAATGTGATTTTTGACACGATAACTTTTTTTATATGGTGCTGAGGATAAAAACCAGGGCCTCACACATGCTAGGCAAACACTCTACCACTGAGCTACAAGCCCAGTCCCTGACAGTCCCATTCTTGAAAAACGAGATGTCTCAAAAAACAAAACTGCCAGATTTGGAGGCACAGGCCTGTATTCCCAGTGACTGAGGGGGCTGAGGCAGGAGGATAGAAAGCTCCAGTAATCACTGGCTTCCAAGTAGTTTGGATAACACCCACACCTCGACATCCCACTCCTTCACTTTTGCTCAAAATCAATTTCTTAGTATGGACTTTCCAAATCATACCATTTAAAATCTCAACCCTCCCCTCACCTTCAGGAACTCCCTGAACCCTGTGGCACCTGATTTCCAACTCTTGAGTATTAAAGCAAAGACTGATAGCCTAAAGACGACCGATGACACTACGGAGATAAAGGACAAAGACCCCAGGACTAATCTACCCAATTCAGGTGAGATTTTTTTTTTTTTTTTTTTTTTTTTCCGGCACCGGGATTGAACGTCTGTAGCCCTTTTTATTATTTGAGACAGGGTCTTGCTAAGTTACTTAGGGCCTCACTCACTAAGTTACTGAGCCCGGCTTCAACCTTGTGATCCTCTTGCCTCAGCTTCCCGAGGTGCTAGCGCTTGCCAGGGTGTGCGGCTCCAATTCAGGTGAAAACTTTCAAATGTCCCCAATTTCTCCACGGAAAGAGTGCAAACTCAAAGGCTCGAGCCGACATTTTAGGAAAGAGGAGGAGCTTGGACGCAAGGATCTTCGGGAAATCTGGGCTAACAGTACCCGCTTCTATTTACTACCAATCCCCTGATGACTGCGTTCCCTACGTGCACCCTCGTGGCCCAGATACTTACTTTTCAGCGTCGCGCCGGTATATGGCAAGCTGAACTTCAAGGACAGGGATTCGCGGAAAAGCACATTTCCGGAAAATGGAGTTATCCACTCCCCACATCCTAGAACCCGAAAAAATGAGTCCGGGTGGGAAGTTGACTTTGCGCTAACTGGTTCCCACGCTTGACTTTCCGTCTTGAAGTTATTCTTAATTCTAGTTGACATCGAGTTGAACAGGGTATCTGTTCTCTCTTCCAGGGTTCCAAGCTAACAAAATCTGCCTGCAGGGTTCGGGAAGGTAGAGTACAGCTACTAAACAATCTCAGTTGTGGAGGAGGGTATGCGACTTGGAGTTTAGGCCAAATTGCCATCTCCGGAACTCATTTTACTTTGCAAAATAACGGGGTTGGGTCGACCGGACACATTTTACTCCGTGTTATAGTTCTTTACCACTGTTGGGAAGGGAGTGTTTTACCTCCATTCTCTTTCCTAGGACCTAGAAACTTCACTAAGGAATAAAGGGCACAAAGAGGCAGCATCTTCACTTCCATGAATCAAGTTTAGCGTTAAGAACCTTGGGTTTGGGGGCTGATCCATAAAGTCATATCGTTCCTCCTGCCACCCTTGGCCTGAATTTATTTCTTGGTTCTGTGACTTTGGGCAAGTTCCTTGTCTTCTCTGGGTCTCTATATCAATCTGTCAAAGGAAATGATACCAGACAACTTGAGCGTCCTTCCGTCTGTAAGGATAGAGCCGAAGACAGTTTGGAGAGCTCATTTGTCTAGATGCCCACGCCGGGCAGTTCCTCCATTCCTCTGGATTCTGGCTTGTCCAGCTCTTTGGTTACCATCATTCCGATAGCTACCGGTGCAGAACGGAATCTCAGTACGTATACTGTTCCAAGTCCACTTGGTTTTCACTTTATTTCCTTCTCTGGAATGGTAGCACCGCCCCTTCCTGTCCTGCGATACCCAATGAGACGTCGGGTAGAAGAAACGGCTTTTCGCCTTGGCAAAGGCTCAGGCCCGGTCAGAAACCCGCCCTACGCTGGGGCGGGGGCGCGACGCTGTGGAACCCAGGAACTACGGCTCCCGGCGGGTAGTGCGCCGTGCCGACCCTCGCAGGCCTGTGGAGTAGGGCCCTGAGGCCCGCTGGGGGCTGGAGTCTCAAGGACGCGCACACGTGAAGAAGCGGAAGGTGGGCAGGGGTCGGGAAACAGGCCTCTCCAATATCATTTTCCTAGTTCTGGTTGAGGTAGTTTGGCGATGCGAGCTAGCCCAGAGGCTGGGTGTGGGAGGCTGATAAAAGAATGGGCAGGGAAGACCGGGTACACATATACATGCGCTCTCACTCATTCACACGCGCCCAGGCCCGAGTGTTGGCTCGGGGGATCCAAAGGAAGACTACTAAATTCGGCTGGTCTCTGCCTTTCAGCACGAGGAAAGGCAAAGGATTCTACTCTGCACAAGAGAAGGAGCGACCGTGCACCTCCTTGAACCATGCCAAAGGGAGCTGGGGGCGGGGCAGGGAACAACCGCCATTCCCTCGGCCGAACGTTGACAGCCCGAGACGCTTCGGTCCCCGGCAGTGTCCCCGGAGGAGGTCCTGTGCGCATGCGCTCCTGCAGGTGGGCGTGTGTGAGGCGGAGTCGGAGAGAGTGGAGGAGGGCCGAGCTGGTTTGTCGCTCCTCCTCCACCCACTCTGCCCCTCCTGGGCCTTGTGGGCCGGGCAGCCATTTTGGGAAGAGCTTTGTTATGGTTGTGGGCTAGTCACCTTTGCAGGGCCAAGGAACCAGGGACGCGTCCTTAGACGCCGCGTCTCGTCCTTGGCTGTAGCTCCGCCGCTGCTCGGTGAGTGGGAGTTCCGGACAACGGAGCAGTAGGGGACCCTGATACCGTCTCAGCTCGGGGCTCCGCCCGGTACCTCACCGGCCCGTGTGTTAAAACTAGTTGGAGGAAGGTCTTTCACAGGTGGTTGAGCGCAGGTCCGCCGGAGGAGAGGCGAGCGGAACCCATGGGTCGTGTAGTTCGGACTGGGCACCCCTCCCCCGCGCGCGTGGAGCTTTGCTTAGGAGCGTCGCCGCGAGAGCGCGCCTACTTCACTCTGGTCTTGGGTCGGAACGCTCACCTGCGGCTCTTTGGCTCCTTCCTCTCCAGGCGTTAGGCTTGGTGGTGGTGAAGTGGCTTGGTTTACATTTTTTTTTTTTTTCTTTCCTTAGAATGAGAGCCAAAGGCTTTTATTTTCCTATTAAGGAAAACCTAAGAGGAAAAAGTCGTGTGAGTCAGATGTGGAATATCTGAGGGGAAAAGAGGAACTTTCACGTCCGCTGTCCTGGTTCTCCGTGGTAGGAGGGTGTTTTCGTTTAGATTGTCTTTTCCAGTGTCTGCCAAACCTCCTCCCCCGGAGAGAGAAAGCTGGTGGATCCTGAAGTCTTCGAATCAGTATTTTCCCCGGTTTTAAATCTACTCTCTAATTCGTGGAATCCAAAAGAAAGGCTGAATCTAAAATGGCTGTAGCGAGGGGAAGTACCCTGTACCCTGTTCTTAGATAACTTAAATTCGTTAACATGTCGTAACATTTTAGTCGTTTTTCCCTATGGAACATTAACTGGATCTTCTGCTCTTTTAGTTGTTCATGTTTTTTTATTATTGTTGTCCTGAAGACTTCAGTTAGGTGGAAACAAAGGTAGGGCTCAGAAAGTTTGCTTACTCCAAAAGTTTACTTAAGAATGGGTGCGGGTTTTGTTTTTTTATTTTGGTAATTGGTTATAGCTTAAATTGTGCTGTACTGTCGGTTTTATCTGCTATCGTTGTTCTGAGGTTGGCTTATTTATTGAAATACTTGCTTTTAACTTTGATATTTGTTGCTTACCAGGAAAACGGGAAGTTAATAGTTCGTCGTGTTTCAGTTTAATAACACCGTACTTGCCTCTATAAATTACATCCCAAAATGACGTGCTAGTCTTAAATTTATAATTTGTTGGATTATCTATACTTGAAATCAGGTGCTGTTAAATTCGGGACATTTACAATGGTGTAAGACGTTTGAGTGAAAACAGTTTAGATTTGTAGCACCTGATTGTTGTGCCTTTTAAAACAGACTGTCGTTTTGTTTACTTTTAAAAAACCAACAAAAAAGTAGATTCAGAAATTTAACTGCAAAAAAAAAAAATTAATAGATTGGAAACGAAAAACTGTAAATTTCAGTATTTGGAAAGGAGCTTGAGTTTCAGGTTGCTCTTTTAAAAGATAAAATGCTATTGTAAAAGAGAACTTCTAAGTACTGTAAAACAAACAGTCCTCTTCCTTAGGAGTCAATTTTCTTATCTTTCTATATTATTTCAAACATATTTAAGTTTATTTTGTTAATCCCCCTAGCAATTTTTCTGTTCTTTCTTTGGTGATTTTACAACAAAATCATTTAAAGTTCTTTATACAAATGACAAATTATTTGCTTGTGTTTTGACATGGTGTTTACTGTACTTGGGTGAGACCTTACAGGGTACCCAAAACTGAACATGTTGATAAAAATATTCTTTCAGTTAATTCTGGATAGTTTTTTATCAGAGCTCTTGAAACTTTGGGAGTGGGGGATGGGAAGCCTTTATTTTGAATGAATTCAAAAGTTTTCTTATCAGTGGCTGTTTTAAAATCTTATCTGAGGACTGGGGTTGTGGCTGAGCAGTGGAGTGCTTGCCTGGCATGTGTGAGACACTGCGTTGAATCCTCAGCTCCACAAATAAATAAAATGAAGGTCATCAACAACTAAAAAAAATTTTAAAAAATAAATCAATAAACCTTAAAAAAAATCTTAACTGAGGAGGGCATGTTCATCCATTTTAATAAGTATGGAATGATGAGAAATATGGGAGTACATTTCTGTTTATATATGAGGGTTTTTTTTGTTTGTTTTTTGTTTCATTTTGTTTTTTATGGTGCTGGGAATTGAACCCAGGGCCTTGTGCATAGTAGGCAAGCACAAGCTATAACCACAGCCTATAATTCATTTTTAAATGCTTAAAGATAAGACATTTCTGAATCATATTTCAGTAGGTTGCATATATTGGTTTTATGGTTGTTGTCTAATGTACCCAGGACTGAAACTGTTGCTCAAGTTCTTTTTATAGCTTTTTATGCCTATGGGTAGATACTGTTTTATTCTCCATTTTAGAGATGAGAAGAATGAGGCAGAGATTCATTCAGCTAGTAGGTAGCAGACCATATTTGAGCCTAAGCAATGTGGTGGGTTTGTTGTTGTTTTTGTTTTGTTTTTGTTTTGTTTTGTTTTTCCTTCTACTCCTTTTTAGTGCTGGGTATCAAACCCAGGACTGTGCCATTTACCTCTGAGCTACAGTTGCAATTTCAGAAACCTCTTAGTTACTGTGCTTGACCCTATGGCTGCTGCCTTTAAACATAAAAGTAAGATTATTGGAAAGATGAGAAGCAAAAACAAAACAAAAAAACTTTTTCAGGAATCCCAAATTAAAAAGTAGTTCATAAAAAGGGCAAATTTTGGTTTGTGACATTTCAGACAGACAAGGATCTGTTGGAATCTAGGTAAAGGTACAGATAACATGCTTGCTGTCTCAGAAGTTCTTATAGTTGGTTGTGTCTGTATTTTAGTGGTTATGCTGTTGGAGACCTTATGCTTCGTTACTTCTGAATCAGTGATTTTTATTTCCCACTAAGTCTGCCCAAAACTGCCTATATTTAAACTTAAAAAAAAAAAAAATCACTAAGAGGAATTGAACTACTTTTGTCCATAGGTATACTTAAACTAATAAGCAACATATATACCTAATATAATGTAAATTGAATCTTTATAGGTAATTTCGGATATACTAGGGAAAGTATTTAAAGGTGTCTGTTGTTTTCCTTTACTAAAGCAAATAATTCAGCCTTTAATTGCACTATTGGGCAAACTTCACTTTTCAGCAAAAGAGATCAGTCATTCTTTTAATAGACACTGGAGGCTATACTTTCGTGACAGTTTCCGTATACTAGAAGCCAGGAATATTTGGATGAACATAAAACATTTATTCCACCAAAGAACTTTACAGTTTAATGTATTAAGCATTATAATATTTGCAGGATAACACCATGTCTTTTGTTGTTGTTGTTGCTGGGGCTCTACCTCAAAGCCTTGCACATTTTAGGCACATTCTCTACCACTGAGCTATATTCCCTAGCCCAACCATCTTTTCTTAGAGAAGTTAATTTTAATATACTCATTAAGTTTACTTCTTTTTCTATGATAAAACCACGTTGACTCATGTTAATCTACACTTCTGTATAGAGAATTACCACAATGAAAAAAGTTGGACAGTTGGTGGCAGTGACACATCCCTACAATTCCAACTACTCAGGAGGATTGCAAGTTCAAGGCCAGCCTCAGCAACTTACTGAGACCCTGTCTCAAAATAAAAGAACTAGGGATGTACCTTAGTGGTATAGTGCCCTTGGGTTCAAACCCCAGAACCCCTCCACCAACACACTCACACAAAACGATAATTTTATTATAGTGGAGTAAAATTGTTTTTTCTCCAGAAAAATCTTAAGATTGTATCTTGCAGGCATGGTGTGCGCACCTGTAACCCCAGTGACTGGGGAGGCTGAGACATAAGAATCACAACTTCTGAGTCCTGCCTCAGAAATTTAGCAAAGCTCTTTCAGTAACTTAGCAAGACCTTCTCTCAAATCAAAAATTAAAAGACCGGGAATATAGCTCTGTGGTAAAGTACCCCTGTGTTCAGTCCTCAGTATCAAGGGGAAAAAAAGTGTATGTTTAAATTTAACTTGCAAACCCTTGTTTGGCTTCTTTAAATTTAAATTTCAGCATATAAAAACTTCTAAGTAATTGCTGTCCTTGAAGTTTATAAGTATGCAGAAAAGTTGGTTTGGGGCTTTTCAATTGATGAATTCAAAGAGCTGGCTTGCAGGTAGAGCACTTTTTAGCATTCAGGACATCCTGGGTTTAATCCCACAAAAGTTACATCTATCCTCTTTTCATTCTCCTGATGAATTACTCTACTTTGTTATGGTAGGTAGAGCAGTGGGCACCATTTATTGTGGACCTCATGTTAGGTGCTATAAAATAAGTCCAGTTCATAATCTCATTCCTTTCAACATTGTTTAAAATAGATTATATTAACTCTTCTACAGATTTATATACATTTTTCCAGAAGGCAACTAATCTGATAACATGGTGAGAAATGAGGATTTGGGCAGTTTTCTGTGTGATTCAGAAGGACAGTTTTCACCACATCATATAGAGATATGGGATAATGTGGTAGTAAAAGGCACCAACTTTGTAGAGAAACAACCTGGGATTGAATGTCAACTTCATCATGTACACCTTTGTGACCTTAGAAGAGTTACTCAGATAAGATTCTATGCGTGTTTCTTCTGGTAAGTAGGGAAAATAGTACCTTCTCCTAGGGTTGTTGTTATAGTAATATTTGTAGAGTTCTTAAAACATTGTCTCATCATGATAAGAACTTCATGATTTATTTGATGATATTGTCATTAATGAACCTTTTGCATACCATTCCAGTGAAATTCAGTGATATCTGGCACATAGAGTAGTTTTTCTTTGTTAGATGTTACTTTTCTATTGACTTTTCTAATTTGAGTCAGGATCCAGGTTCCCAGATACTTCAGTTGGCTAACATACTTTTAAACCTCTTTTCATTTTTTCCCTTGCACTTTGTTAAAGAAACCAGGTCATTTATTCTGCAGAGTTTCTCACATTCTAGATTTTCCTGATTTCCTGTAAATTGGTAGTTGATCCACAGGCTTAGATTGCAATTTGATGTGGGGTTGGGAAGGAGTGTAGGTGATTCTTTGAATTGGGGTATTTTTTTTTTTCCTAGTTTATTCAGTGGTTCTCATCTATATAATTTCCTTGCAGTTTTCCATTGAACAGCATAGAGTAATTGTATTGGTTATTTACCCTCTGAGATGCTGTGTAAAGTGGAAAGTTTGGTTTGCTTTTGCTGCCCAATTCAATATTAATTTTCCCAGCTAGTTTGCCCTTTTTTTTTTTTTTTTTTTTTTTTTTTTCTTTTCCTGGTTGTATACTATAAAATTGAACCAACTATGATAGGTTTGCAGTGGCTATATTTCCTGGTTTGGCTATCAGTTTTCTCAAAACCTATTTGGTCTAAAAATTTCTTAAAATTGGATTTTTTGAACCTGGTATAGTGTTGCATGTCTGTGATCCCTGCAGCTCAGGAAGTTGAGGAAGGAGAATCCCAAGTTCCAGGCCATCCTGGGCAACTTCGCAAAACACTATCTCAAAATAAGAAATAAAGCTGGGGATATAGCTCAGTTGATTAAGTGCTTGCTTCACATGCACAAGGCCCTGGGTTCAATCCCCAGCACCACAAAAAAGAAGAAGAAATAAAAAGGACTAGAGATGTAGTTCAGTAGTAAAGTGCTCTTGGATTCAATCCCTGGAATGGGGGGATAAATTGCTAATAGTTGGAGGGTGAAACCGTAGAGGGAATCACCCCCTGACTGGTAATTAAACCCAGAGACCCTCTACCACTGAGCTACATCCCTGACAAGGTCTTCCTAATTGCTGAGGTTGGCTTTAAACACCCCACCCCCACCCCCAAACACACACACACACACACACACACACACACAAAACAACAACCCAGGGGCACTTACCACTGAGCTACACCTCCCCAGCCCTTTTTTATTTTGGGTCAGGGTTTTGCTGAGTTACTTTAGGGCCCTGCTAAGTTGCTGAGACTGACCTTGAACTTGTGGTCCTCCTGCCCCAATCTCCCAAGTCCATTGTAGTCACTCCTGTTAAACCAGTTAAGAAAACTGTGTAGTTTTGTAAATGTCACTAATAGTCTATTTAGTTATATTCATAGGAAACACCCCTTTCAAGGTCAGGGCAGTTGAAACTGTTCAATAAAAATTATCTTTCCTGAAAGACTTACTTGTTTGTAGTGTGCCTGATGTAGTGACTTCAGAGCAAATGCCATCAAAACAAGTTTGCTTGTTTTAAAACTTTGCAGTTAACCAGGCACAGTGAGTGACATGTGCCTTAATCCTAACCATGTAGGAGACTGAGCAGGATTGGAAGTTCAAGGCCAGTCTAAGCAATTTAGTGAGACCTGTCTCGAAAGAAAAAGGTCTATCGATGCAGCTCAGTGGTAGACTGCCACTGGGTTCAATCTTCAGTACTGCAAAACAAACAAAACCTATGTTTTTAGGATTTTGTATGAATGTCATTGGTTTAGTTTTCTGAATCTTATATTCAGAATTTAATGGGTCAGATTGCATCAGGTAATAAATATACTTCTGTTTTATGTTTAATAACCTGGGTTCTGATATAATTAACCTTATCTTGGTCTTATTTTAGCATGCCATTCTTAGTTGGAACTGTTGTGTAATTTAAATAGATTGCTTTTTTTTTTTTTTAACATTGTGGGATAATGAGTATTTTGGTTTGGTGGCAGTGAATTCTTGTGACCTTTGAATTACAGAATATTAGAAAGAAGATTACCTGGAGAAGGCATAAATATTATTATTTACTACCTTCTGAAATTACTTTTCAGGAAGTGTTTGTTAGCACAATAAAGCATAAGAAAGCATAATATTTAAAGTTTATTATTAGTGGCAAGACTAGCAGGATTCCTGTGTTGGACATTGTACTAATTGGGCTTTAAAATTATCTTTGTTGCTTCTTTTGTCTTATCATTTTAACCCCCTTTATTTTCTTTTTGTGGGAGAGGAGCTGGAAAGACTGTGTATACACAACATATAGAACCCCCCCTGACAGCTAGAGCTGGGTTGTGTGACCCAAGCTGTGCCAGTCAGATGCACTTGACTGGGAATGTGCATCTGGAGTAAGATGCAAAAAAAATGACAGTTTGGAATTCATTCCAGTTGATGGTGACAGTGCTAGCTGGGCCAGTTTCCTGAGCAGGCTCTTCCTGTGTTGCAGCTTTGGCATTGGTTTTGACTGCTTCACTTCCCTTGGTTTTTTGCATATTTGCCAAGTCAAGGATCCTCTCTTTCATTCTTTGAACTCTCAGTGGGTATTTTGATAAATTCCTTTTCTTGTTAGATTACCTAAATATGGTTATTTTCAACCAGGGAATATGATTGTTGACTTTTCTACTTTGAGTTAGGATCCAGGTCCCAAATACTGCAATTAACTGGCAATCTTAAGCCTCTTTTCATTTGTATGTTGCTCCTCTGAGCTTGCTATTCCTGGAAAGATTTGTTACTGCTTCTGTTAGGATTGTCTCCTAACTCATAAGTTGAAAACGTCTTGTTTGTTTGTTTGTTTTTTGGCATGGTGCTGGGGATTCAACCCAAGGCCTGTGCTTGTGAGGCCAGCATTCTACCAACTGAGCTATATCCCCACCCTTCCTTGTATTTTTAACAGACCAATCGTAGATAATAATTTTTGTTTTGTCCTCCCCCAGTTCGTGTGTGTGTGTGTGTGTGTGTGTGTGTTAGTTACTAAGGATTGAATCCAGGGGCTCTGTACCACTGAACTACATCCTAACCCATTTTATTTATCTTATTTTATAATAGGGTCTCACTGTGCCTGTCCCACCCCAATTCTTTTTTTTTTTTTTCTTTTTTTTTTTTTTTTTTTTTAGTTGTAGATGGACACAATACCTTCTATTTTTATGTGGTGCTGAGGATCCAACCCAGTGCCTCACGTGTGCTAGGCAAGCACTCTTCTGAGCTACAACCCCAGCCTCTACCCCAATTCTTAAAGCAGTAGTTTTCAACCTTTTAAAATTTGTTTGAAGTAGGCTTAAGCATCAGTGTTTTACTAAAGCTCCCACATGATTATTTGCTGTAATAATTCTTGTATTACAAGAAGTGTATATGTATTATGTGATGTTAAAATGTATATATACACAAAGGTAAATACAGATAGTTCCTCTACAGAAACTACTTACTAACACTTACTGCATTTTTTCTAGATCATTGTCTAAGCACAATGCAGGTTTCTATTTTTATTTTATTAAAATGAGATCAACTTGCTATTTTAGAAAGTTGTGTGAGTGCATCCTTATAGCATCATGTGATTTGTTCCTTTTACATTCCTGTATTTTTCTCTAAACTTAAGTATACAGGTCATCAAGGAATGGTGGCACATGCCTATATAGTCCCAATCACTTGGGAAGCTAAAGCAGGAGGATCACCGGATCAAGGTCAACCTTGGCAGTTATTGAGATCTACTTCAAAATAAAAAAGTGCTAGGGATGTAGCTCAGTGGTAGAGTATACCTGGGTTCAATTCCCAGAACTGAAGAGGGGCTGCAGTTGACA